>NC_142582.1:132255480-133460980 GCF_965207765.1 Zootoca vivipara | reverse complement strand
AACTTTATCCAAGCAAAATAATAAAATGCCGGGTTAATGATTGATCATGAATAATGGATTGGGTGCGTTGCTGCCTTATTTGCATTCTCAAGTTGTCTCTGAGCAGATCGCAGGTTCTCAAGTTTGTCCATTGCGAAGTATTTTTGGCTCAATCTAGGATGCCTCCCATGGCAGCAAGCAGCCTCGGAATGTACCGTTGGCAAAAACAGTTGTTAATGTCCCAGGAGGGTGACAGCTAAGTTGTGATTCACCAACAGCCAAGAGGCACTGAGCTCAGGAATACTTTAATACTGTAGCGCCAATTGAAACAACAGTTTCGGTTCTTCTGGCTTCCAAGGTACAAGATCTAACCAAGGCAACTTTCTGGAAAGACAAGATGTTGTTGTGGGGTTGGAGGGGGTCAGTCGGGTTCAGGGGACAGCGACCTTTTTTCGGCCGTCCCTCAGACCATGTGGTGGGCTGCACTATATTTTGAAGGGGGAAAATGATCAAATTCCTATGCCCCACAAATAACCCAGAGATGCATTTTAAATAAAAGGACACATTCTAATCATGTAAAAACACACTGATTCCTGGACCCTCCATGGGCCGGATTGAGAAGACGATTGGGCCGGATTCGGCCCCCAGGCCTTAGGTGGCCTACCCCTGGTCTGGATAATGCCCCCAATCCCTCCCTGTTCTTAAAGTCCTGTATCCTGGGAGGGTTAGAATTGGATAGAGGATTCTATTGCTGAACTAGCCAGACAAGTTGCTTTGCAAGACAATGACCTTAGCTGGCCATTTAAGTGTCTTCAGCAGCTTCCCAGGTTGCAAGAGCTGCAGTGAATGGATGGAACCCTCCAGGTTAATAGAGAGGCCTTTCATCCACCTTCCTCAATGGACACATAGTAAAATAAAAAAATTCCTTCAGTAGCACCTTAAAGACCAACTAAGTTTTTGTTTTGGTATGAGCTTTCGTGTGCATGCACACTTCTTCAGATACATAGGTAGGAGATCAAGAGGCAGAGGGGTGGGTGGGTGGGTGGGTGTTGTCGTCGATGCTGTGAGCCTTTCCATTCTATGCTCAGGAAGAAGCAAAGATCACCAGTGTTGAAGCAATGATTCTTCCACATCAACTTCGTTGGACTGGTCATGTTGTGCGGATGCCTGATGATCATCTTCCAAAGCAACTACTCTATTCCGAACTTAAAAATGGAAAGCGTGATGCTGGTGGAGAAGAAGCCTTTATAAAAGGTGTCATGGGCTTTGAAGACACTCAGGACACAAGGGAGAAATGTGCTAAGAGGAAGGCACACTTGGCAAATCCACATCGTGATCAACTCCCACCCGGAAACCAATGTCCCCACTGTGGAAGGATGTGTGGATCCAGAATTGGCCTCCACAGTCACTTACGGACTCGTGGTTAAAACTGTGTTTATGGAAGACAATCTTACTCGGCTATGAGGGATCACAGAAGAAGGAGGAGAAGAAGGAGAAGAAGGAGAAGGAGAAGGAGAAGGAGAAGGAGAAGGAGAAGGAGAAGGAGAAGGAGAAGGAGAAGGAGAAGGAGAAGGAGAAGGAGAAGGAGAAGGAGAAGGAGAAGGAGAAGAATCATAGAGTTGGAAGAGACCACAAGGGCCATCCAGTCCAACCCCCTGCCAAGCAGGAAACACCATCAAAGCATTCTTGACATATGCCTGTCAAGCCTCTGCTTAAAGACCTCCAAAGAAGGAGACTCCACCACACTCCTTGGTAGCAAATTCCACTGTTGAACAAGAAGAAGAAGAGGAGGAGGAGGAGGAGGAGGAGGAGGAGGAGGAGGAGGAGGAGGAGGAGGAGGAGGAGGAGGAGGAAGATGCTCAGGCTGTATATATGTGCCAAAAAACAACACCCCCCAAACTGGGGAAAGTGCCTGGAACCACTGGAGTCTCTCATCGCCCTGAGAGTGTTTTGCCGTCTCTTTTCCACATTCCTTTAAAGAAAGATTCAAAAACTGCTGGGTGCTTGCCTTGGAGGGAGCTGTGAGAAACGAGCCAATTTAAATCTGGATTATGTTCTCTTTGTAATGGAGATGTCTAATTGGATGCTGTGGGACCCTTAGCGTGGATTTGGAGTAGCTGCCTGGGCCATAAATCCCTGGGACGCCTCCCAATCCCTTCCTCCATCGCTCTGTAGAAGCACTGAAGGCTTTGCCAGGGATGCAGCTGTGTGTTCAGGTGGGAGCTCTAATGCCCAATCATTGCCAGTCTGGGGATCCCAGGCTCTGCCCGCCTGATGGCAGGGATCCACGCACCCTTCCACTCCTCACGAGCAAATCCATTTGGAGGAATGGCAGCAGGCGATGTTTACGCTGAGCGCTTGCTTTGGAAAAGGTCGCAGCGCAGCTTCTACTACTTGCTCCCTGGGACACCAGAAGGTAAATTACCTTTCCTGGGAGATGCTACTCCAAATAAAAAAACGTTGATTTCTTTTTTTTTTTCCTCCCCTCTACAAACATTGCAAATTCGGCTCCTACAGAGAACGTCCAAAGAAAACACTTTCCTTTCCAAGGCCCCGAGATCAATGATTTTATTGACTGGACTTTGCAAATTTACATTTTTCTTTAGTCTCTTCTCAGGTTTATAAGCTAAAAGACAGTGACAAATGTTACTTGGGCATCCAGGGCCAGACACAAGAAATGTAGGCCTCTCTCTTCTGATTCTCCTCCTTGGATGTTGTAACACTGAAAGATGGTTCAATGCAGCTTGTAGGAAATTCTTTTCTTCTCCAAGCACATGGAAGCCATCAGATGGTTGCGCAAGGACATGAGAACCTATGAAGAGGCTGCTGGATCAGACCAGTGGCCCATGTTGACCAGCATTTTGTTCTCACAATGGCCATCCAGACGCCTGAGGGAAACCAGAAAGAAGAACATGGGCACGAGAGTGACTCTCCTCTCCTGTCGTCTCCAGCAACTAGGATTTAGATTAGCATCGCTGCCTCTGACCGTGGAGACAGAAAACAGGCATCCTAGCCAGGAGCTGTCAATAGCCCTCTCCTTCTAATCCTCTTCCAAATCTATCCAAGTTGGCAGCCATCATTGCCTCTTGTGGGAGAGAGTTCCATAGTTTAACTGTGCCCTGTGTGAAAAAGTCATTTCTTTTCTCTGTCCTGGATCTCCTGGCATTCAGCTTCATTGGAGGTCCAGGAGTTCTTGTGTTGTGAGAGAGGGAGGAAGACTTTTCTCTCTCCACTTTCTACATGCCATACTTAGTTTTACGCGCTTCTCTCATGTTGTTTCTTACTCACCTTTTCTTTAAACTAAAAAAATCCCAAATGCGGCAACCTCTCTTCTTCATAGCCCTTCATCCTCTGGCTTGCCCATTTCTGAACCCTTTTCTACGGTACTCTCCAGTCTCCTGTGCATTGTGACCGTCCCCCTTCATTGTTGCTTTCAAAGATGAATGTGATCAGCTGTGACATGGATTTGCATTTGTGTGCTCTGGGGGCACCAGGACGGATGCAGACCAGAAGGCCTGGCTTGGCTCTTGCTCCCCAAACAGGTATGGAGAGAACAGCTCCCTTTGTCAGCCGTGGATGAGAGCTGAGTGTAAAAATAAACCTGCCGCAGTTCCCCCAAACTTTGCTTTCTCGGCCTCCCTATTCCTTTGCTGTGGTTCAACATTCAGATGGGTGTATAAGCAGATCTGAAACCCCTTTGAGATTTTGTTATCCTGAAACAAATGTGGATCGAGAACATCCCTGGCAGGAGATGGCTTTCAGCATTTAAGGCATGATTCCACCAGAGGGCAAAAGGCAGCTACAGTGTTATAAGGAAAAAAAACACTGCTCCCTTTCCCTTACATGGGGAATCCAAGAGCCCATATAGAGTCCTTAGGAAGGTTCTCTACCAGTCGGAGAAAATAACAGAGGCCAAGCAGAGAATATTGAGAAGAAAAGCAGCTTGTAAGCCTGATCTTTATTCAACTGTTGCAACAGGGTCCTCACTCACCACACACAGGAGGGAGGAGATGAACCTAGAACAATGGTGTGCAAGCTCTTATATGGACTTTTGGAAATTCCCACCCTGTAAGCATAACGCCACCCCTCCAATACATACACCACAGAAGAGGCGGTCTACAGCAGAAAAAACCTGTCTGCCAGGGTACCTGATAATGATCACTGATTGCATTACAGTACTTGGGCATCCTGGCCATTCCTTTGTGATGGTAAAATAAAAAAATTCCTTCAGTAGCACCTTAAAGACCAACTAAGTTTTTATTTTGGTATGAGCTTTCGTGTGCATGCACACTTCTTCAGATACACTGAAATAGGAGTCCCCAGGCACTTATGTAGAGAAGGGGTGGGGAGGGGGTGGGGAGGGGGAGGGGAGGGGGATCACTCAGAAGGGTGGTGGAAGTGGGTGATTGACTGACTGATAGCTGTTGATGACCGAAAACGACTGCAAATGGTTTTGCATGAAAAAGCAAGGGTTGAGATGGCTGAAGATCGCTTATCATGTATAATGAGATAAGAATCCGATATCTCTGTTCAAACCAGGTCCCTCCATGGTTTTGAGCTTGGTGATAAGTTGTAATTCAGCAACTTCTCTTTCCAGTCTATTTCTGAAATTCTTTTGTAGTAAGACAGCTACTTTGAGATCTTGTATAGAATGTCCTGGGAGATTGAAGTGTTCTCCTACTGGTTTCTCTGTCTTCTGGTTCCTGATGTCAGATTTATGTCCATTTATCCTTTGGCGTAGGGTTTGGCCTGTTTGTCCAATATAGAGAGCTGAAGGGCACTGTTGGCATTTGATGGCATACACAATGTTAGAAGATGAGCAATTAAATAGTCCTGAGATGGTATGTTGGATGTTGTTGGGGCCAGTAATGATGTTGTCCGGGTGTATGTGGCAGCAAAGTTGGCATCTGGGTTTATTGCAGGCTCTGGTACCAGTGTCCATGTTAAGTCTGGTGGTTGTGTTATTGTGGGTGAGGAGTTGTTTAAGATTGGGTGGCTGTCTGTAGGCAATGAAAGGTCTTCCTCCCAGAGCTTGAGAAAGGGAGCGGTCATTGTCCAGGAGAGGCTGTAGATCTCTGATGATGCGTTGTACTGTTTTAGCTTGGGAGCTGTATGTGATGACTAGTGGTGTTCTGTTATTTTCTTTTTGGGGTCTGTCTTGCAGCAGGTTCTCTCTAGGTATCAGTCTGGCTCTGTTGTTTAACTTCATCAGGTGGATATTTTAGTTCTAAAAAGGTTTGCTGTAGATCTCTTAGGTGAGATTCTCTGTCTGTAGAGTTGGAACAGATGTGGTTGTAACGTAGGGCCTGGCTGTATACGATGGATTGTTTGGTATGTTTGGGATGGTAGCTAGAAGCATGTAGATATGTTTGTCGGTCAGTTGGTTTTCTGTATAAGGTGGTGTCTATACGTCCATCCTGTATTTTTGTGGTGGTAAATACTCAGTTCCTGAATCCAGGTCACAGACTCACCCTATTCATACACACATAGGCCCTTAAGACAGGATTTGTGAGCAAAGGGACCATTTCTGCCCTCCCTTCCCTACAGGTGGGCGGGGTTTGCGGCACCAAGCGGGGGATTACCTGGGCGGGTCTTCCAAAGCAACTACTCTATTCCAAACTTTAAAATGGAAAGCGTAATGCTGGTGGTCCACAAAAGAGGTTTAAAGATCTCAAGGCAAATCTTGAAAGAAAAAAAAATGTAGTACTGTATAAACACCGACAACTGGGAAACACTGGCCTGCGAGCGCTCCAGTTGGAGAACAGCCTTGACCAAAGGTGTCATGGGCTTTGAAGACACTCGATCTCAGGACGCAAGGGAGAAATGTGCTTGGCAAATCCACACCGTGATCAACTCCCACCTGGAAACCAATGTCCCCACTGTGGAAGGATGTGCGGATCCAGAATTGGCCTCCGAAGTCACTTACGGACTCATTGTTAAAACTGTGTTTATGGAAGACAATCTTACTCGGCTACGAGGGATCGCCAAAGAAGAAGAAAGAACGACCTGGACGGGTGGCCCCCACCTCCTTGGGTTGGCCTTTGACCTGCCCTCGGCCAGGGAGGACAATGAATGGCCGGTCGGGGTGGGGCTAAGGCCAAAGAAAAGAGGCTGACCCTTTCGACCAAGCCAATCTCCAGGAACGTCTTCCAGGTTGCAGGACGTGTTCCGACGAGCAACCAGGTTGAGGTAAGTCTTTTGCGTTGTTTGTTTACAGGCGGCTTGCTAGCCTTCTTGATTGTTTTCCGTGGCGGTGGTGCTGGGAAGGCGGTGTAAGGCCCCTGCATGGTCACTTCCCCATTACCTTTGTCCTTGCAGAGAAACATTTGAGGTCAATTTGGGAGAGACAAAATGGTTTCAGGACTTTTTTTCCCTGTACTGTTTCATACATGTGATATATATATATATTTATGTATGTGTTTGCCTGGTACATTTATTTTATACCTTAAAGGTAAAGGTAAAGGGACCCCTGACCATTAGGTCCAGTCGTGACCGACTCTGGGGTTGCGCGCTCATCTCGCATTATTGGCCGAGGGAGCCGGCGTATAGCTTCCAGGTCATGTGGCCAGCATGACAAAGCCGCTTCTGGCAAACCAGAGCAGCACACGGAAACACCGTTTACCTTCCCGCTGTAGCGGTTCCTATTTATCTACTTGCACTTTGACGTGCTTTCGAACTGCTAGGTTGGCAGGAGCTGGGACCAAGCAACAGGAGCTCACCCCGTCACAGGGATTCGAACCGCCGACCTTCTGATCAGCAAGCCCTAGGCTCAGTGGTTTAACCACAGCGCCACCTGGTAGACCCTCTAATTCTAATAACAGCAGGATCTGGCCACAAGGAGGCCCAACAGCCAGTAGTCTAGTGGTTAAAGTGTCAGATTAGGACTTGGGAGGGACCAGGGTTCAAATCCTCACTCGACAATGAAGCTCGCCTTGGGGGATAGTCACTGCCTCTCAGCCTAACCTACCTCCCAGGGTTGTCGTGGGGATGAAACGAGGTGGGGGAAGGAAAGCCACCGTGAGCTCCTTGGAGGAAAATGGTGAGATGTAAATGCAATAAATGAAACAAACAAATGAGATGCCATGCCAGTGATACGTGGAAAGTCTCCTCCTGATATCCTCGCTTTCGTTCTTATTTCCCAATGAATACACACTTGGTGTTCGGTAGACCTTTGGAAGGTTTCGATGTGATGAAAGTGCATCGTTCCATACAAGAAAATTTCTAAAACGTGTTTGTTTTTACATTTCTATCCCACCTTTCCCACAAGGAGCGCCAGGCGCCATCCGCACGTCCCCTCCTTCTGCATTTATGGAAGGAGGCAGAGTGGGACCCTGTATCACACCTTGAGCTCCTTGGAGGAAAAGGTGGCATATAAGCAGAATTAACTAAATAAATGAATAAATAAACCTGCTGTCTGGCTGTGCCACATCATGGCTGCTATAGAGACGTTTGCATGGCTGCTTCCTCTACATTAAGCGCACTCGCCCTGCTAGTTTTGGAAGCTGCATTCACATGATGTGAGCCACAGTCCGCACCCAACCTGTAGTATCTGGACAAACCATAGCTGCCAAGTACCCCGTTTTCCCCGGGAAAACCCCGTTTTTACTTACCTTTTCCTGGTGGTCCCCCATATAACTTTGTCTCCCGTTTTTCTCTGTTATTTTCTCCTGCCGGCGGCCATTTTTTTTCTTTCTGATTTGCCCTTCTATGGGCACCAAAAATGGCCACCGGCAGCTTCAAAAGTCGCATCTACGCATGTCCGGAAGTGCATAGACGCGACTTCTGGTGTCGGCGGCGGTCATTTTTGGTGCCCATAGATGGGCGGAGCGACACCAGAAGTTGCGTTGACGCACTTCCTGACATGCGTACAAGCGACTTTCCAAGCCACCGCCAGCCATTTTTGGTGCCCATAGAAGGACAAAGCAACACCAGAAGTTACGTCAACGCAACTTCCTGTGTCACACGGCTGCCGGTCCCGGATTCTGCAGTCCGGGACTTGGAAGGTAAGGGACAAACACTTCAATTTCTCTTCCCCCCCCCCCTTCAATCCAGCTTCAATCCGTTTAGAAAACTGAACATCAAGCAAAAGCCCTGGGGATCCGTGATGCTGAGCAAAATGGTTTGCTCCTGCGTGAGACAAGACCCCCTCCCTCACAGAGCTCTCTAGAGTTGAAATATATATTTAAAAAAATTAAAATTGTCCAGTAGCGCCTTCGAGACCAACTAAGTTTGTTATTGGTATGAGCTTTCGTGTGCATGCACACTTCTTCAGATACACTGAAACAGAAGTCACCAGACCCTCATATATAGTGAGAGGGTGGGGAGGGGTATTACTCAGAAGGGTGGGGGGAATGGGTGATTGGCTGATAGGTGTGGTAAACCTGTGGATGACTGTTAATGACTGCAATTAGTCCTACAGGAAAAAGCAAGGAATAGTATGCAGATGATTAGCATATATCAGGCACCCCCAAACTTTGGCCCGCCAGATGTTTTGGACTACAGTTCCCATCATTCCTGACCACTGGTCCTGTTAGCTAGGGATCATGGGAGTTGTAGGCCAAAACATCTGGAGGGCCAAAGTTTGGGGATGCCTGGCATATGTAATGAGACAGGAATCCAATATCTCTATTAAGACCAGGTCTCTCCATAGTTTTCAGTTTAGTGATAAGTTGTAATTGAGCAACTTCTCTTTCAAGTCTAGTTCTGAAATTCTTTTGTAATAAGACAGCTGCTTTGAGATCCTGTATTGAATATCCTGGGAGATGGAAGTGTTCTCCTACGGGCTTCTCTGTCATGTGATTCCTGATGTCAGATTTATGTCCATTTATCCTTTGGCGTCGTAGGACCTCTCTAGAATTGGTTACAGTGGCACGTTGGTTTAAGAACAGCTTAGTTTATGAGCAACTTGGATTAAGAACGCTGCAAACCCGGAAGTAGGTGTTTTGGTTTGGGAACTTTGCCTTGGTGCAAAGAGCCAGTGTGGTGTAGTGGTTAAGAGCGGTAGACTCCTAATCTGGGGAACCAGGTTCGTGTCTCTGCTCCTCTACATGCAGCTGCTTGGTGACCTTGGGCTAGTCACACTTCTCTGAAGTCTCTCAGCCTCACTCACCTCACAGAGTGTCTGTTGTGGGGGAGGAAGGGAAAGGAGAATGTTAGCCGCTTTGAGACTCCTTTGGTTAGTGATAAAGCGGGATATCAAATCCAAACTCCTCCTCCTCCTCCTCCTCTTCTTCTTCTTCTTCTTCTTCTTCTTCTTCTTCTTCTTCTTCTTCTTCTTCTTCTTCTTCTTCTTGGAATAAGAACATGTTTCGCTTCCTGTTGTAAATTGAGTCCACCGCTGCTATGGGAAACATACCTGCCAAGTCCTGGATGGAAAAATCCGGGATCGGCAGCCCACGACACCGGAAGTTGCGTAGACGCAACTTCCGGTGGCGCTTTGCCCTTCTATGGGCACCAGAAAATGGTGGCGCCAGCGCCGGAAGTCGCTTCTATGCATGACTGGAAATGCGTAAAGGCGACTTCCGGCACCACCGACGCCATTTTCTGGTGCCCATAGAAGGGCAAAGCGCCACCGGAAGTTGCGTCTACGCGTTTCCGGACACGTGTAGAAGCGACTTCCGGCGCCGGCGGCACCATTTTCTGGTCCCCATAGAAGGGCAAAGCGGCACCAGAAAAATGGCCGCCGGCAGAAGCGAATTTAATGGAGAATAACAGGATAAAAACCTATACGGGAGACGGCCAGGAAACGGTAGGAAAAAGGGGGGTTTCCTGGCGAAAACGGGATACTTGGCAGCTATGATGGGAAAGCACACCTTGGTTTAAGAACCCATTGGTTGAAGAACGGACTTCCAGAACAGATTAAGTTTGTAAACCAAGGTACCACTGTATTGGCTTTCTATCTGCCCTGTGAGCACCAGCACCCAAGGGTGGCGTACGGAGGAACTGGCCAATCAGAGGAACGGGATAAAAAGCTCTCGCGCTCTTTTCCTGCATGGACACGTCTTTCCGCTCTCTTTCCAAGTCAGCAGGTATCTCTCGTGCCATTTGTTTTTGTCTCCTTAAGCCACGTGTCTGGGGGAACTCCAAGGCGTGCACTTAATGGGAGTGATATAGAGTTGTACTCCAAACAGCACACAGGCCATCTGTCAAAACAAAAAGCTAAACTCCGAGTAATAAAATCCACCGGGTGATTGATCTCTTGCATTAAAGGGGGAACTGGGGGGGGGGAAGCAATTTTGTGTATGGGCAAACTTGTGTTTGGTGCATTTTTCATGTCACATAAAGATGGAAATTGCCTCTCCTGGCTGTGGATTACAGATATATTTCAGCTTCTGTAATTGTGGCAGGACACTTCTGTGCTTATAACAAGCGGATAATTCCCCAACTATTGGTGAAAACAATCAGCTTTCTGAGACATGATTCCCCTCGGTCTTCCCCCAAAGGCCCACACGTTCCCATTTGTTTGCCACACTGTGGCTGATGAATCGTATGTTTTGGCCCTTAAATTGGGTGCAAATGCACACAAACCACAATTAGGACAATTTGGGGTCTATTTCAAAGCAGTAACTTAGACAGGAAAGCAGAGAAAAGTTGGGGCACTGTTTTTAACATTACCTAATGTGGGGGCTCTTCCAGTTTCTCCTTGAGGTCTGCTGAAATTATATCCGAGTGGAAGTTGCCCCCAAGGCAGTTCCATTGCTCCCTGGTCATTCTCGGATCCAAATCTTGCACCCATTTTCTCAAGTCATAGGCTCTTGCAATCATAGAATCATAGAATCATAGAGTTGGAAGAGACCACAAGGGCCATCCAGTCCAACCCCCTGCCAAGCAGGAAACACCATCAAAGCATTCTTGACATATGCCTGTCAAGCCTCTGCTTAAAGACCTCCAAAGAAGGAGACTCCACCATGCTCCTTGGCAGCAAATTCCACTGTCAAACAGCTCTTACTGTCAGGAAGTTCTTCCTAATGTTTAGGTGGAATCTTCTTTCTTGTAGTTTGAATCCATTGCTCCGTGTCCGCTTCTCTGGAGCAGCAGAAAACAACCTTTCACCCACCTCTATATGACATCCTTTTATATATTTAAACATAGCTATCATATCACCCCTTAACCTTCTCTTCTCCAGGCTAAACATACCCAGCTCCCTAAGCCGTTCCTCATAAGGCATCGTTTCCAGGCCTTTGACCATTTTGGTTGCCCTCTTCTGGACACGTTCCAGCTTATCAGTATCCTTCTTGAACTGTGGTGCCCAGAACTGGACACAGTACTCCAGGTGAGGTCTGACCAGAGCAGAATACAGTGGTACTATTACTTCCCTTGATCTAGACGCTATACTCCTATTGATGCAGCCCAGAATTGCATTGGCTTTTTTAGCTGCTGCATCACACTGTTGACTCATGTCACGTTTGTGGTCTACCAAGACTCCTAGATCCTTTTCACATGTACTGCTCTCAAGCCAGGTGTCTCCCATCCTGTATTTGTGCCTTTCATTTTTTTTGCCCAAGTGTAGTACCTTACATTTCTCCTTGTTAAAATTCATCTTGTTTGCTTTGGCCCAGTTCTCTCATCTGTTAAGGTCATTTTGAAGTGTGATCCTGTCCTCTGGGGTATTAGCCACCCCTCCCAATTTGGCATCATCTGCAAACTTGATCAGGATGCCCTCAAGCCCATCATCCAAGCCATTGATAAAGATGTTGAATAAGACTGGGCCCAAGACAGAACCCTGTGGCACCCCACTAGTCACTATTCTCCAGGATGAAGAGGAGCCATTGATGAAGAGGAGCCAATGATGCCTCGATCCAAATGAAAACTGGACAGAATTTCCCATTCGGTCTCTTTCCTGACTTCCCCATATTTTGCTATCAGGGAAAAAAAATAGCCCTAATGCAAACTTTTTAAATGATTCAGCGAACAGATTTTTCATTAATAAATCAAGGTCCCCTCTTTAACTTATCAGCCTGCTTGAAATGTTAATGAGACAGGGCATCCATTTCTCTGCCAAGGCTCCAGAAGAGAGTCGTATCACTCATAGAATAGAATCATAGAGTTGGAAGAGACCACAAGGCCATCCAGCCCAACCCCCTCCCTCACCCACTTAGATGCCCCAAACTTCCGTTTCTGCCATTTGGATTGTTCTGGCTTCCCTTTCTGCGGTCTCGTTCATACTTAGGAGTTTCCCCCGGAAAACACACTCTTTAGCAATAAATTGGAGCGAATAGAAATCTGCAGGAAACCCAATTGCCATTTGTCCCAAATCAGCACTGAGCCCCAGGTTCTCCCAGGAGGAATTAGCGGGGGGGGGGGGAGGAAATGTGGATGGGACATGACAAACATCTGGAAACAATTATCCACTATTCGTTCCACTTCAGCTTTCCAGTGACATGGTTTTATTTTACTTATTGATTCATTTGTCTTGTTTTGCTGTTGATCTTTCCTACCCAAAGGCTTTCAAAGCATCAGCAATATGATGCTGGTAATAATTTTAAAAAACAAAAACAAAACAGTGGATAAAACTGAGCTGTGTAGCATCAGGGTGTTGAGAGGAACACCTGGGGCTTCTGGGTTTAGGGAAAAGGCGAGTCAGAGGTGAGGTGATTATAAACTGGTTTGTGGTGTGTAGAAATTGGACAGAGAAAAGTTTCCCACCCTCTCAGTAGAACGAGAAACGGAATGTTGGAAGGATAAAAGGACGGATAAAAACTCTGGAACTCATTCCTGTCAGAGGCAATGGTGGCCGCCAATTTGGATAATAATAATTTTCTTATTTGTACCCCACCCAACTGACTTGGGGCCAGTCCCTGCCTTTCAGCCTAGCCTACCTCACAGGGATGTTGTAGGGATTAAATGGGGGGGGGAGAATAATGGGTGCCACGTCCTTGAAGAAAAAGTTGGGCTAAAAAAGGCAATAAAACAAAGCAAAGCAAAAGTCTCACCTGTTTCATCCCTGGAAGGTCAGGGTGGATCCCATTTGAGCAAGGCTAAGGGCACCTTCTTTACTCCAGAGGAGGCAAGGACCCCCCCCCCGCCTACCCCCCCCCCCGCGCCCGGCATTACAATGGAGCCCTTGTTCCTTATTAGCAAGAAAATCACATCTCCTTTGCCTCCTCGGCTTTCCACCACCCGTCTGTCACAGAGCCCACTCAGTGCTAGTTAACGGAACAAGCAGTGACATTTCATACATTTTAAATGTAATTTGTGGGAAATGTTTGCAAATTGGAACCGCTGTGCAAGAAAGGAAGTGCGGCACAGATTCCCCCCTGGGCCCTCTTCATTGAAGTTGCAGGTGCAGGAGGGCGGGGGGGAGGCGGCCGGCTGCCAGGGTGGAGAGGGTGGTCGTGGGGGGGGGCTCCCAAGGTGGGACTGGGGGGGCATTGGACAGATGAGGAGGGATGTCTTCCGGCCTCTGTAGCTGGGGGGTGTCTTTCCTCTCGGGCTGCAATGATTTTGCCACCACTGCCACCTCCACCACCCCCCAAAACAACCACACACATTTAGGTGCACTGCTAAGGATTTGTGCAAGTGTCAATCTAAAAGTGCAGGCTGTGAATGCAAGCAGTAAATATGTCTCTATCGATAACCTGGGACTACTGCTTTTTTTGGGGGGGGGAGGTTTCCTGCAGGCATCTGCTTGGCCACTGTGAGAATAGGCAGCTGGAGGAGATGGGCCATTGGCCCAATCATAGAATCATAGAATCGTAGATTTGGAAGAGACCACAAGGGCCATCCAGTCCAACCCCCTGCCAAGCAGGAAACACCACCAAAGCATTCTTGACATATGCCTGTCAAGCCTATGCTTAAAGACCTCCAAAGAAGGAGACTCCACCACACTCCTTGGCAGCAAATTCCACTGTTGAACAGCTCTTACTGTCAGGAAGTTCTTCCTAATGTTTAGGTGGAATCTTCTTTCTTGTAGTTTGAATCCATTGCTCCGTGTCTGCTTCCCTGGAGCAGCAGAAAACAACATTTCACCCTTTTCTATGTTGTTGTTGTTTAGTTGTTTAGTCGTGTTCGACTCTTCGTGACCCCATGGACCATAGCACGCCAGGCACTCCTGTCTTCCACTCCTGCAGTTTGGTCAGACTCATGTTCGTAGCTTCGAGAACACTGTCCAACCATCTCGTCCTCTGTCGTCCCCTTCTCCTTGTGCCCTCCATCTTTCCCAACATCAGGGTCTTTTCCAGGGAGTCTTCTCTTCTCATGAGGTGGCCAAAGTATTGGAGCCTCAGCTTCACGATCTGTCCTTCCAGGGAGCACTCAGGGCTGATTTCCTTCAGAATGGATAGGTTTGACCTTCTTGCAGTCCATGGGACTCTCAAGAGTCTCCTCCAGCACAATAATTCAAAAGCATCACTATACATACATCACTACTGGGAAAACCATAGCTTTAACTATACAGACCTTTGTAGGCAAGGTGATGTCTCTGCTTTTTAAGATGCCCTCTTCTATATGACATCCTTTTATATATTTGAACATGGCTATCATATCACCCCTTAACCTTCTCTTCTCCAGGCTAAACATACCCAGCTCCCTAAGCCGTTCCTCATAAGGCATCGTTTCCAGGCCTTTGACCATTTTGGTTGCCCTCTTCTGGACACGTTCCAGCTTGTCAGTATCCTTCTTGAACTGTGGTGCCCAGAACTAGACACAGCACTCCAGGTGAGGTCAATCAATCAGGGCTTGTCTGATGTTCTTATGCAGGGGTCGGCAAACTATGGCCCGGGGGCCAGATCAGGCCCAATTGCCTTCAGGATCCAGCCCACCGACTGTCTGTGGATCGGCGTCTGGATTCTGTTTGTTCGGACTGCGCCATTTTTTCTCCTGCGCCCTTCCATTCCCCCCCTCCCTCACACGCACCGAAGTGGCGCCTCCTCCCTCCCTCCTCCTGGCTTCTCCCCGCCCTGCCTAGAGGAGGAAGGGGGCTGAGCTAAGCAGCCCCTCTCCAGAGCAAGCCCTTTTGCGTCGCTCATCTTGTGGAAACCTCGGGATCCGACCAGAGCTCCAGAATGGATCCCATCCACAACCGGAAGTACCACTGTAATAATTTCACTACCGGTATTTATTCCCCGCCCATCTGGCTGGCTTGCCCCAGCCACTCCCCCAGCTTCCAACATATATAAAAACATAATAAAACATTAAAAAAAAACACCTTCCCTATACAGGGCTGCCTTCAGATGGCTCAGGGGTCACAGAACTCCATGCCCTCCAATATTTCGTTGATGAAAATGGGGGCATCCTAAGGAACAGCGGGACATTCCGGGATCAAATCAGAAACCGGGACAGCTTCTGGAAATCCAGGGCTGTCCCTGGAAAACAGGGACCCTTGGAGGGTCTGTAATTCAACGTTTGCAGGTTGGCAGCCCCATGCCAAGACGGGCACCTCAAGCCAGAGGTCCTGATCCAGGAAAGCATGTGCACAATCCAGATCTGCCTGCTGTTTTTCAGGACCAGGTTGTCTGAATCTGGGAGCAGATTTTGGGGGTTCAAATGTTCCCGCTGGATGAGGGCACATGAAAAGCAGCATTTTTTCATGGTGTGTGTGTGTGTGTGTGTGTGTGTGTGTAAAAGCCCTTGTGGATAAAAACAAAGCAAACAGTGGCCCCTAGTGAGAGAAAACAGGATTTTTAAGCACAGGGGAAATTATGCAATGGGAGGGGGAATCTATGAACTGGGGGGACGGACTGGATTTCACCCCATGATTTGGACATGCGATCAGAATCCACACAAAATGGGGGGGGGGTGTTTGACCATATTCAAGGAAGATTTCACCCCAATCTGCCATAGTTTTCTTGGACAAGATACTGGCCTTGTTTTCAAAGGAAGTGTGGGCTAAAGAAATACCTTAATAAATAAATAAAGCCAGTGCTTTTTTCTAAAAGAATGTTTAGGGGTACAGTACTCTCATTTTCCTACTCATATTGAAATACTGCCTCTCAGTGAGGCCAAACTTAGATTCACAAAATGTTTAGGGGTATCCATACCCCTGCGTCTCCCCAGAAAAAAGGCATTAGATGACATGGGCAGGAATTTGGGGAGGGGGGAGATCACAATATGTTATATATATGTAAGTTAAACCTCAGCTTAAATTGACAACACATAAAATATGTGTTGACAACATAAAATGGATCATTTATTATTTGGCATTTTAATTTGTACTATTCAGTGTGTGTGTGTGAGAGAGAGAGAGAGAGAGAGAGAGATAAAATTTGCAGAACCATCCCGTGCATGTTCACTCTGGAGAAATAGGCTCTCTGCTTAGAAACATGTAGGATTGCATTCGCACACAAAAAGAACTGCAACTTGGTCATTTGAAGGGGGGTGAAAAAGCCACAGGAAAGGGTTCAGGTCAGAAGAGCAGCTTCTGGGATCTCCAGATGAGATCAAGGGATCACCAAAGGAAGGCAAGCAGCAATTCACAAGCAACCCAGACCCTGGTGGAATCTACACACATATAAAAAACACTGTGAAAATGCTTTTTAAAAAACATTTTAAAAATATGTTGGATTTGCCATTGGCTCACCATCGCCATCTAGTGTCAGGTTTGTGTAATGCACTTAAAACAAACTTAAAACATTATTTAAAAATTCCTTCCAGTAGCACCTTAGAGACCAACTAAGTTTCTCATTGGTATGAGCTTTTGTGTGCATGCACACTTCTTCAGATACACGAGATCTGTGTATCTGAAGATACACACGAAAGCTCATACCAATGAGAAACTTAGTTGGTCTCTAAGGTTCTACTGGAAGGAATTTTTTTATTTTGTTTTGACTACGGCAGACCAACACGGCTACCTACCTGTAATTAAAACATTATATTTTCAGCTGTATAGCTGAGTCCCAAGCCATCAGAGGGTTGGACTAGATGACACTTGGGGGTATCTTCTATCCCTGCTCCTGTAAACTTATCTAAGTCAGTGGAATCCATTTCTCTTTTATTGGAGGACTTCATATATATAATGCACAGCTTAGAAACACTCCTTGGCTGCCCCTGGCATACCACCCTCTTCCTCCCGGAAAAATCAGGAAGCTGCATTTTTCTTCTCTCCTTCCTTCCGACTCCTTTGGCAGGGATAAATCCTCTTCTGCAAACGCATTTGCATATATTCACGTACACAAATGCCCGCCACCCTCCACCAAACAACCACATTCTTTCCTCGCCCTGATGAAAGGTTTTTTTTGTTTTTTATCTCTGCAGCTTCACAAAGACTAACCTATTTTGGGGGTTAAACAGGCAGGCACAACTCTCTCCAAATTCTGTAGCTCCCAGCTAGCAAAGATTAGATTATTCAGCTCATTAATCAAAATCTAGGTCACTCGTCAAGCTACGTGCATTATTAAGGCGCTCACTCAGATTTTTTACTCTGAGTGCAAGTGACTGTTTGGGGGCACTTTCATCTCCCTCTGGCACAAAGGATGCCCACTCAACCATCTCAAGGCACTCGGGACCATTACGCAGGCCTTCTGTCTCCTAACCTCTAGAGCAAAGCCCACCTCCCTCCCAACTGGCCACTGAATCACACGGGACCATACTCAGGAACCAATTTCATTGGAGTGCCTTCTTCCTCATAAACAGATTCACCAATGTAGGATGGGCGACACATGGCTTACCAGTAGTACATGCGAAAGGGATCTTGGGGTCTTTGTGGGCCAAAAGCTGGATGTGAGCCCACAGTGTGATGCAGCAGCAAAAAAAGTGAATGCTATTCTAGGCTGCATCAACAGACGTCTAGTGTCCAGGTCAAGGGAAGTCATAGTCATGCTTTGGTCAGTACTGCCCTGGAGTCCTGTGTCCAGTTCTGAGTGCCACAATTTATTGACAAGCTGGAAGGTGTGCAGAGGAGGGCAACTAAGATGGTCAAGGATCTGGAAACCAAGCCTTTTGAGGAATGGTTGAAGGAGCTGGGTGTGTTTAGTCTGAAGAAGAGCAAACAGGTGGCTTGAGAGCTATCTTCAAATAACTGAAGAATTGTCACATGGAGAGTGGAACAAGCTTTTCTCCTGCTCTGGAGGGTAGGACCCAAGCCAATGGCTTCAAGTTCCAAGAAAGGAGATTCCAACTAAACTTGAGGAAGAAAGTTCTGACAGTAAGAGCTGTCCGACAGTAGCACGGACTCCCTTGGGAGGTTGTAGACTCTCCTTCCTTGGAGGTTTTTAAGCAGGAGTTGGATAGTCATCTTGTCAGGGATGTTTGAGCTGACATTCCCGCATTACAGGGGTCTGAGCTGGGTGACCCCTGAGGTCCCTTCTGTTATAAGAATTCTAAGGTGTCATGAATAAAATGCGTTCATAAGTGCATAAGGTAAACACATATACAGAGAATCATAAAATCGTAGAGTTAGAAGACGAGGGTCTTCTAGTCCAACCCCCTGCAGTGCAGGAATCTCTTGCCGAATGTGGGGCTCAAATCCATGACCCTGAGATTAAGTCTCCTGCTCTACCAACTGAGCTGTCCCAACAGTACATAAACCACATGTCTGAAATAGTACAGGAGAGCAATCCCATTGTCTCTCAAGACAGACATATGCCAACACAAGTCACACACCATGAGCATTGGACGTGGTGATTGGGGCTGACTAGAGTTGGTTGTCGATCAACATCTGGAAGATGACAGTTGCCACATCCTGGTTTATTCTCTTGGCCGGGCATGTCTAACTCCCAAGAGACAGCGATCTACTCCCACTTTAGAGACCAACTACGTTTGTTCTGGGTATAAGCTTTCATGTGCATGCACACTTCTTCAGATACCTTCAGATGCACACAAAAGCTTATACCCAGAACAAACGTAGTTGGTCTCTAAGGTGCTACTGGACAATTTTTAAAAGTTTTTTATTTATTTCAACCCGAATATTTAAAAAAATGGCAGTGATATACCCCATTGGATTGACCAAAGTAGTTGAGCTTTTTGCAGGGAGGAAGACCCAAAATAGTTGAGTTTTAGTTGTTTGTTTTTTTGCTTTTTTCCCTGGGTTTTTTTTTGGGGGGGGAGGCGATTGATCAAGATCACATGATCTACCAGGATCGATGCCCCGCAATCAACTGGTACATCACGATCGACCGGTTGGACATGCCTGCTCTAGGCCACAAAAACATGAGGGCCTTTGTTGTGTGGAAGAAGATCAGGGCTCCATGATGTGTTTAAGGTAAAAGTCTGCTCCAGATTCCGTTTAATAAGACAAGGCAGCTGCGTTGGACCCGACCGGCCAGACTCTCTTTCTGAACTGATCAATAGGGTGTTCTTCCTCCCTACAGAGCTGTACAGGTTTTAAAGGGGGGGACAAACTTATCACAGCCTGGTTCATAAGAAATCACAAGAAACCAGGTTTGTGGGGAAAACACAGGACCAGCAGCATCGCTGATCAAAGTCTAAGATTTCCAACTTCCATCATGCAGACTCTCTTCTCACACTCTAACGGAGACGTGGTCTTAAGGCAAACTGGCTCAGGTCCCTTGTAGGCCCAGATCCTTGCAGACCCCAGACCCAGTCATTCTGTTTCCACAGTTGACGTGACAACGCTTGGGAGTAGATCAAGCAAGGAATGGAACAGAGTTTTGCAAGAGAAAGAGAATCAAAGTTGGGAGTACTGGACATCCCACTTTCCTTTCACATCTTAAGAAGGTGCATCTGAGGAGCAGCTGCCCAAACTGAAAAATAGCCCCCATTTTCTTTATTTGCAAAATAAGACGAGAGGGAGGGAGGAGACTTGTTGCTGGCATCCATTGCCAACTCGACAGTCTTCAAGTAGTTTCTCCAGGCTGAAGTGTATTGTTCATGCAAATTGCATGCAATTATGCAAACAAGATCTAATTAGATTGATTGATACTGTCATGTCAGCAAAATTCCTACCTTGCCTCAAAACCTATGAAAGATATGTGTCCAATAAGTATTATTATTTCCGTCATTTAGCTCAGGAAATCTGATTTAGCGTTTATTGTGGCTTCTTGCTCATCAGACCTTGAGTTGGGGGAGGGGTCTTTTTATTATTTTAATCACAGCTTTCAGTATTATGCTAATAATACTTGAATATTTCCAGCTGGCTTCCTCATATGCATTGCCACTATGGGCTATAATTAAAGCGTGTGTTTATCAGACAGAGAACATGGATGATTGACAGGCCATGGCTCATCTGGAGAAAAACTTTGAAAGCATCATACCGTCAACTTGGTGATCAGAAGCAGAACTTTACCATATTCCCTTTGTTCCACATGTTTTGGTCTATCTTATAAAGGTATCCAATTAAGTCATAGAATCATAGAATCATAGAGTTGGAAGAGACCACAAGGGCCATCCAGTCCAACCCCCTGCCAAGCAGGAAACATCATCAAAGCATTCTTGACATATAGCCATCAAGCCTCTGCTTAAAGACCTCCAAAGAAGGAGACTCCACCACACTCCTTGGCAGCAAATTCCACTGCCAAACAGCTCTTACTGTCAGGAAGTTCTTCCTAATGTTGAGGTGGAATCTTCTTTCTTGTAGTTTGAATCCATTGCTCCGTGTCCACTTCTCTGGAGCAGCAGAAAACAATCTTTCTCCCTCCTCCATATGACATTTGTAGGAATGGCTAAAATGACCGGAAGAATCAGAAATCAGGAAAACCAAAATTTTAATAAGGAATGGGGAAATTTTATAATTTATCTTAAAAACGATTGCAAGCCGTTAAAATCGTTAGTAGGATTGGAATAACACTTGTAGTTTAATGGTGAATTTTGGACATGATGGAGAGGTAAAAGATTTGGATCGTTATAAAATGATTTAACCAAAGGACCCACAAAGGGGAGGAGGGAACTCCAGGAGATTCCTTGGAATCTTGATTCTATGTTGTACGTTTGATATGTGACTGTCAAGTTTTAATCTGAAAAACTGTGTGTGGGTGTGTGGGTGCGTGCGTGTGAAGGAGCCAAGGTGCCGAGAGAGACCTGTTGATTCTGCCGGCTTTGACTCCTCACCATGAACCCCGGACCGCTGGGCAATGGGGCTCAGCATCCAGCAGGACACCCTCCTATCCACAAGGAGGGGGAGGTTTCTGGCCTCCTGCAGGTGAGAGATGCATTTGCAAAACACAGAGGGAGAGAAAAGAGAGAGCAACTGCTCATTCTCAAGCAGAGAACTGGGGGCCGAGAG
Source organism: Zootoca vivipara (assembly GCF_965207765.1). Classification (NCBI taxonomy): domain Eukaryota; kingdom Metazoa; phylum Chordata; class Lepidosauria; order Squamata; family Lacertidae; genus Zootoca; species Zootoca vivipara. The sequence goes on along the minus strand of NC_142582.1, from coordinate 133,439,886 downwards.
GGTAGTCACCTCAGTCTTCAGGCTGTTTCCATGGCAACCAAGGACCTGCGATTTTGTTCTCCACCAGCCTCCTCCAAGGGCTGCCAAAATAAAATTTTTATAAAAGAAAAAAATAATAAGATTTGAAACAGATTGCTGGAATCCACCAGCCAGCGCCTGAGATGCGAATGTGGCTACTTAGTATGATCTGAAAGCCGGGAGTGGGCGAGGTGCTGTACCGCCTTCAGAAAATATTCGGAGAGTTTGCAATGAAAGCAAGAGATGAGAGAGGTTGAAGGCTGGAAGAGCCTTGGCTGCATGGTAAGGGAGGCGGGGGCAGGAGGGCTCAGTCAGAGGGGCAGGGATATTCTTTGGCAGTGATCCCCAAACTTTTTTGTGGGGCTGCCCCCGTGGATTCACAAACTCATCCCCAGTGCCCCCTACCCTACCTACAAAAAGGATTAATTAATATTAAGAATAGCCATCTGCATGACCCACTAAGGAAGATAGTGCATTTCATTTCAAAACTGTAACAACTGCTCATTTATTCCACAAATAAATACATGCCCAAATAAATATATATTCTGATCTACTCTTGCAGATACGTGTGTGTGTGTGTGTGTGTTGCATAAGAAATATCCTTACCCATTTTTACTAAGAAAAACATAAGGCAGAAGGAAATTTACAGCACAAAATGTTTATATGTACCGGTAAATACTTACCAAAGTATTGGCCAAAGTATTGGCCAGCTGCCCCTATACTTTGGCCACCTCATGAGAAGAGAAGAATCCTTGGAAAAGACCTTGATGTTGGGAAAGATGGAGGGCACTAGGAGAAGGGGACGACAGAGGACGAGATGGTTGGACAGTGTTCTCGAAGCTACGAACATGAGTTTGACCAAACTGCGGGAGGCAGTGGAAGACAGGAGTGCCTGGCGTGCTATGGTCCATGGGGTCACGAAGAGTCGGACACGACTAAACTACTAAACAACAAAAATACTTACCAAACATTCACCTACCACTGGTGAGTGGCAACTAATTTATAAGAAGAATAAATAGTTATTACCAATAATTGGTGACTTGGGACATCTCAGGACCATGAATACAAACAAAAGTGATCAATGGAAATAGCTTCAAAAGTGGTAAGAGCAGTAAATACGAAGAATGAAGGTTTTGCTCAACACTCTAGTTTGATCAATCACAAATAAGCAATCGCTGCATTTGGGGGCCCGACTCCAGCCCCCCCCCCATGCCTCCCCAAGGGCCCAGGAGGGCTCTTGTGCTCTTGCGAACAGGTGTCTGTCAATCTGAACTTTCCCTATGCTTTGTTATCATAGATCATGGCCTGAGGAAGAGGCCACACCATCCTTTCCAACTCAAGATGTTACCTTAAGGCAGAGATAATTCCAGGTAACCCAGACTTGTTTATGGAGGGCTCATCGGCAAAGCCTTTAAATCAGCCTTCGTCAGCCTGGTGACCTCCTGATATTCGGGGCTGCCATTTCCCTCTGCCCCAGCTAGCCACGTTTGCTGGGGGTGATTAGAACCGTTGTCTCCAATATCTGGAAGCCAGAAGCAGAAGACGCTCCTCTGCACCTCTGGGTGAAAGCAAGGGCAAGCCAAACGGCGCACATCTGTGAGCGCTCCCTGGTCCCAGAAGCCTCTCCCCATTCATCTGAATTTCTTGACAAGATTCTGATAGAGCAAAGGAAACTGCTGACATGCTCGTTCCTCCACAAAGCGCTTTTTGTATAATTAGGATGGGAAGAAAATACTGAGCGGTGGAGGGTGGCGGCTGAGCACCGCTGCTTCCTTGCCATCTCCAAACACCTGCCATCAAATTATCGGCTATTACAAGGGTGGGGTTGGCCTGGATGTGGGCTGGGGGTGTCTCAACCTCTTTGAAGAGGCTCTGAAGCAGCTGGGGGCTGTGTCTGCTGAACGACTTGATAAATGAGCGGCTCAGTAGCAAATCCTCATTAAGATGCAACCAATACTCGCATTTCAAATGCAGCGTTAAAGTTTCTGGTGTACCCAAAGAAAAGTGTTTAATTGCCAGTTGCAGGGCAGGGTTTGATCTCGCTGGGACTGAAAAATTAAAAGCCTAGCAAAAGCTCTGTTTTGTTTGTAATCGGCATTAATGAGATCAAAGCCAACATTTGCATCATTAAGCAGCAGTAATTTGGAAGGGGCCCTCTCGACTGGCTGCTTTCTTTGTGGTTTCTCGCATTTCTTGCAAGAAAAATATCGATGGCTTTTGCAACAGTATTAACACACTGGCTTATTCATAATTGAGAAATTGATTCTGGCGGGGACTTTGATTCCAGCTGCACCCCAGCAGGGAGTTAGCCCGCTCGCTGTCCTCATAAGCCCAGGAAAGTGAGTCTCGGAGATGGTTCTGCTTGTAGTCGAAGCACATCTACAATTCCTGGTGACAGGAGAAGGGCTACTCAGTGAAGAGATGGATGCTGCTAAGAAAGAGTCTCTCACTCCTGAATTTCATCTGGTCTGCATCCACAAACCATATCCTCACCTTCTTTCTACTGCATCTTTCCAACCACTCAGAATGGTATATTCAGCAGGAAATTGAGCGGCTGTGTGAGGCCCCAGAATCTTCTAACTTTCATGCCTTATACTGTTCATACCAGAAGCTTGTGTGTGTTGGCAAGGCACCCCGTTCTCTGAGTGGAGAGAGGCTCTGTGGGTTCCAGGCACTGACCCGGGTTCAGTTTCCTTGGAATGAAGGTCAGCGGAGACTGGGATGTCTTTAGAATCTTTGGTTTTATTTGCACATAGGTACAACCTATGGTTTTCCCAGCAGTGATGTATGGAAGTGAGAGCTGGACCATAAAGAAGGCTGATCGCCGAAGAATTGATGCTTTTGAATTATGGTGCTGGAGGAGACTCTTGAGAGTCCCATGGACTGCAAGAAGATCAAACCTATCCATTCTTCAGGAAATCAGCCCTGAGTGCTCACTGGAAGGACAGATCGTGAAGCTGAGGCTCCAATACTTTGGCCACCTCATGAGAAGAGAAGACTCCCTGGAAAAGACCCTGATGTTGGGAAAGATTGAGGGCACTAGGAGAAGGAGACGACAGAGGACGAGATGGTTGGACAGTGTTCTCAAAGCTACGAACATGAGTTTGACCAAACTGCGGGATGCAGTGGAAGACAGGAGTGCCTGGCGTGCTCTGGTCCATGGGGTCATGAAGAGTCGGACACGACTAAACGACTAAACAACAACAACAACCTGAGCAAGAGATGGAGCGGCTCACAGCATTAAAACCCCAACAGATCTTGCTTCTCCATTTGTCACAGCTTTGGATCCAGTACAGGAGCAAGCGGGTCTTTGCATCTCCAGCTTCCAACCTGCTTCCAGCTCAGCTCACGCACCCCTCTCTCCCACCTAGCCAGGAGGGCACCATCACTTAGTTCTAGCTCTTGCAACCGGGCTCATTCTTTTGGGATGCTGATGCAGACACTTAAGTGACCAGTTGAGGTCAGTGTTTTGCAAAGACACTTGTCTCACCAGTTCAGTCATCTCCTCCTCTATTAAATTCTGACCCTCCCGGGATGCAGGACCACAAGAACTGGAAGGGACTCAGAGCATCATGCAGGCAAACCTCCCAAACTCACGACAATATTTATTATCTTCCTTTACACTGAAACCTTTAAAGTAACAGGTAGGTAGCCGTGTTGGTCTGAGTCGAAGCAAAATAAAAAAATTCCTTCTGAAATTTGTCTGTAATAAAACAGCTACTTTGAGATCTTGTATAGAATGTCCTGGGAGATTGAAGTGTTCTCCTACTGGTTTTTCTGTCTTCTGGTTCCTGATGTCAGATTTATGTCCATTTATCCTTTGGCGTAGGGTTTGGCCTGTTTGTCCAATATAGAGAGCTGAAGGGCACTGTTGGCATTTGATGGCATACACAATGTTAGAAGATGAGCAATTAAATAGTCCTGAGATGGTATGTTGGATGTTGTTGGGGCCAGTAATGATGTTGTCCGGGTGTATGTGGCAGCAAAGTTGGCATCTGGGTTTATTGCAGGCTCTGGTACCAGTGTCCATGTTAAGTCTGGTGGTTGTATTATTGTGGGTGAGGAGTTGTTTAAGATTGGGTGGCTGCCTGTAGGTAATGAAATGTATGCCATCAAATGCCAACAGTGCCCTTCAGCTCTCTATATTGGACAAACAGGCCAAACCCTACGCCAAAGGATAAATGGACATAAATCTGACATCAGGAACCAGAAGACAGAGAAACCAGTAGGAGAACACTTCAATCTCCCAGGGCATTCTATACAAGATCTCAAAGTAGCTGTTTTATTACAGAAAAAAATCAGAAACAGACTGGAAAGAGAAGTTGCTGAATTGGAACTCATTACCAAGCTTAAAACCATGGAGCCACCTGGGATGAACAAAGACATTGGATTCTTATCTCATTATGCATGATCAAGCTTTCTTTAGCGCCTCAGCCCTTGCTTTTCCCCCCAGGACTAATTGCAGTCATCAGCAGTCGTTAACAGCCATCTACAGGTTTACCACTCCCATCAGCCCATCACCCATTCCCACCCACCCCCACCACCCTCTGTATATACATAAGGGTCTGACTCTTCTGTTTCAAGTGTATCTGAAGAAGTGTGCATGCACACGAAAGCTCATACCAAAATAAAAACTTAGTTGGTCTTTAAGGTGCTACTGAAGGAATTTTTTTAATTTACCTTTAAAGTAGTTAATGAAATTCTGTTTCCTCTGCTCATGGGACTGTTGTAAAAGCTGAAAGTGACTTGGGCCTGAAGCTTGGACTCCTTCCTACCAAGATGAGCTCCTCTTCAGGAAGCAGGAAGTACAACTCATTTGTGCTTCTTGTTCCCTCATGTGCAAGTGTCGTGCACAGAGGCCCTCCGTCCCACCCTGTGTCCATGTGGCCACCTCCCTCCACTCAGGATGCAAAAGGAACTTGCTTCAGTTTGCATACAAAGGCAAACCTAGGTCCCAGGTGGTGCAGTGGCATAGCGGGGGGTTGCCAGAGCCCGGGGCCATGCAGAGAGGTGGGTGGGGTGGAAACGGACAAGAGTACGCATATGCATTCAACTGCATAATGGCATCCGCGTCACCTAGGAGATGGCAGCTACAGAGATAAGAAGAGTTGATCGTTGTCTGGAGAGGTCACATCCTAGCTTGCCTGGAGAAGCCATTTTCAACAGAGCCCAGCGACGGAAGCATGCAGCTGTATTGAGGCAGCACCAGGTGTGAAATTTTGCGCCCCTAACAATTTTGTGCCCAGAGCAACGGCCCCTACCGTATGCCCCCTATGCTACGCCACTGATGTGGTGTTCGATGGGGCACCCCAGGCACGGCAGCGTTGTGCACCTGTTTTCCCAACGTCACAAATGCACCCGACACTCTCCCCTCCATGTATCCCCAGCTGCCTTATCTGTTTTAAACCTCCTTCTTGGTGATCAGCCATGCTATGCCCATTTCCCACCCACCTTTCAGCTTGCAATGTAGTGACTAAGCTCGGCCGTCGCAAAACAATCTTCCCCAATTAGAGAGAGACCCCTGGCTATCCATTTTCATTTCTTCCGAGACAGCCCTCCATTTAGGACAGCATATCCATCACCCGGCAGAGATTTTGACACACTTAACAACCTCCGCTTATCCTCTAATAAAGCCCAGCGAGGTCCGTTATTTGGCTCTCTGTGTCAAAGTGGTTTGTTTTGCCGCTGGTTTTTATGAGGTCTCCAAAAGCTTTCACAGCACTTTTAGGAGGGGGGGGGGGGTAAATCAGGATCACAAAGCCGTGTGATTTCCAAAATATCAGAAAGGACTAGCGGTAGGTTGGGTTGGGAGGGAAAGGGATGCCTTTGCTGGCCTCTTCGGAAAAAGGGAGAGGAATCGGCAAAAAGTGAAACCTGTTGTTAAAGCCATCATAAATAACATTATTGAACTCTACATAAAAGTGGTTTATGGTTGGCTCTTAACGTAAACAGACACAATGATTCGGAGCCATCATGGAAAAGAAATAAAGGCTGGCAAGTCTTTAGTGAGGGATGTGCCATGGTCTGTGTTTTTTCCCTCCTTTGGTTCGTGGGGTGTTTGTTTCCGTCTCCCAAAATGCTATTGCATTGGACTTCATTATGCTGCTTATTGATTAGCCATCTCTGACGCGAGATTTATTTATTCTCGAAAACTCCAACTCGAGACAAGTAGGAGGGTGATTCCCACAGAAATCCTTGGTTAAGGGGGGGGGAATGGCAGAGCGCAGGGAGGGCAATTGGATATATCACCCGATTCTCAAAGGCCGATGTCAAAATCAGTTTTCGGTAGCAGGAAAAGTGAAGTCTCTGAATGTGTTCTTCAATTTGAAGGGATCAATAAATGCTGGGAAGGGAAGGGATGGGCAGCTTCGCGGAAGCAGGTACCGCCATTTAATGCACCCCGAAGGATTCACCTCCACAAAGGAAAGGCCAGCGGATGTGATGGACAGGCAGGGTGGTGCAGGAGTGGGCCAAACTGGTCATCTGGCCACCCACCCCTAGGCTCTGCTCTCCAGGCAACACACAGGATGCTCAGGTACCTTCCTTGGCAGAGTCAAGGAGCAATGGATTCAAACTACAAGAAAGAAGATTCCACCTAAACATTAGGAAGAACTTCCTGACAGTAAGAGCTGTTCGGCAGTGGAATTTGCTACCAAGGAGTGTGGTGGAGTCTCCTTCTTTGGAGGTCTTTAAGCAGAGGCTTGACAGGCATATGTCAAGAATGCTTTGATGGTGTTTCCTGCTTGGCAGGGGGTTGGACTGGAAGGCCCTTGTGGTCTCTTCCAACTCTATGATTCTATGAGTCCAGATGTGATGGACAGTTCAAACGGTTAACTTAGGAACCGAAGAAGAACCTGCTGGACCAGGTCAACAGCCCATCTGGTCCAGCATCCTGTTCTCACAGAAGCCACCCAGATGCCTCCTCCTTCCTTCCCCATCTCTGGTGTGCACAGCAATGTCGAAAAGCTCCTTGCAATGCGGCAGGGGGGCACATTGGCTATGGCACGCGAGTGAGAAGGGAGAGGCGCTGAGAGAGGGAAAGTGGTGGTCATAGCTGCCAAGTTATCCCTTTTTTTAAGGGAAATTCTATTATGCTGAATAGGCTTCCTCGCGAGAAAAGGGAAAACTTGGCAGCTATGGTGGTGGTTTGAAACAAAGGCAGGAGACTGAATAAAGCAGGGATGAAGAAACACTGGGAGGAACAACAGGTAAAGTCTCTTCATTATCTGAACACTATGGAACCTTGGCGGGCTGCACAACCTTTATCTCTCTCACACAGGGCAGCTGAGGAATAGAAGAGGGAGAACTTTGAGTCTAGCAAATAAGGAAGACACTGAAAGGGAAAACAATGGTTGTTTTGAACTGTGAACAGCAGACGTTTGAGTCAAGCGGGGGTGCAGGATGAGAACGAAACAAACTTTTTATTTTTCATAATATTGCCTCAGATTAACTTGGGGAAATTAGGGGAAATTGTTTTCAGAAGATGTTGGGCAATGGATTCAAGCTACAAGAAAGAAGATTCCACCTCAACATTAGGAAGAACTTGCTGACAGTAAGAGCTGTTCGACAGTGGAATTTGCTGCCAAGGAGTGTGGTGGAGTCTCCTTCTTTGGAGGTCTTTAAGCAGAGGCTTGACAGCCATATGTCAAGAATGCTTTGATGGTGTTTCCTGCTTGGCAGGGGGTTGGACTGGATGGCCCTTGTGGTCTCTTCCAACTCTATGATTCTATGAATTGGCAAGCTTTGGAGACCTCACCCACAGCTTGCAAAAGGTGTCTCCGACTATAAACCTGCCTGACTCTTCTGAGAGCACCTGGCTCCGCACACTTGGAGCCCCCCCCATCCCTCCATTTACCTCTCCTCCCAATGTCACTGAATCATGCATTAGTGATGAGCGCGTGCAGAGCAGAGAGCATTGATCTTGCCCACAGTCCAGCGCTCTCCTTTCTCCTCTGGAAGGCTGCAGAGATTTCCTCCCTCTCCCCCCCTCCCTCCCCCTTTTGTTTTATTTTCTTGGCTGGTGGTCATGCTCTGCAAAACTGCAAGTACTCACAATCAGGCCATCAGGAGCAGGTTTTGTGAGTTATCTGACAAGGCCTTTCATGCGTTCTAAGAGGAACGGAAGCTCCTCGGCCAGAGAGCACCCTTGCCAGTCCCTGGCAGAGCCAATCACTCTTACGGGAACCGCACAACGACACGCCGATAAGCCAGTTTGGCTAGTAAAACATTTATGGGCAAATAATCTCCTCCGCTTGTACAGGGAGCCAAAAGAAAGAGAGGAAGAAGCTTTCAGGAAACCTTCGAGGCATGACACGGAACGTTGTCACTGAACAATGACAGTGGAGCAGTGAATGTCCCCCTCCGGAGAAGGGCAGAGTCTGCGCTGCCTCCCTCAGCTGCTGCCATGACGGCCATTTGCCAGCTATTCAGAGCAATAAAAGAGAAAGGATAGATATGGTCCTTACCTGGACGATTTACAAGCTGCCTGCAGCAGACAAGACCATAATGGGTGGATGGGGAGGGGGCTCAAGGATTGGCAGTGGGTGGTGCTGAACTGCCTTCAGCCCCAAGAAGAAGAAGAAGAAGAAGAAGAAGAAGAAGAAGAAGAAGAAGAAGAAGAAGAAGAAGAAGAAGAAGAAGAAGAAATTATTTATTCCCCAGCCACTCTGGGCGGCTTCCAACAGAAGAATAAAATAATCAATTAAAGATTAAAAGCCTCTCTAAACATTCCTTGAAGGCTGGAATGAGTGCATAATGCCCAGGGAATCATGCAGGGCTTGCCAAAATTGGCTTCGGTTCCCTGTTTAAACAGTTCTGGGAGGGAAAGGTGTTGGCGACGGCACAGGTGCTAGCCAATTCATGCCCTCCCCATCAGTTCTCCTCATTCTGGCTGCATGATTCAGGAAATAAAGGCTGCAGAATGGGCAGGCAGGCTCCTTCCCAGCTTGCTCTGGAAAGGGGAATGCATGGGATTTTCACTGCTTGCAGGGAGGGTGTCTCCAAACACCACCAACCCCAGGCTACCCCCATTGGGAGGGGCCTGCCAAATCCCCTATTGCTGGGAGTTTGCCAAAATGCACTTGGATTATCTCAAAGTGCTTCTGTTGTTGTTGTTGTTGTTGTTGTTGTTGTTGTTATGTGTCAGCCACTTTCTCTTGCCCAGGGCATCCCAAGGGGACTTACCACCAAACAACCGCTTCAGATATCTCCCCAAGTTCCCTTAATGAGGCTCAGGTAAGCACCTCAGCTGTTGCTTGCAGTGCAATTTTCATGGCACCCACAGTACATGCACAGCTAGCTATTTTTACATGGGACTTCTCCATCCCACTGCCATGTTGAAGAACGTCAAACCCAGCAGAGACCCCCGCTGCTTCTCTCCAAGTTGCTGAGATGCCATTGATGAGGACTCTCTGGGTACAGACCACCAACCATTGTTGCTTGTGCTGCTCCCTGCCCCCGCTCCACCCCCCCCCCCCCGGGTGCTTCTTGGCAAAATGCAATGGCAAAAATAGGGAGTTCATGATGGTTGGGAGTTTGTTAAAAGGGAGCTATTAAAAGCACAACTTCAGGCAATACCATTGAGACGGAAACATGGCCCTGATCCAGTAGCCAAGCTCTCTTTCCATTCTGAACCACCAGCCTGAAGATGGAAGCAGAAGAGGAGGGAAAGCTCCAGCGTGAGTGAAGGACGGTGCAATCAGCCCATGGCCCCCGATGCTTTGCTTCATTTATCTCGGCTGAAAGGTGCTCCAAATGAGCCGAGACAGTCAATTTAAAGTTTGCTGCGGGAAAGAAAAGGGAAACTTCTCCCGCGAAACCGGCTTTTCCAATAATGGCGCTTTCAGAGTAAGCAACAAGAGATAAGAAAACTGCTGGTTAGGAGCCAGGGCTTAATTACTTAATAGGCAATCAGGATTCAAGTGTGGAGCTTAGCTAGAAGCTGCAGCAATCGAGGCACCCGGGAGGCCGGAAGCCTCACTTTGGAGAAGGACACAAGCGCTGGCGGGCTCAGGAACACGCTCACGCTTACTGGGGGCTTGTTGTTGTTTAGTCGTTTAGTCGTGTCCGGCTCTTCGTGACCCCATGGAGCATAGCACGCCAGGCACTCCTGTCTTGCACTGCCTCCCGCAGTTTGGTCAGACTCATGTTCGTAGCTTCGAGAACACTGTCCAACCATCCCGTCCTCTGTCGTCCCCTCCTCCTAGTGCCCTCAATCTTTCCCAACATCAGGGTCTTTTCCAAGGATTCTTCTCTTCTCATGAGGTGGCCAAAGTATTGGAGCCTCAGCTTCACGATCTGTCCTTCCAGGGGGCACTGGGGGACAAACGGCCTTCTGGTCTCACCTCTTCCCAAAGGAAGGGCTGCCCACTTGCCACGGTGCCAGGATTAGCTGAAATTCAAGCGAGAAGCCTCTTGCAGTGGTCCAGGGGAAACTGCAGAGCAGAGAACGAGGCAGGTGGCGAGATGCAGCTCATTTTCAGGATCTTGCATCAGGGATCTGGGATCTGTGGGCCTCCAGGTGTGGCAAGAGCACAACATCTATCCATCATCCTTGATCGCTAAAAAAGTCATCCAATGATATCTGAAGCGTCCCAGGGTTCTTTGAGAAGAAGAGTTTGGATTTGATATCCCGCTTTATCACTACCCGAAGGAGTCTCAAAGCGGCTAACATTCTCCTTTCCCCTCCTCCCCCACAACAGACACTCTGTGAGGTGAGTGGGGCTGAGAGGCTTCAGAGAAGTGTGACTAGCCCAAGGTCACCCAGCAGCTGCATGGGGAGGAGCAGAGACACGAACCCGGTTCCCCAGATTACGAGTCTAACCACTACACCACACTGGCTCTCTAAGGATGCCTTAGACGCCAAGCTACCTAGCAACTCAGGCTTATCCCAAGTTCACTGGTGTCTATTTTTAAATTTTGTGAACGTTTTTCCCCCGTATGACTTTTTAAAATGTGATTTCATTACAACCCACTTTGATATTTGTTTATGAACTAGTATTTTCTTTTATAAGTAACTAGCTAAATACTGTAAATTAGTATTAGACACATTCCTAGGAGACGAGGCTCTCTATGGCTCCTAGCCAGAATGGCTGTGTTCTACCTCCACTGCTGGAGGCAGGGTGCATCTGAATGCCAGCTAGAATCAGAGAATGGTAGAGTTGGAAGGGATCCTGAGGGTCATCTAGCCCAACCCCCTGCAGTGCAGGAATCTCAACCAAACAGATGGCTGTCCAACCTCTGCTTAAACACCTCCAAGGAAGGAGAGTCCACTACGTGCCTAGGGAGACCTTAGTTTTGCCTCCTTTCTGAGGAACAAGGGCGTGCATGCACACACTTTTTCTCTAGTCCAGCAGGGCAAATATATTCCTGGCAGACCTTCCAGAGGATGCTGAAATAAACCAGCGCGGAGAATGTGTGGGAATGTTCAGGGGGGCAGGAGAGGATATATTGTTTAATTATATCCTTCCCAACTTGTGTTAACAAGTTCTATGATTTACCAGAGTAACATTCCCCTTTTCAAACTTGTGCAGCGGATAACGTTTGCAAGTCTTGAATAAGCCTCTAAAATAGGTTTCCTGGTAATTCCCCTTTATTCCCTCTTAAAAAGAATAGACACGACACAGTCTTGTATAAAAGTATAAAAGAGTTTACTGACACATTCTGTTCACAGATGGATCCCAGAAGGCAGGCTTAAGTTACAAAATATACACACTGGAGGCTTCCGGTTCAGCGCCAGCGCCGATCGGCGGGGTCCCGTCTCGTCTCTGAGACGGCCCGTCTCTGCTAGGAGTGGGGAGGGCAGCGAGAGCGACGCTGCACCCCTTAGAACCTCGGGAAGAGCGTCCCGGGGGCGAATTTTGCTCGGCAGAGCCCCAATCTGGACTCCCCAACTCTCCGGCAAGCTCTAATAAGAGCTCCGGAGCGAGGAGGGTAGAAGTCGCGGGGGCCATCTTGAGCGACAACGTTACCCTAGCGGAGAGAAGCTTCAAGCCGAAGGCGGAGAGCGCTGGATTCTTCTGAAAAAAACGATTGTAAATAAGAGTGTAAGTAATCTCACGATTTGGATTATAAAATAATTTGGATTTGGGAGAGAGGGGAAAAAAGAGGAAGCCACCCCCCCCACCGGCAACCTAAGAGACAGTAAATAGAAATCCGAAGCCGTAAATAGAAGATTTCAACTTAAAAGGTTCCCTCAAAGGCATCAAAGAGGATCTCCCCTAGATGCAGGGTAAAAGGGGAGAAAGACTGCGGTTGTGAATACCCTGCAGAAAGAGGTTAAGATCAAGAAAGACCTTTCTTTTCCCCGGGAGCCGGCAGCCCAGACAACCCAGTGAGCTGATTAGGATCTATAAGTGGAATTTTATTTTTATTTCTATTTTTGGACTTTCTGGAAATCCTTTTTTGGTTTATATGCTTTTGAAATGTGAGTCTGAACTTTATTTCTAATAAGATTTGGAGAATGCAGCCAGCTTGTTAAAATGGAGTCGAGAAAATAAACTGTGACCATTTTCCACCACATGTGACAAGTTTTGACCTTGACAGGATTGAACTATGTCAACAAAAAGGTATTCGCCTGAGTTCCAGCGGACTGTTTTGACCATAATGTGGGAAGTAAGAATAGGACTATGTCAAGAGGAGACACAACAGCAAGAGTTAAAGCAACAATTCCAGATGGTGATGGCAGAATATGACTTCTTAGAGGATGAAGATACTGAAACTGAGGAAGACGAGTGTGAGAATGACAGTGACAGTGATTTGGAGGATTTTGACAATGATGGGGACTGTGACTTGGAACGAAAAGATGAAGATGAGGACTGTGACAATATAATACAAAATGAAGCCCACCACGAAAGAAAAGATGATTTTACTCTACAAAAAGTCAGGTGGAGTGCCCCTCCTTTGAGGGGGGTACGATTGGATTTACTGGAACTCCAGAATACCCAGAGGGAAGAGGAAAAAAATAAGCAGAGAAGAGAAGAAACTCAGGGGTGCTGTATGGAGGCCTGGATGGCAAAATACTGCAAAAAGGGGGTGGGGTGAAGGGAAAGTGAGGTTGTGATTAATAGGATGGATTATTAGAATTAAAACTGGACTGCTGACTACGGAACTTGCTGGATTGGGGGGTTGGAGCCGGAAATTGGGGATGAAAGGTTAGATTGGGAATAGTTATAGTTTAAAAGTGAATTGATTTTGGAAAAAGGTGAAAATATGGAGGCTTATAGAGGGGGGGGGAATTAGGCACGGGAAGAAAAAATGGGAGTTTGATTTTTCAGTGATTTGGATATTTGGTGAAAATGATAATAGTCAAGTTTTAAAGTAGTATAAGGTATAAAGGTAATTATTTCATAGAATAAGAAACTGTTGAAGAGGATAAAAAAGGGATGAAAACCGGGGAAGGGGGGAGGTTGGGGAAGTCCACAAAATATGGTTTATTAATTATGAATGGAAAAAAGATTATTTTTGTTTTGTTTTGTTTTTCCTTTTTTGTCTCTTTTTTTCTCTTTTTTTCTTTTTTTTTACTCTTTTTTTGGTATGAGAACAGATGGTTGGATGGATGCCTTCCTGCGTACTGCCCTGGTTTCCTGGAGCTCTCTGGTGGCAGGGGGGGGGGCTTTGGGGGCAGGGGAGGGGGAGGGGGACAGAAATCCAACCATAAAATGGACCATCTCTGACTGTTCACCTGCGTGGGATACTTCTGTGGCAGGGGAGGACCCATGGAGGGGGGTGGGAAGAAGGTGGAAAAGGTGTTCATGTATGTACCGTTTTTTGTAATTTGTAAAATCAATAAAAAATTATGCTTAAATATATATATATATATATACACACGTGGAATCTATCCCATAAGGAGATACTGTAGTTCTTTTGTCCTCTCTTGCTTGGAAGCATCTCTTGGAAGAGAGCATCTCAGGCTAAGGAGATGTTGCTTCTTTGAGGAATGGAGTCAGAGAGATGGCTGCCTGCCCTGTGCTATTTTGTTACCTGCACAGGTAAGGTCACACCCACCTCTGGTCACATGTAGAGGAAGTTTGTCCCAGCACAGGAGGAAACAGGAAGTTTATCTACTGGCTGGACAAACATCCTTCTTCATGTCTAAACATGTCCACTCTAGGAATGTGTATTTGACTGCTCTGTGTGATGTAGTGGTTAAGAGCTGTAGACTCCTAATTTGGGGAACCGGGTTCGCGTCTCCGCTTCTCCACATGCAGCTGCTGGGTGACCTTGGGCTAGTCACACTTCTCTGAAGTCTCTCAGCCTCACTCACCTCACAGAGTGTTTGTTGTGGGGGAGGAAGGGAAAGGAGAATGTTAGCCGCTTTGAGACTCCTTCGGGTAGTGATAAAGCAGGATATCAAATCCAAACTACTCTTCTTCTTCTTCTTCTTCTTCTTCTTCTTCTTCTTCTTCTTCTTCTTCTTCTTCTTCTTCTCACCCCACAGAATGTGCTACTCAAGGCAAGGGTCGTATAACCTCCTCCTGCTGCCTGCCATGTGCCAGTAATGTGAACCTAGGAAGCTAACTATCTTAGTTACAAGCAAAGAAAATTTGCTTGTATTTGCGGATTTGTCACTGAGGCTCATGGCCGTCTTCTTCTTTGGTGATCCCTTATAGCTGAGTAAGATGGTCTTCCACAAACATGGAAGTGACTGTGGAGGCCAGTTCTGGATCCACACGTCCTTCCACAGTGGGGACATCGGTTTCTGGGTGGGAGTCGATCCAAGGTGACCATCCAGCCAGTGAAGCTCATGGCTGTATCTCTGACGCGACTCACAAGAACTTTGCAGACCCAGCTGGGAAAGGAAATGGGTTGTCGACTTCCGGGTGTTCCTTCCTGCAGGGGCCACTTTGGGTTAGCTGGGGAAATATCGAGAACAATTCAGAGAGAAACTGCTTAGCTCATTACCTTTTCCTTTGTTCTTTTCCTTTTGAAAACTCCCCAGCTAAACTGCCGCTTGATTCAGCGCCTGCAGCCACAGAATGTAGATGCTAAGGATGAAGGTTGTTTTCATATTAATCTTCTGCTTCGAGTGGCAGCTAGAAGTCCCCGCTTGACAAGGCGCTGTCAGAAGGAATGAAGCCTGACTCTCTGGGGCAGCCGCCGAGTGACGGGATGGTGCTGTTCGTGGACCTGCGGCGAATGCTAAAGCGGGGTCTGCAACAACTGGCTGCGGCATCTGTTTCCAGCTACCTACCACTTGTCCTTGGAAACTTGCAAGTGGCTGCAGGAGAGGGACCCTGAGCAACATTTTGGGAGGGGGGGGGGCTTCCTGGGACAAAGGTGAAACTGTGAAGCGCCCTTGCTCTTGCGTGCTGCATGTTGCTTAAGTAATCTTGTTATATTTATAGTATTGAAATGTGGGGGGGGGGTTGGTATGCAACTATATTTTCTCTTGCTTTGCTATATTATTAGGAAACTGTTTTGGAGTGTTTGAAACATGTCCCCATTTCATTTGTTGTAACCCACTTTGAGCATGATTTTTTTTGTGAAAAGCGGCATACCAATAAAATGAACGAATGATGAATGGCCATGATCCGGTGGCTCCTTCGCTGGCCTTGAGACCCCAGCTTTGCATGTGCCTGCCTGCATGTCAAGCATCCGTTCAGTCATTCTGCCCTTCTCCTCCTGCTTTGGGTGGGCCTACCCCCCACCCCCATCTCTCCATTTCTAAAAGTGGCATACATACCCTTGTTCATTTTTACATTCAGTCTTCCCTCTGTTAAGTAGAAGAACCCACAATCACACACATTTTTAAACAGTTCTGGGGTGTGGGACAGAGATGTGTTGGCGACGTTACAGGTGCTAGCCAATTCATACCCTTCCAATCACATTTCCTCATTCAAGCTGGATGACAGGGGGGGGAGGCTGCAGAATGGGCTTGCTTGCTCTGGAAAGGCGAATGCTGGGAATTTTCAAGGCATGC
Organism: Zootoca vivipara; assembly: GCF_965207765.1. Taxonomy (NCBI): domain Eukaryota; kingdom Metazoa; phylum Chordata; class Lepidosauria; order Squamata; family Lacertidae; genus Zootoca; species Zootoca vivipara. The sequence goes on along the minus strand of NC_142582.1, from coordinate 133,423,949 downwards.
AAGGAGGGTGGACCCAACCTCGACCAACCCCAGGACACTCCCGTTGGCACAAGGTCTGCCAAATTCCCTGTTGCTGGTCACCTTGGGGAGGTCAAGGTTAAGGCGCAATCACGAGGTTAAGGCACGATCATGAGTCAACATCTCTTTTCAGATAGGGGTTTACTCTGCAAGCACAATCAGATGGCGCCTCTGGGCTGATCGTTACCTTGTCTTGCGATGGAAAAGGCCTTTTTCTAGAACAGTAAATAAACCTTCATTTCCTCTGGCGTGCAAGCATGACAAGCACATTCTCTGTGTTTGCACAGCTCATTTCGTTTTGTTACAAGACGAGCCAGCTGGGTGACAAACCAATCTGATCCATGACTCATGGTCCAAGGCGGAATCGTTCATTCGTAGACACACTCGCGCATCTCTCAGCAGCCACTGGGCATCAGGTGGACCTTCTTCTTAGGAATCCGGGATCTTAAGGAGAAGGGGGCAGGTGCAAATGTGACGCGAGGAAAGAAAACGGCTCCGCACAAAGGCTTGTTAACTCCAAAGCCTCTCCTTCTACTGTCAGAAACAGGTAATGCCAGGCACCCCCAAACCTTGGCCCTCCAGATGTTTTGGCCTACAACTCCCATGATCCCTAGCTAAGAGGACCAGTGGTCAGGGATGATGGGAACTGTAGTCCAAAACATCTGGAGGGCCGAAGTTTGGGGATCATAGAATCATAGAATCATAGAGTTGGAAGAGACCACAAGGGCCATCCAGTCCAACCCCCTGCCAAGCAGGAAACACCATCAAAGCATTCCTGACAGATGGCTGTCAAGCCTCTGCTTAAAGACCTCCAAAGAAGGAGACTCCACCACACTCCTTGGCAGCAAATTCCACTGCCGAACAGCTCTTACTGTCAGGAAGTTCTTCCTAATGTTTAGGTGGAATTTTCTTTCTTGTAGTTTGAATCCGTTGCTCCGTGTCCGCTTCTCTGGAGCAGCAGAAAACAACTTTTCTCCCTCCTTTATATGACATCCTTTTATATATTTGAACATGGTTATCATATCACCCCTTAACCTTCTCTTCTCCAGGCTAAACATACCCAGCTCCCTAAGCCGTTCCTCATAAGGCATCGTTTCCAGGCCTTTGACCATTTTGGTTGCCCTCTTCTGGACACGTTCCAGCTTATCAGTATCCTTCTTGAACTGTGGTGCCCAGAACTGGACACAGTACTCCAGGTGAGGTCTGACCAGAGCAGAATACAGTGGTACTATTACTTCCCTAGATCTAGATGCTATACTCCTATTGATGCAGCCCAGAATTGCATTGGCTTTTTTAGCTGCTGCATCACACTGCTGACTCATGTCAAGTTTGTGGTCTACCAAGACTCCTAGATCCTTTTCACATGTACTGCTCTCAAGCCAGGTGTCTCCCATCCTGTATTTGTGCCTTTCATTTTTTTTGCCCAAGTGTAGTACTTTACATTTCTCCTTGTTAAAATTCATCTTGTTTGCTTTGGCCCAGTTGTCTAATCTGTTAAGGTCATTCTGAAGTGTGATCCTGTCCTCTGGGGTGTTAGCCACCCCTCCCAATTTGGTGTCATCTGCAAACTTGCTCAGGATGCCCTCAAGCCCATCATCCAAGTCATTGAAGATGTTGAATAAGACTGGGCCCAAGACAGACCCCTGTGGCACCCCACTAGTCACTACTCTCCAGGATGAGGAGGAGCCATTGATGAGCACCCTTTGGGTTCGGTCAGTAAGCCAGTTACAAATCCACTGAATGGTAGCATTGTCTAGCCCACATTTTACCAGCTTCTTTACAAGAATATCATGGGGCACCTTGTCAAAGGCCTTGCTGAAATCAAGATAGGCTACATCCACAGCGTTCCCTTCATCTACCAGGCTTGTAATTCTGTCAAAAAATGAGATCAGATTAGTCTGACATGACTTATTTTTCAGGAACCCATGCTGACTTTTAGTGATCACAGAGTTTCTTTCTAGGTGCTCACAGACTGTTTGCTTAATGATCTGCTCTAGAATCTTTCCTGGTATTGATGTCAGGCTGACTGGGCGGTAATTGTTTGGGTCCTCTCTTTTCCCCTTTTTGAAAATAGGGACAACATTTGCCCTCCTCCAGTCTGCTGGAACTTCGCCTGTTCTCCAGGAATTTTCTGGGTAATGCCTGGGTAATGCCTCTAAATCCCAGTTGCTGAGAGATACAGGTGAGGACTGGAGAACATAAGAGTCCTGTACCTGGATGAGGCCAATGGCCCATCTAGTCATAAAATCATAGTTGGGAGGGACCCCGAGGGTCATCTAGTCCAACCCCTTGCCATGCAGGAATTTCAGCATCCATGACAGATGGCTATCCAACCTCTGCTTAAAAACCTCCAAGGAAGGAGAGCCCACAGCCTCCAGAAGGCTCTGCTCTGCTCTGGTCAGAACTCACCTGGAATACTGTGTCCAGTTCTGGGCACCGCAGTTCAAGAAGGATACTGACAAGCTGGAACGTGTCCAGAAGAGGGCAACCAAAATGGTCAAAGGCCTGGAAACGATGCCTTATGAGGAACGGCTTAGGGAGCTGGGTATGTTTAGCCTGGAGAAGAGAAGGTTAAGGGGTGATATGATAGCCATGTTCAAATATATGAAAGGATGTCATATAGAGGAGGGAGAAAGGTTGTTTTCTGCTGCTCCAGAGAAGCGGACACGGAGCAATGGATTCAAACTACAAGAAAGAAGATTCCACCTAAACATTAGGAAGAACTTCCTGACAGTAAGAGCTGTTCGGCAGTGGAATTTGCTACCAAGGAGTGTGGTGGAGTCTCCTTCTTTGGAGGTCTTTAAGCAGAGGCTTGACAGGCATATGTCAGGAATGCTTTGATGGTGTTTCCTGCTCGGCAGGGGGTTGGACTGGATGGCCCTTGTGGTCTCTTCCAACTCTATGATTCTATGAGACATTTCCACTGTTGAACAGCTCTTGCTATCAGAGAGTTATTCCTAAAGTTTAACCAGAATCTCCTTTTTTGCAATTCGAATCTAATGATCTGGGCCCTCACCTTGGGAGCTGCAGAAAACAGGCTTGCTCCATCTTCTGCGTATTATATGCCTGCTGTTTCCTTTGTCTACTGGCCCTTAACGAAATGTCCTTTTAACTCTGTGCGTGGCGGCCAAGGGATGAGCCACGTGCCGTGTGTTGGTGTGTGGAGCACGCACACTGCTTGTTTCTTCTGCCTCCGGCAGCGAGATGTCTTGGGACGGCCCAGGGCACGACCCGAGGGCAGGTGACAGGCTCCGGTCCCTAATTTCCAGAGGAAGTTTCAGAGCTGCTTGTCAGAGGCGAGGCTGACAACTGGAATAAATTAAAAGACCACTATCGCCGCTTGAAGCCCACGGAAACAGCACCTGCCAAGCAAAGATCTCCTCCCGTGTCAGAGGCCCTATCGATTCCAGGAACTGGCAAGCCAGAGTGCTGACCCAGCAAGGCCTTTCAGCCCCGCTGAGAGGTCTCGGTGTTTTGTTTTCTTTCTGCCCCCACCCCATAAAACAATTCCTGTGGATGCAGCAATTGTTTTGCTGCTCACGACGGCCCCTCGGTAACCTTGGAACGTCTTGCTGGCAGATGAGCTGGGGGGGGGCGCAGAATAATTCCTCCTCCTCCCGCTTCCCTCTTCAATTATCACCGAGGGAGAGTTACGTCCTCCATTCTTCAGGATGACAAACACCATGCTCTGACAAGGGCTAAGACTAAGAGGATGACGAGGGAGGGAGCCATGCTTCAGAACCCCAGTTGCTGGAGACCACAGGAGGAGGGGAGAGTTGCTCTTGTGCTCGGATCCTGCTTGCCGGCTTCGCACAATGGGCATCTGGTCGGCCACGGTGAGAACAGGAGGCAGGATTGGGTGGGTCATTGGCCTCATCCAGCAAGCGCATCTCATGCTCTGAGGTTCTCAACACCTAGAGTGGATTTTGGAGGAAGGGGTTCTGAGCCTGAAAAGAGCACGGCAAAAGGCGAATGTGGATAAGCCCCAAATCAAATAAAAAACCTTCTGGACCTCAAGCTTGTGCAGTTCATTCGGAGACACTGAGCACCTTTCACAAGGCTGGTTGTTGCTAGAATTGCCTGCAAGAGATTGATGTATTTCACTCATCGGTGAAGCTAATTTCTTGGTGGAGACGGAGTCAGGTTTATTAGTTCAACAGCAAGCCAAGCAGAGAGCGATGCTGAGAGGCATATCAATGAGCGGTGGACAGAGGCAGCCCTGACAAAGGCTGAGCCCGGCCGGATCCAGAAAGGCTCCAGGCCCCAGTTTTATAGAATCATAGAATAGGAGAGTTGGGAGGGACCCCCAAAGGTCATCCAGCCCAGCCCTGACAGATGGCCCTGTTGCACTAAAGCAAATCCTCTCTGTCCTCACCTGAGAGTGACTCCATCAACCCCTGGTGCTTGCTTCTGAGTAGCCCTACCTAGGACACAGTTCCAACAGAGTGTAAAAGCTTTCAAAGAGGGTTAGGCAAATTCAGGGAGCCGAGGGAGGTCAATGGCTACTTTGCTCTGCTTCCACATTGGGAGGCAGCCATGCTTCAGAAAAGAAAGGCGGTTTGCTTTGCTTTCTGCTGATTCCATTGCAACAAAACACTAAGGTTTTCTGGTGAACGGTTTCTTCCTTCCAGTGACTACTCATATCTGGTTATTTTATTCATCATTGCTTTATCCCAGGCCTTCCTCTAACACAGGCCTCTTGCTGGCACAGGATCTGTTCCCTGCATCTTTGCTTTTAAAAAACACAACAGCCCTTTTCATCATATTGCATTGGGCCGGGGCTTGGGCTTGTCTCACCCGTTGCGGCGAAGCTAAATGAGCTTTGAAAAGGTGCAGCTTTCGTTCGTCACACTTGCAGGCGATAGGAAACGGGGGCGTATTTGGGTCACGGCAGAAGGCAGCAGCAAAGCTTACCTGGAGAGAAGCAGGTGGAGGAGGAGAAATATTGCAATGCACCCTCAGGTCTGGATTCATTTTAATCCACTGGGTCTGACTTCTGCAGGGCTTCTTGAAACGGCTTTTTTCTTGCTATTTTGCTGCTGCTTTTAATTGCTGCAAACCAGCCTGAGCGATGCAAATGCGTTGGGGGGAGGGGCATGGGAGCTTGGAATATGCAGTCTCACTTGACAGGGGTCAGTTTTGGCTGTGCAGAAAAGAAATGTCCAGAAGTGTAGTGCAAGTGTATTGCAGGGGGGGGGCTGGGGGGGGCTCCCAACAGGCCTTTGTGAAGGGACTGGTTTTAATGAAAGGTCTGGTGCTGTGCTGCTTTCATTGTAATTATTGGCATATTTCAAACAGGTTTTATATATGCATATAGTTTCAATTCTATAAATATTTCATAGAATCGTAGAGTTGGAAGAGACCACAAGGGCCATCCAGTCCAACCCCCTGCTGAACAGGAAACACCATCAAAGCATTCCTGACATATGCCTGTCAAGCCTCTGCTTAAAGACCTCCAAAGAAGGAGACTCCACCACACTCCTTGGTAATAAATTCCACTGCTGAACAGCTCTCACTGTCAGGAAGTTCTTCCTAATGTTTAGGTGGAATCTTCTTTCTTGTAGTTTGAATCCATTGCTCCATGTCCGCTTCTCTGGAGCAGCAGAAAACAACCTTTCTCCCTCCTCTATATGACATCCTTTCATATATTTGAACATGGCTATCATATCACCCCTTAACCTTCTCTTCTCCAGGCTAAACATACCCAGCTCCCTAAGCCATTCCTCATAAGGCATCGTTTCCAGGCCTTTGACTATTTTGGTTGCCCTCTTCTGGACACGTTCCAGCTTGTCAGTATCCTTCTTGAACTGTGGTGCCCAGAACTGGACACAGTACTCCAGGGGAGGTCTGACCAGAGCAGAATACAGTGGTACTATTACTTCCCTAGATCTAGATGCTATACTCCTATTGATGCAGCCCAGAATTGCATTGGCTTTTTTAGCTGCTGCATCACACTGTTGACTCATGTCAAGTTTGTGGTCTACCAAGACTCCTAGATCCTTTTCACATGTACTATTTAGTTGTACTCAGTTGGGAGAGCATGAGCCTCTTAATTTCAGAGTTGTGGGTTCGAGGCCACGTTAGGCAAAAGATTCCTGCATTGCAGAGGGTTTGACTCTTGCAGTCCCTTCCAACTCTACAGTTCTATGATTCTATGATTTACTTGTCTATGTTTTTCGCGGTTTTTGTTTTTATCTATAAGCTGCCTTGAGTTCTGTCAGGGGAAAAGGTGGGGTATAGAGAAATTAGTAACAAGAACAGCAGCGGCAACTCAATAATTCTGTGATTCCAAGCCTCCCTTGAGGGATGTTATCAATTTTGGGGGCATCTGAAATTGGCTCGCTTCAGCAGTAGAGGAATGGGAGCAGGCGTAATGTCCAAGCAACTTCTCCTAAGTCCAACTGCATAGCTTTTGCAAGGTAAACAACACAATTGCTCCTAGCTAACATGTAGAAGAATAGCCTCAGAATAAATCAGCAAGCACGGGCCCTGGGGGGGCCTTGACAGAGAACATTTTCTCGCGGAAAACAGCTTCACCTGTGCCGGCCCCAGACCTCCTGATCAGCCAGTGTTGTTTTCTGGAGCTGCTCCATCAAATCTGGGGGCAGAAGCCCCCTCCTCCACCTCCTTGGATTTTGGGAACCCAAAGCAGGGGAATATGTTATGCACGGAGAGAGGGGCCCACCCTCCGGAGTGACCGGAGCACCCTGGCATAAACAAGACCCGGCATTTGAGCTAGTGGCAACTTTGGAGGGCCATGAAAGGAGGATGGATGGGAGAAAGTCCAGGAATGGCCTTGGTGGGTGTTTTGCAGCCATTCATTCTGCTCAAGTGCGAGGGGGAGAATAGCAACACGGCAGGAAAAGGGGACGCGTTTGTGCATTTGTTTTCCATTTGCTGGGGGTGGGTTGTGGGGGGGGGGGAGAATTAAAAGAAATCTGTCTCAGGGTCACAGGAAGAGAGGGCAGGATTCCAGGCACATTCGTGCATTCATTCCCCCCCCCCTTATTTGTTCAGGAGGGGCTGTGTGTGTTTCTTTTCTTAAAATAAAAATAAAAAGTCCTTGAATTGCAGGAAGTGGTCAGCCACGATCTCAACGCAAACCACCGTGGGAGAAATTCTGAGACAGGCCTGCAGTTGTGCACACCCCAGGCAAGGACTTGGCCACTTCCGACTCGCACATTTGCCACCAACCCGCACTGGAATGCACTTTGACACCTGGGGTTGCCAACTTTTTGATGCACCTTGCTCCTGTGCATTTGACAGGAGCCTGACGGTGCACAGCATTTTAGCAGGAGACTCTCTTTGGCCACAGCCTCCTTTTGGCACAGCTCACCTGGGTCTTAAGGGACCCCCCAACACTCTAACTGGGTGACTTATTGAGTAGGTGTGATACTATGATTGCTGGGGGGGGGGCGAAGCAAAATTATGGGGCATTTTGGGGTGGTGATTGCATGACATGGTTAGTACTGGTACAAGGATTCAGGAAGGTGGCTGCATTTGTTTGCAGAAATTCACAATTTTCTTCTGAGATCGGCTGTGTGAGGTGCTTTTTCTCTGACCAACTTGCTGTCTGTCCCAAAGGGGCTTTGAAGCTGCTTAACGTCTTGGAATGTCTTTCCTGCCTTGAGAGCTGGACCATCAAGAAGGTTGATCGCCGAAGAATTGATCCTTTTGAATTATGGTGCTGGAGGAGACTCTTGAGAGTCCCATGGACTGCAAGAAGATCAAACCTATCCATTCTGAAGGAAATCAGCCCTGAGTGCTCACTGGAAGGACAGATCCTGAAGCTGAGGCTCCAATACTTTGGCCACCTCATGAGAAGTGAAGACTCCCTGGAAAAGACCCTGATGTTGGGAAAGATGGAGGGCACTAGGAGAAGGGGACGACAGAGGACGAGATGGTTGGACAGTGTTCTCAAAGTCACCAACATGAGTCTGACCAAACTGCGGGAGGCAGTGGAAGACAGGAGTGCCTGGGGTGCTATGGTCCATGGGGTCACGAAGAGTCGGACACGACTAAACGACTAAACAACAACAACAACAACAACAACAACAACAACAACAACAACAACAACAATGTCTTGGAATGTCTTTCCTGCCTTGGGAGTGTGAAACCCATTGCAATTTGAAAACTGGATGACTGGAAGCAGGGGCGTCTTACCCATAGAGGCTAGTGGCGCAGGGCACCAGGGTGCCACGTTCTGGAAGGGAAGAGGTGGAGGCTGGACGAGTGCCTCCTGGCATCAGCTCCTCACCCTCACCCACCTCCGCCATGCTGCCCCGCTGAAGAAGCACCATGCCTGGAGCGTCCATCTGCCGTGGCCACCGCAGCATGAAGCGGCCAGCTGAGCCAGGAGGCGCTGGGTCCAGCCTCCGCCTCTTCCTTGCTGGAAGAGCCGCTTATTATTATTATAGTGAGTGGAAACACCTGTTCTCTGCTCCTTCCGCAGACGCTCACCCAAAGCCGGTTCCTTTATTTTGGGTTCTGTTCGTCGGCTTATTCTGATTTCTTCCTTTCATAAAATCAAGTCTCTCTTATGTGGCAGGGGAAACTCCGGCCTGGAAGCAATTCAGAAGAGGCAGAAAGAGCCGAGCCGTGGGATGACAATCCCAGCTCAGAATTCACAGCTGTCTCTACCTTTAAGAATTGCACTGTTGATCTCATCCAAAGGGACCTAATGGTGCCAATGGAAGATTTATTTATCTGTTATGGTCTAGTAGCAACTCAGGGAAGAGGGTTTTCAACCTCCCTTTGTACATGATATCCACTGGCCTGGACTCTTCCCTTCAATACTCCAAATATTATCTAAATTCTACCATTTATTGATTTCTCACTACCTCCAGCAATTATGGGTGCCCTTGCACTCCTCAAACTTTGTCACCCCAGGGCTTCCGGTCCAGCGCCAGCGCCAATCGGCGGGGTTTCGTCTCGTGTCCGAGGCGACCCATCTTCGCTAGGAGTGGGGAGGGCAGCGAGAGCGACGCTGCACCCCTTAGAACCTCGGGTAGAGTGTCCCGGGGGCGAAATTGCTCAGCGGAGCCCCAATTCGGACTCCCCAACTCTCCGGTAAGCTCTAATAAGAGCCCCGGAGCGAGGAGGGTAGAAGTCGTGGGGGCCATTTTGAGCAACAGTGTTACCCTAGCGGAGAGAAGCTCCGAGCCAGAGGCGGAGAGCGCTGGATTCTTCCGAAAGAACGTATTGGAAATTAAGACTGTAAGTAAGTCTCTAAATATTGGATTGGAAATTAATTTGGACTTGGGAGAGAGAGAAACAAAACGGAAGCCACCTCCTCCCACCGGTAACTCAAGAAACAGTAAACAAATACCCGAAGCCGTGAATAGAAGATTTTGGTTCCATAAGATATCCTCAAAGACGTAAAAAAGTTCTCCCCTGGAAGCAGGGTAAAAGGGGAGAAGGATATTGGTTATAAAAATTCCCTGCAAAGAGAGGAAAAAGAATTAGAAAAACCCTTCTCCTTTCCGGGGGCCGGCAGCCCAGACAGCCCAGCGTAGGATTTATAAAAGAGAAGAAGGAAATATTTCTTTGGACTTTTCAGAATTTATGTTTATATGTACTTTAAATAATAGCTTGGATCTTTACATATTAAGAATTGGAGAACGCAGCCAGTTCATTAAAATGAGTCTGGGAAAACAAGCAGCGACCATTTTCCACCCCATAAGATAAGCATTGACCTTGACAGGACTGAACTATGTCAACAAAAAGGTATTCGCCTGAGTTCCAGCGGATTGTTTTGACAGCCCTGTGGGAACTAAGGATAGGACTATGCGGAGATGAGAAACAAGCACAAAAGCTAAAGCAGCAGATGGTGGTCATTGAAAATTATTTTCTAGATGACGAATGTACCGAAACCGAAACCAAATGGAAAGATTGTGACAGTGACAGTGACTTGGAAGATTGTGACAATGATAGTGACAGTGATTTGGAATGCAAAGACAACGATGACGACAGTGATACTACAAAACAAAATGAAGTCCACCACGAAGGAAAAGAGGATTTTTTACTACAAAAAGACATGTGGAGTATCCCTCTTTTGTGGACGGAACGACAGGAACTAGCGGAATTCCAGAATACCCACAAGGAGGAAGAAAAGAACAACCAAAGAAGGGGAGAAACTCAGGGGGGGGCTGCAATGATGTTTGGATGGCAAAACACTGGAAAAAGGGGGTGGGATGAAAGGAGAATGGACGTGTGATAAATAGGATGGATTATCAGGATAGAAACTGGACTGCTGACCACGGAGCTTGCTGGAATGGAGGGAGGTAGCCGGAAACTGGGGAAGAGAGGTTATATCGGGAATAGTTACAGTGTAAATTAGAATTGGCCATGGAAAAAAGATTTAAGTTAAGGAGGTCTATTGAGGGGGGGAAATAGGCAAGGGAAGAAAAATAGATTTTGAATTGCCGGAATTAAGATATTTTATGAAAATGATAATAGTTAAATCTAGAAGTTGTATGAGGAATAAAAGTAATTATTTTATAGATAAGAAAACTGTCAAAGAAGATTTTAAAAAATAATGAAAATCGGGGAAGGGGAGAGGTTGGGGAAGCACCCAAAACATGGTTTATGGATGTTGAATTGAAAAAGAATTTTTTTCTTCTTTTTTTGTCGCTCTTTTTTCTTTTCACTTTTTTCCTTTTTTTCCTTCTTTTTTCTTTTTTTTTTTTTTGTATAGTTTTTCTTTTTTGCCATGTGGATGGATGGTTGGGTGGACATCTTCCTTCTTTCTGCCCTGGTTTCCTGGAGCTCTCTGGTGGCAGGGGGGGCTCTGGGGCGGGGGAGAGGGAGGAGGGCATAAATCCAATTATAAAATGGACCACCTTCGACTGTTCACCTGCATGGGATTCTCTTGTGGCAGGGGAGGGCCCATGGAGGGGGTGGGGTGGGAAGAAGGTGGAAAATATGTTTATGCTTGTATCATTTTGTAATTTGTAAAATCAATAAAAATTATTTAAAAGCAAACAAACAAGCAAACTTTGTCACCCCAGATCCGTAACAGTACAAAAAAGCAAAGCCCAGCAAAAAATGTGTATGCAAAGGCAGACCAAGATGGGTATAGATAGAAGAAGAAATTCACACTAAGATGCTGATGAATTTTCATGAGCACTTGTTTGTGTGTTTTTAATTGCTAACTGATGCGGAAATGTGAAGAGCTAAACTTGTAACTGAGAGGAACCTCTGGTTGGGAGTTGCAAGGAAGGAGCCAGAGACAGGAGGTCCAATGAGGAGAAGATCTTAAGAGGCCTTTCCCTTCTCACAGAATCATGGAGCTGTAGAGCTGCAGGGGACCCTGAGGGTCATCTAGTCCAGCCCCCTAAGATCAGACCCTCCAAGTGTCCCTATTTTCCAGGGACATATCTGATTTAGAGAAGCCGTCCCAGTTTCTGATTTGATCCCAGGATGCCCCACTTTCCCTTAGGATGTCCCTGTTTTCATGGGAGAAATGTTGGAGGGTATGGAGTTATCCAACCCTGAGCTGTCTGAAGGCAGTTTTTTAAATGCTCAATGTTTTATTATGTTTTTATATATGTTGGAAGCTGCCCACAGTCTCTGGGGAAACCGAGCCAGATGGGCGGGGTATAAATAATAAAATTAGCATTAGGTAACGGGACGTCCCTATTTTCATCGGAGAAATGTTGAAGAGTATGGAAGATGCAGGAATCACATCTAAAGAATCCAAGACTGATGGCCACCCAAAAAATCTCCAAGAGGGAGATGAACAATTATAGATTTTTTTTAAAAAAAATGGCACCCCACATTTCGGGTGGTCCACACAACTGGAAGTAAGTCAAATACTCCCAGTGTCTCTCCTCCCCCCCCCCAAGATGCCCCCTAACTTTTCAGCCTGAGAAAAACCTGGAGAACTGTTAGGGAATTTTATAGGGGGGGGCACCCAAACGAGGCTTCATTTGGGAATCAAGATTGGCACAAATGCCCTCAAGGGGACCCCATTTGATCCTACAACACCACTCTAGTATCGCACCAACACGAACCCCTCAAGATCAAGCCCTGAGTAATAAAGGCTCCCTTTCCTACCCTTTCTCTGTTGCCTGAGACTCTATGTAACCATATTTCTTTATGAATGAATACAGTGTATCTTTATTTCTAAATGAAACCCCCCTTTTTCTACTCTGGCCAAGGGCTCTCAGGGATGCAGGGAACAGCCATAATCCCTTAAGCAAGAGGTCAGGTAGCCAGGGTGGTGCTCCTCTGCATATCCATTCAGGTACCATCTCCTGCCATTCCCAACCCTCTGAAGCCAGAGGCAATACTCACACCTGGACCCATTGTCCCCCCCCCCCCCGCCAGGTACTCAAGGATCCCCTCCCAGATACTTACTGGTACTTGCTTAACAATGTCCTGGGACATCGTGCATTGTTACCTTATGCTAATCCTGCTTACCTCCTGTTTACCTGTATGCTAATGCCCCTTGCACCTTCCCCTTTTCTGACGTTTTACCCTATCACAAGTGATGTATGTATGATGCTTTCGATGTGCATTATGGGATGGTGGTGGGAAGTTTTAAAAGTTCTTGCAGCCCTGTTCACGGTGTTCAGTCTGGCATTGAACCTGCTGCGCAGTAATAAACCTTGCTGTTTGCTCCGGATCGTGGCTGGACTCCTTCCTTTTATACTCCACAACGACCACAGGCCCTTGCCTGATGAGCTGGGTGGCTGAGCATTCTCGCACCCAGAATTTTGCCCTAACAAGGGGACTTTTAGACTTAGCCCTGGTGGGGGCGAAGAGCATGGTTCTCAGAAGGCATCCTTGCTCTTCTTGCTCAAAGTGCTGCAGAGTCTGCTCGTGGTAAATCCTGGTTCCTAAAGCTACCAGGTCTAATCCTGGCTCTGCCCTGAACACGCGCCAGAGTTAAGAGCTTTGCTGGTCCTCGGGAGACCCAGCCGGCTGGCCCACTTGGGGAGAGTCCTCCTCCTATTTAGCGTCTCTCTGCCATGCAACTGTTCAGTAAATGAAACTCTCCTTAAAAATACCATACAGGAGGGAATAGCAATAAAGGAGCCGTCATGGAGAAGCGTTTCATTTAATTTGTGGGAAGGGACAACTCTGGTTTGTTTGTGGAGATGGAGCTGAGCAGCTGGCTGGGGAGGCAGATTGATCTGACGGCTGATGGGCTGTTTCCTTGCTTTCTCCTCCTTCCCGCTAATCGACTACGACCGAAGAGGCCTCCGCGCTGGTTCTGATTTTGGGTTGCATCATTAATATTTTAAGGCTCACCATGATAAAATATTTAAAACCAGATATATTGATGTTAGCACTTTAGCAACGTCCCGGCACAAATCAGATTAGTGCGTTCTCATATGCAGGTTTTTAATTAAGCCCATAAACAATGCACTTTGTTTTTCTTTGAAGGCACTTTTACTGGGCTGCGTTGGGTGCAAGACGCTTCTCCCGAGTCACCCCAGCTGAACCTGACGAGGAGGGATTCTCTGGAGTGTGCAAGAGTAGGAGGGGAGGGCACAGGGGGCCCCTCCATCGTGGATTCTGTGGGAATGTTAGGGATGTGGATTAGGATATATTATTAGATAGATCCTATCCAAGCTTGTGTTGGCAAGCTTCCAATATCAGCAGAGTGACATTCCCCTTTTGTGCGCAGCAAAACGTGAGCGTTAGGTTCGTTAGAACCTATACAACAATATTATACTTCAATATTATACTTCCTGGCAAATCCCCTTTTTCCCTCCTAAAAGAAATACACAACACAATAGTATTAAAATAAGATAGAGTTTACTCACATGACATCCTGAGTTAACAGCATAATCTCAGAAAGGCAGGCTTACATAGAAAAGTTACAAATATGTACATCTGGAGTCTTCTCAGTAAAGTGAGGCTCCATCTGGTCTCTCTCTTGGCAGCAGGCCGAGAGGGAGAACCATCCTAACTGGAGATTCTCTGGAGATGTGTTCCCATGGAAGGAGAAACGGCTAAGGAGAATGGCTGCTGGCTAGGGGCTTTTGTCTGCCAGCTAATCCATCTCATCTGCATATCTGGAGGAACAGGAACTGAACTTAGTCAGGTGTCCCTCCAGGTGAGTTCCTCTTAGTGGACACTCTAGGAACTGTTGTGACTTGTCTGCCCCAGTGTTCCATCCCACAGATTCCTGGCAGAACAGCCCTCCTCGTTGCAGGGGGCAATCTCACAGTCCAGGCGACACCCAGCAGGAGCAAGCAGGGGACTTGGTCATAAGAACCTAAGAAGAGCTGGATCAGGCCCATCTAGTCCAGCCTCCTCTTCTCACAGGGACCAACCAGATGCCCCAATGGGAAACATGCAAGCAGGATCCAAGCACAAGAGCAACTCTCCCCTTCTGTGGCTTCAAGCAACTGTGACAGTTTCACGATGTGCAGGCATGTAGGTGGGGAAAGTGATGCTCAAACCCTTCAGGTTTAATGCAGCCGTGTCCTGCCAAATTCTCTGCCCCGAGATCTTGGAGAGGCACCTGCCAGTCCCAGAAGACAATTTCCTCTTCCCTCCCTGCCCCTTTTCCTTGTGTGCTGTGTTTTTCTAGCTTGCAAACCAATGTCTTGTTTTGATTATTATGTTAGCCACTCAGGGAGCCTTTTTTGGCTGAAAAAAAGTGTACAAATACTCTAAATAATAATAATAATAATAATAATAATAATAATAATAATAATAATGCCAGGCAAGGTGGACCTTCTTGTCTGGAGATGCCCATTTGCTGTGGTCAAAACAAAATAAAAAAAATTCCTTCCAGTAGCACCTTACAGACCAACTAAGTTTGTCATTGGTATGAGCTTTCGTGTGCATGCACACTTCTTCAGATACATCAAAACGGTGTACAAGATAAAAACAGGGTGAAACACAAAATCCAATTTCTAAAAGCAAGAAGGTCATATCTGCAAAACGCTAAAAAACCATGAACATGCACCTTACAATATCTGCATACATGAAATCAACATTCCCTATGTGACTGGGTCTCCCATCTGAGAAAGCCTTAAAAAAAAGAAAACATTTATTCAGCTTCTAAAAATGTTTGTAACAAACAATCCCTGTATATCGCTACCCCCAAGAAACATTTCATGCATAGGCAATGTAAATGGCACGGTCTTGAATACACTTGAACCATGCAGCTTCAAAATCGTCTTTGGTTTTTGTGTCCTTTAGTGCTCTAAGATGCTTCGTAAATTATTCCACAAGAGCTTTGTTCCAGAGTATATTCCACCATGCTTCTAAAATTCCCAAATAAAAATGTATTCAATCGGTGCCTGGACATCATGATGTTAGGCACCTGTCTTAATTTCAGCTGGCAATGGGTTCCGGGGAGCCAAAGGTGCAACACTAAAAGCCTAGTTTCTAGTGCAAGTCAAGCTTTAAAAGAGGGCCAAGCCCATTCCTGGAGGAGAGGGCTATTGAGGGCTCCTAGCCAGGATGGAGTCTATGCTCTGCTTCCACAGTCAGAGGCAGGGATGCTCCTGAATACCGGTTGCTGGAAATCACAGGAGGGGAGAGGGATCTTGTGCTCAGATCCTGCTTGCTGGTTTCCCATTTGGGCATCTGGTTGGCCTCTGGGAGAACAGGATGCTGGACAAGATGGGTCCCTGTCCTGACCCAACCGGGCTCTTCTGGTGTCCTCCTGCAGCACCCACAGAGAAAGCAGCAAGCTCAAGGCCCTGGCATCGCACCTGTTACAGAGAACGACCCTCTTTTCCCGTGCAGTAATGTGCAGACAGGTTCGGGCCCTCCTCCTGCTACAGAGAAACATAAATGCATAATATTTATAGATCCATGCGTCTCGTGCTAATTTAGCACCAGCCGCGCGCAGTACGTTTATTAAAGAGAGAAACCGGAGTGCCGGAGTGCCGGTGATTGAGTTTGTTCTGTGCCACAGTCACGGTGGGTAGTTCGCTCCATAACTCTCCTTGCCCTTTTGGCACTTCTCCCAGGATGAGGCCCTGCTGTGCCAGCCCTGCCAGGCAGGAGGAAGGCGGCCTTGTGACAGATGGGGCTTCCAGAAGGCCGCCGAATCGTTTTTCTACCGAACTCTCCCCCGTGAGCAGCTAGGGCAGCTCCCAGCTTATGTCATGGTGCCCAATAATGGTGTTTATTCACAAAAGCAGGTTCCCACTGTCATCCTCCCTCTGAGACAAAGTGCTTTCCCAGACCCATCCAGCAGGGAACTGTATCTAAGAAGAGAAGAGAAGAGAAGAGAAGAGGAAGAGAAGAGAAGAGAAGAGAAGAGAAGAGAAGAGAAGAGGAGTCGATGGCCTATCTAGCTCAGTCCAGCCTCCTGTTCTCACAGTGACTGACCGGATGCCCATAGGAAACCTGCAAGCAGGATCCGAGCACAAGAGCAACTCTCCCCTCCTATGTATGGGTCAAACCTTTTGTGCCAAGAAAGATACAGACAGGTGTGTTGTACAGACCAATTAATGCTTTGGGTATGTGCCTGTTTTTATGTTACCTTTGCTTGCCTCTTGTGTGAGATGAGGAGGAGATTGGTTTTGTACTATTGTGTGAATGAAAATTAAAAAAAATAACCACAAAAGTAGACAGAGCATCCTTGTTCCACGTCGGGCTTCTTCACTAGAAGTATTGCTGCCACAGGAAAGTGGGGTGTATGCTTGGCTAGAAATATCTCAGTGGCTTCCAAGCTTTGCCCCAACAGGCTGCTTGCTGAGGGTCTTGGCAGACCAATAATAATAATAATAATAATAATAATAATAATTTATTATTTATACCCCGCCTATCTGGCTGGGTTTCTCCAGCCACTCTGGGCGGCTTCCAACTGAATATTAAAAACAGTACAGCATCAAACATTAAAAACTTCCCTAATGGTTTCTCCATTGTAAAAAAACACTCTGCTAGATTGCTGTATGATTCAAAATTGCATTTTTACTGCTTCTTTTATTTCTTATATTGAATTTTATTGCAGTGCTGTTTGCGTCACATGGAATCCAGATTGAAATACAATATAAGAAATAAAAAAGCAGGAACAGTGCAATTTAAAAAGCCAATGAATATTGAACGCAGACACGGCACATGCCACCTGAATGAAGCTCACTGCTGGTGGTCCACAGCCTACAGTTGGGGGGACAGAGAGAGAGAGAGAGAGAGAGAGAGAGAGAGAGAGAGAGAGAGAGAGATCTTCTACTGAAGGTAAAAATAGGAGGACTGATGTCTTTCACCTGCTGTAAGACAGTCATCAGTGAGACAGACCAAAGAAGCATCTCATCCGAAGAGAAGCACACCTGAGCCCAGGCCTCATGGTCCAGGGGGTCCCCAAAGATGCTAAGGACCCACGTCTCAAAATCAGAGCTTCTGAGGGTGGTGGAAAACTAAGCCCCTCTGCCAATATTAGCACTCAGGAAGGTCTGCAGGGAAGGAGGCAGATTTTCAGGTACAGTATTTGGGGCCAAAGTCCAACATTTTGGACTTTGAACATGAGCAACTGTGAACCAGTGCAGCTGTTTTAAAACTTGGTTTGTATAAGATCTGCACCCAGCTGTTTCCAGTAGCTCCTCCATTTGGATTTTTAAAAAGAAATGTTTAGAGGTACTCTCCTTTTGACTCAAGAAAATCACCATTTTGTAGTGCAAATCAGGGGAAATAAATACAGTAAATGGACAAAAGTACAAAGATTCACAAAATGTTTAGGGTTATGTGTACCTCTGCGTCCCCCCAGGGGGGAAAAAACCACTGGTCCCTGCCAACATTGGGTAAAAGCCTCTTTCTGCAGAGCAATGATCAGAAGAGTTTGCCATCCTCTGGGGTTTGGATTCCATCTCGAGGGAAACCTTAGGGTTCCCCCTAGTGACCAACCCGAAACAACTACTGTATATTCCTGCGTATAAGACTATTTTTTAACCCAGGAAAATCTTCTCAAAAGTCGGGGGTCGTCTTATACGCCGGGTCGTATTTCTTATATGGCGAGTATATCCCAAACTCTACATTTTAACTGGAAAAGTTGGGGGTCGTCTGATACACCCAGTCGTCTTATGGTATACGCCGGAATATACGGTACCTGGTATCAGTTTTATCAGTTAACAGCAACCAAAAGGTTTGGGGTTCTGCACAAACCCAGAAAAGAACTGGAGAATGGGTCAGAACCTTGAGCCCCCATTTGCCAGAAATGCAGTTATTCTCTAGGATCAAAGGCCTTGAGAACACAGCCCCAGGGGGGAGCTTTCCTCCCCATGCAAGCAGCAGTTTCAAAGGAGGAATAAGAGCATAAGGAGAGCCTGCTGGATCAGGGCCATCAGCTCCAGCATCCTGTTCTCACAGTGGCCAGCCAGAGGACAGTTGTGAGAAGCCCACAAAGAGGATCCGAGCACAAGAGCAGCCCTCTCCCCTCCTGTGGCTTCCAGCAACTGCAGCTGTTATTCACAAGCACTGCTGCCTTCAACTGTGGATGTGTTAGCCTATTGGCTTACTAATGGTTCTTTAAGTTGCGCCCAGGCAGGGACAGAGACAGTCAATAACGACACCGAGGGTTGAATCCAGAGAAAGAGTTTAATCTCTATATAGAGAGACTCCTGGTGACAAGAGTAAAGAAAGACAAATTTGCAAAGATTCTTATACACTTCTTGGGCTCCTTCCCCCCCCTCCTCAGGAATCCACTCTGTAAGAGTGCACACGCAAGAGGGTCATAGGTTACAAATACATATATGGATCTTCCTGTGTCCTGTCCTTCTCATAAACACATGCTGACTCAACAAAGCCTTCAGCCTTCCGTAAGGCTAGTTTGTGCATCAAGCTAGCAACTTCCAGCGTCAGGCAGGAAGGGCATCATCCGCTGATAAGCCCCTCTATGCCTCTCGTTCTGTCTTCCAGACAAGGCCGGCTATTTTGGCCTTGATAGCAAGCAGGGCATCCTGTCTCGCTGTCTTTTGCTTACATTACACTTTGGCACAGAGACACAGAGGCACTAAAAGCATTTTAAGGAGAAAACAATTTCAGGAATATGGGGGCTAAGCCACACAGTCAGAATTATACAATGCAGGCAATGCAAACTATAGGATCAGATTTAGCTCAATAATACAATAAGCAAATCTCTCTCCTCCAGCTGCAGAGCATGTGGGAATGCTCAGGGAGGCAGGAGAGGATATATTGTTTATTAGTATCCCTCCTAACTTGCGCTAGCAAGTTCTGTAACTTAGCAGGGTTTCACATCCCCCTTTTAAACGCACAGTGGATAACTGGTTGCAGGCTCATGTAAGCCTCTCACTATTACCGGTAGGTTCCTGGTAAGTTCCCTTATATCCCTCTTAAAAGAATGAACACACCACAATCTTGTGTAAAGTGTATAAAAGAAGTTTACTCACACATTCAGTTCACGGTTGGATCCCTGAAGGCAGACTTAGTTACAAAGTATATGCGTGTGGATTGAACACATATGGGGGGGTTAAGCCCAGTGACTGCAGCCTGGCAGTCACTGCAGTTCACACAACGAAAGGAAGATGGAAAAGAGGGAGGAGGGCTGTGTGCCTTGTGCTTTTGTTACCTGCACAGGTAAGGTCACGCCCATCTCTAGTCACATGCAAGAGGAAGTATGTCCCAGCCCAGGAGGAAACAGGAAGTTCCGACTGGCTGAACCAAACATCCCCTTGCATGTCCACTCTAGGAAAACAAGGAATGTTGTATTTGACTGCTACCTATGTATCACATCCCCCATCAATAGATGTCTCCTCCTCCATGGATTAGTCCAATCTTCCTCTGAAGCCGCCCAGGGACTCATCCCCACTTACCTTTTGCCCCACACTTTCTAGGCACCGGTCCACACTTTCCTGCTCCATGTACGAGCATTTCGGTTCTTTTCCCTCTGCTGCTTTCCCCAGGGGGAAAAAACCCATTCTTTAACACTGATTTGGAACAAACAGCTATTTGAGTTTCTCACGGGTTGCCATTTGCTCTGATCCAGCGGCAAAGAGAGGGTTCTCATGGGGAAAGAGCCAGAGCAGCAGCAGCAGAAAGGACTCGGAAACATGGCACAAAAGGAAGTCTGGAGGAGCCCCAGGTTGGTGGCCGTCACTGCCTCCTGCCACCTCTGCGCTGCTGCATCAAGGAGTCCTTCCTTTCATCTGTCCTGAATCTTCCAACCTTTGGCTTTGTTGCCTGTCCACTGCTGAGCTGGGACAGGAAGAGGCAACCAGGACTTTCACTAAAGGGAAAGTGGGGCAAAAAGCATTTGGGGCTTTGTCATTTAGGGAAAGGAAGGGTCAGGTGGCAGACTTGCCAGAGGCTTATAGAAGTATGAACGATATGCCAGCTTGTTTAGATGAAGAACAGAGGAAGAGTCGAGTTGCTGGGTGAGGCCAAAGGCACAAAGAGCCCTGCATCTTGTTCTCAGAGTGGCCAACCAGAGGCCCCAGTGAGAAAAACCCACAAGCAGCGCCTGAATGCAAAAGCAGTTTTCCCACAGCAGTGGAGGTGGAACACAGCCACTGATGGCATCTATTGGAGAGAAGCAGAATTAAGCACAAAACTTTTAGGTGGCGCTGTGGTTAAACCACTGAGCCTAGGGCTTGCTGATCAGAAGGTCGGCAGTTCGAATCCCTGTGACGGGGTGAGCTCCCGTTGCTTGGTCCCAGCTCCTGCCAACCTAGCAGTTCAAAAGCACGTCAAAATGCGAGTAGATAAATAGGAACCGCTACAGCGGGAAGGTAAACGGCGTTTCCATGTGCTGCTCTGGTTTGCCAGAAGCGGCTTTGTCATGTTGGCCACATGACCTGGAAGCTATACGCCGGCTCCCTCGGCCAATAATGCGAGATGAGCGCGCAACCCCAGAGTCGGTCATGACTGGACCTAATGGTCAGGGGTCCCTTTACCTTTACCTAGAGAAAGAGGCCTGCTCAAAAAAAGGGGGGGAGAGACAATTGATCATTTGCAACAAGACGTTTGTGTAACAAAAATGCAAAAATCCAGCCTGGTGCTGGGTGTTGTGGCTCAGCTCAGCCACAGAACCTACAAACAACGTTATCGTGTCCTTAAGAGTGAGAACAGAAAAACGCAATCGAACATGATGTGCTGCCTTGTTCCTGCCCGGAGATTTTTCATTACATTCTGAGCTCTCTTATTGAAACCTTTCTCTCTGCTCCTCACCCGTCCCTTTCACAAGTGTGATATTTATCTAATACATGGAGCAGGCAGCGGGGGGGGGGGAGTTAGAAAGAAGAAGAATAAGCCAGGGGGGGAGAGAGAAAACCCTCCCAATTTTAATTTCAGGGAAATCTTCCTCTCCTTTCCCCTAGCTAACCTAGCCCCAGTTCAAGATAACAAAACAGTGGCTCTGTTGCTTCTCATTCATTTCATGCGCTTCTGAGCATTGTCAGGAAATCATCCGGCTTTCGCAGCTTTCCCTGGACGCTCTTCCTGGGTCATCACTGCGGAAGGAGCCACATGCATAGCTGCCAAGTTATCCCTTATTTTAAGGGATTTTCCCTTATGCTGAATAGGTTTCCTCACGAGAAAAGGGAAAACTATGGCTATGGCCACATGCAGAGCCAAGCAGAACTTCTGGGAGGGTCCAACAAAAGGCAGAGATTTCCAAAGAGAGGCTAACCTGGTGTTATAAGAAAAAAGTGCTCCTTTCCCCTTGTGGGGTACCCAAGAGCCAGCATAGAGTCCTTAAGTGGGTTCTCTATCGGTAGGAGAAAATGACAGAGGCCAGCCAGAGAATATTGAGAAGCAAAGCAGCTAGTAAGCCTGATCTTTCTTAAACCGCTGCAACAGGGTGCTCCCTCACCACACGCAGGAGGGAGGAGGAACCCAGAACATTGGTGTGCAATCTCTTATATGGACTATTGAAATTGCCACCCTGTAGAGGTAAAGGACCCCTGACAGTTAAGTCCAGTCGCGAACGACTCTGGGGTTGCTGCGCTCATCTCGCTTTACTGGCTGAGGGAGCCAACATTTGTCCGCAGACAGTTTTTCCGGGTCATGTGGCCAGCATGATTAAGCCACTTCTGACAAAACCAGAGGAAACGCCGTTTACCTTCCCGCTGGAAGGTATTTATCTACTTGCACTTAGTATACTATTTATCTACTTGCGCTTAGTATACTATTTATCTACTTGCACTTAGTATACTATTTATCTACTTGCACTTAGTATACATACTTGCACTGCCTCCATTTCTTCCCCTTCTATTTGCCAGAAGATGATGGGACCAGTGGCCATGATCTTGGTTTTTTTGATGTTGAGCTTCAGACCATATTTTGCGCTCTCCTCTTTCACCCTCATTAAGAGGTTCTTTAATTCCTCCTCACTTTCTGCCATCAAAGTTGTGTCATCTGCATATCTGAGGTTGCTGATATAGCAAGCTGGGGTCCAAAATATCAGTCAGTCATGGCTCCCAGTCTCCAGGGGTGGATCTACACATGGGGGGAAGGGGACGACACACACACACTAAATAAGTCATAAATTAAATCATTATAAGAAAAGGAAAAAAACCTATGTAAAAATTGCTTAGAAAATATTTTTGCTCTCTGGCGCCATCTAGCATTGAATGTTGATAATGTATTCAAAACGTTTCTTGACTAATGTCCCAGGTTGCAGCCTCTCCAGCTGGCAGCCACGGTGGTTCTGAGCTCCAGTCCCACAATTGAGTTTGGGCCTGTCCATCAGCTCATGGAGGTCTGCCCTCGACCTCCTTCTTCTTCCCAGGACACCCCGCACCCAAAAACCAAGACACTTTGTCCTGTCACCTAGGACCTCTCTCCAGCATCTGGACAAGTCCTGTTTGTTGCTAGGGAAGCCATATTTCGAATTTCAAATTTGTATCTTTATTTTTAAAAAATTGGCCAAAATTGTTGAGATGCTTTTGCAAAATTGAAGAAGAAGTCCAAAACAACTTCTTCTTCTTCTTCTTCTTCTTCTTCTTCTTCTTCTTCTTCTTCTTCTTCTTCTTCTTCTTCTTCTTCTTCTTCTTCTTCTTCTTCATAGAATCGTAGAGTTGGAAGAGACCACAAGGGCCATCCAGTCCAACCCCCTGCCAAGCAGGAAACACCATCAAAGCATTCTTGACATATGCCTGTCAAGCCTCCGCTTAAAGACCTCCAAAGAAGGAGACTCCACCACACTCCTTGGGAGCAAATTCCACTGCCGAACAGCTCTTACTGTCAGGAAGTTCTTCCTAATGTTGAGGTGGAATCTTCTTTCTTGTAGTTTGAATCCATTGCTCCGTGTCCACTTCTCTGGAGCAGCAGAAAACAACCTTTCTCCCTCCTCTATATGGCATCCTTTTATATATTTGAACATGGCTATCATATCACCCCTTAACCTTCTTCTTCTAAGGAACTCTTTTAAGGAAATTTGCCAAAATCTAGACTTCCAACTTGGGTTGCCATAGGTCTAGATTTTCCCAGACATTTAAGTGATTTATACCCAGACACTGCTTCCAACTACCGTTTTCTGGCTACGTCCAGGAAACTCCGGGCTTATGGCAACCCTATTTTGTGTAGACCTGGAAACTGCCTTTGATGTGTAGATGCCTGGCTATTGTTTCAGCGTAAGCAGCCCAGGGATTCCTCATCGGGCACAGTTCTGTAGCTTGCATTTCCCCTTCCTATCCTAAACATTAGCTGGTTTCTGACGTTCAGTCAATTTATTCAGTTTAGGGAGGGGAAAGAGAAGATAGCAAAGCAATAGGAAAGAGAAGATAGCAAAGCAGAAGGTATTATGCAGCATCAATGCAGACACGAGACATGAATATAGCATAAATATTGTAGGAATACTTGTACATATTTGGGGAAGAAAATGCTGCAGTAATTACTGTAGTATGTGTGCCTGACAGAAGTTCTCCCCCCCCCCTCAAAAAAAAACCCCATCCTTGCTTTTTCTAGCATTGCGGATCCATCTTCAGAGCCAAGAGCAATCTGTTTTTTTTTTAATCTCAAGAGCTGGATCTCCTCACAGAGTGTACATTCTCTAATGGTGTCTTAATATAACCTACTGATAACACACACACACACACACAATAAAGGAAAATATGTTTGTAACACTATTTTTGCACAGGGGAGCTAACCAATATCTTGGGGGGGGCAAGTGGAGGGGGTCTCAACTCTGCCAACTTTATATCCATCATGTTGATTTTAATTTTTTGCATTGCAGAATGATATTTTCTTTAAAAAATAAAATTAAAGTTTGCCTACTGAAAAAAGAGAGGTTATCTGAATACCCTTGCCTTCTTAGCATGAGTGTGCCATATGAATAGAGATCTAATATGATTAAATTATGATAAAATAAAATCATGAACTCATCAAGATACAATATTAAAAGTTGTTTCAAACAACTTCTGCATCTTGTAGATAACCTGGTGGAGAGGAGAGGAGGGAACATTCCATGAACCATGGGGCATTTTCTCCCCAGAGATGTGGGAAAACATAGTTGTCCTTATTAGGACAGCGACTTGAAAATAAAACGGCCAATATGCCTTTGGCTCCATATTTCACCTCCTTGTTTTGATGATTCCTATTGGGGGGGCTACCAGCCAACAACAACAAAAGATCTCCATTTTCATGGTTCCCTTCCCTATCCAAAGTGAGAGACAGTGTTGCGCAGTGGTTAGAGTGCTGGACTAGGACCTGGGAGACCAGGGTTCATATCCCTCCCGCCCCTTAGTCATGACGCTCACTGGGTGGTCTTGGGCCAGCCATTCGCTCTCAGCCTAACCTACCTCACAAGGTTGTTGTAAGGGTAAAATGAGAAGGGGGAGAACTTTGTTTGACTTCACTGGTGGAAACGTGGGATATAATTGCAATTAATAACAACGATATGCAAAAAGGATGACTCCTCACCCCCATCAACTGTGGTCTAACTGTGATGTTCTCTGGGACCTCCGTCCTTTCCACATGCGTTGAGCGTGCTTGTCTTGCAACCCGGCATCAGAAGAGCGACAACGAAATACTGTTTAGCCCCAAAGAGAGAAATAGCTGTTGTCGTCCCCGTCCCCCCCAGCTCTGCTCAAGATCTCTTGCAGGGAAGATCCTGCCAGGTGTATTTGTCATCCCTAATGACGGAAGCTAAACCTACATGTCTGGGGTGACCACTCCGCTCCACGAGAAGGTGAGAAATTGAATTGTAATGACAGGCCAGCTGACAAGCCAGGAAGAGACGGGGTGGGGGGGGGGCTCTTCTCTGTTTTTCAGAGAATGATGCTGGCCTGAGGTCGGACGGAGAGGCCTGCGTCGCATATAGTACTCTGTGGGCATATTGTGGCTTTCCAGGAGCTCAGAAGCCACCACCCTGGGCTTGCAGTCTTGTAGAGTGGGAAGGGACCCCAAGGGTCCTCTAGTCCAACCCCCTGCAATGCAGGAATCTCAACCAAAGCATCCCTGACCGATGGCCATCCAACCTCTGCTGAAACACCTCCAAGGAAAGAGAGTCCACTACCTCCAGAGGAGATTTATACAGCCTGTAGTGGACTTCTGAGTATGGCTGGTCAACTGTCCTTGACTGGACAGGTCACTGGTGGTGCAAGCCCCAAGCTGGACTCTGTGGCAGCCTGATCACAGCCTGCAGACTGATGGAAACAGTAGCCATAGCTGCTGCCGTCGTAGAAGAATGTTGTATTAGTGCTTGCACATTGATAGGATAATAATTCATAATAATAAGATTAGATTGTTGCCTTGTATGCTCCTTGGTGCGGGACCCATCCTCTTAAATTTTGCAATGCACTTGCACACTGATGGAATAAACAACAAGAACTTGTTTCTCATAGCACGTTAGCTGTTGCCTCGCAGCGTAGTGTTCCTTAGTTCTATTGAGTGGCTGGGGGAACCCAGCCAGATGATCAGGGTACAAATATAATAATAATAATAATAATAATAATAATAATAATAATAATAATAATAAATCATGCAACATGAAGACAGGCAATGTCAACCTGTATAACCTGAAATATGTCTCTCCTGCATCAGTCTCTACAGCCACTGCAGGCGCTGTAACTCTCCAATGGTCTTCTTCTCCACCCTCAAAGCCCTGAAGAAGTGTGCATGCACACGAAAGCTCATACCAAAATAAAAACTTAGTTGGTCTTTAAGGTGCTACTGAAGGAATTTTTTTATTTTACTTCGATCCAGACCAACACGGCTACCTACCTGTAACCTCAAAGCCCTGGGTCTCCTTCCAGAACCGGCAACCCTGTATCTGTCCAGTAGAATGTAAAAGAGCAAGCAGGCTCTTTGTTAAGGTAATAGCTTTCACTTCCCAGTTAAATGCACACCAGCATCTCAAAGGAAGAGCTGAGCACGGTTGCTCTCCAGGAATGTGGGGTAAGCATTTCCCCCCCCCCCCATTCCCACACCTGAATGGAAGCCATGTGGTCCTAGGAAGAAGATAAAATAGCATGGGCGTAGGCAGGGGGGCAGTTGCCCCCCCCCTAGAACAGCGTTTCTCAACCGCTGTTCCGCGGCACACTAGTGTGCCGCGAGACGCTGGCTGGTGTGCCGCGACGTGCCGCGACGAGAAGGGCGATTTGTATTGTCACGTGCCTGGCGGCCGCCAATACCCATCGCTAACCCGCCGGAAGGCAATATTTCTCCTCCTCTTTCCCAAAACTCAGTGCAAACGAGCCTGGCGGCCGCCAATAATCAACCCTATCCCGCCAGAAAGCAATATTTGGCAAGAGTTTCTTACAGTCATAATTATAATATAGGGCAGCACAGAGTTAAATTTTTTAACCTTTTTAATGGTGGTGTGCCTCGTGATTTTTTTCACGGAACAAGTCTGCCGTGGCCCAAAAACGGTTGAGAAACACTGCCCTAGAAGCAGGGCCGCTGGCCAGCCTGCCCCGCTGCCGCTCCTTTTCTTTTACGTGCCCCACAGCCAGCCAGGGAGAAGGGAGACGTCCCGTCTAGCCTGCTGGCTGTGGGGCGGGCGGAGGGAAAGCCCCAGAGCCACGCACAGCGTTTGGCTGGCTTTCCCTCCACCCGCCCCGGCAATCGCATAGGGGGAGGAGGGGATCAGAACAGCCCAATTTCGGGCTGATCCTGGCGCCCCCTCGCCCCTTAACGACCATGGCTTGCCTTGCCCCCCCCCCTAGTTTTCATCCTGGGTACGCCCCTGTAAAATAGCCAGAGGAGTTGTGGGAGGTGGGGAGCAGAAAAGCTGAGTGCTAGAAGCTGCAGACAGAGAGATACATTTTGCTCTGGGCTGGATCCAGAGCTGTGACAAATGGAGAAGCAAGATATGTTGGGGTGTCAATGCTGGGAGCCCCTCCGTCCAATGCTCAGGTTGCATATGCAGTATGTTTAAATAAAGCCATATATCCTAAAGATGTCACAGACTCCAGTGACCTTCATTCCAAGGAAACCAACATAAGGAGAGCCTGCTGGATGAGGCCAGTGGCCCATCTAGTCCAGCACCTTCTTCCCAAAGTGGCCAACCAGATGCCTGTGGGAAACTGGCAAGCAGGATTCAAACGCAAGGGCAACTCTCCCCTCCTGTGGTCTCCAGCAACTGGGATTCAGAAGCATGGCTGCCTCCTGTAGAACAGAGCCGTTGCAGCTAGAAACCATTGAAAGCGGCAGGGAGTTCCATAGTTTCAGTATGTGCTGTGCAAAGAAGGGCTTTCTTCTACCTTCCCTGGGTAAGCTCTGGAACCCCTGACTCTCGGAGACCAAGTTTGGCTCAACTTCAGATGCTCAGCATCCTTCAACAGCACAGGTGTGTCTGTTGTTATCTGGAAAGAGGGGGGGTGCCCAGTGGTACCCTTTCCAAGTTCCTTCCTAGATGCCCCCGAAGAATACCAAACATACCGACACAAATCCCAAATCTATTGACAAAGTAGGATCCCGCCGTGCAAAGGATGCAGCCCCCGGTTTGAAGGCGCAGCTCTGTGTCTCCAGCAGGGTCTTTGCTGTGCCGTCACAATGGTGGCATCCTTGGGGGCAGGCAGGCAGGCAGAGCTCTGCTCGTGGGGCATGGGGGGAAAGCAGATTAAACCTTTTCAGGAGAAGCTTTCTTTGCCATCCCTCTGACACACCGAAGGAGAAGGCTGTTATCTTGGAAAGCAGCCTGGCTCTCTGCACTGTTCCGCGCCACGTTCCAAGCAATTGTGAACCGACATGAGAATATTTGTTATGACAATCATGATGTGCCGGGTTTTTAAACGACTCCTTGAAAAAAAAAAGGCGACAGGGGGTGGTGGGACACTGGAAAAATGAGGAGGGGAGAAGCAAGTCTTCTGGGCTTTTTCTGAGATCCTCCTCATTTCAGAAAGGAAACGCTTGGTTCATTCTGCTTTGCTCGGCCACCTGGAGTCCCGAGTCCAGTTCTGGGCTCCTCCATTTAAAGGGGATATTGACAAGCTGGAAGGTGTGCAGAGGAGGGACACCAAGAGGTTGAAGGGTCTGGAAACCAAGCCTTATGAAGAATGGTTGAGGGAACTGGGTATGTTTAGCCTGGAGAAGAGGAGACTGAGAGGAGCTAGGATAATCATCTTCAAGTATCTCCAAAGGCTGTCACATGGAAGAGGGAGCAAGTTTGTTTTCTCCTGTTCTGGAGGGTAGGATTCGAACCAATAGCTTCAAGTGACAAGAAAGGAGATTCTGACTAGACATGCAGAAGAACATTTTGGCAGTAAGAGATGTTCAACAACAAAACAAGCTCCCTCAGAAGGTGGTAGGCTCTCCTTCCTTGGAAGTTTTCAAACAGGGGTTGGAGGGCCACCTTTCAGGGGTTCCTGCATTGCAGGGGGTGGGACTCAATGACCCTTGGAGGTCCCTTCCAACTCTACAATTCTATGCAAGCCCATCCTAGGCCAAATATTATGCTTCAGACTCAGGAAGAGGCTTCAGTTTCAGGCCCTACAAAGATGCTTTGGAGAAAGTGCTGAAGAAAGTGCCCAGAGCGGCTGGCGCTGAAGATAATCCTCGTGCCAAACATTCTACCTGGTTCCCTGACTCACTTCCCCCACCAGCACAGCATGTTCTCCCCCCCCCCCAATAATTTCGTGGAATGAAGCAAGCACTCCTGTCTCCTTTTCTGTTTGGGGTCTTGCGTCAGAAGTCCTTTCGGCAAATAACAATCATAACAAAAGGATTAGGGAAACTATTGAGCTTATCCAAACATATTCCAAAACGCGGCTCGCTGGAATGTACACACAGCCTTGCGGTTCCATTATCTCTCGGTCGTGGCTCATTCGGTCTCATCCTTAATAGGGTTAAATGCATTCTGCGTAATAGGCAGGGCAACAAAGTGTGAAGGAAGCCCCACCAGACGGCGCCTGCTTTCGGGTTCCTTTCCAAGGCGATGGCAGAGCGCTCAGGGGAAGGCGACAAAACCCACCTCATAATTGGCAAAGTTACGCCGACATTGTAATTCCTGCATAACTAACAAGCCGCGGCTTCTGTAACTGAAAAGTGGTGATTTTCATGGAATGCTGCCCTTTTCATTACGGCATACATCTTTGATTTAATTTGACGTGGGACGCATCAACCTTGGTTTGGGAAGGCAAGGTTAAAGAGAACATGCAAGGCATGGAAATGAGCCCCTTCAAACAGAACGGGGGAAGCTTCTTTCTTTGGTACAGAATAAAAAGCAAAAGGAGGAAGCCCTGCGACTTAGTGGGAGAGGGTGGATTTCACTGGCAGGAGGATCCAGGTTCAATCCTCCATGGAGACTCCGAGGACATCATCCGGGGAGCAGCTGGGAGGCAGCAAAGCCAGCTCTGAGCAAGGCAATTCAAAGGTCCAGTTCAGCAGGTTCCTCAGCTTCTGCTTGTGGGCCTCCATCTGCCTGGAGAGACAATGGAGTGTGCCTTCAGGGGTGAAGCCAAACAGCTGTGTGAGCAGCACCCGAGTGGCATCCTCAGGGTGCAAGCAGTTCTGGGCAGTGTGTCTAGAAGTCCTGGGCTGCCCAGAGGACAAGACCCCACCTCTCCTCCTCTCTGATGGGGTCCAAAGGAAAACGGAGCAAGATGTTGGGCACCAGCTTGGCTGCAGGAGTTGTCGGGAGGAGGGGTACAAGGCACCACCCAACTGGCTTAGGGACTCCTCTTTTTCTCTCCCTGTAAGGCAGCAGAGGTTTAGGATCAGAGTTTTCCTTCTCCTCATTGGGTTCCCTTCCCAGGTGGATGAGCCCCAGCAGCCCCTCACTTCCCTCTACAGCACATGCAGAAACTGCCTTCTCGACTGTTGGACCCCCCCCCTTTCTTGGTCTTGTCCGCCCAGTTTGCCAGAGCCTGCCTTTGCATGCAGGGAAGTCCCTAACTCACCAAGGATTTGAGACATATCGGCTCCCCTCGCCTGATTTAGCTGACCAGATGAAGCTGTTTCCCATGGTGTGGCTGCTTTCGCCTGCTGACAGCATCTAGGAGCTGCAGGTGGGAGGTGAGTGCAAGGTGGGGACCAAAGAATGGCAAACTATGCCAGGGGCACAATGTGCCCACCACCAGAGGTACTTCCCATCCCATCCCATCCCCTAACACTCCATTCACCCCATACAAGCTTCTGCAAAGCAGCAGAAATACGGTAGGTGCTCCTCTTCCTGACATTGGACAAACATATTAAAGTTTTTCCTCTTCCTTATATGTCCTCCTGAAGGGGTTTGATACTGAGTCAGGGATGGGTCCATTTAGCCCAATATTGTGTCTCTGGCTGGAGGCAGCTGTGCTGGTGCTCATACACCAGAGGGGGTGGGGACAGATAGGATTAGGACCTTCCTAGGGCTTATGCTAGGGACGCGGGTGGCGCTGTGGGTTAAACCACAGAGCCTAGGGTTGCTGATCAGAAGGTCGGCAGTTCGAATCCCCACGACGGGGGGAGCTCCCGTTGCTCGGTCCCGGCTCCTGCCAACCTAGCAGTTCGAAAGCACGTCAAAGTGCAAGTAGGTAAATAGGTATCGCTCCGGCGGGAAGGTAAACGCCGTTTCCGTGCGCTGCTCTGGTTTGCCAGAAGCGGCTTTCTCATGCTCGCCAACATGACCCAGAAGCTGTACGCTGGCTCCCTCGGCCAGTAAAGCGAGATGAGCGGCGCAACCCCAGAGTTGTCCACGACCGGACCTAATAGTCAGGGGTACCTTTACCTTTACCTTTACCTAGGGTTTATGCTAGGTTTATTTGGTCATTTACTCCAGCCCCCTGCAATGCAGTGGAAGTTCTGTCTTTGGGTGTTAGATCTGTGTTAGTTCATTCACACATGCAAATCATCCCTCCAGTCTGCAGCCATCGAAACATTCATGTGCTACCCGGCCCACAGAGCTTGTGTGAGGCACTGCCTTCGTTTTATCTGTAGTGGTGAAAAACTTGAGCTACAAATTTGAAGTTCTTCCTGGTTCCTACCTCAGCTGAGCCACAAACTGGGCACCCCTCAGCCAGCCACCATCTCTCAGCATCAGCTCTGTTTCCCACCTCCTCCTCCCTTGGTCATCTCTGTACAACGAAGACAGCAGCAGCCTCAAAGGGCTATTGTGTGGATTGGTGAACAAGAGTGTTTGAATTCCCAGCCTGTTTGCACTCCTGTCCCAGCGACATCTACATGGGCTTGGTCATATACACAGAATGGAAGAAGGACGTGTTCTCTGGGGAGCTGGCTTCAGGCACCAGGCCCGTTGGCAGACCAGCTCTGTGGCACAAAGATGGCTGCAAACATGGCATGAAGGCTGGCAACACCAACTCTGCCATGTGGGGCGTCCCTTGCAGAAGACAGCAGCGCCTGGAGACAGTCAGGTTGGGCATCCACAGCACTGACCAGAGGAGGAATGACCGCTAGGAGGAGGGCAGAGAGAAGAAACGCCCTGCCCTGGTGCATCTGCAGCAGCACAACTGGACGCCTTCATTTGCCCCGGCTGCAGCAAAACATGTCTCTCCCATATCGGTCTCTACAGCCACAGCAGTGCCGCAACTCTCCAACTCACCTGCAAAGGCTTACTCCAGATGCTGTGCGAATAGCTCTGAGCACTTCAGAAATCACCACTTGCATGATGCATGCTTTGAAATCTCCTAGGACAGATTTCTTTCCTGCAGGAGGTTGCCCTGCCCCTCCCCCAAAAGCACTTAGCTTAAAAGGTCGGTGGGTGTCCTTGTTGTCCCCCAGGAAAGGCTCCCTTTTCTCCCAGGATGCTCCCCCCCCCCCCGGCAAACAGGGAGAGATATGCCTGCGCCTCTCTGTGGAGAAAGAGCAGAATTCTCCTGCTGAGGACACAACTCATTTTTTAAAAAAGGGAAAGAGTGAGAAAGTTTTAGCTAAAGTTGAACCACCATTCATCTCCCTTTGCGCCTCCGCACAGGTCAGGACAGGCGTTGGGGAAGAACATGTTTTTTTCTCTTCCTTTTTGCCAAAGTCGCTTCGGCATGGCTTGTTCTTGATTTGAAAGTAGGAAGCAGAAGAAGAAGAGTGGGAGAACACCGGCCTGTTCTCGCAAAGGGCAATGTTTTTGAGGAGGAATCCAATCCCCTTCCTTTCGAGTGCTCTTTGGGGAAATGAAAATCATTTGACACGGAGACATTCCTAAAGAGGCAAAATTCTGCTCAAGCTTAAAAAGTGCTTCTTGACTCCTCACTGTGGCACCTTGCCTTGAAACTGCATTATCTCTTCGCTCCCCCTACCTGTCATTCCCTTTAAAATGGAGTTTTCTCATTCGCTTTGGACAAAAGGCCCTTTGAAAGGAGATTTGGCCCCGCTCTGTGAGGAAACTTCATTTCGGTTCACGGAGATGAGATGTGCTCTGAGCAAGTTGCAGAGAGCAGTCGTGAAGTCATAGAGGCATCTAGTCCAACCCCATTGCTGCAATGATGAGAGAGAGAGAGAGAGAGAGAGAGAGAGAGAGAGAGAGAGAGAGAGAGAGAGAGAGAGAGAGAGAGAGAGAGAGAGAGAGAGATGGCAGTCTGCCATGTAAGGAACCTGGCTCCCGAATCTGCGCAGGCCTCCCAGAGCAGCCGTCTTCCAGAGTGGAGACACTGCTGGAATCAGAACTCAGAACATGGGGTTCAAATCCTTGCTGAGCCCTGAGAAGCCCGGCAAGTCACTTCCTCTCAGCCTCAGTTTCCCCGTCTACAAAATGGGATCAGAGCATCAGAAGAGCCTAGCTCCTGGATCAGCACAGTGGCCCACCTGGCACAGCCTCCTGTTCTTGTCTACACCAGACCCTCCAGCATTCCTCAGGTGAAAAGAGGGATGTTTCTCGCTCCCCACCAAATGACCCTCCTTGACACCCTTCCCCCCCCCCGAACATTTCCACCATCCCTTTACCAATGGGGCACCGTCCCGAGAAAACCCCTTAATCCAGGTTTTAATCTTATTCTTGGGCAGATTTACAAAACGTAAAAAACACCTACCAAGAAATAATGATTGAATGGTGAGATTAGACGCAGATGCGCAAGGCATTTAAAACAAAACCAAAAAGCCCAGGCTCCCCCTTTCTTCCTGCCCTCTGCCTGCTCTTGGAGCTGGCATGGCACACAGGGATAGACCCTGGTGGGGGCAGCCTCACCCCCTCCCCGGGCTTGGCAGCGGTGGTGGTGGTGGGGAAGATAGGGACATTCCTGGATCAAATAATTCCGGGGCTGTCCCTGGAAAATCGGGACACTTAGAGGGCATGAGACACTGACTGGCAGCAGAGGCCGCAAGTCTCAGTATTTAAGGCAGGGGATACTCTCAGCCCTACCGGGAGATGCCAATGGGGGCTTGGCCTTCTGCATGCCAAGCAGCTGCCCTATGGCTGAGCTACGTCGCTCGCCACAGAGGGACCCTGCAAGATTCACACTCCCATTTCCCAATTTTGGGTTGGGGGGAGATGCATTTGGGGGGGAGGGGAGGGAAGCTTCCCTTCCAAGCTGCTCCTCCTTTGACTTTTGTGCCTGCAGATGCGAATCTCCTTCTTCCCCGATTTTGATCATCCGTTTTTTCAAGGAGGTGTTCATTTAGGCCAGTTGCCATAGAAACCCCAGGAGCTCTGTGCCCTCCCTTGTTCCGTTTTTGATGGGAAATGGCCGCCTCCATCTCTTCCCGACATTTCCCAGTGAAAAGAGCCGGGTGGCTCGTCAAAAGGCCAGGACTGACACAAGAACCCCTGCCCAGAAGAGACTTTGCTGAGGATTATTCCAGGCGGATCAGTGGCCTTTGGGAGGGCAGGGGATGTTGCAAAGAAACAAGTTGCTTCCAGTTGAATGAGATTATTTTTAAAAAATCATCTCAGGCTGCAGAGAAAGTTGTGCGTGTTCTCTAGCCAAAAAGGAAAGGGAGAAAAATCAGGGACACAGGTGCACAGTTTTGTTTGTGTCCATATATAAAATATACGAACAATACCATTTGCAAAACTGAGCTTATAAATGTCAGTATTCAACAGGCAGCCAAGGTGATATGTTAGATCTAATCTGAAAACGAAAATAAAACATTGTGGGGTTTTTCCCATCGTACTCAGAGTAAACCCACTGAAGTCAATGGACTGGGCTACCTTAAGTTCGTTCATTTCAACAGGTCTACTCTGAGGATAATGATTAAGTTGGAGAGGACCCATTATTCATGTGCTTTTTAGCTGTTGCTTTTTTAAAAGGGCGTTTCCAGTCAATAATTTGGTAACCTTTAAGTAACAATTATGTGGCTAATTATGAATTTCAGAAGGGAATCCAGCCTGCTTACGAATTCTTCAAGCCTCGGAAGATGGAGGCCCTTCCTCCCAGGGAATGTTGTCCTCCCTCTGGCTTGTGGGCTTCCTGGAGGCATCTAGCTGGCCCTGGCAGGAGAAGGGAGACAGATCCTGGTCTCCATGGGCCCCCTTTCCCTCATCAGGCAGGAGGCAGAGATAGACCGTTGCCCACAGGACAATGCCTGGGCCTCAACGTAAATCTTCTTCTTTGGCGATCACTTGCAGCCAAGTAAGATTATCTTCCATGAACACAATTTTAACAATGAGTCCATTAGTGACTGTGGAGGCCAATTCTGGATCCACACGTCCTTCCACAGTGGGGACATGGGTTTCTGGGTGGGAGTTTTTTATTTTAGATTTGCCTTGAGAGAGTCTTTAAACCTCTTTCATTGACCACCAGCATTACGCTTTCAATTCTTAAGTTTGGAATAGAGTAGTTGCTTTGGAAGACGATCATCAGGCATCCGCACAACAGTCCAACGAAGTTGATGTTGAAGAATCATTGCTTCCACACTGGTGATATTTGCTTCTTCCAGTGCACTACGATGGCATGTGCTGAGCTTGACCATCTTGCCAGCATCTCATGGAAACGGAGATGTCTCACATGGGCCCAAGGCCTGGACCAGCGTGGTAACTATCTTGCATGCCTAGACATAGAACCATAGAGTTGGGAGGGGGCCCAAAGGGCGTCTAGTCCAGCCCCCTGCAAAGCACAGCTGGAAAGGCCTGGCTCAAATGAGCTGCCAGCTCTGTGGAACATTGTATGGGGGAGCTATTTCTTAGATGTTTGGCATCTGCTTTACATGAGGTCCAGCATGAAGGATGCCAGGTGTGGAGAAAGTGGATAGTTACAGAAGAGGCAGCCGCTGGATCAGGCCAATGGTTCACCCAGTCCAGCATCCTCTTCTCACAGGGGCTGAACAGACTATTGCTGGAAACCCACAAGTGGGATCTGAGTTTTCGAGTTTCCCCAGCAAATGGTATTCAGAAGCATTGACCGAGATGATTTGACGGAGGTTTCAGCCGAAATTCCTGCATTAGAACATGGCATTTTAGGGGGTGAAGATTAATATTTGCAAATTTCTTCAGCGAGGGGCCTTAAAATATATGTTTTGGGATGTGTGAAATTCAAATCTGCTAATTTTTTGTGGTTGGGCAACATTTAGCTCGGGAAATCTACGTTTGCTATAAAAGCACATAAACTGGTCTCAGAAAACCAAGGAATTTTAATTTTACCTTCTTGCAGTATCAAGCAATGCTATAAAAGTGTTAGTTTCTCTGCACGAAGCATATCCTGCTAATCATGCAACTTTACCTTGCGATCATAAATCAACATTGGGAAGTAATAGCATCAGTTAATAAGACATTTAAGCAACAAGTTTCCTCAAGTCACCCAGAGCAGCTGGGGCAACTCAGTCAGGTGGGTGGCATATAAATATATATATTATTATTACAATTAACAGTTGTTATTTCTTGCACTGTAGGGGGTTGGACTAGATGACCCTCAGGGTCCCTTCCAGCTCTACAATTCTCTGATTTTATGATTCCAGCTGTGGTAGCATTGCTGCTTCCAATGTTAGTCGAGCAGCGTTAGTCGAGCAGAGGATGGGGAAATTCAAGATCAGTCGTGGGGAGCAGCAAACCAGCATTTCCCCCGCCTGATTTCTCAACCATTGGCAGGTGCTGCTGGCTGGTGTGAGAGCAGCCCGAGCCCCTTGCTTTGTTCCTGTTCACTCAGACACTGCTTGGTGCATAGCTGCCAAGTTTTCCCTTTTCTCGCGAGGAAGCCTATTCAGCATAAGGGAAAATCCCTTTTAAAAAGGGATAACTTGGCAGCTATGGCTTGGTGCCTTGCGAATGCTCGAGGGATCCCTCTCCATGCCAAGGTGGGTGGCAGGTTCTGGGTGCAGCTGGTACGGGCAGCTCATTAGCTGTTAGTGGCTCTCCTTTGGCCACCAGTTATATGCCAGCTCGCTCTTCCCCCGTCCAGGGTGCCAGGAGATGAGAGATGGAGGCTCCTCATTAACTGGCTTTCTGCTGGCAGAGAAGGCTGTGTGCTCCCTGTTGCCTCTTTGCTTTGCTTTGCTTTGCAAAGAGTTGCCTGGACCTCTCGGAGAAGGAATCGCAGCAGGCTCTCTCCGCGGCACGTCGGTAATAGGGAACCCACCAGGCTGCGGAATTTGTGCAAAGCGGCCTTTTAAAATGCCAACAGGAGGGAGAGGAGGCATCCTGTATCACGGGGGCCTTTTTGGTTCCCCCCCCCAGTCAGTGCCTAAAAGGGTTGGAAACAGGCATTGAACACAGGCCCAATTCCAGCACCCCAAAACCTGGCATTTTTTAGGTTTGTAAGGCAGCTGAATTTTTACATCCAGCAAAAAAGAGAATTTCCACGCAACCTGTGGCCTTCAAGACATTGATGAACTCCAAATGTGTCAGTATTTGCTGGATGTGTGATTGTTACACCACATGTCTGTGTTTACATT
Source organism: Zootoca vivipara (assembly GCF_965207765.1). Lineage (NCBI taxonomy): Eukaryota > Metazoa > Chordata > Lepidosauria > Squamata > Lacertidae > Zootoca > Zootoca vivipara. The sequence goes on along the minus strand of NC_142582.1, from coordinate 133,386,866 downwards.
CCATGCTTGGAAAGTGTGAGAATGGAAGCTACTTCTATCTCTTCCACTGTATTGTACTTTTGTAATTTATCTCTCTCTCTTTTTTGGAGAAGATGTGAGAGGACGCCATGATTGCTTTGTCCTGTATATATTGCTTAATAAACTACTTAGATGCCACACCTCATAGCCTCAGCTTCCAGCTTTATTCTGCTGTTTGAGTGTGTACATATTTTCGGATATGTGTCGCTGCCACGCAACAGGACTGAAGAGTTATGACCGTCCGAAGAATTGATGCTTTTGAATTATGGTGCTGGAGGAGACTCTTGAGAGTCCCATGGACTGCAAAGAAGATCAAACCTTTCCATTCTGAAGGAAATCAGTCCTGAGTGCTCACTGGAAGGACAGATAGTGAAGCTGAGGCTCCAATACTTTGGCCACCTCATGAGAAGAGAAGAATCCTTGGAAAAGACCCTGATGTTGGGAAAGATGGAGGGCACTAGGAGAAGGGGGCGACAGAGGATGAGATGGTTGGACAGTGTTCTCGAAGCTACGAACATGAGTTTGACCAAACTGCGGGAGGCAGTGGAAGACAGGAGTGCCTGGCGTGCTCTGGTCCATGGGGTCACGAAGAGTCGGACACAACTAAACGACTAAACAATGGGCTCTTGGGGAACCCCATAAGGGAAAAGGAGCAGTTTTTTCTCATAACAAGCTGATGGAGGGCATCCCAGGCCGCCAGTCAGAGGCAGCAATACTTTCAAATACCAGTTGTTGAAAATCACAGGTGGGGAGAGTTGCTCTTGGGTCCTGCTTAGTTTCCCATAATAGGCAACTGTTGAGCCACTGTGAGAACAGGATGCTGGACTAGATGGGCCCTTGGCCTGTCCCAGCAAGCTCTTCTTCATTCCCACTGCTGTGATTTCAGCTCCATCCCATCCTGCTCCCCTCAAGCCCAGTTCAGCTGCTGATGCAATGCCTGTCACGGCTGCAATTTTACCTACTAGGCTCTGGTGACATTTTTAGCGACGATTTCACAAGAAAAAAGCGCGGCTGATCAAGTCAAAAGCGGTTTGTTTCAAGGACCGGCAGATGAATAATGGATGGGCTGAAAGTCGGTCAGAGTTTATCAGAGCAATTCTGCATATTAAATGGAAATTAGCGGGCGGTGCTTGAGCACCCAAGATCCATTCTTCTTCAGGGCTCTCGTCTGCTCCAGAAACAGGGAGCTCCAAAGCCTCTGATCTGTGCTGTGATTTCCAGCATATCCTTATACGGCTGCCTTTCTGCTCAGCACAAGGCCCATAATTCTGCCTTAAATACCATGAAAAGGCAGCATTTGCCAGAATCCCTCTTGCCATTTACCTCTCAGATTAACAGGGACATCAGAGAGAGAGAGAGAGAGAGAGAGAGAGAGAGAGAGAGAGAGAGAGAGAGAGAGAGAGAGAGAGAGAGAGAGAGGTACGTAGGTAGGTAGGTAGGTAGGTAGGTAGGTAGGCAGGTAAGTACTATTTTTTGATGTACAGCAGTAGCAAAAAAAGAATAAAAAAAGCTAATGCAATTCTCAGCTGCATCCAGTATCCATGTCAAGGGAAGTCATAGTCCCACTCTCTTCTGCCTTGGTCAGACCACACCTGGAAGACCGTATCCAATTCTGAGTGTCACAGTCTAAGAAGGGGTGTTGACCAGCTGGAAGGGGTGCAGGGGATGGTGACCAAGATGATCAAGGCACTGGAAACCAAGCCTGATGAGAAACAGTTGAGGGGGTTGGGGGGTTTTAGCCTGGAAAAGAGAGAAGACTGACGGGTGACATAATGCTCATCTTCAGATATCTAAAGCAGGGGTTGGCAGCCTAAGGCTCATAGACCATGCGGCCCATGTGGGTTGTTTAACTTGTCCATGAACTGCCCACGAACTGAGCCGCCTGCTCGGTGAGTCCCCACATGCTGCACTAAACCGATGTGGCGCGGGGACTCTCTTCCGTGGTGCTGGAAATCACATCTGCGATGATTGGGCATTGGTGGTTTGGAAGCGAAGCCTTTCCTCCTCCCAGGATGGTCTGCAGCCTTATTACCCCACACACACACACACACACTCCTCAAACTTAATGGGAGGTGCCTTCGTCCAGAGAGGCCTTTTGCCACGCCACCTCTGGGTGCTGGATCCCTGCTCCTGAGGCTCTAAAAAGACTTTGCTGTGTTTGACTAAGAAATTGTGTGTGTGTGTGTGTGTGTGTGTGTGTGTGTGTGTGTGTGTGTGTGGAATAACCACACAGCACCCACCTTTTCCTTTCTGAATGAGAAAACTGCCCTCATTTGTAATAGGTTTTTTAAAAAACCAACACCAAGCCACGATAATGCGCAGCGCTCTCCATCTTCAAAGTGTTTTGCAAGCATGAACAAATTAGTTATTCTAACACCCCTCTGAGGAAGAAAATGTCACTCATTTCTTTCTTTCTGTTTCCCTTCTTTGCAGACGGAGAAACTGAAGCAGACGGATGTTGTCCTTTTTCCGGCACCTCCAGAGAGAGGCACTACTACTATCCTCATTTGTTTGTTTGTTTGTTTTATATCTTGTTTCCTGGGATGACTCTGCCCTCACAGCTGGAGGCTGTAAATGCTTCTGAGTCCCAGTTTCTGGAGACCACAGGAGGGGAGAGGGCTGTTCTTGTGCTTGGTTCCTGCTTGTGGGTTCCCCCAACTGGAGCATCTATTGACCCCTGTGGACTCGATAGATCGGCCATGGGCCTGATCCAGCAGGCTCTTCTGATGTGCTTATGATCTGTCGTCTGCTCACCCGCATCTCAGGCACATGCCTGCCGGATCCCAGACCTGAGTGTTTCTGGCATGACTGGCTTCTCATTGCCGCAAATCCCTCCGAGGCAGGTAGGCGAAAGCAGCGATGCTGCTCCACCTCTCGCTCCCTGTGAAGAGCTTATGCAGCCAGAGATACGATAACAGTGAACAAATTGGCTGGTGTAAGTAAACTGCCTGCGCTTTGTTGCCGAGGCCTTTGAGAGCAAGTGAGACAACAAAGGGCTGCCGGAGATAAGCATTAATCTGTCCTCCGTGCATGCCAAGTGTGTGGGCATGTGGGGGTGTCCCTAAACCCACATCAGAGACTTCGGCCGCTGCCTCCAGGCAGCCAATTCGACATCCAGGTTCATCCGGTTGGGAGGAGACCTTTCTCACCTGCGGAAGGACCCGAGTCCAGGAAGGAATGGGTGGAGAACTCTGGCACATCTATGTTTGGGTTCACGTATTGTTTCAGGAAGTTGGATTGAGGGTAAATTCATGATACATTTTCTCTCCCGTCCTTCTGTCAGAGATTCTTTAGTCGAGATTCCTGCATTCCTGCAGGGGGTTGGACTGGATGACCCTCGGGGTCCCTTCTAACTCTACAAGTCTATGATTCTATGATTCTGGAAGCGACTAGGCCCCATTGGGACACAAGGTTTAGGTTCCTCACCTGTTTAGGAAAACGAATGAGGACTAGAGCTTTCCTTAGATGGCCAGGACTTGGGAAAGTGCTGTAAGGATGGTGGAGGAGAATTGCAGAAGAGTCTCAGCGAAGGTGAGTTGAGGAGGAGAACATAGAGGAGGAGGCATGAAGCACTCGTGGTTGATGGAGGCGGGGAGAGGGTGCCGATTCCAGTGAAGCGAGAGGCAGATTGTGAGGGTAGCAAGACTGGGGGGGGGCAAAGGCTGACAAGGTCTTCTGGGATGCAGAAGGTCCCAAGTTCAGCTCTCAGCGAAAGAACGACTGACTTGAGGGGGTCGGCTCTTGCCCTCGAAGGCAAGCATGAGCAACTTCCAGATAGTGCAGTTCTAAAACTCCTGTCCCATGGAATTTGGCCTGCTTTGGTTCCTCATTGAGGTTTATCGAACCGGCTTCCCAGAGCAGGTCTGAATCCCCCTTGGATCCTGAGATGGAGGCAAGGGACTGCCTGGCAGTGCAAGCCCAGAGCTTGTCTTGCTCCCAGAAGTATCTCCGGCTGCTGCAGACAGAAAGAGGAATGAGTTCCTTTTTTAGAACAGAGGCGAAACCTCAGCCAGACAGAACCTCCTTCTCTTCCTCTCTCTCTCTCCTCCCTGATCTCCCTCCCACCTTCTGTTGGCAGAGAAAGAAGGGCATCCCCAGGCCAGCTGGGACTTGAATAGCATGTGAGAACCCTGGGAAGGAGGGCCACTTGCCCATCTAGTCCAGCATCCTGTTCTCCCAAGCGGCCAACCAGAGGCCCCAGTGGGAAACCCACAAGCAGGAACTGAGCACCAGAGCAGTTCTCCTCTCCTGTGGGTTTCTGCTAACGCGAAGCATCGCTGCCTTCAGCCACAGAGCACAGCCGCCTTTTCTGTGCAAAGAAAGTGCTCTCAGCCGCGCACTCGCTCTGTGCCCTCCCCTGCACTGCTCTGCTGGCTGGCTTAATGCAGGTCCTGGGCGAGGAGGCTCTGATCGGCTGCAACGGTTTGAATTCCCAGCTGCGTTTGCCCGCAGAGCGTTGCTGCCACCTGCCGGGAAGAGGCCAGGATGCCAGCCGCTGGAGCCAGAGGTAGATCTGTGGAAGGAGATTCCTCCTCAATCACCTGTGTCTCCCCGGCAGGACTTCACAGGGAGGCTGAGACTGAGTTCATCTCTGCATTGAGTGATGTAAAGAGGAGCTCAGGGGAGCTCACACTTTCGTTTGCCCTGCCGCCTTCCCCTTGGAAAGCCAGAGAGAGCCAGGGGGAGGCCGTTCCCTCCAGATATCAACTCCACAGGGCTGTCAGGTTTGCTTCTGAACACCAGAAGCTTTCCTATTAGGTATAACAGGAATGGATATACCGGTACCAGGACCACCAAAGGACGTATTTCAGTATGCAACTACAGCCGCACAAATATTGCTAGCACAACACTGGAAAGAAGGAGGTGTCCCAGCTAAAGAAGATTGGCAAGTTAGACGAATGGAATATGCTGAAATGGCAAAATTGACCTTGGAAACTAAGAGGAAGAGACGACAATGAATTCAAAAAAGACTGGAAGGACTTTATTGCGTATATACAGAAGCAATGTACGCAGGTCAATACATTAGCAGGATTCTAGAAATACTTGTGAATGGACAATAAGTAATCTCAATGTTTTTTGTTTTTTGTAAATTTAAAGTGGACATGTGGTATGGTGATAAACAATGGCGCCAGGGAAGGGACTAGCGGGAAGTCAATTTTCTTTTTTCTTTATGTTATGTACTATTGTTGTTTTTTATTTTTGTTGTTTTTTGAAAATTAATAAAATATTATATATAAAATAGAAGAGGCAGCAATGCTTGTGAACACCAGTTGCTGGGAGCCGCAGAATTGGAGAGGGCTCTTAGGCTCGGATCCTGATTGCGGGTTCCCCACAGAGGCATCTGGTCAAGTACTGTGAGAACACGATGCTCAATTCCTGCATTGCTAACTGCCTGGCAGCTCCACAGTGGGTGCCAAGAACCAAAACAGCCCCAACCATCCACAGCCAGCCAGTTAGTGACTGTGCCTATTATTTATTATTATTATTATTATTATTATTATTATTATTATTATTATTATTATTATTAAAAAACTTCCCTAAACAGGGCTGCCTTCAGATGTCTTCTAAAACTCAGATTGTTTTATTTCCTTGACATCTGATGGGAGGGCATTCCACAGGGCAGGTGCCACCACCGAGAAGGCCCTCTGCCTGGCCCATCTCTTCCCCTCCCTAGTAGTCTGGCTTCACCTGGTTTGGGAAGGCAGGTGGGATCAAGCCTGCCAGCTGGTCCTCTCAAGCCCTCTCCAGGAATATTAGGCACAGAGCGCTAGCAAGTGAAGCCCCCTGCTTTTGCCTTAACAGCAGCAGCAGCAGAAACTTTTTAAGAAACTAAAATCCAGCATGAATTCTATAGGCTTCAGCACCCCGCTGCCACATCGCTGCCTTCAGAACCTCGGAAAACAGCGTGACGACAATCTAGTGCAAATATAGTATAGAATATAGAGAAATCTGGTTTTGTTTGTTGCCCAAAGGAGGACCTTTAGTGTAGAAATACACATCAAGATGGTAAAGGACCGAGAGAGAGAAAAGAATTGTATGTTAAGTAAACTGGGTTTATACTTGCTTTCCCTTTTTTTATAGTGACTCATCAAAAACAATGAAATTTGGCCTTTGAAGCATCTCTTAACATATTATACTGTAATTTATATTTACTACCGGTAGTTGTCCTACAAAATCATTTGTCTAGGTTATGCACATCATTTATCATTTACAACAAAGGGTTATATGAATAATAAATGACATACATAACCTAGCCAAATTATTTTATGGGACAGCAAATGAATGTAAATAATATTATAGATACACTTCAAAGGCCCATATTTAATTGTTTTGTATGTTTCCAATCATTGCTTGTAATTGTCCCTGCTGCTTATTATAGGGCACAGCATGAGAAAAATCCCTGAGGCATGTTTGAAAATGCCCCTCTCCGCAGGGACCCATCCCAGTATCAGCTAGTCCACACAGGCGGCCACATTAAGCACATGAAGAGATGGAGAGGAAGAGCCACACTCCGCAGGCTGAAAGGACCACACTTCGCAGGCTGAAAGGACCAGGCTCGTTCCCTGGCGACATCTCCAGGCAAGGCTGGAAGAGACTTGTCCGGCCTGAAATTCCGGAGATCTTCTGCCAGTAACATGGACCAGTGCCCCCCACCCTTGCCCACCCACCTATGGCTCACTTAGTGGACTGCTGTAGATAAGTTATGGGATGCTTTTTAATTGTATTTTTGGACACACTGCAGAGCACGTGTATGTATAGCTGCTAGACTGGTCTAAGGGCTCATCCCCTGGGAAAACCCGCACTTCGCCACTGAACTGGAGCAAAGGTGCATTTGTTTTTCTGTTTTTCTGCTTGTTGATGTTTGCTCCAATTCAGGGCTAAACTTCCTGGGGATAGTGGTGGTGCAAATGGAAAAGCGCTCTCCACGTAGGCCAGAGCTTTCCAAACTGCGTGTCGCAACACGTTCATGTGTTGGTGTCTATGTGTGTCATGCAAACGCTCCCCACACTCCTCCCAGGGCTGGAAAGGGGTTAGTTTAACCTCTGGTTTTCAGTGTGTCGGAAAGCTTTGATGTAGGCCAGTGATGGCGAACCTATGACATGCATGTCAGACGTGACACGCAGAGCCCTCACTGTTGGCACGCGCAGTTGTTGTTTTTTGTTCTCCCGCTCCTCCTCACACTACAGCTTGTTGTTGTTGCTGGTAGCCAGATATTGGTTTTTAACCCTTTCTGTGCTGTTTTTTGTGTGCTTTGGCAGACTATGTCGGTGCTGCGTGTTAGTTCCAGCGAAGGTATTATTCGTCATTTATTTCTGTTCTCTTCCCCCCCCCCCAAAAAACGCAGCAGCTTTGGGGCACCCCCCCAAAAGCAAAGCAACTTTTGCACACACACCCCAAAAAACCTCCAAAACTTTGATCAGCAGCTCCCCCCAAACAGCTCAACAACTCTGGGCACTTTGTGATAAATAAGGGGTTTTTGGTTTGGTTTGGTTAAATAATTAGTTTTTGGTTTATTGTTGTTGTTGTTTAGTCGTTTAGTCGTGTCCGACTCTTCGTGACCCCATGGACCATAGCACGCCAGGCACTCCTGTCTTGCACTGCCTCCCGTAGTTTGGTCAAACTCATGTTCGTAGCTTCGAGAACACTGTCCAACCATCTTGTCCTCTGTCGTCCCCTTCTTTTGGTTTATTAAATAGTTATATATTACAATTATACATTTTTGTTATTTAAACTATAAATATCACGAAATTATAGGTTTTTTTCTCTCGAAGTGACACACCACCTGAGTTATGCCCGGTTTTTTGGCAAATTTTGACACACCAAGCTCAAAAGGCTGCCCATCACTGATGTAGGCTATGCTCCAAGTCCTGCTGAGGCAGCCATGCTTCCGAATGCCAGCTGCTGGAAACCACGGGAGGGGAAAGGATTCTTGTGCTCAGATCCCGTTTGCGGGTTTCCCATAATAGGCACCTGGGTTGGCCACTGTGAGAACAGGATGCTGGACTGGATGGACCATAGGCCTGATCCAGAAGATTCTTATGGGTCAGAGGCTCCCAAATATGCTAGACAAATTCAGGGAGAAGGGAGGTCGGCCAGTGGCTACTGGTCACAACTAAATGGAACCTCCATTATCAGGGGCAGCATATCTGGTCGATGCCGGGGACTGAGACATGTTCCGCATGCAGAAGGGGTCCAGGCTCAGTCCGTGATCTCCATAGGCCAGGATCCCCCATGTGGTAGCCTCCTGACATTTTAAGACTACAACTCCCAGCAGCCTCAGCATCACGTGAGTGTGCAATGCAGGGGGGGGGAGGGGAGGTAAAGCTGGAGTAGACGATTGTGGCCTCATCTGTATAAAGGCAGAGTCATGAATCCATTTTTTAGGTTCAGCTGGCTACAGCTATGGGTGCTGTCTGTTCCTCTCTGCGGCAGCGAGGGGCTGTGGAAGGACTGGCTGCTATTCGTTTTTAGGACGACCTTGATTGCATTCCCTTTGATGTGTATTTCGAGCCTCCCTTCGGACCAGCTCAGCGTCACAGGGCCACTTGGATTGTTTGCTCCAGCGCAAAAGCATCTCCTCCCCTCGCACTGCAGAGCCGCAACAGGAACAAGATGTGGCAGCAGCACAGCTGCCGGACATTTATCTGAATGCCAGTCCCCAGAGAAGCCGTCGCTTGGGTGGCTCCTTTTATAGCTCAAGTGAAAACGCTTCAGTTTAAAAATGGGACAAGGCAGATTCAACGGCGAAACGGGAAGCAGCATTTTAATCTGGGCCCTTAAAGCATGTCTCACATTTATTTTCACTTCAACTCATCCAGCTATTTTAATCTTTTTACACATACTGCTAGCAAGAAGACAAATGAGCTTGGGAAATCAGAGTGGGTGCACGGGGTTGGACTAGATGACCCTTGGGACCCTTTCCAACTCTACAATTCTATGATACAGGGGCGTGAGCTCCAGCTTGGGGGATGAACATCACCCAGGAAGTTCCCTAACTTATCAAGGAATTAAGCCACTTGTGTCGTACATTTATAGAGGTGTGAAAAAGGTAACAGATCCCTGGATGGTTAAGTCTAGTCTAATTCAACTATGGGATGCAGCGCTCAACTTGCCTTTCGGGCTGAGGGAGTCGGCGTTTGTCCACAGACAGCTTTCCGGGTCATGTGGCCAGCAGGACTAAACCATTTCTGGCACAATGGGACACCGTGAGTGCATGGAAACACTGTTTACCTTCCCGCCGCAGTGGTACCTATTTATCTAGTCACACTGGTGCGCTTTTGAACTGCTAGGTTGGCAGAAGCTGGGACAGAGCAAAGGGAGCTCGCCCTGTCATGCGGATTCAAACCGCTGACTCTCCTATCAGCAAGCCCAAGAGGCTCGGTGGTTTAGAGCACAGCCCCACCTGTTCGCTCTGCTGTGCAAAAACAAACACATGCATGCGAAACTGAGTGGTGCAGCAGTTAAGAGAGTATCAGAAGAGACCAGGGTTCCAATCCCCACTCGGACATGAAGCTTACTTGGTTGCTGTGGGAATAAAATGGGGAGAACCACATATGCCACCTTGAGCTCCTTGGAGGAAAAGTATAAATGCCATACAAACAATAGTGATCTCACCAGTAGAGACACGCGGTCACCTCTGTGAAACGAAACTCTGGGCAGGAAGTTTGTGACCAGAACAGAGCCTCTAAGGTGGGGGGTGTAGTGAAATAGAGGACTTTGGGAAATGGGCTATGCTGACCTTTTCCTGGAATGTGTTCTGGTCTTCTTTAAGAGCCTTGTGTGAGGTGCCTTTCCGTGCTAATTGCCTCCTTATGAGATGGCAAGAAAAAGGGGGTAACTTTCAATTATGGGTTGATTGCAAGATAAGGCTTAGCTGTGAAAGGGCGTCTTAACCTTTGCCAGCTGCATGGGGAGGCGTCCGGGAATGGGAGAGGGGCATAGCTGCCAAGTTTTCCCTTTTCTCACGAGGAAGCCGATTCAGCATAAGGGAAAATCCCTTAAAATAAGGGACAACTTGACAACTTAGCAGCTATGGAGAGGCGAGTGCCTTGGTTATTTCTTTGATATGGGTAAATCATATACAGTGGTACCTCTACTTACGAATTTAATGCGTTCCGAACACACATTTGTAAGTCGAAAAAAAATGTTAGTCGAATCCCATAGGAATGCATTGGGAGAAAAAAATTGTAAGTCGAAGCAACCCTATCTAAAAATTCGTAAGTAGAAAAAATCCTATCTAAACCGCATCCAAGATGGCGGATGGAGCTCCATTTGTAAGTAGAAAAATTCGTAAGTAGAGTTATTTGTAAGTAGAGGTACCACTGTACATCTGGCTTTTGTCCTGTCAAGCTATAAGATGGATGTCTATCAACCGGCTATTGGCTAATCCCTAATTAAACAAGTATGTTAATTGGTTAATTCAAACTTTCCCTCCTGGGTCTGAGAAGGATAAAAGTCCTGTTCTTTGTAATGGAGATTGCTCTTAGCCCTGCTCTAAGCAGAGGCTTTTAGTCACTTTTTGGAGGAATTTGCCTAAGACTCTTGCCTGATTCCTACCTTCGGGAGGAGCCAAGGTGTTAGTAAATTCTGTTCTGTTTGTGAGTACTTTCTTGAGTTTAGTCAGTATATTTTACAATGTTTTTATTTTGTTTACCTGTAACCTGTAATTGGGAACTACGGTATGTAATTTTGATATATGTGGTTTTCTTTAAATAAACCTGAAAAAGATTATTTCTAGTCTGTGAATTTTTTGGGAACTTCCATGAGGCCAAGCTAAGTCTAAAGTGCTCCAGACTACTCGCTCCTACTGTTTTGGAATTTAGTTGTGCTCATGGAAGTGAACACAGGTTGTGCAGCTGGAAAAGCAGAGGGACTTATCCCTTTTCCCCCCTGTTTGGGCTGGCAGCAGTTATTTGCAAAGGGTGGTGGCAGCATTTCTATCAATTGGTTTGTTTTGGGGAGATAGGGTTTGGGAAAAGCCCTCCCCTGGCTAGTGAAACCTTGCTACAGGGGGTGATGGTGAAGCAGTGTTCAATTGAGCAGCAGGCTTTATTTCACTTGACTAGATTGTGTATTGTCCAAAAGAAGAGCATGGACAGGGAATGTTGGTTAAGTGTCTACTTTCAGTTATTATGTTTTGGGGCAGGGGAAAGAGACACACTTTTAGAGCTGCTCCAGTTCATTTGAGATGCCTCAGTGGGAGACTCTGGCAGCCACAACCCCCCCCCCCAAAGACCACAAGGTACAGTTACAAGTTTCCTACATGTCTGGAATTTTATTACTTGGAAATGATTTCCCAGGTAGGACCGAGGCATCTAGTCAACTGCAAAGACAACATTCACTCAACAACTGAGAACAGCAAACATGCTTCAGTTACTGCGCCTTGGACCATTAACTAGTCTTTCGTGTCAAAAGTCACTTCTGCAGTAACTCAGACCTAAACCTAGTTTCGGAGTGCTGCCTGGTCGTGTCAGAAAATGTTCCCTCGTTCTGCAGAGCTGGAATGCATTCAGGTCAGCTGCCTTGGCCACGACTGCGCCAGGGGGGAAAGGAGGCGGGCACAACTGTCCCACCCAAGGAGCGCTGTTTGAGTCAGAAACCAGGAATGTCCTTCCTCAAGCAAACGGCAGGCTGCAAATGGAATGACCCCCTTTTTTGCACTTCCCCTCTCGGGGGCCATGTGCCAACAGAGTTTAAAATGTATTTTTTTTTTTATAAAAAAATCTCCCACACCAACCAGGGCTTCAAAAGTTGTGGGTCAGGCAGAGAAATGTTATGGGATGCAACTGTGGCAAAGGAGAAGCGCACAGGAACACACACACCTGACAATGCCTCCATCTGCCCCCCCTCCAAGTGCTGCATAAAGGCAGCCTTGGCCAACCTGGGGACCACCTCAGTGTTTTGGACTACAACTCCTATCACCCCTGCCATCAAAGCAGTGTTGGCGGGGAATGATGGGAGTTGTAGTCCAAAACACCTGGAAGGCCCCTGGTTGGCCAAGGCTGGATACCTCAGGGGATACAGGAGTGGAGAAGAAGGCTGCTTACTGACTAGCAACTGACTCTAAAAACCTTATCTCTCTCCCCTCCCCCCCCAAAAAAAAGCCTGCAATATTTTTTATGCATGAAAACACGACACAAAAGGAAAACAACAGCAACAACGGGGCAGAGGGCTTCTAGTACACGGCATGAAGTGAGAGATCCAAGGCAGACAACTAGGAATTGGGGCAGTCCAAGGCCCACTTTGCAGTGGAACTTACTGAAAGCTTTAAAAAGTTTAAAAACAGCATTACTCTAAAGAACCAGCCTTGGCTGACCTGGGACCGACCACCTTCAGCCGAAACACACATTTGGAAACCCAAGCTCTCAATCATTTCATCATATATTCGAATGGTACTGAGGTTGGAGCACACCTTAGATCAGGCTGTGACCAAGTGCTAGGTTCAAGGCTCTAAAGGGAGTTGCAGGCAATGACAAGCCACTTTCAGAGACAGGCAGGACCTGGCTAAGCAGAGCAGCTGTAAGCCGGTCTCAATGTTTTCCAAACGCATCGTTGGTCCTTTACGAGCACCATGCACCGTAAGATTTGGGAGAGAGGCCCCAATTTTTTTTAGAAGCCGACTAGAGCTGAGCACAGAGCTTTCATGTATTCATCTAGAAAAAATGAAACACCTATGAGGAAAAACTGCCTGGGATGGCTAAAAGTGGCCTAATCTTGAGCACGAAATGCCCTGTCTGCTCTGTGAGGAAACAATGAGGAAGTAAATACACTCAGGCTGTACTTAAAAGGGCAGAAAGAAAGCTGCTGGCCCCAAGGTGGAAAACCTTCAAGAGAAGAACAGTGTGCGCCGTAGAAAAAGAGCAAATGGCCACAGAGGAAGAGAGAGACATAGAAATGCTAACTGCATTCACAGTGTCACTGGCCTTTGTGGTCTGCCACAGGAAGCTGCTCAAAGAGTCAAAGCCTCTTCTACAATACTGTGAGGAGTAATAAACTTTCAGTTGAGGATAGAGATAAAAAAGGCACCTGGGCAGAGAAACCAAGAACTGAGCCTGCTAGAGTCCCTATCCTTAATCTTGCAATCTACTTACAAGTATTAGTTTGCAAGAACAAGTTAGGTGACCGAACAGCTGACTTCACAACCTGCTTTCCCCCCTTGCATATGATTCGCATCCCTTAGCCTCAAAGTCAACAAAGTTAGGGACACGGCACCTCCCAACTCCTTCATGGGGTATAAAAGCAGGAGGGAGGGAGAAATAATACCCAGAGGCCAAGCAGAGGGCCAAAATTAACAAGCCAAGACAACCAATGTTGCGTTAGGCTGGGGGACAAAGGACTGTTTTTGGGGTGCCCAGAGAGTTTGGGGCTCCTTCCCGGTTGGACAGCAGACCCCACCCAGGTCATTGACAAACGGCAGGCCAAAAGAGCAGGCCAAAAGAGCAGGCCCCTTCCTGAGCATGCGAAATTAGCTACATCCTTCCAATCTCCCTGCTTATTTCAGAGATCTGTTTCAGACACAGCTGCAGATTCCTTTTTTTTTTTGCATTCTGAAGAGCGAAGCTACTTTGAGAGGAGTACCCACTTGTTAGCATGGGGAAAGGAGAGCAGACAGTGTGTCTGAAGACTCCTTTTCCGGACTGCCTCAGCATGACGAGGAAAGAATGCGTACACAGAGAAGCCTCATCGGGGACAGCTCAGGGAAACTTTCTCCAGCACTGCAGGCTGGCCATCAGAAACAACTCATGTGGATACCGACAGAAAGCCGTATGTGTAACTTGCCCTTCTGCACTGCCCAAGGCTGCCACCTCCATTGCTTCAAATATCAAACTTTATCAAAGACTTGCTAAATCAAAATGTGGTTGCGCCCCCCCCTGCCCGCACTTCAAAGTGTTCCACGTCTGTTCTCTTGAAGGAGAGGAAAAGGAGGACTCCCTCCCCCTCCCCACTGAGTGTCAAGTAGTAACTCAGGAAGTCCAGAAAGGGAGCCAGCTGGAATTAGTAGCTACGACTGCTCTGCTCCAGCACGAGCAACAGGGTTTGCAGCACGCTGCCTCAGGGCGTTCGGTGGTTCTCTGTGCTCCACCTCGGCATCGGAAAGATCATCTTCCTCCAGTTCGTCGCCTGCTTTTTGTAAGAGCCGGGTAGACTCCGGTAGCTTTTCTGAAAAGAAAATATATCTTGACCTCTGGGCAAAGATGACCTGCTCAGGCCTACGGGGGATCCAAGCTTGGAGCTTTGCCCAAGAACCAGAACTCCCATTTTTGAAAACCACAAGTTTTTACATCCATTTTGTAACTAGGATTCTCATGCTGTATATTTGGGGCATGGGGTGTGTTTGAGTAAGGCCACTGTCAAGAAAAAGATTCTTTCGCTTAGACCTCTGAAATGTTGTTTCCCGTGGGATGAGCTCATCAGTCGGGAGCACCTTCCGTCAACTTGTGCTACTTTGCTCCAAGACGGGAGACTGGCCCTGCCAAATCAGAATGGGCTTCAGCTCTGATAATGTGAGTGAGCCTGAGTCCAGAAGCTTCTGGCTCCTCTAAGCCTTCTGACTGGCTCAGGGGGCACCCCCTAGTTGCTATCCCTTTTGGCTATGCGGTCAGCCACTTCCTTTGCCCCTTTGTCTCCTGCTTCCATGTTGTCCTGCTTGCTTCTTCTACCTGTTTCTACCTGGGATACAGTATTTCCTGTGCTATGGAACATCAGCTTTTGGGTCCTTGCTCCCTACTGGTGTTCTTCAGCTGGGATCCCCAGATGTTCTGGGACTACAACTCGCACCACCCTTAGTCAGGGATGACAGGAGTTGCGATCCAACCTCAGTTTGCAACTCAAGACACGCAACAGGACTTACTTGGATCATGGTGCTGCAGCGGTCTGTGCTTTTTGGAAGGACAAATACAGTCTGCCAGAAATACCATTATCTGGAAAAGAAAAATCTTTGTTTTAACACTGCATTATTGCTTCGTGTGTGATGTGAGGTGTGACCTTCAAAGTTTCCAAGACATACGAAAACATCTACTTACAAGCCCCAAGAGGAGTCCTGAAAACAACGTTGCAAATGCAAAAATGGCATAGGACCCCCAGGCTGGGATGCCGAGGTTTTCTGTGAAATAGTTGTGGCAGTTCTACAAGAGAAGGAAGCTGGTTAGAGCAGAGGGTCCCCAAACTTTTAGTGTGCGTGATTTTTTGAGCTAATGCCCCCCCCCCTCTGATCACATATCGCTCCGCCCCACCCACAAAAAATCTAGGCACACTTTCCCAAGGGACCTGGGTAGGTATAAGACAGACCCAGCAGAACTTCTCTCTTCCAACTACCTCCTTCAGGTCTATGTACTTTTCTATGAAAGAAAGGATAACCTCCCTCATCGGTTCAGAAGGAGGGAGGCAGTAAAAGGGGAGGAGGGCCCAGAGACTCGATGGGCAGCAGGGGAAGACCTCCGCAAGGTGGCCGTTGTGCCCACAGGAGCTACTGTATACTGGCAACCCTTGGGTCACCATAGTCCACCATGGTGGACACTCAAGTGTCTTTGGCTCAAAGGGAGATTTGAAACACACACATACCCTGATCCACATAGAGAGCTGGAACAAGGCAGACATGCTGCTCATCCTGCCAAAAAAAAAAAGCAGAAGCGATAAAACAAAGGCCTTTTCTGCAATCAAAGAAGGCAACAAAACACCAAGTGTTGTTCACTCCCATTGGGGCACTAATGAAACCTTTGTTCTGAATGCCTGATGTTTTCTCTGCCATACTTGGGATTCTGACGCCGGACGTTCGCTAGAGAAAGTGTGTGTGTGGCACAACTGCAACATCCTTCTTGTCTCAAAATTCACTTTTTAACTTTTTAACATTCTCTGGACATGGTTTCCTTGGCTCTACCATCAGTCTTTCTTCTCCTAACACAGTTAGAGGCTTTTGACCAAGACCAGATTGATTAAATAGGCTGTGAAAAAGGCCCTCGTCCAGTGCACATGACTTTCATAATATGGTTATAGGGAAGGGTAATTTTTGCTGGAAAATTTAGCAGCTTAAATAAGCCTCTTTAAGCAGCCTGGCCTAGGCGACCTGCAATTTCCACAAGGTGATACTGGTTTGACCACACTATCAGTGCGGGAATAAGTAAGTTTATTAAGTGGTCTACCAAGACCCTCAAGCAATTTTCAAGGTGACTGGATTTTTTCCCCAAAAAGGGATCTTAGCAGATAATTCAATCATTTGCATTTATTGATTTTTGCAGAAGCCTATTAGGGAGGAGAAAGAGACTTTAGTTGTCACTTACAGGAAGGAAGATGGACCAAACCATGAAGAAATGGGCTCAGTGGACTTCCACTCCTGGTCGCTGATGAAATTGATGAAATCTGTTTTAGTTCGTGGACCTTGGTATCGTCTGAATTCACCATCTTTACAGCTGATCAAAAGAAGAGTTCTGTCAGTAACACAAAAATTCCCAGCATATATGTGAAACTATGGAGAAGACTGCTGGACTCATATGCTAAGGCTGAGTGTTGTTACAACACAAGAACACATTGTCAGCTTTGTTGTTGTTGTTGTTGTTTAGTCGTTTAGTCGTGTCCGACTCTTCGTGACCCCATGGACCAGAGCACGCCAGGCACTCCTGTCTTGCACTGCCTCCCGCAGTTTGGTCAAACTCATGTTCGTAGCTTCGTCAGCTTTATTCCCCAATGATTCTGGCATTCTCCCCTCCACCCCTTGTCTTTGTCCAAAGAAGACAGAGAGAACTGAAGTCTAGTATTATTGTTCCAATTAGACCTGGGGGTGAGGAATGAAGAACTAAGGACTTCCCCCCCCCCATAAAAACCTGTCACATTTAATTAGAGTACTTACTGGTAGATGGTGGGGAGTGCTGTTATGATAAACCGTCCACTCAGTCCTGCAGAAAGATCCAGAAGGAACATCAGAGCTAAAAGTTGGTTAGAAGTAAGGGTTTTTTCTACGCTACGGTATCAATATGTGTTGCTACTAAAGGCTTGTTAAGTCTTATTTTCCATAATTGCACATATTTTGTGTAACCCTTGAACTTTGTATCCTAAAGCCTTCTACAACACGCATAAGATACTCATGTAGCAATCAACTCTCTAACCCCACGTAACTTATAATCAATATGCAGACCCCAAACGGACAGGCCTTG
The DNA here is from genome assembly GCF_965207765.1 of Zootoca vivipara. Lineage (NCBI taxonomy): Eukaryota > Metazoa > Chordata > Lepidosauria > Squamata > Lacertidae > Zootoca > Zootoca vivipara. The sequence continues at coordinate 133,369,701 of NC_142582.1, read as the reverse complement.
CTCTACAAAAGCTCTTCATCTCTCATAATACAGTGACTTGAGTATTTTGCAGCAGCAGCAACACACACATACATGCATGCTAGCAGGACATAATTAAGGTGGCGTACTGTTAATTAATAGAGTAGAAGGTTTTAAAAAAACACTTGTAATATTAAGGAGAAGGTTTAAATTTGGAAACAATTAAAGATAAGGAAATCATTGAGATGTATAAATTAAGATAACACAAAAGAACCAGGGAAGGGAGGGGGGGATCTAAGTAATCCCAAAATATGAATTTATTATGGTGTGAAAATGTTATATTTTCTATTTTTTATTTTGTGTGGTTTATTCTTTTATACATATGCGATGATAATGTTCAATTGTTAAAATTAATAAAAAATATATATTAAGAAAAGGTGGTGTACTGTTATCCATGTTAATATTTATGGCACATGCTATTTGACTATAATTACTTCAATTTTAGACATGTTCTCCTTTGCAACTGTCTTGCTGCCTATGGAACTTGTATACCTTGGAGAGGACTTCAGGGAGTGGACAGTCTGTACTGAGTGTTAGACAAACCTCTTGACTCACACTAAGAGCACTGCTATTTCTCATATTCTCATGGCAGAATCTCCCAAACCTTCTAAAGAAGCACCAGGCGTCCCAGGACACACCTCAAAGCTACTGCTCTACACCATTAAGAGTGTTCAAAGTAAAATTTAGCCCACGCATAGGCAAACTCCTGCCCTCCAGATGTTTTGGCCTACAACTCCCATGATCCCTAGCTAACAGGAGCAGTGTTCAGGGATGATGGGAGTTGTAGTCCCAAAACATCTGGAGGGCTGAGTTTGCCTATGCCCAATTTAGCCTAATCAACACAGATGTGTGATACATGCATCTACAGTACTCTAATGCAACTGATCAAGTTAGAACATCCTTGTAAAATGAACTCTCAAAAGTTACTAACTAGCCTGTCATGGACTGGGGCCTTGAAGTCCTGTGTAACATGCAGGGGTCTCCCTTCAGCTGTCAAGGAGATAAAGAACTACAGAACTTTTAGAAGACATCTAAAGGCAGCCCTGTATCGGGAAGTTTTTAATGCTTGATGTTTTACTATGTTTTATATATGCTGTAAACCGCCCAGAGTGGATGGGGAAACCCAGCCAGATGGGCAGAATATAAATAATAAAATCATTATTATATCCTGCCCTCAGAAGTCCATTGTATTACTGCGGTGGCACAGAGGGTGAAGTTGGTTTCTGTGTTGAGGTCACAGAGGAGGTCAGAGCACCTCACTCACCTGTGTGCAATTCCTTTTCACCTACAAAGTGAATGCTTAAATAAGAGGATTAAAAATATATAAACTATTTCCCCTATGACAGAAGTGAACCTTACCTGGCTGCTCTGTCACATCCACTTTTGCAATGTTAATTTCGAGATCTTCCCCCCATTCAGCAAAGCTTTCCCATTCTGGCTGTAAGTTCTGACAGGCAGGGCACCAAGGAGCATAACTGGAAAGGAAAACTTATGTAAGCAACTACTGCGTGAGAAAACACAAATCCCACTTTTGCCCCCCTAATGATTATGCAACTTTACACCACTTTTCTGGAAATTTTCCTTTCCACAAAACCATCAACTTTTACAATATATTTTTAAGATCCAGTTCCCTGAAACACATTCACCATCCATGCCATGTCTATAGAGTGCTAAAAGCGCAACTTAAAGAGAAAACTACTTACAAAAATATATACAGTATATTGCAGCCGCTCACAACAAAAGATATGCTCTTTTGTTCAATATTGTTTTTTGAGTTCATGGTTAAGAATGGATTTGGAGTCAGCCTCCTACATGGTCCAGTGTCAATGGCATGATCCAGCGGCTCTCCTTTGGGAGGTAAAGATTTCCCTCCCTGCACTCTCCCAATAAGGGCTCACAGGAAAGAAACCGGAGCAGAGTGGGGGGCTTGCAAGGCCTCAGAACCTCTCTTTAGACGATGAGATGGGTTCACAGCTGAGTGGGAGAGGAGGCAGCAATGCCAACATCCCCTGACTCAGCCTTTAGTGCCTTTAGGTGTCTCCACCTAAAAGGGTTTCAGGCTGCAAAATACCTTGTCCTGCATACAATCCTGTAGAGCTAATGCTCTCCAGAGCTGACAACTCTGGGTGGATTGGAACACCAGATTCTCCTCTTAGCAATGTAACGCAGCTGCATGTGCTCCTTATTCTAGATTCAGGTAGGCAGCCATGCTGGTCTGATGCAGTCGAAATAAATACAAAAATTTAAAAAATGTCCAGTAGCACGTTAGAGACCAACTACGTTTGTTCTGGGTATAAGCTTTTGTGGGCATGGACAGGTATCTGAAGAAGTGTGCATGCACATGAAAGCTTATACCCAGAACAAACTTAGCTTGTCTCTAAGGTGCTACCTCAGATATGCAGATGACACAACCTTGATGGCAGAAAGTGAGGAGGAATTAAAGAACCTTTTAATGAGGGTGAAAGAGGAGAGCGCAAAATATGGTCTGAAGCTCAACATCAAAAAAACCAAGATCATGGCCACTTGTCCCATCACCTCCTGGCAAATAGAAGGGGAAGAAATGGAGGCAGTGAGAGATTTTACTTCCTTGGCTCCGAATCGTGCGATGAGCATACACAGATTTGGCGCTTCAGGTTGCGCACTGCTCATGTCCCATTCACATCCAGAGGTACCACTGTATATATATATTTAAAAATAATAATAATAAATTTACCAAAACATATTTTGGAAAAATTATATATATATATGTGTGTGTGTGTGTATATATATATATAATTTACAAACTATTTATTTTTGAAAACTAATGAAAATTTGGCAAGAAAGATTTAATCAATTAATATTAATAATAATAGGGATAGGGATATGAGAAGGGCATCCCTTTCCGTCCATCGCATGCCGGCCCTGCTGCTTCTATGCCCCCTTTTCTCAACGGAGAGGGGGCCTCTGAGCATGCACAGAGCGCCCCTTCCCCCTCAGCCCCTCCCGGACTCACAACTCGACCATCCACTCTCCCTGCAGGAGGTCCCGCCACGACCCGTCGCTCAGCGACCTCACTCGGCTCCTTCCCGACCGCGCGGGCCCCGCCGCGAGGAAGAGGAGCAGGAGGAAGAGGAGGCGGAGAGGCGGCCGCGGCGCTGAGGAGAACGGGAAGCCGCCGGGAGCCGCCATCTTGGCCCTCTCCACTGCGCATGTCAAGAGGGAAGGCCGCCCCGCGGCATGCCGGGAAAAACGGGCAGCGTCAACGGTCGCTCAGAGGGAGCTGGCCTGCGCATGCGCTTCATTTCTCCCTGTCCGGCGGGCGGGGGGGTGTCGGAGGTGGCTCCGCCCAAGCATCGCAGCGGGACGGCGATTGGTCGGCTGCCCCTCCGCGGCGAGCCAATGGTTCCCTGGGACCGAGGCCTGCCCCGCCCCTCCTGGCTGGGCAGAAGCAGCCTCCGGTCCCGTTAGGATGACTCAGTGATTCTTATTGCATGACGTTGCGTTTTATTTACAGGTAGGTAGCCGTGTTGGTCTGAGTCGAAGCAAAATAAAAAAATTCCTTCAGTAGCACCTTAAAGACCAACTAAGTTTATATTTTGGTATGAGCTTTCGTGTGCATGCACACTTCTTCAGATACACTAGAAACAGAAGTGTCAGACCCTATATATACCCTGTTTCCCCTTTTTTAATACGTAGTCAGAAAGTAAGCCATGGCAGGGTTTTTAAGCATTTGAGAAATATAAGACATACCCCCAAAATAAGCCATACTTCCGCTCCGCGGAAACCAACCCCCACAGGCACCTCCACTCACAGAGTCACTCCATGCAGCTGGCACTGCAGGAGCGCGATCAGCTCTGAAGTGGCGCTCCAAGAGCTCCGCTTAACAGCTGATCGCGCTCCCGCCTTGCTGGCTGCATCCCCGCGCTCCGCCTTCTCGTCCATCGCCGCCCTGCCGCTTCTGTGCTTGTCGCCACCGCTGGGCTCACTGCTTCTTCCTTGCCTGGCCTGGCCAAGGAGCTTGGAGCGCCCTGCAGCGGCAGGCGGAGCGCCTGAGCCAGCGGCCTCTGCCTGGCCCGGCCTAGGATGCCTGCTGCCCCGCCACCCGGAACCAGTGGCTGCTGCAGCGCCGAGCACTCAAGAGAACCGAGCAGCGCCCTGAGCCAGCGCCCTGAGCTGTAAAAACTGTACCGGTAATAAAAAAAAATAAGACATCCCACCGAAAGTAAGCCACCCTGTGTTTTTTTGAGGAAAAAAAGTTATAAGACGGTGTATTAAAAAAGGGGAAAGACGGTATACAGAGGGTGGTGGGGGTGGGTGGGAATGGGAGATGGGCTGATGGGAGTGGTAAACCTGTAGATGGGTGTTAATGGCTGCTGATGGCTGCAATTAGTCCTGGGCTGAGGTTGCGTTTTATGTAAGCGGCAATTCGCTTCGGGTCGCCTCGGGCGAGGGGAAAGAGGCCGGCCAATGGAACCGATAGATGATCTTCGGAGGAAGGGCGGTATAGAAATTTAATACATAATAATACAGTGGTACCTTGGTTCTCAAACTTAATCCATTCCGGAAGTCCGTTCCAAAACCAAAGCGTTCCAAAACCAAGGCGCGCTTTCCCATAGAAAGGAATGCAAAACAGAGCAATCCGTTCCAGACTTTTAAAAACAACCCCTAAAATAGCAATTTAACATGAACTTTACTATCACACCATTGATCCATAAAATGAAAGCAATAAACAATGTATTGCAGTCACACAATGAATCAATCAATCAGTAGCTGAACTGGGTTCCACACACTCACAAAAAAGGCCACAAAAACAGAAACGCAAAATAAATAGCAAAAACAGACAGACCTCAGTGTAACGCTCAAATCAGAAGCGTAACACAGAAAATGGAGAATGTCCAGCTTCCGAAAAAAGTTCGCAAACCACTTCCAGGTTTGCAGTGCTTGGGTTCTAAGTTGTTTTGAGAACCAAGGCATTTGAGAAGTAAAGTACCACTGTGTATACACACACACACATCATATATACAATGCAATAATTACATTCATACGTCTTTTGGGGCCACCAGGAACTCAAAAGAAATTTACAAAATCTTAACTACCATTTCAAAAAGCTCAAATATTGTTCTTTTTCAAAAAGTGTTTCTAGCAGTGTGGGTGGCCAAGAGGGGGAGGTGCCAAAGGAAGAAGTGGGTTAAATGCACCTTTATTTTGCACTTATTTCAAAATTCCTACATCTTCGCAAGCTTCATAAATGATTGTCCATCTGTTAACTGCTGTCCTGATGCTTGTTTAAGTCTTAATGACCATTAATGTTTCATTTTTTTAATTCACTGAATGGGAATTTGAATCTCATTTTGTTCTTTTCAACCCTGGGGCTGCAGATTTTTTTCCAACTGAATCTATTTTTCTCAAGAAGACTGGAGGAAAGCATGTGAATCCAGGACACTATGACTGCTGTATGAGCCCGGGAACTGGAGACCTGGCTCCCAGCAACCTGGCAATTCTCTTGAACCAAAGGAAATATATTAGAAATTCATTTATCAGAATGATTATTTGGTCTAATTATTCCAGTTAAACACCAGTAGATTTCTTCCTTGCTTTGAAGGGTAGCTACATGTTTCTATTGAGTGTTTTATGTGTGTGTTTTTAACTTTGATTCTGGAAACTGAAAACACAGCAGAATTTGCTATGTAACTACCCAGGTAGTCCAGTGACAACACGCTGAAGTGTCAGTAACAGCAGTGCTGTGCAGCAGAGGTTCTTTCACGCCAGCTCGATGGCTACCACACAACCCACAGGAGCGACACTGCAGTTTTCTGCAAAATAAAAAAATTCCTTCGGTAGCACCTTAAAGACCAACTAAGTTTTTATCTTGGTATGAGCTTTCGTGTGCATGCACACTTCATCAGATACACTGAAACAGAATCCACCAGACCCTTATGTATATTCAGAGGGTGGGGGTGGGGGTGATGGGAATGGGTGATGGGCTGATGGGAGTGGTAAACCTGTAGATGGCTGTTAACGACTGCTGATGACTGCAATTGGTCCTGGGGGGGGGGGGAGCAAGGGCTGAGGCGCTAAAGAAAGCTTGATCATGCAAGCGCCTCAGCCCTTGCTCCCCCCCCCCCCAGGACCAATCACCCCCACCCTCTGAATATACATAAGGGTCTGGTGGATTCTGTTTCAGTGTATCTGTATTCCTTTAAGGTGCTACTGAAGGAATTTTTTTATTTTGCTTCGACTCAGACCAACACGGCTACCTACCTGTTTGCAGTTTTCTGTTTCTCAAGTAATGTCCAGTGGGGCAGCTCTGTTAGTGCCTTGCCTGGGACTTGTCCTTCTGTGTCAAAGACCATCATTTTCAACCTTTTAAGTAAAAAGGTAAAGGACCCCTGGGCGGTTAAGTTGAGTCAAAGGCAACTATGGGGTTGTGGTCCTCATCTCGCTTTGAGGCCGAGGGAGCCGGCATTTGTCCACAGTTAGTTTTCCGGGTCATGTGGCCAGCAGGACTAAGCCGCTTCTGGCGCAACAGAACACCGTGATGGAAACTAGAGCACATGGAAATGCTGTTTACCTTCCCGCCACAGTGGTACCTATTCATCTACTTGCACTGGCATGCTTTTAAACTGCTAGGTTGGCAGGAGCTGGGACAGAGCAATGAGAGCTCACCCCATCACGGGGATTCAAACTGCTGACCTTCTGATCAGCAAGCCCAAGAGGCTCAGTGGTTTAGACCACAGCGCTATCCACGTCCCTTTCAATCTTTACTTGGCTTTGAAACTTGCTCTGGGCATGTATCTCTCTTTGCAACCTGGTCTGATTTGCAGAGCTGTTGTGCAGGGAGGTGGGAATAGAATTTCAGGGTGCTGGTATTCAACAAAAAGGATTAATAGTAAGGTTCGAAAGAATCATAGACAGATAGGAGAAAAAGGGGACAGTCACTTTTGGGACTGGTGAACAAACTCCAGGAGCCGGGGGAATACAACACTCTCCCAAACGGCTTGCTTTCACTGATTTATTTAGTCAACATCGCACAACCAAATGAAATACCGTTACAATGAGAAAAGAACATTATCACAGTTAGCAAACACAAAAGAACAAGGAGGTTGCTGAGCAGGTTCCCACTCAACTCAAATGCCACCTTTGTAAACGGGGCGGGAGAACACGAAGCCCGCTGGTAGGAAGCTACGCTAGTTGCCCAGCAAACCCATGGAGAAAACGGGTCAGAGTCGCATCGAAAGCTACAGTACATGAGGGGTCGGAATCCTGCTTTAAAAGCTGGCTTTGCCTTGGGCCAGAGAGGTGACAGCACACCCCCGTGTAAGGCAAAGAGAGGAGCCGTCACCCAGCTCTTCCAATGAGTTCAGAGGGGTTTAAGGCAAGCGTGGAGTGCTCATGTTCTCACACACAACGGAAGGGGTCACAAAGCAACAAGAATGAGCTTCGTTATCTCTGGTGGGTGGGCAAGAGGGGCGAATGCAAGCAAAGCGACAAACAGGTGCCCAGGGCAGCGTCACGGTGAAACCACAACACTTCCTAGTGTTCTGCATCAGGTCCTTTTAGGAGCTGAATGACAACAGTCTTGTGGCACCAAGGAGCACCATGTGCAGCCCAGCATACCTCACACCTGCCGCCCCTTCAATCTACTCTGCTCTATGTTTCCTGATGGAAGGTGAGTGCGCTTTCAGGCGTGGGCAGTATGTCTGCTTCTTTCTCCTTGAGTCACCCATTAATGCAAATCTGACTGACAGCAGGCACACACTCCCCCTGATCTACAGTTGCTTTGCCACACGGGGATGAAGACGTAAGCAAGACCTTGTGCAATGTCTTACATGGAAAGGCCTTCTCTGCGAGACAAGACAGTTGCTGAACTGCAGCAAACTTATTGCAGCCTAGAAGTGCGACAGCTGGGCTGTTCGGTTTGCCTTATGCCTGAGCACTTAGGTGAATGGGAAAACGAAGCCCCCAGACAGAAGGGAGTCTGGCAAACTTGCTGAAATATGCCAATCCCTAGACTTGCATCTACCACACTCACAAATTACCCTGCAAGGAATCAATCCAGTCTTGACTAAAACAGTTATTTGCTCCTTAGCACACTGGTTTTTTAATGAAAGTGCTCTACATGAATATATTTTTAAAGAACTCATGAACATCTACAGGGCTAGATTCCAATAAGCTAACAATTTTGTAGGCTGCCCCATGAAAGTGCCCAGAGGCCCTTGATAAAAAGCTGCTACATCCAAGTTGGACCCTCTACTGGGTACTATATGCCGCCACCTTCCAACAGGGCAGCTTAGGAAGGGGCAACGGCCAGGATTCAATTACTGTGTTTCCAAACACATCCTTGGCTCAGGGGTCCTTAAGCATGATGAGAAACTGTCAGCTCTGCTTATGACGACAGCCTAGCAGCAGGCCATGCTTTGCAGGAGGCTCAAGGGGCATGGCAGATAAAGAGGCCAAAGGCGCTCATCAAGGCCTTTGCATCCCGCAACCATTTCATACCCTCACCCTCCGGTCATGCCTTGTGGCTAGGAGTTGCAATAATCGATCTGCTTCTAAGTTCAAAGGCACCTCAAAGAGAGCGAGAGAGCGCTAGCACACGTGAACCGTTTAACCAAGCTTTTTTCTTGAACTGAAATTGAGTAGTTCATGAACACAGAAGAACTGAAACAGCTTTGACGGCCTCCTATAAATTGCTTTAAGGTTTTCTTTGCGCTGTCCACTGTAAGCATCTCCAATGGAAGCCTCACAGAAATGAACAGGAATTCCTCTAAGTGCACCATTCCGTACAGGAAAGGTCACTGCAACTGTTTGCATGATGCTATTATTGCTGAGGAACAAGAATCAACAAGCCACCCTGCAGCCACTAGGCAGAAAGTACTTGTCTGGTCATTTAGTTGCTTGAAAACTGCTGGACTCCCTTAATATCTTAAGGGGAGTTTCGGGAAAACACAGTACATGCAAGCATAGATAGAAATGTGATGCAACTTTGTGCTCTCCTAGTGTCAGTCTAAATGTGAGCTCATGGGAGGAGGAGGAAGGAAGGAAGGAAGGAAGGAAGGAAGGAAGGAAGGAAGGAAGGAAGGAAGGAAGGAAGGAAGGAAGGAAGGAAAACAGCGTCATTTACCCTATTAGAACAAGTTCAGAAGTAGAAGGCTTAACACAAACTGCATACTCCATTGCTGTATGCTTGTGAATTATGAATAACTGGGGAGAAAGTAACTTGTGTTAAATAGAGAAAAAAGAGGGGAGAAATAATTTCGAGAGGAAGGAAAGTGGGAGAACACAACAGCAAAAGTACAGCTACCTGAACAAAGCAGAGATATATGGGGGCAAACACACAAAACAGAAATCTGAAGAACTAGTTTCACAGTCATCTGTATGAAATGATGACCACACAGGGTCTTGCTTAACCCCTTCAGAACTTAAAACTAAGTTTAGATGAATATTTCTTACAGGAACTGCCCTGCTGGAGAGCAGTTCACCAGCACTGGGCAAGTCCTCCTGAAATGAAGGCTGGCTGAACAGCAGCATTTGAAGAATTGCTTGGAAAGACGGAAAGTAGCGGGATCAATGCTGCCTAATTATTTGTCTTAAAGGGAAAAGGCAAGAATTCTATACGGAAGAATATACTTTCCGTCCATTAAGAATCTGAGTTAGAGTTCTCCAAATGAGGTAATCTAATGAAATGTTATGATGTTAAATGTTCGACATGTTGCACAGGCACGGATGAAAGAAACGGAAGGAAAACGTCAAAACAAGAAACCACCAGCATGTAAACTGGCAGCATTCACCACATCGGCTTCAGACCACCTCAGACTCGGCAGATCCTGCTCTTTTCACCAAACCATCAAGAAGACAGTGCAGTCCTCTCCTATTTACTCAGAAGCTGGTCCCTCTGGTTTTAATGGGACTTTGCTCCCTTGCAATTGTGCTGCGGGTGAGAGCCTTAGACTGCCAACAGCCTTGCTAAAAAATAAATCTTTTCTTAGCACCATGTTAGAATCAGAAGACTTTGAAAACTTGGTTGTACATTCTTTACAGCCATACATGGTCTAATTCATATGGATTGAAGTGTGAAGGGAGGGGAGGACACTTCTATCTTTTTGAAGTATTTTTACACACATGCTGCAAAACTGATTAAACATGATAAAAACACACACACACACACACACACAAACAACCCAAGAGGTGTGGGAAGGGTTTGCTGTCTGAACTGCTATCTGTGACAGGCTTGAAAGCTGTTGATCCTTTCATTCAGATAAGGAGAAGGGTTACAGGTTTTAGACAGGTAGGCAACTCCAAAAAGTGGAGGGCTAAAAAGGCATTCAGCTTATCAACTTAAGAGAGCCACCGGCTCGTCCACTCGCCAAATCCACACAAGCAAGTTAAGAAAAACAACAGGGAGTAGATACTAAGTGCAGGCAAACAGATGACGACCGCATCAGTTATTTACAAACCCGGAGTAAAGGGGGATGGGGGGAGAGGCAGCCCTTTAGTTAACTGTTCATTAAAAAATTGTGAAGCAATGATGGTCTCTCGCTGCAAAGATGGAGCCAAACATCAACCAGGCAGTCTTCACCAAGGTTAACTACGTCAGTCAGAGGAGGAGGAGGAGAAAGAGGACAAAGCTCCATGAGTCAGGGAGTCTCTACGCCTACTTCAGGCAACACAGTGATTCTTGCATCGAGATGAATTATTTTCATGTTAATGACAGTATGCAGCCTGAGTCCCTGCCAGGAACATGGCTCCATTTTTTTTCCGCCCTTCGCTTCTTTGTGATCAGCAATAACCAGGAACAATTCTCGTTAACCTGTCTGCATTTCATTTGAGCTTTCCCCCCTTCCTCCCGGCTCCAGGAAGTGCAGCTTCCAGACTCCACAGTCTGTGCCAGTTGCGTCCTCAAGTGCTCCCACTTCATAGCGCCGTCAAGCCAAAATTGCACCGGCAGTACATCATGCCAGCCGTGTCCAGCCAGCTATCCGATATGGGGTCGTATTTCTGTACAGTGTTCAGGTAGGACGACCCTGAGTGTCCGCCAACTACATAAAGGTAGGTGTCAATTACAGCCGCGCCAACTCCTAATGGGGGTGAGTAGAAAGGAGAAAAAGAAATGTTGAATGCCAGGAGATCACCTCCCCTTCTCTACAAAAGGAGTAAGAACATTGTAGGAACAGAATATAGGCCAACTGCGGAGCTTGGAAGACTGATGATAGGCAGGCTCAGATTGAAGCTCTGCTGAGTTCAACAGAACTTACAGATCCGAGTTTATTTTGGGGCCTAGTTCACCTGGGAAGTTTATCCACCTAGCCACATAAATATTTTCAGGGCAGTTCACAATACCAAATAAATACAGGACAATGCAAGTTAACATGGTCCATGAAACTAGCAGCAGGAAGAAATTAAAAGTTGAATTAATAGAGACTGCTGTGGAATCTCTGGGTGATGCCTTGGGTCTGGTTTATTGTGAAAAGGTGTCTAATAGAAGGGCCAGTACAGTACAGTACCAATCACAGAATGCACTTTGGACCTGCCTTCCAGAAACTCTGAAAAGACCACGGCTAAGCTCTCCCAACACCTAGCCCAACTCCCTTTCCTCATTCTCACATAATGATGATGCCTAGTTCTCACAAGGCCACAGTGTAGTAGATCCATGGCTTGAATTAGCCAACAACATGATAAGCAGAGAAGGCATATCTGGGAGGGAGGGGAAGTGCCAGACCCCTTGAGCATCTAGGCGGGGGAATGCAGGGCTGAGAAGAACACCCAGCAGAAGCCAGTGGCAGAAAATTGTTCCTTGTCCAACCTACAGTGTCACAAATGCATTCCCAGATGGAACAGAAGCTTCCACTGGTCTCTAGGCCAGGGTGATGGGAGTCCATGGGCTGATCCTGCCCTTGAGCAAGCAGGACACCGCCCTCAAGCTCACAAGGGAGGCGCAACCGCTCGTTGGCTAACCATTGCTCTTGGGGCTCAGATTTGGGGACTCCATTTTAGCTACAACAAGCAACTCTATGGAGCTTATTGGGGTTATTCTGCAAGTCAGGGCTACCGACAAAGGAAATTGTTCCAAGGATCAAGCCTCACCCAATTCCTCAGCAACAGAAAAAAGTACACGGTTGGAAAAGAGGAAACTGGTATTAAAGGAGTCAGATGGAGAAAGATACATGATCAGGAGACACTGAAGCATATCAGTAACATTCAGGCTAAGGCCAGCCTTCTCCCAAGTTGGTGCGCTCCTGATTTTTTGGACTACAAGTCCCATCAGCCACAGAATCACATGGGTTGCACTGGAGGGTAGTTGTAGTGTAAAGCGTATGGAGGACACCAGATTGGTAAAGGTAGGCCTAAGGTATGGAAAGCATCTTAAGCTATGTTTGCATCGATAGATCAATCTAACATCCTCTTTCAGTGCATTTTCAGCTGCTGGGCTGCTCTCACCCAGAGAGGGCTGAAAGTGAGGAAGGAGGGCTTCTATTTATATCCCTGAACCATCAGTTATTTGAATGCTGCTCAAGTAGGTCCCTTGCAGAGTTACTTAGTCTACTGCGGCAAGGACTACTATTTCCTTTCTGAAAAGCAAAGCCAAAGAGCCCTTAGGGGTGTCCTGACAACTTCACTAAGCACTATCCTGCTCGGACATAACAAATGAAGAATGCATTCCTACAAATGTCATACAGAGGAGGGAGAAAGGTTGTTTTCTGCTGCTCCAGAGAAGCGGACACGGAGCAATTGAGTCAAACTACAAGAAAGAAGATTCCACCTAAACATTAGGAAGAACTTCCTGACGGTAAGAGCTGTTTGGCAGTGGAATTTGCTACCAAGGAGTGTGGTGGAGTCTCCTTCTTTGGAGGTCTTTAAGCAGAGGCTTGAGAGGCATATGTCAAGAATGCTTTGATGGTGTTTCCTGCTTGGCAGGGGGTTGGACTGGATGGCCCTTGTGGTCTCTTCCAACTCTATGATTCTATGAAATAAAAGGTATGTGAAGAGCACTGAGGCAAAGAATATTCTTGCACGTGGCCTCAAAGGAGGACCCTGTGCTGTTTCACTTGGTTCCACCCCAGCCCCCGGTAAGTCACAATGAAGTGACAGCAACTTCTAAGCCAACCAGAAGCAGCTCCTGGGATTCTTCCTACCTGTTCGGGGTTCCTTCATCGGCTGGCAAACAGTCCACTGGTTCTGATGAGGGTCGTATCGCTCAATGCTGGACAGGTGGGAGACACCGTTGTGCCCCCCGACCACGAAAATGAAGCCCAGCATAACCCCAAGGCCAAAGTTTATTCTTTTGTCCGCCATCGGAGCGACTGGCTCCCAGGAGCCCTTGCTGGGATCGTAACGTTCCACGCTGCAGAAGGAGACCAGCAAAAGGGATCAGTGGCAACACTTTGTACCGATTTAATCCCTCAAGAAGCCACCGTAGCTGTGTTCACGAGGGATTCCCAGCACGTTGAGAATCCCCAGTGAGATAGAGCAGGGGTTACCAGCCTCAATATATTTTGCTGTAACAGAATAGCTCTGGGTATTAAAAGGAAAAGGTCCACCAAAGGAGCAATTGCTGAAGAAGGGTCACCCAGTGCAATATCCTTGGCCCACAATGAAAGCAAGGCTGTGAACTAGCTGCATGTAAAGAGAAGGGCCGTAGTTCAGCAGCAGAATATCTTCTTTGCAAGAGGAAGTTCCCAGGTTCAGTCCCCAATGGCACCCCCAGGAAGGGCGGAGAAAGACTCCCTGCTCGAAACCCTGAACAACCACAGGCAGTGAGTGTAGACAAGGCAGAGCTTGATGGACCAATGGTCCGACTCCATTTAAGGCAGCTTCCTGTGCGCCTAAAAGACCAAGACAACTGAGGAGGGAAAAAAAAGAGGGGCACTGCTCAGGTACACCTGCCGCACCAACATGGTCAGCCCCTCATGGGCTCAGGCCGTGCTTCCTAAACGTTTTGATGGCTAAGGGGCCTTGCCTTGGTGGACACTTCTACATACCAGAAGTGCAAGGAATGCCACCCATGCAATGAAGAATGATGCGGCCCACAGTAATCCTGCGCCCACACTGTATCTTGGCTCAAGTCAATGGAAGCCACCTGTCCCAGCTCTACTTCAAACTCCACTAGGAAGGTAGAGTAGTACCGCATTGCCTGTCATAAGCTCCTTCATTCTGCACACCCTGCACAAAGATCCCTTCTCTCAGCACACTTTCTCGAAGAAGTGGAGGGATCCGAGGAAAAGGGCTGGACACACCTCCCCCCCCCATTGGGGCACGCCCGTGGGGAGGCAGCGAGGCACTGCATTCTGCGGCACGCTAACATCCTGCCCAGTTCTAGCAGGAGGAATAAAAAATGCCAAGGCTTTGCGCTGGTGAAAGGAAGGCGCTCCTTGCCCCAAAGAGTTGACGTATCAGGGCAGTGACTCCTGCCTCCAGCTACAAGAACATCAAGGCAACCCAAGTCCCTCCTCTTTATACCACCCATATAACAAGCCTGGGAACAGAGACTAGTGCTGAAGCTCTGCTAGTGCAATGGACTTCCGTGTGCATAACAGAGCTTATTTTTCATCTTCTCCTGCCCTCCCCACTCAAAATGAGTTCTGGAGGGTTGGGGGACCCTCCAGAGATTTTGAAGGCATGCAGGGGGAGGAGAGGAAATAAATATCCAACTGTGTCAAGGGAGGTCTTTAAGCAGAGGCTTTGGAGGTCTTTCAGCAGAGGCTTGACAGGCATATGTCAAGAATGCTTTGATGGTGTTTCCTGCTTGGCAGGGGGTTGGACTGGATGGCCCTGGTGGTCTCTTCCAACTCTATGATTCTATGAATCATCCACAAGGAGCACTGGACACAAGTCTTAAGCTGTAGCTTTCATGCTATGTGCCTTTTTCTCCCCAAAGAGACCCACCTAAGTGTGCCCACAGCAGGAAGAAGAGAAGATACTGGGTGCAGGGGGAGAAAGGGTAAGAAACCAGTGTGTGAACCTGAGCATTTGCCAGCCACACTGCAAGGCTTCCTAGTTTAGGACTGAAATAGGGAAGGTCTGGGGCAATGGGAATTCTGCTATAAGAATGTGGAAGTGAATAGACAGCTTATTTACTCGTTTTAAGTGGGGCTGGTGTTTTTATGTGAGCTCATCGCTGAGTCTTGGGCATTGGTTGAGCTAGCAATTCAGTTATATAAAGACTATGGTTGCCAAGGCTGGACAAGAGACTCCGACTCTACGGGGGAGGGGGGGGCACAGAGGAGTTCCTGCTCCAATTCAAACCCAAACACGAGCTTAACGAAGATGTTTCCATGAGGCAACTTTCCACTCTGCTTTTGCACCTTCCACCAAGTGAGCTGAGAGTATTCGGCAGGAGTAAAACTCAGCCTGGAGAAGACAAAGGGTACCCACAGGGGTGTCAACATCTTGCCCTGTAAAGGGTGCACAGAGACATTTCCGGACTTAATATTAGCCTCAAGCCAACTAAAAGCTTCTTTGAAACGTTCAATTTCTCTTTCTAAGTTTGCAATGAAGGAAAGAACATTGAGCTCTACTGCAGGTTTTAGCTGACGATCACAGAGAATCCCTTGGGCAAATCCTCCAGAGCAAGCTAATGAGGCACACTGGGAGCAACTACGGGTTGCTTGGAAGCAGCTCTTGCACGTGCCGACTCAACAGGGCTTAGGTCTGTGGGGGCAGGGTGTGTGTGTGTGTGTGTGTGGGCGCGCGCTAGGGGGTGCTTCATCCAATGCCCAATGGCCCAGCTCTACTTACCTGTTCATATGAGCGGGGCCGTAACCTCCAATGGCATAGATCATTCCATCCAGAATGGCTGCGGCAAAGCAGCTCCTGGTTTTGCTCATCGGCGCCACAGGCTGCCACTCCTTCACCTTGGGAATGTACTTCTCCACAGACTGCAGGTAGGACTGCCCATCGTAGCCCCCCAAGGCGTAGATTTCTCGCGACAGAACCGCCACCCCCAGGGTGCTGCGGCTCTCGTTCATGCTCTCGAGGGACGTCCAGGTGTTTGTGTCGGGGTCCCAGCACTCCACGGAGCTCTCGTGCTTCCGGTAGTTGATTCCTTGGCACATGTGGGTTGCGATCCCTCCTATGACGTAGATTTTCTGGTCAAGGACGCAGATTCCGAACTCATAGCGAGGGACGCTCAAAGGGGCCAGGCCTATCCAGGAGTCGTTCTGAGGGAAGTACATCTCAACGCTGCGGAAGGAGGAGGAGGAGGAGGGGGGAGAGGTCATGAGGCAAAACGCAAGAAGGTAAGAAGAGGCTGCTGTATTGAGCCAATGGCCCACCTGGTCCAGCATCCCATTCTCACAGGTGCCTAGGGGAAACTCTCAGTTGAGATTCGAGCACGAGAGCAGCTCTCCGCTCTGGTGGTTTCCAGCAACGGACGTGCTGAAACACTGCTGCCTCTGACCAGCGCATGGCCATCAGGGCGAGGAGCCACTAATAGTTTGACCCTTCATAAAATGGTCCAATCCTTATTCAAAGCCATCCAATTCAGTGGCTACCTTCGGGTCCTACTTCTAGTTTGCTGGACTCAATGCCCTCCTGGATGTACAGAGCGACACCACTTCACGCATTGCCCAGCGCCAATAAGCATGGGTACAGGCAATCCAGCAGACATTGTATCTATGGACATTCAAAAGGTTTTCCTTCGCCAAAGTACTGAGCTGACTTAGCAATCATGGGATAAGAGGACAGGTCCTCGCATGGACCTGTATAATTGGGCTTATTTATTCTTCTTTCATAAAATTTATAAACAGCTTGATGGTTAGGGGGAAAACCTCAAAGTGGTTTACAAAAAGGCTAAAACAATAAATTGCCTCTAAAAATGTAAAACACCGCAGAAAGTTAAAACCACAGTAAAATAGACTAAAACAAATGAAAACTCATACAAACTTTTTAAACATCTGGGTAGGCTTGTCTACATAGGAATGTCTAAGAACAAGAAGGCAACAATAGGAATAAACTGAGAGTTCTCCAGGATGGAGGCCAGTGAGCTGTTGGGTCCTGCAGTTATCTGTACTGGGGCCTTTTAAACTTGTTCATAACCAGTATTTGGGGGTGAGAAGTGGAGTGGTTAAATGACATGCTGACGACATGAAATTACAGTACTGTACAGTAAGAAAAGCTATGAAGAACTGTGAAAGGATATCTCCAAATTAGGTGAATAGTCAGTAAAGCTATGTGTACTGGGGCACCTTCACATAGACCCTGAAGTGATCCAAACTGGGGGTGACTGGTCAGAAAAGGATCCTTGGGAGCAGCAGTGCGTAGCTCAGTGTGCAAGAGATTTGATAAAGGCAAATTCCTTGCTAGGATAGGGGCGAAGAAGAAAAACTGTCCCCCTTATCTCCCTCTTTCATAAAACTTGGGAGTCATCCAATGAAGGTGATCACTGGGAGTTTCAGGACAGACAAAAGAAATCCCTTTTTCCCAATGCACATAAATTAAATCGTGGAATTGGCTCCCACAGTGAAGGCCAGCAACTTGGATGGCCGTAAGAGATGAAAGTTCATGGATGTTAAACCTCTCAGTGGCTCCATGCTACCTCCAGGATCAGAAGTACCATGATTCTGAACAGTAGCTGCTGAGGGAAAGCAAGCATGAAAGCCCTATTGCTCTCGTGTCCTGTCTCTGGACTTCCCAGAGGCACCTACCATCTGCCATTGCAGAAAAGAGGGTGCTGGACTAGGAAGGAGTTTGGTCTAACCAGGGGTCAGCAAGGCTTACCGGCCATGGACTGGATCACGCCCACGGAGATCATCCGTGGGCCGGACCGGTGCAGCACAACGGCAGAAACTGCTTCTGCGCATGCCCAGACGCCAAAAATTGTGCCTGTGCAGAAACGATTTTTGGCGTCTGGGCATGCACAGACGCAATTTCTGGTATCTGCACGTGCGCAGACGCAATTTCTGGCACCGCTCAGCAAGTCCCCGTGTCGCGCTGGTTTAGCGCAGTGCATGGGGACTCGCCGAGCAGGTAGCTCGGTTGAGGGGTGGCTCGTGGGCCGGTAAAACGGTCTTCGTAGGCCGCATCCAGCCCATGGGCTGCACGTTGTCGATCCCTGGTCTAACCCCCCGGGGATACTAGTTGCCTTTACAGAGTGGTTACCAGTGTACAGGATGAACAGAATAACAGTGAATAAAGAGCATTACATATTCTAAGCAATGAACTGATTGCCTTCACGAAGCTGTTTCATCCCAAGCCTTTCCTTGCTTGACCCTTCTGCATGCTGTACGAGACTCGGGAAATGAAAGGCCACGGAAGGCTGCCCACCAAGCTGGTATACTCAACTACGGGGTGTAGAAACCATCGCTCACTGCCGTGGCTTCAGAACAGAAGCGCTAGGCAAAGCAAGACCGCTGACTCCGAACCCTTTCCTGGCTCCCGCTATTCCTCACCTCTCCAAGCAAGCAAAGAGTCCAGCCTTCCCTCCCACAGCGCAGATGACTTTAGGAGAGCAGCGGGGGCGTGTGGTGAGCACCGTCTGGTAAGACAGCCTGTGCTCAGGCATGAAGTGGTACTTCAGGGCTTCGTTTAGCAGGTGCTTGCAGGTGTGGTCATCGCGAATGAGATGGTTGGCTTCGTACAGCCTGGTGAGGAACTTAACGCTCAGCAGAGGCAGCCGCACGCAGTGGAGGAGCTGGGCCAGGTACTGCTGACGTTCCTGGACGTCATACTTGATCCAGGATTCCAGCGCGTAGAAGACCATCTCCTCGGTGGCCACATTCAGGCAGTCATTGGAAACTATTTCGTCCAGCTCGGAATGAGTCAGTTCAAAAAACTCTTCCGTCTGGCAAACGTCTTCAAAGTTCTGGCAAATGTATTTGTTGGCGGCCAAGTAAAGGTCGTGGCAGCCGTACGTCTCCGCAAAGCGGGAGATCCCAATGCAGTTTCCAGGGTCCAGCTGGCTTTCCAAGAACGTGCAGCATTCCTTCAGCACCAGCTTGATCTGCAGGAGGTTGGCAGCAGGCAGCAGGGACTCCACCGTGTCCTGAGAGATGAACACGGTCCCTGTGTAGGCATATTCCACTATGGCCTGCAGGGCAGCCTCGGCGATGCACTGGAATTCCACCTCAGAGTTCTCTTTCTCTGAGAGGTTGCCGCCAAACATGGCTTTGAAGTAGGGGCTGATGCTGGCGAGCACCACTTTGTGGGCGTGGATCTTGACGTCTCCAACGCGAAGGATGATATCGCACAGCTCATGGTGCTGCCGGAGGAGGTTCAAGCCCTGCAGGAGTTGTTCCGAGTGCAAAGGGGTCAAGTTGGCAATCATGTAGGTTGGGGACGACTGGTCCATCTGCAAGAAATGGAAGTTGGGAAAGCGTTAAGCAGAGCTGAAACTTCAAAGCATGGTCCATGGGCAACCCTGGCTCATGGCTGCACATGGAACATCCCTAAACACACAGGCTGGGATCTGTGTTAGTGCTGGAGATTGCTCTATCAGCACAAACACTTCTGCTTGCCTCCCCATTCCTCACCTCATGTGCAATTCTCAGGGTCTTCCCTGCCCCCCTCTGCTAGAGCCGACTGGGGGTGGAGGAAGGGAGGGGGAAACCCCTGTTGTACTAGTGCAGGCATGGCCTAACTTGGCCCTCCAGATGTTTTGGGACTACAATTCTCATCATCCCTGACCACTGGTCCTGTTAGCTAGGGGTGATGGGAATTGTAGTCCCAAAATATCTGGAGGTCCAAGTTTGGCCATGCCTATACTAGTGGGTGGTGCTGTGGGTTAAACCACAGAGCCTAGGGCTTGCCGATCGGAAGGTTGGCGGTTCGAATCCCCGCAACGTGGCGAGCTCCCGTTGCTCAGTCCCTGCTCCTGCCCACCTAGCAGTTTGAAAGCACACAGTGCAAGTAGATAAATAGGTACCGCTGTGGCGGGAAGGTAAATGGCGTTTCCATGCGCTGCTCTGGTTCGCCAGAAGCGGCTTAGTCATGCTGTATGCGAGATGAGCGCCGCAAACCCCCGAGTCATCCGCAACTGGACCTAATGGTCAGGGGTCCCTTTACCTTTATACTAGTGGGACCTGTGTTGAGTCCACCTAGAAATTGGATGCAAGTCCTGTGTGGCCACACATATTTTTTCTTAATTTGTTAGTCTTCCATGAGAGCTCTCTCTCTCTCTCTCTGGTTGGGCTTCATTATCCTTGCTGCATTTATTTCTTGTTTCCCTCCGTATCTGGCTTGGATTGCCTATCTTGCGTGGAAGCTGCTTGAAGTGCACAGTTCTTTGATACCACCCAGGATGAATCATTTCAAAAAGACTTTTCAATATGATTTGGCTTGCCACATTCATAGGGCTATGCAGAGGGTCTTCTCTGTGGTGGCACCCTCCCTGTGGAACACCCTCCCTTCAGATGTCAAGTAAATACAGTAAACAACTATCTGACTTTTGGAATAAAAAAATTCCTTCCAGCAGCACCTTAGAGACCAACTAAGTTTGTCATTGGTATAAGCTTTCGTGTGCATGCACACTTCTTCAGAAACTTTCGTGCATGCACACGAAAGCTCATACCAATGACAAACTTAGTTGGTCTCTAAGGTGCTGGTGGAAGGAATTTTTTTATTTCGTTTCGACTACGTCAGACCAACACGGTTACCTACCCGTGACTTTTAGAAGACATCTGAAGGCAGCCCTGTACAGTATTGGGAAGTTTTTATTCTTTGATGTTTTACTATGCTCTGATATATGCTGTGAGCTGCCCAGAGTGGCTGGGAAAACCCAGCCAGATGTGCGGGGTATAAATTATTGTTGTTGTTGTTGCCTTGCCTTATACGAAGAAAAGACCATTACTCCATCTAGCACAGCACACTATACTGTTCTAACAGTATCCTTTACCTTTTTTTACCTACTACGTATAGCTGTGTCTCTTCTTCCTTCCATTTCATGGTTGTAACGGTTTATCCATTTCATTTATATGCTAGTGCTGCAACCCAGCCTGGGACCTTATGGGTAAGAAATATAATAAATAAGGAAATATTGTCCACATTGCCTGGCAGTGACTCTCTGGGGTCTCCATTCATCCTGGAGAGATGCAGGTGGATTGAAGCTAAACACATTTTATTTGCAAAACACGTGTTCTACCGCTGAGCTGTGGAACTTCAGTAAGCAAGAGAGGTAATGAGAGCTTCTATCAGAGAGAGGCTAGACTGGTGCCAAACAGACCAGGCAAGATGCAACTCATGTTATTCCCATATCCCCCACCCCCCACAACTGCTTTCTCAAACCCTGGGAATTGGCAACTGGCAGCCTCTGGTCTAAACTGCAGCCAACCACCCCGTAAGCAGGACCAGAGCACAGCAGCAATTCACAACCAGGGGCATCGGGAGACAAACTGCCTCTAAACGTGGAGGGAGAACATGGTGACATTGTGGCATCAGGAGTAAAATGCTGCTGGGGAGAATACCAGCATGGCCCATCCTCAAAAGGACATGGCCCATCATCAAACAGACGATGACTTGGGAGAGGCCAGGGCTCAGATACCCCCCAACTCAGCCATGGAGCTCATTGGGTGACCCTGGGCCAGTCTCTCCGCCTAACAGGTTTGTTGTGAGGAAAGCCGGGGACGGACGGACCTTGAACTCCTTTTAGAGCTGCAATGGGGGGAATATATATAGTGGCTCACGGAGCCCAGAAAGCGCTACCCAGCCATTCAGCCTCTTGAGGAGGTTCCCTGCACCTGCACACTGTCTTCTTTGGGGTATTGAGTACATGGGGCCAGGCAATGAAAAGATGCGACCACTTAAAACTCCCTTGGGGTGTCCTTGGATGCCTTGCTTATGCTGCGTAGTGGGGACAGAGGGCTTGCTGAGAGCCGGGGAAAGGCCAGGGTTCAAATCCCACACCCCGGCCATGAACTTCACCCTGCGAGGTGGGCTAGGCTGGGAGGGGGGTTAAATGGGGGGGGGCGGGAGAGCCGCGAGGAGGTCAAAGGGGGCCGATAAATGCAGTAAACAAATGCAATGAAATGCAGCCTTTGTTATCCTCCTTTTCTCTCCCTGGGAGGCGGCCTTGGAGGGAGCAGCCCCCGCCTCCTCTCAGCCTGGCCTACCTCGCAGGGCTGTTGGGGTTGTGGCTGTTGCGGGGTCCCTCTTCCTCGCAGCCCGCCTCCCCCCTGCGAGGGGCGGAGAGCGAAGGACCCCCCCCCACGGCACTCCCCCCTGGGAGGCGGGGCTGAGGGGGCGGCTCACCTGAGTCACGTGGCTGCCGTCCGGTCGGGAGAGGGGCGGGGGCGGCGACCTCCGCAGGCTCCTCGCAGCCACAACAACACAGGCGGAGGAGGAGGAGGAGGAGGAGGAGGAGGAAGGGGAGGAGTGAGGGAGAATGCGTCACTTCCGGCGCCCGCAAACTCCGCCCCTGAGGAAAGCGGGGTGGATTCCGGCCCTGACTCGCGGGGTAACACCCGCCCCCCACACAAATTCCCATAACGGCTTTTATTTCCTGGCATCTGTATGCATGCATGTATCTGTGTATATATACGTATGACGTGTCCCCGCCCCCACCATCCCATTTCTTGAGGCGAGGACTACGACTCCCAGCGCGCCCCGCGCGGCGGAGTCCGCCCGTACCACGTGACCGCCGCTCTCCTCCTCCTCCTCCCGACTGCGCTGCTGTTGTTGCTGCTGCGCCTTGCGTGTCCGTCAGCGCAGGCGCAGTGGGCGCGGCCTCGGCGGGCTGCCTGAGGCGGCGTCTCGGCGGAGCGCAGGAGGAGGAGGAGGAGGAGGCGGCGGCTGAGGCGAGGCTGAGGCGGCGGCGGCGGCGCTGGGGACGCGTTTCCCTGGAGACGGCGATGCTCCCCTGCGCGGGGCCCGGGGGCGGCGGCGGCGGCGGCCTGGGGTCGGTCTGGCGTCTGAGCCGGGCGAGGCCCCGTCGGGGGTCATGGCCAGAGAGGAGCCCGAGGGCGGCGGCGGCGGCGCTGAGGCGGAGAGGCCTGGCCGTGAGGCGCCGGGCGGCGGCGGCGGCGGCGACTGCTCTTCCTCCTGCCGCTCTTCCCCTTCGCCGCCGCCTCCCGCCGAGGGCCTCCGCTTCGGCCTGGTCCCCGCGGAGCTCCACGCGCGGCTGCTGGACCAGCGGGACTACCGGGGCCGCGTGGGGGCGATGGGGCAGCTGAAGCGGGTGCTGGGCGAGGCGCCGGCCGCGTCCCTGGCCTGCCTGCCGGCGCCGAGCCTGCTGGGCCTGCTGAGCCTCCTGCGGGCGCTGCTGGACGACTCCAACTTCAAGGTGGCCCTGGGCGCCCTGGAGGCGCTGCGCCTGCTGGCCGCCCGCCTGGGCCCCGCCGCCGGCTCCCGCGCCCGCCTGGAGCCGCTGGTGTCGGCGGCGGCCAAGGTGCTGGGCGACGCCAAGCTGGCCGTGCGCCAGGAGTACCGGCAGCTCTTCCTGGCGCTGATGCGCGCGGCGGGGCCGCAGCCCGTGCTGGACCTGCTGCTGCGCCCCGAGCACCTGCGCCACCGCAACGCGCGCGTCCGCGAGGTGGTGCTGGCCATCTCGGTGGCGGCGCTGCTCACCTTCCCCTCCGAGGACTTCGAGCTGCCGGCCCTGGCCGCCGCGCTGGCCCCCGCGCTGGCCGACGCCAAGCGCCGCGTGCGCCACGCCGCCCTGGAGGCCTTCGCCGTGCTCGCCTCGGCGCTGGGCCCGTCGCGCGCGGGGACCCTCCTGGAGGCCGTGGACGCCGTGGAGCTGCGCGGCGACGGCGAGGGCGTGCTGGGCGCCGTGCAGGCGCGGCTCGCCAGGAAGACGCTGCCCCGGCTCACCGAGAACTGGTTCGTCGAGTACGCCGTGCCGCTGCCCGACTCGCCCCACGCCGGCGGGCGGGCCGCCCCATGGCCCCGCGGCGCCGACACGGACTGGCTGCTCGAGGGCAACCGCATCCAGAGCGCGCACAGCGGATCGGCCGGAGACAGCGCCCTGGCGCCCTTCGCCGAGCAGGGCGGCGGCTGCCCCAGGAGGGTCCTCAGCGCCGGGAAGGGGAAACTGCCCTGGGAGAGCGACAGGCCCCCCGCTGGACGCGGATGCTGCTTCGCCAAGGCCAGCGACGCTGCCACGGTGAGTCCCTGCCTCCGCTTCATCGGGTGCCTTCCGGGCAGTTGGCAGCACAGCTTTCCAATTCTAGGGACATACCTTTTAGACGT
Source organism: Zootoca vivipara (assembly GCF_965207765.1). Lineage (NCBI taxonomy): Eukaryota > Metazoa > Chordata > Lepidosauria > Squamata > Lacertidae > Zootoca > Zootoca vivipara. Next base: position 133,345,587 of record NC_142582.1, on the reverse strand, counting down.
GCACCTTTTCGGGACACAGTAATTCAGTTTTACTAGCATCTCGGACTTCTAACCCCTTTCCAGTCGCCGGTGCTTCATCACACATAGTTTGGAAAGCTGTCATAGACCAGCAGTTAAAAAATAGCTGAAAGACAAAACTGTAGAACAGAGGTAAGGTAACTATAAAAACGGAAGGACAAAAGTCGCTGACCAACAGGTTAAAACAACTAAAATTGTAACTATTAGCAATCCAGTTGAAGACCTCACAAGATTTCATAAATGGAATACTAGTGGTGTTTCTCTAAGGCTCACTGTCCTTGTTTTATCAAGGAGGGGAGGTGGAACCAGGGCGCTCTTGCCCTCTTGCGCATTTTGCACCTGGCTGTTGGCACCTGACATCTCCACCATCTGGCTGGCACATGGCAGCATTTATTTGTTGCCATGGTATGGTGTGAGTCAGATTTTAGCTGGACAATATATTTGTCATTAGGTTTAAGGGGTTATATGGCGAATAGCTTTTATATCTCTAGTTTCTAACATTGCTCTCGCCCTCCTGGTCTAATACCCACAATAACCCTGCAAGGTAGGTTAGGCTGGAAGAAGGCAGTCACTGGCCTACAAGGCAACACGTAGTGTGGGATTTGAATCCTAGCCCAGCACCGCTGGTCGCATCCTCTCCAAGGTTGGCACCTGCAAGGCGGTGCTGGTGCTGAAACTTCACGCACCCTGCAGTAGCTGAGGGTGGGGGACACTGAGGTGTTGTTGTTGTTTTGGTATGGTGCAACAAGGAGAGCCGTGGGGAGGGTAAGCTTGGCAGGTAGTTTAGAGAAGCAGATGTGTTGGATGGGGCAGCTATAGAAGATGGAGTGTTCTTAGTTCAAGGTAGGGCGACAAAAGATACATTTCTAGCCTTTCCACCAAGGAACTCAAGGTGGCATGTGTCCCACTCCTCGTTTTATCCCCACAACAACCCTGGGAGGTAGGTTAGGCTGGGAGAAGGCAGTGAATTGCCCCCAAGGTCACACTCAGGGAGCTTCATGGCCGAATGCGGGATTTGAACCTTGGTCTCTCCCAGGTCCCAGTCAGACACTTGTAACCACTATGCCACCACTGGCTTCCATAGGGTAGGTCAAGGAAGGATACTGACAAGCTGGAACGTGTCCAGAAGAGGGCAACGAAAATGGTCAAAGGCCTGGAAACGATGCCTTATGAGGAACGGCTTAGGGAGCTGGGTATGTTTAGCCTGGAGAAGAGAAGGTTAAGGGGTGATATGATAGCCATGTTCAAATATATAAAAGGATGTCATATAGAAGAGGGTGAAAGGTTGTTTTCTGCTGCTCCAGAGAAGCGGACACGGAGCAATGGATTTAAATTACAAGAAAGAAGATTCCACCTAAACATTAGGAAGAACTTCCTGACAGTAAGAGCTGTTCGGCAGTGGAATTTGCTGCCAAGGAGTGTGGTGGAGTCTCCTTCTTTGGAGGTCTCTAAGCGGAGTCTTGACAGTCATCTGTCAAGAATGCTTTGATGGTGTTTCCTGCTTGGCAGGGGGTTGGACTGGATGGCCCTTGTGGTCTCTTCCAATTCTATGATTCAAGACGAGGAAATGGCTATTCACATTTTCTCCAAACTGGCACCTGCCGAGTAGTGTGGATGCTGCAGCTTCAATGGTGTGGTCTCTGCACTCCGCAGGAGCCGAGGGTTTTGCAGGTGCAGCAAAGAGCTGTGGGGAGGGAAAGCTCAGCAGACAGTTTGGTGAAGCAGGTTCATTGCATGGGGCAGCTATAGAAGAGGGAACAATCCTTAAAGTGCCAGGTGGGGTGACGAAAGGGGCATTATGACTCTAATATGCCTGTGGTTAAAGGCTAATAGTTCAGCACATTAGAAGCTTGAACAGCGTTGTTGTTTTTTAAGGTAACGTAATACCTTTCAGCTACCCATCACACACTTCTTGTCACACCCTTGGAAATGTATTCATAGGAGCTAATGGTGAATGGCTTCCCTGGTCCATCTACCCAGATATGTTTAGGGTTACATCAGCTGAGACCAAAAAGGAGGGTGGGAGTTGTTGGTCCAAAAGCTTATTTGCCTCATCTGGAGGCAGTTTTTCATCCCCATAGACCACCAGGCAAGTAGCTATTTGCAAGCTTGTGCTATCCATTATGCCTGTTGTCTTTGTCCATGGAGTTTTCTTGGCAGGGATACTGGAGTGGCTTGCCAGTTCCTTCACCAGGTGGATCTCGTTTAGTCAAAACTCTCCATTATGACCTGTCCATCTTGGGTGGCCCTGCATGGCATAGCTCATAGCTTCTCTGAGTTATTCAAGCCCCTTCGCCACGACAAGGCATTGATCCATGAAGGAGTTTGAATTAAGCACCCAATTATGGTGCTAGAGGAGACTCTTGAGAGTCCCATGGACTGCAAGATGATCAAACCTATCCATTCTTAAGGAAATCAGCCCTGAGTGCTCACTGGAAGGACAGATTGTGAAGCTGAGGCTCCAATACTTTGGCCACCTCATGAGAAGAGAAGAATCCTTGGAAAATACCCTGATGTTGGGAAAGATTGAGGGCACTAGGAGAAGGGGAAGACAGAGGACGAGATGGTTGGACAGTGTTCTCGAAGCTACGAACATGAGTTTGACCAAACTGCGGGAGGCAGTGGAAGACAGGAGTGCCTGGCGTGCTCTGGTCCATGGGGTCACGAAGAGTCGGACACGACTAAACGACTAAACAACAACAACAGCTATCCATTAGACTAGGGCTGTCCAAGTGGTAGATCGTGGTAGATCATTGGACCCGCCACAAAAAAGCTTTGACTTTCAAAAAAAACGCTGAACAACTTTTGTAGATCAATGCCAGTTTTTTAGATTCAGAGTAGATCTCAGTCTCTTGAGATTTGCTGACTTTGGGGCACTGTACTCTCGCACAGGTCACATGACTAACCAGATTCAGCATAAAATCAGACTCAGATTGAAGCTTGAATTTTGCAGGTACCTGTAGAATTTCAGGGAGGAACTATTGTGGTTTCTCCACTCTAATTTTGCTTTAAGATTACTACTACTACTACTACTGGGCTTGTAGTAGTTTGTTACTTACTGAAAAATGTAAGTTTATTAGGATTTTCTTCTGTATTTTAAATGTTTGTCAGTTGAAAGATGGATTTAGGCAGTATAATTCTCATGGTCGGGCATTGATTCTTGAAAGTAGCAGCAAAAAGGTTTCCCAGGATCGTGGAGGAAATTAATTATTACCTCCAGGCGCATTCCAGTGTGCGCATATTTTGCTACAAATTAACACAAGTTGTTCAGTAATAGCTAAAAGAATTTATAATGAGGAATGTTCATAGTGATCCAGTAACGGTAGTGAAAGGCAGTGGAAGACTAGCAGCCGCAGAAATACTGTGAGGAAGGGTAATATAATGAAAAAATCCTCTATGTCTGATCAGCTTGCAGATTGTTCTGTTAAGAGTGTGCTAGAAAATAGGCAATGGTATGGTACTTGAAAATGCTGGAACATTTGTAAGACACCTACCCAATTAAAACATATATCCTGCAGGCTCCCCGTGGTCTCCCAAGGTCCAGATTCAGCACAGTTGTCCATTGCATGTGACCACATAGCTTTCTAGTTTTACAAGGAAGAAGGCTGAATTGCATTTTAATCCCTCCTCTGTCCTGTTTCTCTTGCAGCTCTCGCCATCAAACGATTTCCTGCAGTCTCCAAAATTGAGGCCTTCGCAAGGTAAGTGCTACATATGTGTGCCGACCCAAGTGACTCACTGTCATGCGATGGTGCAAAGGAAGAGGGGGCCCTGTCCTCCAAATCTTCCATTTGCTCTTAATATGACACAGGGGGTGGCATTCCCCACCCCCAACTCTGTGCTGAATCTGGGAGAAGTGCTTTCTGCTAAAACAAAGCCACAATTGGCTACAACCCAGTAGATTTTATCACAATCCTTTTTTAGAACTCTTTGATCCAGCTGCGTACTGGACTGATTTGGCTCAGCCATGGTTTGTTTGAACATGTAAACTCTGGCCAGTAAACTAACTGGTTTGTTTCAGCAATGGTTTGGCATTGCATCTGAACCCAACATCCTTGCTTAATCTCAGTTTGTTTGGCCATTCCATACCAGAAGCGAACCAAGCTACAAAGGCACATGACAAGAGCCTTTGCTGGTCTGTAAGGCAAGAAGAAGAGGTGGCAAGAATACACAGAGGAATTATACCAGAAAGATATGGAGGTCTCGTACACCCCAGATAGTGTGGTTGCTGACCTTGAGCCAGACATCTTGGAGAGTGAAGTCAAATGGGCCTTAGAAAGCACTGCTAATAACAAGGCCAGTGGAAGTGATGATATTCCAGCTGAACTATTTAAAATTTTAAAAGATGATGCTGTTAAGGTGCTACACCCAATATGCCAGCAAGTTTGGAAAACTCAGCAATGGCCAGAGGATTGGAGAAGATCAGTCTACATCCCAATTCCAAAGAAGGGCAGTGCCAAAGAATGCTCCAACTACCGCACAATTGCGCTCATTTCACACGCTAGCAAGGTTATGCTTAAAATTCTACAAGGCAGGCTTAAGCAGTATGTGGACCGAGAACTCCCAGAAGTGCAAGCTGGATTTCGAAAAGGCAGAGGAACCAGAGACCAAATAGCAAACATGCGCTGGATTATGGAGAAAGCTAGAGAGTTCCAGAAAAACGTCTACTTCTGCTTCATTGACTATGCAAAAGCCTTTGACTGTGTCGACCACAGCAAACTATGGCAAGTTCTTAAAGAAATGGGAGTGCCTGATCACCTCATCTGTCTCCTGAGAAATCTCTATGTGGGACAAGAAGCTACAGTCAGAACTGGATATGGAACAACTGAGTGGTTCAAAATTGGGAAAGGAGTACGACAAGGTTGTATATTGTCTCCCTGCTTATTTAACTTATATGCAGAATTCATCATGCGAAAGGCTGGACTAGATGAATCCAAAGCCGGAATTAAGATTGCTGGAAGAAATATCAACAACCTCAGATATGCAGATGACACAACCTTGATGGCAGAAAGCGAGGAGGAATTAAAGAACCTTTTAATGAGGGTGAAAGAGGAGAGCGCAAAATATGATCTGAAGCTCAACATCAAAAAAACCAAGATCACGGCCACTGGTCCCATCACCTCCTGGCAAATAGAAGGGGAAGAAATGGAGGCAGTGAGAGATTTCACCTTCTTGGGCTCCTTGATCACTGCAGATGGTGACAGCAGTCACGAAATTAAAAGACGCCTGCTTCTTGGGAGAAAAGCAATGACAAACCTAGACAGCATCTTAAAAAGCAGAGACATCACCTTGCCGACAAAGGTCCGTATAGTTAAAGCTATGGTTTTCCCAGTAGTGATTTATGGAAGTGAGAGCTGGACCATAAAGAAGGCTGATCGCCGAAGAATTGATGCTTTTGAATTATGGTGCTGGAGGAGACTCTTGAGAGTCCCGTGGACTGCAAGAAGATCAAACCTATCCATTCTTAAGGAAATCAGCCCTGAGTGCTCCCTGGAAGGACAGATCGTGAAGCTGAGGCTCCAATACTTTGGCCACCTCATGAGAAGAGAAGAATCCTTGGAAAAGACCCTGATGTTGGGAAAGATTGAGGGCACTAGGAGAAGGGGACGACAGAGGACGAGATGGTTGGACAGTGTTCTCGAAGCTACGAACATGAGTTTGACCAAACTGCGGGAGGCAGTGCAAGACAGGAGTGCCTGGCGTGCTATGGTCCATGGGGTCACGAAGAGTCGGACACGACTAAACGACTAAACAACAACAAAGGCAACCTGGGATTTGTTGAACAAACCATGGCTTCCTGTTATGAATGAGCACAGCTGTTGTCAGTAGGGATTTCCCATGGGTGGGGAGGGAGTGCTCACACTGCAGAAATGAAAGCATGGTGGATAAAAATAAATGATTTTTTTTTAAAAAAGTAAAAAATCGGATTATTATTTTTTAATCAGATTTTTTTTAAAAAAAATTAAATTGGATTTTTAAAACAAAATGCTTTGGGAGGAAAAATCTTTCTAAAGATAGTTTTCTATTTAAGTTACATTATAATCCAAAGTCTATTCATCAGGAAATAAGGGTTTGTTTTAAGTTATTCGTGTGTGCTAACGCTCAGTCTAAGTTTTTGTAAAAGAAACCCGTTTAACAACATCAGTTAACAAACATGGATACATATGCTATAATGTTATTGTTTAGTTAATTAAGTTGTTATTAAGGAAATGATTATTTTTCTCCTTCCAATAAAGTACAGCAGAAAAGTTGTCCAAATATAAACAGTTAATTACTAAACCTCACAAAAATTTCAAAAATTTCGTTCTATGTATTTCTAATAGTATAACCAAATCAGTAATTTTTGATATAACTGTAAAAACTACTCTGAAAATTTATTATTCCAAAAATGAAACCTTCATTGGGTTGTAAATATTAAGATTAGAGCAACCTGAGCACTAATTTGGCTGCTTTAAGGAAATGACCCTGAAGAAGCTGCTTCTGTTGTCCTGGAAACCTTTCCAAGAATCTTGGTTCTTTGGGGAAAGCCCTAGACACTGAATGAAAAGGTCTATGGAAATAGCAGAATCTAAGCCAAGCCCCTGAACTTCTTTTAAGAAAACATTGTTATAATTATTCCTCCATTGCACAGTTGAGTTCTTGCCTTTTTGAGTTTTTCTGTCCCATCAGAAAGGTACTGTCTTTATAGTCTTTTATTTGCCTGTGAAAAACTTTTGTCTTCCAGCAAGCCTTTTAAGTGGTGTTTACTGTCACATAAATTCCATTTCTCTCTCTCTCTCTCTCTATATATATATATATATATATTTATTTATTTATTTATTGGTGATATTTATTATTATTAAATTTTTCTAAGCTGTTTCATGGGAAATGACTAATCTCCCCCTTTTTAACAACTGTGGGAAAGTTCAGAGTAACAAGTAGTGGTGATGTGAGTGAGGAGAATGCCTGGAAGTTGGCTTGGAGCCTGCCAACATGTTATTGTCCTACCTATGGCCACATTCCTTCCTTCCTTTTAAAACTGCAGTCATTTACTTTTGAAATGAATGTGTGAGTAAAGCAGTTTTCTTATTTGGTGAGTCCCTCATCTTTAGGAGAGATTGAACTACTGTACTTCTAGCCCTCTTCTCTTCACCCTCATAGCTAGCAGAAGTGCTAGCTATTTCCTATTCCTTTGCATTTGTGTAGAAAACGTGGTCTTGGTGTGGGGCAGATCACTTAACCCCACTGTCTTTCTCAGTTAGGGGTGGGGAACCTCCAGTCCATGGGGTGAATTCCATCTGGTTTGGCCTGTGAGGCTGTTTTCCCCAGACCATGGCCACCTACCCAACATACGTGATGCCAGGTGTGTGGCAGGTAGAGTTGTGGGTTTGATTGGATGCACAACTCAGTTCCCCATAGCGAACTTGAGCATGCAGTTTGAAGTCGCCACCCCATCGCCTGGCAGTCCGTGACTTCAAGCCTAATAGGTCAGGAGCCCGACTCAGTTCCCCGGTGAATAGAAATAATTTCCTGGTGTTCTTTAAGCTAGTGCAGTGATGGCCAAACTCAGTCCTCCAGCTGTTTTGGGACTACAACTCCCATCATCCCTAGCTAACAGGACCAGTAGTCAGGGATGATGGGAATTGTAGTCCCAAAACAGCTGGAGGGCCGAGTTTGGCCATTACTGAGCTAATGGATCTGAAAGCTGTAACCAGACACCAGGCTATCCCTGGGAAGGTGCTAAATCTGGTGTATTTAACTGGTTTGTAGGAAGTTATTGCCAGGCCTGTGTCAGTCCTTAAGCAGGAGAACTTAATGGGAGTGAGTCTGGAATGGTTAGCATATTTGTAATAGTGACTCCTGAGAAAGTTTTTTTGCACTCTCGTAGTAAGAAGGAGCCGAGCTTTGTCACGTTCCACTATAGTATTGAAAAGGCCATGCTGGACAAGACCAGCCTTGCTTTGCTCCCTTTTTACGGGCAGTGCATTGTGCACCTGCCTCTGATTGGACTGTGCCAGTTTAGAGGGACTTGAGAGTTCATTTAGGGTGAGCTCAATTAGAATGCAAGTGTGTGTGTTCGAGGGGCGAGCGGGAGACATGAAATTACTGCATTGTACTTTCAGTTGTATGTATTTTGTGGCTTTTTAAGGGCTGCTTTTGATTTTTATCTTTCCCTGTCCTGGATCAATTAGGGCAAAAAATACTTAGGAGAAACTACCGTGCCACTTTCGATGAAGGAACTCTGTCTTTTCTGTGTCTTTCCAGTTAAATTATTCTGCCTTGTACACATGAAGAAAGCTTGTTGTAAGGTTGCCTTGGGAGCTTCTTCACACTTGGTACTGGGAATACTCACAGGACGTTCCAGAGTCCCCAAAGAAGTGTATGAACTCCCAGAAGAGGGCCTGTGTGCTTGCGTGCCTGTGTGTGGTCTCTTTGCTTGCTAAAGTTGCTTTTGAAGTGTTAGTGCTTATGGAAGCTTACTTGACTGCCCTTTCTTTTTTGCTTGAAAGGTGTGATGGCCTCTCATCAGCCTCATATTCCAGGAAAATGCGGGCTGCTTGGTTTCTCCCACACTCGCGGGAAGAGCGGCAGTGTGGATTCTGATCTGCAGTTTCTAGGACTGAGCAATCCCTGGCAAGATAAAGGTATTTGTAGAATAACCAGCTTTTAAGCATTTGTGCATGCCAGACCCATTCCAGTGTGCCCTGTAGCACTCTGTTGGGCAGGTCAGTTGTGCATTGCATGTAAGAGGATGGCTTGCATTGATCCAGATGATTGGTTCAACTGGCAAAGCACTTGCAACGGTTTTCCGGGCCACGAGCAGAAGTCTTTCCTGGCTTTCTGCTGTCTAACATCTTTAACCTGACATGCACAGAGCATGACCGCAGAACTGTAGCAATAATAATAGGAGTCATTATGTTCTGAAGCCCTTTAAGGTCAAAGCTCTGTGCTATTGATTACTTCCTCACACAGGGAATGCATGTATGGGTCAGTTTCCTCCTCTGAAATGAATGGTGAGCCCTTGCAAGCAGTGAGTGCCCAGTGATGCAGATACAGCGGCCTTTTTTCTTCTTTTGCTTGTTAGGAAGCAGGAACACTGGCAAAGAGCACGAGGAAAGTATGGAGCCCAGCTCATTCAGCCGGCCTTGGGCACAGGGCCCTTGGTTCTTGCTCCAGCCCAACTGCTTATTCACCAAACCTGTAGTGCAGAATTACATCTGCAGTAGGGGGCAGAGAAGGAATAAATTTTGCAGAATAATAACAAAACAGATTCCACCCGAGTGCCATGTTGATTGGATGGACTCAGCTAATTTGCATATAATGAATGATGTATGAAATTTGAAAAAGTTATCTGGATACAGTGTTGGGGAAATGTCTTTAAATTGCTGAAGTTCTGCTTGGATCTCCAAGTAACAGATATGCTGGTAGCCTGAAAAAAATAAAATAAAATAAAAGTTGTGTGCTTGTTTATTTAGAGGTGATTTCCCTGCCAAGGCACCATCTGCTCTGGTCACCTCCTTTCCTCCTTCAATCCATGCACACACAGGCACAGCTCACCCACCACCAGTGCTTCTTGATCCCCTGCGATCATTAGAAAGGGCTGCTGTTGTCCAGTGGGAGTAAGAGTGTGCAAAGAACTTCTCTCAGACAAGGAGCAGCACAGGCAGACCATTTAAATCCAGTATTTACTTTAGTAATCTGGTGTGGGAGGAAGTAGCCTGGTGAGCACCTTGTCTTTTGGATTTTAGTCTCTCCAGTGAAGCCAAGGTGGCAGGACCCGTTTGTAGGCCACAGACCATCAGTTAAGCAATGTAACATGTCCTTTTGATATGCTTTTGACTTCAAGGGAAATCTCTCGGTGTGACTGGTGCTTGGAGATCGGTTATCAGACAGGTTCGACAAGAAATAGTTTTTAAATGGTTGTGTTTCCTTTCATGCTTCTTTAACCTGGATTCTGCGTTCCTTTTCCCCTTCCACCCAGTGTGTGCCAGCCTCAGTTTCCCCAGCAAGCCTCAGCGGACCTTCTGCAGCCCACCTGAGCATGCACCGCCTCTCCTGGGCTCCCACCCCAGCCAAGGAGCTTTCATCCTTCCGTCCTATCCATTCTCATCACCCAGGCACAGTCCAAAGCACACCTCCCCTCCTGCGGACTCGCTCAAGAAGCCACAAGACTTCTCTAATTCCTGGCCTCTGAAGAGTTTCGAAGGGCTTCCAAAACCTAGTCATCAGAAGAAGTTTTCCAGCCCGATGGCAGGAGAGGACGCAGGTACGAGCCCTGGCGGAAATAGCTTGATGCAGTCTCCAGTAATGCATGCTGAGCCTGGTATGGAAGGGTTGCCAAAGGCGGAAAGAGAAGGAGAAGGAAAGTGCCACCTCACCCTGCTGCAACCCAGTCTCCAGCAAGGGGGTCTTCCTGGGCCCCAGGAGGGAGGAGGGAGGCTGGGGTCAGCACTGGCAAGAAGCAGGCAACCATGGAAATCTCTGCGTTTCTCCTTTGCACACGGCTTCCCCCACACACTTCCTTTACATGTTACTGATCAGTAACTAAGCATCTGCCCAAATAGGGGGAATCTTTCTTTGCCTCTAGAAAGGGGTTATAGCTTCAGGAGTTGGCAAATTCCAGAGAAAGGGAGTTTCACAGCTGGTGAGTAACTGGCATTGTGGCAGGACCGGGGGGGGGGGAGCTGTCTCGGGGTCTGCAGGACTCAAGTCATTGAGGGATTTATAGGTCAAAACCAGAAGAGGTTAATTCGGTGTCCAGGGCAGTTGTCTATCAGCTCCATCTGGTACGCAGGCTTAAACCCTACCTGCCGGCAGACTGCCTCGCCAGAGTGGTGCATGCTCTGGTTATCTCCCGCTTGGATTACTGCAATGTGCTCTATGTGGGGCTACCTTTGAAGGTGACCAGGAAACTGCAGCTAATCCAGAATGCGGCAGCTAGACTGGTGACCGGGAGCGGCCACCGGGACCACATAACACCGGTGCTGAGAGATCTACACTGGCTCCCAGTAGGTGTCCGAGCACAATTCAAAGTGTTGGTGTTGACCTTTAAAGCCCTAAACGGCCTTGATCCTGTATACCTGAAGGAGCGTCTCCACCCCCACCGTTCAGCCCGGACACTGAGATCCAGCGCCGAGGGCCTTCTGGCGGTTCCCTCATTGCGAGAAGTGAGGTTACAGGGAACCAGACAGAGGGCCTTCTCAGTAGCAGCACCCGCTCTGTGGAATGCCTTTCCATCAGATGTCAAGGAAATAAGCAGCTATCCTAATTTTAAAAGACATCTGAAGGCAGCCCTGTTTAGGGAAGCTTTTAATATTTAATGCTGTATTGTTTTAATATTCAATTGGGAGCCGCCCAGAGTGGCTGGGGAGACTCAGCCAGATGGGCGGGGTATTATTATTATTATTATTATTATTATTATTATTATTATTATTATATCTAGGAAACAATATTAAAAGCCAATGTGGGCTGTGCATCAGTAGTGCAGAATGTTGTTCCCTTCTGTATATGAAAAGAACTCTACTTTTAAAATGTTCTGAACGTGTTCTGCCTGTGTGTTTTCTGATGCAGAGGCAAAGCCACAGGATACGCCTCCCATTCAGCTGAAACCTGCCTTTGTGAGATCGCCGGCTTCGCGGAGAGGCCTGAGTGGAACAAAACCAGTGCCTCCCATCCCCAGGGGCCTTAGTCCCTTACCTGACAGAGTGGAAACCAACGTAGTGGGACACAAGAACGGGGAGCCGGAAGACATCTGGCTGAATGAGAGGGACAGGAAGCTGGCCATCGATCTTTCAGAGTTGAATGTCAATGAAAAGGAGCTGGATGAGGAAGAGGTGGGGGCTCAGTGTGGTGTTTTTACTGTTACGAAAGGGTGAATAGCCAAATTATTTTCCTGGACTTCCCATAGAATGTATACACACAGCAAACACAGGTTTGCTTGTAGTTTCTGTATTCCATGTTGCTTTCTTATCATAGGCACTGCTTGGGGTGGGGGTGGGGGCGGGTGAGATGATGATTCTTTTAAACAAAATTTGTGCTCCTCACTCCAGCATCCAATCATAGGGGGGCAGCAAGTAATTCTGTAACCTCACACTTGCGCTTCCTCGCAGTATCCAGCTGGGATCACGTCTCTTCCCTTCTTTCCAGATGCAGAGTTCTCTCCGCTCCTTACGTAACAGTGCTGCCAAAAAGAGGGCAAAGCTAAATGGCAGCACTTCCGATCTCGAAAGCCCAGACTCTGTCCTGAAACTCGACCTGACCTCAGAGTCTCCTTCTTGCTTGTCGTCCCCAAGCACCAGCTCCTACAGCGAAAGTGGGGTGTATAGCCAGGAGTCCGTGACGTCCCCGCTTTCGACAGCCCCTCAGGGAATGAGAACAATGTGAGTGTCATTCATAGCACGAGGGGGGGAATCCACAGCCCATGGCTAGGAGTAAGGGGAGGTTTCGTTATCCCATGTGGGCCTTTTCCTGGAGGTGCTGATGGGGGGGACTGAACCATCTGGGATTTCCTGCATTCAAAGTGTTCAGTCACTGAGCTGTAGAGGGGCAGTCCTTGTTTTCTTTTGGAGACTTCAAGGGTTGCTGAGCCCTGGTGGGGGCGGCTGGGGACATGTTATGCCAGTGCTCCAGAATATGCGCTTGCTGAAGCCTCCTGGGTGTCATTCTCCAGGCAAGGCTCGGTGGTTTGTGCTCCTTGCCCCTCATTTGAACTCCTATAAACAACAGTTAAAACAACAGCACACGCATAGAAGCAGTGCATATCCAAGGCAGACACCAACTGGGACCAAGGCTTTAGAAGGCGTGTTGAAAGAGAAACTTGAACTTGCTATCCTTGTTCCGGGTGCTGGGAGCTGCCCTTAGTGGCTCCAGTTCTGTGTGCAGTGAAACACCCACTTGGAGGGATGGTTTCTCTGGGCCATGGGAAGAAGTTCTCCATTTCCCGTGTGTTCTCGGTCCTCAGAGAGCTGGTTCCTTCCCGCAAATTCTCTCGGATGAGTAATGGTGAAAGCTGGAGCACTTTGTGCAGGGTAGGAGCGAGTTAACAAAAGCGCCTTTCTTGCTGCCACAGGTCGGACATATTCCCTCTCCTTGGAGGTAACTCCCAGCCAATGAAGCTCTCACCAACACGGAATCGAGGTCCTGTAACCGTGGAGCAGAGTCCCAGCACAGGTAGTCTGTAGGGCACATAAAGAGAGGGGGGTGGATTTAATGGGGGCCAAGTTGCTCTGTTTGCAGTGTCTGTGGATGCTCCAGTGGGTCTCCCTTTGTTGACCTTCCAGGTCATCGAAAGAGGGTGGGCAGGCAGCAGCCTTAGACCCAGTCAGCTTTTTAATGCGGATTTGCAATCAGGTCGCATCCTATGTGGGGGTTGGGCTCTAAAGGTTGGACATAATATGGGGAAATGCATATAGCAAAAATTACGTTTTCATTGGGCTGGGAAAGGAAGGCAAGCCTCTTCCATGTCTCTGCTGGCTCCCCTCCTCCCCATGTAGTGACTCCCAGAAAGGATGGAGGCAGGCAGGCAGAGAGAGGGGGAGAGATGGGAGGAGGAAGGCTGGCAGAGAGTGATGCAGGCAGAAGAAAAAGGAGACGTAGCTGAACATGTAAAGTTGAATTTGCGTAAATACAATGCACATAGGATGCGACTCAATTCTATTGCTGGGAGGGGTCGATACAATCTACACATTAAGAAAATAAAGGCACTGCAAACTGTCAGCATATTAATTTTGATGTCCTAGAATGACATGCTTTTTATGAGATTTGCCTTAAAGAAGTTAGTAACAACTTTGACTTGGCATTTGGCTGGTATTGGATCAACTTTATGAAGCAAGGTTTCCTGTCAGAAAAACATAGTACAGTAGTGGAAAGGTTTCTACCCCAGCCACATTACCTACTGGGTGTTCTGCTACTTCCCCAAACATGTACTGAGACCTAAATTCTAGTTTTCCTTGAACTATCTCCCAAAGCCCATATGTTAACTCTTTTCATCGGGCTGTGACAAAAATTCGCCAGGCAGATCTGCCTCCTGCAAGCAGTTTCTACACACAGAATTCACACTCTGGCCACCTTGGGACGGGCATTTGCAAAATTAGGTGGCTTCCCGTGTTGCTCTTCGGAACAATTTGCTATGGATTCTGCCTTCCAGGGATAATGTTCCATGAAAAAGTAGCTTCCAGCGTGAGCATCAGCGGCCAGCGCCTGAGCTACGGGAACGGATCAGGAGATTATGAAGAGGACAGGCAGAAAGTGGCATCGCCTGCCATCCTTAAAGGGCAGAGTAAAGAGCACCAAAGGCACTGTAAATCCACCAAAGGTAATCAGGGGGAGGGTGCCACTGAGTGGGCAGCTGGAAGGGAGGGCCTTTTACTCTACTCCTCTCAATTTGGGCCTGGATCCTCTCTTAGTCTTCCTTTCTGATGCTCTGTGTGTAATAGAGAGAGAGCAAAGTGCTGCCTTCAGATGTGGTAGTTTCTAGCTTTTCATTTTAAGGTTAAACTGGAGGAATGTTTCTGGGGGGGGGATGGGAGTGACGGCACACATGTTGGACCTGATCCAGAGCTGTGTGATGCTACAGTAGGCATGCAGGGCCTCCGTGAGAGCATTTGCTTCTCTGTCTTTGGATAAGGCTCCTGAGGGCAAGTGGAGGCCCACCTTGTGTGCTGGATCCACTGGTTTGGGCTATTGATATGAAATGCAAAACCAGAAGGGAACTTTCTCAATGTTGTGGGTGCAAAGCAAAAATAACTTAATGAGGAATTATAGGTAGTTTTAACACCTGGTTTTTCTTTGCTTTTCTAGGGTTTACAGGGCCCACTTCGAGTTTACAGCAGCTAACTAGCTTAGACTTCATTTCACCGAGTGCCTTGTCAGAAGACTCCGTAGTCATTGTTGGAAAAGGTATTTCGAACAAGCACATGTTTATTACAATGCTTCTTCTGCTGGCCTGAAAGATTGTCTCACCCCTTATACAGCCAGTCAGTCACTGCTCTGCAGGTGAGGGCCTCCTTCAGAAACCATCCTATCAGGAGGTCCACTCAACCCAATGGAGGAATCGGACCTTTAGTGTCGCCTCCCCCCTTGAATATTGGACAGGCGCCGTGTCTGTTGCCTTTTCAGCACCATCTGAAGATCTTCCATTTTCAATAGCCCTTTTAAATTCCCAGTCTCCATCTGGAATGAAATTGTTCTTAAGATGTTTCATTGCTTTTGCCAGGACTCGTTTGGGGAAAAGCGTGGGATATAAATTTCATTGATATATAAATAATAAATAAAATGATCACGAAGGCTGAAAATATATTTTGCTTTATGATCCTTTCCCCCCACCCAACTCCCTTGTATGTGTTTTTGTTGGAGTGGGAGGTCACATGGACCTGAGCAAACATTTCTTGCTGAGCAAATAATATACCCGGTGTGTGCAAAAAATGGCACATTGGTCGCTGTGCTTGCCTTTTTCTGCTGGCAATAAAAGAGGCAAAGAAAGGTAGAAAAGAAAACAGTTCCTGTGCACATTGAATGACATTGGTGCTGTCGTCGCCTTGTTTAAACCTGTGCATAAAATGGTTGTGTTTAAAGAAATAATGTGTGCCAGGAAAAAAAAACATTCATCATGAGTGCTGGATCTTACATGATAACCCAATGAGCCATATATCTATTTTTAGGAGTGTTTGGAAGCCCGCCTTCAGCTCCACTAAGTTATGGTCAGTCCCTGATATTCTCCATGGAGAATGGAGATGCACCTTCGTTCAAGCAAAGCATGGAGCCGCTTTCCGGAATCTATGGGAGAGCCGTCCAACAGCAGAACCCTGCACTTTATTTTGATGTGGAAAACGAAAGAGATGTAAGAATGGAAAAGATGTTGCAGACGAGCTTTCTGAAAATGCATAATGCACCTGTGTGCCACGGTTGCTGCGATCACATTTTGTTCTTGTTGATGTTGTTTAATGTGTTAAGATGTTGCATGTGACCAAATAATGCGCCTACAGATAATGGGCTCAGGAACGAATTGCAAATAGTTCCTGATACAAATTGCAGCACAGTGACAAATGCTGACATGATCCCATTCTACTATCCTAAATGGCTCCAGCAAGTTTAAACAATAAAGCACAACCTTTTTTCCACTAGGCTACAAAATGCTTAGCGAGGCCCTATTTTTTTTTCTTACTCTGGTTAGCAGAATAGAGAGAGACTTACTTTTCACTTTGGCTCATTTCTCCTTTGCACTAAAGTATCTGGTACAGCCATCTGCAGCCTCTTAGCAATTGCTGACCTCTCAATAGCTGATCACTCATGGATCTGCAGTGTCTTGCAAAGTGCATCAGAGTTAACATTGCAAACACGGTGTTCTTTGCATGACTGTTTCTTGAATCATCTTGTTTTTCTGCTGTATAAATGTTCTTTGAGTACCAAAATGGTGTGTGTGTGTGTGTGTGTTTGTTTGTTTGAAAAAGTGAGGAAATGATTGTGAGGGAAAGGGGACTTGTCCTGTTTCTTCACTGAAGTGTTATGTCGCTTCATCCATTAAGATATTGTTGGCCTCCAGGAATGAAGTCATATGACTGGAGAATCCACCAATAATATTCAGAAATTTTGACATTCAGGTGTCTCTTGAAGACTTTTCATGCCAACGGTCCTTCGTAGCTATTTTATTTTTGATGAGCCTGGCACATGCGTTTGCATTTTTAAAACATTTTTTGTTTTTACATTGTACGCCACCTTGATATATATTTTTATAACAGTGGGTATAAAAATACTTACTATAAAAAAGTACACTTTCTGGTTCTATGCAGATGAAAGTTGCCTTATCCAAATCTGCCCGGGAAAAGATGAGACAGAAGAAGAGAGAAGAAAAAGAATATCAGGAAGTTAGAGATCTTGAAAGAAAGGAACCGCACACTTGGGAACTGCTTAAGCACAATGAATCGGAGAAGAAGACAACCGAAACCAGTAAGCCAAGTTGTTGTTGTTGTTTTTTTATGATATAATCTATATAATATTTTTTATTGAACATTTTTTCAACAAACATACAACAAACATACAAAATACAAAAACATATCAAAAACATCAAAATACAAAATACAAAAATATAACAGAAAAATATATCATTTCTCATCCATTATAATACTCATTGTCTTCAGGCTTCCCCAATTCCCTACTATCTGTTTTCCATTTTTTTAAACTTCTATAGCAGTTTCTAAATCATCTTCTTTCCCATCATGCAATCCCTTTAAAACTTCTAAGTTAATTCATCTTCATATCATTTACCCTAATTTCAAACTTTAAATCTTCTATTGTTTCCCTAATGCCTTAACCTCTTTACTTTCCTGGATTTTCAAACTCTAATTATCGAATACATTCCCTATATACATTTTAAATTTCTTCCAGTCCTTTGAAACTTTGTCATTTGTCTGGTCCCGGAGTCTTCCTGTCAATTCTGCCAATTCCATATAGTCCATCATTTTCATTTGCCATTCCTGCTTCGAAGGCAATTCTTCTTTTTTCCAATATTTTGCTAATAAAATCCTAGCGGCTGTGGTGGCATACATAAACAGATTAACATCATCCTTGGGGATTTCTTCCCCAATTATTCCAAGCAAAAAGGCTTCCGGTTTTTTCGAAAATGTGTTCTTAAACATCTTTTTCAATTCATTGTAAATCATTTCCCAGAAGCCTTTTATCTTAGGGCATGTCCACCACATATGGTAGAATGAGCCAACATCCTGTTTACATTTCCAACATTTATTGTCGCTTTTGTGGTACATTTTAGCTAGCTTGACCGGCGTCAGATACCATCTATACATCATTTTCATCAAATTTTCCTTCAACACCGTACAAGCCGTAAATTTCATACCTTTCTTCCACAATTTTTCCCACTCCGACATCGGAAGCCTTTTTGCTTGGAATAATTGGGGAAGAAATCACATTATGACCCAGATCCTTGGCCCATTCAATCATAACTGATTTTGTTTGCTCATCTTTCAAATGCCATTCTAACAACAAATTATACATTCTGGACAAATTCTTGTGATCTGTCTCTAATAACTCCGTCTCTAATTTCGATTTTTCTGATTGGAATCCTAATTTTTTGTCTAACTTAAATACCTCATTTATCTGCACATACTGAAACCAGTCACTCAACCTATCTTTCAATTGTTCGTATGGTCTTAACTTAAAGTGGTTTCCCACTTCCATCAAGATATCTTTGTACTTCAACCTATTCTCATCCATATTTGTCCTTTTAGGTTTCTTTGCCTCAAGAGGTGAGATCCACCTAGGAGTTCTCCTTTCCAACAAATCCTTATATCTCATCCAGACATTAAACAATGATTTCCTGATTATATGGTTTTTAAAACCTTTATGCAATTTCACTTTATCATACCATAAATATGCATGCCAACCAAATGCGTTATCATGACCCTCTAAATCCAACAAATCATCATTATCTAACAAAAACCAATCTTTCAACCAACAAAAGGCAGCAGCTTCAAAGTAAATCTTTAAGTCCGGCAGGGAAAATCCTCCTCTTTCTTTAACATCAGTCAAAAGTTTATATTTAATTCTTGGTTTCTTCCCCTGCCAGACAAATTTAGACAATATCTTCTGCCATTCTTGAAAGCATTTCATTTTATCAACTATCGGTAGGGCCTGAAATAAAAACAACATTCTCGGCAAAACATTCATTTTAACAGTTGCTATTCTACCCATTAAAGACAATTTTAACCTCGTCCATACTTCCAAATCTCTCTGGATTTCTTTCCATAATTTCTCATAATTGTCTTTATACAAATTCAAATTTTTTGACGTCATATTAACTCCTAGATATTTCACCTTTTTTACACACTTCAGTCCTGTGCATTCCTCTATATTCTGTCTCTCTTGTAGTGTCAGATTTTTATCCAATACTTTAGTTTTCCCTTTATTCAGCTTAAAACCCGCCACACTGCCAAACTCTTGAATTATCTGCAGTGCTCTCACTGCACTCTGTTCGGGATTCTGCAAAGTCAATACTAAATCATCTGCAAAGGCCTTTAACTTATATTGTTTCGAACCCACTGTAATCCCTTTGACACCTTCATCGCTCCTTATCATATTCAACAAAACCTCTAGTACAGAAATGAATAACAGGGGGGAGAGTGGGCACCCTTGTCTTGTTCCTTTCTCAATTCTTATCTCATCTGATACCACATTATTTACAATAATCTTCGCTCTTTGCTCAGAATAGATACCATTAAGCCCATTAACAAAATTTTGGCCAACCTCCATTTTTTCAAAATTTCTTTTCATAAAATTCCAAGAAATATTATCAAAGGCTTTTTCGGCGTCCACAAAAATTAACATTGCTTTGGTGTTTATTTTCACTTCCAGTCTCTCCAAAATGTCTATTATAAATCTTACATTGTCCTTCATATGTCTTCCAGGCAGGAATCCTGCCTGGTCTTTATGAATTAAGTCTTTCAACACCCTTTTCAATCTTAACGCCAAGATACTAGCAAATATCTTGTAGTCCACATTTAATAAGGAGATTGGTCTATAATTCTTAACCTGAGTCTTATCCACATCCGGTTTTGGTATCAGAGAAATAAAAGCTTCTTTCCAAGTCTCTGGTGCTTTGCCCCCCCCCTAAAATCTCATTTGCTACCTCCATTAATGGTTGTATCAACCAGTTTTTTAATGTTTTGTAGTACTTTGAGGTAAGTCCATCCGGCCCTGGGGCTTTGTCACTTTTCAGTTCTTGAATCGCCATTTCGATCTCTTGTCTTGTAATCGGTCCATTCAGTAGGTTCTTTTGTTGTACTGGAATTTTCTGCAGCCCATTTTCTTTTATAAATTTCTCTATCCCATCTAAATCTTCTTTTTCCCTTTTATATAGCTGTTTATAATATTTTGTAAAACATTTCCTTATCTCTGCAGGGTTCTCAATAGATTTTCCTTCTTCCATAATCTTTATGATGGTATTCTCTTTTTGTCTTCTTTTCAATTGCCATGCCAACAATTTCCCACACTTATTAGCCGATTCGAAGGATCTTTGCTTCATTCTTCTAATTTTCCATTCTATTTCTTCGTTTATTATTTGGGAATACTGCACCTGCAAAGCTTTTATTTCTTTTTGGACTTCCTGACTTTTCGGATTATCTCTCAATTTTTTTTCTTTTCCCTTCAATTTTTCCAAAATGTTTTCCTTCTTTTCATTTCTCTTCTTCTTCCAAATTGTATTCTGTTGGATCAAAAATCCTCTCATTACTGCTTTGCTGGCATCCCAAACCATTGTAATATTCTGTCCTTTGTTCAAATTTAATTCGAAATAATCTTTCAGCATCTTCTGGGCCTTGTTGATTATCTGTTCATTTCTCAATAAAGAGTCATTCATTCTCCATCTAAAAGAACCCTGCAGGTACTGTTTCAGCTCCATCAAAACTGCGTTGTGGTCTGAGTAGGTTCTGGGGCATATCTCGCTTTTTGTCACTTTTGGACATAAGTCCTTGGTAATCCAAATGTAGTCCAATCTACTTCCTGACTTTTGCGAGTCCGAGAAAAAGGTGAACTCTTTTTCCAATGGATTTCTTAGCCTCCAAACATCTACTAAGTCTAGGTTCTCTACCAAATCAAAAAATGTTTTTGGAAGCTTACCATCATTAGATATTTTTTGTCTTTGAGTTCTGTCCATCATCGTCGATACGGCCCCATTAAAATCTCCCATCATTATGATCTTATAATCCAAATAATCCAACAACGTAGTGTGTATATTCTTAAAAAAGTCTGATTTAGCTTCATTTGGTGCATAAATTCCAAGTATCAAACATTTTTCGCCTTGCAGAGATATTTCCACTGCAATATATCTCCCTATTTCATCCTTAAACAGCAATTTAGGATTATATTTTTCCTTTACATAAATGACTACCCCTCTTTTCTTGACTTTATCAGCAGATATAAACTCTTGGCCCAATAACTTGTTTTGTAGAATTTTTCTATGAGTCCTAATTACATGGGTCTCTTGCAAACAAATAATATCCAAATTCTGCTTTTTAACTACATGGTAAATCTTCCTTCTTTTCACGCTTGAATTAAGTCCGTTCACATTCCACGAAAGTACTCTTAACGCCATCTTGTCTTACTTTATAATTTAAGCGTCTTTCCCTGGCCCAGCTCCAGTCCCAGCTCCTGCTCCTGCCAGCAATTCCAAATCAAATGCCCCTGGTCCAGCACCGGCTCCCAAACCTTGATCTCCTCCAGTTGATAATATAAAATCCTCTGCGTAACTTTCCAAAAATCTTCTTTTATCCTCAACCGATCGGATCTTGCCAAGTTGTTGTTTTTAACTGCTCTTGCAATGCCCCCTTGTAAATAAGCCTGTGAAAGTCACTGACCTGCAAGTCCAGCTCCATCACTTATTTCTGTGCTGTGCATGGAGGGAGAAGCCTTTCTTCCTCTGGCAGGCTGCTTGGTCTCTGTGTGCAGATCGCAGAGTAAGGATGAAACACTGAAAGCAACAGTGCTTTAAAATCCATTGAGCTCTGTTTCTTATTCCAAATGCGATTTCTTTCTGGTGTGGTTCGGGGTGTGCGTAGCACTTGTTTCTCTTAAATCGGCTGGGGGCTGTACAAAGATTAAAAGAGGCTTGTGATTTAAGTAACTTATGGAGATGTGCTGTTTAATGAAATCTGGTTCTTTGCGCTTAGGAAATGCTGCTTTCAGTCCTCTGTTGAAGAGAATGTCAAGTGTAAAAAGGGCACAGCCTTCGGTCTTGCTAGAATCAGGTGAGACGTCGCAGCTCAGATGTAAAAAAGAGATTGTTGCAGTGTCTGATATTGTGGGGTGTCTCAGATAGGTTGCTTCTACCGTTGGGAACATCTGGCCATCCCTGGGGCTGGGGCTGCATCTGGTTGCTCTGCCTATGCAGCCACATGCTTGTCATGTGTTTCTAGTCCCATTGCACTTTTTGAATCACCAACTGGGCAATGCTTGCAGGTGAAGTCTCTCTGGGTCCACGAATGCAGTTGAAAGATCGGGTGCTGTCTGTCACGCACAGTCCAGAGATAATGGAACCATCCGAACTGAGACCCTTCCCTAAACCTGAACTTGCTCTTTCGGAAGCCCTGCATTATCTTGCTGAAGATGACTGGTAGGTGACCCAGGTTATCTTTCTCTTCTTTATTTTTATTGACTTTGTCATGCAATCAGCAATTAGAATTGAAGTCTGCCCTTTGCTGCTTGCATAGCTTTGTGTTGTTTCCATTTTCAAACACAGGGAGAAGAAGATTGAAGGCCTGAACTGGATTAGGTGCCTCTCTGCCTACCACCCTGATGTGTTGACGGCAAAGCTGCACGAAACCAGCCTGTCTGTTGTTCAGGAGGTTAACCTCACCTCTCCTATCTAGATCTTTTCCTGCAATTTTTTGGCTGATGGTTTTGAGGGGAGCATTGAAGTGGGTGTAGCATTGCAGCCACTTGCCTTTATTTGTGTTTGGCCCCTTGGCTCCTCCTACACCTGCCTCATTTTTACCTCCCCTGAAGCCTTTATCTAAAAGTTTGATTGTTCATTCAGCTTGTTACTTCCACAACGTATGGCAAAATCCTAACCACGATTCAGTCCCAGCTAAGAGGGGTTAGGGTCACAGCCTAAATTCGCAAGCACATAGGGCAGCCGATAATTTTATGTTAGATACTGAAGTTGGGATTTTGCTTGGCTTCTTTTTCACGTCTGTCAATTAATGGGATGCAGGTAAAATACTATTTTTGGTGGCTTTTTTGGCCTACCAAGCCTAAGCAAAGATGGTCCTCGAATTCAGTCCCTCTAATTTCATTGGCATTTTCTACTGGACTGAGTTGGGGCTGCAGGTGGTTCTGAATTATAGAACAGCAGCCATGTTACTTTGTAGTGGCAAACAAAACAGTTGATTTAACAGAATGCATATACCACTTGAGTGTAACAAAACCTTTGAGCAGTTTGCAAGAAATTAAAATTACCAGTAACAATAAGTAGTTAAAACATTTGAAAGGCAGTTAAAACCAGCAGTAAACTAAAAAGAGATTAAAACACATTGGCTTTTCTTTTACATGTCTATGTAGGCTTGCCTAAACAAAAACGTTTTATGCAGGTGCTGAAATGACTATAAACAATACACCTGCCTAATTTTAATAGGCACGGAGTTGCAAAGTGTGGGTGCTGCCACACTAAAATATTTTTTAGGTTTTTAAAAGAAGAAATGTGGAACAAGTATTCTGTGAGACATGTAACAATGCCAGTTCCGCAGAATGGGCCCTTTGGGGTAAGGCAACCCTGCAGGTAAACTCTTCCCAAGCTGTTAAGGGTTTTATATACCCGTAGCAACACCTTGTGCCTTGGCCAGTGGCAAATCTGCAACCAATGCAGATCTCAGAGCACATGCGTTACATGCTGACAAGGTCTCCCATCAGCAGCTTGGCTGCAGTGTTCTGCACTGACTGTAGCTTCCAGGTCAAGCCCAAGGGAAGCCCCACATAGAGTGCATTGCAGTTATCCAGCCCTAGAAGTCCCTGTTGCCTGAACTACTGTGGTCAGGCTCTCCCACTCCAGGAACAGTCGTAGCTGCCATGCCAGTGGCAAAGCTAGACCCAGAAGCGCCCTCAGACTGCAAACCTGCTCCTTCAGGGGAGAGCAAACCTGTCCAGGGCAACCATTTCCTCAAGACTAAGGAAAGATTCTCAGTGTGTCTGCTGTCTCATCTGGATTTAAGGCAACTGTTGCATTTGCATTTTGCCATCATCATCTGACTCAAGGTCTTTTCTTTCGCACAGGTGAAGAATTTGCGTTCCGTTGTTTCCCGAGCTGCCGTGGTTTGCTTAGGGGACTTGTTCAACTTCCTGAAAAAGAGCATGGATCAAGAACTGGATAACACGGTGAAAGTCCTCCTGCACAAGGCTGGGGAATTGAACACCTTCATTAGGGAGGATGTTGACAAAGCCTTGAAGGCCATGGTGAACAATGTGACACCAGCACGGGCGCTCTCGTCTCTGATCAACGGAGGCCAAAGGTGAGCCTCTTGAAAATTTTGCACTGGGGCTCTGCAAAGCTTCTCCTGCTTCTTATTTGCTCCTTTGTAGGCCTCTTTGTTGTCAAACAAATGTAGTTCATAGTAAGAGCCAGTGTGGTATGGCGGCCAGAGTGTTGGCCAGAGTTTTGGGGTTCAATCCCGCTCTTGACCATGGAACTCACTGGATACGACCTTCGGTCAGTTACTGCCTCTCAGCCTTACCTTCCTCATGGGGAGGAGGAGGAGGAAGACTTAAGTGTGTCACCTTGAGGCCTTGGAGGAAAGGTAGGGTATAAATGAAATGAAATGAAATGAAATAGCAGTAGTTAAGCCTTGCTGTGTGAGCTCCTCTGGAAGAAATGGGACTTGCACAGGAGCACTGTTGAGATGAAGTCCGGTTAGAAATTTGTACAAGCTGTTTTGAAAGGTGTGCTTGGTAGAAAGTTGGGACCGGCAAATTCTGTGTGAGTGCAGAAACCCTGTCACATAAACCAGTCACTCATCACACTTCAGAAAAGTCTTTCTTTCCTGCAGCAGAACTTTGAGAGAGCTGCTTTATTGTTTCCCCTCCTGAGCAACAGTGATTCATATGAGTTCTTCCTTGGTTGCTGCTTCTTCTGCATGAAACGAAACTGTCCGTTGGTGAAAGGTTTTGTGTCAGCGCATTCCTACAAGGCACCTGCTCTCTGGTCCAGATTACGTTGGGAGAATGGAGCGGGGCTGGTGATTGGTCAGCCAGCCAGATCCACTGCTTTAACTCCAGAAGATCTCCACATTGCTGTGATCAGGGGCTTAAAGGAAAGGTTCTGGTGTGTGCAGCTGTGGAAGTTTTTAGGGTCTGCTTTCAAAATCATTGTTTCGAGGCCAGATAACCACACACTTCTCTCTTGTGGATGTTTCCCTTTCTTCTCGTTCCCATTAGCCACTTGAACACAGCAGTGAGAAGATGTGCGGCCCAGCACTTGTCAGATGTGGTGGAGCACATGGGGCCGGGCCGAGTGTTGTCGGGCATTAAGGATGTGACCGACAAGCTTCTGTCTGCAGTAGCCAAATTTGTCCAAGACGGATCACAAGAAACAAGGTGGGTGAGCAGAGGCAGAGCTAGAAGGAATACGGCCACTTGTTAGGGTGCTGTGATCTCCAGCTTGTCTGGAAACCTAGATTCTAGCTTCGCACATGAAGAAATGTGAAGATTTAATGGCGGAAATAGCTGACGGATCAGAGACAAGGAAGGAAATGAAAGAAGCTCGTTACATTTTTTTCCCCCAGCTGATTTTTCACGCTTGAAAAATATGAGAGACAG
The DNA here is from genome assembly GCF_965207765.1 of Zootoca vivipara. Taxonomy (NCBI): domain Eukaryota; kingdom Metazoa; phylum Chordata; class Lepidosauria; order Squamata; family Lacertidae; genus Zootoca; species Zootoca vivipara. The sequence goes on along the minus strand of NC_142582.1, from coordinate 133,320,279 downwards.
AATAACAAGGAAAACACCCAGAAGACAAAAGTCTTTCTGACTGGCCACTGTTGTTCCCATTTTACAGAAGGACATCTTTACTCGGAGTTAAAAACTGATCTACCCCCTTTTTTGGGGTTCAGATCAAAGTTGTTGAGCTTTTTTTAAGGAAGGAGGAAGGCCTATTTTTGAGGGGTTCGGGTCAAAGTTGTTGAGTTTTTTCAGGGAGGAGGTAAAATGTTGAGCTTTTTTTTAAGGGGAGCCACAGTTGTTCAGCTTCTTGGGGGGGGCAATGATCTACCAGTGATCTACCACAGACGTCCAGTGATCTACTGGTAGATCACAATCTACCTGTTGGACATGCCTGACTTAGAGCATATATTTATGGTGCTTCATAATGTACATCCCAGGGAGGTGGGACAGGATGTGAACAGCCCTGAGATCTACAGGTGAAGGACAGTATACAAATTTAATAAATAGACAGTGAGTCTGTGACTGAGCTCGGGTATCCTCAGTCAAGCATTGGGTTATGTTCATGGCTGTAAATCTACTTGGTTGATTTGTGGCGGATGCAGGTACTATGGGCGAAAGATGCTCTTCACTTTGATGACACATGCAGACTTTGACAAGATGCTTGAAAAGTATGTGCTGCCAAAGGACTTGCCTTACGTGAAAGAGACTGTCAACAGCCTGCGACAGAAGGTAGGCTGGGAAGAATGTAATGCCACGTATAAAAACAAGAGGAGGGAGGATTTGTCAGATTTTGGAAGCAGTGGTGAACTTACCGCTACTGCCAAGGTTTTGCCAACTTGACAATTCCAGCTTCTCTTTTGAAGAGTCGGGACAGATAGCAGAGGCCTGTCTTTGCCGTGTTCTCTGGTTGTCACTTAGATGACACCTAAAATACCCAGAAATACTTTAGACCAGGCACCCCCAAACTGCGGCCCTCCAGATGTTTTGGCCTACAACTCCCATGATCCCTAGCTAACAGGACCAGTGGTCAGGGATGATGGGAATTGTAGTCCAAAACATCTGGAGGGCCGAAGTTTGGGGGTGCCTGCTTTAGACCATACAGTATATGATACCCTTCCTGAGAAACAATCCTTAGTTCTAATTATCACAGACAGTGAAGAAGCTCACTGGTCTTCCCTCAATAGCTTTTCACAAGTCCTGCTTTCAGTCCCTGGCTTGTAAGATAATTAGTTGGTCCACGTTACAAACAGACGCAATTATTGTTTGCTGCTGCTTTTATTATCTTGTCTGAGAAACTATCCTTGGAGGCTGATCATTAGCCTCCTGACCCTTGGGTTGTTTCAGAAACTGACTTAACTGCTTTTAAAACCCTGTAACTAATGCCCTTTCCACCCTTTCTCATAAATATTTTTCCTTGTGCACCCCCAAAATTTGCTCTTCAGGTGGAGAGAACTCATGAAACAGCACTTGGCGGGCGATTGTTCTGTCTGGCAAGTTGATGTGCTTGTGCAGATGAAACATTTGCAGTAGCACAAGGTTGAATTCTACCCTTAATTTTTTAACCCAGATGCCCTCTTGGAGTTTTATCCAATGGTAATCCTACTCAGAGAAGACTCCTTGAAGTTTGTAGACATCTTAGGCTGATTCATTTCAGTGGGCCTTCTCTGAATAGAACTTAGTTGGCTATAACCCAAAAGACCCTCCCTGTCTTTGTAATGCAATTTCAGGGTCTGGGGGAGATGCCGATAGTCACACCCTCAGCCAAGGGCGGAAGAAGGGGTCACACCAGCAACATGGACAATTCGAGATCAGCCTCTGTGTCGCGAGAAGTGCTCAATGCTGGCGACAGGTAGTTGTGCCTTCCTGCTTCAAAACCTTTTGGGGGCGGGGCACATGGGCTAAGGAGTTGGGAATCTCTCCTGCGTAGCTAACTATACGGGCCTTCTCCGAAGTTACTACAAAGGCTGCGGAAGTAGGAAAGTTCCACTGCAAACCTCTTGACGTTCTTCTTTTCAGCAGAGAGATTAGAGAAGTACGCGAAATGCCCCGGAAACTAGCTCCCCGTAACGCCTTGGAAAGTGCGGAATATGTGAAGGTCATAACGACCCTACTGAATGCAAAAGATTTCCGGGATCGAATTAATGGAATCAAGCAGCTGTTGGCAGACACAGAAAATAACCAGGACCTTGTTGTTGCAAACATTGTGAAGGTAACTGTTTAAAGAAAAAACCCTCAACATCCTTGTTGGAGCTAGCAGGAGATACCATAGAGCAGAAACCATGAGATTTAAATTGGAAAATATCATGGCTCTGAGGGGAAATTGAGGAGCGCTCTAAACAAAGGAGGAGCCTGTTTTGATGCTATAGGTAGAAGCACAGCTATATAGGGGGAGAAATGATGCATGTGACCACTGTTCCAGCTAGCCCTGTGTTGTTTACTGCAACTGGCAGCAGTTCTCAAAGGGCGTCTTGTGGCCCCACCACTGAAATGTACATGGAAATGCAAAAGTGTTTGATCTCTTTATGGGACTTTGCATGCCCTGCCCTCCTCCTGGACACATGCTCTGCTCACCCCTTTGCACCATGGGATTTGGACCAAGACCCCTCATGGCCTGGGACTGGGCACCAGGTTTAGACACTAGGGACTGTTGCTAGGGTTCTCCCTGGCACAAGGATGTGTTGCAGAGCCTTTGACAAGTTAGCCTTTTCGGTCTCGGCTGCCTATAAAATGGTGAGTAAGAATTTACCACACTGCAGAATGAGCAGGAGAACAGGTCGGAAAGGAGCCTGGTTTCCCTGCTTCCTTTTTGATTATCTGAGATTAACTTGTTTTTCTAGTTACAGGTAGGCAGCCGTGTTGGTCTGACGTAGTCGAAACAAAAGAAAAAAATTCCTTCAAGCAGCACCTTAAAGACCAACTAAGTTTTTATTTTGGTATGAGCTTTCGTGTGCATGCACGAAAGGTATCTGAAGAAGTGTGCATGCACACGAAAGCTCATACGAAAATAAAAACTTAGTTGGTCTTTAAGGTGCTGCTGGAAGGATTTTTATTTTTATTTTTTCATATATCGGCTATTTCTTAAACAAAAGCAGCCCAGAATTCTAACTCCTTCACTGACTGTAGTTTTCAGAGATGATGGGATGCACGCTGACCAAAGTGGTCTGCAGCCTCTTCCTTTGTTTTGCCCTCCCCACAAGTGTTGGCAGTAGGCCGCTTGGTGTGTGCTGTTGTCATGGGGCATGCAGAGCCTGGTCAGCTCACTGCCTCTGCGTGAGGAAATGAGCTTCCAGCTGCTGTGGTCCTGTGCCCTTGTCTAGATCTTTGATGCCTTCAAGTCCCGCCTGCACGACTCCAACAGCAAAGTCAACCAGGTGGCCCTAGAGACAATGCACCGCCTGATTCCTCTGCTGAAAGAGAAGCTGTCCCCCATCATCAATATGCTGATACCTGCCTTGGTGGACAACAACCTGAATTCCAAGAATCCAGGCATCTACGCTGCTGCCACAAACGTTATCCAAGCTCTTTGTCAACACTTAGGTAATGGGACCCTTTCAGCTACCAGCCACGGTTCAGAAAACAAGGTTGTGAAAAAGAATTCGCAGCAGGTTTGGGGCTGAGCAACCAGGAACTCTTGTTTCTTTTCCCACTGCTCAGTTTACGCATCTGTTCACTGTGCAGATGTTGGCACACTGCTGCTTTGTGTGTGCTTGAGGAATGTTTCCAAACTGGAGCAGGCCTTCAGCCAATTCTGATGGGGTGGGTGGGTGTTTAGGATTCCAAAGGCCTCATCCTGTATACTTCCCTGCCAGGGAATTCCAAAATAGCCCCTTCCTGGCTATTCTGTATCAAACACAGGATAAATGTAACCCTCCTGGGACTCCCATTGAGTTGGTTTTCTGTGTCCCTCCCTCCTCTGCATCTAGACAACTACCTGCTGCTTCAGCCATTCTGCACAAAGGCCCAGTTTCTGAATGGGAAAGCCAAGCAAGACATCACGGAGAAGCTTGCAGGTAAGGCTCTTTTGCTTTGCTTCCGTGCCTTCGTACCCGGAGTTCACCCTTCCAGTATGAGCCTACGCAGGACCTGCTTGCCCGAGATTCTTTACTGCTCTGCAATGGCGTAGTTTGCTCTGCAGGGTCCGTGATGGTGCCAGACAGCTTGGAAGGTTGTTGGCAACCTAAAGGATGTAAAACCAATGTGAAATAGCCCGTTGATGTCCCATCCCATTAGAATCATAGAATCGTAGAGTTGGAAGAGACCACAAGGGCCATCCAGTCCAACCCCCTGCCAAGCAGGAAACACCATCAAAGCATTCTTGACATATGCCTGTCAAGCCTCTGCTTAAAGACCTCCAAAGAAGGAGACTCCACCACACTCATTGGTAGCAAATTCCACTGCCGAACAGCTCTTACTGTCAGGAAGTTCTTCCTAATGTTGAGGTGGAATCTTCTTTCTTGTAGTTTGAATCCATTGCTCCGTGTCCGCTTCTCTGGAGCAGCAGAAAACAACCTTTCTCCCTCCCTCCATTATAGCAGCTGAAAGCATAGCAGTTGTTTAAGCTTAAGGACAGAGGAAGCCGCCTCACACACAGTCAGGCCATTGGTGCATCTAGGACAGTACTGTCTACACCAGGCATCCCCAAACTCAACTCTCCAGATGTTTTGGGACTACACCTCCCATCATCCCTAGCTAACAGGACCAGTGGTCAGGGATGATGGGAATTGTAGTCCCAAAACATCCGGAGGGCCAAGTTTGGGGATGCCTGGTCTACACGCATTGGCAGCAGGGGTCTCCCCTAACCCTACCTGGGGATTGAAGCCAAGGCCTTCCACTGCTCTGCTGCTGAGCTGGGCCCTTCCCCACAAAGCTTCTTTGGAGCACCATGGGCTTAATGGATGGCCTTTCCAGAAGATGCTCCGACTTTGCATGCTTTTAGAGTTGCATTCTTGCTCAAGTTGAGCAGGCCAAGCCTCCTGCTGTGCATTTGGTGTGACCAGTTACTCCCCCTCTCTCCGTCTCCCCCCCTTTTTGTTGTTCTGAATCCAGAGCTGGTGGTGGAGCTGTATCCTCGCAAGCCTCACGCTGTGGAGCAGAAGGTCTTGGTGGTCCTGTGGCACCTGCTGGGCAACATGACGAACAGCGGCTCCTTGCCCGGAGCTGGCGGGAATATTCGGACAGCCACTGCTAAATTGTCAAAAGCGCTTTTTGCACAAATGGGTCAGAACCTGCTGGTCCAAGCTTCATCCCAGTCCCCCCACATCAAAAGAACTCTGGAAGAATTCCTTGACCAAGCTACCTGAAGCAGACTGAGCAGGTGCAGGTGTGTGCATGAGTAAATGCACCTACATGGACAGTACGGTTCCTACAGGTTACTGAATAGCTGACAGCAAACTCTTTTCCATGGGGTCGAGTGGAGCACCCCCCTCCCTCGCTGCATTCCTTCACAGTGCCTGTGCTTTTCACGTGGAAGTGGATTTGGATCGACTGCTTTTAATTACTGGGTTTTCCTTCCCCCTGGTGCACGTCCTAGGCCGAAACCAAAATCAGTATGATGCTTGGGAACTCTCCCCCCTCTGGTGCTGTTCCAAGAATTCTGTGGAGTTGAGGAATGGATGTCTTGCGAAAGCAAAAGTCAGCTCTGCTTGTTTGCACTCTTCTTTAGACTCGGTGGGACAATGCCCTGTGTGTGTGCTAACGAAGATGAGATTTTAAAAATAGGAATAGTTCTAATCATGAAATCATGTTATGACATGTCTTCTCATGTAGCCTTAAGAGGGAGGGGGGGAAAAACTTTTGAGAGGCACATTTATAAAGAACAGGGTTCTGTGTGATGTTTGTGGAAAAAAAATGTATTTTTAAAATCAGTCCCAGTCATGATTGTGCAGTGTTCGCTTGCTTTTGCTGCTGCTGTTGATGTATTACATCTGCTTGACAATTGGGCATCATTATCTGCACACTCTTGTAAAACTTTTAACAGGTTATAATGAAGCATGTTGACCAAAATTTATAGAAAACAAATAATTTTTACATATTTTGAACAACACGTCTTAAAAGAAATGTCACGTGTTGAATATAGCTTCCATATTTTAGTGTGAAAAATAATACTGAATTTATCTGTCCAGAATTTATAAAGGTGTTCAAGTTTTCTGCCCTGCTGTGCAATCCTCAGCGATCTAGTGCCAGTTATTCCTTCTGCTCTCAAAATTTTACCATCTACAAGTACTGTATTCATTTGAAACACACAAAACAAAATGTTATAAAAAATAAATGGATTTATTTCTGTAAAAATGATTCCCTCATGTTGCTGGACTTGAAATTTACTTTGGGAGCTTCAGCATAAAATGTATGCAATGAAAATCCCCATGGAAGGAGGGGGGAAGTGGCAGGCAAGATGCACCATTCTGGAAAGAAATTGTTGGGAGGTCAGGATCGGACAATTTGGTCCATTTAGCTCACTACTGTACTGTGCATAATTAGTCTTCTATGTGGAAAGTTTGCGAGTTGGGGATATCCTATGCTGCAGCCATATGAACCTTCTAAGAAAGTTCATGTCAGCAACGCCACTTTCAGAGATGGCTTTATGGAACAAACCTTTTGATGGAGGGAAGAGGTGAGGAGTGGGGGAAGCAGACACACTAATCCTCTTTTCCAAAGGATTGGCCCCATCCTTGCAAAGTGTAACCAAGGGTGTCAGGGGTACTCAGATCATGGCACAGCCTCAATTAAGGGGGAGCAGTGGGCTTTGTCCAGTTGGGGGGGATCTGGAGTGTGTGTTCCTAGCATTAGGCAAGCGGGATAGGTTAGGGATTGTGCTGCTTCTGCCCAGCAGTCTCCCTGCCCTGAGTTGACAGCTGGCCCAACACGTGGGGAAAGACACACTCTGGACCTTGTTTTCTTGACTGGGCAGGAAGAGGGTGGTCTGAAAGTGGGGGGCATGGACATCAGCCCCGGTCAGATCACTTCCTGTTGCGAATCAGGCTTTCGGCACCTTTTCTCCTCCACGAAGGCGGGGGATCTACCAGTATTAGGATGGCCCAGCCTCAGGGACTCTTTAGCAAGAGCTGGGAAATACCAGCTCAGCTAAACTAGATCCAGAAAACACCAACTGGAGAGCAGCATGAGGCGTAGAGGAACAGGCAGGGGATGGCTTCCAAGGCCCCAATAAAAATGTCATCCCCACCACACGGGACGTGGACTGCTCTCTTACTTAAGAGGCTCCTGCGAGGCCACAATGTTGAGGAGCTTGAACTTCTGATGTGTAAACACAAAAGCACACTTGAGCTCAGGGGAAATAATAGGTAATCTTGCTGTGGGGGTCCTACTGGATGCTTAGATGAGAAGTTTGGTGCCTGCAGGTATTCAAAGAAGATAAATCACTATATGGGTAAAAACCACAAATTTAAACTGTTTAATAGATGTGCAATTGTTTCTTGAACATCTTAACCAGGATATTTTTTATATAGCCTGTTTACTCAAGGTGGTTTTTATTGTATTTTCCTTAATCATATGGCAAATCCCATCTTACCTCATTTTTTGGCAATTAAAGTGTCCATTTGAACTGGGCTATCAACTTGTTTTGCTGCATCTATTTTATACATAAAATAATGTCCATAAGTTATGATCCAATTTTGAGAGTAACTGCATATACTTTTTTTTAATGTGCTTTTCTCAGTGCTGCATGGTCAGGAATTGTTCCTCTTTGACTAACCCTCCATCCACTCACATCCCATTCAATGCTCTTTTCAAAATGACTTGCTGGCTTCCCGTTCTGCCACACTTCAAACCTGCCTAGTCTCCACTGCTACCCACCAGAGCAGAGAGCCTCATGGGCACAATTTGCTGCCCATGAATGTTACCCTGAACAGCTGTCACCTGACAAAGCCTGGAAATTCCAACTATGAACAAAAAAACCAACAAATGAATTGTTACAAATTAAATGATGGGTGTAATGATCCTGATGAACCTATGTGGGCAGAAACACTGAATCCACCTGCAGACACTCCAAGTGGAGTAACTGATCCAGGATCTCCTCCAAAGTCTGCAGTGCTCTCTTGGGACCACTTGATCCAGTAAGCCCATTTCCATGTGCAAGCTCATCCCCGGCACGGGAATGAAGGAAAAGCACAGAGATTCAGGTGGTGTTGGGGGTTCAACCAAAGTTCAAATCCCCACTCAGTCTCAGACCAGGAACCATATTGCCTCTTCTGCTTCGCAGCTGGTTCTGATGGTGCAATAGGGCTGCCCAGAGCTGAAATCCTAAGCGACTTAGCTGTCTCCTTCCTCCCCCTCCTCCTCATTTTGCTCCTCCTCCTCCATCCTTTCATCCTCCTCTTCGTTCTCATCGCCTCGGTTCTTCTCAGGGTCTTCTGGATCTCCCTTCTTGTCTTTGTCTTTTTTCTTTAACTCTGAGGCTCCCTTTTTGCCTTTCTGCTCACGCCTGTAAGCTAGAAGGAGAAGCAACCATCAAAACAAGCCCAGGCAGTGGCTATTATCATCACACACCTGGGCACAGGTGAATGCGAACCAGAAGCTGAACAGAGGAAACTTGAGCATTTACCTTCTAAGGATTCCTTTAAGGGGACGACAAATCTCTGGAACTCCATTTCCTCCATGGCTGAGAGGACGTCTGCAGCATTCAGCGTCTTTCTTTTCCCCTTCATTGCAAAATTATTGGCACTAATTAAGGAGAACGCAAAGGAAAAATTACTCACCCGTCACTAGTGAGAATCTTCCACAAGTCTTTTTCCCTTGGAAAAATTAAACTTCGAATAATTAATTCTCTTCCTCCTGCCCCCATAAAATTAAACAGCAGCAAAATGAATGGCTACACAGTGCAACAATGTGGTTTCAAAGCTTTAATTTCCCCCCCAGGTGACTATCCATATGAAAAACATACATGCACATATATCAATGCACAGCTATTTTGAGGGTACTGAAACAAACATCTTAATTTTCAAGACCACCATTGTTTAAATAACTTTTTATGAGGAGGCATGGCTTGCCATGGTGCAAGATGGCAGCATAACCTAATTTCTCCCATCAATTGGACCAATAGGACTTGTACTGAAACCTTTGTTGATATACAACAATGTTTGCGTTATTCCGTACTGTCCACCTTATGGAGGTTGAGGCTACTGGAAGGCTGGAGCGCCACCAAACTTATTGCATTATGTTTGTGTTTGTGTTATTAAAACTGGTATGGTCATTATTCTTATAAACAACATATAAATTGCAAGTCAGTGTTGTGAAATGTCACACAGGAAAGGTGCGTGTTGCACAATTGTGAAGGGACAGCCCAAGCTCTCTTTACTTTTTGTAGACCGAGTAAACAAAAAAATATTAAAACCTATCGACATGACCACAACCAGTTCCACTAGCCACAGAGCACTGTCAGTAAGTAAAAATGTTGAGAGGCTTGAGCTTATCCAGTCCGGCTCATGGGCCTCACCAGCAGCAACACTCACTCACCATGATGTGGCGTACAACACAAACACGCTGGCAGCTCGGGAGATCGCACTTCGGGCTTCTTTGGAAATATTTACTCCGTCAGGAAGCTGAGGGAAAAGAGGCGTGTGTAAGCCTGGGAGATCCATGTCGTGTCTGCATTTAGCAGGCACCAGCTGATCCCTTCATGGATCAATGCCTTGTCGTGGCGAAGGGGCTTGAATAACTCAGAGAAGCTATGAGCTATGCCATGCAGGGCCACCCAAGATGGACAGGTCATAGTGGAGAGTTTTGACTAAACGTGATCCACCTGGAGAAGGAACTGGCAAGCCACTCCAGTATCCCTGCCAAGAAAACTCCATGGACAAAGACAACAGGCATATAAAAGTTATGACGCTGGAAGATGAGCCCCTCAGGTCGGAAGGCGTCCAACATGCTACTGAGGAAGAGCGGAGGACAAGTACAAGTAGATTCAGAGCTGATGAAGCGGCTGGGCCAAAGCCGAAAGGACGCTCAGTTGCGGATATGCCTGGAAGCGAAAGGAAAGTCCGATGCTGTAAAGAAAAATATTGCATAGGAACCTGGAATGTAAGAACCATGAGTGGAGGTAAGCTGGATGTGGTCAAAAATGAGATGACAAGAATAAATATCGACATCCTGGGCATCAGTGAACTAAAATGGAAGGGAATGGGCGAATTCAGTTCGGATGACTATCATATCTACTACTGTGGGCAAGAATCCCGTAGTAGAAATGGAGTGGCCCTCATAGTCAACAAAAGAGTGGCAAAAGCTGTAATGGGATGCAATCTCAAAAATGACAGAATGATCTCGATACGAATCCAAGGCAGACCTTTTAACATCACAGTAATCCAAGTTTATGCACCAACTACCGGTGCTGAAGAAAGTGAAATTGACCAATTCTATGAAGACCTACAACACCTTCTAGAAATGACACCAAAGAAGGATGTTCTTCTCATTACAGGGGATTGGAATGCTAAAGTAGGGAATCAAGAGATAAAAGGAACAACTGGCAAGTTTGGCCTTGGAGTTCAAAATGAAGCAGGGCAAAGGCTAATAGAGTTCTGTCAAGAGAACAAGCTGGTCATCACAAACACTCTCTTCCAACAACACAAGAGAAGACTCTACACATGGATATCACCAAATGGGCAGCATCGAAATCAGATTGATTATATTCTCTGCAGCCAAAGATGGAGAAGCTCTATACAGTCAGCAAAAACAAGACCTGGAGCTGACTGTAACTCAGATCATCAGCTTCTTATAGCAAAATTCCAGCTTAAACTGAAGAAAGTAGGAAAAAACACTGGGCCAGTAAGATACAATCTGGATCAAATCCCTTATGAATACACAGTGGAAGTGAGGAACAGGTTTAAGGATTTAGATTTGGTGGACAGAGTGCCTGAAGAACTATGGATGGAGGCTCGTAACATTATACAGGAGGCAGCAACGAAAACCATCCCAAGGAAAAGGAAATGCAAGAAAGCAAAATGGCTATCCAACGAGGCCTTACAAATAGCGGAGGAGAGGAGGCAAGCAAAATGCAAGGGAGATAGGGAAAGATACAGGAAACTGAATGCAGATTTCCAAAAAACAGCAAGGAGAGACAAGAGGGTCTTCTTAAATGAGCAATGCAAAGAAATAGAGGAAAACAATAGAATGGGGAAAACCAGAGATCTGTTCAAGAAAATTGGAGATATGAAAGGAACATTTCATACAAAGATTACCATAACAAAGGACAAAAGTGGAAAGGACCTAACAGAAGCAGAAGACATCAAGAAGAGGTGGCAAGAATACACAGAGGAATTATACCAGAAAGATATGGAGGTCTCGTACACCCCAGGTAGTGTGGTTGCTGACCTTGAGCCAGACATCTTGGAGAGTGAAGTCAAATGGGCCTTAGAAAGCACTGCTAATAACAAGGCCAGTGGAAGTGATGATATTCCAGCTGAACTATTTAAAATCTTAAAAGATGATGCTGTTAAGGTGCTACACCCAATATGCCAGCAAGTTTGGAAAACTCAGCAATGGCCAGAGGATTGGAGAAGATCAGTCTACATCCCAATTCCAAAGAAGGGCAGTGCCAAAGAATGCTCCAACTACCGCACAATTGCGCTCATTTCACACGCTAGCAAGGTTATGCTTAAAATTCTACAAGGCAGGCTTAGGCAGTATGTGGATCGAGAACTCCCAGAAGTGCAAGCTGGATTTCGAAAGGGCAGAGGAACCAGAGACCAAATAGCAAACATGCGCTGGATTATGGAGAAAGCTAGAGAGTTCCAGAAAAACGTCTACTTCTGCTTCATTGACTATGCAAAAGCCTTTGACTGTGTCGACCACAGCAAACTATGGCAAGTTCTTAAAGAAATGGGAGTGCCTGATCACCTCATCTGTCTCCTGAGAAATCTCTATGTGGGACAAGAAGCTACAGTTAGAACTGGATATGGAAAAACTGATTGGTTCAAAATTGGGAAAGGAGTACAACAAGGTTGTATATTGTCTCCCTGCTTATTTAACTTATATGCAGAATTCATCATGCGAAAGGCTGGACTAGATGAATCCCAAGCAGGAATTAAGATTGCCGGAAGAAATATCAACAACCTCAGATATGCAGATGACACAACCTTGATGGCAGAAAGCGAGGAGGAATTAAAGAACCTTTTAATGAGGGTGAAAGAGGAGAGCGCAAAATATGGTCTGAAGCTCAACATCAAAAAAACCAAGATCATGGCCACTGGTCCCATCACCTCCTGGCAAATAGAAGGGGAAGAAATGGAGGCAGTGAGAGATTTTACTTTCTTGGGCTCCTTGATCACTGCAGATGGTGACAGCAGTCACGAAATTAAAAGACGCCTGCTTCTTGGGAGAAAAGCAATGACAAACCTAGACAGCATCTTAAAAAGCAGAGACATCACCTTGCCGACAAAGGTCCGTATAGTTAAAGCTATGGTTTTCCCAGTAGTGATATATGGAAGTGAGAGCTGGACCATAAAGAAGGCTGATCGCCGAAGAATTGATGCTTTTGAATTATGGTGCTGGAGGAGACTCTTGAGAGTCCCATGGACTGCTAGAAGATCAAACCTATCCATTCTTAAGGAAATCAGCCCTGAGTGCTCCCTGGAAGGACAGATCGTGAAGCTGAGGCTCCAATACTTTGGCCACCTCATGAGAAGAGAAGAATCCTTGGAAAAGACCTTGATGCTGGGAAAGATGGAGGGCACAAGGAGAAGGGGACGACAGAGGACAAGATGGTTGGACAGTGTTCTCGAAGCTACGAACATGAGTTTGACCAAACTGCGGGAGGCAGTGCAAGACAGGAGTGCCTGGCGTGCTATGGTCCATGGGGTCACGAAGAGTCGGACACGACTAAACGACTAAACAACAACAACAAGCTGCCAGCAGCGTTCTGTCCCACTCCCAATCAAGACACATCCGACACAGCACTTCTGCCTCTGTTGAGGGTGTTCTCCCTCTCCCTCTCTGTCTTGCACACCAACCACTAGCACCTGTCTTCTCCAACGCTCCAGATTCCCAGCATCTTGTCCACTTACTCATGGCTCCCACGGCACCGAAAGTATTTTTACAGGAATTTCAACCATATAATGAAACATGATTTTATAAGACAAATACGTAAAAACCAAACCAAGGCTGGCACGGAATGTTACATTCAGCGGAGAGAATGTTAAAGCAGGTTGTCTGGGTAGCGGCAATAAGATAAAGGCAGGTAAATAGAGAGCGAATGAGAGAACAAGAGGCGAAGCCCACAGGACTTGTAAGTTGTACAGAAACACAAACCTTTAACTGAAGCCATCAGAGGCACAAGGAGTACTAAGAACAGGGCTCATCCACACGAGGTTTTTTCTTTTGTTGTGCCACTTTCCCCGGAAAAACCTGCTGTTTGTACTGCTGAACAAAGGCCAATCCACAGAAAACCCCATCGATGTTTGTTCCGATTCAACAGCAAACAGTGGGTTTCCCTGGGGAATGCGGCTGGAAAAACAAGAAAAGAAACTACTGAGGGCGGCCCTGTATCGGGAGATTTTTAATGTTTGGGTATTTCTGGAGGGCTGGGGAAACCCAGCCAGATAGGTGGGGTATATTGTCGTTGTTATTATTAATTGAGTTTATATACCGCTCTATACCGGTAGGTAGAATATAATAAAGTTATTATTCTAATTTTGTATGATAACAACCACCATGATATAATTGCTGCTCTTGCCTGAAGCCCTGGGGCAAAAGGTGGAAGTGGGCCTGAGCCCCGAGAGGTTGCCTATTACTCACGGCTTCCTTCATGATGCGAGTGATGACAGCGTTGGGCAGGTTCAGGTCTTCGGGACGTTCTGCCATGGCGCCCCCGGAGCCTGGGGAAAGGGGGGGGGGACACGGCGACCAAGGGGGTTATTTGTGCGCCTCTCCCCCCCCCGACCTGCGCAGCGACGGCCTTTGGGCGGCTCTTTCCCTCGCTCCGCGTCCCTCACGAGACCCCCTGGTCCCCGCCTCCCTCACGGACAGGCCTTTGGTTCTCGCAGGCGCCTTTGGAACTCCCCGCGCAGGGGAAGAACCGCCTGAATAAATCAACGGGCCACCGCTCCCCCCCAAGGAATGCCCGCCCACGGCCTCCCCCCTCACCGCCTCGGGGTCTAGGGCCGACCTTTCGCCCTCCGCAGCCTCCCGTGCGAGGGTGCCCCTGAGCATGCACAGAGCGCGGCGCCCACTCACCGCTCCCCTCCGTCGCCGCCAGCAACGGTCGCTCGGAAGGCGCGCCAAGAGGGGCCGCCTCAGCGCGCTCCCGGCATGCAGCGCGCCTGCGCACGCGCGGCGGAAAGAGCGCCTCGTCGCCACAGGGGTCGTCGCAACGACGCTTCCGGCTGCTCTGCCTCTGCTGTAACGGAGCGGTTGTTTGCCCTCACGCCGGTCGGCTCCTGCCCATGGCTGCCAAGTTTTCCCTTTTCTCGCGAGGAAGCCTATTCAGCAAAAAGGAATTTCCCTTAAAAAAGGGAGAACTTGGCAGCTATGCGAAGGAGCCGCGGAAAAGGGGGCGGCGACCCTCGACACGCTTCGGAGCCCTTGTCCCGCATATGGCGGCGGGACGAACAGGAGCCGGAAGTTTGGGGCCGCGAAGTAGCGCCACCCCGACAACGCTTTGCGAAGAGCGCTCCGCGTCCGCGCCTCTCTGTCCCGCGCAGTGCACCCTGGGAAGAGGGCGCGGGAGAAGGAGAGGGCGCTTGACGTTGCTTAGCAACCAGAGAGCGGCCCGGCTTAGCCCAGGTGGGGGAGAAAAGGGCGGGAAAATGGGTCGAGGGCGGGGGGAGGGGAGTGCCGGAATCCTTTCCTCACAGAACAGCCCCTCCCCCCCCGCGCGGTCGTCAGTGACGGGGGGGCCGGATTAGCACGGCGATGTGGCGAAGGAGCCCCTGAGCATGCACAGAGCGCTTCCCCCCCACACACACACCTCGGTGGTTGACTCTTTGTTCCTGTCCTTCTCAAACTCTGGGGTGCAACATTTCCTTTAAATTCGTATCCTCTTTACCTCCTCCTATCTGGAGACGCTTTGCAGCATAAGGAACAAAATTGGGGGGGGGGGAAATCACAGCACATTTAAAAACATCAGCAACAAAATACATACTGTACAGTAGTAACAAAAACAAACTAGTTAAGATGACAGCTAAAAGAATCAAGACAGCCTTGAAATAATGATTGTCCTGATAGCGGACTTACTTCCGAGTAGACACATATGGGATTGGCTCTTCCCTTACACACGCCACCTGTTTTATCCGGACAACAACTCTGCAAGCTAAGTCAGGCCAGCAGAGAAAGATGGAGGGAGAGCCACCAGCCCCAGGCCATGGGGAACCAGGCAGCTTCCCATCCCATCCGAGGCTGTTGTAATCGGTGTGCAAGGTCTTCCGGCCCTGGGCATCTCTTGGTTTAAAAAGCACGACAACTACTCTTGCACCCACATCATCTCACTTAAAAAGTTGTAGTTACAGGTAGGTAGCCGTGTTGGTCTGAGGTAGTCGAAACAAAATAAAAAAATTCCTTCCAGCAGCAAAAACACAAAAAGTTGTGTTTGCCAGGTCAGGTTTTCACCAGGGGCATCTCTGGATTGTGCCCCAATGAATGTTTTTCCATACTTTTAAATACAATATATTTTTTGCATAAGAGCCCAGTTTAAGGTGTCTTAAAGGAGGGGGGGGTCACGAAGAGTCGGACACGACTAAACAACAACAAAGGAGGGGGAGGGAGTTTTTATGCATGCAGCTGTGTATTTATTCTGTAAAGCACCATGTGATCCTCGGATAAAGGCCGGTATATAAATTTGATTAAAAATGAAGTTACTTTGCCATCTTTCCCCTTTGCAAACCAGAGGAAGGTTTTGCCTTTTTTTCTTCAGGAAATAAGCAGGCTATTGGATGGGAAACGAATGGCTTGGACACCTCTTGACATGCCCTGGTTGCCTTGATCTCTGCTCACATGATCTGGACCAGGAAGGCTCTCTCCATCTTAATGAAGGGGAGGTTTTCTAAAGACCCAGGACTTAGCTATACAGCTGTAAAGAAAATGTTTTAAAAGTGTTGTAAAGTGCAATATACAAATGTGGCACTGACTAGATGGTAACAGTGAACTATGCAAAAATCATTGTACTTTTCCAACAACAAAATTTTTTTTAAAGCATTTCCACAATGTTTTTTATATATGTGTGCAAATTCCACCCCAGTGGGGTTCTAACCAGCAGCAGGACAGTTACTGGCCAGCAATCTGTCATAGAATCATAGAGTTGGAAGAGACCACAAGGGCTATCCAGTCCAACCCCCTGCCAAGCAGGAAACACCATCAAAGCATTCCTGACATATGCCTGTCAAGCCTCTGCTTAAAGACTCCCTGTCCCTTCTGAAAAATTTGCTCACTGTTTCCCCTTCTTTTCAGGCTGCTCTAGAAAGCCAGGATGGCGACCATCGATGCCAGTCAGTGGGATGAAACCATTTGTGATAGGATTGCCTGCCAACACCCTCCCTGCTGGGAGACAATCCAGAGGATCGTGAAAGGGCAGCCCCGGATCATGTTGAGAAGCCTTGACTCTCCGGAGGGAGATTCCCCCGAACCTGAAGGTAAGCCAGAAAAACTCTCACCCTGCACAATACGCTAAATTTATTGATTAAATTTATATATCACCCTTCATCCGGGGAGCACAGGTTTACGGTATAAAAACACAAAAAGATGTAACATAATAACAAATAACAACAATTTAAACAACAACCCCCTCACCGTTTAAAAGGCCCAAGATGGTTATTCTTAGTTATTAAATGTATATGCTTCTGATAGAAATTGAATGCCAAACTATACTAGCCAAGTTTGACCCTATAGCTGTTGCAAGCAGTCTTCTTCTTTGGCGATCCCTCGTAGCCGAGTAAGATTGTCTTCCATAAACACGGCTTTAACAATGAGTCCGTTAGTGACTGTGGAGGCCAATTCTGGATCCACACGGCCTTCCACAGTGGGGACATTGGTTTCCGAGTGGGAGTTGATCACAGTGAGGGTTTGCCAGGCATGCCTTCCTCTTAGCACGTTTCTCCCTTGTGTCCTGAGATCGAGTGTCTTCAAAGCCCAGGACACCTTTGGTCAAGGCTGTTCTCCAACTGGAAGTGTCACCACCCATTCCTTTCTGCCTTTCCTTCTGTAGCTGGAGGGCTCTTCACTTTGGTTTTTCCATGTTTCAGATGAACTGCCAACGCTAAAGATTGTGGACCTTCCCCTCAACTATTCTCAAAGAGATCAGATCAGATCTGCTGAAAATTTACTTTCCATCTCGAAAACTATCTCAAGCATCAAAGATTATAGAAGTTACTTTTCAGATACCACCCTGAACAATGCTTTGGTGCCCCCAATTTCGCGAATCAGGTGAGCACTTTGAGGTTTCCCATAAAAATATGTGCTTCTGGAATCACAGGCTTTGGGTGTCTGATGTGACTAATGCATTCTTTTGCTGCTTCCATGAATTAGATCCATTCTGGTGCCCTTGGGGAAAAATCCTCATGACAGCCGCCCCCCCCCCCCAGACAGAGGAGGAATCTATAGCAGGAAAGATAACCTCCCATGACACTTGCCTGCACAACCCCCATTGAAACAAACTGGAGCTGAGCAGATACATTGCAGTATCATTATGGAAACCCCATATGTTTAAACGAGGCGCTTGCAACAGTTGAGCTGACTGGTGGGTTGTGCCCTGTGTCAATTCATGCTTTTGGCCATGTGGTTTTTCCCAGTTCCGAAAGGTATCCCTTCCCAGGACTGAACTCCAGGATGGAAACTCGCACTTCCCACTTCACACCGATAGAGAAAGTGAGTTCTGTGGATTGCTGGGAAGCCGGCTGTGGGTTGGGGGGTTGGAGAGAGACAGTAGGTCAGGAGGGGCAACTTACACATGGCCAGGGTCCTGCTGGCTCAGTAGTACTTAGTAAGCACTTCCAGGAAGAGGCTGCTTTGCGCTGCTCTCTCTGTCTACCTGGCTGCTTCCACAAGCATAATAGCTGAAGCATTGCCTACCAGCCCTTTGGTAGTTTATTATTTTGCTCCATCCCCAGCCCCTCCACTGGCCCTTTAATTGGTAATTTCCCCCTAGCTTTGGATACAGTTGGCACTTTAATCGATTGCTTTCCCTTGGCAGCCTGAGTGCTCCTACCTCCTGCTTTTTAACTCCCTATATATTTTTATTACTGTGATTGCTCAATTAACGACATTGATTACTGCAGTTGCTTGATGGGATTTCTTTGTAAGGGTGATAGAGAATTTGTAAGAAGGAAATAATATGCAAATGAAATTAATGGAGAAAAAAAGATAATATGGATTATGTGATTGGAAGTCTAGTGCACTAGGTGGGTGGTGATGGGGTATGATGTTGTGTGTGAAATGTATAATTTGTTTAATGTTTCCTTAATTTCTTTAATATATATATATATATATATATATATATATATATATATATATATATATATAAATTTCTCTTTATTTCTTTTTTAAGTATGAAAGATTGTATGTAAGATGATGTATGTAAATATGTAATTTTCTAATACAATTTTTTTAAAAAATTAATTCCATCTAGCCCAACCCCCTGCTGATGCTGGAAACTCACTACAATTGCTAGTTAAATTAATTTCCTTTAACTTGCAGTTGCCAAACTTTTGGCATTACGATTGATAATAATAAGCAGCACAACTCCACATTCTTGTTATACACCTCCTGCCCAAATAATGTTTGGATATGCATAATGGGAGAGCTCATAGCCTTCCCTAAACTCCTAAAACAATCTTTATATTATACAGATTTCTTTTTATCTCACACATGCTGTTTACTTACACAGCATTGCCTGAAACCTTGGAGAGCTCCTGACGCTGAGCTGGCTGGGCCCCAAAGGCATGACTTGGGGCAAAGCAGCTTCCTGTGTTCCTAAGCAGGCAAGAACTGTGTGTTCCTTCTTGCCAGCTACATCACAAAGATTATTTAATGGCCAGCCATGGCACTCTACCCATGAAATATCATAAACACTGACAAAAGCTGCTTCAAAAACCACTTCTTGGGAAATCTTAGTTGTGTTTTTCTAGTGACCTTTTATAAGTTCTTTGGGGGCAGTTGGCTAAACAGAGCATCTCATTTTCCCACACGTACAGATACAGGTGACAGACTTCAATGAGATTGCTGTGCACGGGCTGTGCACACACCTGCCCCCCTGTGGAAGCTTGGTGGTGACATGGGTCCCAGACAGGCGCCACAGGCTTCTGCGACCTGAGAAGCCGGCCACAAGAGGGTAGGTAGCAGGATGTGGATCCACATTGTCCCATGTGCATCTTAAGGGTTCCCCCTTGTGCTGGAGGCTTTACTGGCATGAACTTCTCTGATGGCCTATAGACCAGGCACAGTGAAGCTGACTCCCCTGGGCAGTTCCTAAATACAGAGTCTGAGGACCTTACCCTGCTAACACCTGTAGGAAATGATCCTGCTCACTTATTTTTTTCTTATATCTTTATTCTCCTTTTCAGCCAGTCTAGTCATGCCCCCCAAAAGCAGCTCACACTAATTAAAATCCAAAATTAAAACTGAATAACGCGTACTGTATGGTGAGTGGGGAGTCTCAGCTGGGTATAACAAGAAGAAGAAGAAGAAAACATTATGTCAGGGGGTTTCAGTGGCTGGTTGAGAGGGGAGTTCTCTTCTGGAGAGTTCCCCTTCCCTTCCCTTCCCTGCCTGCCTTCCTCTCCTTCTGATAGCCGCAGCAATGGTAGCTGAAGGGCTGGGTGTAGGAAGTTGCCTTATTAGAAATGAGAGTTTGCAAGAAATTAACTGTGGGGCTTCTCTTTTATTAGAGTGCGGGTGAGAGACCTTGCTTCAGAAAGCACCCTCATGGTTGTGGAGAAGAAGGAGATGGTAAGTTGAGCTTATTGCACTGCCTAGATCTTGCTCCTGCTTTCTAGGTCAGAAGCCGCCTGCCCAAAGCGTGCTGCCTCTTTCCTTTTCTTGGTGTGCTGGCCTGGCTCCTGTGCCTTTAATGGCAGCCTGAAATGCTGAAATGTAACATGTGAAGCTTTTGCTGGCATTGGGAGAAAGGGCTGAGGGAGCACTCTGCCTGCTACATTTTTGTTGGCTGCTGATAAAGGCAGGTGAACGTCTAGGTGTCCCACTTCCAAGCTGTTCCAAGTCTACAGCCGGGGGGAGATTCCGTCGGGCTGAATTCTGTGGCAGCAGGTGCTCAGTGATGTTGAGTTGGGAGCAAAGAGCCTGCCTGTTGCAGGGTGTTTTGTGTGAGCCGTGAGTGCCATGTGCCAGTGGGTGGGCCTGCCTTTTTCGAGCGGGTGGGAAGGGCAGAACAGAGGTGGTAGGAGCAGTGGGAGAGTGTTTGTGGCTTTCCTCCCCTCCTGCCCACTGGAATTATCTCATTTCACAGAAAAGAAAAAAATCGAATAAAGTTCCTACAGGTGGTCAGCCCTACCTCCTTCATCTAAGGAAGAAGCCAAAGGAACCTGCCAATTTGCCGAGGTCAGCTCCTAAACCACACCTCTTAAAGAGCCAGGCCTTTATCTTGGTCCACAGGCTTTGGTATCCTGACCCCCCAAGAGCAAAGAAAACCCTCAAGAAGCCCATGAGCCTGGATGCATCACCAGCATCATCCTCCGGGGCTTGGCCAAGTTACTCCCAATTCTGCAGAAACTGCAACAGCTGGGTGGGCAGAGCATGTTCCCCATTCTGTAGTCATCATGTGCTGTTGTTTTTGCCCTAAAGTATCCTTTCAGGTAAAGAAAGGGTCCCCAAGGGAAGCCTCCTTGTGAGTAAAGAAAGGGAACCCAAGGGAGGCCTCCTGAGGGAGAAGAGCTTCTCATCCTGTCACTCGCAGCCAGCTCCTGTTGCACCCCTCCTGCCTCGCTCCAAGAGCCTCCTGCATCTAGAGAACAGGAGGGGGGAAGTGGCAGCCAGGAAGGAGGAGCTGCAGTCCCCCTTCACTGTGCAGAAGGCACCCAGTGCAAAGGTAAGCAGTAACTGGGAGGGAGTTGGTTGCGTGGGTCCATATGTTATCATTATACTAAGGTGTGCCTTTGGCCTGATGGTCTCATGTTCAAAACTCCTATTGTGTTCAAGCGCTGTTGCTTTTCAGATGACGGCATCCTTGACACAAGGATAAAGTGGGGTAGGGGAGGCAAGCACTTCTGACTTGGCCTGAAGACCTGTGGGGCTCCAGATCTTCTGCCAGGGAGAGGAGCCCCTGCCTCCCCGCTGCAGTGCCTCATAAGAGGCTGCGGCAAAGGTGTGTAGGCTTCCTTCCCTGTGTTCGCTAGAGCAGCCACCTGTTGCTCCTTCAGCTGATGCCATGATCCAGGCCTTGCTTCTGGGGCAGGGGGTGCTCAGCAGGGGTGCAGGTTTTACCATGTGCCTCAGTGACTCCGCAGTGTTTTTGTGGAAAGGGAGAAAATGCCTTTAGTTGCCACATGCAGCAACTTTTGAAACATTTTGTTGCTGTTACAGAGTCCTGTAGAATAGGAGAATCCACGCGCACAATCCACAAGTCTTTGAGAGATAAGATTATAACCCTTGATGCCTCCTCAGTTCACCCTGCCTCTAGTACCCAGCCTGGCTTTTGTGGGTTGTTTGCATGAGGAGCACTTTGAGTCAGGCAATGTGCTTTTTTATGTGTGTGTTAATTTTTTATTATTATATGTGCTTTTGTGGTTGTAAGCCCCTTTGAGACACCTTAGTAGAATGTGATGAGTAAATGTGATAATCATAATAGAAGCAACAACAGCACACCTTGGTGTGTCTGTGATGGGTCATTAAGAAATAGTATGCATTTATTGGCCCATCAAGCAATCCTACATGTGTTTGGTCAGAAGTGGGAGGGAACAGAGTCCGCTGGGGCCAGGAGTGAGTGAGTGCAGCTGTGGTCTCCTAAAAGCTGCACCAGACAAAACCAAATCCACCAGAGAAGAGATCCTTGTGTGGAATGAGAAGGTTCAATGGAATCCACCCTTGGACTGACCCAATAAAGACACAGCTATATTGCAATTGTGGACTGGGGGCAGGAGGGTTGCAGAAGTGGAAACTGGATGATACTTCTACATCTCCAGTTCGTTTCCGTTGCATTTTCGTTCATCTCCACCCTAGTAAGGTGGAGAAGGCACAAATATCTATCTATCTATCTATCTATCTATTCCAAATTGGAGTTTTGTTTTGAAGTCGTACCAGGTAAGGATGTTAGTCCAGTTTCTTCTCCATCCTGTTACTGACATGTGGTTTTGAAACTTGATGTGGCGGCGGCGGCTTAGAACCAGGTTCAATCTCACATGTTTGCTCTTGACTCGGGTGGTTTTTGTTGCATTTGGCTCACAAGAAACCCATTCAGAGGAATAATTGGTTCCAAACTGCTTTCTCTTCTCTTCTTCCTTCCCCTCCATTCTTTAGATTCCCATGAAAGAAAATCTCTTGAGACGGACCCCAAGCCGACTAAAGTTTGCCTTAAGAGGTTTGGATAGCGTATTTCTAGCTGTAGGTACTGCCTAAATCTAGCTGTGGGGGCAGGCATCCAAGAGATTATCTAGGAAAATCTGATCTGTGTGTTCCGGTTTTGCTCTAGACTCTGTGGCTTTCAGGCGTCCGATGCCAATGCTAGCAGAGCAGCAGGAAGGTGTGGATC
Source organism: Zootoca vivipara (assembly GCF_965207765.1). Lineage (NCBI taxonomy): Eukaryota > Metazoa > Chordata > Lepidosauria > Squamata > Lacertidae > Zootoca > Zootoca vivipara. Next base: position 133,297,694 of record NC_142582.1, on the reverse strand, counting down.
CCAGTTGCAGTGGAGGAGGAGGCCTCCCAGACACGGCCCAGCTCTACCAGGAAGGCATAAGTGCTGTCAGAGCAGGACAGATTTCTCAGGTAGGTTAAGAAACTCCATTTCCTACCCATGCACCAACTGAGTATGTGGAATTTGAACAGTGGTAATCAAGATGATAGGTTTTTCGAAAAAGCAACATGGTAGAACAACTTGCTAGAGAGTAGAGAGGTGGGCTTGCTTTGTTACTTATTAAAATGTAAGATATAGAAATGCAGGACAAGAAAAGAAAATATTTTGTAATGTGTAATAATGAATAAAAAGGAGTGACTCCCCCTCACCAACCCATTGCATGTCTTTTCAGGGTGAATTTGAGTCTTCCATGGCCCAAATTGGGCAAAAGGTGTGAAACAACTGGATTAGATTTTTGGGGGGGGGGACTGTTCTCTTCTGCATAATTAAGGTTTCCATCACTCTGTCCCCCACTGGGCCATAACAGACTTTTTTAAAAAGGGTACCTCATTTATCCACCCCAGCTGATAACAACCATCCCATCTTTGAACATCCATAGACGATAGATTCTGCCTTTGGGAAAGTTCTCAGAGGACACCATGGTGGTATTTTAAAGATGTTATTGTCCTTCGCCATGAGGGCTAGAAATGCAGACATTTCAGACACTTTAGGTTTAGTGTGTGTTTTGGTTCCCCAGTCAAATCTCTTATCTATCTTGGGCAAGCAGTCCTAAAGGGTGGGGTAGAGAGATCCACCATTGCCACTTATTCTCCTTCTCAGCCTGCAGAAAACAGCAGAACACAGGTGGTGCCGCCGCCGCCGCCACCAGCCACGGCTGCCACTGCTGCTGATGGGCAAAAGCCCTCGGTCAAGTTTGAGTCGCACAAGAGCAGCACGGGTGCTTCGTACATGGAGGGTGAGTGCTGCCAGCACCTTCTGCCTTGTGGCAGCTCTTGCCATGCACTGTGCTGTGGAATGGAAAGGTGGGCAGGTATGTGCAGGCACACCATCTAGGGAGGGGCAGTCCCCACCCCAAAATGTAAATGTGCAGGCCAGGCCCTCACAAAGTTCTGCAGTGTCTTAACAACAGGCTAAACGAAGACCAGGCCCAAAGGGCTGTTGTTGGGGTTGGGCTGGAGAAAAAAGATGGGCAGAAGGCCAGCAGCCCCTTGGCCTGAGGCCATGGACCTCTGCAGGCCACTTTGCTTATTGAGTTGGGGTTGTTGTTGTATTGAATTGATTATCAAAAAGCCAGCAGTCAAATAACAACAGCAATGACAGATGGACCAATAATTTGCCTGAGGGTGGCGTGGAGGGGAAAAGAAAAGAGGAGATCCGCTCAGGTGCAGGAGAGCTGTTTGTTGATCCACATAACATAAGCCTCTTTTCCAGCATGTTGCACACAACAAGCTCTTTCCCAGGGGACTTTGCAAAAGGAAATGCAAGTGGCCCTAGAGGAAGGTCAGGTCTTGTGAGGCACAGGAGCACTTCCCTCACTCAGCCCAGGGATCTGCTGTGCCTCCTCTTAGTCTCTGCCTTGTGGTGCTGACGTTTGGTTGTGCTGTTTTCCTTAAGGACCTTGGAAGGGGGGGGAGCAAAGAGGAAGTGCTGTGGCAGAGGATGCAAAAGACATAGGTTTGTGTCCAGTGCTATTGCTGCTCAGAGTAGACCGATTAAAATTAATGGGCATGATCCACCGAGGTCTGCTAATTTAAATGGGTCTGCTTTGAGTGGGATTTAGCTGGATATGTCCAACAATAACAACAAATTTCTTTGAATGCATCAGTAGCAGGACACCCATCTCAACAAGCAGTTGGACCATTGGATGTCCAGGGAGTCCGAGATGTTCTAAAATAAGGAATTTGCAGTGAAGCCCAGTAGATCCTTGGTTTGTTCCTCAAGTGGACTGACCAGCCCCATGGTCACAGGGAGACTGTCCTCCTCCCATACACCTTTCCTGTCCTCCTCATGTTGGAAATCCTCAGGGGGCCAAGTTTTGATCACATGGCCAGGAAGTCAGCGTTATGCGCATCCCTGTCCTTGTGCCTCACTCTGTTTCTGTTTTCCTCTTCTTCCACAGCTGAGAGAGAGTTCTGGCTGAAGAGAGTGGCTCAGAAAACAGAGAAGACCCACTTGCAGTTCCAGTCCATAAATCCTCCTCCTCCTCCTCCCTCCCCACTCATGTCTGACAGCAGCGAGGAACCTCTAGACCTGGCTTGAAGTGACACTCCGGCAGTAATTATTATTAAACCCTCAGAAATGCAGTTGCCTGTGTTATTCTGCTCCAGTTCTGCAGAGTGTGCACTGCTCTCCCACCGTTGTCTTCTCATAGTTGCTTGATGAGTCTTGCAAACGAGTTCGCAAAAGCCGCTAGCCCATGGAAAATGTTAGTAGCCCAGTCTGCCCCATCCTACCTGTTTGAATCACTTGTGGCACATGGGTGGCCTGAAAGGAAGAAAAAGGGAAATGAACAACTCTTACTGGCTTTATTCAGAAATGTCTTTGCCTGGAAGATCCCTTTTTCTCCACAGACGACCAGAGGACACAGTGGCTGTTGAAAAGCCTGGTTTAGCGTAGATGCAACCTACATTCTAACCTAATTGTAGTGCAGAAATGTAGTTTTTCCTCAATCCAGAGTCATTCACTCTCATCATCAACATACCACTTTCGATCAAGATTGATCCTAGCATGATCCTGCCGTCTGCAAGGGTGAGTGTGGCTGCTTGATACACGTTTGGAAATGCTCCCCTTGATTAGGTTATCCACGCCTTTCCCAGGAAAGGGGGCGGGGTGGCAATCCTGCTATATGGCCACCCACAATTTCACTGAGCAGTAGGACTGCCTACATCGGTTTGTAAGTGGACACACTGCAGAGTAACACAAAATCAATCTGCAGTGAGCTTTTATTTTTGGAATGGAACCAGTTTCTTAAGAAGTGCTTTTCAGGGGCAGGGCAAAAAATATGTGATTGATCTATATTGTGGGTGGGCTGCATAGAAAAAGCAAGCACTCGGTTTCCATTGATTGTAGGATAAAATTCTTGCATAAGGCAATGAATTAACACAAAGCAGGTGAAGCCAGTTTTTGTTTCTCCCTGCTGCTCTGAGAAGTAGGAAATTCAGGGAGGAGACTAGGGGCATCTTGAGGTTTTAGAAATAATGACCCCCTTCTCTCATGGCTTCGGATGGAGGTGCAGGCTCCCTGGGAGGAGATGGCAGACACTTTGCACTTCCCTGGTTTGTTCTTGGCTGCAGCTTGTGGCTGAGGAGGAGAGAGCAGAACCACCAACCTGAGCTTGGATGACCACCTGAGCTAAGCCATGGTTTACTGAGGAGCCACAAAGCGGGTGGGAGCTCCTGGAAGGGGCAGGCAGGACGGTTGCATAGTTTGACTTACCATGTCACAAGGTGAACCAGTGCATTTAAAAAACGATTATTGTGTACAAATGGACAGGGAGGCCTTTCTTGGCTCCAGCCCTGCCCTGGCTGTTTCTGTTGACATTTGCCCTGGCTGTTTCTGTTGACATTTGCACTCCATGCTGTATTCCAAGCATAGTCCCATGACAGAATTGTGCAAGAATATTGTGTTGCTGGCGGTTCTATTTTCAGTGCTTTCTCAGGCATCCCTTGTGTGGAATTTGCCCTTTTCATCGCTGGCACTGGAGCTCAAGTTCTCCTCCTGGTGTGTGTGTGTGTGTATGTGTGATCTCCAGGTCAGATCCTTATATATATGAAGTTTCCCCAAATGGGCATCACTACGACCCGGAAGCTGTCTGCAGACAAACGCCGGCTCCCTCGGCCTATAGAGCAAGATGAGCGCCGCAACCCCAGAGTTGTGCATGACTGGACTTAATGGTCAGGGGTCCCTTTACCTTTACCTTTATGTGGAATGGAATCAAATGGTATTTGCCCCTTTTCATTTCCTGCTCACCCAGTTTGGAGAGACCCTTTTGGAGCTCTTTGCGACCCCTTTCAGCTTTTTTAACCACCCTGAACAATCTGCCAACTCAACCCCCTCACCCTGCCCCCCCCCAAACTCCAGATCATTTGGGAACAAGTTGAAAGACCCTTGCAGGAGGAAATAGCTTCACATCCTGCCCCCTGGCTCCTATCCAAGCACCTACTTTGGCCTTGGCAGAAAGGTTTTCAGAAGAGGCCAAACCTTCGCTCCATGCTGGGGATTCTTCTGGCAGCCCTGCGAAGCCGCTGTGGGCAGAGGCCCCTCCTGCCTCCCTCCTTCCAAGTTGCTTCTTCTAATCCCCACCTTCCTCCTCCTGTGCTTTGGTCTCTTGGCATCAGACAGGACTGTCTGTTGCAAATGAGACTTAAGTTGGTTCCTCATTCTTGATTTGTGGCCTCTCTAACTCCTTGTTCAATTCAGTGATCCAAGTAGCTTTGGACAAATAACGCTTGACAGTCCAGCCAAAAAAACAAACACCAAAATACCCCATATGCCTCCAGTTCTGGCAACCCTAGGAAGATTCCCATGCATAATCATTTTTGACAGTTGCCATTTTTGATGGGCCTGGGTAAAAAAAGGTACCTAGTTGTGCTATGATGGAGTTAACGTCCCTGACCAGAGGTCCTGGCAAATGATTTATGCTATTCTTGGACTGGAGAAGGAGGAGGCAGGTTATCCAGGTAGAAGGCAGGTTATCGAAAACTGCCTGCTAACTGGCCCTTTTCTGTTGCTTCCCAGGCTCTGAGGGGCAAAGTCCTCGCTGCTTGCTGGGGGTTCTCTTGGCAACGCTACCCTTCTGAGGAAAAGAGCCCTTTCCCAGGACTCCTCCCCCTCAAAGTTGTTAATTCTCCTTGTCTTCTCCCTCCCTCCCTCCCACTGGCTTCCATCCATGCTAGTCAGGCAGTCCCAGTGCAAAAAGGCTTCCCTGCAGCTTCATCCCTTCGTTCCTTGGAGAGCAGGCGGGTTCTTCTACAGGACGCTCACTTGCCTCATCTGAAGGTAGGTTCCAGGTGGCCCCTCCGTAAGTGCCCCTTTGCTTGGCGGCAGTTGTTTGAGGAGGCTGGTGTGATCTGCTTGAACTTGGGGTCCTCGGGCTTGGCTGCTAGTTTGCTTTTAAATACAACCCTGCTTTCTGCAAGGAGGTAGCTGTGCAGATCCAAGGTCTGACCTGTGCAGCAAGGCAGCAGCACAGGGGGCTGGGGGAAGTGGGGTGCTGGTTTGATGACCCGGAGTTTCCCTTGACACCAGTATGAAAACCCTTCTCTTCCAGGCACTCATGAGGTGAGTTGCTGTTGGCCTCCGTTTCCCATCTGTGAAATGGAGTGAACAGTGGGACTATGGCCTAGTAAGGCTTTGTGCGCTGTCCAGCATTTTGGTCCATGGACCCCGCCAGTGGTGTGTAAGCTTCATCCAGGGGGTCTGTAAAAATGCAGTTTTTGCTTTTAGCACTGGCTGGTACGTTACAATTGCTACAACAGGTAGAAAAATCACACGTGGTCCGCCAAGACCATCAAGTGCTTCTCAAGTGGTCTGGGGGGGGGGAGGAGAGAAATGTTTGGGAACCGTAGAATTTCAGAGTTGAAAGGGACTCTGGGGGAATATGCAACCTGTGACCTTGGCATTATCAGTACCATGCTCTAACCAAGTTTGTAAAATAATGCATAGTGTGGAACTTGCTGCCGCAGGAGGCAGTAATTGCCACCAACTTGGAAGGCTTTAAAAGAGGATTAGCCAAATCCATGGAGGAGGAGAGGGCTATTGACGGCTACTAGCCAGGATGGCTATGCTGTGCCTCCACCGTTGGAGCAGCCATGGTTCTGACTACCAGTTGCTGGAAGCCACAGGAAAGGAGAGTTCTCTTGTGCTTGAATCCTGTTTGTGGGCTTCCAGCAGTCATCCGGTCGGCCCCTGTGAGAACAAGTTGCTGAACTAGATGGGGTTTGGTCCTCCTCCAGCAGGCTCTGCTTATGTTCTTATGCTTGATGCTCATTGCTGCACATCAATCTGATGCCAATCGTGGTTGCAGGAGCAAGCGAAGCTCTTGTTTTTCTGTGCAGTTGGCAACTCCAAAGAATGCAGTAAAAAGGCAGCGTCAGGAAGCTGTGCCTAAAAGATGGAGGGAGTTTCTAGGAGACACACAGTGGCATGTCAGCCAGGCCAAAAGGAAAAGCCCTGCCTAGGAAGCAAGAGATGCCGCCGGGGGGCGGGTGGGTTGGTGGATCAGAGCAGGTGGGAGAATTTAAGGGATGCAGAGCGGGTTATCCAAGGGGATGTCTAGAAACCACTCCAAGTGCCCTTGTCTGGCTGAAGGGTGTGTGTGTGTGTGTGTAGAAAAATTAGTCTGGAGGCTGAGAGAGGAAAGGGAAGCTCCCAGGTGAGACAAGAGAGCTTTTTATTTCTTCTCTCTTTTTGTTGAAATTTTTTTCATTTTTATTTAGATTAATCTGTATTTATTGTATTCTCTGCTGAAAAGTATTTAGATTAATCTGTTTTTATTGTATTCTATGCTGAAAAGTTCCATTGAAAATAAATATATATACACACCCACACCCCACATGAAGACTATGAGTTAAGAGATGATAAGGAGCTACCACTCAGTAGGTCATGCCATGTGTCCATTGATCCCAGGGTGGTCTAACGGGATTTCCGGAGGTTCTTCCCTTAAGTCTGTACCTCTTTGTCCTGTCTTCAATTTGGTCCTGTGGTAGGTGTTCCCACTCGTAGTTTTTGCCTCAGAGCCCTGAAGCCCCATGTTTCCCTATTTATTCTTCCTCTAATCAAATGTCTCCACCTTCAGCTCTGCCCACCTGTGGCAGAGAGTTAGAAAACCAGATTAGGCAATCCTTTGATTATTGTAACTCGCTTTACGCGGGGCTGCCCTTGAAACTGACCCAGAAACTCCAGTGGGTGCAGAATGCCACAGCGAGGCTCCTTACGGGGTCCCAGCTGCGGGATCACATTCATCCAGTGCTTTACCAGCTGCACTGGCTCCTGGTGGAGTACAGGGTCAGGTTTAAGGTGCTGGTTTTGACCTTTAAAGCCCTATGCGGCTTGGGACCCTTGTACCTACAGGACCGCCTCTCCTGGTGTGCCCCGCGGAGGCCCTTAAGGTCCACAAATAACAATATTTTGGAGATCCTGAGCTATAAGGTGGCTAGATTGGCCTCAACTAGGGCCAGGGCCTTTTCAGGATTGGCCCTGAGTTGGTGGAACACTCTCTCACAGGAGACCAGGGCCCTGTGGGATTTGACATCTTTCCGCAGGGCCTGCAAGACGGAGCTGTTCCGGCTGGCCTTTGGGTTTTGATTTGGGCCATTTTAAAATGAGGCTGCTTTTTAAAACAATTTTTAAATATAAATTGTATTTTAATCTGCATTTTAATCAATTCTTTTTCTTTTTTTACGTTTTATTGTAAATTTATTGATGTCAGCCGCCCTGAGCCCGGCTCTCACTGGGGAGGGCGGGGTATACGTAAAAATTTATTATTATTATTATATTATACAAAAGGAACCGTGACCCTTCCAATGTGTATCATTTAATACTTATTACAATAAAAAGAAATGAGCAGGAACGCAATGTTTTACTTGTATGTTGTTTGATTTTTATATGAACACTAAACAGGGGAAAGTAAAGTAAAAGATTTAAGCATGCCAAGTAAACCCTAAGTGTGCTGCTCAGAGCTGGAGGGGAAAAAACTGGGGGAAAGACCCTGCAGGGTAAGGCAGAGAAAGAAGGAAAGGAGATGGGAGTGGATCACCCACAACACAGCTCCCGGGAAAGCATGCAGAATTTTGCTCTGTTTCAGCAGTCAGCTTCAAGTTTTCCTAGGAAAAAGGACAAAAACAAAACAAAAAAAACAAAAACAATCAGACTCATCATAATAGATTGATACAAAATACTAGTAATCATGGGACACATGCCAGTGTGGATGGGCCTAGAGCCCTGCTTCGTAGCCCACCTGATCTCTCTCCTTCCCACCCACCCACCTTTTTTTGTATGGTGCCTTTCTGCGGCTTTCAGCAATCCACAAAAGCAATAAAATTCACCAAACCATATTAAACCAGAAGGATGAAAATAGCCATTGGTAAATAAAAGCAACAGCTGAAAAAGGATCTTGAGTCCCTGCGAGCGCTTGGAAGGACCCACAAGGTGAGGGTGTCCAGGGAGGAGACCCATAGAATGTGGCCACCTGCAAGAGTTTCGCCCTCAGGTCCCCACCCCAGTCTGACACAGGAAGGTGGATAACACTGGCTGGAAAGGCTGCAGTAATTGTTCCTCCTCCTGCATATTCAGGTACTGACCAAAGGCACCAGCAGCTCTCAGCATCTACCTAGCAAGCTTCTCCCCAGAGCTCTGCTTTCCTTGCAGGTATGGAGCCCGACACCTGTGCGGAGGAAGGCCAGGTACCTGCACATCATCTAGAAAGCAGTAGCAGCATTTCCAGAGCTCACACTTCACCAGGGAAGGCGCTAGAGAAGCTCCAGAAGAACCGGAGGAGGAAGATCAGCCACTCCTGTATTAGAGGCAAGGGTAGGTCCTGGTAGGTGGAAGTGGGCTGGGGGCTGGCCTGGAAGCACATTGCAAAAGGGAGCTGGGGCAAGTGGAGTCCATGTGAGCGGAGCCCTGGCAGGACTTTGCAGAGCCAAAGTAAAATACCCTGCTCCATTTCAAGTGTTGCGTTTCTAAGGGTGTACACTCAGCATCTTGTAAGGCAGAAAGCTTGCTGCTTAAAAAGATTCTTACAAATACCCCAAAGTCCCAACAAAAAACCTACTTGCCTATTTATATAGCAGTCTAAGTGGGGGTACACTCTGGGGAGAGAGAAGAGACTAGCTGAGTGGCACAATAACGACTTTGCCTGCAGAAGGTCGCAGGTTGAGTGGCCCCCTTCCTGTGCTACATCCAGTTTAAAAGATCTTGGGCAGATTAGGTGATGGGAAAGACCTTTCTTTCTTTCTTTCTTTCTTTCTTTCTTTCTTTCTTTCTTTCTTTCTTTCTTTCTTTCTTTCCTTCCTTCCTTCCTTCCTTCCTTCCTTCCTTCCTTCCTTCCTTCCTTCCTTCCTTCCTTCCTTCCTTCCTTATTTCTTTCTTTCTTTCTTCCCTCCCTCCCTCCCTCCCTCCCTCCCTCAAGGCTGAAGAGCCACTGCCAGGCAGAGAGCAGACAATGTGCTGGAGTAGACGGAAGGCATAAAAGGGTCCATGGAAAAGGACCAAGTGAGCAGGGGCTGCAGGAGACCCTGGAGACAAACACTAGGTTTGATGATGGACATGTTGGCTGCCTCCCCCCCCCCAAGTACCCTGCCCCATAGAAGTTTCCGCAAAGCCAGCGTTAGCAGTGCGTGAAATCAAGCTGTGACTGTTTGTGTTCTTTCCGGCATCGGGGAGTTAGAAAACAGGCACTGGAGAATATTCATATGCTCACAGATGAGTAAATAATTGCTATAATTCTATTTAAAAAATGTTAATGTACGTGCATGCACGCACCCACACCAATTAAGTGTGGTGCACACCCACAGACACAGGCTGGCGGTGCAATTTTGTACTTTGCCTTCAAGGCGGGGTGGCTCTCTCTCTCTCTCTCTCTCTCTCTCTCTCTCTCTCTCTCTCTCTCTCTCTCTCTCTCTCTCTCTCTCTTTCTCTCTCTCTCTCTGGTGTGGGCAGGTGCAGATTGGCTTTCAAATCCACCAATGGGCATCAGTGGTGCCTTTTGTCCTGTTCAAATAGTGGCGGTTAGGGGAAGCCCAGGCCCCAGCGGCTGCTTCCTCCTCCTCCTCCTCGGAGGCAATGACTTTGAAGCCTCTTTGAAGCTGCCCGGCTCAGCCCAGCGACTTGGGCTGCTGGAAAAGCAGGTGCCTCCAGTAGGAGAGAGTGGAGGAGCCGGGGTGCTCGGCTGGATGGGTGGGTGGGGGATGGAGCACGGAGGTGCCCCCCGAGCCTCCCTCTGTGTCAGGTCAGGCGACCAGCTGGAGCCCCCTCCCTGCTATGTGAAAACCTTTGGTGAGTTGGGGAAGCATAGAGCTTGTTGCCAGCAGGAGTCCCTTGTTCTGGCAGGCAGGAGGGGAGTGGGGTGGGAGGTGCTGCTGTTGGCGTCTCTATATCAGGTGTCAGGGGAAGGAGCCTGTGTGCAGCCCTTGCAGCAGAGGCAGGCCGTGGCAATTCCTTCAGGGGCAAGGGCAGGAACTCTCCTGCTCAGCTGCCCTCCCTGTGTGCGCAGGGGGTGTGAGTGTGTCTCTAAGCAGGGAGCTGCAGCCGCTCATAGCTCCCCTTCACACGTGTACACACAGCAGCATCTGTGCACACAGAACTTTCCTGTGTGGCATGCATGGAAGGGCTCGTGCCATTTCCTCACATTTGTGCCAGGACTTTGCTATGGCCCCCTGTGGATCTGCACCATGTCAACCAATGGGATTTACTTCCATGTAGAAAGTGATTGACGTGGGATAATTTGTGCCATCTCTAGGTCAGGTATCTTCGCCCTTTTCAGACCCAGGGCCTGTTTTTGACCAAAACATGCATTTGGGGACCAATTTCTTAACCTTTTACTGTGCTTCTATCTATATGGTGGCAGGGCTCCTGTTATGACCCAGCTTGGATCAGGCCATGACCCACCAGCTTCTAGGCTTCTAGACTACCAGCCAGTTTCTAGCAAGAGAGGTGCTGGGCTGAAGCTTGTGTCCTCTGATCTTGGGGGGGGGGGTCATCTCCTTTATGTTACTTTTAAAGGGAGGAGCTCTCTGCAGGCTGAGGACCCTCTTTTGTTTAGTACATCTTCAGAGCTGACCTTTTAGAATCAGTTTAACCATGATTGGCTAAATGGAGCCTCCGTGTCCAGAGGCCGTCTACCTCTGAATACCAGTCTGTTCCAGCAGCAAGAATCTTCTTACACTCACGTAACCAACTCTTGGCTCAGAACTCAGCCTTGCAGATGGAAACGGATTTGAGCCTGGACAGGACCCTAACCCTAACCCTAACCCTAACCCTAACCCTAACCCCTGGCAGAGGCAATGCTTACAGGGAGGAGTAAAAGCCACGTGAAATGTGGAACAGGATGTCCCTTAGCACTGGTGCAGATGTAGGTACTCCTGCCTTGTCTGTCGATGTTTATGATTCCACATCCGATTGCCTGAAGTTCAGTATTAAACACATGGGATTCAGCATCCCATGAGCCGGAGCACTTGCTTGAAAGCCACACATGAGTCTCTGGCCTCTGTGCTTATGAATATGGCCTTCTAATGGTGCCTCTAAGTTGGAATTTCTCATGCTACTTTCCCCTGCCCCACTGGCTTTGTTTACTGGGAGGGGATTCTGCTCCTGGCAAATTCTTCCCTGCTGGGCCTGGCTGTTGGCTGGCAGGATCTGCCAGACACGCTTGGCTGGGTCAGCGCCATTCCGCTTTCACAGCAGGCCCTTTGTTCGGTTGACCGGCTTGTTCCCACAACTTATGAACTCAGAGTATACCCCACTGGTGAATGAAAAGAATCCAAGATGTGGCAGGCTTTCCAGAGGGACCGCAGACTGGCCCTTGGCTTTCCTGGTTGAATTTCAGCATTGCCTGTTGCTGTTTTATGAAGGAGGGTTTCTGCTGGAAAATAAAAATGGCAACAAACCATGCATGGATGCTGTGGAGAGCTGAATATGAAGAACTAGTTTAGGTGGCTTTTGGAAAGGCTTAAGACAATCTTATGAAGGAGAGGGAGAGAGATAAGGATCTTTCCCTAGCTGTTAGCTGTTAGCCATGACTGCGAAATGGAACCCGCAAGTTCAGATGTAGGCGATCAGATGCTGCATGGTTACAATGAGGGACGGTTGTCACTGCCTGTGAATTCTGCCATTGGAGCCTCTGGCTGGCCTCCGCTGGCGAAAGGATGCTGGGCTTAATGGGCTCTTTTTCTGATCCAGCTCTATATATCTCCCCCACCCGCTCCCCACTTCCCCCTTCTGTTACATCCCTGAATATTCGAGGTCCTGGGTGCAGCACCAATGGCCATGCCTCCTCTTGCCCACCAGGGGGCACCCTCCATGCACTGCTCTCCCATGGATCTTTGCTGTGTGCCCTGAGGAGGAGGAGGGAAGACTAATTATGCAATGAGGATTCCTGGGGTGACTGGCTGCCTGTCACAGCTTCCTGGCTGCCCTGACACTTATTAAAGCAAACCATAGATCAGAGCCATCCTTAGCCTAGTGTTAAAAAGCAAACTGCTGACTTGCTTTGTTTTGCAAACAGTGTGCACACATAAACACACACACATACACACCATGTGCAAACCACAAAAGTGTGCACAGGGGTTCTTTTGATATTTTTGTGGGGTTCTGGGGTGTTTCTTTAGTTCGTTTTTCCAACTCCTGCTGGCTTGGTTTGGTTGATTCCCTATTATGGTTTTAGCTCAGGGGTCAGCAAACTTTTCCAGCAGGGGGACGGTCCACTGTCCTTCAGAGCTTGGGGGTGGGGCTATATTTTGAAAAAAATAATGAACGAATTCCCATGCCCCACACATAACCCAGAGGTGCATTTTAAATAAAAGGGCCCATTCAACTCATGTAAAAACACACTGATTCCCGAACCATCGGCCTTAGTTTGCCTACCCATGTTTTAGCTCTTCATGTTTTGCTTATTATCTTTGGGGGGATCTTACTGTGATTCATTACTGTTATTATCATCTTATTGCATTCTAATACAGTGGTGCCTCGCTAGACGAATTTAATTCGTTCCACGGGTCTTTTCTTATAACGAAAAATTCGTCTAGCAAATCCCATAGGAATGCATTGAATTTTTTTTGAATTATTTTTTGCCCATAGGAACGCATTAATTGAATTTCAATGCATTCCTATGGGAAACCGTGATTCGCTAGATGAATTTTTCATAAAACCTCCGCTCGAAAAAACCTTTCGTTAAGCAGAAATTTCGTTAAGCAGGGCATTCGTTAAGCAAGGCACCACTGTAGTTACCCACATTGGATATTTTGAGTATCTATAAATTTTATCTCTTTGTCATGATTGGGAAAAGTATGCACCCAGTCTATGCGTCAGTAATGTAAGTCACCTGTTGCTACTGCATTTCCTATGTTGGAGGCCTCCTTGGCTTCGTTCTCCATCTCATAACCACCTTGAGCATTTGGGTCAGGGGGATGTAAGAACGTCCTCAGCATTCAGTTGCTCCTGGGGCCCAGTATCATCACCCACAACAACCACTGTCCTTCCTATAGTGTTTGCATTCAGAGTGCCCCACTGGTTCTCTCCAGGCACATAAGGAAAAGAGACTAGAAATGAAACTGACAATATCATAATTCCCTTATACAAATCTATGGTGCAGCCATACTTGTACATTTCTGGTTGTGCCCCCACAGAAAGGGTATTGTAGATTTGGAAAAGGAAGGGGTTGGAGTGACTCAGATTACAACATCTGGGGCCTTTTGCTTTAGAAACTGCTAGCAAGGGGCCACATGACAGAGGTGTATAAAGTTATGCATGGATTGGAGAAAGCAGATGGAGAAAAGTTTTTCTCCCTGTCTCCTAACTCTAGGCCTCATGGGCATCCACAGACAGACAAAAGAAAGTACTTCTTAAGCTTGTGGTCTTGGTGGACCAAAAGCTTAACATGAGTCAACCGTGTGATGCAGCAGCAAAAAAGCTAACGCTATTCTAGGCTGCATCAATAACACAGCGAAAAGAAGAAAAGAAATAAAGGAAGCCACACATAGGTGGAGGGAAGTCAAGATTTAGTTTTTATGTTTAGTCTCTTTTGTAATTTATGTTGTTGTTGTTGTTGTTTTGCTAATGTATGTTTAATTGTTTTCCTTTGTAGAAATTAAGGAGATGTATGTATGTATGTATGTATGTATGTATGTATGTATGTATAATAAGTTTGTTTTGTGTTTTGTTTTGCGTTTGTGAGTATTGTATTGTGAGTATTGTATTTATCAATAAAAGCTAAAGAGGGGGGATATGCGAGCCAACTTCAAATATCCAATGCATTCAAGCCAATGGATTCAAGTTACAAGAAGAGGGATTCCGACAAACATCCAGAATAACTTTCTGATGGGAAGAGTTGTTTGGCTGTGGAATGGGCTCCCTCAGAAAGTGGTGGACTCTCCTTCCTTGGAGGTTTTTATGCAGAGGTTGTATGGCCATCTGTCACGGATGCTTTAGCTGAGATTCGTGCATTGCAGGGGGTTGGACTAGATGACCCTTGGGTCCCTTCCAACTCTCAGATTCTATTATTCTTCAATTCTTCACACAGCATGTATTTAAATTCTGACACAGGAGGCAGCGATGGCCACCAACTTTAAAAGAGGATGAGGCAAATTAATGAAAGATAAGACTATTAGTGGCTTCTAGCCACAATGGTTGGAGATAGTAGTATGCTTCTGAATAGAAGTTGCTGTTATGCTCATGTCCTGCTTTTGGGCTTCCCACTGGGGCAGCTGGTTGGCCGATGTGAGAACAGGACTGGATGGGCCTTTGACCTGACCCGGTAGGACTTTTCTTAAGTTTTTATGCCTCTCCTGAGGAGAACTGACTGTGGTGCATAATTTGTGTGGGCAGGAGAGAGAGAGAACAAACTTATTGATTCTGATGGAAGCCAGATAGCTGTCCCCAGTTGCATATCTAGTTGCATTTAATACAAGTCCCCATTGTTCCCATTTCACAGATGAGTAACTGAGGCCAGTTAGTGAGTCTCTGCCTGAGGTAGTTCTCAGTGTCTCCCAGATTCGAAGTCCAGCTTCTTTATACACTCTCAGTCATAGCCTTTCTTGTATCCTCTAGGGCAGCTGAAGCTCTCCATCACCGCAGAAGGAAAAGACCTGAAGCTCTATGGTGAGTAAGCAACCTGGGAAGCCAAAGGAACTGAGGAGGTGGAAGAAGTGTGTGTGTTTGGATTTGATATCCCACTTTATAACCACCTGAAGGAGTCTCATAGAATCATAGAGTTGGAAGAGACCACAAGGGCCAATCCAGTTCAACCCCCTGCCAAGCAGGAAACACCATCAAAGCATTCCTGACAGATGGCTGTCAAAAGCGGCTAACAATCTCATTTTCCCTTCCTCCCCCACAACAAACACTCTGTGAGGTGAGCGGGGCTGAGAGACTTCAGAGAAGTGTGACTAGCCCAAGGTCATCCAGCAGCTGCATGTGGAAGAGCGGAGATGCAAACCCGGTTCCCCAGATTACTAATCTACCGCTCTTAAGCACTACACCACACTGGTGGAGAGAAGCATCTGTTGGGTAGCTGAACTGTTCACTTTTCGGGGGGGTGGCCATTCCACCACCACCCCAGCTGCATTGGTGGCTTTGCTTTCTACTGGTGGTCTATGAGTATCTCCTGAGGGTGTCTGACCCCCAGCTTTAAAATGGGGCTTTATGCTTAAGAATGTTGACATAACTGGATGTTCCTTGAAACATTCAAGTTTCACATTCCCTGCCCTGCCTGGCTCATCTCGCTCAACCTCTCTGTGTTTTGATTTGTTGCCTTTGGGCAGGTCTTTTAGGGAAGCTTTTAATGTTTAATAAATTATTGTATTTTAATATTTCTGCTGGAAGCCGCCCAGAGTGGCTGGGGAAACCCAGCCAGATGGGCGGGGCATAAATAATAAATTGTTGTTGTTGTTGTTGTTGTTGTTGCTCTGCAGCTGACCAGTTTCAGAGTTTTGCGTTACAATACCAGGATAGGTCATCACTCAGCTGTGTGCATGACTATGGGATTGTTGGGTGTGGGGAGCACTGAATCCCTGTTATGTGTCTGGCTCTGCCCCAAGGCAGTATGTTCCACCTGGCTCTGGCTGGTGGACACTTCTGAGGATTTAGTAAGGAAAAAAGTACATCCGGGGTGTGGGGTGGGGAGGTTTACATCCCTGCCACTTGCAATCCCTGTGTCTGCTTCTCTTCCTGTTCCACTTCTGTGCTTGGAATGGGCAAAGTAAGAGAGAAAGAAAGTTCACTCAGCCAGGGCAGACCCAGCCGTGTGCAGAAGAGCATCCTGGCTCTTTCTTCCATGGGGGGGAGCAAGTGCAGGGTGGGGATGGAGTCTGGATTCTGCAGCCCTGCCCAGAGAAACTCCAGCCTCTCCTCCGCTGTGGTCGTGGCACAGCTGCGGAAGGATGAGACTGAGCTAAAATCAAAATGCAGCCTCTTGATATTTAGCTTGATGGTGCTTTTGTGCCTCCAGCACAGATCCTGTCATGGCGAGCAGGAGGAAGTCAGGCGCATGAAATGCAGTTTGGCATCTGGAAGTGGAGCTGCGCCTGCCTCCAACCAAATGCTCAGGCCTGGGTATTTTTAGTAGGCTTTTACTAATAGAAAACATTACATGCTTGTCACACACACACACACACACACACACACACACACACACACACACACACACACACCGGCATCTATAAATCCTTCTTCCCCTCTTCTGCTTTCTTTCCTGCCAGTGATCCTTAGTCGTGGGGTGGCAGGCAGCTGCAGGCAGAGGGGTTTAAACTCATTTCAGCAAATTGTGAGGGGGGTGGGTGGGGGTTGTTCTCTGCTAGGTTTAAAGTGGCAGACTTCGGATCGATTGAAAAATAGGTTGCCCAGAAAACCAGCGTGCTTTGAGAACATGTCTTGTGGTTACTCCTTTTATTACATGGCAAATATTGCAGTGTTATCCACAGACATCAATTCTCTCTCTCTCCCCTTTTTTTTCTTAAGCAAAATGAGTTGTTCATTTGGCATGCAGACCTACTCGTTTTTTGTCATCTTAATTGTAGCTGTAAGTCACTCCTCTAAGCATTGGCTGTTAGCAGGCCAGGAGCATTAATTTATTGCCTTTGCAGCCTGCCCTCCTCCACCATAACTCCCAGGGCTGTGCACATGATTCTCTTTCCCCAATTTTATTCTCAACAACAACAACCCTGTAGGGTAGGTGAGCCTTAAAACTGGCTCAAAGTCCCCTGTGGCTGAACTCTCATCTCCCCAGTCCTGACCTGACAGCCTGGGCCACTTGGGCTCCTGCAGAATAAACCGTGTGAGCTGAAATCCATGGGGTGGGGTCCTGCTTCCCCCTGCCTCCCTCCCTGAATGGCAGGACCCTTTGCTGCTGTCACCGCCACCCAGGGGTGCATGAAGAGGGGCTTGGTGAAGGGGCTGGGACCGGATCCTGTTCTCTCCCCTTTGCAGCCAGTGGGTCAGCTTCTAAGGAAAGGGGCTCAAGGCCAGGTGGAAGACCCCTTGGCCTGAGCTGAGCCTGTAGGTTGTCATGTGCTCTATAGCTGCCATGGGAAGGTATGCTGCACGTGGTCAGAGGCCCTCTTTCTTTTCAAAAAACACATGATGCACATTTCCAGGGTTGAGCCCTGGTGCTCAGAGCAAGTTCCAGGAAGGAAAGCAGGATGGGGTGCTGGGAAGAAAACAAAACTCTGGCGACAAAAAGATAAACCCTGGACCTGTTATTTTGCAGACCAAGCTAAATCTGCATGCCTTTACACACTGTTGTTATAAGAGAAGATTTTGTCATAGATTATCCTGCTTCTGCTGCATGAAAGGCAGTGGGCGATACGAAGCGCAATTCCTGACCACAATGGGAGCTTCCCTGAATCCCTCTTCTCTTTAGTGCCAAACCAGTTTAGCTCACCATCTGCTTAGGCTGATGGGTCAACAGTGCCCTCCCAAAACTACACTCCTCAGGTGTCTTTAGGAGGAACCCTGGAGGTGTTTAGACCAGATCCAGTTTGTAATGTGGATGTGCTTTGTTCACCATGTTTTCCCCGCACACTTTCAAGTCTATATTTGCATCCATAGACACAAAAATACCCAAAACAAAAAAGAACAGCTGAGATTCTCAGGATGCTGAATTCTGTGCCATTCTGGTACCAAATTCCTTCTTTTATGGAGGATGGTGGAATGCATCAATCGCTGGGTGGTTTGATTCCCAAGCTCAAATTAAGGGGGAGGCAGGGCTATCTCCATGAGGAGAGGAGAGGGGCTGGGGCATTATGCTGAGTCAGCAGGGAGCTGTGGAGTCAAGGGCTGAGTGAGTTAGGCAGACCAAATAGGCTGGAAGCTGCAGGGTGTATGTGTGAGAGAGACAGAGTGAGAGAGTGCACAGTCTCTCAGTGCATCCAGCAGTCACCAACCTTTCCATGTCCGGGGGCATATATGGAATTTTGAGAAGATTCTGATAGCACCAGTCACAAAATGGCTGCGGTCACAAATAAAAAGGTACAGTTAATGATGGGGACCTGCAGTTTTTGCTTCTTCACTCCTGTTCTAGGAGAGCTGGAGACTTTTTAATGAAAGCTCAGAGTCTGAGACCCCTTCTGGGGACTCCACTGAATGCCTTTTGGGGCGCTGGGTTAGCAATCCCAATTTTACCCTTTTCCCCCCTGCTCTCAGCAAAATACGCTGCTTCTGTTCCCGTTTCAATGCAATTTCTTCTTCTGTTTTTCTCTTCCCTGTCCCCCAGTCATGGAAGCCAAGGGCCTGATGGGGAAGGAGTACCGGATTTGTGACTCCTTTGTCAAGGTAGGCTTGCCACCCTCAGGAGGGGTGCTGATGTCGAGACAGTAATCTTTCGTGGTGGGTGGATTCCCCTGAAGGAGCAGGGGAGGAGGAGGAGGGCAGGCCCTCCTTCTTGCCAAGCTGCTGACTTAAGTTGTCTGTAGCCATTGATTTTTGCTACATGCATCTCTAAAGAAACCAAACCCTTCCTTCTCTTTGCCAGCAGAAGTCTGAGCAAGTGTGGGATGCAGGAAGCTCTGCTGCATCTCAGCCGGCTCTTTGGTGCTGCGGATCTTGCAGCTGCTGCTGCTGCCTCTGCTTTTCTGGAGTGAGGATTGCAAAGGTTAATTGTGGCAGGTGCAATCCTAAAAGGAGCATCCTCTGGTGAGGGGCACTGTGAGTGGCCCCTGGCTCCATCTGTGCCTCGTTGGCCCTCTCAGCCTTGCTGCTTGTGTTACCCAGCCTTAGGATTCCACCACTTCTGTGGAACTGAGCCAAAGCTAGGGGGCTTATCTGGATAACTTCACAAAATGAAGGCTGTCTGTCCCCTTCTCCCCCCCCCCCCCACCCAAAAATCCAGCATGGGATTTTAAAAGCCAGCAGTGACATTTCGTTGTGGGTTCCATTCATGCTTTGACATCCAGGTGAGGTTTTTTTCCCCATTTCAAAGCCGCCGGTTTCCCACTCATCTAGGTGTGTTGGCTGGAAGCTTGCTCTAGCCAGAAGAGGGTTAACACACAATAACAGCAATGCTCTTTCTCTTCTTCTCCAAATGAAGGTGTCGCTTGTGCCGGAGACAGATCGGAAGTGCAGGCAGAGGACCAGGACTGTGCTGGACAGCAAATGCCCTGTCTTCCATGAGCATTTCCTCTTGTGAGTATGGGGATGGGGGTGTCAGCTGCTTCCCCCCCCTCTCTCTCTCTCACACCCCTCTCGTGTCCCAGAGCCCACCCTGAGCCAGAGAAAGTGTGCTAGGACTTGCCTTGCTTCTCTGACTCTCAATCTTTCTCTCCCTCCCTCTCCTCACCTCCCCCCCCCCATCTCTTGTCAGCTATTATGCCTCAGCACAACTTGCCTCACGCATGGGGAGCTGCTGCCATGAGATGAAGAGCGACAGACACTATTCTGCTGTTTCCTTGCCGCTCAAATGCCTCAGCCCCGTGCACAAAGCTGACTTGTCTGTGACTGTCAGTCTGTGTGTGTGTGTGTGCGTGCGTGCACACACACACACACACACACACACACACACACAAGCGCTAGGCTCCTGCCCTCCCCACTGTTGGAGTTTCTGAACTAGACAGCTTCTCCCGGGCTCTGAGCTGCCCTTGGTGTCGTGGGGGGGACTTGGACCAGGTAAAAAGGGTTTCTCTAAGGGTGCTGTTGCATGATGGGGGCGGGGGCAAGTGCCCTGAACTTCCTGGGTTGGATTCTCAGTCTTGAGCAGCAGTGTTGGTGCCTCTGGTGGACATGCATCCTCTTCTCATGGCGCTTGTTAATTCCCATCTGAACTGCTCTGCCTCTGGGACGCTGGCTGTCCTTCTCAGCTCAAGCACACCTTCCCCTTGGGCCAGCCTCTTTGAGGACAGAGCTAGGTGAGGGGGTTGGATTGGAATAAATAATGTGAGCTGGAAATACGTACCCAGATCAGAAGCATCCATAAGCTGCGGCCAGCTCTGGATTTCTGCCACAGGTAGCCAAGTCAGTGTGAGAGGGTCTGAGGGAGAAGTCTCAGTCGGGACGGGGTCCTTGCTACCCCCAGGGGCTCATGGTCGCATCCTTTCTGCTTTGTGTTCCAGCCCTTTGCCAGAGGAAGATGAGCGGAAGCGCCTGCTGGTCACTGTGTGGAACCAGCCAAGGAATTCCAGGTAAGGAAGATGCAGCTGCGAGACTACAACACCGTTGAGCCTTTGGTTGTTGTCATGTGAGTGGTGTTGCAGCAGAAGCTGCTCCCTTGCGTGTGAGTAGCCTTTGTGGGATTGGCTCCAGAGTCACAGGACTCAGGGTTCGGCTCAAGGCCTCTGAGGGAAGAGCAGGGTCCGCCTGCCTAGCTCAGGACCGGCTTCTCCTATGGCACCCTGCCTTGGCCCCAGCATTTGAGGTCTTTTGAGCAGATTGTGTGTGTGTGTGTCGCTCCATCTAACAAAAGGGGTCGATTAGCATCTGCAAGGAACAGGGGCTTTTCCACCACAGCCCCCAATGCTGAGCATGAACTCCCTCTCTGTGGATAAAAGTTTGCTCAGCATGTTCCTCCTGCTGTCCTTTGAGAGACGGATGAAGATGGTGCTTCTTAAGATAATTTATTTTGTAAGCCACCATAGTGGTGTGACCTTTTGATTAGGGTGGTGATGTCATCTGTATGTGTAATCTGATAGTGAACAGCGTGCGAGAGGGGAAAGAGAGCGAAAACATAAATCCATTTGGTATTTATAGAAACTGCAGGATGAATTTACAGTGTCGCTGACGAGATTCGTCTTGGAATTTCATATGTCGCCTCTTTCTGACACTGAATAAATATCTCCTGTGTTTTTCCCCACCAAATGACATGACTAACTGAACATCCAGCCTTGTCCAAATATTTCAAAGAGCCAGTTTTTAAAAATAATAATAATACCTACTTTACCACATTAAAATTGTAGGCATCATCACCAAGTGTCAGGCTTTGGGTTGTATCTGGCTGTTGTAACTCACTAACTAAAGAAAAGATAGTATATGCTCAGTATTTAAAGGATGAGAGAATGTTTAAAGCAAGTGTGGCTGAACGAGAGGGGATCTGCTAGTTTAGGTGTTAAAGTGAGTGGCAGGTAGGGGCCCCCACCTAGTGAGCCTGCCCTGCCTGTTGTGCCTTTCCATTATGGAACCAGAATTGCGTTTCCAGCCATGTCAGCACCAGAGAGTTGGATCAGCGCATTGGGGTTTTGCTAGGACCTCAGGGTGCTTCCGGACAACCTGTTTATGAAGCATGCATCGTCCTGATTTGACATCCTACACTTTCCAGTATGTTTTCCCATCACTTTCCTTGTCGCAGAAAGACCTATCTTTTGCGGATGTGAGTTTGTTGTGCAAGAGCCCCCAACCAACTGTAACTCTGCAATCTGAATTTTCTGGTATCCGATTGAATCTCACCTGAAAATGGTGGCCCCTGGACTCGGCCTCACCCCTCCCAGAACCCTGAATGGAGCCCTGGCTAGTCCAGCAGGGCTTACTCATTCTGGCTGGCCGTGGGCCTTAGGCATTTCCAGCAGCCCCTGCAGCCTGAAACCTTTCTAAAATGATCATAAGATTGTAGAGTTGGAAGGGACCCTGAGGGTCATCCAGTTCTATCCCATGCAATGCAGGGATCTCAGCTAAAGCATCCCTGACAGGTGGCCATCCAACCTCTGCTTGGAAACCTCCAAGGAAGGAGAGCCCACCCCCTCCCAAGAGAATCCGTTCCCTTGCTGAACAGCTCTTACTATCAGCATATATAGAAGCAGAACAGCTGTTAGTCACAATGGCTACAAGGAACCTCTCTTCTTGCAGGCAGCCTGCCTTTGAGTCCTGGTTGTTGGGGAGCTGCAACAGGAGCAGACAGTCATCTTCAAGCCCTGCTTAATGAGCTTCCCAGTGGATACTGGGCTCTGGGTCTGACACAGCATGGCTCTTCTCACATAAAACCCTGCGCTGGGTCAACCAACATTGGTGTGCTCTAGCAGTCGGGCTCTTCCTAGGCATTGTTATGTAATGTGTCCCAGCTCTTACATTACCCCAGAGCAGGTCTAGCCCAGGCCCTTCTTCCACAGAGCTCTGGGGCTTTGGCGGGCCCCCTGGCCATTCGGAGCTCTTTGACAGATACTGGGTGTGGCAGGGTGAGGGACGGGAGGACCTTAAAGCTGCTGGTTCTGATGTTCAAGTCACAGAGCTGGAAGGGACCCTGAGGAACATCTACCCCCTCAAATATGGGGATCAAACCTGCGACCTTGGTGTTATCAGCACTGAGTTCTAACCAACTGAGCTATCCAGTGGTAGGCTCCATTTCCCTCAGAGTCTCCCTCTTTGGGGCAGCTGACTCAGCTATTCCTATTCCTATTCCTTATTAAATTTGTTAGTTGTGTTATCTTGCCCAGGGCAACCCAAAGCGACTTACAAACAACCAACCAAAGTTGCCTTAGCTAGGCAAGTCCTCTGCAGCTGCCTTCTCCACCCAGACACATATGGGGGGGTACCTCCTCTTCCTCTTCAGGGTCCACACAGGGTCCACTGAGTGAGGCCACGTGGCACATGGACAGCTTCCTGTGTGCTGTGGAACTTTGCCAACCTGCATGGCCGACGGGAGCCTGGTGATGTCCAAAAGACGTCACTTGGGGCCAGACAAGTGTGTGAGGAGCTTGGAAGGTACAGACCAAAGTGTCTCCTCGCTCTGGTTCAATGCCCAGATCTCCTTGCAGGGGAGACAAAACGGCCAGAGCCCCCAGCAGGAGCGTGGGAGCAGCGGCAGCCCTGATCTCCATGACTCTGTTTCGGGATTCCTTCTCCCCACAGGCAGAGTGAACTCCTCGGCTGCATGAGTTTTGGCGTGAAGACCCTGCTGAGCCCAGACAAGGTACGGAGGAGCCTCCCACCCTCCTGGCTTGTGCGGTGGGGACACAGCTGTGGCACAGCTAATTGACCCAAGGAGGAGGAAGCCCCTCATGCTTTAATATCTCTGTGGTGATGGCAATAAGAGATGAGGCATGACAGCAGCAGCAGCAGCAGCAGCGCACCAGTCTTTGCCTTACGGGGGTGGGGAGGGTTGCTGACGTCTTCCCAAGCTGGACAGGGGTTTGGGGCTGGGGAGATGTACGGTATTAAGCAGGCGAGAGAATCCTGGGTCTGGGCCTGTTGCAGGGCATGCAGTTTCCTCTCTATAGAGGTGGGATTTGGTGTGTGCTGTCACTGAACCCCCCCCCCCCATATCAAAAACTAGTTTGCTATTTCTGAACGTGGAAATTCCATGCCGTCGTGATGCCTAAATGGAACCCCGGGTGGGATTCTACTCATGAGACCCCTTAGAGGAAGCCCTGCACAAGGTCTCCTGCCAGCACAGCAGGGCTTTTGGCCAGGACCTCACCTCCACCCCAGTGCCTCCTGAAATTGGCTCCCCTCCAAAAAACAACAACACCCCATTAAACCAACAGCAACCGTAACTAGGTGGGTTTTTTTTAATAAAAAAACTAAAATAAAATAAAATAAATTGGGGAGCAGAGAATGTGTTGTCCACCCGGAGCCAGATGCATGTCAGAGCTGCGGGCAGATTATTGGGTGCTGCCCTCTGCTGCCAACTTTAAAATAAAAACGTATAAACCACATGCAGCAGTCTATAGCAACTTTAATTAGAAAAGTATTTGAAGCCAATTGGGATGTTCATCCTCAAGGCAGATCAGCAACTGGGGTTCAGCGACATCCCCATTTCAAAGATGGAGATTGAAGCCTTGGAGACGTCCAGTTTGAACATAAGAAGAACCTGCTGGGTGAGGTCAGTGGCCCATCCTGTCCAGCATCTTGTTCTCACTGTGGCCCACCAGATTTCCATTGCAGGAAACCTGCAATCGGAACATGAGCCCAAGAGCAGGTTCTTATTCCCTCCCATCATTCCGCCATCCCGTCAGCTGGGCTGCAGAACAGAACACAGATAAGGTTTCCCAGGTGGCTTTCGTTGGGCTTTGCAAGTGGGGGGGCCCTACCTTGGTTTTCTTTAATGATGAGAGCGGGTCTGCGCACACACGTACACGCACAGTGATGTGCATTTTGCTAGCAAATAGCAACACAGCTGGGAAGCGATTTCTAAATCCAGAAAAGTATGGGATCTCCTGCAGCTTCCTTCTATTGACTCTCTTTCTAACTGCAGGAGATCTGCGGATGGTACTACCTTCTAGGGGAAGACCTGGGCAGGACAAAGCACCTGAAGGCAGCTTCACGGCGGCAGAAACACAGCAGAGGTGGGTCCCTCTGGGAGATGCTTGTGGGCCTCCCTCAAGGGAGGAAGGTGGTGGGGATGTGTTTCCCCCTGGGGTCCCGTTGCAGAGCTTGTGGACACTGTGCAGGGGAAAGACCCCCAGGCAAGCCTGCCCTGACTGCTCTGGACTGGCCTCCATGGCTGCTGCTTGGGCGACCAGAAGGTACACGTCCCGCCTGGCCTAGTTGGAGGAACAAAGAATCGCTCAGAAAATGGCTAGTCCCCAGGTACCCCCTTTGCACATTTTTCATCATACAGTGGTACCTCTACTTACGAATTTAATGCGTTCCGAACGCACATTCGTAAGTCAAAAAAAAATGTAAGTCGAATCCCATAGGAATTCATTGTGAGAAAAAATTTGTAAGTCGAAGCAACCCTATCTAAAAATTCGTAAGTAGAAAAAATCCTATCTAAACTGCATCCAAGATGGCGGACGGAGCTCCGTTCGTAAGTAGAAACATTCGTAAGTAGAAACATTCGTAAGTAGAGGTACCACTGTACTAACAATGTGGGAAAAGGAAAGGCATTTCTCACACACAACACAGGCTTGTAAGTACAGTGGTACCTCGGTTTAAGAACAGTCCTGTTTATGAACGATTTGGTTTATGAACTCCGCAAAACTGGAAATAGTGTCCTGGTTTGCGAACTTTACCTTGGTCTAAGAATGGAATCCGACGGTGGAAGGGCACCGGTGGCAGGAGGCCTCATTAGGGAAAGCATGCCTCGTTTTAAGAACGGACTTCCAGAATGGATTAAGTTCGTAAACTGAGGTACCACTGTAAACAATTACAAGTCAGTCTAACTTGGCTGGTTGCCTTTTACCTGCTTAAGCAGTCATGGGCTTGGGAACATGTTCAGAGTTCCCTGCGGAGCATCTTTGGAATTCTGATGTTTGGAGGAAGGCAAAGGTTGAAGGTAGTAACATCTTATGTATTTATGGGCATTTGAGCCTGGCGGGTCTCTCTTCCAAGACAGGCTGCCTGTTGGCTGTGTGGCAAAACAGGCCTCACCTCTGACATCACTGGTTGCTCTACAGAGAAACATGGGGTGCTGGTTTAAGCTGAGTCAGACCCTTTGGGTCCATGTCGCTCAATATTGCCCATATTGACTGGCAGCAATGGCTCTCCAGGGCTTCAGGCAGGGTCTCTCTCCCAATCCGTCCGGGAAGTGCCATTGGGGATCAAACCCCATGCAAAGCAGGTGGTCTGCCCACTCAGCTACAGCACCACCCCGTTGCAATGTTGTGTTTTGGCCAACCCGAAAATTCCTCCTCTCTGACATTTCAAGAGGCATGGTGGTTCAGGCCAGTTGAGGCATTGCTTAGGAGGTCTCAACCGCTGGAGACGCTTCTTCAGAGACAATATGCTGTCCATTCGGGTCCCCTGCAGGGGTGAGAATCACTGGTGCTCTAGGTGGCACTGTTGAGTTGTATCAGAATATCCATTTGCCCATTGATTTGCCTGTTCTTCCCTATTCTCCTTTCTCCTATATTCTACCAAGCACTTCAGTAAATTAATTTGATTAATAGCTGGTCATTTGTTCAGTAATTTATGGTTCTATAATTTTAAGATTTTAAAGTTTTAGGGTTCTATAATGATTTTCCTGTATACCATCTTGAATTGGCTGTTTGTAAATATTCTTATACTGTAAACATCTTGCCGATGCTTTAAAATCATATTCTGTGGTCCTGATCTTCATCCCATCTTTGTGGGCAAATACAGGAAACGAAGCCTTTTCAGTGCTGGTCCAAAACCGTGGAATGCCTCCCCTTGGGGGATCTTCCTGTTTTGGGACAAGCTGTTGTGGTTGTTTTTAAGCCAGAAAGCTCCTGTTGTAAATCACTCTGGGGTCAACTGATGAATGAATGCAAATCTCTAAGATAACCAAAGAAAAACCAGCTGCTTTAAAGAATTGTTCTACTTTACTAATATAGCTGTTTTAGTGCTGCTGCGTTGCAGTGTTTTGTATTTTTGCATTGTTTTTGTTTCACACTTAGGTTTATTATTGCAGGGTTAGATATTCCTGTCATTGGAAGCCATGTGGGTACATTTTGCAGAACCATTGGACACTAGTAACAAATAGCAGAAACTCTCACCCTTGTGATAGGGGTGGAAGAGGGCAGAGAGGAGGAGACTCCTATATTACATAGCTCCCCGCAGCTGAGTCAGTGTGTAATGTGTCTAATTCCGTTGCCCCCCCCCCCCAGGATCAAGTCTGCCCCAAGTTGCGCAGATAATGAGAAGCTGTTCTGGCAACTTCAGTGGACATTAGGCATGTAAAGCAGGATATTTCAGTACAGGGAGGTCAGGCCTTCCCTCTTTTTGCTGCAGATGTGATGGACAGATTCCTTCCTATTGTTTTGCAGAGCTGATGTTGGCCAGGCCAGCTGCGGTGGTGGCGTTACTGGGGAAGCAGCAGCAGGACGAGAACATGGAGCAGCTCAAGGTAGGAGCATGCAGGTGTGGGAGGCAGGGCTCAACAACCACCTTTCCCAAGGCAGGGAGCAAGTGGGTGCCTTGATCATATTCAGCTGCTCCTGCTAAACACCCATGAAGGGGGCAGCCAGTCAGAAGGTGCTTTTTGCAATGATGTTGAGGAGATTGGGGTGCCTCACCATCCTCCCTCACCTGCCCACAGGGAGGAGGACTGTTGCAGTGAAAATCCTGCTGCAAATTGCACTTCCCGCCTGCTGTTTTGCAAGTGTTTGTTTCGCATGCTCCTGCCTGCTGGGAAGGAGAGGAAGCACGAGACTCTCCTTGCTTTGACATCCCTGGCAGCATTCCTGTATCAGTCTCTACAGCAGCCACAGCAGGCATGTAACTTTCTCCCAGCTTGACCACACCCCCAAAGGCACACTCCTGCATTGTCTCCTGAGACAGATGGATGCCAGCCATTTCACTACAGTCACCACTATCTGTTCTTTTCCTTTCTCATGGGCACAGGCAGGCAGGAGTCAGAAGGCTGCCCCTCCCTCGCATGCTTAGGAAGGCTCAGCGGTTGGGTTGCTTTTTTCCTCTTACGCAGCTAGCCATGAACTGGTCTGATTTGCAGATCCCCATCAGTAAAGAGTTTACTTGTGTGAGAGAGAGTTAAAGAGAAGGATTTTTCTGGGCATCTTCTTTCCTTCCTTGGTTACTTGCAGTCCTTACCCTTTCTCCTCCACTCTCCCCATATGAATGTGAATGTAAGCCCCCCACCCTTTTTTACAGCACTAGTGGAAGGCCCCCTCCGACATCCTCTGACTGTTTGTGAGAACCTGGGCCGTGTCCGTGTGCCGGGGAGATTTGCCTCGGTGAACAAAGGCCGCCTGGGTGAAAGAGCTGACAGGAGCTTGACTCTCTCTCTCCCTCTCTCTCTCCCTCTTCCCCTCGAGTTCTCAGGAAGCCTCTCTGCTTATCATAAAGCAGCACATGGCAGTGAGAGCTGCCCGGGAGGTGAGGGGTGGCTTCCTGCCATTCTTTTGCTGAGCAGCTCCTGGGTTCTCATGGGCGGCCATGCCAGGATCACAGAGGCTTATTCTCAGCTGCCAGAAGGCAGGCGGGCAGGGGGCCTCTGTTCTGCGCTCGCCAAGGAGAGCTGGGAATGGTTTAGCTTTGCCTGGTCCGGCTGCAAGGCTCCAGGCCGCGGACATGAGCCGATTCAGCGGACTGTGCAGAGTGTGCTCGGAGCAGCGCTACCGGCAGGTCGGTTGCATGCGAACCCAGGAGCAGGTGTGCGCGAGGTTCAAGGAGTGTGGCCTTCTCCAGTTGAGAAGAGACGGGAGCAGCACCCCACAGAACTGGCTTTGGTGCTCGGAAGCGCCCACACTTCTCCCAGCCAGGGCTGGATAATTCTGTGGACCTGCCCCACTCCTCTGGGGGGCTGACTGGGCTTTCTAAGAGGAGTCGGGGGTGACCTCCTTGATTGTCCCTGCATCATCTGAAGGCTTGGACCCCGGGCTGAGTGTTCTCCCTCCCCTGTCAGGGCAGGGAATGCCCCTGAATGCTGCTTGGTGGGGATCCCAAGGCGGTCGAGCCCTGCCATGGCACTCAGATCCTGTGCTTGGCCCCTGTGAGGAAAGGAGGCTGGGCTAGACGGGGCCCAGTCGACCTTATCCGGCTGCAGACAGGCTCTTCTAGTCTCATCACTCCCTTGTTGGGAGAGGCTGGCTTGCCTAGGTGGGCTGACTCAGGGAAGTCAGCCTCACTGTTTTCCCTTGAATTGGTGCCCTAGTCCCCATGCACTGACTGGGTGGCAGCTCTGGTGACTTTGTAGCTGAAGTGAGATTCGATCCAGGGAAGCAAGCTCAACCGCACAGCGCCGTCTCTTGTTGCATATTGATTTGGTCTCGTTGTTTGCGTGTGTGAGAGAGGGAGAGAGAGAATTGTCTTTTGAGGGTTCAGAAGGAACTCCCTCCCAGCCTTACATGCTGCCTTCATCCCATGTCTAGCAAGAGGCTCCTGGGAATCTCACAGAAGCAGGGCAAGCAGGTGGCGGAGGATGGTAGGAGTCCAGCTTTATTCTGTTTGTCTCCACCAGTGGCTGCTAGTCAAAAGGATGCTGCCTTTGACTACAGATGCCCCATTGCTAGTGCCCTTATTACCAGCCAGCCACTAATTGGACCGCCTGATCTCCCCTAATGCGTCCAAGCGGCCTTTCTTGGGAGCTTCCCCCACAGTGAGTTCCTAAGGGGCAGCCCTGCTTCTGCCACACTGTGCTCTGAGGGTGCCTCTTGCGGTGTGTGGGATGCCTCTTGCAGAGGGGTCTTTCACTCTCAACCTTTTGACCCTGTGGCTTTGGAGTGATGAGATTGTGACCTGGAGGGAGGACGAGCTACCCCTCTAGGTCCCCCACCTCTTTCTGGCACCTTGGCCTTGGGGTCCAGTTGGGCATCAAGGAGGTTCCAGCAGGTCCCTGGCTCTCCAAAAGATGAAGCAGCAGCTAAATAGGGCAAAAGCTGCCCTGTGTGTTTGCCATGATGCAAACAATCGCCTACCCTAAAACACCCTAAATGAAGCAAAGGAGGAGGAGGAGGAGGAGGAGGGAGGCAGTGTATCAACATGCAATCCTTTGCAGGCTACTCAAAAGTAAGCCCCTTTGACTTCAGGGAAGTGTGTGTAGGATTGTGGCGTTTGTCAGCTTAGAGGAGTGCAGCCTTTCCAGTTACACAGAACTCCTTTCCAGGTCAGTTCAAGAGGGAAACCCAGCCAGATGGGCGGGGTGTAAAGAATAAAAATATTATTATTATTATTATTATAACTCTGTGATTCCTCTGTTGTGCCCAGGGGAAAATTTGGCTTGGCTTCTCTTCAGGTTGCTGTCGTGAGATAGTTTGTATTGATAACTAGCGGATAAAACGTACAATGTGAAACTCTTCTTCATTCTTCTGGATGAAGTGGGGCTTGAAGGCTGGCATGCTTTTGTTCATGCTGAAGTGGGTCCCCTAAAACCTTGAGTTAAGGACCTCAGAGCTTGACTGGATTGGGCTGAGGAGGGTCCGCTAGGTCCTCCTAGCCAAGTGTTCTGCTTTCTCTCCACAGTGACCGGCCAAGTGGCCGCCACTGCCCCTCCAGGAAGGCCACAAACAGTGCATGAAGCCAGCAGCTTTCACCCACATGGCTTGTTCTCCTTCAACTAGTATTCAGAGATAGACTGCCTCTGAACATGGAGGCTCTCTATACCTGTGATAGAACCATGAATTGCACTAGTTTCCCCCTTTAAAACTATGTTAAGCTTGTGGCCACAATCACAGATTGGAGCAATGCATTCCACAAGCTAATTACACGTGTGAAGAAGTAGTCCTTTTCTTGTAGTCCATTTCCACTGGGTGGCCCTGAGAGAAAGAGGGAAGCATTCTCCCCATCTCCCTGGCTTGCTTTATGTATCGGTAATCCTTAAACCCTTTCAGTTGTCTCAGCTAAGCAGCCCACAAATGCTTCAACCAGGGGACTTGGGCTCCAACTTCCTATAGTCGTTCTGTCTGCCTTTTTCTGACTATGGCTCCTTCCCCCTGTCTTTCAAACCACCCTGTGGCACGGCCCATGCGCTGCCCTTGGACCTCTGCGGAATCACCAGGGAGTTGCCCTTTTGCTCCCAAGCAGGAAGAGTGTGTCCCACAGCCCCTTTGAACAGACTCCCTCCTCCTCTGAGCAAGTCCTGTTGGAGGAGCTCTTAGTGGGGGTCTTCCTCGGGAACCGGAAGGGCAGATCTTTCCCCTTTGCTGGTCAAACAGGATACGCGAGAGACAGACATCTCTGGAACCACTCAGCTCCACATGGGATGCAAGTCCAAGTCTGAACAGTGTCTGTGGTCAGACAGGTTTCCTCTCTTCCAAATCGGCAGCCCAGTCAAGATGCCTCTGTCTGCTCTCATTGGGTGCTTGTTGTTGTTTAGTCATTTAGTCGTGTCCGACTCTTCGTGACCCCATGGACCAGAGCACACCAGGCACTCCTGTCTTCCACTGCCTCCCACAGTTTGGTCAGACTCATGTTTGGAGCTTCGAGAACACTGTCCAACCATCTCGTCCTCTGTCGTCCCCTTCTCCTTGTACCCTCCATCTTTCCCAACACCAGGGTCTTTTCCAGGGAGTCTTCTCTTCTCATGAGGTGGCCAAAGTATTGGAGCCTCAGCTTCAGGATCTGTCCTTCCAGTGAGCACTCAGGGCTGATTTCCTTCAGAATGGATAGGTTTGATCTTCTTGCAGTCCATGGGACTCTCAAGAGTCTCCTCTACCACCATCATTGGGTGCTTAACATGAGTCCACAGTATGGATGCAGCAGCAAAAAACAACAACCAACTGATGCTATTTTAGGCTGCATCAACAGAAGTATAGTGTCTAGATCAGGCATCCCCAAACTTCAGCCCTCCAGATGTTTTAGACTTCAATTCCCATCTTCCCCAACCACTTGTCCTGTTAGCTAGGGATCATGGGAGTTGTAGGCCAAAACATCTGGAGGGACGCAGTTTGGGGATGCCTGATCTAGATCAAGGAAGGAAATAGTTCCACTCTGTTCTGCCTTGGACAGACCACACCTGGAATCCTGCATCCAATTCCGGGTGCCACCATTTAAGAAGGATGTTGACAAGCTAGAACTTGTGCAAAGGAGGACAACCAAGATGATCAAGGGTCTGGAAACCAAGCCTTATGAGGAAAGGTTGAAGGAGCTGGGGATGCTTAGTCTGGAAAAGAGGAGATTGAGAGGAGATGCTATAGCGACTTTCAAATATCTCAAGGGCTGCCACAGGGAAGAGAGAGCAAGATTGGTTTTTCTGCTTTGGAGAGGAGCCTTTTGAACCAGAGTAGACTTGAACCAGTGGCTTCAAGTTACAAGAAAGGAGATTCTGACAAATTATCAGGAAGAAATTTCTGACATTAAGAGCTGCCCAACAGTGGAAGTTGTGGTCTCTCCTTCCTTGGAGGTTTTTAAAGCAGACGTTGGATGGCCCTCTGCCAGGGATGTTTTAGCTGAGATTCCTGCATTGCAGGGGGGGTGGGCTAGATAACCCTTGGGTCCCTTCCGACTCTGCCATTCTATGATTCTATGCTAAGACCCCTAGACCCTTTTCACATGTGCCACTGGTAAGCCAGGTGTCCCCAGTCCTATATTTCTTTACCTGGTTCTTCCTGCCTATGTGCAGAACCTTACATTTGCCCCTATTGAAATTAATTTTGTTAGTTTGGGCTCAGTTTTCCAATCTGTTAAAAGCATCTTGAATCCAGATTCTGTCTTCTGCAGCATTCACTGTCATTAAGGGAATAAAACTAAAATCATGGGGAAATAGCACCAGGGGCATGACCAGGATGCATAGGGTTCCATGTCAGACCTTGGCACGTCTCCTGTGGGGCCACCTGGCGGGGGTGTGCAGCTGGGGAGAGGGGAATCCATGCTCCTGTTGTGGTACAGCGTGAGTGATGACAGGATCCTGGCTAAGGACCCCTTTGGTTTGACTCAGTGACCCACAGGCACCTGTAGTCTCTGAGGGGACTGGAAGCTCTTTCTGCTGCAGACCAAGTCCCTTTGAAGCCCACACTGCCTAGTGGCCTGGCAGGCTCTGGCTTTTGGAAAGCCCCTTCAGCCTGAAGGCACAATGCTATTTTGAGGAGAGCTGCTGTGGTGCTTCTATCCTCCCTGTGGCAACGGATGTGGGTGAGGCTAAAATAACCTCCTCCTCTCTGTGGTGGTGGAGGCGGCTAAGGTAGGGATTGATAAGATCAGTGCAACCTTTCAGCTTTCTGTCCACGTGTGGCCAGTGGAAAGTTCCTGGTGCTCATTGCTCAAGGAGAGAGCAAAGTGCTCCCCACCCGTGGCTGCCTGTTGAGCCCACACCAGGGGACTCACTTGGCTTGGTGCCTCCCAGGGGGCCTTTTCTTGTCGTGAAGGCTGAACAGAATGGCTGTGGGCACAGTTGCAGGGTGTGTGTGTGCTTGGGGATAGGGCTAGTGGAAAAGGTCCCACTTCCCTCTCCTGGGGTTCAGTGAACATGTGCAGAGTGTGAGTGTGCGTACATCCCTTTTGTCTTTCCCCGCCTGCTGCACGGATACGACCAGTGAATGCAGAATGCATGAGGGGCAGCTGTTGCTGTTTGTTAAAAAGCATAACCTCATTGTTTCCTTCCAGATTACAATCCCCCGTGGCAAGAATGGGTTTGGGTTCACCATCTGCTGTGACTCGCCTGTCCGTGTGCAGGCAGTGGACTCGGGTAAGGAGGGCGGAGGTGCCCGGATGGTGAATTAGTTCGCTTTGCAAAGGGGCTGGGCTCTGGGCTCCAGCTTCTTCTGCCTCTTGGCACTCTCCTCCTGGTCTAGGGAGTGGCATGCTGGCCGTGCACTATACAACACAGGTCCACTTTCTCCCGCCACTCATGGGTCCAGCCCACAGACTTCTGATTTCAGCATTATTTAGGCTCTGGAAGCTGGCAGGGTCTGCTTTTGGACTAACACAGAAACGTTCACCGCTTCCCCTGTTTTCCTTTCTGTCTAGGAATGCTAGGGATTCTCCTAACTCCTATGTTTGAGTAGTTCTGTTTGGCTTCCAAACTGCTAGGTACTCATCCACCCAAGTGGTGGGAAAGGCTATAAACCAGTTTGCCTGCAGTGCAGACATGCCCTGTTTCTCCCACCCCACCCTTTGCAGGTGGCCCAGCAGAGAAGGCTGGCTTGCAGCAACTGGACACCATCCTCCAACTCAATGAGCAACCTGTCGAGCGCTGGAAGTGCGTGGAGCTGGCCCACGAGATCCGGTGACTATGACACACAAGTGGAGAGGGGATTGCAGGGGCGGAACCAGGATCCCTGGATCCCACAGGGTTGTGCGCACATAGGTGGAGAGTAAGGGGGTCTCTGTGCCTGTGTCTGAGTATTGAAGGGCTGCTACTGGGAAACACCCAGACATTTGCAAAGGCCTTACGCGTAGGAGATGTGCAGATGTTGCAAACACTTTATGGTCGTCACGGGACCAGCACAGAGAAGGCCTCCCTCCCAACATCTTGAGAATGGATCTGTCTGTGGCCCTTTCCATCTTGACCTTTCCTCCCACATTTTCCATTACTGAGACCTTTGGAAGAGCCTCTGCACGCCGCTTCCTTCTCTACACCTTGCCAGTAACTGAGGTGCTTTTTGGAAGGGTTGCCAGGAGGCTCCAGAAACTCCCTTCCTGGGGAGCCTCCTCAGAACTCTTCATCTATCAGCAGGCAAAGCCTTCCTTGTTTTGGAGAAGGCTCTGGCCTGATGATTTCCAAGCAAGGGTGGGAGGGACAGGGCAGAAACACCTGAATGTGACCTGAAGTGACCCCAAGAATGAACCTGCGTCAATGCCAACCCTATTTCTTGCAGGAACTGCTCCTGCGAGATCATCGTGCTGGTCTGGCGCATAGTCCCTCGGGTCAGACCTGGCGCAGAAAGCGTCATCCGCCGCTCGTCCTGCAAATCGGCATACGACTTGCAGTCACCACCCAACAAGCGAGAGAAGAACAGTGCATTGCGCTCCCAACGCCTTGATCATCGCCAGAGCTGCCACATCGTCTATGGTGGGAACGAGGGCCTGGCGCTCAACGGCTGGGAGCGCTACACAGAGCTTGGGAAGGTCTCCCAGCAGCACACCATGCCCTCCCCTTCCCGACCACCCTCAACAAGCGGGGGCGACAAGAACTACATCATCCTGGCGCCGCTCAATCCAGGAGGCCAGGTATGGAAGCAGGGGTTGGCTACGGGTCAGGTGGCTCATCTCACCTCTTCTCTGGCCTGAAATGCTCCACTTGCACACTCTCCTCTCAGAAGAAGTGCAGTTGGCAGGTCAGAGTCTCCCAGATTGTCATTGTTTTCATGTGGAATTGAGTCACATCCTGACAAATTTGGAGTTCTTGTGAAACAAACAGGCTTCCTCCCCTTGCGATAAGGAAAATGGTAGGAATGCGTTCTTGGAAGGGTGGGATGTAGCATTTGCCCAACAGCATTGTCTCCCCACATAGAGATCAGGATGAAAGCTCATTAAACAGGTTGCCTGGAAGGGAACCCCTTTCACTGCCAGAAGTGAAAATACAAGGCCTTCATCCGCAGAAGCAGCTCATGAGATGATTAAAACTGGTCCTGCGGGGGACAACAGGCTGTGGATGCTCCAGAACAAGAACGCCTGCATGCAGAGAATTGGAGGTCAGCCTGGAGGTCAGACTGCAGTGTAGTTCTTTCCCTGGCACATTTGCTCTCTGTGTAAAAGGAATTCCTTTTATATCAAAGAGAAGTTCCATGTGTTGAGTCTGCCCTGCAGGCTGAAATGCAGTAGTTCAGGCGCTGTCTTTCCAGAGGATGCTGCTGGGCCCTTGGCCCTCCATCCCATCATAGTCCTCTGCCGCTGCTCCCCTCCAATAGCCTTAGTTGGTTGGGTCTGAGTTGCCCACCTGAGCATGTCGACTGTGCATGGACTGCCTAGAATAGTTCTTCCAGGGGAGTGACATCTTGTCCCAAACAGTGCTGACCTATATTTCAAAAAGAGAATGGGCTGAGATCTCTAAATGCTACATTCTGCATCCAGCATTAGAATTGCAGGGTCTTCCCAAGTCCAACAGTGTCTTCTGAGAGCAGGGAGGAGGAGGTAACCCTGGCTCTCCTGCCTTGTGTCTTCCAGGTGCTGAGGCCCATCTACCCGGAAGGCAAGACCCCTGGAGGTGAGTGAGCGAGTGAGAAGGGGGTCTAGCTCCATTCTTGCCTGTGTCTCAGGTTTTGCTCATTTCTGGGTTGGAGGTCTAGCTTTTCTTGAGGTGGCAAAGTATTAAGTGAGGCCAGGAGCAGTGAATGAAAATCTTAGGGAGCCTCTTTTTACTACTTTTTGTATTTGTTTTCTTGTGTTCAAAGCCACAGAGCAATGGAGAGGAGTTCTAGAGAAGCCGGGAGCCGCAGCTGGTGGCCTGTTAGCTGCTTGGGCTCCCAGAGTCCCCAGAGGTTTGCCTTGTCGCAAACTGCATTGCATTACTTGTTGGGAGTCATGTACATCCCAGCCTTCCTCAAAAGAAGTTGCAGGGGCGGGGAGGTGCCCCAATTTTGTTCTTGTGGCAGCCCTGAGATCAGAGGGCCTGGCTCCAGGGAGGTCACCCAGGGAGCTTTGTGGCAGAGCAGGGATCCAGAGCCTCCATCCATGCAGTCTGTTAAAGCAACTCACTCCTGGAAATGCAGGGTGGGGGGAGGTGGAATTGCAAATGGCTGCATGAGAGGAAAGGACCCTGGGCTGGGCCAGGCCAAAGTGAGGGCTCTATAAATGTGCTAGGGTTTCTGAGCCAAGAAGGGTTGGCAGGGGGTTGGACTGGATGGCCCTTGTGGTCTCTTCCAGCTCTATGATTCTAAGTCCATGCTTCAGGTCTCGTGTCACCCACTGAATCACTCTCCCTATGGCCACTTACCCACATCGTCATCACAGAGAGGGTGATAATGCTGGCCTGCCTTGCAGGACTGTTGTAAAAACAGCCGTGCTTTTTTGCCTGCCACTGTTCAAGAGATTCCAGTTGAGCATTACTGCCCGCTCCTAGAGACTGACAGGCCTTTCCCCATCTCTGCAGCAAAGAGTGGCGGCTTCCTAGCCATTGCCAGTGAACATGGCTTGGTACAGACCGTTGTTTATCTGAGAGCAAACAAGCCCTTTCCAAACGGCTCATGGAATGGTCCAGTTTGTTTACTTTGGAGCGGCCCTATCTGCTTCCCCGTCTGCATCCAGGAGTGTTTGGGTTCAGGGGGACAAGGGAGGTCAGGGGGGCTGCTGCGCTGACGCCAAGGCAGGCTCTTGAATGTTTGCCTTTCCCAGAGCAGCTACGAGGGGCCTGCTGTGTGTGGAAAGGCAGCTGAGGGCAAGATGCCTTGCCAGCAACACTGGCATATTCCCCAAGCCTGAACAGGCTCCACATTGGCCACCCAGCATTGGCAATATCCTTAGCCCAAATCATCACAGTCAACACTTGTAAAAGTGGGAGCGATGAAAGCAGGTGAAGAAAGGGCTTTGGGAGCCACTATGTTCATGATAAGGCCAGCCTGGGAACAGAGAGGCCCTGGTGGAAACGGTACCAGCTGAGCTGCGGTGTTGTTTTCAAAGTCCTTTGTGGCAGGAGCAGCCATGTAGGAAATTTGCCAAAGCGACTGGCCAACAATGAGCCGGATTTACTCACCGTTTCCGCAAGGCTCCGTTTCCTACTGACTCTTGGAAAGTGTCACGCCCAGAGCAGGCACAGGGGACGGATGGAGAGAAATAAACATATAAGAAGCAATTCCTTGATGTTTCCGGGGAGGCCAAGCCAGTTCAAAGTGTGGAGCGGGGTGTGCACAAGGTTTAGTCTGGGCACTTTGCACTTGGAAAGGGTCAGTGGCATCCGCCCCTCCCTCCCCTCTGCCTCCTGCTTCTGCTTGCCCATCAGAGGGGAAGCTGCCTTGTGTTCCTTGCAGGGGTTTCTGTGCCCCAAGGGCACTGGGTGGGGCCGTCCTTTTCTGGCCAGACCTGATGGTGGCTGCAGCCCAAAACACACTTAATTTGTTATATGCTGCAGAGTAAACTCCCTTGAGCATCGCGAGGTTTACTTTGAGTGAACCTGCATTCACTCAACCTGCATTCAAAGGGCTGTACTCCTTCCTCTCCTCTGTTTAAGGTGATTACAAACTGCAGACTGGGGAGAGGATTTTCCATGTGCTGGTGGACTTGAGCTCCTGCTCACTACTTTCCGCAATGTTTTAGGGTTGGACTGAGCATGTTCTGTGAAGGGATCCCCTGGCCTCTTTCCCTTTTACAAAACCAAGCTGGCAGGGGAGTGAGGTGTAGAAGGGGGATCCGGACCATGGCAGAGGCTCTGCTCCTTGGCTCTCTCCCATCTCCTGGCAGGGCTCTCTCTTCTGAATGCCTTTCCCCAGACCAGGGGAAGGGAAGAGGCTGGCGTGGTCTTAAGGGGACAGTCTTTCCTGGTGAATCCTGAGGGTTTAGCCAGGCTCCTGACAGATGCTGGTATTTGGACAGGAGGCTCATCCACACTTCCACTTGTCCGGTGCCTAGAAAGTTACAGGGCTGGGCAGTTTCCCACTTGACCCGGGCTTTCTAGGCACACGAGACTGAGCAGTTTCCCCTTTGCCTGCTCTTTTCCCGGGGAAATTCCGCTCTTTAGCACTGAATCAGAGCAAACAGGAGAAAACCCGAATTGCCGCCGTTTGCTCTGACTGAGTGCCAAAGAGCAGGTTTCCCAACCAGGTGGGGTGGGGTGGGAGAGAAACAGGACAAGAGGAAGTGGGAATGGCCCACTTGGTGCCTCATAATACTCGCTCCACAGTTGTAAGGAATCAGCCTACACTTCGGAACTCCCTGCTTATTGGCATCATGCAGGGCCTTTGCTGTATGCTTTCCGGTGCTTCCATAAAACAGTTTTGCTTAGACAAAACTATCCAAAGATCCAGAAAGTTTATCTATGTCTTGATCTCTTTTTAGT
Organism: Zootoca vivipara; assembly: GCF_965207765.1. Classification (NCBI taxonomy): domain Eukaryota; kingdom Metazoa; phylum Chordata; class Lepidosauria; order Squamata; family Lacertidae; genus Zootoca; species Zootoca vivipara. The sequence goes on along the minus strand of NC_142582.1, from coordinate 133,259,383 downwards.
GCACTGTTGGTTTTAGTTATCTTTTGAATGTTTTTAATTCTTCACTGATAATTTAATAGTTTTTTTTTAGGAAAAAAACTGTTTTGTGGTTTATTTGGATGCCTTTAATAGAGGATTAGACAAATCCGTGCGAAATAAGGCTGCCCTTATCAGTTGCTGGAAACTTATGAGGGGAGGCAGCTGCTGTTTCATTCAGGTCCAGCTTCCTTGTGGGCTTCTTGCCTTTGGGGCACTGTGAGAACAGGGTTCTGGACTAGAGGGGGGCCCCTTTGGCCTGATCCAGCTTCAGGGCTCTTCTTGTGTTCTTACAAGGTTTTTACTTCAGTCAAGCGGTAAAGGTAAAATGGTAAAGGACCCCTGGACGGTTAAGTCCAGTCAAAGGCACCTATGGGGTTGCGGGAATCATCTCGCTTTCAGGCCAAGGGAGCCAGCATTTGTCCACAGACAGCTTTCCGGGTCATGTGGCCAGCAGGACTGAACCACTTCTGGCTCAATGGAACACCATGAAACACCGTTTACCTTCTGGCTGCAGCAGTACCTATTTATCTACTTTCCCTGGTGTGCTTTCTGTTATGTACTTTTGAACTGCTAGGTTGGCAGTATATAATGTTGTTACATGAATTGATTAGTGTGGTCTTAGTACAGCTCTCTGGCAGGACTGTGACCACAGCAGTCCTGCAGCAGAGGGAACAACAAGCTGCCCCTCTCTCCCCCTTTCCTCCAGGCAATCCATGCAGAAGTGGGTCCCAGGGCAAGAAGTCCCGGCTCATGAAGACGGTGCAGACCATGAGAAGCCACAGTGGCAGCAGCCCCCAGAACTGCACCCTCGTGAGGCCTGGCATCCCACACTCCAGCTACGGCACCTACGTGACACTGGCCCCCAAAGTGCTGGTCTTCCCCATCTTTGTGCAGGTAAGTCTCAGGGAGGGAGGGGGGATGGGAAACCCTTTCTGCTGGATAGGCGCTTCCTCCTGTCCCTGCTGTGCTTGCTTCGGTATGAACACCTCAGTAAAACAAGGCTTTGTGTGCTGCCTGCCACAAAGTGCTCTCGGCCAAAGTACTCAAGCCAGGGTGTGGGGTGCGGAAAGAGAAGAGGGACTTGCATATTTGTGGGGAGAGAGGTGTAAGGAAGACCCAAGGAGGAGGAGGCTCAGAGCCCTGCTGCAGCTGCTGGGCCAAAGCCAAGGGATGCCCAAACTAGCATCCCTCTTCTGAAAGAGGAAGCTCCCAGCCAGGGCTCAAAAGCAACATGGCTTTGTTGTCCATTGGTTTTCTCTTCTCATTTGAGACAGCCCTGGGAGCATGGTTCTAGGGGGCAACTCTAAATTTAGCAAGTAAGGAAATGCTGCTCCTCCCCAAGCCACGGTGGCATCACTTCTTCTTCAGGCGGAGGCTCCATCTAGTCACCCTGACTCAGAGCCATCGATAGGGTTGGGGTTAGCCCCAGCCCATATGGCCACTGGGCAGGGATGGTGGGAGTTGTGGTCCGCAGCATCTGGAAGGCACCATGTGGGTGACCCTTGGGTAAGGGTCTTTGATAATGCGGGAGAACCAGCTTTAAGCAACTAGGGGGGGAATAGGGAGGTGGGAGGTTTTTATTTATTTATTTATTTTTAAAAAACACCTGGGGACCAGTAACTTAAAAGTTGAGTTAGATGTGGCCGATGTGGACCTACTATGAGGACATAAAAAGCAGGGGAATTAGCCCTGACTGAATGATTCAGAGTGAGCCATCATGGCTGTGGTGTGGAGCATCCTTTTGTGAGGACCCCTTCCTCCACCAGAGTCCTGCAGCATTTCCTTAAGAAGGGTCCAAGGGTGCCCGTCTAGGTGGCCAACCAGAAGCTCACAAGCAGGGCCTGAGAGCAGCAGCAACAGCATCACTCCCAGCAAGCAGCATTTGGAAGTGCCCTTGCCTCTGACCGTGGAGGCAAAGCATAGCCAGTGTGGCAAGCGGCCATTGGGAGCCAAACCCTCCATGCACTTGTCTTAGCCTCTTGTAAAGCTATCCGAACTGGTGCCTCCCCAACCCCCCCCTCCCAAGCCTTGATGTGGCCATAGCTATGGGCAGAAACGGCCAGCGTGGCTGCAAGGGAGGATCTTCCCTGGGCCCTGCCTTGCCCTGAGATGTTCAGGGGCTTTGAGGAGAGGGGCTGGGAGAGAAGAGGAGCATTGGTGGCCATTGGTGGCTGGCAGCCGTGGGCCTCTCTCCTCTCCTCTCCTCTCCTCTCCTGTGCCCCCCACACTCCCACCCCTCTCACAGGAAGCATCTCCTGCCTCCCACATGCCTCTTCCATGCTCCCCCTGATCACTTTCAGTCACTGTTGTGGCTGCTGCAGCTGAATAGTAATAACCACACACAGGAGCAGAGTGTGAGAGATCTTTTTATAGTTCCTGTGTGATGTAGGTGTTGGGGTTGCAAGGAGCCATCACACACGCATACACAACCCGGCCCGCCCACACCAAGCCCTCAAAGGCATCTTGTTTTCCCTCTGCTGGACTTTCCACCTGCAAGATCCGGTTTGTTATCAGGGGCTTCCCAGGCTCTCCACAAAGAGGAGGTTGGTGGGGCTCTCAGGGGGCTGGCCTTGTTCTTCACACCCAGGTGTGCCTCCCTCCTTCTCTTCTTCTTCTTCCTCATGCTCCTCCTCTTCCTTTCAGCCTCTGGACCTTTGCAATCCAGCCCGGACACTGCTGCTGTCAGAAGAGCTGCTCCTTCACGAGACACGGAACAGACCCACCAAGGTGAGGCTCTGGGCGCTTGTTGGTGTTGGCGAATTGTGTGAGGCATTGTCTGCTTGCTGGTGGCAAAGGAAGCCAAGGCCCCCTCTTGCCTCCTCTGCTGTCAGCGGGATGCTGGAGCCCATCTCCAGAAACATGAAGATGGGGCAAACGTGCCCCCACTCCTTTGGCAGCAGAAGCACTGAAACGGGGCTTAAGAGGTCTGACGTGTCTTTGGGCTGAGGTGGCCGGATCTCCTCAGGTAGCCCCACAAGAAGTGCTGGTTCCCCAAGGCTAGAGCTGGGAGAAGCTTCCTGCTCCTGCCTCACCCTCCTCCCTGGTCCTGCCGCTGGGGGGCTCCTTGAAGATAGTTGGGCTGTACTTTTTTTGACAAACACTGCTCTGCTCCTGGACATTTTGCAACAGCAGAAGGAGCAGAGGGACATCACTTTTCCTGCCTCCGTCCCTATGCCAGCAAAGCCTTTGCCTGTCAAACTTTTTTTTTGGGGGGGGGGGGGGAGGTTGCAACCTCTTCTAACTGCCAGCTTATCTTTCCAGCTCTGCTAATGTTAAATGTACTCACATTTGAGTGCTTCCCCCACCCCACATTAAAAAAGAAAGAAACTCCCTGTATGTAGACAGGCAGTGTGTCAGGGGGATGCTTTTATGTCCTCCTGGACTCCTTTGTCCTGAGGCGCTTGCTTGCTTCCTGCGTGCAGAGAGGGCTTTCCAGTAGGAAGTGGGGAATCCACCCCAACCCCCTGCATGCAAGAGCCATGAGGCCCAGGAGGAGCCACACTGCAGGCAGGCAGGCAGAGTGGGAGAGGACGGCACCCATCCCTCTCTTCCAGAGGAGGAGGAGGCAGCCCTGCTGCAAGTGGAGAGCAGGGGCAGGAAACGGGCCTTTCACGGGCCTTCCACACCTTCTGTGGGGTGTAGTTCTCCCTTTGGCTCACTTGCCTTCTGCCCGCTTTCGCCTCTGGTGCAGGCTGGGGGCTTTGGCTGGTGTCTTCTCTCCCAGAGGGAAATGATGGTGGTTTTGGTATTGTTGCTGAATTTGCCTGTGGTGTACTGTTGCATGTCCCTAGAGGGCAAACTGGGGTGGTGCTTCTGGCATGATGGCCTTCAAGTGCTTCCAGGGCTTTTCTCAGAAGTGGGGGGGGGGGGTAAAAGTAAATGAGCTGAAGATGCCACCAAAGGATTCTTTTCTCTAAGAGCAGGGAGAAGGTGGTGGGTGGCTGTGGAGGGAGCCATGCAAAAGCCAGTCCTTTCCCCGAATCCTGATTCTGGCTTGAGCCACATCCTGTCTAGACTTGGCGGTGGTTCCTGTAGTCACAATCTGCTGAGATCTTAGTCCTAGGTTTCTGCTGCTATGTGCTGCACGAGGCCCTTGTACTCTTGGCTCCTTGGCCTGGCACCCTACCATCTGAGGAGAGAAGGAGAGCCCAGGGGGGCTCTGGTGTTGGCAACCTCCTGACAATGCCATCGGGGCCGTAGGAAGGAGCCTCTGGGATGCTAAGCGGAGGCTGCACATTCAGGGACAGATAGATGGAGGCTAAGCCTCAGAAGATCCCTCAAACCTAGCCTGGCATCCTCCTTGCTATGCTGGCCGTCAGACGAATCAATCAGTCGATCAGCTTAACAACTCACACAGGAAGTTTATAGGCAAATATTCCTCCTAGTTCTATTAAAAGTCATTGCCCTTTGGCTTGCCCATCCACTGTAGTGTTGAAGCAAGAACTTAGCAAGAATTCGTTTTATATAAAACAGGGGGCAACCAAGCTCTCTTTTTTGGCCAATCTCCTGAGAGTTGCATGCCAGCAGTGGGTGATGCCACTCACAAAGGCACACAGCACCCCCTCCTGGCTGACTTGTGCAGAAGGTGTCATTGTCCCATCCCTGCCCTCAGCTGATCCATCTGATGTTGATTTGGACTCCCGTCTGGGAGTTGGGCTCAGCTCAGCCCAGTGTCAGGCCTTGCTCATTCTCCCACCAAAGCTGGGTGGCCCTGCGTGCCTCAAGTGACCCCTCTGCCCTCTTCCCTCCTTGCCCAGGTGACTCTCTTCATCTACTCAGACTTGCTGCTCTTCACCAAGGAGGATGAGCCAGGGCGGTGCAATGTCCTCCGAAACCCCCTCTACCTGAAGGATGTCAGAGTGCAAGAAGGTGAGTTGTGGCAGGGGGTTCAGAAGGGACCCAACACCTGCAGGTGCCAGGGCACCTCTGCTCCTCCGGGCAGTGGGCTGAGAGCAAAGACATGCAACCCTCTCCTGATTGCTTTGCAGCAACTGGTGTTCAAAGTATACTGCCTAAGTACAAGGAGGGTTGTACATTTATTTTTATGTATTTATGTTTTGCTTTAAATCTTACCTTCCTTCATGGAACTCAAGGCGGCGTATATGATTTCTCTCCCCCTCCCACCCCAAATATTATTTCAACAAGTTTAGGGTGAGAGATAAGGTAAGGACTGTGTCATCCAGTGAGGTTTCATCCAGATCTGTCTCCCTCGCCTTCTGCAAGCTGCTGTCATGGCCCACAACCATGGACAGACCTCTCCTCTGCCACCCTGTATTCGCCCAGCCCTTTCCCTTAAAGCCCCGCCCCACCCTGTGATCGAGGGCTGTGGCCACCCATTGCAGGACTGAGTTGAGCGTAGAAGGAATTCCTTTTGGCACTCCTGGACTTAGCACTGACCTGCTAAACCAAGTATTAGGAGGCTGTGCAAATTCTCTGTCTGTCATACCCGGTGCTATTTTTTAGAAAAAGAGGTGCTGGAGCTCACCATGAACTTCTCCCTTATTCTCTTAGAACGACAATGGTGCCCACCTGTGAGGTGCTAGAGCTGAGCTCCTGCGAGGAGAGAGCTTGTGATGCTGCCTGAGGCGGAGAGCTTTGCTTCTGAGGGCTGAGAAACTCTCCATCTCTTTCCTTTTTGCTGAAAGCAAACAAAAGCAGATAGGAAGCGAAACTCAGTTGTTCAGTTGCCAGGAAGAAAAAAGCATTTGGCTTGTAGGAGCCACTTCAGAGTTAAGGGAAAGCTAAATTCTTCTGATCTGCTTCACTTGCAGCTTCCTCAGAGGATCTGAAGTTCTGCATCCTCTACCTGGCTGAGGTGAGCATTGGACAGAGCACAACCCCACTGTGTTCTGTAATCGCTTGCCAAATGCTTCCTTTACTTGAAGCGCCTGAAGCACTTCCACCTGTTTGGGGCAGAAGCTGGTCCTCTAGAAAACCAAGTGGCCGGGGGGGGGGGGGAGCAGAAGGTGAACTGGCAAAATTCTGCTGGGGAAACATCTTTTGGGAAAACCTCATTTTACCACTGAATTGAAGCAAACATCAATTGGGTTTTCTCTGGATCTATGTTTGCACCAATTTAGTTCTAAAGAGTGGGTTTTCCAGGGGGAAATGACAGAGCAAAGGCAAAACCGCTTGGACCCATGCCTTAAAAACATGGGACAAGCAGGAAAGCATTCGGAAGTGTGGATCAGCATTCTCTCTCCCTCGGAAGAGGTAGTCTGTTGTGTCTCTGGATGAGCCTCTGTTTTCGGATTTCTTTCTTCAGTCAGGAGTCCCTGGAAATGAGAGGGGAGAAAGTCTAATCAGCTCACATTTAAAGGGGAACATAACCTAATCCACACTTTCCAGAGCAATGCATGAATGGAAACTCAGCTACCCTTCCCTACTCCCTCTTCTCCCACTTTTGCAATGCCACTCTCCATTCGAGGAATGTATACAAACATACATGTGTATAAAAGCAAACGTCAAATACAAAAATAAGGGGAATTGTTTGCAAAAGTGTGTCTGTTAGGCAAACTTGCATGCAGAAATATGTGAATGTGGAAAAATTCACACAAAAATGGGGGTTAATTTTCAGCAGGGCTCCCCACCCCCCTTTTTAATGTCAGAAACTGATGTGGGAATGCAGGGAATGATCCTAATATTGGGCCGAAATGCTTAAGGGCATGTTCATAGGAAAGGACAGATGTCACTGTTGCCCTCATACCCTTTAGAAGCAAGCCTTTCCTGGGCACCTCCCTCCATTTTAATTCAGAGGGAGAAATGTGAGCCTCACCTGGAGTAAATTTGGCAAAGGCAAAATCTAAACGTGTGTGTGTGTGTGAGAGAGAGAGAGAGAGGGAGGGAGGGAGGGAGGGAGAGAGAGAGAGAGAGAGAGAGAGAGAGAGAGAGAGAGAGAGAGAGAGAGAGAGAGAGAGAGAATTTCCGCCCCAGTGCCAGGTGCTGCCTGCCTGCTGGTGTTTTGGTCACCTCCTGCCCTCCGGGGTTTGTGTGTCGGGGGAGGGTTGTGTAGACCCAATGTAGGGGAAAAGCACCCCGCTGAACCATCTCACCCCCCCCCCACGTGGCTAGCAGTGTTTGCACAGCGTTCCCATCGCCCAGCCCTGATCGAATTGAGTTGCAAGCCCTTAATTCCATTAGCTGTGGGATTAGGAGATGGGCTCCTGAATTGCTCTTGATGGAGAGCACTTGGAAACGTCTTTTCAGATGCCTCCTGGGGGACATTCTGGTGGTGAGCTGCGCAAATAGTGTATTCATTCGCTGCAACAGCAGCACAGCCAATCCTGCCCCCTGCCCTGCCGGCATTATGCCTAGTTAGCCTGAACTGATTTCCCGTAATTCACCCTCTCCTCCTGCTCCGAGAGACACAAGCGTGGAGAGGGCAGAGCCGGCTGAGCATGCACATGTCCCTTCCACATAGAGGAGGCTCCTCTCTTGCAGCCCTTCATGGCGCCGTTTCTGCCTCATGCTCCGCCTGCATGGCTCTAGAACACAGGGGCTTATCCTCTCAGGACTAGGTGCTGTTCTGTCTGTCAGGTAAGTTTTGGTCTGGCTTTAAAGACTAATGCTGTGTGTCAGGCTACCAAGAGATCTGTGTTGCTGCACACAGAGCTGTAACTTTGTTGAGTTGGCGACAGCAGTAGCAGCAACAACAACAACAACATCTGTGTCTCATGCGACAGAGAGAACCTGGGCATTCTGCTCCTGCGGGAGGGCAGGGAGGTGTGTTCTGGGCAGTCTGCCCTCCATAGTGAGGCTTGGGCCAATTCAGACGGCCCTCCACGCTGGGCGTGTTATGGCTGCAAAAAGTCAGAAGCAATCCCAGTTTTGAAAAAGCAAGGATGGGGGGGGGCAAAGCCAGGCCATGGTCTTCCTGCTAAACGACCCATGATTCCTCCTGCTGCCACCCCCGCGGCAAGTGTTCTGGGGTCCCATAGGTCTCCGTTTAAACTTCCTGTGCAGCTGCTGCAAGTCAGAGGGGCAAAGGTATTCAAGGCAAAGGAGACACCTGGGTGCTGCAGAAGACGTTTGGGACTTGTCAGGATGTGGGGTCCCTAAATAAATGAGTGAACATGCACATCCTGAGAGCTTGCACATCCTGCTAAAAGGGTAGCAAGACGAAGTGTCGGTAAACACACAGGCACAACCTCCCCCCAAAAAACCCCCACTATGATTCGATTAAACTGTGCCCGCCTGGCGACAGGCTGCCGTGGCGCTTTGTCTCAGCAGCAGCCCCTGTGGCGCTGAGGGCAACCTTGTAAGTGGATGATAAATCCCTGCCAGTCAGTTTCCTAGCCAAGGAGCCTTTTAGCTGAAAGACGGGTGGCAGCAGTGACGTCTGCCTTGCTGTCGAGGGAAAAGGGGGCTATAAAGCAGGGGGAAAGCTCTGCAGAAGGGTCCGTCCCTGTGGAGGGTCGCTTGACAGCCTGCCCCATTGTGATTGCTCAGCAAGGTAACCAGTGAGCAGAGTGAGAAGTTGGCCTGGTTCACCAGACTTCCATCTCCTTTTCCTGCCAGGGGCAGCCCAGACGTGAGCAAGGCGAGAGCCTCAGCACCGTCTTCAGTCTTGGATTTTAGCAAGTCTCCAGTGGGAGGGGAGCTGCCCTGCTGGGGGGGCAGCCTTTGGGCATGCCTCTCCTCTTGCTGCCTCTGTTGCCCGAGCCCAGCCCAGGAACCTCCTCGGATGGAGGCATGAGCAGCCTCTGTGTCTCTCAGGTGTGCTGGGCTTAAGTCCCAGTGAGGGCTCCTTTGCTCGGAGGGACCACAATGCGGATGTTGCCGTCAGAGAAGGAGGCCGGCTTATGGGTCTGGCTAAGGACAGGTGTCCTTCTGTGTTCCTAGAAGCTGGAGTGCGTGCTCAGCCTGGAGGCTCACTCCCAGGAGCAGAAGAAGAGAGTCTGCTGGGGCCTGGCCGACAGCATCTCCAAGCAGCAGCCCACGACCCCCACAGCTCCTCCAGCCGAGAGCAAGGTAAGCAGCCAGGGAGGGGGTGGGGTGTGCTGAGAGCGGCCTGCATCACTACCACCACCTACCCTTCCAAATTTTGAAACCCCCACCCCCTCAAAAGAAACCTGAAGTTCAGTCAACCAGCAGATCAGTCATCTGAAGGCATAGATCAATTGCAGTACTGTTGTAGGGGGAAAATTGGGGTTGGCTGTGTTTTCTATAACAGTACAAAGGAAGCTGCCTTTATGGTGAGTCAGACCACCTTGCTCAGTATTGTCCACACAGACTGGCAGCAGCTCTCCAGGGTTTCAGGTAGGAGCCTCTCTGGAGGTGCCTGGAGTAAGTGAGGGCAAATCTTAACTGATGCGCAGCAGGTTAGTTGAGGGCATCTTGGATAGCAAAAGGAAATGTTGTGATGGCTGCTCAGGGACTGTGTCTTCCTCGTATGCTGGCTTGCTTGCTAATGGCCTGCAATGACTAACTGTTGCCTTCTCAGTGCCTGCTAATCATTAGAGGATTGTTTTTCCCAAAGGCCCCTGGTGGTTGGTAGCTTCTCCTAACGGAGGCGCAACCCAAGACCAAGGGTGGGTGGAGGCCACAGTTTTGCAGTGGGTGCACAAGTCAGTGCACTTTGGGGGGAAGCCCACCAGCTGTGCATGGGGCAGCCGCCCTCCTGCCAATTGCTGGCATTCAAAGCTTGACTGTATTTGGACCTGGAAGTTCCTTATATCTGACAGGACCAAGAGCCATGGGTTGCCCTCCCCTCCACAAGAGAAAAGCCCTTTCGTGCCCCAGCTCAGTCTTGCTGCTGCTGCTGCAAGAAGGGCAGGGCAGGAGGGGTTTTCTTCCCACAGGGATTGCAAGTTTTGTCTGGGTACAGAGGAATAGACTGCAGTCCCCGAAGGGGCTCAGAGAGTAGTTGGGGGTTGATAATGAAAACCAACCCCCACCCACCCACCTGCTTCTGAAAGCCTCTCCCTCCCCTCTCTCCAGACACTACACCCTGCAGTGCATCTTGGGAACCAGGCAGCTTCTGCACTGCTATCTCCTTGTTTCCTGGACCACTTTACCGTCCTTGGGGAAAACCACACCTCCCTTTTTCAGAGGAGGCTTCTTATTTTTTTTCTTGGCAGACCTCCCATGGTTTTCTGCTCCGGCAGAAATCCAACAGACAAAGCACATTCTGCATGGAAACCAGCAAGGTCTCACCTGTTGGTTTCCCTCCTACGGTGCCACTGTTGAAGGCATGGGAATCCTGCCAGGGGAGAAGGGGTGGCATCCAAGTTCCTTCCTCTGTGGCCTGTTTCCTGGTTGCAGCCTTTGGGGCAGCAGGTGCTCAGCAGGGCTGCTAAGGGAAGGTTGCCCCCTGGGCAGGGAGGGGCTGGTGTCCACTGCAACCCCTGGCTGGGCAACCTTGGGGCTTTGCTTCTTCAAGCCCGGCCTGCCCTGAAAGCCTTGCTTTTGTTTCCAGGGAGGGAGCAAGCAGTGCCTGCCTCTGGGCAGCCAAGATCAATTGGGCATCTGGAGCTATGAGCATAATTTGAATTGGCTGCTTTCTGGCAAAGGTCCTGACGAATGCTTAATCCAATGACGAAGTGATTTAGGGAGGACAATGAAATCTTGTGTGAGTGTCCCTAGCTCACTCCCAGCCAAGGAGAGATGCTCCCCGCAGAAAGGAGAGGCAGAGGAGCCAGTGGGAGGGCCTCTGCCTCCCTTCGTGGCTCTAGCCCACCTGCGAGGTAGGCACCTGGCATCTGGTCAGCAGCTCTCTGCCCACCTCAGAGGGAGTGAGGAGAGGCCACGGGGCAGCCTCGGAGGCGACGGCGGTGCTTCTGCCCTGCTTTCTGCCCACTCCAAGAAGGGCCTGGGTGATCTCTGGTGGGTATTCTGGCTTTTAGCAATGAGGATGGACTGTGCCTGAGCAGGCTGGCACAGCTGCAGGGCAGGTTTGAAGAGCCACATGTTGCTCCAGGCCATGGAAGAACGAGCCTTCCTTTCTCTCTGGCTGCTTCTAACCTTCCTGCAGGTTTCAGTTGCTCCTCTCCAGTGCTTGAATAGGAATGTCTTCAATTGCAGTTCCATTGACAGTTGTTTGCATGCTGCCTTGAGATTTTTCATTTAGGACGAGAGATTTTGAAATGTTGCGAATAACCCCTTCCTATGCCAAGTGAAGCTTCCTTCTAGGGTGGTTAGGAAGGACGGACGTAATTTTGCAATGAATGACCAAGAGGGCAAACCTGGTCTGTGTTAGTGGGGGTGAGTACAGAATCCACAGTGTTTAGGTGTGTGCACATGCAGGTGTGGTTGTTTTGGATGGGTTCATGCTGAGCTGAGGGTGTGATCTCAAGGACTGGGAGTGGAAAGGGGAGAGCTTAGCCTAGTCCCTCCTGTTAAATTACAAGAGTCTGCAAATTATTTCTGTGGTGTTACTTTTTCAAAAAAACAACAGTAGCAGCAGCAGGACTTGGAAGAAAAACTGTAAGGTTGCCCATTTTTCTACACTGGTTCTACTCTTGTGCTTTACAGCAGCCCAACAGGTAGAAATTAAACATTTGCCACTGTTATCTCCCTGCTGAGAATTTTTTTTAATTGTGCTGTGTTAGGCAACTGGGGCAAGGCGGTTTGAGCATATAACGTCAATCCTGGCCTGACTGCATTGCCGGCCAATTAGTTTCCAGGCCAATTCGAAGTGCTGGTTTTGACATATAAAGCCTTAACTGGGTCAGGATCTCAATACCTCAAAGACTGCCTCTCTTCAATTGTGGCTGTTTTGCAGAGTATGTACAGGTGCTTCGATTGTGAAGGCCTGTATCCTTTGAAGATTCCTTAAATTGTGTGAGGTAAAGGTAAAGGGACCCCTGACCATTAGGTCCAGTCGTGACCGACTATGGGGTTGCAGCGCTCATCTCGCGTTATTGGCCAAGGGAGCTGGCATACAGCTTCCAGGTCATGTGGCCAGCATGACTAAGCCACTTCTGGTGAACCAGAGCAGCACACGGAAACGCCGTTTACCTTCCCGCTGTAGCGGTACCTATTTATCTACTTGCACTTTGACGTGCTTTCAAACTGCTAGGTTGGCAGGAGCAGGGACCGAGCAACGGGAGCTCACCCCGTCGCAGGAATTCGAACCGCTGACCTTCTGATCGGCAAGCCCTAGGCTCTGTGGTTTAACCCACAGCGCCACCTGCGTTGTGTGTGAGGTGTGTGAAGAGGTGAGCAAATGATGCTTTGATTTTCACCAGTGAAATTCACGGTATGTGGAATAGGTGGCTGTGAGCATCCTTGGTTTTGTCTGTTGCGTGTTATGCAATGGAAAAACATTAGAGGTTACGAGCATCCCATCCGTTGCTCACCACAAAAGTCACTTCTGCTCCCATTCCAGTCCCTTAACGCGCCTTGCATAATTTTTGTTACAAAAACAACAGCCGTGATGCAGAAGGGACAGATGAGGTTGCAGAAAAACAGAGCGTCCCACAGCCTGTTGCCAGTTGCCCAGCCTAGACTCCAGCCGCCCAGCCCCTGTGGAGGGTGTTGTTGGTTGTGCACTTGCATTTGGACATCCATACACCAAAGAAGGACAGGCCCACCCTCTGTTGAGGGGGGGTGGATCGTTCTAGAGGCCGAAGCCTGGAAAAGGGGCAGCTTCTACGCAGGACACTTCACAGCAACTTATTTATTTATTGCATTTACACCCGTCCCTTTTTCTCCAAGAAGCTTGTGGTGGCATCCGTGGTTCTTCCCCCTCCTCATTTAATGCCCCCCCAACAACACTGCAAGGTAGAGTAGCCGGAGAGGTGGTGGCTGGCCCCCAGGTTCACCCAATGGGCTTCATGGCCAAGTGAGGGGATTTAACCCTGGTCTCTCCCAGATCCTGGCCCAACACTTGAACCACTATACCACACTGGCTCCCAGTTTTAACAAGGCAGTGCAAGAGGCGGCACCATGCCTGGAACTAGAAAAGAGGGGGCTGTCCTTGTGAAATATGGACAACGTGAAGGGTATGGAAATCTCCCTCCTAGGGCCTCTGCCGTTTCCCATGTGGAATCAGAGTTGCGTCACCACCATCATCATCATCGGCCTTGATTGCGCTCACTGAAAAGATCTTGTGTTGTCATGGGCATGTTCGAGGGGGAAGCCATCCATGGGCACCCACTGCGGCAGCACCAGGAGCAGGAGGAGGAGGAAGGTGTTTACATGCCAGAGTCCTCCTTCCCCAAAGACCCAAAGGCCACTGGCTCCCGGTGAGCCATTGAGGCATGTTGGAACCTGACCAGCGCTGTTTGCTTCCGCAGCCGGAGCCTTGTTTATTTGCTTTTGAGCCTTTCGTAATGATAGGTGGTGAGTCCATGGTGCAATTAAGCACTTCAGCTGGCACAGTGGAGCCAGGAGCTGGGTGGACAGGAAGGGCTGCCGTCTGAGCCGAGGGATGCTCCTGCTGCTGGGTAAACATCTTGAGGGGAAGAAGGCTCCCCGCCAGCTCTCCAGCTGTGAAAGAGGGGCTGCCCAGCCCTGAGAGCAGCTGGGGAGCTGCTCCAGATGTTAAATAAGTATCCTGTCTTTACCATCACTCCCTAGGAAGGTGGGAAACCTCCTTCCTTGGAGATTGTTAACTTGAGGTTGGATGGACACCTGTCATGGATGCTGATAGCATTGGAAGGAGGTTACCAACCCCAGAGCCCCCCTGGACCCTTCCAACTCTGCCGTTTTATGATCTGGACCAAAACGGCCCACAGAGCCACAGGATAGTTGGTAGGGATGGGGGGACAAACTCACACAGGCACACGGGCACACCCCCTTACACAATTCAGGTGCCAGGTTCATCAGTGGGTGGGTGGGGGAATGTACTTGCTGACCGACACAGAACACAATTTTCAGCCTTCATGTGTTTATAATTTCTAAACATGGAGGTTGCTGCTAGTTCAAATGGCTTTGGCGGTTGGGGAAAGAATTGGGCAAATCCGTGGAAGAATTGTTGTGTTCCTAAGGCTGCTTGAGTTCTTGTGAGGTGTGAAAAGGAAGACAATTGTGCAGCCCTTTGCAAAACATCCTTGGACATGTCCAGACGTCTCTCCCCTGCCCCTCACTGAATCCCCCCCTCCTTCTCCTCAGTATTTCATCACCTTCTCTGTCAAATGCAATGAGCCGGGATGGATTAATTGGCATGATTAAACAGACAGTGGCTTAAATTCCATTTGAAAAGCAGAGCCCATTAATTGGACCTGATCTTCAGGAAGATTCATGCTTTCAACTAGCCCACTCATTCCTGCCTCCCCCCCCCATCCTGTCCGTGGGGAGGAGAGTGCCCCCCCCCGGTTTATGGATGACACAAAGCAGCCACAGACCAGCCCATAGCCCAGAATTGACCACTGTTGAGCTCAGGAGCGATGGTGGAGAGATCCGGTTGTGTTTCAGGGGGAGCTGCCTGATCCACCTGTAAGTCTTCCTGGGAGGGGGGAAGAGTTGCAGTTCACACAAATACTGTAGTAAGATACATTTCTACAGCCAGACAATATATACAGAATTGCATTGTGTTGGGGGAGTAGCTTGCAAAAATGTGTATATTAAAAATTTGGGATTATTAATGAGAAATTTGCATTAAAATGCCAGGGGATTTTTACAATATTTGTGAATTGCTGCAGAAATGTGGAAAACTGAACATAATATTGGCAAAATGAAGAACATTATTATTTAATTCCTTTTTTAAAAAAAGATGAACTCAAAGCAAATTACAGAAACAAACTTTAATACAAACATAAAAAACCAAGCTTAACGCTCTCAATAATATACAGAAAAGAGCAGATCCAGCTCAGCCCCATTGACAGACTCTGCCACCTGCACTCTTGGGAGCCAATCCTTCCTCCTCCAAACCTGCTGCTTATGTTAGGTTGTTGGGCTACTGGGCATCAGTCAAACTCTTGCAGAACTACCAAAAACCCCAATTTGCCTTATATTCCACTCTTGTGCACATCATTTCTTAAAGGCACCGTGGCAGCCCATACCTTTGCAGCAGTAGCAGCAGGTTAATGCTGGGCTCTCAGGACTTTGCAGGAAGTGAAGGGAATGGCAGAGAATTTCAGTGGGGGTTAAAACATCAGGTGCCAGGGCAGAGGGTGCCTCGAAGCCACTGTGGGGAGCTCCCAGCTCCCATCAGAGTTCCTCCTCCTTCATTTCCTTACTATCTTCTTGACTTTCAAAAGTGTTTTCCCCATTTTCTCTACAATTCAAGTGAAAAGGATAGTGCATTTAGTTATATGGCTTGGGGAAAAGAAGCTCCCAATCTCCCATCTCTCTGAGAGCAAATAGGCTTCTATTGTGTATGTATAATAAGACACTAAAGTCAGAAAGGAATTACTTTCACTTGCTTTTCAAAACAGTAGCTGTAAAAAATTTGATTCTCCAGATACTTATCTGAGAATTGTTTTCAAGTATACCTGTATGCTAATAGTCACAGTGAAAACAGGAGCAAGGTGGTCTTTAATCTGGATTAGTCCAGCTAGCCCACTTTTGCCAGAATTTTTCAGACTAGGTTTGGAAGTGCTGAAACTGCTGCATGCTCATGTGTGGCATACTGTCTATGCAGCCTTAAAACCACAAAATCCATGGTGCAGTGCAAGTGCATGTGCAAAAACTGTGGCACCCGTCATCTCTTAAGTAGGGGACCCTTTAATTGGAGGGAACCATTAAGGCAGCGTTGAAAAAGGCAGCGTGAATGGAACCAGCTGCTGCTCAAATGGGGGGCAGATTTTCCATGGGAATCCGCTGCTGTTTATCTTCCTGACTGTATATGCTGCAGTGCTGTCATAGAAATGATAATCAGACTATTAGGGCTTCATGGCTACTGGATCCAGGAGTGGGTCCTAGACACACACACACACACACACACACACACACACACACACGTGTGTTTCCATCTGCCCTGATTGGGAGAGGCAGGGAGTCTTTTCCCTGTTGATAGTGAAGGTCACTTTCCGTCCCTCTCCTTATTGTCAGGTACAAGAAGCTCCCGGGAGCCCCAGAAGAGCCAGAAATAGATCGACAGGCTCTGAGGATCACTATCTGGGGAGCCGCAGATTCAGCTTCTCCATTAATAACCGTGGAAGGCTTGGCCGGCTGCACGGAGGTCTCCGTGCCAGAGCCTGGCCTGGGGTGATACTGCTGGGTGCTGCCAAAGGTGCTGCTGCTGTGATTGTGGTTCCTTGCGGGGAGGGGGGGGGGTGACCTGTAAGAGCAGCAGGCTGGAGAAGAAGGTCCCTGCCTGGGCCACAAAGTGGGTAAGTGCTTCTGATATATAATGTCAAGGAACCCAGGAGCTGAGGGCTGATTTAGGCAGGGGGCAGGGCGGCCCTTGCCCATTGCTGCCTGGCAAGTAAACATTAGCTGGAAGCAGAGCAGTCACTCTCCTTGGGGCATTGCTGCGAAGACGGCACACTTTGTAGCTGGGGGTCTGCAATGGACCGGCACCCACTTCCTCACACAGAGCCACCGGGTTGCCGAGTGTTGGGGCAGGGGGAAGTTGGACTGGAAACGCCACTGGGCAGGTGGGCACTGCTAGGAAAGTGGGGAGCTTCTGAAATATTCCAGCTTCTTTCTCTGGATGTTGAGCTTTATTTTTTTAAAAATAATAATAATAAACTAAAGGTTGTATCCAGTGTGAGTTATATTCAGAGTAGACCCATTCAAATGGATGGAGATGGCTAGTGGGTCTACTCTGAGTAGCACTCACACTGGTTTCAGCCCCGAGTTTTGGTCAGTCCTTTCTTGTGTCCTTCTGAAGTGCTGCTGAATAACAAAAACAACAACAATTTATATGCCATCCATCTGACTGGGTTACCCCCAGCCACTCTGGGCAGCTTCCAACAAATTAAAATACGGTACACCAAACATTAAAAACTTCCCTATCCAAGGCAGGGGAGCTGATGCCCTCAGAGCCTCCAGCAATTCAGCTGAGAGATGCACCACTTTGAGAAGCAGTTTTAAAAGTAGGATATAAAAATGTAAATTGTTGGTGTTATTTAACGAACATATTGGGCTACCTGGCTTAGGGGATTTTATTTGTTTTGTGTGTTTGTCTATTTAACATCCAGGAAGCGGGGCAGATTAGCCCAATGTTGCCTATTCTGCTGATGGGAGACTTTCCAGGGTCTGAGGCGGGTGTGTGTGTGTTTCTTCGTGTCTTCGTCTTCCATCAATACTTGCTGCCTGCTCCTTTTTAACCAGAGTTGCTACCAGGGTTTGAACACAGGGATCCCCTGCATGCAAAGCGCCGTGATGCCCGTCCCTCAGTAAGCACAGCCCAGGAGATCCACCACCACCATTGCCTCTCTGTTGGTGGAGTTGCCTGGATGCAACAAATGATTTCTGGGCTCCATCCCTTAAGCTGCTGTGGAGAGGGAATGTTAGGCAGGGACAGCTGATCCTCCCTTGGAATCATAGAATTGTAGAGTTGGAAGGAACCCTGAGGGTCATCAAGTCCAACCCCCTGCAATCCAGGGATTTCCACGCACAGTCTCCCATCCAATTTGAAACCATACTGGACCCTGCTTAGCTTTTTCTGCTGGGCCAAAGCCCCCACCATCCGGGCTAGTTTCAGGGCTTGGCAGCTGATCTTACAGCTTAGGTTACACACGAGAGTCCTGTTTTTATTTCACTAAGTGCACGCCGGGCACCAGTTGTTGTATTCCACCACTGCACCGCTTGGCTTTCTGCCTGTGAAAGGTGCACTATCACCAGATGTGTGCATCTGCAAGTCAACCTCCTTGCTCAGACAGGATAAGTGCCTCTTTGCCTCCTAGCAAGACCCTGACACCCCCCCCCACCTCCACCCCTTTTCAGAATGCTCCTTTGCATGGCTGTTTGGAGCAACCCGGAGAAGCCAAGGAAAGAGGGAAAGCAGCAAGGAGAGATTCCCTCCTCAGGCCCTTCCCTTTTTTGCTCCATCTTCTCCATCTTCCTCCCAAATCTCTCCCAAGGAAGGAGCCGGGGGGGGGGGGGCAAAGTGTTTTGAATGGTCCTTTGCACTAAGTTTTGGGAAAGTGCAGAAACTTCAGGAACTGCTCCTGCTTTTTCTTAGCTTCTGTACACCCTTTGCATCTGCCAGAAGATATTTGGGGAGGAGGAGAATTGTTGTTGGTCAAAAATTACTAGCCAAGTCAAGATTTGCCTGACCAATAGGGTGCCTGGTGTTTGCCCATTGGCAGTGTGTTTCCCTAGACTAGCACCCTCTTTTGACCCTGAAGAGCAGGTAGGTGGAGGCTCCTTCTGTGCAGGCACGAGGCTTCCAGGTCCAGTGTTGCCCCCCCCCTGTCCAGCTGCAGAGGTGCCCTTGCTCTCTGGCCCAGTAAGCCCTCCTGACTTCTGCAAGGGCCACTCTTGCTGCTTGCTACGGTAGTTGCTGGGTCTCCTAAGTGGCTCTGGCTGACTGAGCAGCTCCTGGTGCATGACGTGCACCCTGGAAGAATTTCAGCTGCCATTGCTGCCGACAGTGGTGCTGTGATAGCAGGCAGCCTCTGTTTGTTTCAGCTGGTTGCGCTGACAGGAGGGCTGGGCAAGCAAGAAGCAGGCCAACCTGATTGAATTACAGAAGGATCGGCCCTTGGCTGAGGAGTGGGGAAAGCAGAGAAGCCGCTGGCCGCTTCTTCTAGCCAGGTCACAACAGCTGACGCCACACATGGCTGCCAGGTTAAAAAGAGGATTCGATCATTCTTGCATCATGCAGGCGTCACTAGTTGCTAGCCAGTATAGAATGGATCTTCCATCTCCAGAGGCAGTCTACCTCCGAGTCCCAGGCCCTGGGGACAGATAACTGGGAGAGGGGTGATGGTTGCCTAGTGCCCTGCTTGTGAGATTCCTGGAGGTGCCTGGCTAGTGGCTGTGGGATACTTCTATTGGACACCAAGCTCTTCTCTTCTCTTCAGGGGAGCTGCTTCCAGGCCTGCAGGCTGAGCGCCTGGAGACTCTGCACACGCCAGGCTAAGGGGGCAGGGATAGACCTGTCCCAGTTTCCCATCTGCAATTGAAAGGGCTGTAACACATTTTGGGAGCACCCCTTTTGCATGCAGGAGGACCCAGATCCCAGCCGGGCAGGGCTGGGAAAGAAAGGGCAGCGGCCAGTCAGTGAAGGCAGAGTGGAGTTAGGTGGACCTACCCGTACCTGCCCGTCAGTCAAGGGCGGCTCTTTCTTTTGTTTCTGGAACTTGCATCCAAGGAGACGCCTCCAAGGCAGAGGCTGCGGCTTTTGATCTTCTCAGGAAGATCTCAGGCACATCTTTAGCTCTTCAGACCCTGTGTCTGAATTTGCAAGGAATTTAATGTAATCCCTGTAATATTTCCCATTCCAAAGGCACTTCTTCATTCCTGTTGGGCCTTTTTCCGGTGGGGCAGCCATCCCTCCAAAGAGGGTTTGTTAAATGCTCTTGTGCGGCCTCTCCTAAGGACTGTGGGAAACCCAAGCAAATGTTTGCACATGTCTTGGCCTGACCACAGCTCC
This sequence comes from Zootoca vivipara, assembly GCF_965207765.1. NCBI lineage: Eukaryota > Metazoa > Chordata > Lepidosauria > Squamata > Lacertidae > Zootoca > Zootoca vivipara. The sequence continues at coordinate 133,239,933 of NC_142582.1, read as the reverse complement.
CATCAGTCCAGCCAGAGGGCCCCGCCCCACCCGCAGGAGCCTCTGGGGAAGAAAGTGATGAGGAAGGGGCCTCTGCCTGTGGCTGGAGCAGAGCAGAGAAGTGGGAAAGAGACAAGCAGTCTGACTTGGCCTGAGGTGGCTTTCTTAGAGATCCTTATACCTTGGTATCCTTTCCCGCTTTGTAAAGGATCTTGGGTCCCGATCCAACAGAACTCATGGCAAGCGAGGACAGGTTTTTCTCTGCCCCAGTTCCCAAATGTGCTGGGACTTGGGGTGGGCTGGGTGATCATAGTTCTGTAGGTGGTCTCTAGGACAGAAGACGTTTGCTCCCTTCCCAAACTGTATCTTTCCCTGGACTCTCTGAAGGAAATGGACACCTCTCGGGGGTCACAAGGGTAGGTCTCCAGGCATCTTCTGGAGCCCCTCTTCTTCATAGAATTGTAGACCCCCTGCAAGGCAGGAATCTCAACTCAAGCCATCCATCTTCCTGCTGCTGCAGTTTTAGACCTGAGCCCCTCTGGTCCTCCTCCTGGTGCCTCCCCTACCCCTACTTCTACCCCCTGCATGTGGCTGACCCTTTTCCTCTCTCTCCTTCTTCCCCTCCCCCAGATGCTCGAGCCAGAGGCTGCCGCACCAGGGGCCTTGCCCTCCACAAAGGAGGACAGAACAAGTCCCACGGCCCACACCATGAGGGAGGACTCGATGGAAGAGACAATGGCAGTGGCCCAGGACCCCCCAACAATAGCATCCGGGGAGAAGGGGGCCCCCAGCCCTGGAAAGCACAAGGAGGAGGAGGAGGAGGAAGGGGCCAAAGAGACCCACCTCAGCCCCACAGCCTTCGCCATCCCCAAGCTGCGGCTGGAGGACACAGCGGCCATCGCCACATTTGATCTTGATGGCCCAGCGGACTTTGGGGAGGAGGAGGAGGAGGAAGAAGAGGAGGAGGAGGAAGAAGAGGAGGAGGAAGAAGAAGATGATGATGAGGAAGACGAAGACAGCCACGAAGCCTACCTGAGCAGAGGGGAGGTGAAGCGCTGCAGCATGTTTGAAGCCTCGGCCGGCGAGCCACCAGCCTGCAGGCTGAGCGCCCAGAACTCACTACGGCGTCGCACCCACAGCGAGGGGAGCCTCCTGCAGGATCCGCGGGGCGGGCACTGCTTCACCTCTGACACCAGCCTCAACTATGCCGAGGCCCAGGGCCCAGGCACCAGCTGGACACTGCCGTCCCCCCAAACACTCAAGAAGGAGCTGGCCAGGAACGGGGGCTCCATCCACCAGCTCACCCTGCTCTTCGTTGGGAACCGGAAGGTAGGGCGCGCAGAGGGATCGCCTGCAGGGAATTTGGGGGGCAGTGGGGGCGCTTGGCATAGGGGCAGAAGGTGTTTTCCTCAAGAAAGGCAGGCAGTGGGTTCTGGGGTAGTCTTATTTAAATGTTTCTAGTCCTTTAGACAGAGAAGAAAGGCTTGTTTCTGTGCTCCAGATGCAATTCCTTTCCCAGGGAAAGCCAATAACTGGCACATTTGGATTCAGTCCTTGTGCGGCTCAGACCTAAAGAGTGCTAAGGTAACATGCAGCTTCCAGCCAAGGCAGCCTTCTCTGCAGCCATCTCCAAGTGCCAGCAGCACCCATAAACCAGGTGCGCAGCCTGGGAGTCACTTTGGACTCACAGCTGTCCATGGAGGCACAGGTTAATTCTGTGCCCAGGGCGGCTGTCTACCAGTTCCATCTGCTATGCTGGCTGAGACCCTACCTGCCTGCGCACTGCCTGGCCAGAGTGGTGCATGCTCTGGTTATCTCCCACTTGGACTACTGCAATGTGCTCTATGTGGTGCTACCTTTGAAGGTGACTCAGAAACTACGGCTAATAACAGAATGTGGCAGGTAGACTGTTGACTGGGACCTGTCATCAGGACCACATAACACCAGTCTTGAAAGACCTACATTGGCTCCCAGTACGTTTCCGAGCACAATTCAAAGTGTTGGTGCTGACCTTTAAAGCCCTAAATGGCCTCGGCCCAGTATACCTGAAGGAGCGTCTCCACCCCCATCATTCTGCCCGGACACTGAGGTCCAGCACCAAGGGCCTTCTGCTGGTTCATTTACTGCGAGAAGCGAAGTTACAGGGAACCAGGCAGAGGGCCTTCTCAGTAGTGGTGGGGCACCAGATGTCCTTTGGCCTTTTGTTGCACCCATAACCCTGGAGAGGTCAATCTGAGCAATGCTGTACTTCTGCCCAGGATGCCGGTGGGCAGGGCAGCTATGTGCTGCTGCTGCTGCTGCTAGCTTCTGCGCTTTGTCCATTATTGCTGCTGCTGTTTCATGGTTGGTACACCTGCTGCAGCTCAGCCTCCTTGGAGCCCTCGGCCAGGAACTGGTCTGTATCTAACCTGATTAGCTGCAGGAAGCCTGCTTGATGGCAGCAGCTGCAGGGCTGAGGCTGCCCAGTCCTGAATTCCTGGTGGGGGCTCTTATCATTTGCTTGCCCAAGATGCATGCGTGTGAGCACATGCTTCACCCCTGGGTGACCCTCCTAAAGGCAGCGAGAAGCTGACTTCTGCTCTCCATTGGAGACAGGAGACTTGACAGCACATACAAGCAGATAAATGCAAACAAGAGCCAAGCCTACAGTCGTTAGAAAGGTATTTCTTTGGAGATCATTTTCTTCTCTCCCTCTTCCTCCCTCCCCCCCCCACCCCAAAAAACGGCCTCTTCGCCAAACAGGATTTTCTCTGCTGTTCTATTAATTTTTCATTTTGGTGGGCAACATTTTCCCCACACTGTGCTCTGCAGCAGCAACTCCACCTGGGACATGGGAGGGAGAGGTGAACTGGCCAGGAGGCCACTTTCTTTCAGCCTTTTGCACAAATTGTTGGTTGGGAATGTGGCAGTGGGGTGTGTTGCTGGAATGGCTTGGCAACAACAACAACAACAACAACAACCACCACCCTCGTTTTGCTTACGCCTTAGAGAATGTTTGTTTACATTCCAAGGCATCATGGTGGGTAAAAAAGGAACAGCCGTTTTCCAGTCTGTTTCATAAGGATGCTGTTTGCCTTTTTTTGTCCCCGCTTTCAAAACCTCAGAATGCTTTCTGCGATCTTTCTCGATCATCCTCACAGACAAGTCACCGCGTTCTCCCTTTCACAGATAGAGAGACTGAGGCTGAGAGTGTAGCTTACCCAAAGCCAGCAAATCCATGATAAGAACTAGCTAGGATGTAAAGCAAAGTTTCTAAATTAGACCCATCTAGACCAGTTGCTGGTGGGCACTCAGGAGAGAGGACAACGGCCCTCACATCTGATTGGCTAGTGGGTGAAGCAGGGAATCTGGAGAAGAGGGGGGGATGACATTTAGCACGCCCCCCGCCCATAACTCCCAAGCCTACAGCGAGCAGTGCCCCCCCCCCAACGACAAAGCGGTGAAGCTCCCCCCCTTCCGCCAGCTCGTTGTAGGCTTGAGGCTTGGAGGGGGGGAGGGAGGACCAAAAAAAAATGCACCGGGTACCACCTGACCTTGCTACGCCTCTGGTCCTCAGCAGCAGCTCCTGCCTAGCTGGTTACCAAAACCCTCCTTCCTCCTTAATTCTCAACCCAAGAGTTTCCCACACTCCCAGGCTGGGCTCATGGTGTGTCTTGGCTGCCTCCTGGCGGTCATTTCCAGGATGGCTTGGGACATTCCAGATCAGCCCTTCCTTGCAGGGAGAGACCGGAAGGGCACGTCTACACAGGGAGGAAGTTCATTGTGGATTAGAAGCTGCTTCTGCCTCAATTTTCTGAGGGGTGGGGTGGGGGTGGGGTTCTCCACACCAGGTCCTCGTCATCCAGCTGTCAGTCTGAACGGTTTCCCATCAAGATTTGGTTTTCCCAGCTGAGGGATAATCCAGTAAGGGAATTAAAACCAATATAAAATTGAATGTTGCCACATATCCCCAGCCTCCTATTTTGTTTCTGTCATGTTTGTGGGTTGCTGTTGTTTTAATTTCAAAGCACTTCCCCCCCCCAAAAAAACAATTGCTTTCTGTGTGTGAACGGGCAAGAGCAGTTCAATTACTCAGTCTGCAAGATCCTGACACAGAGCAAGGCCTCCCATTGTCTGTCTGTCTGTCTGGTCTAGCCTGGCTGTTCTTTGCCCTCTTTGTAAGTTGCTCCTCAGCAGGCTGCCAATGGGGCTGTGGGCAATGCACACATACACAGGCATATATTTCATTTTTTCACCTGCTCATTTGTGCAAATCTGGTAGATTAAAAAAACTATGTTTCAAACATTAAAAGGGACTGCTTTGCCAGGGAAACCAAATTTACTTAACACAAACCCTATGAATTCTTTATATATTCTGTCCAAAGCCTTTTCTGCATCTAATGACAATATAATAAACTCCCCTTCATCTTTGTTTAAATTTATCAAATCTATTGTTAATCTGATATTAACTGTAGCTTGTCTTGTTTTTATAAAACCCGTCTGATTATTAGGTATCAAGTCTTTAATAACTATTTGGTAATTTTGCAGCCAATATTGCATTCGAAATCTTTGCATCAACATTCATTAATGATATTGGTCTATAATTTGGACATTTAGTAGGGTCTTTGTTAGGTTTTGGTATAATTATTATTAAAGCATCATTGATTGTTGTAGCAGATATACCGTACCTTTATGAGCTATTTCCTCATAGACTTTCTTTGTCACTTTCCCCCCCAGTTGGTTTACAATACATGATTGAACTGGAGTCCTGTGTGTGTGTGTGTGTGTGTGTGTCAATTCTGAAACTGACTAGATAAAAAGAAGGACCCGGCTGCATTTCAAGTCACTAATGTGTCTACAGCCACTGTTAGGTCGTTTGCATGCAGCTTCCCAAAGCAGAGCAAATGGGAGTGTGCACAGCACACAGCCTGGTTGGAAACTACCCCTGTGCTGGTGAGGGCTTGCCCCCTTTCTGTCACCACTGGCAGCAGCGAGAGGAAGAGGGGGCCCCAAGTGCTCAGCTGCTCCTGCCTGCCTTTCTGCCTCTGCATGGAAGCAGCAGAGTCTCTCCCACTCTCCCCTTCCAACAATGGGAGGAAATGTGTTTGGTGCAGGCTGCCTCTTGGAGTGTCTCTGCCAGGGAGGGAGACAGTCAGGCCAGTAATCTCCGGAAAGCCTCACCTAGCAGGCGAAGGAAGCTGCGGGACCCTCAGGCTCCTTGGCTCGGGAGCCCATTCCCACGGGTGGGGGAAGGGAGGCAATTGACCAAGAGAGATCAATTTCTCAGCAAATTATCCTCCTGAGCTGAGCGTGCAAAAAGTGTGGATTTATATTCTTCCCAGGTTGCAACCCAGTGTTGGATACAATGGGGCTTGCTTCTGAGCTGAACACATAACCAGCCAGATGTGCGGGTATAAATAATAAATGAAAATAATAATAATACAGAATTGGGCTGCCCCCTATTTCAGTATATTCAATGAATAGTACTTTTGATTACTGGTTAAACCACTGAGGCTAGGGCTTGCCGATCAGAAGGTCAGCGGTTCGAAAGCATGTCAAAGTGCAAGTAGATAAATAGGTACTGCTACAGCAGGAAGGTAAACAGCGTTTCCATGTGCTGCTCTGGTTCACCAGAAGTGGCTTTGTCATGCTGGCCACATGAACCGGAAGCTGTACACTCGCCAGTAAAGCGAGATGAGCGCCGCAACCCCAGAGTCGTTCACGACTGGACCCCACGGTCAGGGGTCCCTTTACCTTTACTTTACCTATTGGAGCTGAAAAGTGTTGATTTGGGGGAAAATGTCTTATAATTCATCCAGAAAAGCTTCTGTTGCATTTTGTAGGTTGTCACAACTTCTGGCACAGCCATAAAATATGGAGGAGGGGTGTTGCAGGAAAAGATTGCAGAACAGCAGGAGCATAAATGCAGCAAAACACCCTATTTAAAAATGGTGCTCTTTCTAAGTGAACAATTAGCAGGAATTTCATTCCCTTTTAGTAAAAGGAGTCAGAGACTTGCTATGCTTTATAAACTGGAGAGAAATTAAGGGAGGAGACCGTTCCAAAGAAAAGCTTGCGGTGATTCGGTTCTTGCATTCTGGTTACAGTTAAAGAAGCAGGAAGAGGAGGAACAGGGAGCAGAGATACCCCATGGCTAGGGGTTCTGGGCTGGGCCCTTGGTCTTTGGAGGTGGCAGAAGGATTCCAGGAGAGGGTGGCTCCCCCTCAGCTGCAGCCTGCCTTCAAGGGGCATCTCACTCCCCAGGGGCTTCTGCTTATCCCCATCCCCTCCCATCTCATCCTCGTGCTTCTCTCCCCTGCAGCAGCAGCATCAACAACCACAACATGGGCACCTGCTGGACCCCGACTGGGCCCTTGACCGAGGAGTTTTTTCTCGAGGGGCCCGCAAGAAGACAAACAAGAACCTGTAAGTCGAGGGAGGGGAGGGAAGCAATCTTGGGAGGGGGCTGAGGCCAGACCCAGAGTACCTGCCTGGGGTTGGGGATGCCCCACACCAGGCAGGTATAGCCCTCAGATGCCACTTGAAACAGACACACGCCCCTGTGTGAAGATTCCTGGGAACTGTAGTTTGATAAGGGTGCCAAGAGTTGTTAGAACCCTAGCACACTACAATTCCCAGGATTCTTTGTGCGTGGTGTGGGGGGCATGTTTTAAATACATGATATGGATGTGACCCTGGAAACCCAGATCCCAAGTGTGGTGGGTTCCTTTGAGTGGACTCACTAGTGGAGTGAGTGCTAATGGTTATTTCCTTTACTGTTCCTTTCCATGGAGCTGGGGTGGGATGGGGTCAGTTTCTGCATGCTCAAGATATCCTCCGACTATTCCTCGCGTGTTCCAGGGCTAATTGTATGTTCATGGGTGGGGCTTGCTTGCTTGCTCCTGAAGGAAAAACACTCTGCCCATGCTCAGAAGCCCCTTGCGTGGGGGCTTCTTCTACCAGCCGCAGCAGCCAGAGGAGGAGGCAGTTTGCAGCCCATCCACACCAGTCCCCATGCCTGCTTTATGTAGCCTGGTGCAGAATGAGACCCTGGGTGCTGGGCAGCCTGTGTGCAAAGTCAGAAACAGGGTCAGCTGGCCTCCCCTGAACTCCACCCCTCTTGCCCATTGCTGGACCAGGAAAATGTAAACCTAGAAAGGGGGGGTGTTGGTATGTCTACCACTTTTCTACTTTCTTAGGGAACGGGGTGTCCTCAGCAATTGCTAAAAGGCCTGGTCTACCAAGACTCCTAGGTCATTTTCACATGTACTGCTCTCAAGCCAGGTGTCACCCATCCTGTATTCGTGCCTTTCATTTTTTTTGCCCAAGTGTAGTACTTTACATTTCTCCTTGTTAAAATTCATCTTGTTTGCTTTGACCCAGTTGTCTAATCTGTTAAGGTCATTTTGAAGTGTGATCCTGTTCTCTGGGGTATTAGCCACCCCTCCCAATTTGGTGTCGTCTGCAAACTTGCTCAGGATGCCCTCAAGCCCATCATCCAAGTCATTGATAAAGATGTTGAATAAGACTGGGCCCAAGACAGAACCCTGTGGCACCCCACTAGTCACTTCTCTCCAGGATGAGGAAGAGCCATTGATGAGCACCCTTTGGGTTCGGTCAGTCAGCCAGTTACAAATCCACTGAATGGTAGCATTGTCTAGCCTGCATTTTACCAGCTTCTTCACAAGAATATCATGGGGCACCTTGTCAAAAGCCTTGCTGAAATCAAGATAGGCTACATCCACAGCGTTCCCTTCATCTTCTAGCCCAAAGAAGGGATCTGAACCCAGGACCGCTTGAAGCTTGCCTGACACACTGGCCCTTAAGAAGTGGGGCGGGGCATCTAAATCAGCCACTCCTCCTCCTCTGCAGATGCGGGCAAAACGGTGGGCACAGGGAGGGCTTCAGGAGTCCCGCTGCAGATGCTTGAGCGTGGGGCCGGCTTTGGCTCGCTTGGGAAGCGTCGTTGCGAGACGCTGCCACAGGGTGTCGCTGTTGGCGCGCTATTTAGGCGGCTGCGGTGGAGGGGAGGATCGGGCGCCCGTTTCTGAGCACGAGGGTCCGGGGAGGGAAAGAAGTTCAGCTGCCTTTGAGGTCTCCGCGGACGCAAATGCATCCCTCCGCGCGGGGGGTCGCCGAATGGTACCTGGAGAGGTGAGGGAGCCAGCAGCAGCCCCGCCTGAGCGCAGGAGACGCGGCTTCCTCGCGAGTAAGAGGAGGGCGTTCGGGTTTATTTTAAAGAAAAAGTACCGGGAAATACTATTTTGAAACAAGGGCGTAGGACGCTCAGAGATGCATGTGGGCCCTTCTAAATCTGCACTCTGCATTTGCTCAGGAGCGCTCTTACCGATTCCCCACGTTGTTGACTCACTGGCATTCCAGTCAGTCATTGAAAACGGAGTTGTGGGCTACGAGTGGCCTGGGCGCAAATCCTCAGAGCTGGACTCTTGAAAAATCCGTTTTGGGGGTGAGACGAGCCCCCTGGCCCTGGCCCCACCTCTCCAAAAGACCTGGGTCTGGAAAGGACGTTGGGAGATCAGCTATGAATAAATAAATGGGGGGGGGGTTCCTTTCAATTAAGAGTAAGGGGGTTGGGGAGGTGCGGGTATGATGCTTAATCTGTACATCCGCTGCGTCTCAAGGGCGACCCATTTGACCCTGGTTTGTTTTTTTGTTTTTATAAACAATTTTTATTAAATTTTCCAAATAAACAGAAAAAAACAAAAAACAAATTTTTAAAAATACATTTCCTCTTGTATTCACCCATCTCAATTCATTTCGCTCTGCAGAGCTGTGACTTCCCTCCCTCCAGTCATTCGGCTTTGTTTCTCACTCTTATCTCGCAGTTTCTTTTCACCCCCATGATTGAAAGAACTTCGTAGGATTTATTTCAGTCCTGGAAGTGTCTTTAAACTTCTACAATACTTATCCATATAGTCAGTGAATTTACTCCATTCCCTTTGGAACTTTGTCTCTCCCTGGTTTCGGATCCCGCAGGTCAACTTTGCTAACTCTGCATAGTCAATCATTTTCGTCTGCCACTCCTCAATCGTCGGTATCTCTTGTGATTTCCATTTTTGGGCTAATAAGGTCCTCACCGCGGTTGTAGCATACATAAATAGTCTCTGATCTCCCTTTGCTATTTCCTCTCCTATTAATCCCAATAGAAAAGCTTCAGGTTTTTTGGGAAAGGTATACCTAAACATCTTTTTCAATTCATTATATATCATTTCCCAAAATCTTTTTACTTTTTTGCATGTCCACCACATATGATAAAATTCACCATCTTTATCTTTACATTTCCAGCATAATTTACTACACATTCTATACATTTTAGCTAATTTTACTGGTGTTAGGTACCATCTATATATCATTTTCAATATATTTTCTTTCAAAGCGGTACATGCAGTAAATTTCAGTGATTCATTCCATAATTTCAACCACACATCATACTCCATATTGTACCCAAAGTTTCTTGCCCATCTTATCATCACCTCTTTTGTCATTTCATCTTTTGTAAACCACTCTAACAAAAAATTATACAAAATAAAAAAAATCTTTCCAGTAGCACCTTAGAGACCAACTAAGTTTGTCATAGGTATGAGCTTTCGTGTGCATGCACACGAAAGCTCATACCTATGACAAACTTAGTTGGTCTCTAAGGTGCTACTGGAAAGATTTTTTTTATTTTGTTTTGACTGCGTCAGACCAACACAGCTACCTACCTGTAAAAAATTCCACGTTTTTGATAGCAATTTCACTCTGCCTTCCAACAATTCTATTTGAAATTTGGACCCCATTTGACCCTGGTTTGTGAGGGTGGGCATTCAGGTTGGATGGGAGGCCAAAAATAGAGGGTGCTTCTTGTGAGAAAGCTGCCCCGGGGAGGGTGGGCTAACCCTTGCCTTGACCCTACGGTCATTAATCTCCCCGCGAACCAATCAGGGCGAAGGGCGACCATTGCAGGCGGCTGCCCACGAAATCCATTCAGAGTGGGGAAGGTGCCAGGCCCATCTTAACCACATCGAGCGCTGTGGTGCGAAGGTCCCTCTGCCGCCGCCCCCCCCCAACTCATCGCGGATGCAGAGGAGGGACCTGGCATGGGCAGGCCGAGCGCTGAGGGTGGGCCGGACTCAGGCGCGGAGGCCTCTGCTGGGGGGGGGGCGTTGCCGCGCAGCGCCCAGCCTCTTCTCCTCCTCATGCCCCCAACCCGACCTGCCAGGCTAAGGCCGGAACTCGAACCCGCAGCGGGAGGGAGGGAGGCCGGGCTGTCTGGCGGGCGCAGCACCCCCTGGCAGCCCGGCACCCTGGCGTATTGCACCACCCAGCCTTGCCTTAGGGCCAGCCCTGGAAGGCGCGGTTCCGTCCCGGAGTCTGCGGAAAAAGGGCCCGTCCGCACTGCCCTTTCTAAGCTTATCCAAGGCGCCTTTAACTCACAGGGCTGTCCTCCTTGTGGCTGCCCTTTGTTATGGGTGTTGGAGGGCTAAACTGTAGTTCCCCACCAGGATCGCTCTGGGATGCGCACCGGGGATGCTTCGAGCGTGTAACGTGGATCTGGCCCCTAAAAGAAAAAGGAGAGCAGGCTTTGAGAAGGCTCTGGGCTGTGGGGGGTCCCAGCCTCTCCGCTCCTCCCGTGGACTTAGCGCAAAGGTCGCCAAGGAAGCCGCGACCTCCCCTTGATTGACATTTGCCTGCCTCCCCCCCCCGCCTCCTGTTTAACCCTCGGCGCGCCAGGAGCTCTATAAATAGCCTCGCCCCGCCCCGCCCGGCCCGAAATAGGAGCCCTTGGGCGGCCCTCGCACGTGCAGCCGCTCCCCTTCCGAGGGGGCTGGCGGGGCCGGCCGGGCGGCCGGCTGTAGACACGGCTGTGCTCTGGCTGCGCCCTGGCTGCGCCCTGGCTGCTGGCGTCCCCCGGAGCGCCCGGCCATGCCCTTTTCCCTCGAGGCGGCCCAGGCGGTGGAGCTCCACGCGGAGATCCTGCGATGCTCCCGTGGAAGAGGCGGCGTCGGCGTCGCGCTCAGCCTGCAGCGGAGACACACCTTGAAGGAGTACGTGGGACACCCCCGGCGGCTGCTGAAGGAATGCGCGCCCTTTGTGCGTGCTCAGGGACACTCTGTCTTGGCGCTGGCTGGAAAGCCTCAGAGCGGAGTGCAGTGTGCTCACTCGGAAGACTGGGGAGGGTTGGATTCCTTAGCGTCGGGCTTTGCGGTGTTGTTCTTGGCCCCTTCCTCCCTGCCCTTGAGGACAAAGGAGAGGAAGGAGCCGGGCGCCCCAAACGCCTCTTGCGCTCCCTGGGGCTGGCTTGGGAAGCGACCCTCGGTCGCTGGGCTTGTTCCTTTGCTTCCACCCAGCCTCGCTAACCCCCTGCCTGCCCCTTCTGCTTTGCATCTCCAGGGCCAAAGACATGAAGACCCGGCTGGGGATCTTCCGAAGGCGGAACGAGGCGGAAAAAGCCCTCAAGACCCTCAAGTAAGGAATAGCGGGAGCTGCACTTGAGGCCCAAGCCGGAGAACTTTCCTGGAGCCACACATACAGAGCCTTTTCTCCTCTTTTGACCCAAACCTCCTCCTTCCTGCAGGCCCCTCTCCATTTGTAGCAATCCTCCTATCCTGGGTGGATTTCCAACATCTTTAGACTGGCAAGGCTCTGAGAGGGAAGTGACAGGCATCCCTGCACACACAGGATTGGTGCTTAAACACATTGAGAACAAATGCAAAAATCTGTATTTCCCACTTTTTCCTAGCGAGAAATTTTTTTTAAGTGTGCGTAGGATTTTCAGACAATTGCAGCGGGTTTTAGCCTTGCTTTTTGAAATCTATTAATTGGTGTGAAGCTTGGAAGGTTGCATCCTGGAAAATGAATGTTGGCTATTACAGTATAGTAAGAGGAAGTCCAGCAACATCTGTGTTTTGGGAAGGGGGGGTGTTTAGTAGGGCATAATCAAAATGCAAGCTACTTTCATGTATGTTAATCAAACAGCATTTGCCTTAAAGTTTTAATTTACTCCTGTTCAGGGGGGGGGGGCTTAATCCTCTGGGGGAGGGGGGTTTCCCTTTTTCCTGCCTTGCAGCTTCTCTTTCCTGCCAAGTGACTCCTCCCCTCATTTTTCTCCTCCTCCTTAGGCCAACTCCTGAAGAAGCTCTCAAGTGGGGAGAAGCCCTGGAAAAACTGCTTCAGCATAAATGTAAGGCGGGAGGAATTTTGCCATTTCTAGCTTTTGAGAATCACTTAAGCTTCAGAGACACGGAACCCAAACTCCCGAAACATCTGTGAATCTCAGATATGTGCAAAACCTTGTTTTTAAGTGGTATCTGCAATTCATCCCTCCCTTTCTCTCTGACTTTTTAAAAGCACTGTGAAGATAAAAGCATCCAAGGCTTGGCAGTGTGTGTGTAACTGTGAGGGTGATGCTCCCCCCCTCCCCATTGGCTGCTTTCACCCCCAGATTGCTCTCCCCACAGCTGCCCGGCTCTGGAATCCCACTGGTGTTGCCTGGCACATCGGCAGAGCCCACTGGCTCGCCTGACGCATGATCTCCTTCTCTTGGGTGGCAGCGATGCCCCACAGTCTTGGCCAGAGAGAGGCTTTGGGCAGTCTCTGCCCCCTGAGATTCTTTGTTGCCGTTTGTGGGAACCTTTCTCTGTGCCATCCTTGAATTGTGGATCTGCTGTTTGGTGTTAGGAAATGGTTGCACCTATAGGAGCCTTTACCTTTACCTTTACCGGACTCTCACGTTTTACCTTTCTAGTGCCTGAAATGCATTGCTGGGGGAGACAGGCCTGGTTTAGCCTGCTGTGCCACCTCAGAAGAGGCTTGCTGGTTTAGACCCAAGGTCCATTGAGTTCAGTAATTCATGTGCCAGCTAGGTGCCTTTGGCCCTTGGCTTGATCCCCTGCGTGTCTGGTCTTTAGATGCAAATCACTTCTGGCTGTGCATCCCAAGAGTTGCCCTTCCCTCTTTCCTTAAGAGCAGACACCCCCAAACGTGGCCCTCCAGGTGTTTTGGGACTACAACTCCCATCATCCCTAGCTAACAGGACCAGTGGTCAGGGATGATGGGAATTGTAGTCCCAAAACATCTGGAGGGGAGAGTTTGGGGATGCCTGCTTAAGAGGAAGGGGCCAGAAGGGGAAGGCTGCTGCCTCCTGCTCCCCCCTGCCCCAGCCCTCAAGGCTGCTTTCTCCCTCTCCAGATGGTCTGGCCGCCTTCCGTGCCTTTCTGCGCACCGAGTTCAGTGAGGAGAACCTGGAGTTCTGGCAGGCATGTGAGGACTACAAGAAGATCAAGTCCCAGTCCAAGATGGTGTCCAAAGCCAAGAAGATCTATGCAGAATACATTGCAACCCAGTCCTGCAAAGAAGTGAGTAGCCGAGTGGCTAGCTGGCTTCCATTGCCCAGGGGGTGGGGTGGGGGTGGCAATCCAAGGCCTGTTGGTGTTGGCTGGGCATGTTCTCCCCACCTGCCCAGAGTTTTCCCTTGGAGAAGGGAACGGCTTCCATTTAAGTCCCTGGAGCAGATAATGACTCCTAGGAGAAGGTCTGCTGGCTGGTCGGCTGCCTGACAGAGGGGGAGACAATCTAGTAGCTGGCAGGGGCATTGGTGGGGTGCCTTGGACGTGCCTTTTGCCCACTGCAGGTTCAGAACGGGGATTTGTAGCTTTCAGGAACAGGCAGTATTGGGAAGAGACTGTCTGCCATGGGCACTCTGGCCTCAGCTGCTCTGCCTTGTTCTAAAAAGAAAATTCCAGCTCTTTTTGCAGCTGGAAAGGATCTCTAGGTATATCCGCCACTGCTTCCCAGGGGGCTGTGCTGCCCCCTCTCTTGACTATTCTTCCATCCATCCAACCACCCTTAACATAATAGAAGCCCGCTGGATGAGGCCAAAGGGCACCCATCCAGTCCAGCATCAAAATTTCCATGGGAAACCCTTGAGCAAGATTCGAAGACAAGAGCCCTCTCCCCTCCTGTGGTTTCCAGTAACTGGTATTCAGAATAATTGCTGCTTCTGACCATGGAGGCAGAGTATAGTCATCCTGGCCAGGAAGAACTATGAGGGGAGAGAGACTTTGTGTGCTGATCACCAGGCAACAGCTGTTCCCAATTGCCTTGACACCCCCCCCCCCCCCGTGATCAGCACAAAGTCTCTCTCCCCTCATAGTTCTTCCTCTAGAAACAGCTCCTTTCCTCTCTCCTGAATCTGTCCTCCTGCTATCGTATTTGAGCTGCAGTGACTGAACAGGGACTTTCCTCCCTCCTGCTCTTGTAGGTCAACCTGGACTCTTACACCCGGGAGCACACCAAGGACAATATGCAGAGCATCTCCCCAGGCAGCTTTGATCTTGCCCAGAGGCGGATCTACGCCCTGATGGAGAAGGACCCCTACCCTCGCTTTCTGCGCTCAGAGTTGTATTTGGACCTCGTCAACCAGAAGAAGCCCAGCCCTCCGCTGTAGAGGCGGCCTGGCTGGCTCCTTAGGGGAGACTTGTTTCTGGGAGGTGTATGTTTACATGTGATCATCTGCCTTTCTGGTCGGAGGCCTGCCTGGACAAAGAAGCCACCGCTTCCTTCTGGAAGAGCCGCCGCCTCTCCCCACCCCTGGGGGGCCAGGCAGCTCTGCCACCTCATCCTCTTCCACCCCAGGAGCCAGCTTTGTCTCTCCGGTACGACGACGTCATGGTGACCAGGAGCTGAAGGCTGGGGGTCCCACCAGACCACTGTGAAGTTCAGAGCTGTCTTCCCTCCCGCTGCTGCGCCTGGGTGCTGTTGCCGAGGGGCCGCTTTCTGAGCCTGGACCTGGATTTGGCACCCAGGGGGCGTTTGTGGGGTGGCAGGCAAAGATGGCTCCTCCTGCCAAAGAGTTGCTAACAACGGGATTTTGGGCAGCACTTGGGGGAATTATCATCATTGGCACTTGGGCATCTCTGCTCTCGACAAAGAACTCTTTCTTTCTCTTCTTTCTCTGTCTCGTCCTTCTTCCAAGAAATGCTCAATCAGCCCCCTACTGCTTCCAATTGTCATCTGTTCCCCTATTTATTGAAATCATCTAGCTGGATGCTCAACAGGTTGTGTGCATGACCACTGCTCAACTTCCTGTTGAGTTTTTTTGTTATTTTTTTACTTCAAGTGCAATATTATTATTATTATTGATATTATTACTGTTTTTGTTTATGTGCCTCTTCTCTCGCCCCCCCCCCCAAAAAAATCTCATGGAACTTTGCAGTGGAGTGAATGTGCCTAAATTCTGAGTGTGTCCAGAATCTCTGACGATGCTGATGACTGACGACAGGCAGCTGAGAGATCTGTAAGAAGAGGGCTAAGGGCAGACTGTGGCCTCTGCGGTCAACACACAGTGATGAAAGTGCTGTGTGAATGGAAAGATGACTGTGCTGGTTGGGCCTCCAGAGGGGAGAGTGTGCCTCTATGTGTGTCTGCGTGTGCGCAAGGCCCCTGCTTGCTCATGCTTTGGTCCAGGAAGTCCCGGCTGCCTCCTCTCTGGAGGAATCTGGTGGATGGACGCTTGGCCCAAGGGCTTGGTTTACAACTCAAGCCCATCTCTGCAGGTAGCTGTTAATGTTGTGCTGTTGTTTTAAAACCCATCAACTTCTTTTTTTAAAAAATGTCATGGCTATTTAGGATAAATAAAGAGAGAATAAAAGTCCTTAGCTTCTTTTTTTCCTTCCTGCTTCTCTGCTTTCCCTAGGAGGATGCTTTCCATCCAAGCAAGACTTTGTCAGAGACCAATCTGGGATGGGCTTCTTAATTTAGAAATTGGTGTCTGTACTTTCCCTGAAAGGAGGGATGTGGCTGGGCTGCTGGTTTTGGAGAAACGGCACCATTGTCTGCCTGCCTTCATCTCAGCTGTGCAGAAGGGCTCTTGGTGGCTGTCAGTCAAGATCGTAGGGGAAATCTACAGCAAAGGATGTCCTGAGCAGAGCTCTCTGGAGGCCCGCTAAGCCCTCGTGATGAGGCTTTGTTCCATTCTCCCTGGTCAGTCAGAGTTGACCCATGGGGTGCGGGGAGGGTTCTACTTCACAAGCACGTTCCTTGTACAGCAGCACCTAGCAGGATCGGGCCCTCCCCATCTGCTGACATCTTCTGGTGAGGTTGGTGATGGATGGGGCATGGTTTGGGGGAAATGGTCTCACAGGCCAAACTGGACCCATAGCATGCCGAGAGTGGTCCATGGGCCAGGGTTTTCCCACTCCTAAAGATGGCTCTCTGGGGTCTTCTTTGTTCAGATGTCTTTGAGTCCCTGCTCGGTGTCATGAGATGTTAGGGCTGCTTTCCGGAGACTTGAGGAGTCCCACATCACCTCCATTTGGGAGAAGAAGGCTGGGCTGGGCTTCACTCTCAGACTTAAACTCCGAGGGTCTTCAAGCCGAAGAGGGAAGCTGAACTTCAACTCATATCTGCCTGGGACATTTTCTGCACCACTGAGCAATTGGCCCCTCTCTGGCTCTCCAAAAGAACAGCAAGAGCATCTCAGAGCTGTTGTCAGTCGCTCGCTTCGTTTGGACAAAGTGCAGGGAAAATTTCGTTTCATTTTCCATTTCCTCCAACCGCATTTTTTTTTTAAAAAAAGGCAGAGTTATTTTTAGGGATTGCTGTGAGCAACAGCAAATAAGAGCTTCACTTCTCTTTCCTTCTGCAAAATGTGCACAGTGGGTTTTGGCAGGAGGAGACCCGAGATGGGGCTCCGTCCTAAGAGGAACATTTTATGAGGCCCCTGAAGAATCTCCCTGGCCTCAATTACAGCAAAGTTAAAGCCACGCTAATTGCCAGCACCATCTCAGCTTTTCCAGCTCCTGACGCCCAGAGCACTTAGTTCTCCCTCAGGGCTTGCGTCTGGGTAGAAAACAAAAAAGTGGCCAAGGATGATGCCTCCTTTGGGTAACACCGGTGGGGGGGGGGCATTGCGGGGAGTGTAAGCAGGTCAGGTGAAAACTCCAGAATTATAGTGCTAGCAAAGTGGCGTGCATAATTTGTGTGGGCAGGAGGGGGGTGGGGGTTGGAAACCTGGGATTCTGATGGAAGCCAGATAGCTGTCTTCTGTTGCATATCTAGTTGCATTTAATGTAAGTTCCCATTTCGCAGATGAGTAACTGAGGCCAGTTAGTGAGTCTCCGCCTGAGGTGATTCTCAGTGTCTCTTTGGTCTCTAGGATAGTTGACGCTCTCCATCACCACAGGAGGAAAGGACCTGAAGCTGTATGGTAAGCTACCTGGGAAGCCAAAGGAACTGATTTTTCACTGCCTCATCCTTCTCCCCCCCCCCACACCCAGCCTCAGACAGGAGCAAAATAGTGGCTGAAAGTGGCCAGGGGGGGGGGGGCAATACCTCTGGCTGTAAAACGACTCATGTGTGGTGGAGCAACCAGGTCTTCATCATCCAACTGAGTCTGAACTTCTTCCCATCAAGATAAAGGCTTTTCCAACAGGGATGACCCAGGAAGAGATGTAAAACCAATATGATGTTGTAATGAGTTTTTACTATTTTTTGTTGGAAGCCACCCAGAGTAGCTAGGGCAACCCTGTCAGGTGGTTATTATCATTAAACTGAATGTTGTCTGGGGGAGTGGGGCTTTTTCATAGAATCAGAGTTGGAAGAGACCACAAGGGCCATCGAGCCCAACCCCCTGCCAAGCAGGAAACACCATCAAAGCATTCCTGATATATGGCTGTCAAGCCTCTGCTTAAAGACCTCCAAAGAAGGAGACTCCACCACACTCCTTGGTAGCAAATTCCACTGCCGAACAGCTCTTACTGTCAGGAAGTTCTTCCTAATGTTTAGGTGGAATCTTCTTTCTTGTAGTTTGAATCCATTGCTCCGTGTCCGCTTCTCTGGAGCAGCAGAAAACAACCATTCTCCCTCCTCTATATGGCATCCTTTCATATATTTGAACATGGCTATCATATCACCCCTTAACCTTCTCTTCTCCAGGCTAAACATACCCAGCTCCCTAAGCCGTTCCTCATAAGGCATCATTTCCAGGCCTTTGACCATTTTGGTTGCCCTCCTCTGGACACGTTCCAGCTTGTCAGTATCCTTCTTGAATGTGGTGCCCAGAACTGGACACAGTATTCAGGTGAGGTCTGACCACAGCAGATTATTATTATTATTATTATTATTATTATTATTATTATTATTATTATTATATTTATACCCCGCCCATCTGGCTGGGTTTCCCCCACTACTCTGGGCGCCTTCCAACAAATACCAAAATACATTAGAATATCACAGATTAAAAACTTCCCTAAACAGGGCTGCCTTTAGGTGTTTTCTAAATGTCAGGTAGTTGTTTATCTCCTTGACCTCCGATGGGAGGGCGTTCCACAGGGCGGGCACCACTACCGAGAAGGCCCTCTGCCTGGTTCCCTGTAGCTTTGCTTCTCGCAGTGAGGAAACTGCCAGAAGGCCCTCAGCACTGGACCTCAGTGTCCAGGCTGAACAATGGGGGTGGAGACGCTCCTTCAGGTATATAGGGCTTTAAAGGTCAGCACCAACACTTTGAATAAAGTGGTACTATTACTTCCCTTGATCTAGATGCTTTTCTCCTATTGATGCAGCCCAGAATTGCATTGGCTTTTTTAGCTGCTGCATCACACTGTTGACTCATGTCAAGTTTGTGATCTACCAAGACTCCTAGATCCTTTTCACATGCACTGCTCTCAAGCCAGGTATCACCCATCCTATATTTGTGCCTTTCATTTTTATTTTTTCCCCCAAGTGTGTTGTTGATTAGTCGTTTAGTCGTGTCCGACTCTTCGTGACCCCATGGACCAGAGCACGCCAGGCACTCCTGTCTTGTACTGCCTCCCGCAGTTTGGTCAAACTCATGTTGGTAGCTTCGAGAACACTGTCCAACCATCTTGTCCTCTGATGTCCCCTTCTCCTAGTGCCCTCAATCTTTCCCAACATCAGGGTCTTTTCCAAGGATTCTTCTCTTCTCATGAGGTGGCCAAAGTATTGGAGCCTCAGCTTCACAATCTGTCCTTCCAATGAGCACTCAGGGCTGATTTCCTTCAGAATGGATAGGTTTGATCTTCTCGCAGACCATGGGACTCTCAAGAGTCTCCTCCAGCACCATAATTCAAAAGCATCAATTCTTCAGCGATCAGCCTTCTTGATGGTCCAGCTCTCACTTCCATACATCACTACTGGGAAAACCATAGCTTGAACTAGACGGACCTTTGTTGCCAAGGTGATGTCTCTGCTTTTTAAGATGCTGTCTAGGTTTGTCATTGTTTTTCTCCCAAGAAGCATGCGTCTTTTAATTTCGTGACTGCTGTCACCATCTGCAGTGATCAAGGAGCCCAAGAAAGTAAAATCTCTCTCTGCCTCCATTTCTTCCCCTTCTATTTGCCAGAAGGTGATGGGACCAGTGGCCATGATCTTGGTTTTTTTGATGTTGAGCTTCAGACCATATTTTGCGCTCTCCTCTTTCACCCTCATTAAAAGGTTCTTTAATTCCTCCTCGTTTTCTGCCATCAAGGTTGTGTCATCTGCATATCTGAGGTTGTTGATATTTCTTCCGGCAATCTTAATTCCGGCTTGGGATTCATCTAGTCCAGCCTTTCGCATGATGAATTCTGCATATAAGTTAAATAGGCAGGGAGACAATAGTGTTCCATATCCAGTTCTAACTAGCTTCTTGTCCCACGTAGAGATTTGTGCCTTTCATTTTCATTTTTATTTTGCCCAAGTGTAGTACTTTACATTTCTCCCTGTTAAAATTCATCTTGTTTGCTTTGGCCCAGTTGTCTAATCTGCTCCATATTCTTCAGGTCAGGCATTGTTTTCTTTTTTAGAGAATACTCCAGAAAAGTGGATCTGGGTGGCGCTGCCTATCCCCACCCCCTATTTTTATTTTATTATGAAAGTTTGCCTCCCCCCCCCCAAAAAAAAACACCTGCTGTAACATAGAACAAAAGCAATTGATTTCTGTGCAGGAGCAGCACAGGCTTGGAGGGGGGGTGCAGAGATGAGTCATTTTCCTGGCAATTATTGGACAGGTTACATAGAAGTGCCCAATTTTCAGTTAATCTGCAAGCTCCTGACACAGAACAGGGTCTCCCATCCCCTCTTTCTGTCTCTCTGTCTGTCTGTCTCAGAAATGGCTCAGTGGTGCCCCCTCCAGCCTGGCTGTTCTTTGCCCTCTTTGTAAGTTGCTCCTCAGTAGGTCGCCAGTGGAGCTGCTGGCAATGAACACACACAGGCATCTATTTTATTTTTTCACCTGCTCTTTTGTGCAAATCTGGTAGATCAAAACAGCCATGTTTCAGACTTAAAAAGGGACTGCTTTGCCCACTGTGGAATTTGTATGAAATGCTGGCTTTGATGTGTTATGCGAATTCTAATATGTCAAAAATGTTCATAAGAGCACAAGGTGAACTCACATATGTAAGTACAAAAGCCACATGTCTGCAACAGTACAGGAAAGCAATCCTGAAGCCATTTCAAGCTGTGCTTTTCAGAATATTAAGGGGAGGCAGTGGCGCTCTCTTCCTGGAGCCGCTCCAGAGAAGCGAGGAGGGAGAAGCGCGAGCGCCACCTGCAGCTCCTGTTGGGAAGCGCGTCTCGCAGTCCAGCAGGAGACTAAGGAGGCCAAAAGACGAAGTGAACTCAGTTTAATATACACTGAAATAAAGTGTCTCTTTATCCAGATAAATATTTGAAGGGTGAAAGACTGTGGAATGTGTGTCTATCTCTGCCCCTTAACATTCGTGCAACAAATGCAATAAGTGCCCGTAGCTGGAAACTGCACGTGGGGAGGGCGTGGCGGTGGCTGCTGCGCTCTGGTCCCGCTTGGGGGCTCCTTGCTACGGGCATGATGATGATCATGGTGATTTTATTCGGATGCTGCCAGGCTCTTCTGACTTTCTCATGGGGCACATGTATCTTGGAACATGCAAATATCTCCGCCCACTTCAGTCAATGCTTTTAGCCTTTTCTATTTTAGCCAAAAGCTGCCTTCAGACCCCGGGGTGGGTGGGTGGGATGGAAATACAATACTGTAAACATGCTATAGGTTAGAGCCCCACTCTCTTGGGAGCCCCACAAAAAATTAAAGGGGAAAAAATCTGGATGTACATACTCAATATCTATGTTGTTGTTGTTTAGTTGCTTAGTCGTGTCCGACTCTTCGTGACCCCATGGACCAGAGCACGCCAGGCACTCCTGTCTTGCACTGCCTCCCGCAGTTTGGTCAAACTCATGTTTGTAGCTTCGAGAACACTGTCCAACCATCTCGTCCTCTGTCGTCCCCTTCTCCTAGTGCCCTCAATCTTTCCCAACATCAGGGTCTTTTCCAGGGAGTCTTCTCTTCTCATGAGGTGGCCAAAGTATTGGAGCCTCAGCTTCAGGATCTGTCCTTCCAGGGAGCACTCAGGGCTGATTTCCTTCAGAATGGATAGGTTTGATCTTCTTGCAGTCCATGGGACTCTCAAGAATTCTCCTCCAGCACCAGAATTCAAAAGCATCCATTCTTCAGCGATCAGCCTTTGTCGGCAAGGTGATGTCTCTGCTTTTTAAGATGCTGTCTAGGTTTGTTACTGCTTTTTTTCCCCAAGGAGGAGGCGTCTTTTAATTTTGTGCTGCTGTCACCATCTGCAGTAGTGATGGAACCCAAGAAAGTAAAATCTCTCACTGCCTCCATTTCTTCCCCTTCTATTTGCCAAGAGGTGATGGGACCAGTGGCCATGATCTTTTCTAAAATATAATTTTTTATTATTTTCATTAATAAAACAAAAACCTAAAGTATAACATTATAATAGCCTTTCATAAGCATTTGCTATACTGAGCTTGTGGCTCCCTCCCTTCAACTGGTTTCCAATTTCCTAATACAGGGGTTCCCAACAAAATTTTCTCGAGGACCCCTCATCGAGCCGCTATTGTGACAAGGACCCCCATTAATTCCTAATCCTAAAATTAAAAAGTGAGAGCCAAATTAAGAGTCTTTTTATATTTAATATTTATACGTTTTTTACGGTTACAACAGAGTACTCCATCAGTATACAGTTAGTTTTAATTTTCAGTTCTTAATGAGATGAACCACTTTTTAACCAACGGTCCATTTTTAACTGCGCGAACTGTAGCTTCCGCGAAAAACAACACTTTGTTTACAAACACTACTGTTTTGCAAAGAGGCAGCGCGCGCCAGGGAGGAGGGAGGGGAATGGAGAAGATAGGGTACCTGCACAGTAGCGCACAAATGAAGCCGACGCGTGCAAAGCATCTTGGGGAGGTGAGCGTTAGTAGAATGCGCGCGCTGCCTAACGGCATACAGTAGAACTACTGCCTCTATCTAATTCTAGTTTTGCGCTAGACTCTGCTCATGCAGGAAGCGGCCAAAACAAAAAAATCTGTTATCATACGAAATATATTTAATATATTTTTTATTCTAATAGCATCTTGCGGACCCCTCTGGCATAGCTCGCGGACCCCTGGGGGTCCGTGGACCACCTGTTGGGAACCACTGTCCTAATAAATTGTATATGCATTTCTGCTGTCAGTTTCGACCAGTGGCCATGATCTTAGTTTTTTTGATGTTGAGCTTCAGACCCTATTTTGCGCTCTCCTCTTTCACCCTCATTAAAAGTTTCTTCAATTCCTCCTCACTTTGGCCCTGATCAATAGGAGCAATAAATACATATAATATATGCTCTGCATCTTATCGGGCTCCTATGGGGGGAGCCCTCCCCTGCCCTGCCCTGCCCTGCCCTGCGAGCAGAGTGGGAGAGAGAAAAAAACTCTGTACAAGCTCAGGGGCACGCTTCTCCCGCTCCGCCCCCTTGGAACGAGCCAGGGAGCGAAGCCACGTTGGAAAACTACGCCTCCGGAGCCCCGCCCCTCCGCCTCTCTGGCGCATGCGCGGCCTAGTGGCCCCGCCTCCTCCCTCGCGCGCCTGCGCCGCTTCTTTCCCGCCGACAGGGCCGCAGGTCAGCTCGGAGCGAGACCGGAGGCCTGTGGCGCCTGCGCAGTGCGGCCTCTCAGCCAGTCCGTCAGCCAGGCGGCCTAGCGGCGAAGGAGGAAAAGAAGGCGGCGGCGACGGCGACCGGGCGGCCGGGCCTCATGGCAGAGCGCGCGCTGGGCCAGGTGGGAGCTCCGGAGGAGGAGGGGCGGGGGGGGGACAAGAAGGCGGGAAAGGCCTCTGAGGGAAAGCGGTGGTTGCGGCGGAGGCCCCGCTGGGTCTCCTGAGGGGAGACGCCGCCTTCCCTTTCCCGCCTCACGCGACGGGATCCGGCCTCGGCGGGACGGGGGCCTTGACGCACACGCTCCCCCCTCAGGATCACCGCCCCCTCCCGGGGGGGGCAGGCTGAAGAAAAAAAGGGGGGAGGCAGGGAGCCCCGCCCATCGACCACGTGACGCGACTGGACTGGGGGGGGGAGGCGGCCGCCCCCTGAGGTGTTTCCATTGGGGGGTCCGGAGGAGAGATCGGGGGAGCGAAGGGCCACTGTCTTCCGGGGGACTTGGAACGAGGCCTTGACGGCCTTACTCCTCCTCCTCCTGGTGGCCGAAACGGTCCCCCCCCCATCCCATTTCAACACCAACAGCCACTCTGTGAGGCGGGGCAGGCTCAGCGACTGCCCCCCCTCCCCTCTGCCAGCTTCCTGCGACTCGAGCTGGGATTCTAACCCGGGTCCTGGCCTGGCGCTCTGACCATTGGGCCATCCGTGCCTCTTAGGGCGGTGGGGTTGGAGGCGAAGGAGGGTCCCATGGGGGGGGGGAAGAGGTTGGAAACAAGTCTCCAGAGACCAGCGTTGGCAGATCAGCTGTTTTTTCCTGTCGTGTAGTCGAAGGTTTTGCGTGTCTCTCAATCTATGGTCAGGGCTTTCTGGGGAGAAAGTTCAGTTTGCATAGAAAAGGTAGAGAATCCTTTGATCCTAGCTTGTTTTGTCTCACTTGTATTTAGTAAACTTTGGAACAGCCAAAGTCTTCTGCATTTTCATTGTTACTAATGAACTCAACGAAATAGAAAATACTTCATTAAAAAAAAACGCCGGAAAAGGTTCTGCCCCGCATCACAACTTTTAATTAATTACTAAAATCCCAAGATATTTTAGTAGCTGGATAATTTTGTTCCTGCAAAATGAACCTGGGAGTGTGTGAAGATTCACCTCCTTATTTGTTTTGGGGAATGGCATGTGAGGCTTTGCTTATTTCAATAACTTTCTGGTCATTGGTCGCAGGCTGTGGCTTATTGCTACTATTCTTTGTTTTTTATGAGTGGGTTTAAGTATGTGGACATTTTGTGCTCTTTTTATTTTGAGAGTCATAGTGAGCATTTTTAATTTTACATACTCTCCTTTCACCCTAAGGGCCTAGGGTGTGTCACACCATTAGACTAAAATACAACATTAAAAACAGTTTAAAACAAATTACAATTACAAAAGTAGGCTGGGTCCTAAAAACAGAGTAAGCTCGCAGTTTACAATGGGTTACATTCTGGGAAGTGTGCCTAAAGCTAAAATTGGGTTGGGTGCAATGTCAGGTGGGGTTGCCAGAGCATTTCCCCCCCTGGATGACCACCCCCTTTCTACCCAGTTTTTCAATTTTAACAATTATTTTGCTAAGCACATAAAGCTGAATGTGCACAGGTTAAATGTGCATAAGTTGTGTGCTAGAACAGGTACAAGTGTGCAAATGCACTCCTGGCCACTGCAGAAAGCTGGGCATGCAGACTTAAGGCTACATATAAGAGGGCACCCAGGTTTGTGTTGTGGTTGAAACTTTAATTTTCTTCATCACTGTCCCAACCCCTGAAAACAAACTGTAATTATATAATTGCTTTTCATTTTATTCTGAAAGTATTAATTACTTAAGCTACATTTCTCATGTAGAGATGCTGGGAACTGATTTTTACTGTCTCGGTTATAGAAATGTTGTGATTGATGATCATCATCAGCCTTGATTACAGGTTGTTAATTGTTACAGTCTTGCTCATAAGCTGTATGGGAGAATACCCACATCAAGGCCTGACGCTCATTTCTCCTAGCTTGATTAAATTATGTGGGCAAGGCTTGTTGCTCTTCTCTCAAGCCTTTGGCCTTCCAAAGTTGGGGATTATCACAGAGGTGGCGACGCATGACTCTCAGGGATGGGATGGGGTTTTTGCAACTCTCCAATTGCATGCTGGGGAAGCCAATTTGCCAAGGTAGGTGCCCCATTTTGCTTTAAAAGCCATTGTGGTTTTGAAGATTTGGGGTTTAGATGGTTGCAGGTTGTTTGACTGTGCAGGGAATAGGGAGGGCCTCTCTGACTGTTTGGCATTTCAATGCACAGCTCTTGGAACCCTTTTCTGAGGTGAGATTTCTGAGAGCATTTGGGCTGCCTTGCAAAGGAAGTGTGGGAGATGGGCTGGCTAGAAGCATTTGTGCTTGTTGTTACTTACTTGTGTTCAGGGGTTGGTGGGAGCTCCCTCTTTTTGGCTGGTCTTCCAGAGTAGGGAATGTGATTGTTGTGTGCTTTGGGGGGCTTATGGGGAAAGTAACAGCTGGGGCAAGCTGTTACAGGGTTTATGAATGTGGGCTTTGATTTGCAGGAAGTCCCAGAACTGTGAGGGGAGGAAAGATGAATCTCTAAAGGGCTAGTCAGAAACATTAGGAAGAATTTTCTTATAGGTAGTAAGAGCTGTTTGACAGTGGAATGGTCTCCCTCGGAAGTTGGTGGACTCTCCTTCCTTGGAGACTTTTAAGCAGAGGTTTGGATGGCCATCTGTCAGGGATACTTTAACTTACTGTGGATTCCTGCATTGCAGGGGGTTGGACTAGATCAGGCATCCCCAAACTGCAGCCCTCCAGTTGTTTTGGCCTACAACTCGCATGATCCCTAGCTAACAGGATCAGTGGTCAGGGATGAATGGAATTGTAGTCCAAAACATCTGGAGGGCCGAAGTTTGGGGATGCCTGAACTAGATGACCCTCAGGGTCCCTTCCAACTGTACAGTTCTGTGAATCTATGATTCTATTTATCTTGTGGGGCTTGAGTTGGGTTATCCGGCTCCTCTATAGCTGGTGGTCTGTGCTTTGTTGTTGTTTAGTCATTCAGTCATGTCCGACTCTTCGTGTTGTTAGTACTGTATTAATAGGATTCTTTCAGAGTGTTTCAACCAGTTAATTGGAACATTGCATTCAGAGAGAGAACTGAATTGCCATGCCCCCATCATAGCCAGCACAACAGAAAGGCTGCAAGTTTCCCAACAAAAGCACTAACCTTCACTTGGAGGGCTGCCACTTATCTTTGATGGGTGTGTGTATAAAAGAGAGGCCATGTGGCTGATAAAGTCCCAGCTGTTGGGAATGAAGGATAGCCAAGAGCTCTGATGATAGTACTGTAACAGTATTTTATTATTAACAGTATTTAATAATACAGAAGACTTCCATATAGCTATCAGTAATTTTGGGAATTTCTTCAGGATATGAAACAATTCAAATAAATTTACTTTACTTTCTAGTAAGTTGTGTAGGCTAAGGTTTGGGCTGCAGTAGCATTTTCCATGTTTGTTTTCCCCTCTGCTAAACTCTGCTATATCTAGGATTATATCCCATTCCTGCCGCTGATGCTCAGGGTGTTTTGGTGCAAGTCTCATCCATTCATCCTCGGTTCTTCAACATTTTTATTCCCCTCTATCTGGGCGGGTGAAAATGTTTAGTGTCAGCTGCCCTTGTTTTAGGAATATTATCCTCAGCAGATGATGACGATGATTTTCCACTTCAACAGGTTATTTTCTAACAGAACAAGAGGAGTGTCTGTCGCTATGCAGAGTTCAGATCATAAGGACGACAACAGTAACTTGAAAAGCGAGAGCATGGGCAAGGACACTGATGCCAAGAGTGAGCAACCAGCTGACTTCAGCACGGAGATCATGAGTGTCACGGAGATGGAGCAGTCCCCTGACAACTCTCCTGGCGACAATACTCTGGAAGAAACGACCCAGGACAGTGAAATGGCAGACAATGAAGCTGCAAAGACTGGGGACCCTGAACCTTCATTCCCTCCCGAGTTTGAAAAATTCTGGAAGGTGGTTGAAACTAATCCACAAGATTTCACAGGCTGGGTTTATCTCCTGCAGTATGTAGAACAAGAGGTAAGCAAGTGGTTTGTGTTTTTCTCTCTGATGTCCTCTTTCAAATGGGCAGTGCTTCAGTACATCAGCGCTGATTTTGATATTTCAAGCGTTGCCATAATCCCCAGTGTGTTCCTAGCATGCAGTGAAATAAACAAGAATTTAAAGTACAGTACAGTACAGGATATATTACAGCATCTGATACAAATAACTGGTCATCAGCTGGTTCAAATGTTTTGCAACATTGTCAGGGAGATACTTGTGTTTGGGGGGTTTTCACAGCAGTGAGAGAAAGTTCAAATAATAGAGACAGTTGCTCTCCCAACAACTGGGAAGGTCCCTCTGCACGCCTAGGCTGTTCTAAATTAGACAAATTAGAAGACTATTTGCAGCAGACTGTAAATTCCTGGACAGCAGCTCTTAAACTTTGTTTTTCTTTGGATCATTGAATAACAGTTTTTGTTCTACAAATTAAACCTGTATAACTCATATGGTCTAGCCCAGGCATCCCCAAACTTCGGCCCTCCAGATGTTTTGGACTACAATTCCCATCATCCCTGACCACTGATCCTGTTAGCTAGGGCTCATGGGAGTTGTAGGCCAAAACATCTGGAGGGCTGCAGTTTGGGGATGCCTGGTCTAGCCCTTTGAAAAGAATAGTTCTGGTTCTTTAATGCAGATAGCACTTCAGGTAAATCCTAATTTTGCGTACTAAATTACTTTTTGAAAGGTTTTTTTAATCCCAAAGGCTAACTTTGTGAGAGGTATCCCTTTCATTTTGGTGGTTTTCACCTGTTGAAAGCTTTCATAAAAATGTTGGTTTTCCATTGCTGGCCACGATTTTGAGCATGTTGTGGAAGAGCATTCCAGAGTTGAGGGGTAGTGATTGTGTATGCCTGTCTATCGTGTCATCGTTCCACGGATTCTGCTCATTGATTAAATACTAGGAAGATTCTTGGTTATTTCTTCGTAAGATGGTTGTGAAATCCCGAGGAGGTTGTAATTTCTAAGGTTTGCAGGACTTCTACTTTTCCTTCAGCCTTTTCTTTTGTTCTGCATGGATGAAGAAAGTCCAGGCAAGTAGCCCCCCTATTGGTTGGCTCTTTTAAAAGAAGTGCTATTGTTCTGGATTCGGGGAGGCCTCACTTGACAGAACTTCCTCCTGATAATGTGTGGAATGACATATGCAATGTCTAAGACCTCTGAAACTGAGCTGTGTGTTTCCCCCCCCCCCCCCAGAACCATTTACTAGCTGCCAGAAAAGCCTTTGACAGCTTTTTTGCACACTACCCATATTGCTACGGCTATTGGAAAAAATATGCAGACCTTGAGAAGCGGCACAGCAACATGAAGCAGTCGGACGAGGTATGTAGGCTGTGGGTTTCAGCTGTTGCTCTTGGTCCTGTGAGCCAAACCCCGATCAAACCATGGAAATTAACTCTTTGGCTGCCAGTACCGTCCACTGTCCGTACAGGGCTTTCTGTTTGCGCTTGTCCCTCTTTGCGGCACTCGTAGCTAATATCTTCTCTCTTTGTTGGCAGGTGCGTTAAACCTCTACTACAGTTTGTCAAGCTTTGCAGTGCAAGCGCCTGCATTACACTGCAGCTTAAGAAGTAGGGCAGGGCTTTTCTGTCACTTACGTTATACATCTATTATTATTTCACAAAAATTGAACACTGTGGTTGGTTTTGCTGGTCACCATTGCTACATCTTATTGCATTTTTGGTCAGACGCTGTCATTGGTGCTCTAGAGGGTCTGTGCCCTATGGTCTGTACCCCAAAGCCTCCCCACACAGCCTGGTCAGATGCAGGGACTGACTGCTGCGCTTTGAAGATCAAGACTCCGCACGTGGAGATCAGAGCATTGCCATGTTCTAGCCAACCTCCACCCAATGGTAATGGTAGATTATTTAAACAAAATTCCAGTACATTAGTATTTCTTAAGGTTCGCCGGATAGCACAGTGTTGCCTCTCTCTTGCGACCTAAGTAAGGATTCGAAAAAATAGCCTTTTGGTGTTCTCTTTGTAGGTATATCGAAGGGGACTCCAGGCAATACCTCTTAGTGTTGATCTCTGGATCCATTACATAAACTTCCTCAAAGAGACGCTAGATCCCAGTGACCCTGAAACTGTTGGGACCATTAGAGGGTAAGTTGTTTGCAAAAATAATCCACTATAAACACCCTGTGGGGTGGAGTTTTGCTTAGAGCTGTGTTTGGTCATGTGAAAAAGAGCCTTCTCATTTTCCATCTGAGTGGAATCTCTGTTGAACAGAGGGCAGACACACGGCTTCTGCTATCCAAGCTCCTGGAGTAGATTTTTTTTAATAATAATATTTTTATTTGTCAAAAGGACTCGTCTGAACTGGTCTTGGGAGACCTGGATGTAGACTTCTGCTCAGCCCTCAGCTCCCAGCTTGTTATGTCTTTGGGTTAACAGCAATTGGGGTGGGGAAACTTCCTTAAGGGACACATTCTTCTATGGGTTATATGCTTTGCATGCCAGTGTGCCTGGCAGCACCCCTTGCTCATTAATTCACACATATACCCAAAGAGGTTTGTTTTGTTTGGGTTTTTGTTTTGATTATGCATTTTGTGTTTTTATCTTGTGAACTGCCCTGAGATCTACGGATAAAGGGCGGTATACAAATTTAATAAATAAATAGTAGTAGTAGTGATTTCTTGCCCACATGCTACATCCCATTCATTCATATTGTCTCTACCTGGCATTGAGGGGGAAGACTCCCCCCCCCCAATGCAGTTTGCATGCATCAGGACACTCCAGGCCATTAGGAGAGGAAGCTTTACCCCTTTGTCCCCTGCTGCAGGGGGATAGCCCTCCCCACCCTGACTCCTGTAGTTTGGAATCCTGGGCAGGGAATATTCCCATTGGAATGAAAGGGAAGTCGTCGCCCCCCCCCCCGCCCCCCATGCAAGCTACTGATACGGGGATATGTTTGGGGCTGCAACCCAAGGGAGTGGGGAAAGAATTAAAGCCTTCTTGTTTCCCATGGCAAAGTCCTGATCTGGATTAGATCTGCATTGCAGGGGGTTGGACTAAGATGACCCCCCTCCCCAGGGGCCCCTCCAAGTCTACGATTCTATGAAAGAAATACAGTACTGGTTAATAATCTAGAAGATGCCTGCCATTTGCTGCATTTCTGTGCTGGCTGGGGCAGAAGAGAAGCCCTTCCATCTACAGCCAGCATGGAATCCTCACTGGCCAGATGGAGTCTGCAGGGCAGAGGTTCCCCATCCCTGCCTTAAATTGAGGAAGGGGCCAACAATGATTAAAATGAATTATAGGCATGTTTTGTAAATTAAAAAAATGGTTGACACAGAATATTTTCTGGCATTTCACGGTGATAACCCTGATCGTTTTCTGTGGCATCACAAACTTCATTCTTTTCAACAAGAGGGTGTGGAAGTCAGCTTTTAATGCCTTCTCCCAATTTGGTTAATGAGATGTGTTCTGTGTTCACATTTTTCACTAGTTGCTGTTAAAGCCAGTTTGTCAACTGGACAATTTGGTCAAATTGAAATAAACTTGCATGTCACCACATCCTTAGTCTAGCAGTCTTTTTGAGGGTGTTGAAGAAAGGGTATTGTTTCACAAGAGTGAGGGAGCTTTTTGTTAAATTTTACATTGCTTTCTCTTCAGATCTTAAAAATTTTACATTGTCACTCACTGATGGAAGGAAACCCCTTTTTATATTTTGCATCAGTTCAGGAATCTGGGGAATAGAATATTGCAGAAATAACATCTGAGCCAAAATGACCTAAGAAATGAACAATATCAAATTCCATCAGTACAGTCAGATTATTAAGGCTGATGATGACTGTTTTCAGATAAACTATGGTTTTGCAAAATGTGAGCAAGCCAGTTTCCCCCTTTCCTTTCCCCTCTTCCCTTTTGGAGCCTGGAAGGGTTGGTTTAGTGTCCCAGGTCCAGTCTCCAATGCCATCTCCAGGCAGGGTTGGGAACAGCTCTCTGAAACCCTGGAGAGCCATAGCCATTTCTTGTGAACAGCGCTGGGCTAGATGGACCAGGAGGCGGATTGGGCATAAAGCAGCTTCCATTTATTCATTTAATTAATTTTCATACCACCCTTCATCTGAAGACCACAGGGTGATTCACAATTATTCCTAAGACACGAGAATCTTGGGTGCCATCAATTATATATTATGCCATTTTAAGCAGCCAGTGAGTACATGACTGCCACGTTTTATTTTTATTTTGAGTGGGAGAAACTCTAGCCATCTGAACAGGATCTGTGCTCAGGACTAATGAAGTATTTCCATGATGACATAAATTGCTTTACCTCCCAGGACCTATGAACATGCAGTCTTAGCTGCAGGGACAGATTTCCGCTCTGACAAACTCTGGGAAATGTATATAAACTGGGAAAATGAACAGGCTAACCTGAGAGCAGTGACTGCTGTATTTGACCGCATTCTTGGGATTCCCACCCAGCTTTACAGCCATCATTTCCAAAGGTAAGGAGGTTGTTACAGTTGGGTTAGTGTTACACTTTTGGTTTCTGTAATGTCCTATTATTGCAACACTGAAAAGCCTTGAAATTGTTTTAAACAAATGCATTGTTAGGTGCATGTGTGTTCTGGTTGTATTCTAAAGGAGGAAATTAAGACGACGTTACACCTGAGCAATGTAACTGTGAAAATGTCATGTGTAGTGGAGCATCTAATAATTTTAAGCACTTTATACATGACATTCATTATGATGATGAGCACTTATAAATGTTCTGCCAGGCATGTATTCTCTGCTAGGAAGCCTAATTTTATCTGTCCCAGAGAAATAGCTTGCCATCTGTAAGAGCAATTTAGCCATGGAAAGCCCTGGGAAGTCCTCATAGGATGTTGAATCTTCTCCTTGGGCACAGAGGTTTGCTGTGTCGTTGTGTGAGCTGGTTGATGGGCACAAACTAACTAACTGTAATCTGGAATAGAGAAGCAGGGGTGGCTTTCTGAGTTATTGGTGGTAATGTAGCTGAGCTTCAGGGCTTCTTTTGGAAGATGAATAAGCACATAACAAGCAACTTAATATCTTATGTTAGTGTTTTTTGTTTGTAATATGTGGTTATAAAGAAGAGCTGCAAGGATCAAGGGCAACCAGATAAAATGAGAGAAGGCATTTCTGGAAAGCAAAGCCAGCTAGTTGCTTATTAAAAAGTAACAAATTCAACACTTGTTGCCTAGGTTTTCCTAGAGCAATTTTGTTGCGGGGAAGAGCTGTCCAGTTTCATCTTAGAACAGTCCACAAATTCATTCTCATTCTCTCTCTCTCAACTGCAGGTTCAAAGAGCATGTCCAGAATAACCTGCCCCGGGACCTTCTTACTACTGAACAGTTTATCCAACTGCGCAGAGAACTCGCTTCTTCTAATAGCCATAATGGGGAGGATGCCCCCCCTGGAGATGACCTCCCTTCTGGAACTGAAGATATAACTGACCCTGCTAAGGTAGCATAGGCCTAATTTATTCAGCTGCTCATAAAATGCCTGGAGCTTTTGCTGACTGGAGCTCTTTGAAAGCACATTCAGAAGCCGGGCGTGTCTGCATTTGGTGTCTTGTTTCTGCATTTGCCAGCTGCCATCCTTTGCTTTCTGCCTTTAAAGTTATTCCCTGCCTTGTCGCCCACCCATAGCAGCTCTCCATATTCCTGTCCTAGTTTTAGCACGTGTGCTTCTGAAGCCTTTCTTCTTCTGGTTAGAGTAGAGCCTGAACTGATGCAGGACCTGACCTTTAGCATAGATTTATACAAGTAGTTATATTTATACAACTGGGTCTACCAGTTTTTGGCCAGCATTGCTGTTGAGGCAGATTTGTTGTCAACAGCAAACCCCCTTCCCCATTTCCCCCCCTTTTTTCTGGCTTCTTCATTTCTCTCTAAATGTCTTTAGGTAGCAATATCCAGACCCCTCCTTCCTGCCTTTCCTCAGCAAGGAGGGTTCTGTTATGGCTTCCTAAGTACCCTGATGATGTAGCTACAAGACATGTTGTCTTATGGAAGCTTTTGCCAATTTTACTGTACTGTATCTTCTTATGTTGTATACTTTTATGAAAAATGCAGATCATAAATACTTCAATAAATAGATAAAGCCCCGCCTTATTCCCAGCTGAGGAGGTGGGTGGATCATCCTGCAGCTTTTGGGACAATTCCAGCTCAGCTCTGAACTTCAGAGTTAAGGGGGAGGCTGGCTACCTGCCACAGGAGGCAGCACCTCAGGCAGCAGAAATGCTGACACCTGTTAGCAGTTCCCTTCACCAAAATTTGGAAATGCTAGAGTTCCTTCTTTCAAGAGAGCTGTCACTCCCTGTATTTGAGGCAACATATCTGTGGCAGGGCCTGTGAAGCATAGCAAGCAGCAGAAGTGCCGTGCCGGGTGCTCCCTACCCCTTTGTTGTGGGTGTTTAGAAGAAAGAAAGATATATAAGCAGCTGCCAGACCTATAGACCAACGATCCCTCTAGCTCAGTATTACCAAATCTGACTGGCAAGAACTCTCCCAAGATTCTCAACCAGAGGTCTTCTCCTGTTGCTGTAGATGGGCATAACGAACGTGGTACCTTGAATTTGGAAAACTTGATTTATACCCTTGAGTTAGGTGCTTGTTCTTCTTCACTGTGGTCAGACTAGAGGTTTGTCCTTAAGAATTGGATTCTGCAGATCCCAGGTGATGTGCTGGCAATAGAGTCCAAGGACATGGCATTTTCTGGATCCCCTCTTGAGCACTGTGTGTGTGTGTGCTTGCTTCAGAAGGAACATTCTGAAGCTCACTGCCTCATAAAAGTGTGTCTGCTTCTGGATTTTGTCAAACCCTTTCCTTTCTGTATTTGTTTAGCTAATAACTGAAATAGAAAACATGCGGCACAGGATCATTGAGATTCATCAAGAAATGTTCAATCACAATGAGCATGAAGTCAGCAAGAGGTGGACCTTTGAGGAAGGGGTAAGTTCCTTTGTATAACATGCTTTTGAAATTCAGTGGAGGAGGAGGCGGCAGCAGCAGCACAAGCTTTGGGCTTCCATGGAGAAGCTGTTTCTGGCATTTGTGGGTCATGTCCAAAGCAGCTTGTAGTTGAGGGGCACGAACTTGCCTTTTGTGCTGCCATCTGGTTTCATAGAATCATAGAGTTGGAAGAGACCACAAGGGCCATCCAGTCCAACCCCCTGCCAAGCAGGAAACACCATCAAAGCATTCCTGACAGATGGCTGTCAAGCCTCTGCTTAAAGACCTCCAAAGAAGGAGACTCCACCACACTCCTTGGCAGCAAATTCCACTGTTGAACAGCTCTTACTGTCAGGAAGTTCTTCCTAATGTTTAGGTGGAATCTTCTTTCTTGTAGTTTGAATCCATTGCTCCGTGTCCGCTTCTCTGGAGCAGCAGAAAACAACCTTTCACCGTCTTCTAGATGACATCCTTTAATATATTTGAACATGGCTATCATATCACCCCTTAACCTTCTCTTCTCCAGGCTAAACATACCCAGCTCCCTAAGCCGTTCCTCATAAGGCATCGTTTCCAGGCCTTTGACCATTTTGGTTGCCCTCTTCTGGACACAGACACAGTTTCACAGACATCATTCCAGAAGACTTGCTAAGCTTCAGTCGTATAGTTCTTACGCTTGCTAAAGTCATTTGTACAGTGAAATAATGGCTTGCCTAAACAAAAATATTTTTTGCAAGCACCAAAAAGAGTACAGTGAAGGTGCCTGCCTGATGTCAATAGGCAGCGAATTCCTAAGTGTCGGTGCTGCCACACTCAAAAGATTGACATTCTTTCGTGTTACATGGCACCTGTTAACAGTGCCAGTTCTGCAGATGGAAGCAGTCAAGTGGGCATATATGAAGCAAAGTGGTCTTGCAAGTAAACTGATCTCAAGCTGCCAAGGTAAAGGTTACACCTTGAACCTGAACCTGTAGCAGATTGATAATTGGTGCAGATTTCTGAGCCAGAGGTATTACTTACTCAGAATGACAATTCTACACAGGTGCCGTTGCATCAGCATTTTTTGTGGTTGCCTTACGAGAATTTTCCCTGTTTCCCTGTCTGCTGCTTGTAGGCAGGCCCCCTCAGTGATGAAAGAAGAGTTGTATGATCCCTCAGATAGTGCATGCCTGACAAACTTGAGATTGCAGCCTTATCTCTTGCTTGCATTTGGAATTTTATGTGCATTGTTTGCTTCCTTGCCCTCAGGATTGCTATATGTGCGTGATGTGTAGTATGTAATGTTGGAGTCATTTCATTTATCAGTTCAAACCGTCTGAAATATCAAAGGTGCCAAATTCAGGAGCTTTACATTGGCCAAAGATTATTTCTTCACTGTAAGGGCCAATAACAGTGTTCTCATCTGATCTCCAGTTGGCTTAGTTTGCATAAAGAGAAAATGAATTGTCTCCTTCTATGACAAATAACTGCAAAGTGCTGTTTTCAGTAAATGCACAATCTCTTGACTGCTGGGTGTGGTAGGTCATCAGTATTGCTAGGCAGGGGCCCTGACTTGAAAGCAGCAGAATGTAGTGACTCCCTGCCTGGAGGGTTAGCCACCAGGAGCCCAGGGCAGCGCTGGCCCCCTGCCTTTGCCAAGGGCTTCCTACCCTTAAGCTGACTTCAAGTGGAGTTAAGGTTATCATAAAATTTCCCGTAGAGCTTGTCTGTGGTGGCGGCTTTTGGAGCTCCACCTTGGAGGAAGAGGTGAGTGAAATGGGATGTGTTGCAATCTGTCAAAGCCACCCAACTTGGGCAGGTCCTAAAGCAAATTCATACTCTGTAGATAAAGATAATCCTGAGTAATGTGGGTGTGGCTCCGCATCCCTTTGTATTCCACTCAGTTTCTGCTGCGGTCAGCAGACTTTAATTAATAGCTTGGCATTTGACTGGGAGTATTTTGAATATTAGATACACATTTAATGGGCTAAAGTGCAAGCTTTCTGTTGAATCCAAATGGCAGAGGGATCTACCTGTATAGTACAGCTTTTTCATCCTTAATACACTTAAAAATAATAAATCCAGAGGGATCACTGTTAGTATATTGCCACAAAAACAGTACAGAGTCTTCTTGCATCTTGAATTGCTGTTCCAGATGTTCAGCTGTTCCAGATGTTCAGTTAAGCTTTCTAATCTTACCCTTCCCCAATGGCGTTCAGGGCAGGCCATGCAGCCTCTCCTAGCAAGTTAGACTAAGGCAGGGGTGGAGATTTGGTTGATCTCTGGCTCGTATCAGCCCCAGCCACCATGGCCTCTGTAGTGCACCAAGGGGCGACAGGTTAGCCACCCCTGCGCTAAGAGCATGTGAATTGCTTGGAGTTGCCCTGTGAGTCTCGTGGTTTCGGTCTGGACTGCTTTTCTAGAAAGTGCAAATCAGAGTGCGAAAAGACCAATGAAAATTATTGCAACAATAAACACAACACACCAAATGGCTGCTATAACAAAAGCATAGTAGTTTGTGATTACAGTCATACCTCGTGTTGCGTTAGGTCAGGCGTCTGCAAGGTTATCCAGCCATGGGCCAGATTGTTCCCATGGACGTTGTCCGTGGGCCGGACAGGTGCAGTGCAACGCTGGAAGTGGCATCTGCAGATGTCCGCAGCGCCGGAAATTGCTTCTGTGGCTGCGCAGACACCAAAAATCACGCCTGCGCAGAAGCGATTTTCGGCGTCTGGGCATGTGTAGAGGCGATTTTGGGCAGCGGCACCATTTTCGGCGCCTCTCAGCAAGTCCCTGCACCACGCTGCACCCATTTAGCACAGCGCATGGGGGACTCACCGAGCAGGCGGCTCAGTTCACGGGCAGCCCATGGGCCGGATAAACAGCCTCCGTGGGCCGTATCCGGCCCATGGGCCGGAGGTTGCCAACCTCTGATGTGTCTTTTCGGCTGATGAATGCGGCAAACCCGGAAGTGTATACTTCCGGGTTTCGCTGTGCGCATTCTGCGTGCTTCACATATGCGCAGAAGCGGCGCTCTAGTTACAGACTTTTTGGGGTGTGAATGGCACTCCGGAATGGATTGAGTCTGTAACTAGAGGTACCACTGTATATAGATCCTTTATACTCTCTGGGAGCGGTACCTGAAATCTTGGGGCATACAGTCCTCATGCCTCTTGGACTACAGAATTATCTATCTGCTCGGAGGCAAACAGAACACCTGTGAAATTAATTGATTTCTGTAAACATGTGAGGATTCATAAGTGAGGTCACTTGCTTGATGTCTTCAGTACCCTAGCTTTTCTGGAAGCAGGGGCTGGTGGTTGCTGGGCAGAGCGCTTTCCCCCTGTGATGTACAATGTAAGGGCACAGTCCAGCCAGACGGATGCCAACAACCAGCCAAAGCTCTCTCCCTTTGAAGCCATAACACCAATAGCAAATTCCTTTACAGGCTGTGCTGTTGCTTCAAATGTAAAAAAATTGCCACAAAATACAAATTATTTGCATTGCTGACAGTGGTGACCCTATATGAACAATAGGCAGTTTTCCTGTTGCATTCCCCCTTGCAAGCAGCTCAAAGTGGCCAAAGTTCAGTAAAGAGTTAGGCAGGCAAGGTTTTGCTGGGCTGATGAGGGCAGATAGCCAGCAACATGTGGCACTATCTGTACTGGCTGCCCATCTGCTGCCAAGCTGTGTTCAAGGCCCTTGTATTAATTTACAAAGCCTTGAACAACTTGAGTCCAGGGCACCTGAGGGGTTGCCTGAATCCTTATATCTCGATTACTGAGATGATACTTAGTGGTGCTGTTGATTATCCCCCAGGTTGGAGAAGGCTCCAGTGTTATTGGCCCGGTCTTGAGGAATGCTCTTGCAGCAGAGATTCAGCCGGTGGTTTTTGTATTCATTTTGAAATGTTCATTGAAAACTTTCCTATGCCCCCACCTGATGTGGACAGTTAAAGAAAAATAATAATTTCTGCTACAGTTAGCCAGTGATCTGTGATTTTTGTTTTTTGTAGTTTTTTTTGTAGTTTTGTAATGCTCTGATATTTATATTTTTAATGAAATTGCAGCATTTTTATAAATGTAATGAGACGTGTGGGACTTCTTACCAACACAACTGCTTCTGTTGTCTCCTTTGATGCTGCTTCTGTTCAAGGTGTTTGCTTGTCCATAGGCTCCAAAGAACGTGGGGTGTAGGAGAGATGAGATCCCATCTCTGTTGGATACTCTTAATTGGCTTAATACCCTGTTTCTCATATTTTAAGACATACCCATAAAATAAGCCATAACAGGATTTTTAAGCATTCAAGGAATATAAGCCATACCCCGAAAATAAGACATAGTGATAGGCGCAGCAGCAATGCCGGCCGCGGCAGGAGGAGGAGGAAAAAAATAAGACATCCCTTGAAAATAAGCCATAGTGTGTTTTTTTGAGGAAAAAATAAATATAAGACATGTCTTATAATATGAGAAACACGGTAGCGTCTCAAGATTTCAGTCAAGTGGTTTTTTAGGTGTGGCCATTAAATAAGCAAAAAATTATAAAGTGGGATAGATCTCCAGATACCCATGTTCTGCTGGCTTTACCCTTCTAACTTAAGTGTCTGAGCGGTTGGTTTTTTTAAAGTCCCAGGATCCTGTGTCCTCCTTCTCACCCAGCGGTGCTCTTCTCTAAGGCAGGGGAATCTAGTCCAGCATTATTATTATTTCCACTGGTGGCCAGCCAGACATCTCCAGGAAGTCCATAAGTGCAGCTTGAAATGAGTGACTTCCTAGCAGTACAGAACATTTATAAGTTGGAGTGGCTTAGGAGTGCTCCTTTAGACTACAGGTGGTGCTTAGAAAAGAAGAATGCTTTGGCCCAAATCTGAGCACAGGTTGTATTTTGGTAAATTGGGGAGGACTTTGGGGCAAAGCCCCCCTCCTGGTGGCTATGCATTCTTATTGGACCCAAGAGTTCTGTGCCTGATCTTTGTTAGGTCTTTCTGTATAGAGAACTTGCTAGCTTGGTCAGCTGTTCTTGAAACTACATTTCAGGGGAAGGTATAGGGCTGATCACACATTTAACCATGTATAAATTAATGTGTGGAATGAGCACTAGTATTATTCCGGAGGGCTGTTCCCGACTTGTGGAGGGTCTTCAAACTTGTGAATGTCTTTTATGCATGCACAAGCTGGGCGCATGGTAGCCTTGTTCACAGGTTTGGAAAAATGAACGGGGAATAATGTGATCCACCTCTCTCCTCTGCATTCACTTGTATATGGATGTGTTGATTCTGAGTAGGCCTTGGCTTAGATAGCAGCAGGTTCCGGTTTCTC
This sequence comes from Zootoca vivipara, assembly GCF_965207765.1. Taxonomy (NCBI): domain Eukaryota; kingdom Metazoa; phylum Chordata; class Lepidosauria; order Squamata; family Lacertidae; genus Zootoca; species Zootoca vivipara. The sequence continues at coordinate 133,200,650 of NC_142582.1, read as the reverse complement.
ACGTGCTTGGCGGGATTAAGTGGCAGATGAAATTTGTTTTGTTGCCATTGTAAAACTGGTTTATTTTCCATTCCCTTTGTTCTCCTCCATTTCAGATAAAACGACCTTATTTTCACGTTAAACCTCTGGAGAAAACTCAGCTGAAGAACTGGAAGGAGTACTTGGACTTTGAGATTGAAAATGGGACTCATGAGCGAGTGGTGGTCCTCTTTGAGCGCTGTGTGATCTCCTGTGCCCTCTATGAGGAGTTTTGGATCAAGGTACGGGGCGTGTCTCCCACGCACAGCTCTCAGCCTTTGCAAACATTGATGATCAGTGACTAACCTTCTGTACTCTTGTTTGAATGTTGTTCATGTATAACTATATCTGTTGCATTAGGAGATGGTCTGCTTGCAACCAGATTTGACAGCTGCATATGCCAACTTCGTTGCCTCTCTTCGTCCCTCCTTACAGAAACTAGTCTAATGGTTCAATAAAGGTGCTGAATGGGTTTAAACACAAGAATTTTATAGTTCTCTCAAGTATTTAGCAGCCCAGAGTAAGCTGTGAATTGTTTAGTCTCTGCTCTGTCTTCAAATGCAGTATGCCAAGTATATGGAGAACCACAGCATTGAAGGAGTGAGGCATGTCTACAGCCGGGCCTGCGCGATACACCTCTCCAAGAAGCCGATGGTGCACTTGCTCTGGGCAGCCTTTGAAGAACAGCAAGGTGAGTGAGGAGCCCACGTCGGGAACAGCCGGGTCTCCTAGAGCAGGGGTGGCCAACTCCCAAGAGACTGTGTTCTACTGGCAGTGATCTACCCCCTGTTTTGGGGGGTTCAGGTCAAATTTGTTGAGCTTTTCTTAGGGGAGACAAACGTGCATCTCCACATCCCAGTATTTTGATCATTTGGCAACCCTGGAAAGGTGGCTCATCCGTGGATGAAACAGCTACTGCAAATTCTGGAGAAGTGAATGAGGCCCTGTAAACACTGATGGTGGGGCACATCTTGAGGGTTCAGGTCTTCTGCTTGGGACAGGGATTGGCAGCTCAGGGATCAGACCTGGCTGAAAGACCAGGATTCAATGAGTCTGTGCTAATGTTGTTGCTTCTCTGAATTTGTTGCAGAGTCTGGTTGGAAGAATATATTATGCAGATGATGAATTTTAGCAAAGTTTGTGACTCTAGTAGCTGGTGGTAAAATGTAGATCAGGGTGTAAGTGTCTGTACCTTCTATCTGAAGTTGAGGATCTTTTCCAGGACATTGCAGAATCTGTGCATGGAATCTGCTGGATGTGTGCATACACAGGCACTTGCCACCCATTACGACTGTAATCAGTCCTTGCAGGGAGACTCCTGATTGTATCTATCTCCTCTCAACCTCCGCACATATGAGAGCACACCCTGCTTCTCTCCACGAGAGTGCCAGGGGGCTTGGCAAGAGGCCAAGGAATGTCTCCTGCTGCTTAGAAGCGACTTCCACTATTCCCTCCTTGAAACGGCACCACAAAGGAGACTCTTGAGGAGGGAGCTATGTGTGCTGCTGGACAACCGATGGGCTGATTTATGAACGCCTGTGCATTTATTCACTTTGTACATTCCAGTTTCTCTGTTTGGTGTGAAGGAGACATTCAGTAGTGGGTTGTCACTTCCTACTGCTCAGGAAGGCGGGAATCAAGTGACCTGAACAAAGTCTGGTGCTTGAAGCCCCCCAATTCCCTTTCATGCCCATCTGAAACTTAACTCAGCTAGATGAAGGGGGGGGGGAGGTAAAGCAAAACCTGATATTTGGGTACCTGGAAGGGAGTTGTGCAGAAGGACCCCAAGGGGCTATGGGCCGATTCCAGCTAGGTGCCATTCCACAGCCACACGTTCCCCCTTGCTTTTTAGGGAATATCAATGAAGCCAGAAGAATTCTGAAGACCTTTGAGGAGAACGTTTCAGGCCTGGCCATGATCCGCCTGCGGAGAGTGAGCTTGGAGCGGAGGCATGGGAACATGGAGGAGGCTGAGCACCTGCTCCAGGAAGCTGTGAAGAATGCCAAGTCCAGCTACGAAGCCTCCTTCTTCGCGGTCAAGCTCGCTCGACACCTTTTCAAAATCCAGAAGAACCTCCCACAAGCCAGGAAAGTTATTCTGGAGGCCATCGACAGAGACAGGGTAGGTAGCTCTCGGAGGAGGGTTAACTGGACCCCTTCCTTGCCACCTCTGCCAAGGGGCTCCCAAGCCTGGCAACAGTGATGACGACTCTTGACTCTGCATTGCATGTTGCTGCAACTTGGAGACACCAGTCCCTCTAAACTGATGTTGCCAGGCTTCCCTTCCCTACACACCGCGCCCCAAACTCCAGGCTTCCCACCAGAGCAGAGCTAGCTTAGCATGGCAGTGTCTGGGGTGCCAGATCCTGGGGCTGTAATGTGGCCAGGGGTGCAGTCTCTCTCACTTTCGCCAGTTCCTGGGCCATAGATGTAGATGCATTTACAGAAGAATCAATAGACATTTAAATGGGAAAGGAGCCCCATACCTCATGGCAGAAGACCCTTCTCAGTACTGGCTTAAGGCGGGGTTGGCAGGGGCGGGGCACTCCAAAGTTCTGCGCATTACACATACACATATTTATGTTAGATTCCATAATAAACACACAGAGGTGCACTCGCTAAAATTCATTTTTTCAAGGCATTAAGATCTGGTGCATGTATCTAGGCAAACAAAAGTTTTTCTTCCTCAGAAAGGCACCAGCTCCTCCCTAACCTGCAAGACTTTTGTGCCTTGATTGGGCCAGGAGGTGGAGGGATAATGCTGGTGGTCTACGATGCACCTTGATGATATCGTGAATCCCTGAGGAGAATGCAGAGAAGACTGGTGCTCATGGGATTCTTTGTTTGCTGTGCGTCTGCTTTCTTAGAGGATCTTGTGCATGGCTAAACTGAGCCATCTAATTTCTGGAAGTGTAGTTGCAAATTAGTCCCGTCATGAAAACATTTCTGAAAGAGGTGGTTCTGAGAGGAAGAAGCCTTAACATGCACAGCTTACTCCCCCTGCACCCAAGCATAGGCTCCACTGCTGACATACCATTCAAACATTCTCTCTCCCTCCCTCCTGTAATTTCAATATATTTAACTACCTCATCATTGCGGTTGTAATAATTTGTGTACTTCTCTTGAATATTGCAATTTGAATGTTTCTGTATTTAATTTCATTTGCCTAGGATAACCCCAAACTGTATCTCAACTTGCTGGAAATAGAGTACAATGGAGACCTAAAACAAAATGAAGAGAACATCATTGCGTGTTTTGACAAAGCGATCAGTGGCACGTTGGCTATAAAAATGAGGATTATATTTTCTCAGCGAAAGGTGGAATTCCTTGAAGATTTTGGTCTGGATGTGAACAAGTGAGGTTTTACATGTGTTTAACCCAGCCTTGGGGGAACTGGATAGCACCTGGGCCCATTTTAATGCCTATTAATGGCATGTATGCTGCAGACAAAGTTCAGGAGGGTTGATGAGGGGCCATTCTTTGTAGAAGACTATTCTTCCTGCTAAAGGTTGCAGAAATTCTGGCCCTGGGAGTAAGTGGGGTTCTCTTCACTGATGCCAACTTCAGTAGAGGATTTAAACTACTGTGATCCAGTTCACAAACTTGAAGGCAGCTTACGGTAGTTTTCCTTTGCATTTGGGGTTGGATCAGAGCTGTGTTTGGAAGGTGCCTGCTTGCTGTGCAGCGTCTCCCAGCTCCACGCCGAGAGAGATCAGGCGCTGCTGGATATGGGAGCAAAAGCAGCTTTCAAAATGGAAATGTTTGTGCACCCTGCACTGACGAGCAGAAAGCCCTAACCTTTCTCCCCTCTTGCTTGCAGGCTTATGGATGCCTATGAAGAGCATCAATCCCTTCTGAAGGAGCAAGAGTCTTTGAAAAGGAAAGCAGAAAATGGGTATGGACTGTCTCGTTTAGCAGAGAGCAGTGGTGGCGTTAAGGTTTGGCTGCAAAAGTGTATCAGGGCTACCTTCTCCAAACCATACATTTTGGTTCACCCAATATGACCATGCTTCCTTGGGGGTGGGGGTGGGGGAAAAGTCACAGACAGACAGACAGAAGGCCAGGGTGGAAGCTCTTTTCCCAGGTGTGCTAAAGAGTTTTTCTGAAAAAGCTGCCTCTGGGTGGAGGTGGGCAGTCTGAGATAGTAGTGCCTCAGGATTACCATCTCCGTGAGAATTACGACAAAGTTTGGCTAATTGCTTAGCAAGTCTGAAGTTGAGGGGTTTTTTGTTTTTTTGCATGCCCCTTGACAGTCGAGAATGATCTGATGCTCCACTCATGAAAATGTGCCTCATGTTTAAATGCAAGCACTCGAGAGCTTTTTACTCTTTTCCCATGAAGCGTTAGAAGCAAAGGAAGCAGCGCTCAGCATTCAAGCAGCAGCTCAAGCTCTTCAAACTTTGGAAACTTCCAAGGGTGTTCTTCATATTAAGGGGTGGCCAGGCGACTGGCTTCTTCTTGTGCTGAAGATAGATGAGGAGCAGGTGGCTTTAAGTTTAACAGCCCCTCCCTGGCTTGATGGGAATGAATAGCGCCCAGGGCTTGAATGCCTTGTCAAATGTGTAGCAGAGTTTCTACGCTTTCTGTAGCACACAACAGTAAAAATACCCCCCCCCCCAACTCCAAACAATAAAAGGAGATAATCAATAGCTTGAAGGCCTGAGAAAATAAAAATGTATTTGCCTGGCATTGGAAAGACACCAGATTTGGCGCCAGGTCAGCCTTGCTGGGGTTGAGGCTATTCCACATGTTGGGTGTTGCAGCCAGAAAGTCCCCCTCACCAATCACCACCTGCCTAATTTCAAAAGGTTTGGGGTGGGGACTGTTGAGGAGGGCTTAGATCATGGGTAGGCAAACTAAGGCTCGGGGGCCGGATCCTGCCCAGTTCCCTTCTCAGTCCAGCCCACAGACAGTTCGGGAATCAGCGTGTTTTTACACGAGTAGAATGTGTGCTTTTATTTAAAATGCATCTCTGGGTTATTTGTGGGGCATATGGATTTGTTCATTTTTTTCTCCCTTTTCAAAATATATTCCGGGCCCCCACAAGGTCTGAGGGACAGTGGACCGACCCCCTGCTGAAAAAGTTTGCTGACCCCTGGCTTAGATGCTGGGCATAATATTAGAAAAGGTAGTCCTTTTAGAACTGAGGAATAAGATATAACAAATACTTTTGTAAACAGCTTATAGGTTTTCTTACAATCAGGTGCTATATAAACTTTGTTAAATAAAGGAAATATTTCAGAGCAGAGAGGCAAGTGCAGTATCTCAAAAGGGAGGGGATCTGGATCCCTTTCTGAAGTAGGGGTGAGGGGAGCAGATGTTTTGTTCTATCCCCCCCGGACAGGTGAGTTGTCCTGCCCTTACAAAGTGGGCCACCATTTGTTGTTCCCTAGAGGGTGGGGAGGTGACAGAAAGGGAGTTGGGGGTGTCAAAAGCCCCCTTCTCCACCATGGTGGGATGATAGGCAGTGGTGTTCAGGTTCTAGGCAAAGCACACCCAGCGAGTTGAGGACTTGCTAGCTAGCTATGTGCTGCTGCTGCTGCTGCTGCTGCTGGCTTTTCCACCTCTGGGCCCTCTGCTCTGTCGAATAACAGCAGCCCATTTGTTGCATCTTGCAGCTGTGAAGAGCCAGACGAGAAGCGAGCGCAGGGTGACGAGGCAGCTCTGGCATCTGGGCAAATGGCGGACGGAGACATGCAAGCGAACCAGGCTGCCTACAATTACAACGCTTGGTACCAGGTGAGCAGCATACACGTGCGAAGTTTCCAGGCTCTTTGCCATACAACCCCTCCCAAACTAAAGCTCTGCCATGGCAGGGATTCAGGCTTTAAAAATGCTAAGGGCCTCTGTACCTGCAGTACCCTGTGGATGTCAAAGAGGGAAACAACTGCCAGACTTTTAGAAGACAACTGAAGGCAGCCCTGTTCAGGGAGGCTTTTAATGTTTAATAGATTACTGTGTTTTATTTTTCTGTTGGAAGCCACCCAGATTGGCTGGGGAAACCCAGCCAGATGGGCGGGGTATAAATAATAAATTATTATTATTATTATTAATTGTATGGTGATAGTCAGCCTCACTATCCATTGCAAGAGTTTCCCTTTGATAGCTCCCAGGTCTCGCTTTGATGGTTCTGTTGCAGTGGAGCTCTTGGCCCTTTGCAGAGTTTTGCACAAGTGTGGAATGCGCAAAAAGTTTGCTAACCCATCTCCCCATTTTGCTTCCTCCTCTAGTACAACTACCCAAATGCATGGAATTACGGACAATACTACCAGACCTCTTCAACCTGAGCAGAAGAACAATTTGAGCAGAAATGGGGTGTGAAAGTGTTTTTGGTTTTATATATATATATATATATATATATATATATATATATATAAATTGGGATGTGAACAGACCGTCACACAATCCTTTTGTGTTTTCTGCATGTGCGGTGAACTGATGTCCACAGGGTTCTTGTGACAAATTCTGGTATTAATTGGTATCTTGCTGTATACATAGTTTATCAGGATTTCGGCTTTCCTGTTACAAAAAAAAATCCAAGAAATTGCATAGATAAGTCCATAACATCAATTGAATGCTGGCCAAAGTCAGCTCTTGGCAATGATCTGAAGGCGGCTAGAACAGGTTCGCGCCACTCCAGGAAATAATGCTCCATGTGAGTTTCCTGCTCCTGTCCCTGAATAAGTTTCAAATCTACACCCTCATCCAGGTCTGTTTTGGCGTTGAGTTTACAGTTACAGCATCCAAGAAAAGAGATTTTTAAATATATATATATATATATATGGGTGGGTGGGACTACATAATGTGGAAGGGCATCTTTTGGATTTAAAGAAGTGACAAATGAAGTGTGTTGCTAGAACCATGCTGTGTTTGGGGTGGGTTTTGTATTGAATTTTCATGTATAAGTTTAGAAAGGTTTGTTTAAAATGTCCTTTTTTAAATAAAATTGTGCAAATTGAGCTGCTTTTAGTTTCTCTTAGTCCTGAACAATATCACAGTTGTCAAATACACTACCTAGTAACACATCAGAGGCTTGAAAGCTTCTACAGTGCAAGAATCTGTTTTTTCTCATGAGAGAGCTACAGTCTACACTAGTAATAGCTGGCGATCAGCAGCCAGAGCTAATTAGGCTCTTGTCGCCTCCGTCAACTGATTTTCAGAAGTGTTCCTTGCCCCATAGCAATGTTATGTTATGTTATGTTATGACAACTGCACCAGGGGGGAGCTGTTGGATGAAACTACCTTTCAAAGGTGTGCCAAAGTAAAACAACCAACAGCCACAGATGGCCAATGACAGTCAGAGCCATGTATATAAACCAGTCTTTAGTTAAAGTGATGCTGTACACAGCAACTAGAATAAAAGCCATCCCACCCTTGCTGTGTGAGAAACAAGGCCACAAACACATTTCCTGGACTTCCAAGAGCATCTTCACCGTTTTCAAAGACATGGGGCCAAGAGGAGCAACCCATCATTCAATATCCACCAGTTCCACTTCAAAGAAAAGTTTTGCATTTGGTGGAATTCTAAAATGCAAGTTAAGGGATTCATTCTACAATAGAAGTTACACTTGCAACTCACTCAAGCACTCTGAGGTCAGGGTGGCAGTTCTGAAAACAAAGTTCACAGGAATAGGGAGGGAGGAGCAAAATGTAGTAAGCATTTGCCAATTGTTTGTTGTTGTTACATATCCTATAATTAGCTGATGAAGACCTGCTATATAACATCCCCCCCCCCCAAAGTTCAGGTACATGATCTGTCCGGTACAGAGTTGGCATCACCTTTCCTTTAAAAATTCAGTCACTGTGGAGAACACATAAGTACTTAAAACTAGATAGGCAGAGTTTGACTCTGTTCCAGAACAACTTCAGTTACAATTCCCGGCCATGGGACACACCACATGGACTGGGCTGCAGCAAGCATTGTCACATGAAAGGGGAAATGCAATGCTCTAGCCCAGGCATCCCCAAACTTCGGCCCTCCAGATGTTTTGGACTACAATCTCCTTCTTCCCCAACCACTGGTCCTGTTAGCTAGGGATCATGGGAGTTGTAGGCCAAAGCATCTGGAGGGCCGCAGTTTGGGGATGCCTGCTCTAGCCTCCCTCAGTACCTGCCTGTTCAGTTCCTTATTTCCAGGTCCTCTTGCCTCATCTTCAAACATCTTGGCACTGTCGCCATGCCCAATTTTAGGGATCACATTCTATTTGGCAGCACATAGGGATTCAGTTGACCAATTTAGTGTCAGAGCTGTGCTTTGCCCTTGTGGAAAGAGTGCTGGTGATGCCCGTTTGCATCCCATGCTCCCCAAAAATTATGGAAGAGGGGGGCTACTAGCCATAATGGCTGTGCTCTCCCTCCACAGTTGGAGCAGCAGTGCTGGAGGCCACATCAGGAGAGAAGCCTCAGACTCGAATCCTGTTTGCAAGTTTCCCATTGAGGCATCTGGTTGGCCACTGTAAGAACAGGCTGCTGGACTAGATGGGCCACTGGCCTGATCCGGCAGGCTCTGATATTCTTACATGCACTTTGCCCCATGCTTGGACCTAGGGAATTCCTGCACCAGCACCTAGCTTTCTGAGCCAGAGAATTTTGCACACCCACATTTTCCATCAGATTAGTAGACTGCTCAGCGGCACACTTTGCAAGGATACTTTGCATCCGGCTGCCCTTTCTTTCCATAAGCCCATTCCGGTTCAATTTCCAGGTGAGCCTTCTCCCCTTTGCTCATGGTCAGCAGAGCTTCGTCCCACTGAAAAACAAAGAAACCCCAAATCTACCTGAGAAACAGGCTGGAATGAATGTTTTTGACCTGGGCTATTAGAAGATAAGCTGAAACAATAAAGGTGAGTGGAGCAAGTTCCCTCTGCTGGTTAAGTTAAAGAACTCCAGCAGAGATCCATACACATTAAAGTCCTGGTGAGCATCTTTTAGAAGCCGGCTAAGACGTTTGTGTTTTGAGGAGGACTAGAGAGCCAGCATTTTTAGGTTAAATGTTTTACAAGAGGTCTTATTGAAAATCTGGTTCAGATGAATTGCCGCAATACCATGTTTAATGAATGCATTCTAGTGCTTTAAGATTCATCAGAAATGTAGAGACAGACTGATGCAGGATATGTAAAAAAAAGGTAAAGGACCCCTGGGTGGTTAAGTCCAGTCAAAGGCGACTATGGGGTTGTGGCGCTCATCTCGCTTTCAGGCCGAGGGAGCCGGTGTTTGCCCACAAACAGTTTTCCGGGTCTTGTGGCCAGCATGACTAAACTACTACTGGTGCACGGAGGACCGTGACGAGTTCCAGAGTGCATAAAAATGCCATTTACCTTCAGCAGTACCTATTTATCTACTTGAATTGGCATGCTTTCGAACTGCTAGGTTGGCAGAAGCTGGAACAGAGCAACAGGAGCTCACTCCGTCGCAAGGATTTGAACCGCCGACCTTTCTGATCAATAAGCGCAAGAGGCTCAGTGGTTTAGACCACACGCCACAGCTGTATACACTTAGTCATCTTAATGCCAATCATCCTAACCTGCGCTCAGGTAAAACATTTAACACCCCCACCCCCTCCCTCCATCTTGTTTCAATGGGCTCTGATGCAAAGACCACTGGGCATGGGAAAGGAAAATGAATTTTGTCAGATGTGCTATGGAGGAAGGCTGACAAGACAACATGCATCAGCTTCTCCTCTTGGAGGATTCAAGCAAATGGCCTGACAGCTGCCTGGCAACAGGAGCTCCTCCCTGATCGATGGGCACAGGAGGTGGGTGGGCCAGCCCAAACACCCGCCCACCCTTCCACCAGCATACTCACGCCTCGTATCACTTTTCCAACACCGACTTTGAAGCTCAGTGGTTTTGCCGCTTTCTTTTTCTTTGAACCTGAAACAACACCAACATTCTGGAGCTCTTATCCCTCTCCCAGCTGGCTTCTTGCTCTACACCAGCCTTCCCCCCCACTTGGTGCGCTCCAGATGTTCCGGACTACAACTCCCCACCCGGAAAGTATCGCTGGTGGACAAGGGCAATGAGAAAGTTTGCCTTCTGCCCAAAGGTCTCGAGGCAACTTAGACACAAAACAAATATTAAAAACATGCAAGAATAATACCAAAAGGTGGTCCCACTGAGCACTGCTTTGGGAAAGGATTCCTGAGGAGTCATCCACATTCTAGGTAACGCAAATTCACTAGGTAACTAGGGGGCAAGACTAGCCTGGTCACAAGCAGGCAGCCATTCCAACTAAGGAACGGAGCTGTTTTGATAGTTGCTTAACGACTACAAAACTCCCACCACTCTGCGTAACTGTCAAGAAAGGGGTTTCTCAGTCAAAGCCCAGTTTGCTAAACGTTTAGTGTATAAAAGGAGTATGGAAGACTGAGAAACACTGTGATTGATTTCCATCACACTCTCCTTTGGAAGCCTGTTGGTGCAGCCTCTCTGGCGCAAGATGCGCTGGAAGGCAAGCGACATGTGAAACAGCTTCCGTCTACTATATTTCAGTGCATTTTGCACTGAACAAAGGCTCCCTAAATTGTGCTGAGAAAGAGACATCCGCACCATAGGAGCCAACTCCAGGGGGCCGTGGGTGCTTGGGCACCCACAATAATACAATTGTGGGGGCAAGCACCCACAAAGTCAATGAGAAAAGCCAGCACTACCTCCAAGAGAGAAGCAGTTCAGCTCTGCCCTCTGCAGCCAACCAGCGAGGCATCCTTTTCGGGCAGGGGGGTGGGGGATTCAGGCATGGAAAACGTTGCCTCACTAGCTGTGGAGAGGAGGAGGAGGAAGAGGAGCCACAGACATTGGGTGTGTGACATCGCTCGCACATCCACATTGAGGTGGCAGGCACCCACAATCCTGAGGGCAAGAGGGCACCCCTGATCCGCCCAAATACCCAGGTCTTTGGGTAGTTCTAGATAGGGCCAGAGGCCAAGCAGACATGCAGAGGTGGCAACAGGGGACCACAGGAAACTCCTGCCTTATACAGAGTCAGACCACTGGACCATCTAGGTCTGAATTGTCTTCTATAGTGACAGGCAGCAGTGGTTCTCCAGGACTTCAGGAAGAAGTTCTAACTGTGCCCATGAGTAACGTGTGTGCGTTTGTGTGTACATATTTGTACATACATGTGTCAATACAGACACACTGAACACATCACATTGGCTACAATCCTTTATGTGGAACACTGCTCATGGAATAGGACTCTCTGCTTCCTTCTCTCCACTGCAGCTCCTGGGAGAGCTGGTCCTGAAGGTCAGAGACCCAACTAGGAGCACGTGGAATGTGACAGCATCGTGGGCTGTTGATGGGGGGCGGGGAGAGAGAGTAGGAAGAAATCACAGAAATCTCTTTTTCATTCAGACAATGAGACTCAAGTTCCTTCAGGTCCAACCCATCTGTCAGAATGCAAAATTTGATTCCCCAGTGCTAAACAGACCATGCCCTCGAGAATCCACGGGGAATGCAAACTGGTATCCCCAGATTGGAAGGGGGGAAAAAGCAAACTGCAGCCCAGAAGCAGAGGCGTTGCCTTGTGCAAGACCCGTTCACTTCACAGGCAACACATCTGCTGCATTGTGTTCGCAGAAGATGCTCTGTAGGCACACAAGGCCACCACCTGGCTGAAGGTAGGCAGGTCTGTGTCGAGTCAGGGACTTGGGTTCTGCGGCAGAAGACAGGTGGGGTATAAATGAGAGAAAATAAAGCTGTGTCTTCAGTCACAGCTACTCTGGTCTTTAAAGCCCACAGCTTCCCTACCTCTGTGAAGAAGAGGAATGACACCTTTTCTGAACACTTACTTGTCTGAATATTACTATCGAAGACTGTTCCATCTTGCAGCTTCCCTGTATACCAACAGTGAACAACATCACCCTTTTTGGGAAAGTTGATTTTATCCCCCTTCTTCAGTACTGACTTTGTATATTTTGGGGGGCCCTGAAATGGGAAGAGGGAAGAAACAAGGGTCATGCTCCAACTCTCAATGTTCCAAAAGGTACAAAAGCTGACCAAAGCATGGCACAGAAGACAATGAAGAAATGACTTCAGAAGGCAGAAAGGAAAGACAGCCCAACATTAGCTCTGCTATTTAATATTAAAGCCTCAATATGACTGAACACAATGCTCCACACAGCTAGTGGATGAGATCACAAAATGATGTGCAGCATGACCTACACTGGGCAACAAGAGGGTGAAGCCTGCAATACTATACACAGTTTCCTGGGAGTAAGCCCTGTGGAATACAATGGGACTTATTTCTGTGAGGATGTGCGTCGGATTGCGAAGTAAATCACTTAAGACTCTATGGATATGTTCAGGGAGGATCTTAAATTCTGAGCTCTTAGAATATGCGCTGAAGTCTGCCTGATTAAAGGTCGCCTGTCCAGAAAATGCTGCAATGGATTTGATCAATCTCCAAGGGAACAGAATCCTCTGGAGGAAATTGCAAATGGAACCGACAGCTAGTTCCAATCCAGACATTCAAACCCTTCGTGCAGGGTGTGAACTGGGACTTCTAGGCACACAGCTGCACTTTCTGGAGAACAGTTCCCACAATTACAACACTGCATTTTCTTGGTGAGGAAGATCTTGAAATTCTGAAGTGGCTCTTCTAAGTCCAGAAGAGGTGCACCCCCTCCTGCCCACTTTGCCTGCTCCCTTACATTCCTGCAAGGGCTGCCCCTTCCCACCAGCCAGAGTCTGCAAAGCATACCTGATTGTTCTCCTCACCTACCTCATCCACAGCTTCCTCAGGCTTTGTCTCCTTGGGTTTCTCTTCATCAATCTTGACATTTTTCACTTGCTCTGCTACATGCTCTGGACTCTCAGTACACTTAAATCTCTAGAAAGGAAATATATTTCATCTGTGAATGAATTCCTGTCCCAGAGCCATCTGGTTGGCCACTGTGAGAACAGGATGCTGGGCCAAACAGGCCATTGGCCTGATCCAGCAGACTCTTCTTGCATACTCATTGCAAAGGATATACAATTCATATCATTTTGTATACCTTATAAAGGAAGGAAGCCGAGCCACACAGGCCACAGTGAGCTTTAACTTGCAGGGAAAAGACTTATGGAAAATGCCACAAACCACAGATCCTACAATACTGACTACCAAACCAACAAGCAGACTGCACAAATGAGCACAGAAACGTTGATGGCTGAGCTTCCTGGAGAGCTCCACCACCCTATACTGGGCCTTCATAGTCATTTGGTTAACTATATTGATCCACAGGAAATAATTACCAGGTTTTTAGAGAACGTAAGTAGGAGCTTGTATGGCAAAGGACATATTATCTCCCTCTCCCCATCACTATCAATGGCTACTGAAAGGGGGTTTGTGTCATAGCTTATTTTAAATAGTGCTTGTGTAATATCGGGAGCCCATTTCTACCTTTCCCCAGCTGAAGTTAAACCTCTTACATTTCAGTTAAAAACAACTTGATACACAAAGAGCATTTCAATGCTCAATAATATCTGAACATATACGGATCAAGCCTCATGCCGCCCACTCTGAATGGCAGCAGTTCTCCAGGGCTGAAGGCAGAGGTCTATCCTAGCCCTGCAGGATGCAGGAGAAAAGCAAAGCATTTGTTCTGTTTCCAAGGTGCTACCAGTGATGGATAATTTTAGTGATCCACCTCATAAAAAAAGGCTAGAGAGAGGCACTGAGCCAAAAAGAGAGGCATCCTAACCTGCATCAATCACCCTGCAACTGTTTCTTAATTTTGATTTTGTTAATTGTTGTAAGCTGCTCTGGGACCAGCTAGTGAAGGGCAGGTAATAAATTTGATTATTATGAACCTTAGTCACAAAGATTCTAGTAATAAGATCTGTTCAGACAAGCCAGGGTACCTACCTTGGTTTCAAAGAGCTCATTATATGCCGTGATCAGCTGCTCCTTACTGGCTGTCTTGGCCACATTTTTTATCTGCCCTAGTAGTTTGTGCTCCGACAGGAACTAAGAGCAAAACCAAGAGAGTTAGTTCAATACTGGGAAAGAAAGGAGTCACGTCACTCTTGGGATTATGGAAAGTGCAAGTTACAGAGTGGAATACTCTGCTTGAACCAGACCACATCCAATGAATGAAATCAACCGAAGCCTCTTCTTCCAACAAAGCTCGAAAATCTCACATGGGCATTCGCAGGTAGTAATACATTGTGGCCATGCACTGGGGGTAAACTATAAACCCTGAACACAACTCAGTGGTAGCCCAGGACAGAGTCAGTGCTGGGGCCATGCTAATCTTCTCTGTATCGTTCCAACTTTAGTATTTGCGCTGTTCATGTATGCAACAACAGCGGCGAGAATTCTTTTAGCCAAAAAATGGAAAGAAGAAGTACCAAGGAAAGAAGAGGGGCAGATGAAAATGATGGACTTTGCGGAACTGGCGAAGCTGATGAGAAAAATCCAAAACCAGTGTGATCAATATTCCAAAAGGACTGCAGTAAATTTGTACAATATTTAAAATAGCATTGTAAGCAATTAACAACACACTAGCAGGGTTGTCTGAAGACTTGTAATGATAAATTTTATATTTATATAAATTTTGAGATATTTTGCAATGTGTGTAATCATAATTGGAAAATGTACAAAATGCTATAATACAGAGGTTAATAAAGAAAGCCATGAGGTGGGAGGGAGGGAAGTCGATAGGCTCTACAGAGCCACAGAGGTAAAGTGGATAATAATGATGTGAATATACCATTATTAAATGGAAAATTAATAAATATTATAATAATAAAAAAAGGAGAGTCAGTGCTGCCCTTGGGATTCCCCTCCCTCCCCTCAACCCCCAACCCAGAGGGATCCCCTGCAAGGGAGAATTCCGTCCCAGTCCTCAACCAGAGGCTGCTTTAGATCAAGAGTATTTCTTGCAAGCTTATAGGTACAAAAGAAGGCCAGCAATCAAACAAAACCCCACCCGACATTTATTTTCCCATCGTCGACTCAAGGTGGCTTACAGATGAAAGCAAAGGCAGGAGCGACTCCATTTGCCAGCACACATCCATGAACACAGGAAGCTGCTCTGCCCAGAGTTCAGACCCACTGTTGTCTATTGACTCTGACTGGCAGCATCAGCCTGCAAGGGTTTTGGGCAGGAACCTTCCCAGCCGCCTCAGGCCTTCTGCCTGAAAGCGGGGTGGGGGGCTCATAACTGGCTGCTGAAACTTTGGGGGGGGGACACTTGGTCCCTTCATTTCTTTTTTGGGAGGATCTTTATTTTAAAATACATAAAAGGAGAGGAGCTTTGAATGCTGCACAAAGACAAAAGAAGAGGGGCAGATGAAAATGATGGACTTTGTGGAACTGGCGAAGCTGACGGGAAAAATCTGAAACCAGCGTGATCAAGTATTCCAAAAAGACACGAGTACAATATTTGAAAGATCATTATAAGCAATTAACAACACTAGCAGAGTTATGTGAAGACTTGTAAGGTGATTTTTTTTTACCTTCCTATAGTTATTTAAATTTTGAGGTATTTAGTCATGAGTTATATTGGAATTGGAAAATATATAAAATGCTGTGATATAAAGGTTAGCTTTGAAAGCCAAGCAGTGGGAGGGAAGGAAGTCGACAGGATCTAAAGAGCAAAAGAAGGAAAGTGGATAATAATGATGTGATTATATATGTTTAAATGGAAAATTAATAAATATTATTTGACTGCCCCACCATGAGCAAGAGCCATTCAGCGGTGGAAGGCAGGAGCTCAGCTGGCCAGAGCGGGGCGCTGGTGACGCCAAGGGGGCGGGCAGGCTCCATGGCAGGGGGTGGGCTGGATGACCTTCGGGGGACCCGTCCAACCCCACGATTCTGCTCCACGTGGCGCGCGACGAGGTCGAAGGAAAAGGGAAGGCGGGAGAGGGAGACGCGCGTTCAGACGTTCTCCCAGCACGCGTGTCGGGGGCAGGAGGCGGCTCGACACGCGTCTCCCGCCCTAGCCGAGAGAGAGGCTTCTGCGGCCCCTCCGCCCCCCGCGTGTCCCCGCGAACGTGTGAAGGGAGGCCGAGCGAGCGCCCTCCTCTTCTCCCGCCGCCCGCCCACCTTGTGCGCCGCCTGCTCCTGCAGGAAGCGGACGATCTCCTTCTTGGGCAGGGCGTCTCCGCGGAGCTCCTCGGGGCTCCAGGGCCGCACGGGGGCCGCCATGGCATCGCCTCCTCCTCACACAAGCGAGGGCTCCCTCACGAAGCCGGGACTACATTACCCAGCGCACCCGCGGGAGCGATACGCCGCAGCTTCGCCCGCTCGGCATGCTGGGAAATGTAGTCCGCGCGGGTGGGAGGGCCGGCCAATGGCAGAGCCTCTTAAGGGGACCCCTGATGCATGCTGGGTAGGACCGTCGTGGTCTCGCTATTAGTGCAGCTCTGCCCTCTGCAGAGGTCCATAGATATATAATATGTAGAGGAGGCTGCGAGGGAGGGAGCGGGGATGCATAAGGAGGAAATGAATGGATATCTATCCGAAGCTTTGTATCCATGTAACGTTTTTATGGGTAACTGAATTGCTGTGATGCCTACATACATACACACACATATATATATATATATATATATATATATATATATATATATATATATATATATATATATATATATATATATATATGTGTGTGTGTGTGTGTGTGTGTGTGTGTGTGATTTTTGTCGTGTTGGAAAATAAATAAAAAGCAATTTAAAAAAAGAATTACTATTGCAGATATTTTTCTTTATAAAATAAAGTTCATATGGCGTCACGATGATGCGCTCAGCGTATGCGCAGGAGGAAAGCGTTCCCAGGCTCCCCTTTCACCCGTGCCACGTGAGCCTCCGGGAAACCCCGCCCAGGCGGCCATCCAGCCAATCACGGGGCGCAGCCCATCGGGGCGGTCATGGCGCGGCTTTTTGAGGGCGGCCGAGCGGCCGTTTCAAGATGGCGGCTACTCTGCCCGCCGCTCCCTGAGGGGACCCGCTCGTGAAGGGAAGGCAGCGGCATGAGGGGCCGCGGGGGCGGCCGGAGCGACCGGCAAGCGACGCTCTTCCAGGTTTGGGGGACGCCGCCTGCCGCTGCGGAGGCCCCCGAAGAAGCCGTGTCCGAGGAGGCGCCGGCTCCGGGGCCTTTGTGCCCTCCTTCTCCGGGCGGTTTCGGGGGCGGCGCGGCGGGCTCCGTGTGGCTGTTCCCGTGCGGCGCCGGCGTGGAGGAGCGCGGCTACCAGGTCCGGGCCTCCCGGGCGGCGCTCTTCCAGAACACGCTGCTGTGCCTGCCGACGGGGCTGGGCAAGACCCTGGTGGCGGCCGTGGTGCTGGGCAACTTCTACCGCTGGTTCCCCGGAGGGAAGGCGCTCTTCCTGGCGCCCACCAAGCCCCTCGTGGCCCAGCAGAGGGACGCCTGCGCCGCCCTCATGGCCATCCCCGCCGGGCACATGGCCGCCCTCACCGGTGAGGGGGAGAAGGGAAAGCAGCGGGGGGGGGGAGGGAGGGCGGGCTCATCACGCCCCTCCCCCCAGGAATTACTCTTGTTGTTGTTGTAAAGAGGCTGGTGGGGGGGGGGGAACCCAAGGATGGCCCTCCTCACAGGTCCCAGGGATTACTATTACTGTACTATTATTATTAAGCGGCTTTATTATTGTTTGTTATAAAGAGGCAGGTGGCAGGAGCCCAAGGATGGGCCTCCTCACAGGTCCCAGGAATTATTAGGCAGGTGGCGGGAGGTCCCAGGTCCCAGAAATTACGTACTATTGTTATTATCAGAAGTATCTGAAGAAGTGTGCATGCACACGAAAGCTCATACCAATGACAAACTTAGTTGGTCTCTAAGGTGCTACTGGAATGATTTTTTTTTATATTTTGTTTCGACTACAGCAGACCAACACGGCTGGCTGCCTACCTGTAACTATGGTTGTTGTTGTTGTGGTTGTTAATTTAGTTAAACTCTGACCAAATTAATTATGCAATAACGTGGCAGTGGCCCAGAGGGCTGCAAAAAATGTGATAATGTGTACCCCTGTAAATCCTTGAGTGTGCTTCTAATAGAGAAGTTATGGCAACATGTTGCTTTATGAAACGGATGATTTTGCAAGTTGCCTCCCCCCCCCCCCCCGAAATTTGGGCAGAAATACAGCTAATATGTGAATCACAAAGATGCAGCTGTAAGCTAGAACAGAAGTTGCTACATGGTGCAAATGGCTACACATACGGTAACACAGGTTCCCAACATGCACAGAACATGGTGGGAATCATAACTTAATCAGCAGAAATTGCCAGTGCATATTGCGCATGTGTATTAAACATGAAATGAGGTGAAAAATGAAAAACTTTATTTGAAATTTTTATAAATACCACTGCCTGGATCACCAGGCGGGGTTGCAGTTTTGTCAAGAAAATTAAGAACAGCTAAAAACCTGGGGAGGGGGAAGCAATTATTATTATTTTTTAAAAAAAGACAGTTAAACATTCCTGCGGCACCCATCTGTCTCTGGAGACAGTGGCGGAATAAAAGCAAGTGGCTGGAGAGCTGCAGCACCTGTCATGGCTTTAGAGGTGGATGCGGGAGGGACACGTTTGGGGCAGAGGAAGGCACCCAGCAGGGCGTTTCTTCTCTGTGCTCCTCCCAGCGGTCACTCCTCCTCTGGCTACTGCTGTGGATGCAGGACCTGGTGGTTTTCAGGCACTGCAAAGGTAGGCAAGGGAATATCTGCTAAAATAAATAAACCAAAGAATTAAAGAGCTAGAAGGGATTTCCCTTGGCCAGATTTAGTCCTAGGGCAGTTCACAATAAGCATATGGACCAATGCCTTCCTTTCACATGTGATATGTGCCATATTTTGCCCTTTACTCCAAGATGCTCTAACATGGAAAACTGGTCTCTGGCTAGAAATGTAAGGACTCCTTTGTTTGTTTATTTTGGACCCTTTGATTTAAGTGTAAGAATGGATCTGTTGGCAGCAGACACTGCTGAAGCGTGGCCTTTCTGTGAATTGCCAGTGAAACCATAGTGGGGTTTTAGGTGCCTTTCTAAATGCTTGCTTATGTTGTTTCAGGAGGGACCCAAGTGGCTGATAGGAAAGAAATCTGGGAAAATAAGAGGGTTTTCTTTCTTACGCCTCAGATAATGGCAAATGACCTTTTCCGCGGAGTGTGTCCTGCAGTGAAAATTAAATGTCTGGTTATTGATGAAGCCCACAGAGCTCTTGGAAATCATGCTTATTGTCAGGTAGGGCGACTCTTTGCAACTTGAAACATAATAAATGTATAACTATAAATTTAAATAATCTGTGGTAAAGGGTTTGATGTTGCCTTTCTGAGGATTTATGTATGTATGTAAGAAACTAGGGGATCAAGAAAACATTTTAGTTGCTGTTAATTTTGTACCAGCCTAGTCGGTTCGTGATTGAATAATGTTTTGGAGTCTCCAGGTAATCCATTCTGAAGAGTAGTGGGAAAATGAAGTTTGTGTCCTGAAAGGTGGTTTTTAACTTGAAGTCTTTTATACGCTGTATATGCTGAAAAAAGCACTATACTTTGGGGTTTTCTTATTGCTATATTTACAAGAAGTTTAGTAGCAGATTGATGCCTGTCTTGTGCCTCTAGATGGCTCTGAGGTCCTGTGATTTAACTGGGAAGCAAAAGCTAGCTGTCTCGACCCCCAGTTCACAGGTCACAGTAAACAAGTAGAGCTTTGCAAGCAACATGGCTTTCTGTGCTGCTGGTCTCTTTCTCTTAGCATATAGAATAAACCAACCGCGAACCCTGGATTAGCGTTGCATCCAATCCAGGAGATATTGTTTGTTCTCCCCGCCCACTCGCCCCCGTATGCCAGAAACAGTGAGCCAATGAAAAATAAATAAAATGCTGCCCTAGATGAGCTTTTGGCGTGAACTAGGAGGACATGCCATTTGGGAGCCTGTCATGTTGAAATTTGTTTTTTGATTACAGTAGCATAACAGTGGTGATGAAAGCTATTTCATTTTCAGGTTGTGAAAGAATTATGCAAATATACACGGCAGTTCCGTATTTTGGCTCTAAGTGCCACTCCTGGCAGTGACACAAAGGTAATTCAAGTCCTGTTAATCCAAGGGGGTTGAAGGGGCTTGTATTGACATCCTATGCCCATTGAAAATGTGGCTCTCTTTAGGAGGGGTGTGTTATTGGGTTATTTTTATTATATATTTTGTGGTTTCTATGTATCTCTTCTGTGAACTGCCCTGAAACCTCTGGGTAAGTGATATGATAGCCATGTTCAAATATATAAAAGGATGTCATATGCAGGAGGGAGAAAGGTTGTTTTCTGCTGCTCCAGAGAAGCGGACACAGAGCAATGGATTCAAACTACAAGAAAGAAGATTCCACCTAAACATTAGGAAGAACTTCCTGACAGTAAGAGCTGTTCGGCAGTGGAATTTGCTACCAAGGAGTGTGGTGGAGTCTCCTCCTTTGGAGGTCTTTAAGCGGAGGCTTGGCAGCCACCTGTCAGGAATGTTTTGATGGTGTTTCCTGCTTGGCAGGGGGTTGGACTGGATGGCCCTTGTGGTCTCTTCCAACTCTATGATTCTATTTAATAAATAATAATAAATAAATCTCGCTGAAGCCCCCAGTCAGCTGGTGTTCCACTTGCACCATCAATGGCACCTCTGAATGCCAGCTGCTGGGAATGGAGAGTTGGGATAGTGCTTTTGTCCTGCTCAAGGCCTTTGGGACAACTGGTTGGCGGGTGTGAGAACAGGATGCTGGACTTGTGTCCTTGTGATAATACTATTAATCTAACCTAGGGATGTAAATGTTACATGATATAGTGCAGGCCTGTCCAACAACTCAACAACTTTGGTCCTTCTTTCCAAAAAAAGCTCAACAACTCTGGTCATTCCAGATGGGTAGATCACTGCCAGTTGATTTATAGTGGGAGTAGATCACAGTTTCTTGGAAGTTGGACACCCCTGATACAGTGAAAAATATAATAACATATAGTATCTACATTAAACTACAGTGGTACCTCCGGTTGTGAACGGGATCTGTTCCAGAGGTCCGGCCAGATCCCGAGGTTTTCACAATCTGAGGATCACTGTTATACGCATGGTGGTAGACTGCTTCTGTGCATGCGCTCGTGGTGAAACACTTACGGGCTTGCCGCTTTCACAGCCTGAAGTTTATGTTACCTGAGGGTAACGTAACCTGAGGTCGAAACAAAATTTAAAAATTCCTTCCAGTAGCACCTTAGAGACCAACTAAATAACCTGAGGTGCTACTGTATGCCCCTATTTTTACTGTACTAACCTGATGCTAAGTAAAATAGAGTCAGATGGTAACTTTTTACCATTTCTTTGCAGGCTGTGCAACAAGTTATTTCCAACCTGCTGATTTCACACATAGAACTATGTACTGAAGATTCTCCTGATATCCAGCCTTACACTCACCAGCGACAGGTTGAAAAATGTGTTGTTCCACTTGGGAAAGAGCTGGCTGAAGTTCGTAATGCTTACATCAAGGTGAGTCAGAAACTTGGTCTTGAGTGGGTAAGAATGGCAGCAGGCAGGACTTCAGAGCAGAAATGGTGGTGAAACATTTGTTGAACGCAGCTTGTTTTTATTCTTCTAATGAGGCGTCTTCATTTATTCTGTGAAACAGAAGGTCAGCGTCACTTTTGTAACTAGATTTGTTTTTGGATTTGTTTTCCAAGTGCTGCTTTAATCTTTCAAAAATGTCACTGGTACCTGATCATGATGGTTGTTTTTAGTCTCTCACTAAATCACATCTGAGTGGACGATTCTAGTGTTGGATTCCTTGTAAGAATGCAGTGAAGGAACCTCAGGAAACTGTCACCCTGTTTTCCTTAAGTGGGTCCTGTCTCTAGGAGAAGGTGGCTTCCAGAGCTCCAATCTGGGGTTGGGATCTTCTGTTGGCAGGTGGGTGTTGGCAGCACTGAAGCGTAGGGATTATGGGCATTCTCCTGGTTTTTCTTAGGCGGTGAAAAAATGCAAATGGCATTGTTGCTTTTTGTGTGTGGGTGGCTTCCCAGAGGTGTCGCAATGCTTTCAATTCAGTCTCAGATGAGCCTGTCTTGAAATAAAGCCATCATTGCCGAAAAGCCACGCAAAACAGAAAAGTGCATTGAGCAAGTAATAGTGTGATGCAGAGGTTTTTACTGTCTTCTATAGAGGTTTTGTTTTATTTCTGTAAGTGTTTTAGTGGAAGCTACTTTGAGGCTCCGTGTCTATGCAGGGTTAAAGACAGGTGCTGTGGCCGATGGGAGAACAGTTGCAGAACTACAACTAATCCAGAATGCGGCAGCTAGACTGGTGACTGGGAGCGGCCGCCAAGACCACATAACACCGGTCTTGAAAGACCTACATTGGCTCCCAGTACGTTTCTGAGCACAATTCAAAGTGTTGGTGCTGACCTTGAAAGCCCTAAATGGCCTCGGTCCAGAATACCTGAAGGAGCGTCTCCACCCCCATTGTTCTACCCGGACACTGAGGTCCAGCTTTGAGGGCCTTCTGGCGGTTCCTTCGTTGCGAGAAGCCAAGTTGCAGGAAAGCAGGCAGAGGGCCTTCTCGGTAGTGGGACCTGCCCTGTGGAATGCCCTCCCATCAGATGTCAAAGAGAAAAACAACTTCCAGATTTTTAGAAGACATCTGAAGGCAGCCCTGTTTAGGGAGGCTTTTAATGTTTAATAGATTATTGTATTTTATTTTTCTGTTGGAAGCCACCCAGAGTGGCTGGGGAAACCCAGCCAGATGGGTGGGGTATACATAATAAATTATTATTATTATTATTATTATTATTATTATTATTATTACAGAAGGAGCAGTTCCTTTCAGAGAACTTGTAGAGGCCACTTGTTCAATTTTTTTGTACTTGTAGGTGCTAAATGGAATTGGTTTGATACACCCCCCAGGTTGGTAGTTTACAAGCACATAGTGGCAGCTGCTCTGTAAGACTGGGACATGTGGGCTAATGAAAATAGTTTCTGAGGATTGCTCCATAACCCAAGTTCCTTAATAATAGAATTGTAGAGTCAGAAGGGACCCTAAGGGTCATCTAGTCCAACCCCCTGCAATGCAGGAAACTTTTACAATGCTCCCACCTGACTGGGGAGGAGGGCCAGGTGACCCTAGACAACCATATTGCCAAGTTCTATGCCCATTTCCTATTTAATAAGACTTGCTGAAATTAAAGTATCTATGCCATATTATCCAGGTTGTACAATGCGTTCCTCTTCCAATACAAGTAATTTAACCTATTTTTAAAAATAAAATTCTGTCTGTGGTTTTCAAGTAGAGGAAGGTATCCAATATAAGTGGGGAAACTCAGAGCAACAAAAGTACACCTGGAAGCTTTGCTAACTTTTTTTTTAGAAAAAGATGCCAGTGACTTAACTAATATATCAAAATTGCTTTTAGGTTGCAGTCAAGTAGTGTGTAAATTTAAGAAATAAATAATAAACTTGGGATAACACAGAGCAATAAAGTTTTTATTCATGGCAGCTTCCAACAGTAAACAAGATATAATGTATATCTTGCACAGGTAAATTAGCAATTGGGATTCCAGCTTTATTATTTCTAGACTTGAATTAGATTTCATTTTGTATCCTAGTTGGCTAAGTGGATAATGGCCTCTTTCAAAAGAGTAAAAACATGGTATTCTCAGAATGTGAAATTTCCTTCTGATAATCCTTCAAATTAAAAATCAGTCAATCCTTTTATTTCATTATGGGCCAGCAAAGTTAAAACTGTGCTGAAGGCAGATTACAACATATAAAAAATACATAGCTACAAATATAACAAAAGTAGTCATAAACAATAAACAAAACGTCATAAACAAATCAAAAAGTGCACAGCCAAAATGAACAATTGCCACACAAAGTGTATGAACCAAAATAAAGATACAAAAAATTAACAGCAACACCCCACCTCCAACAAAACCCTCACAATAGCACAACCCAAGAGTCTGTTCAACAGCCTCAGCTTTTGTAGCTGGAGTCAGTCTGGGCCTCGCCCTCCCAGGGCAGGTGGAAAAAGGCCTGCAGGGCAGGGAACAAGTCTTCCAGGACTCACAGCCAAGATACCAACAATGTATACAATAAAACACTATTTCTGTTGATAAAGGAGGTAGCAATTTCTGTTCACCTATACAGTAGTACATATTCAGAAGAAAATAGACAATAGCACTGTATCTATAAAAATAAACTTCTGTAATAATCCTATATAATAAAGTGCAAGTGTCTCTGTGTCCAGATTCTCTGTGTCCGCGCTACTGCGCATGTGCCCCACGGACACAGGGACTGGACGCAGAGACTGGACGCACGTGCTCTCTCTCTCCCCCCAACCCTTTTGCCGTTTCCCTGCGGCCGCAATCGCCGCTCCCGGCTGGACAAGCGCCTCATTGCGCTTGCGCTAAAGCGCGAGGAGGCGGCTGCTGCTTTTTCCCCATTCCCCCTACGCTCCCCCCCCGCGACCAGCAGCAAGACGAGGAGGAGCCCGGTCCGGCTCCCGCAGCCGCCGCCGCCCCGGAGCCCGATGCCGCCATCTTGGTCCGCCTCCTCCTCACAACCCTCCCTGGCCCGTGTGAGGAGTGGCGGGGCCGCGGCCTTCCCTCGCTCTCTGCGCTTGGGTCTGTACCTCTGAGGGGGGAAGAGGAGTTGGGGGCGGGGCGTGACCTACTGAGCACGGGCTGAGCGGCCCAGGTGCTAAGGAGGTGGGGCGGCCGAGAGAAGGAGTCGTTGGTGGCGGCGAGGAATAGCAGCAGCGGCCCGTGAGGAGGCAGGGTAGTAGCGGCGGCGACGGCCTCGCAATGGTTTTCCTCAAACTACACGAGCAGCTGGGTGCCTCAATTGCGGCAGCGGCGGCCTTCCCCTCGCCGCCCTCAGCCTTAACGTTTGGTGAGGGTGACAGGCTGCGGGGCGGGAGAGGCACTATGGCGGCATTAGGGACAGACGGAGGTGGGTGGGTGGGGGTGGCGTGGCCCCGCCGTGGCCTCCCCCTCTCTCAAAGGCTTCCAGCGTTGTCCCCCCCCCACGCGTGTGTGACGGCAGTGTCTGTGGGGTCGCGGACATAAAGCCGCCTTCAGATTTGCCCCCCCCCCACCCCGAAGCCGTTGAATGAAGCACTCTCTCTCTCTCTCTCGCACACACACACAAACCGCCCGCCCGCCGCCACAGCAAACCACCCAGGGGGAGCCTGGGGCCCTCCCAGACGCTTCAGCGATGCGGCTTTCCCCGGGCCTGGCCAGGGTTACCTCACGCGCTCTCCCGTCTCCGGACGGCCAAGCGCCTCGATTCCTCCGTCCAGACAGGCCGCGTTTGAGGGGAAATTATTATTATTATTATTTTTTTAAAAAATTAACTTTATTTATAATTTCTTTAAAAACCAAAATACATATCAATCATTCTCATGAGTTTGAGGGGAAATTAAAGCATTTGGGGCGGAAGGGAGAGAAAGCCGTCTGCATCTGCCCCTCTCTCGGCTGCGCTTTTATTTTATTTTTATTTTTTATGGAGGCTTTTATTGGGTGTTGCTTAGGGAAACGGGGATCCACAGCAACCTTTTGATAAAAGAGGCTGGAGCCGGAGTGGCTTGACCACCACATCTTTCTCCACACACAAACCGCTCTCTCACACACACAACCCCCCCCTTCCTACCCCAAATACATTCAGTCCTCCCTATTCCACAGTGACCCTGAGTGCAGACTTGCCACCAGCCTGGTTGCAATGCACACTTAGCTCGCGCAGGTGGCGCGTCCCGGAGAAGCCCCGCTCGCTTCTCTCTCTCTCTCTCTCTCTCTCTCTCTCTCTCTCTCTCTCACACACACACACACACACACACAAACCGCCCACCCGCCGCCACAGCAAGCCACCCAGGGGGAGCCTGGGGCCCTCCACACACATCCCCACCGGTGGAGGCAACGCCTGCGCGGTCCCAGGGCTTCCCCTCCATTCCCGCCCGGCTAGCGCCCGTTTACTAAACGGGCTGAATGACACTAGTGAGGAATAATTACTGTTAGCATCTGCTAGGGAATTATTTGCTTACAGACAATGCATTTCATTTGGGTGGATCTACCTCTGTAGCCTCTCTCAAACGAATGGCAATTGTGTAGCATCAGATAAAATGTTCAGAAATTGTGCAGTTTTACCTACAACTTCAAAAGTAAACCATTGAGTTAGTGAAGCACTCTTGCACGTCAGAATAAATACTGGGAAGAATCATAGAATTGTAGACTTGGGAGGGACGCCAAGGGAACAGAATGCTTTATTTCTCTTAATACAGAATATCTCCTATGTCTTAATTTTGGTGAAAGTGCTTAAAATCTTAGTGACTACACATAACTGAAGCAACAACTAGGATAAACCCTTCAAAACTGGCAACAGACAGTCCAGGTTTTCCTTCTTAATGGCTGAGGAAGGGAGCTGGTTTGTCTGTCAAGCTATGCTGGTGGAATGTGATATTCATGTTTTCTTAGGAAATAGGCTTTATAGAGTTAATGGCTACATATTATTCTTGATCATTCCAGCTAGCTGACTAGAGTTCACCTGGGTGTTTCATGGGTGATCCGTCAATGGAACTTGGTTGTCTTGTAGCTCCAAAATAGCTGGCTATGGTCTTTCAAGAAACCATATTTCGTTCTGTCGATTTGTAGCAGCTGGATTCGTGTATCCTGCAACTATGAAGGTATCTTGCAAACACAGCTCAGGACTCTCTAGAAGTTCGGCCAGCAGATTAATTTCTCTTGCAATGGACGTTTCGTTGGTGACTCCTGTGAAGGCCCTGTGAACAAGCCATTTTTAAATAAATTTTATTTGTTTTATACTTATAGTCATCCCTTGATTGTAGATTTGAAAGTGGGATCATGACATCAACAAGATCTCTGAAGTTATAAAGGCTAGAAACTACCCATCTCTCGGTTTATATGATGTATGTGCGTGCACACAAATATATAAAAAGTGGACTGGGGAGAGTGTTGAGATTGTTAGAGGGTGAATTCTGCATGCCATGTAGCATTCTCGGTGCTTGTTGATTTTTGTGCTTGTTTCCACACAACTATTTGATACAGATATTCTGCACTTGTAGTCTGGTGTCCTTTCTCCCATGGGAACGCAGAATAGCAAACATTTCAGTAATGAAAATAGAATTTTAAATAAACTTAGGGTGAGTAGAAGGCAACTTGCATGACCAATCTTCCCCTTCCCCTCCTGCCCCCCCAAGCTCCTACAAAGGGTCTGGGCAACCACCTTTGACCCTCTGGAGAGGTATTTGAGTGGGGCTGGGGGGTATCAAGGGGCTGCAGGGAAGAAGAGGGAGAAAGAGAATTAGTTGAGTGAGCTGCCCTACTCTGTGTTGGATACAATCCAGTGATTTCAAGACTGAGATTTTAGTTGGGGTTTGTGTTGGTAGTTATAGTTAAGCTGCTTTAGAAGCCCAGTACCAGGATACAGGTTTGTCAGGTTTGTCAAACCTGACAAACCTGGACAGCATCTTCAAAAGCAGAGACGTCACCTTGTCAACAAAGGTCCGTATAGTTAAAGCTATGGTTTTCCCAGTAGTGATGTATGGAAGTGAGAGCTGGACCATAAAGAAGGCTGATCGCCGAAGAATTGATGCTTTTGAATTATGGTGCTGGAGGAGACTCTTGAGAGTCCCATGGACTGCAAGAAGATCAAACCTATCCATTCTGAAGGAAATCAGCCCTGGGTGCTCACTGGAAGGACAGATCGTGAAGCTGATGCTCCAATACTTTGGCCACCTCATGAGAAGAGAAGAATCCTTGGAAAAGACCTTGATGTTGGGAAAGATGGAGGGCACTAGGAGAAGGGGACGCCAGAGGACGAGATGGTTGGACAGTGTTCTCGAAGCTACGAACATGAGTTTGACCAAACTGCGGGAGGCAGTGGAAGACAGGAGTGCCTGGCGTGCTATGGTCCATGGGGTCACGAAGAGTCGGACACGACTAAACGACTGAACAACAACAACCAGGATACAAATGTGCTTAAACATACCCTGCTTTTTCATCAACTTAAACATCCACAAGTCACTGTGTAGCCTGGAGCCAAGATACCTGACAAGGTCTTAATACTTGCTTGGTTTTGTCTCAGACTGCTCCTTGCTTAATTAAAATTAAAGTTACTTATAATCACACACTGCCCTAGTTTGTCACACTAAGCCAAACTAGGCTTACTGGGAGTGTGAGAGTTCCCAGAGTTAAGGTCAAAGGGGCTTTGCTCCTCTCCAGGTGCTAGAAAAAACTCTGGTTACAGCTCATGGTTAGTGAGGAAAGAGTTTCACCATGAGCACCAGTTCAGACAACATGCAAAGCCTTGGTTTGGCATGACGTGCAAACCTTCATCATCATTTTAACAGCAATAGCCTCCCACCCCAGCAACCCCTAAACATCACTCCAGCTCAAGATTCTGTTCAGCAGCCTCAGATTTTGCTGCAGTTGGGAGTCAGGCCAGGTGGAAAAAGGCCAGCAAGGCAGGGAGCAGCTGTTGCAGGACTCACAGCCAAGATGAAATAGCACAAGGGAACCGTATCACTTTGTATATTTCAAGCCGCAGTTAGGTTTGTAGGACAGTGTGAGCATGAAGGCTTTGCTCAGGCTACTTCCAGCTTGTGTTTGTAGTCTTAAAATTATAACTTAGTACTGTAACTACATGCAAACCAGCTCAGTACATTCTTTGCCTAATAAACCATGAATTTATTCAGCCAAGACCATTAAGTCTGAACTGACTGTAGTGACAGAACTCTAAGTAAGCAAAAGTAAACATGAAATGCTGAGTATTTGGATGAGAGGATTTTGGTTTTGAATTGTTCAGTGTTTGGAATGAATCCATGGAAAACAATGTGTCATGATGGTGAGATTTTCAGGTAATCCACCCTGGCACTAAATAGCTAGGCAACTTTTTATTCTTACCTGGCATAAATAATGGTTGGAGGCCACTCTTCAATGACAATATCAGGATCATTGGGTGCAGGTGGCTGTTCTTGCAGCCCACTGGGGAGGTAATACGCTACAGTCACAAATCTCGTGATGCCTGGAGTGCTCTCACTGGTGTGAACTATGGTTGCAATGGGAACAGTCATCCCCAAGTATAGGCCTGAGGAAAGCATATCGTCATTAGTAATTTCCTGACATTACCCGTCAGCTAGTTGTGAAGTTAAATCACACATGCAGAATCAAATTTAGCAATCTTGGGAAATTTTGCATTTGGGAATTCTCCTTGCAGGATCAAATGGCACATTTATAAGTAATGTGGTGCAGTCAGAACAAAAGATAATGTAGTATGTGTGTCGGACGGTTGACTATTTACCTGATGAATTCTGCTGACAAATGTATCTCATAATCTTCATGAATCCTAGGCATATGCTCTGTTCATACTGCTTTTCTTGCACTTTGACGCAAGCCCATTTCGCCTTTTCATAGTGGCGTTTTTCATAAAGAAGATGCCCAAGCTGTAAATTTTCAAAAGTTCCTGTTGTTATTATAATTTATTACCCACATATCACCACCCTAAGGCGAGTTAAAGAGTTAAAGGAAGGCTAAGGCAGACTGGTGGTGGGCCTTCAGGAAAGCTTTTACTTCTACCAGTATTTAACATCCACCGCTGTTGTGGACTGTGAGTTTGCTTCTGAAAGGGGTGAATTCATTCAGAAATAATATTTGTGATGGCTGGATAGGGTAATTCATAACACAGAATTTGTTCATACATGTAATATATACAGTCTACCTGCCCTCCTGGTCTTTCAGAATGCAGCTAGGCTGGGAATAACTCATCCAACCCAGGGGTTACCAGACTACAGCTAAGGCTAGGCTACCTTTCTCCATGAGGAAGCGGCAGTGGGGAATATTAGCCTTAGCTGACCAGTACTTCATTCATGCCTTTGAGACACTTGTGCATCCATTGACAATGATGACTTGTGAGCACCCCTAAACTGAGCATGCAATCCCTCTGGGAGGGTACAGCCCCCTTCCAGAACACCGTCTCACCAACAGCCCCTCTGTCTTGCTGGGATTTAGCTTAAATTTTAAACATATGAATTATTTAAAGTTGCATTTCTATATTTAATCATCTAAAGTAAGAAAAAAATGCATTTTTAGACCTCTGCAGTAGGGTAAGAACATGTTAGGTAGGGAACAATATTTTTTTTAGAGCACAATTAAAATTGGGAAGGAACAAAGAGAGTTTTTAAAAACTCCTAGTTTTAGGACCACTTGCCACTCACTAAAATTTGACTGCTTGTTAGATATACAAAAGTAGAAGCCATGCCTGTTTCTCTTCCCACTCTTGCAATAATGCATGGAGGTGTATTTTAATGAAGAGATGATACCTGTTCTTTACGGGCTATCACAACAAATGGAACACTTTCTCTCTCCTGAGGATGGTTATTTCTGGTCAGCTGTTGGATTGGCTCTGCCATATCTGTAAGAACGTGATAAAATTGTTAAATTGATGTTTATAGAAGTAAATATGCCTGATTTACATATGAAAATTCTTATGTAAGTGAGAATAGAACACAGGTAGTAAGAATAGAACACAGTTCGGAAAAGGCTTGTTTCCATGATACACTGGTATTTATTGGACTTAAGAACAACCAACTAATTTTGTTTTGATGCCAAAGTAAAATTAATTGCAATATTTGCATAACTTATTTTGACTGGACTATGTGACTTTTACTTCAATGTAATGTATTAGCACAGAAAATATGTCCCAAGACATGGACATTACAGACTGGTGTGGATGACACCTCTGCACAGGACCCTAGTTGTAAGATTGCTGCATTGACTAACCTTTAATTACTATAACCAATTGTGTTGCTAACCAAGCCAACTTCAAACCACTTCTCTGTCTTCATTGGGGAGAAGCAACAGGTGGTGCCAAGTTTGGTTCATATGGCTCTGATTTTTGCTGTGCCATCGAATGCTTAAGAGTGGGCTGTGTTACAACCATCACTGAAGCAGTTTGTTGTCACCTTAATGAGCTTTCATTGGTGTTTTAATAATTGGGCATGGCTTGGAGGAAGACTTCTCTGACACACACACACACACCCCATCAAGGGGCTACTGATCATCCATTAAACCAGGGGTCAGCAAACTTTTGCAGCCGGGGGCCGGTCCACTGTCCCTCAGACCTTGTGGGGGGGCCGGACTGTATTTTGAAAATAAATATGAACAAATTCCTATGCCCCACAAATAACCCAGAGATGCATTTTAAATAAAAGGACACATTCTACTCATGTAAAAACATGCTGATTCCCGGACTGTCCGCGGGCCGGATTTAGAAGGCGATTGGGCCACATCCGGCCCCCGGGCCTTAGTTTGGGGACCCCTGCATTAAACCTTTCATTGTAGGACGACTCTTATGCCATAGGTGTGTTGAGTTATGATAGAATATATTCATCTCTTGAGGTCAGGTGGCTGGACAGTCTTTGCCTTGTGGAAGGTAGTACAGTAAACACCTCCCACCCCAAAGTACTGGTAGCTTGGATGCTTATGTCCACTTGCAGTGTGGTAAGCAGGAATTTACCATTATGTGCCAGAGCATTTGTCTGTTATTTCCCTGTAGATAACAGTTCTCATTTCTCTTCACCGCTACTTTTTGTGATCTTAAGTTCTGATGGGCAGAGTATCCCGCTCCATTGGCCTAATTTGATGTGCTTCCACCACCCCAGACTCCTTGCTGGGTTTCCTTGCAGAGCATTTTTGAAACCTTTGGCCAGCTTCAGGCTTCACTGTACTGTAGTTCTGTGATGTCAAACCAATAATAGCATTAAGTGACAGCCAGGGTGTGTATACTTAAGATGGTTTTCAAAAAGGATTAAACAATTAGTGGGAGATGTATCTGTCAGTAGATATTAATCGTAATAGCCAAGGATGGAGCATCCAATTTCAGGAGCGCCAAAGATCACATTTACAGGTGCTGGGGGCAATGATCATCTCTGGGGAGGGGCTTAGAGCATCTGTTTTGTATGCAGAAAGTTCAATCCCTGCGGGCATCTCCAATTGAAAGGATCAGGTGGAAGGTGATGTGAAAAAACCTTTCTTTACCCTAAGACCACGGAGAGCTGCTGCCAGCCACAGTAGATCATATTAGCTTGGGCAAATAGTATGAGGGTGTTCCTCCTACAGAGCTGGGCAGGACATCAACCGTTGTAGCCAGATTACTGGGCTAAACTCGGTGGTTGTCTTACTCAGCAAGGCAATTCCTACTGCAGATTTGCAAGGTAACACTGGCCAGTGCACAGTCCTACACAAAACCACTTTGGCACACCATCTCTCCTCACCCTTCCATCAAATGAACTCTTTGGAAACTCCATGGTGGGAGGAATTAATTTCATGGCTTGGAAATATGCTGACAAGCACAAATGAGCAGGTAGCAAAAGGTTTTTGGTAGAAAGTATGGTATCCATGTTCTGCTTTGTGGAAGCAGGTGCCATCCTGTTGTAATCGCAAGAAGAGCTTGCTGAATTAGGCAGATGGCCCATCTAGTCCAGCATCTCACAGTGGCCAAACAGGTGCCTGTGGGGAACCCACAAGCTGGATTTGAGCACATGAGCATCACTCTCCCCTCCTGTGGCGTCCACCAGCTGACATTCAAAACTACTGCTGCCTCGTTGTGGCTAGTAGCCATGGGTAGGCCTCTCCTCTTCCACGAATTTATCTAATCCTCATTTAATTCCATCCAAGTTGGTGGCCCTCCCTGTGTCCTATGGGAGGAAGTTCCACAGTGTAACTCTGCACTGTGTGAAGAAGTCCTTCCTTTATCGGTACTGAACCTTCCAACATTCAGCCTCATTGGATGCCCACGAGTTATACCAGGCACCCCCAAACTTCGGCCCTCCAGATGTTTTGGACTACAATTCCCATCATCCCTGACCACTGGTCCTGTTAGCTAGGGATCATGGGAGTTGTAGGCCAAAACATCTGGAGGGCCGCAGTTTGGGGATGTCTGAGTTATACTGTAAGGAGAGAGGGAGAAAAACTTTCCTCTCTCTCCACTCCTTGCCATGCCTAGTTTTGCAGGCTTCTCTCATGTCGCCTCTCACTTGCCTTTTCTCTAAACGAAAAACAAAAACAAACCCCAATGCTGCTGCCTTTCCTCAGGGCATCGGCTCAATCCCCTTGCTTAAATTCCCTCTACCAAAGCTGAAAGCAGCATTAACTTCTTCCTGATCCTGAATGGGAAAAACCTAGCGAAGACCGGCGGCCTGCCAGGGAAGGGAACCCTTCGTAACGCTCCTGTTCCGCGGAGCCCGTTCCTTGCAAGCGCTCCCTGGCGAACAGCTCCCCCCCCCCCAAAAAACTAATCCTTTTAAATCCGAAAGCCCCTTAAACTGCGGCAAGAGGCTTAGCCTGGCCGGAGCGCGAGTTAAGTACGCGCCTTTTGCGCAGAAGCCCTCCCGGCTCCGAAACGCGCCCTGTCCGCGCAGGAGGCGAGAGCGCGTCGCCTGGTCCCGGAGCCGAGCTCGCTTACCCCTGGGCACGTCCACCCGGTGCCCGCGGCCCACGCTCTGCCAGTAGCTCAGCAGGCGCTCCTGCTCCTGCTCGTCGCCGGGGTTGTCCTCCAGGCTGCTGCCGTAAGCCGAGTCCGGGCAGCCGGCCGCCCCCGGCGCCGCCTCCGCCTCCGCCTCGTCCCCGCCGGCCGCCCCGTCGCTCGCGCTCTCCAGCTCCTCCAGCGTGATGGCGCCGAGGGGGGCCGGATCGGCGCTCAGGCGGCAAGTGCGCGCTTCGCCCTCCATGGCCGGCTGGATCGCGCGGCGGCGGCGGCTCTGGCGCTCGCAAGTGCCCGCGCCCGGGGCGGCGCTTGCTTTCTTAAGCTGCGAGCTGGCTGCCCTGCCCAGCGGAGGGGAGGGGGCCTGTCCGCCCGTCCGGGCAGCCGCGGCGACGCCCTCCACCTCCAGGCGCGTCGGACTCGGGAGGAAAAGGGGACGGAGCCTGCAGGGATTGAGGTGCCCGGCTGGGGCGCAAGCCTGTGGCCCCCACCACAGCCCCGTTGCCTAGGCAATCGGGTGATTGGCACTCCCTTCCCCAGTACCAAGGGGCCCCGAGCAAGCCCCCCCCCCGAAATGAAAGCATGGTCTCCTTCTTCCGCCACAACCAGCCTACCTCGCAGGGTCGTTGGGATGATGAAATGGAGAAATAGTGTGTGCACCACCTCGGAGAAAAATGCAATAAAGCACCCCCTTCAAATACGCAGTGATCAAGGAGCCCAAGAAAGTAAAATCTCTCACTGCCTCCATTTCTTCCCCTTCTATTTGACAGGAGGTGATGGGACAAGTGGCCATGATCTTGGTTTTTTTGATGTTGAGCTTCAGACCATATTTTGCGCTCTCTTTCACCCTCATTAAAAGGTTCTTTAATTCCTCCTCAATTTCTGCCATCAAGATTGTGTCATCTGCATATCTGAGGTTGTTGATATTTCTTCCGGCAATCTTAATTCCAGCTTGGGGGTTCATCTAGTCCAGCCTTTCGCATGATGAATTCTGCATATAAGTTAAATAAGCAGGGAGACAATATACAACCTTGTCGTACTCCTTTCCCAGTTTTGAACCAATCAGTTGTTCCATATCCAGTTCTAACTGTAGCTTCTTGTCCCACATAGAGATTTCTCAGGAGACAGATGAGGTGATCAGGCACTCCCATTTCTTGAAGAACTTGCCATAGTTTGCTGTGGTTGACACAGTCAAAGGCTTTTGCATAGTCAATGAAGCAGAAGTAGACGTTTTTCTGGAACTCTCGAGCTTTCTCCATAATCCAGTGCATGTTTGCTATTTGGTCTCTGGTTCCTCTGCCCCTTTGAAATCCAGCTTGCACTTCTGGGAGTTCTCGGTCCACATACTGCCTAAGCCTGCCTTGTAGAATTTTAAGCATAACCTTGCTAGCGTGTGAAATGAGCGCAATTGTGTGGTAGTTGGAGCATTCTTTGGCACTGCCCTTCTTTGGAATTGGGATGTAGACTGATCTTCTCCAATCCTCTGGCCATTGCTGAGTTTTCCCAAACTTGCTGGCATATTGAGTGTAGCCCCTTAACAGCATCATCTTTTAAAATTTTAAATAGTTCAGCTGGAATATCATCACTTCCACTGGCCTTGTTATTAGCAGTGCTTTCTAAGGCCCATTTGACTTCACTCTCCAAGATGTCTGGCTCAAGGTCAGCAACCACACTACCTGGGGTGTACGAGACCTCCATATCTTTCTGGTATAATTCCTCTGTGTATTCTTGCCACCTCTTCTTGATGTCTTCTGCTTCTGTTAGGTCCTTTCCACTTTTGTCCTTTGTTATGGTAATCTTTGTATGAAATGTTCCTTTCATATCTCCAATTTTCTTGAACAGATCTCTGGTTTTCCCCATTCTGTTGTTTCCTCTATTTCTTTGCATTGCTCGTTTAAGAAGACCCTCTTGTCTCTCCTTGCTGTTTTTTGGAAATCTGCATTCAGTTTCCTGTATCTTTCCCTATCTCCCTTGCATTTTGCTTGCCTCCTCTCCTCCGCTATTTGTAAGGCCTCGTTGGACAGCCATTTTGCTTTCTTGCATTTCCTTTTCCTTGGGATGGTTTTTGTTGCTGCCTCCTGTATAATGTTACGAGCCTCCATCCATCTTCAGGCACCCTGTCCACCAAATCTAAATCCTTAAACCTGTTCCTCACTTCCACTGTGTATTCATAAGGGATTTTATTTAGATTGTATCTTACTGGCCCAATGGTTTTTCCTACTTTCTTCAGTTTAAGATAGAATTTTGCTATAAGAAGCTGATGATCTGAGCCACAGTCAGCTCCAGGTCTTGTTTTTGCTGACTGTATAGAGCTTCTCCATCTTTGGCTGCAGAGAATATAATCAATCTGATTTCGATGCTGCCCATCTGATGATATCCATGTGTAGAGTCGTCTCTTGTGTTGTTGGAAAAGAGTGTTTGTGATGACCAGCTTGTTCTCTTGACAGAACTCTATTAGCCTTTGTCCTGCTTCGTTTTGAACTCCAAGGCCAAACTTGCCAGTTGTTCCTTTTATCTCTTGATTCCCTACTTTAGCATCCCAATCCCTTGTAATGAGAAGAATATCCTTCTTTGGTGTCATTTCTAGAAGGTGTTGTAAGTCTTCATAGAATTGGTCAATTTCAGTTTCTTCAGCACTGGTAGTTGGTGCATAAACTTGGATTACTGTGATGTTAAAAGGTCTGCCTTGGATTCGTATCGAGATCATTCTGTCATTTTTGAGATTGTATCCCAGTACAGCTTTCGTCACTCTTTTGTTGACTATGAGGGCCACTCCATTTCTTCTACGGGATTCTTGCCCACAGTAGTAGATATGATAGTCATCCGAACTGAATTTGCCCATTCCCGTCCATTTTACTTCACTGATGCCCAGGATGTCAATATTTATTCTTGCCATCTCATTTTTGACCACATCCAGCTTACCTTCATTAATGGTTCTTACATTCCAGTTTCCTATGCAATATTTTTCTTTACAGCATTGGACTTTCTTTTCGCTTCCAGGCATATCTGCAACTGAGCGTCCTTTCGGCTTTGGCCCAGCCGCTTCATCAGCTCTGAATCTACTTGTCCTTGTCCTCTGCTCTTCCTCGGACGCCTTCCGACCTAAGGGGCTCATCTTCCAGCGTCATAAATTTTATATGCCTGTTGTCTTTGTCCATGGAGTTTTCTTGGCAGGGATACTGGAGTGGCTTGCCGGTTCCTCCTCCCCGTGGATCACGTTTGGTCAAAACATAACTTCTCTAAGTTATTTAAGCCCCTTCGCCACGACAAGGCAGTGATCTATGAAGGGGCTTTGTGGGGAACCTGAACAGAATATTGGGTTTCTGAGTGTGATGCTTTTTATAGGAAAGTGGTACTTAGCAGCTCTTCCCTCTTTGTTCTTCTCTGCACAAACTCTGGAAAGAGAAAGCCAGGCAAGTTGCAGGGAGCAGAAACAAAAATAGTCCATGTTGCCATGTCAGACTGACAAGTAGATCCTCAGTCTATTTTGCAATGTGTCAACATGTGTGTGCTGCTCTGAAATGGACATGGCATCCTGCCATCTTGACTCATCAACGTAGTGCAGGAGGCTGCTGGCATTTGGAAGCTGCCAAGCTGAACTTGATCACACAGGGAGCTGACTCAGTTATCTATGGTGTACAACCTCACTTCTTCTCAGCCACAACTTCCAGGGCGGAAGAAAAGGAGGGTGCTTCACAGTTCGAAATCTGTATCAAGGGCAGCTGTGTATCAGCTCCATCTGGTATGCAGGCTGAGACCCTATCTGGCCGTGGACTGTCTCGCCAGAGTTGAGCATGCTCTAGTTATCTCTTTCTTAGATTACTGCAATGCGCTCTATATGGGGCTACCTTTGAAGGTGACCCACAAACTACAACTAATGCAGAATGCGGCAGCTAGACTGGTGACTGGGAGCGGCTGCCGAGACCACATAACTCCAGTCTTGAAAGATCTACATTGGGTCCCAGTACGTTTCCGAGCACAATTCCAAGTGTTGGTGCTGACCTTTAAAGTCCTGAATGGCCTCGGTCCAGTATACCGGAAGGAGTGTCTCCACCCCCATCATTCTGCCCAGACACTGAGGTCCAGTGCCGAGGGCCTTCTGGCGGTTCCCTCGCTGCGAGAAGCCAAGTTACAGGGAACCAGGCAGAGGGCCTTCTCAGTAGTGGCACCCGCCCTGTGGAACGCCCTCCCACCAGATGTCAAAGAGGCAAACAACTACCAGACTTTTAGAGGACATCTGAAGGCAGCCCTGTTTAGGGAAGCTTTTAATGTTTGATAAATTATTGTATTTTAATACTTCTTTTGGAAGCCGCCCAGTGGCTGGGGAAACTCAGCCAGATGGGCGGGGTATAAATAATAAATTATTATTATTATTTATTGCAGAAGGAGCAGTTCCTTCAGAGAACTTGTAGAGGCCACTTGTTCAATTTGTTTGTACTTGTAGGTGCTAAATGGAATTGGTATGATACACCCCCCAGGTTGGTAGTTTACAAGCACATAGTGGCAGCTGCTCTGTAAGACTGGGACATGTGGGCTAATTATTATTATTCGAAGGTGTGAAAGGATGTAACCAGTGTTGACTTGCCCTGTTTTCCTTGTGTGGCTGCCATGGAAGAAAGAATATCCTTTATCCTGAGGGCACCATCATTTATTTGTTACCGTGACTGCAAGCTTGAGTCATACTCATAATTCCCCCAGTTCTGTGTGCTCAACCTTTTCAGTCAAAAATCATCAACTGGTTGGTTGTAGATGAAAAATATATATTCATAGCTGGTACCTGAATAGCTGTTTTTATAATAGTAATTCAAGAGTGCATGGTACTTGGCCTTGAATAAGTCCTGCACAAAGCCCATTTGTAACCACGAGTCTCCTGTATCAATTATGTGAAGAAGGTGGTGCTGGGCAAGCATGCTGTGTCCATTTCCCTGCCATCATTCCATAAAAAATGGACACCTTCCAACTTGTCAACAGCATTAGCTTTTTCCTATTGCTGCTGCATCACACTGTGGACTCATGTTAAGCTTGTGGTCCACCAAGACCCCTAGATCCTTTTACATGTCCTGCTACTAAGCCAAGTGTCACCCATCCTATATTTGTGCATCTGGTTCTTCCTGCCTACCGTTAAGTGCAGAACCTGACATTTGTCCCTATTGAAGTTCATTTTGTTGGCTTGCACCCAGTTCTCCAATCTGTTAAGGTCATTTTGAATTCTGATTCTGTCTTCTGCAGCAATAGCTATCCTTCCCAGTTTGGTGTCATCTGCAAATTTGATGAGCATCCTCTCAATTCCTTCATGCAAATCATTTATAAAGACATTGAACAACAACAGGCCCACTTGCCACTTTCCCCCAGGATGACACCCGCCCTGTGGAACGCCCTCCCAGCAGATGTCAAGGCAATAAGTAACTATTTTACTTTTAGAAGACAACTGAAGGCGGCCCTGTTTAGGGAAGTTTTTAAATGTTTGATGCTGTACTGTTTTTAATATTCGGTTGGAAGCCACCCAGAGTGGCTGTGGAAACCCAGCCAGATGGGTGGGGTATAAATAATAAATTATTATTATTATTATTAATGATTGCTCTTTGGGTTCGGTCAGTCAACCAGCTACAAATCCACGTAACAGTTACCTCATTCAACCCACATTTTACCAGCTTCCTCACAAGAATACCATGGGGGACTTTGTCAAAAGCCTTACTGAAATCAAGATACACTGTGTCTACAGCATTTCCCTGATCCACCAAGTTTGTAATTCCATCGAAAAAAGAAATCAGATTGGCCAGGCATGTTTTATTTTTGAGAAACCCATGCTGGGTCTTAGTAATCGCAGCATCCTTTTCCAAATGCTCACAGACCAACTGTTGGATTATCTGTTGTAGGACCTTCCCTGGTGTCAAGGTCAAGCTCACCGGTTGGTAGTTACCTGGGTCTTCCTTTCCTCCCTTTTTGAAGATAGGGGACAACATTTGTCTGCCTCCAGTCTGTAGGGACCTCACCTGTTCTCCAAGAAGTCTCAAAGATAATAGACAAAGGCTCTGAGATTACATCCACAAGCTCCTTTAGGTGCAGCTCATCAAGCCCTGGAGATTTGAATTCCTTTAAAGTAGCTGGGTGTTCCCTTACTACCTCTTTTCCTATCTTGGGCTGCAGCTCCCTCCTCACATCATTCTTTCTGTAAAAATAATGAGCTTGCCAATGAAAGCAGAATGAAGATGGCCACTGTGTTGTTTCTAAGTAGGTTATGTTTGTTGAACTCATTAGTTCCAGTCTGAAGCTCCAGGTGACTGGATCCTGCTGTTTGTTTTAATAATCCGTTATAGCTTGTTTTGTGAAAGATGACTTGAGCAGACAGTGTTACATGCAGGGTGAATTCTGGCCATGTCAATATCTTTTACGTAAAACCAGGTCAAGAGATTGAACAAGGGTCACCTCAGCATAACACCTTAGAATCATAGTTTCTTCCTAAGCGATCACATTGTGATTGCATTGATAACCTTATTTAACCGGAATAATAATTGCCTCCCGAAGAAAATGACTTACAGTCTTATGTTTCATCTAATGTATGCCATTTATGTAAGCTTTTTACATAAATATAAATACGCAGCAATATATTTCTGAGGAATGAATCAAGTTTTATTTAAATGGGGCAGGAATAGGGTGGCTTCCCTCTTCTGTATGGCTCCCAGTGTGGCTGTGATTGTGACATGCATCAAATTTCCTTTGTGTCCTTTGCTTTACTTTTAGGTCCTGGAAACATTTGCCGGCCGACTGATTAGGCTCCAGGTTTTGTCTAAACGTGAAATTCCTACACTTACTAAGTATCAGATCATTTTAGCACGGGATCAATTTAGGAAAAATCCTTCACGCACTGTGGTAAATATTACTCTGCAGCATGATATTCTTATCAGAGAATGTTTGGTTCAAGGTAAAAGCAGTGAAGCAGCGTATATCTCAGCACATGGGGTCTCTCTTTGTTTAATGCCCTTCTTGAGTGTTCGAAGGGCTTCCTGTGCATTTTCTCGTAAATTATGCAACCACCTTTCCCAGACAGGACAGCAGCACCTCCACATTATTGGGCTGAAAGAAAGTGGCTGACCTAAAAGAACCTCCCAGTGCGTTGACTAGACAGACAAGGTTTAAGTCTGGGTACCGTTTGTATGTTCTGAACCGCCCTGTGACCTTTGGATGAAGGGTGATATACAAATTTAATATGTAAAAAAGTAAAAGATATATGATTAATCTGAATGCACAACTCAGTTGCTTAGCCGCTACCCTGTGCCAGCTTGTTTGTACTTCTTACCAGTGAATATCCACATTAATTTCTATGCATCCCTATAAAATAAGGCACTGCAGTGATTCTCAGGATTATTCTTAGGGGTCTGTCTCGGAAAGAGGGAGGGAAACGGTGAGGTCTAGAACTCGCGGCTGTCGCTTTTAGAATATGTTTCCAGGGTGTAATAATTAATTCCGAAAACTGGCTTGAGGATCCAAATGATCCACATATGACGTGGATTTAGAGTCGTCTGGGTTTTCTCAGATGCAGGACATTCAGCCAGGCCAGTTTGAAAGGAGTGACTCACACCTGTGTCTTTGGGGGACTTGGCTCCATGGAAGGGCAAAGGGCAGTTGCTCAGTGGCAGTACACACGGTGTGTCAAAGGCCCCAGGTTCATCCCCTGGCACCTACAGTTAAAGGTTATTATTCATTTATTTTCATTTATATCCCACCTTTGGAGAAAGAAAACTCTGGTCTTAAATCTCTGCTGCCTTGTGGGACATCTTTGGGAGAAGAAAAGGCTCAGGAGTAAACTGTACACAAATCCAAATCCAGAGTGGAGTCCCTAAGGCGGTTGGGTGGCGTCTTGTATTCCTCCTTATGACAACTCCTGCAGCCCAGCTGCTGCCCAACGTCTTGCTCTGCTTTCCTTTGGACCACATCAGTAAGGCCAAGGAGGGGTCTTGTTGTCTGAGCAGCCCAGGACTTCCAGACACAGTGCCTGGTCAAGCGCCCCAGAGAGGCCACTTTGACGCTGCTAACGCAGCAGTTTGTCATCACCCCCGGAGGCACACTCCATTGCCTCTTGAGACAGAAGGATGTGGTCTCCCAGTTCCTAGTCCATCACCCTTAACAACAAAGCACACTAGCATGACTAGGAAGAGACTCTAGTTCCTCTACCATATCGTTTGCCTACATTTGGTAGGAAGGATAATGGTACAAGTCCTTTTGGGTGTAAATCTTTCTCACCGGAACTCATGTCTCCACAGGGAATGCAACAAGGCGCAATAGAAGGAGATTTTGCTCTTTGTATTAGTTTGTATCATGGTTATGAGCTACTGCTGCAAATGGGAATGCGATCCTTATATATCTTCTTATGCGGAATTATGGATGGATCAAAAGGTAAGGGATTCCTTTGCATGTGGAACACCTATTATCTTCCCTTTTTTTAGGTTAAAAATATACTTTATTGATCTTTTTTTAAAAAAATTACAAAATCATTAAATCATATAACTCATACATGTCAAAACCACTCATTCA
Organism: Zootoca vivipara; assembly: GCF_965207765.1. Lineage (NCBI taxonomy): Eukaryota > Metazoa > Chordata > Lepidosauria > Squamata > Lacertidae > Zootoca > Zootoca vivipara. The sequence continues at coordinate 133,158,663 of NC_142582.1, read as the reverse complement.
AACATAAAGATTAATTAACTTAAATAAATCATATAAATCATAAATATTTCAAAACCAGTCATCCAACATAATTCAACTGACCTATTATCTTCCCAGATCAGCTGAGGGCATTTAGAGAGAACACTGGAAATTATGTATTTAACATAACCTCTATAAAATCTTATCTTAAAAGGTATGGGAAACAGGGCTTAGTTGCTTTCAGACTCTTAAATCTTTAGCGGCTCTATATATGCCATAATAATAAATACCTGGTACACAGAGCATGAGACTCTTAACCTTGGGGTCATGGGATTGAGCCCCACATTGGGCAAAAGATTCCTGCATTGCAGGGAGTTGAACCAGTTGACCCTTGGCGTCCCTTCCAACTCTACAATTCTGTGATTCTATCTTAATGACAAAAGCATTCCTTTAGGGTCCTCTAAAACCATTTACTGCTGAAGTTTTATTTCTTCAGTGTGAGAGAATTTCCATTTAGACAAATAATATTTTGTTAGATATCAAGGCTGTAAAATCAGCTATATGGAATAAGCATCTCAGAATCAAAATGGTTTTAAAAATAAATTGGTTTGACAGTAACATGGAAGATCCTAGATTTCAGAAGGCACATTCATAATGATTTCAGCTGAGCATTACAGTTCTTATTGTCGGAAGGGGTTTAGCACTTCCACCCTGACAGGCAAATTTCCAGCTGGCTTTGGATACAGATGGGGCAGACAAGTGAGGTAGTTCCCCCGTTTAGTTGTGGAGGAGTGTGGATGTTAATTGGTTGAGGTTCAGCAATAATTAATGAAAGTTTCCAATTCTTGTGGAAAATATTTATCCATTAGGTTTGTTCCCTGTGCCATCACCCAAAGGAACCCAGGGCAGCAAAGGATAATACAATTTAACTTATAGGTAAAGGATCCCTGGGCGGTTAAGTCCAGTCAAATTTGACTATGGGGTGCAATGCTCATCTCTTCTTTCAGGCCGAGGGAGCTGGCCTTTGTCCACAGACAGGGTTGGGGTCATTTTGTCATCAGTAGAGGTAAGAGAGCTCTCAAGTATGGACAGAACGTGTCAGGGCTGGACAGGTTGGAGAGGAGTCAAGAAAGTCCTTTGGCAGAGTCAAACCAGGTTGCATCTAATTTCTCATAATTGCTGCTTGTCTGAGGCAGGGGAGTTCCTGTGTAAACTTTTGCCCAGTTCCACTGACCCAGGTTCTTTTGCAGTTCTTTTGCAACTTGTATGAAATGTAATAGACACTTTGAAGTCGTGTAAAATCCATTGCCGTTATAATGCACTATTGCTTATTGACTGGCTTGTTGCAGATCATGGAAGCAATTCTAAAAGGGTAGTTCTTGTGTCCAATTTATGTAAGTCACGTGTCAATTTCCCCCCAAGATCTTTAAATTGGTTTACCTCTCTCTCGAAAGGTATGACTCGAACCAAAAATGAACTTGGGCGTAATGAAGACTTCATGATGTTGTATAGCCAGCTTGAAAACATGTTTGCAGACACAAATGTGACTTCAGCAAATGGTAAGAAAGCAAAGCTAGACTGGCATTTTCCTTCTTAGTAATAAAACACAGCCCTGTGGCTTGCTAATTTTTGCTCCACTCTGGATTTGTGTAGGATTCACTCCTTAGCCTTTTCTTCTCCCAAATATGTCCCACAAAGCAGCAGTGGTTTAGGATCAGAGTCTTCCTTCTCCTTCCCAGGTGGATGAGCCCCATCTGCCCCTCACTTCCCTCTACAGCTTGTGCAGAATCTTCCTTCTTGACCATTGGACCCCCTCTTGGTCTTGTCCGCTCAATCCCCCAGAGCCTGTCTTCACAAGCAGGGGAAGTTCCTAACTCACCAAGGGCTGAGTGCAGGGTGGGGACCAAAGGAGCTACCCCAGAAGGAGCACGACTTGTCTGCCCCAGAGTTGCTGCCCCTCCTCTAAGACCTGGTACACCCCAGCTGACACTACTGTGGTATAAAGGTAAAGGTAAAGGGACCCCTGACCATTAGGTCCAGTCGTGACCGACTCTGGGGTTGCGTGCTCATCTCGCATTATTGGCCGAGGGAGCCGGCGTATAGCTTCCAGGTCATGTGGCCAGCATGACAAAGCTGCTTCTGGCAAACCAGAGCAGCACATGGAAACGCCGTTTACCTTCCCGCTATAGTGGTTCCTATTTATCTACTTGCATTTTGACATGCTTTCGAACTGCTAGGTAGGCAGGAGCAGGGACCGAACAACGGGAGCTCACCCCATCACAGGGATTCGAACCGCCGACCTTCTGATCAGCAAGCCCTAGGCTCAGTGGTTTAACCACAGCACCACCTGGGTCCCTACTGTGGTATAAAGACTATTAAATTCAAAAGAAAGCTGTCTTGCTCGTGCAAACAGTAACATTGAGATGGCAGGAGAATGGTTAATTATCTTCAGGTTTTAAAAGGTGTTTTGCTCCTGCTAGAATTTGAAGCCTCTGTGATGATTTAGTTTTGGACAAATTTATTCATTTTGTCTATTATAAATGTTCTTTGCTTTTGATGTTTTTGAAGTTGAATAAAAAGGAATCCCTAAATATATGGTTTAACTTGAACAATTTCATTGTTTCTTAACAGTGTGTTAGACCATAATAATAGTTATAGCAACAGTCTGATTGTAATTGTTTCAAAGGGTTCCTATTTAAGATAAAGCTACCTAGAAATTACAGTTTTAAAACAAGGACCTTTGGCCTTACAGGTGCTGGAAACAGGAAGCCGTTCATCTACAGTCACCCAAAGTTAAAGAAATTAGAAGATGTTGTAGTAGAACATTTCAGATCCTGGAAGGAGCGTGGAGGTACATTTCAGATTTAATTAAAATGCTAATCCATAGCATGCATCATTTTACACCCTAACCTTTTCTGCTTCTGACATGTATTAGGAAATATGTGTTCTGTGCTTTCAGTTTTCTCCTCAACTAAATTGACATTTTGATTGCCAGAGTTTACGGCCTTTTCCCAAAACATCAGTCCCTGTTCTTCTCTTAACAAAGCTTCGTTCCCTTAGCCTTTATAATCATTTGACTTCATCAGCCCCTTATGAAATGTGGTTACCCAACTGACCATCACGGCACCTACTGATAATGCCTGCATTTGTTTTCAAAAATGTAGAGTTGAATTTGAGGAGGAACTATTGTGGCCTCCTATTCTGCTGCAAGGAAATGCTTGGATAATGCACTCAATGAACGGGATAAATTTCAGGGTGTAGAATATAGTAAAGAGGCTGCTAAAGGCATTCTCAGTTTAAGCCACTATCTCCTTGGGTTCAGTAACGCTGCCCATCTAAAAAAACTGGTTGGAGCTGGGACTATGCATTTGCTGATGTGGGGGTCTCTCTCTCGCTCTCTTTCTCCTGCATCCAATAGGTCAAAGTGCACCTGAAGGCCAACCTGGGGAGACCAGAGTCATGATCTTCTCCTCCTTCCGTGACAGCGTGCAGGAAATTGCAGAAATGCTGAGCCAGCACCACCCAGAGGTGAGGGTCATGACCTTTGTGGGCCACTCCACCGGCAAGAACACCAAGGGCTTTACGCAGAAGGAGCAGCTTGAGGTAAGGAGGGGTTGGGGGCTGGCGGAGAGCCCAGTGTGGCAAAGTCATGCTGCACACGTCTTGCTTGTTGTCGTCAGCGAGTTGTTGTTGCAAGGAGAGCTCCGGTGCCAAGAAAGCGCTCTTTGTAAGACAGAGGTGCCCATTTAGAATTTGGCTGCTATGTGCGGATGCTCTGAACTCATGATGGGTCCAAACCTTCTGCTCGTTTAGCATGTGCTCAAGTCTCTTGATATTTATAGAATTAATGGGCGTGTAACCGTACTGCTCGCAGTTGCAAGCGCATGATCACGGTCCAGCTGCAGAACTGCCACTGTTGCACAAGCCCAGAATAATCCTGCCTCTTTCAAATGATGCAGTGTGATTCCCATAAGGCTCTTCTGCTCAATACCTAAATCTGGATGAACCAAGTGGCAGAAGTCTATAGAAACAAAATTACTGTTTGGTATCCAGGTACATTTGGATTGTGTCTGCTGCTGCTGCTACTACCACTAGTGACTTGCCTATAAAAATGATGCAGTGGCTTACAAAGACATATGGTAGGGGTCGGCAAGGTTTACCTTGCCTGGGCCGGTTCACTACAGCGGAGATCTCTCCATTGGGCAGAGTGCAGGTGAGAGTGCGTGCCCGCGATTTCCGGCCTCTGCGAAGACGCAATTTCCGGTGCCACGAAAGCGAGTCCCCGTGCTGTGCTGGTTTAGCGCAGAGCGCGGTGACTCGCTGAGTGGGCGGCTCGGTTTGGGGGTGGCTCGTGGGCCAGTTAAATGATCCCCGTGGGCTGCTTGTGGCCCATGGGCCTTAGGTTGCCGACCCCTGACATATGGAGTAGCTGTTGATCATAGAATCCTAGAATTGTAGAGTTGCAAGGGATCCTGCAAGCGTCTCTTTGTAAGCCACTGCATCATTTCTTTGATTAAGTCCCTACCAAATTGCCAGAGCTACTTATCAGCCAAATCTGATAAAGAAATAAATAATTTTGCAGTTAATCTTCTCCAGAACTGCAAGCATCTCTCCAAACACCAACACGCCTTTACATTTCCTGCTTTTCCTCTGTTGTTGAACTCAAGGCAACATATATGTGAATCCTAAGGGAATCACTTCTTTAGACACTAGCCAGACTCAGGCCTTCTTGGCTCCAGCAAAATGTGGCCGCAGGAAGCCAGAGGTGATTGGCAGGTTCTCTGCAAACACTCAAGTGTATCCATCCTCCTTTAGGTCGTGAAACGTTTCCGTGAGGGTGGCTACAACACTTTAGTCTCCACGTGTGTGGGCGAAGAAGGCTTGGATATTGGAGAAGTTGACCTCATCGTTTGTTTCGATGCTCAGAAAAGTCCTATTCGGCTCGTGCAACGAATGGGCCGAACCGGGCGCAAGCGGCAAGGGCGGATCGTGGTCATCCTTTCTGAAGGACGGGAAGAGCGAGTAAGACAATAGAGCCAATAGGAACCCATTCTACAGCCCTCAACATAACCCACTTTTTTATTACTTTTCCAAATCAGGAACCCAAATCCTAAGACTTACTGTGCCTGAAAGTAAGTCCTTTGAGTAAGATAAACCGATGGGCCCAGCGCTGCAGTGGGGGTGCTGAAAGGCTTGGCAGGGCAGGTCTGCTGTGGCAAACATTTAGGATCCTCATGCCCAGATGTTCTGTGTATCCATCTCCCACAAAGCCAGCAACAAGGAGGACATAGCTTTATCTGATAACACGGACTAGTGTCTTTGTAATATTATACCATGGTTTAGTGTTCCATGGATGAGCCTCAGCAGCCCCAAGCAAAGCTCTGGGCTTGCAGGCTCCCCTTTCCACCTCTCTTCCTTCTGGTGGCCATGGCAGGAGTAGTGGTAGTAGTAGGAGGAGGAGGAGGAGAAGGAGAAAGAGAAGGAGGAGGAGAAGAGTTTGGACTTGATATCCCGCTTTATCACTACCTGAAGGAGTCTCAAAGCCGCTAACATTCTCCTTTCCCTTCCTCCCCCACAACAAACACTCTGTGAGGTGAGTGAGGCTGAGAGACTTCAGAGAAGTGTGACTAGTCCAAGGTCACCCAGCAGCTGCATGTGGAGGAGCGGGGAAGCGAACCTGGTTCCCCAGATTAGGAGTCTACCGCTCTTAACCACTACACCACACTGGCTCTCAATTTCTGCCCAGGATTCTTGGTTTACTGTTGCATGTAGGAATCCTGGTTTTAAAGATACAAGGGTTAGTTAAACAATCCAGCAGCTGTGGGCTGTAGAAACAGTGCTTACCTTTGCTTTCTCTTTCCTGTCTCCACTGGTTTACTGGTATGTCCTCCTGGTGAGTAGGGAGGCTGAGTTAGCTGGAAGAAATAATGAGAGCCTCCAGGGATGCCTCACAGAGGGTTCCGAGGAAGTTACCAAATTACCTGATCTCATGTAATCACATGACAGCAGTTGGTGCAGAGCATGGGTAAACTAAGGCCTGGGGGCCAGATCTATCCCAATTGCCTTCTAAATCCGGCCCATGGATAGTCCGGGAATCAGCGTGCTTTTACATGAGTAGAATGTGTCCTTTTATTTAAAATGCATCTCTGGGTTATTTGTGGGGCATAGGAATTTGTTCACCCCCCCCAAAAAAAACCCCATTCCAGCCTCCCACAAGGTCTGAGGGACAGTGGACCAGCCCCCTGCAGAAAATGTTTACTGACCCCTGGTCCAGAGTGCTGCTGGCCCAGAAAGGATTGGCACTGGACCCAAGAGTACAAAAGTCTGCAAGCCTAAAAACATAAGAAGAGCTCGGCTGGATCAGGCCAGTGGCCCATCTAGTCCGGCATCCTCTTCTCACAGTGGCCAACCAGGTGCCCATTAGGGGAAACCCAGAGGCAGCATCTGAGCGCAAGAGAATCACCCTCCCCTCCTGTTTTCAAGCTTGCTTTAGCTGCAGGTCTGTCCATCCATACTTGGGAGTCTGTCCTGCTGAATGCAGAGGGATGTACTTTCAGGCAAACATGCATAGGATTGGAAATTGCACCCCGCACACACACACACACACACACAAACAAAAAAACCACCAAAATTCTTCTTTGTTTTGCAGACATACAATCAAAGCCAGTTAAACAGAAGAAGTCTCCTCAAAGCTATTTCTGAAAGTAAAGGGCTCCACTTATACCAGCACAGCCCACGGATGATTCCGGAAGGCATCAACCCGAAGATGCACAGGATGCCAATTATGCCTGCGGAGCGTGAGCCAAGCCCCTCCAAGCCCACCTCAAAAGGGAGGAGAGACCATGCTCTGCTGCTCCAAAGGTGGCTTCCCTATCCCACTGGGACAGGTAAGATGAGCAGAATGTTTTTTCTCCTCTTGGGGCGTTACTGTTATTTAAAAGCTGCTTTTGGGGGCCATTCACTCACAAGCTGGCATACAGGAAAAGGGATGGCAAAATAGAGACAGCTGATTCCATATGCATTTTAAGGGTCACCAGCTTAATGCAAGGAAGCTCCTCCGAGTCCCAACAAGCAGCACAAAAGAGGAGAGTTTTCAAGGCCTCCTTGAATGCTTGTACTGTAGTGATGAGGCATCAGTCAGAAGGGGGTTCAGAGCGCTGGGCCTCCACTGAGGAAGCCCTGCACAATGATCTCACTGGCAGGTCCCCCAAGGCAGACCTTAACGGGATGGGGAGGGTCATAGGCGTGGAAGTGGCCCTGCTCCACCAACGATTTATGGATATGCCTTCCTGTGAGGACTTTGGAAAAGTATTATTGCAAGCTGGCTTTGTTGCTGGAGGGGGATCAGTAGCAACTAAATCCAGACATGTTCTAGGTGAGAGGCACTTTTGCTGTTTTTCCATGTGTATTGTCTAGCATCTAGATTAGGAAAAGGAAACATAGACATACCACATGTTTGAACACAAAATTTCTCATTCACCTTCCTTCATGAGGGCATTCCATGTGCAGATGTGTTTCGCCAGATGTTTTATCGTCTCCATCGTGCCACACGGTACAACATCATCTCACTCCTGCCCCATGCAATGTGGGTGTGTGGATTTCCTAAAGCCTGTCTTATCCCTCTTGGCTTTCCTGCTTTTGGAACTGGTCTGCTTCTATCATAGGATTGTGGAGTTGGAAGGGACCATGAGGGTCATCTGGTCCAACCCCCTGCAGTGCAGGAATCGTTTTGCCCACAGCTGTCCCTGGCTGGGCTCCAACCACCAACCTTCTGCTTAACAGTCAGACACATTGCACCACAGGTCATCAAGTAAGAATAAATGATGTCTGAAATCCCCCACCCCCTGAGAAAAAGGAAGAGAGGCTTGTTTGGTCTGATCCAGCACGGGCTACACATGGGGAATCATACCGGTAGATTCATAGAATCGTAAAGTTGGAAGGGACTCCAAGGGTCATCTAGTTCAAGCCCCTGCAGTGCAGGAATCTTTTGCCCAATGTGGGGCTCAAATCCACGAAGGGAGGGCAATCTTGTGCTGAGCTCCATGAGTTTAGAGGAATCTTCTGTTTGACAAGCTATGTGTCTGGTGCCTATTTGAGAGAATTTTCTTCTAAATATCGACCTTCTCTCCCTCCCTGCCTCCAAACACTTTCCAGATGCAAAGCTAACCCGTACGTCCGAAGCTTGGTGCCTTACAGCTGAAGAATTTGAAAGATGGAATAGATTGTATAAAATCAAAGCTGGTGATGGAATAAGAAACCCAGTTATGCCTCGAAGTCACTTTGAAACATTAGAAGATGAGGAGAAGAGAGTAAGTTGGGGCCTGAACGCGCTCGTTGGATGTTCTCTGGCCTGGAGCAGGAATTCCAAGCTCTGTCTTTCTGGATGCGCCTCAGCCAGGAGGAAAGTGGACTGATCCCTTGTCAAGCATAACAAAGGGCTGCTTTTTCAGACACCAGCTTGGGGGGTGGCGGCGGCTGTAGCTCAAGTCTCAGAGCATCTACTCTGCAGTGTTCCATCCCCTCATCTCCAGGGCTGGGAAAGACTCCTACCAGCAACCCTGGCCGTTGAATAGAAGACAATGTGTGTCACAGTCCATGCACAGTGCTTTGGTGCTCTCCGTCTCTTAACTAACAGATTGGAGTTAAAAATAAATAGTATTTTAAGAGAGAGTCGTCTTCTTGCAACAAATGTGAATGTTTTATTTATGCACCAAGCCCTGTAACTGGAATTACTATTTTTGTACAATCCGAATCATGAGATGCTTTGTATTTTGCCAGCCAATACTTGGAATGAGCTCAGTGTTGCTCTGTGTTTTGAAACCCAGGACTCTCACGCCAAGGAGGTCCATGTGCTGTCTCTGACAGAGTGGAGGCTGTGGCAGAACCGCCCTTTCCCTACCCACCTGGTGGACCACTCAGATCGCTGCCACCACTTCATTGGCGTGATGGAGATGATCGAGCAGATGAGGCACGAAGAGGTTGGTAAGCTCCCCGTGGAAAGCTCACAGCCTCACCAAACAAACATTCTCTCCCTATAAGATTCATGTCAGACTTTATAGCTTGCATGAGACGATGTTGTGCCTTTGTTGAAGGAAGTTGAGCAGGCTGAGGGGCCAGGCAGTGGAATTTGTAGGAGTGGGTTTTTGGACTCGGGGGGAGGGGGCAGTCTATGGTCAGCCATAAACCTCACTAGGTGGCTTTGGAAAAAAACCACCTCTCAGTTTGAGCCTACCATTCAGGACATTTATAAGGTAATGGGCTGCAAAGCACTTTCCAAAAGACCTTTGCCAGTAAGTGAGCATCTTCAGATGCCTTTCCGTATGACCCTTTGTAGGCCCAAGGGGGCCGGGACAATGTCATGCTTCATGTATCTTAGGTGAGTTCATTGCATTCAGGTTTGAGGACCTGTTGATCTCAGCAACTTAGTTTAACGTAAAAACACTTCAGTTTGCTGTAAATTTTGAGCAAATTCATGTATGAGATTCTAACCTGGTGCCATAATTACATATCTTTAGGCAATAGGCAAAAACATTTCTTTTCTGCCCAGCCTTTGATTTCAAATTATCCATGGTTCCTTCAGTGGTTGAGATGTTTTAATCCTGCCTTTTAAGAATATGATTGTCCTTTGGATTCTTATTTCGTTTTTAATGTTTTGTTTGTTTGTTTGTTTGTTGTAAGTTGCTTTGAGCTACTGTTAGAAGAAAAGTAACTAATAAATAAATAAATAAATAAATAAATAAATAAATAAATAATAATTAAATGGTGAATGGTTGAACTTTGAGGACAATGTTTACCCAGTGTTAGAAACTGAGATAACCTCTAGGTTATGGATGCAACAACAGAACGTCTAGGTGTGTTTTTTTATAACAAGAATGCAAAGCTGAAAATGAATGAATTGCAGCTAAAATATTATTTTCATTTTTCACATGGTCTAGTCCTTCCCCTGCCCACCTCCCTAATATTTTTAAGAGGGTCTTTTCCCAGTCTTCAGGGAGTAGCTGGAAGTGGGGAGGCAGAAAAAGCTCCTCCTTTTCTTCACTCTGCAGTTTCAATGTGAAATCTTAGGCTCAGTACTGTGCCAAGAGCTCAGAAACTGCTTGCGCTAATTACCTGTTGCAAAACGCGCCTAGAACAATGGGAGTTTCGAAAACTGTGTTTACTACCATGCAGAGCGCAGTAAATTAAAGGACTGCATTGTAGGTCTACTTCTGTGAATTCTTTAATAAAAAGTGTGCCCTGGGTGGATTTCAACCCCCCTTTTGTAGGAAAGTTTGCTAAACCTCCTTGCAGGCACTTCTGCTTTAGCTAGGGATGCAAATGTGCTTCCAGTGAACAGGTGATGCCGTGTGTTGGCACACTTAGGCAGGTTTTAAGCAGCAAACTCACTTTGAGTTCAGGAGCTTGAGTCACGCACAGTAACTATGCATTTCTTGGCCTGCACTAATAATGTCAGAGTGTTATATTTAACACTTGTCGGTTTTTCTCTCCTACTTCAATTCACACTCCTACACCAGCAAAATGGCTCAAGGCTATAATTGCCCACATGTGTGACTCCTACTTATGGCTGCTGGGATTCCATGGGTGGGAAACTGTGGCTAGAAGAAGCCTGCAGAGAATCCAGAGGAGGGAAGCAAGTCCCACACGTGCAGGAGAAAAGCAAATGCTCTGTTGTTGTTGTTGTTGTTGTTGTTGTTGTTGTTGTTGTTGTTGTTGTTGCAGCTTCAGCACTTGGGATCAAATGTCTGGAGGATGGGAACTGTCCATGCAAGGCAGCGTCAATCTGTGCTTGGATAATTTTGTTTATTTGTGTCTGTTTTCCCTCTTTGGAATAGTTCCAACAGTGTTGAAAAGGCATCTCATTTTCACAGCGGAAGCCCGCAGAAGAACCTCCGCTCAGGAGCACAGTTGTGGAGAATTCTTGTGCCTCAAAAGGCAAGCGCCCTCTTCTCACTGTGGCCACCCAGATGCCAAAAGCACAATTTCAACTCAAGAGCTCTCTCCCCTCCTGTGGTTTCCAGCAACTGTCATTCAGGAGGGCATTGTTGCCTCCAACTGTGAAGGCAGAGCAGAGCTATCCTGGCCTAGTACCCATGAATAGACTCCTCCGTGAATCTGTCTAATTCCCCTTTAAAGCCATCCAAGTTTGTGGCCACAGTTACATCTCATGGGAGTGAATTCCATAGTTTAACCATGCGTGGTGACGTTCTTCCTTTCGTATGTCCTGAATCGACCAACGCTCAGCTTTGTTGGTTGGCTCTAGATTGAGAAAGGGCAGGGTGGCTGCAAAGGTCTTTGCCGGGCATCTGAGTTAGCAAGGATTGTGGGAGGCCCCATGGGAGCCTGAGTGCGGTGAAGGTGAGCAAGTTAGCTTGAAGCATTGCTGTAGCCCCAGGCAGAAGCCCATGGGCGGCTGGAATACTCCAGCAAGGTGGTCATACAGTTCAAGGCACACTTGAGCGATGTACATGAGTCTCACCCCTGAGACTGTGGCAATGAGGGCAAGATCCCAGGAGTTGAGAGAACTTTTAGGGAGGAGTTTTTAGTACGTACAGAACATTGGCAAGAAAGGCACAGGTTCGTGGGGGAGGTTGCAGAAGCTGTGCTCGGAGGAGGGGTGGTTCTGCGCAATTCTGTTTACATGGTTTGCTTTTCAACCCACTTCTGAAAAGCTAAGCTTGGTGTGCTCAGAGCTTCCACTAATACTCATGCACACACACACACTGTTGCTAATCAGGTCCTGCACTACTTTGCCCTGGAGCATTAAAGGGTCATATGGGCATCTATGGTAAGAGGATAAAGCTGCACTCAGCAATCTGAAAGGCTTGCCAACTTTCCCTGCTTGCTTCTCCAGCTTGTTACAGAAAACGCATTGCCCATAATGACAGCAGGGAAACTGACGTTCGTTTCAAAACTATGCTTTGTCGGCTTAGCCCTTCCTTCCTTCCTTCCTTCCTTCCTTCCTTCCTTCCTTCCTTCCTTCCTTCCTTCCTTCCTTCCTTCCTTCCTTCCTTTTCCCTTTGGAGGCTTCTTCGTCATGCGCACCAGCCACAGGGTTCTTTTGCATTGTAAGGAGTCACTTTACTGGAGCCCAAGAGTTGTCAGTATCATTATTATGACTCCTATACTCCCAAAGTCAGAGTTGCCTTGTGACTCTGCGGGTAGGATGTTTGTGAAATGAGCTGTATGGATTCTCCCATTTATTGACGCCCTGCTCCCCTGGGAGAGAGAGAAAGAGAACTGTTGTTCATTTTTTTGCAGGCCAGAAGCCTATTTAATTGTTAGGCACCACATTCTCTGTCACCTTTCCAAGTTGTGAATATAGTTAATCAGGCAGGGTTCTGTAATTCTTAATGAAAGCTGTTGCGCTAATACAATCATATTGGGAAAGGAGCGGTGTTGTCCCATGACCTATTTTGCTGAGCAGCGGATTTCAAATCTCAAGTTTTGTTAGTTCCTTCAAATGGTTTTTTGATGTTTTGCTCTACTAAGCAAAGTGTGAAGGTGTGAGAGTGTCTTTGCTTCCCACCTGCGGTTTAGAACCTGCCTGGGGTCAAGTATCTTTTTCCATAGCAAAGGAGAGCATTTATGTAAGACCTTATGAGCCTGAAATGAGGACACACACTATGATCCTAGCTGCCAGACTTAGGTACCCCTGGAGGAGAGTTGCTTTATGTAACTTATATATCAGATCATTTTTAGTTTTGTTTCGTTTTTTTTCTAGGCCAAATTTGCAGGTAAATTAACTAGCTGTGTCATTCTGTTTTGATTTAAATGACTCCATGAGCCTCTGAACTTAGCGAAGGCTGCACCAAGACACACAGGCATTGTATTCCAGAATATAGTCAGTCAGGATTTGGAAGCAGTAAAGGAAAACTGGTGGAATGTATTGTTAAAGATAAAATAAGCAAACATATAGAAGAACAAGCCTTCCTGAAACAGAACCAGCATGGCTTCTGCAACGTCAAGTCTTACATTATGGACATATTTGAGTTCTTTGAGAGTATCAACAAGCAGAGCTAGGAATTTCAAAAGGCTTTCAACATAGTACCTCACCAAAGACTCCTGCTGAGTAAGCTTAGCAGTCATGGAAGAGGTCCTCTTGGGGATTGGGGACTGAGAAGCAGTGAGTAGGAATAAATGGACAGATCTGTGGATGGAGAGATATAGAATGTATTGCTTCTGAATATCAGGTGCTGGAGATTGCATGAAACGAGAGGGCTCTTGTGCTTGAATCTTGATTTGCTGGTTTCCCACAGGCATCTGGGGAGAAGCCATTGTGAGAACAGGAAGCTGGGCTAGATGGGCTGTTGGCCTGATCCAGCAGGCTCTTTTGATTTTCTCCTTGAGCCTTCACGAGCAAATGTTGGTCTCCTGGTCCATTTCCCTTCTGCAAGACTGAAGCGATGCCAGCCTAGTAAACACAGTTCATGGGAGGATAAGGAGTGTGATGAACTTTGAGTCAAGCAGACCTCCAAAATAACGTCTTTTTTCCCCCAACTAGGGAGAATGCCGTTATGAGCTGGATACCCGTCCTTATTTTCACTGGGAAGATGTTGAGGCATCAGAGGAGGCTCAGCGGGGCAAGAGGTGTTGCGATGCTGCAGCTGCTCAAAAGGCGCCTTTCTCTAGAAAAACCCTGGCAGAGGCTCCAAAAGCGGCAACACACCGCTCATCTTCCTCCGTGGAGCTTGATGCAGAATGTGTATCTCTCTTTAAAGCGACGAGCTTCAAATCTGTGAATAGGCCTCAGGCACTGACGGTAGATTCTGAAAGTCATGCTCCGGAGGGGCTCAGCCCTGCAGATGGTTTCCCAGCAAGCACTTTGCCATTGGTTGAAGGTGCTGGATGTAAAAAAATGTCAGATAAGAATGAGGAAAACATGGAGGAATCTGCTAGCACAAGCCCTGCCCAGAGAAGCATTGCTGATTGTGAAAATGCAGCAGAAACAGAATTTCAGCCCATCTCAAAAGTGTGCGGCTCAGGGAATGGACATGGTGCAGATTCAGTCTACGCCTGCCCTGAAGAAGAAAATTCTCCCCTTTCTTCCTTGTTTTATGCACCACCACCAGCAGCGGTGGATTTGTTTGTGCTTCCTGGTGCAAGTGCCGATGAGGATGCTTTTTGGGAAAAATGCATCCCAACAAATGCAGCAAGGCTTCTGTCACAGTCTCCCCCTCCTCTGAATGAATTATTTGCCTCTGAAGAAGAGACAGAGGATGTAGCCCAGCAGTTGAGCTCAGTGCAAAAATGTGTTTCCAGTGTGTTTGCAGGCAAATGTCCTTCAGGAGAAAAACCGACACCTTTCAAACCACTTTCCACGTCGCCTCAGAACATGTCTGAACTCACCGATGCTCAGGAACAGTGTTCCTTGGGTAACCTTTTGGGGGAAAGCTGCATTCCTGAAGCTTCCTTTAGCAAGATAAATGATTTTGATTGGGATGAAATATTTGAGTGTGACAATGAAGAGCAGGTGAGCATTCAAGGGAGAACTCCACCAATGGCAAATCATGATCCAGGAGCAAACCATTCAGGAAAGGAGAAGGCTTGTGGAAGTTATCAAGGATACCAGAAACTGGCTGAGAGGAATGCAAGCCCTACTGAAGTGCCTGGGCGTTTCTTTATAGGAGAGGGTTTTGCAGAGAGTGGCCCTCATCCAGACACAAAAGGAGGGGAGCTTTCAGAGCCATCATTGTGGGGTAGTGAAGCCAGCACCCCAAGCAAGGGAGAGGAGACCTCTGGAAGGCAGCCCTCGGGGGAAGAGCTTCATGAGGTCAGCCAAGGAAACCCCATGAAGTCATTGACAATCCCAGGAGATGGAGGTTTGGAAGCATCTGTTGATCCTGTCCATGCAGGCAAAGCAGAAGAAGCCCAGCGTCCTGGAGAGTTCTACAATGTTTCTCAGGAGTTGTTCTCTGTTAATTTTGATCTGGGTTTCCTGACTCAAGAATCGGAGGACGAGTGCTCAGAGCAAGTTGACAGCATGAAAGATGGGGGAGCTCACGCGGCAGTTAGCTCCTCTAGCGCTGAAGTTGCGCTCTCAAACAGCAACATGTCAAGGAAGTCTCCACTGACCTGGGGTCATGAATGCTTTAATGGAACCAAGTTTTCTACACCTTTACACCTGAAAAATCGGGACTCTTGTCTTGCGGCAGTTGAAAATGTTATTCCCTTGGTCTCTCCTTTGACACCGGTGGGAGGGAAACTGTGCCAGTTCCCAAGTTCTGTGCACGCTGCATTTTCCACACCGACAGGTGGGCAGGTGAGCCATGCTGGCGTCCCCAGAACCCCCACAAGCTCTTTCTCCGGGAATAGGCAGGAAAGCCCACAGGCGCCAGTTCCAAGGAGACAGAACGCAAGTACAGTGAAAAGGGACTTGGCTAACTCCATTTTCAGCACAGAGGGGCTTGCACCGCAGGAAACCGTGAAGGTGGAAGACGGAAGCCTAAATGGCCCTAACGTGCTTCCCATTGAAGGTAAGATTTTTTTAAAAAAATAAAATTGCGTAAAGCATTATGCAGAGAGAGGACTTAGTCTGCCTACAATCTTCAGAAGGCAGATGGGAACTGAATAATAATACTGAGATCCTGCCTTTTGAGCAATGAAGGGATGTTCTCTCTCTGGATTTATGGCAATCTGCATCAGGTTGCAGAAGGCAACATCCTAGAGTTGGAAAGGGGCTCGTGGGGCTTCAGCCCAACCCCCACACCACCCCTGCCCCCCCCAGCTGATACAGGAAACCCCCCACCCCCTGGACCTGCCTCTGCTTAAGAACCTCCAATGGAAAGAGAGTCAGCCCAACACTCTCTGTTGGATGGTTTATGCTGTTGGGAATGCTTAAATCATTTTTCCTGCGCTGCATTTAAAATATTTCTTAGCCTTCCTCTCCACACAAGATGGTACAAAAGTGGGGTACAGTGGAATAAATTAAAAGCAACCCCCTCTCCCTCAGTTACAGATCGTCAGTCAGATAAAAACAGGAAGAGATAGAACCACGGCAGAGTCAGCAGCGACAATAAACAGGACCAAAATACTGCTGTATAATCCTCAACGTCAATGGAGAACCTGCCCCCCCCCCGTCTCCTCATTGTCTCATCTCCAAGCTCAGCCTGCTTCCCTGGGCTCTGCAGCCTCTCCTCCTAGCAAGGGGCCTCCAGGTCTCCCTCCATCTAGGTTATTATGCTCCTTCTTATGCACTTTGCTTTGTCAGTCTATAGAAGAGCTTGCACACCTGGGTTCCTCCTCCCTCCTGCGTGTGGTGAGCGAGGAACCCTGTTGCAACTGTTTAATAAAGTTCAGACTTACTAGCTGCTTTGCTTCTCAATATTCTCTGCTTGGCCTCTGTTATTTTCTCCTACCAATAGAGAACCTACATAAGGACTCTATACAGGCTCTTGGGTACCCCATAAGGGGAAAGGAGCAGTTTTTTCTTATAACACCAACTTTATTGAAATATGTTTGTGTTTGTTTTAAAAAAGGAAGATCACTTTATTAATTTGGGATAATATGTCTGAATAAACCTCAACCTTTTCTGTTCCTCATTTGGTAAGCTTTTTTCCAATCAGATGTAAGTAATTTTGCAGTAAGAGTGGTATTATATAAGATGCATGATGATTTAGAGAGATACTGCAATTTATTACAAATTCCATTTAAAAAATTGAAATGTAAATAAACTGTGGAGCTTGGAACTGGACCCAGTAAGCCAGGTGAGGTCTGGCTGAAGTAGAATAAAGCAGCAGCATTGCATTTTGATGCTCTGCTTCTGTGGATGCCATGCCTTTGCTCACTCCTACCCTGGCGATTTCCCTGCCAGAGGCTGTGTGCTTCTGAATGGCAGTTGCTGTGAACCACGGGAGGGGAGAGCATGGCTGTGCTCAGGTGCCCCTCGTGGGCGCCCAGTTGATCACCATGAGAACAGGGTTCTGGCTCAGAGGAGCCCCAGGCTTCCTCCAGCTGCAGGATCAGCATAGGTTTTTACATCCTTAAAAAAGGTAAAGGGACCCCTGACCATCAGGTCCAGTCGTGTCCGACTCTGGGGTTGCGGCGCTCATCTCGCTCTATAGGCCGAGGGAGCCGGCGTTTGTCCGCAGACAGCTTCCGGGTCATGTGGCCAGCATGACAAAGCCACTTCTGGTGAACCAGAGCAGCGCACAGAAACGCCGTTTACCTTCCCGCCGGAGCGGTCCCTATTTATCTACTTGCACTTTGACGTGCTTTCGAACTGCTAGGTGGGCAGGAGCTGGGACCGAGCAACGGGAGCTCACCCCGTTGCAGGGATTCGAACCGCCAACCTTCTGATCAGCAAGCCCTAGACTCTGCGGATTAACCCACAGCGCCACCTGGGTCCCTTAGATTTACATCCTTAGCTTACATCTTTTACGTCTTTACATTCTTAGATGAAATGTAACAGTCCTACTCTCAAGGCCTGCTCCTTCCTCATTCTGTGTAAAAGCATGTGGGGGACTGCTGCATTCCTATTACAGTAGTAAAAACAAACCAACACAACCTTGAGGAATATGTGCAAGGAAGAGTTGGAAAATGGGACAAAAGCAGTGGGGAGGGGAGTCAGTTGGAGATACCTTGTTCCAGAGGTGTCTCTCTGGCTACCCGTAGGAGGAGCAACGACTCTTGTACGTGGTAAAATAAAAAAATTCCTTCAGTAGCACCTTAAAGACCAACTAAGTTTTTATTTTGGTATGAGCTTTCGTGTGCATGCACACTTCTTCTTGTACGTGGGTTGACAACATGTCCAAGAACAGATAAGTTGGTTTAGTGTTTCCCCTTCTCTTTCCCCTCATCCCTATCACTCGGTAGCACTCTTAATTTCCAGCTCAGCAAGACAATGCAGCCAGCTGTGTTCCTCTGCTGGGAAATACTGTTTAAGTTGCCCCAACTGGACCCTGGGCGGATGGGGAGTCACAGGCAGACAATAGCAGCCTCCCAAGCCAATTCAGAATTGCCTTATTTAAAGAAAAAAATGGAGAAAGCATTTTCCTCTTGGAATTACAAATACCGTGTTTCCCCCTTTTTAAGGCGTAGTCATAAAATAAGCCATAGCAGCATTTCTAAGCATTTGAGAAATATAAACCGTACCCCGAAAATAAGCCATAGTGATAGGCGCTGTGCGGAAGAGATCACTGAGCTCCCCGAGTCAGCAGCAGCAACGCCGGCCGCAGCAGTGTTTGCTGAGTCCTTTCTTGCTTTTGGGACTTGGTTACTGTGCTGGCTTGGGATGGTGTGTGTGCAATTGCTGTTGCTGCTTCGTGTTTTTCAGCTGGATTCTCTGGGTTCTAAGCACTTTCCCCCGTTTGTTTGTGAAGCAGCACTCGGCTGCAGCCCCTGCCTCTCCCGACGGCTGCATGAATGCGAGGCTGGATTTGATCGCTATCTCCTTTTCCATTTCTTTTGTCTTTGAGCACCCGGCCCCGCCCCCTCTCCCCTTCGTGGAATGAAGAACGGAGTTTTAGCAGCATTTCCTCATTATAAAAAAAAGGTCAGGAACTTTTACTTTAACCTCAAAAATGGGATATTTCCTCTCTCTAAAAACAACTCTGACCTGAACACCAATATAACGGGGGTAGATCACCTCCAGTTTATAAATCCGCAAGTAGATCGCAGTCTCCTAGAAGTTGGGCTCTATACTTTGGCTGATTGCAAGCCTTTGCATCTTTAAAAAACAAAAACCATGCGCTTCTCAGTCTTAATTTTCCTTTAATTCATCCCCCTATACCCTCCTCCAACCATTGCCTCCTTCCATTCCTTACCCCCCTCCCTCTCTCCCCACTTCCCTCACTCCTGTGCGATCTCATTTAGTCATATACTTGCTTTTTCTGTTGTGTTGTCTATTTTATATTTAATATTATTACCCTTTATGATGTTATTTTTCCCCTTGCGATAATTATTTATTTTTTATCTTTAACTAACTTTCCTTTCCATATTTTTCCATATATAACTCAACACTTTCCCATTCCTTCTTAACTCTTTGGATAGAGTGCCCCCCCATTATTGTTGTTAATTTTACAATTCCTGGATTTTTTATGGAACCGAACAGCTCGGGTGCTTCAGAATGTGCCTTCTGTTGCTACAGGGCTATGGGGCTTCACTATTTGACCCCCCCCCAGGTTGGGATTTTTAAAGTAGTTCTGTGGGTCCCAGGGCACAGAATCACCCCCGATCCTTTCCTTTGTCTAAACAGACCTATTCCCCCCTGACTTTGGAAGGCTGTGCTTCAAGGGTGATACCAGGGGTTTTTTAAGACCTGCGCCTCTTAAGGATTGTTACAGTCCATAACTTCCATTGCTTTCTACAGGGTTGGGGGTTTAAAGCACTGCCACCCCCACCCCACCCTGCAGGCGCTCGGAACTGGCAGCGCCAACAACGCGCCCAGCAATGTGCAGAAGAGAGCACCGAGCATCCTGAGCCAGTGGGTCCCAGTTGTACCAGCACTTTTTTTTTAAAAAAAAGACACCCCCTGAAAATAAGCCACTGTGTGTTTTTTTGAGGGAAAAAAGTTATAAGACGGTGTCTTAAAAAAGGGGAAACACGGTATATTGTATGGTGAAAAACACACACACACTTTCTTATTATTGCTACCCACATACTCCTTCACAGTTGGGGCCAGCAGTGAAAGCGAAGAAGAAATGTTTTTTCTCAGAAAAAAGAAGAAAGTGAACATTTTCACATCTCAAAACGTGAGTCAGCTTAGTTAAAATTAAATGCCACCAAGCTCCAAACAAAACTCCTCTCTGTGCGGTTTCTAAATGTGTTTTGACATCTTCCTTCCTTCTCCCAAGATTGATGATGACTGTGACTTGGAATCACCAGTATGCGCTGTCAAGAAGCGGAGACGTCAGCTTGTCACAGTGAGTAGATAACCCCAGTCAGGGCAGGAAAAACACATAAATGCATAAAACACATTCTGCTCCGTTTGGCTTAAACATTCCTCTTTATTGTTGGGAAATGGTTATTACTGTTTTTTCCCCCCAAAATGGCTTTAACCTGCAATAGTGAATCAAAAACAGAGCAACACGTGACCATATACAACCCTGCAATATCAACTCTTTATAATATCAACAGAACAAAAACTAAACATGTATAAGGAGACTGCAGTGGCTACATAGATTTATGAGCACTGTTCCTCAGTATGTATTTATCCTTATAAGAGATGGGTCTATGAAAACACTTCTGCTACCCATTACTGTGCTAAAGAAGTAATTACAAAACAGTGGACTATATCCGGAAACACTGTACATCATGACAGTTTATTAATCACTTCAGCATCGTTGGAACACTATAACTACTCATCTTTCCACTTGGTTTTCAATGACTGACTTACCGTGATCAACTCCCGCCCAGAAACAAATGTCCCCACTGTGGAAGGACGTGCGGGTCCAGAATTAGCCTCCACAGTCACTTACGGACTCATTGTTAAAACCGTGTTATGGAAGACAATCTTACTCGGCTACGAGGGATCGCCAAAGAAGAAGAATATTTCCTTGATTTATGACCAGCAGAGTCTTCCAGAGACTCAATTGAATCCTGCTTTATTGTTTATGTTTTGAAGAGAATCTTCCAAGAATTGTTTACATTGTGCATACATGCTTGGTTTTTGTTCTGTTGATATTATAAAGCAGTGTTTCCCAACCTTGTGCCTCCAGCTGTTTTCGGACTACAATTCCCATCATTCCTGACCTGGTCTTGCTAGCTAGGGATGATGGGAGTTGTAGTCCAAAACAGCTGGAGGCACAAGGTTGGGAAACACTGTTATAAAGAGTTGATATTGCATGGTTGCATATGGTCACGTGTTGCTCTGTTTTTGATTCACGTCAGTATTGCAACACAGGGGTTTGGTTAGTTGTATTAACCTGCAATAGGGCAGGAGCTGATTAGTGTTGAGATATCTAGCAGAAGTAGATATTTTATAGTCAATTCAATTATATACTACGTTTCCCACAATGACATCTGTGCTGAAAGCAGTTCCTGTAAAATGTGGTAACGCTGTTTATTCTTCAGATGGAGAGATATTTGGGCAGGATTCTCAGTTGAACGTACACAGAAAACCAGTAGGCTGCCTTACCCTGAGTCATCTTCCTGGCTGGCCACCTGCCCAAATGCTGCCCCTTCAGGGGTTCTGAGTCTCCATGAGAAATGGCTGAGCAGGCCACCCCCTCCCTCTCCTCCACTCTTTCTCCAGAATTCTTTAACCACCCCTTAAGTGTAATTTTAATGTTTAATCGATTATTTTATTTCTCTGTTGGAAGCCGCCCAGAGTGGCTGGGGAAACCCAGCCGGATGGGCGGGGTATAAATAATAAATTATTATTATTATTATTATTATTATTATTATTAATTTCACAATCAACATTAATCATAAGGAATATGAATTAGGCTGCCTATAGCACCCCAGATTTGAAGCCTAATAATAATAATAATAATAATAATAATAATAATAATAATAAATAAATAAATAATTTATTATTTGTACCCCGCCCATCTGGCTGGGTTTCCCCAGCCACTCTGGGCGGCTTCCAACAAAGATTAAAAATACATTAAAATGTCACACATTAAAAGCTTCCCTGAACAGAAACAAAGAAGAAAGCTGATCCAGCTACATTCTATGTGGCAAACAGGAACAGCACCACTTCTAGATGTACAAAATCCTCAACAAAATTAGAAGATTGAAATTCCAAATGATCTCATTATACAAAGCATTCTTTTGAGTGGTTCCAAAGGAGTAAAAACATACTAAAGTATTAAGAAGACTTGCAAAGGGTGCAAGTTTTGGTTAAGCCAGACCCAAAAAATCCCTGCCATGGTAACATTGAGCAACAGCTAAAGCCAGAGGAAGCTGGCTCTGATATGGCTTGACAGCCATCTGTCAGGAATGCTTTGATGGTGTTTCCTGCTTGGCAGGGGGTTGGACTGGATGGCCCTCGTGGTCTCTTCCAATTCCATGATTCTGTGATGCCATTGTTGACCAGTGTCTGTGCTCTGTTTCAGTCAGACTTGTCTAGCGATGCAAGCCCAGATTGCTCTGAGAAGAGCTGGAGCAAGAAGCCAGGTGTGAAGAGGCAGAAAAGGGGAGACGCTGCTGCCAGGAAGGTGCGCATATGACACACAGCGATGCTCCTTTGTTTCTGGTGGGTGTGAGGCTTGGGGTACTGTGCTTTTCGTTTACAAAGTAGGGAAGCAGATCCCCCCCCCCTCTGGAACCCTAGACAGGAAGGAAATACAGGACAGTGCGCATGAGGGGAACATGACTGGAAACAGAGTCTCCTCTGTTATGCCAAATTTCAATTTTGGAGCAGGGCCATGCAGCTCAGCTGAGCAGGAGGACACATACTTGGTGTGTCATTCAGCCCCTAAGAAGAGGATCTGGTGCAGGTAATGGGGAGAGGCCTCTCTCTGCCTGTCATTAGAAAACTGGAGGCTGCCTTATATAGGCTTTGATCCAGCTAGCTCAGTATTGACCACACTGACTGGCAGCAGTGGCTCTCCAGGGTTTTAGGCTGGAGTCATTCCCAGGCCTACTTGGAGATGCTGTCAGGGATTGAATCCCAAATGCAGGAAACTGTAATATCAAACCAAGGAATTCGGGGGCCGTGGGAGGTACTTTTGGCCTTGTGTTTTGTAATTGAGGATGGACAGTTTCTGCACTTAGAGGCTTTGGCCCCAGGCAGTGGGCTTTTTCTTCTTTCCATGCGAGGCTGTGGCCTCAGATCACTTGATCTGCATGGCTGGTCTTGGTGGGGCTTCGTGGGCTGGCTGTCAACATGGGATCGTGTCCTTGCCTGTGGCCAGTTCCTAAAAGAAGCCCAGTTCTGATCAGCCTAGGGGTGGGGGTTGGCCAGTCTACGGCCACCTGGCATGGCTGGTTCTAAAGCAGAGCCTGCGAAATAGGATGCTGCTGGGCAGGAGGAACTCTCTTGCTTTTGCTTCGTGTAGAATGCAGCCAAATACTTCCTGGACCAAGAGGCGGAACTTTCTGAGGAAGGAGCCATGGAGGTTTCATCCGATGAGAGCGTCGGCTCAGAAAATGTGCAGAGTTCTTCGCTCATCGAGTTTTTAAATGATGAGACACAGATTATGCAAGAGCTCAATGGTAAGTGAAGGGAAACCTTGCCCTTTTCCTATTAGCTGGCACTTCCTTTGGTCTAATTGTCCTTTCCCACTGGCACCAGTCCTCCCAGTAGCTTTCCTACAAGGCCGAGATTGCAGTCAGCATGTCAGGTTTTGGAAATCAGGTAGCAGCAGTAAATCAGGACTGCGTTGCTTAACCCTTCGGTCCATGCGGCAGTATCATCAACAAAGTGGAAAGGTGAGGAACAGTGGCACAGACTGCAGTAGAGCTTGAATAGCCAGCACTTGGTCCAAGGCCTGGAAGCAGAGAGAATGAATGGCATGTTGAGATGGATGCTTGGGGGCCACTGAACTGCTTGTGTGGCAGCGATTGCCACAGGTGGAACCTGCCCCCCCCCTGCAGCACTGTTGTGGGAAGAGTTTTGCTGCTACTAACAGGCCCCTGATTGGTGTGGTGGGAATTGTAACGGGATCCACGAAACAAGCTGCCCTGCACAACACAACTTCCCCCCACCCTACAGAGACTCTTTCCGCCCGCGAAGCCTGCCCAAACGGGTGCTGACTGCGGCTTCAGTTCCTCTTCTGCCTGCCTGACTGCTGCTCTTTTTTTCTCTCTGCTCAGAATCCGAGATGCATGCAGTCTACCTGAAATCTGTACGAAGCCCAGCTGTTGGCAACAGGTATAAGATGCAGAAAGGATGCAACTCGGTGGCTGTTTTCTCACAGGTAGGGAGGCAGACAAGGGAGGGTTGTGTCCAAAGCACAAACTGGGGCTGGGCTTGATCCACAAATGCTGCTGGTTGGTTTCTCACAGCCTTATCGGAGCGAATGGTCACTTTTCACGAGTGTCGTCTTAAAGGACAAGGCCGAAAGGATTGTTTCAAGGTGCGCTGACTTCTTAGCAAGGCAGAACCTGCTGCCTCAACACAGTCGGGGTTTGTTTGTTAATACCACCCTTCGATAAAAATCCCCAGTGCGGTTCACATGAATCAAAATATAAAAACAATGTAAAATACAAATGTCACAAATCAGAACTATTGTAAGGCACAAGAAAGAAAAGGCAGCATCGCTGTGGGGGAGGGGGGGCAACAACCTAAGAGCAGGATTCTGATTCCACCTGAATGATCTGGGAAATGTCTGTGTCAGGTAGACATTTTTGGGGAATAGGGTCCCTAGTTGAGATGCTGAGCTTGAGAGGTTCCCCCCTCCCTCATAGCCATGAGCAGAATGATCTTATCATATAGGTAGCTTGACAGGGAACTCAGCCTTCCTTTTGGCACTGGGGAGTCAAGCATGTTTGGCCTCAAAGGACAGTAATGCCACAATGAATTGGGCTTGGAAAAACACTGGTAGCCAGTGAAGGTCCTTTAACTGGGCCAAGTTGCTGTGAACAAATCTTGCCACTATTAAAAGTCAATACTAGCTGCAACTTCCAGGGTAGCCCCACATGCCAAAAGGTCCCCAGAGCATAGCTGCCCTTGGCCAGCCTGCCTCTCTCTAGGTGAAGCCCCAGTTCATGTGCCAGCATCAGCTGGGAGAGGGAACTCCCTTGGTGCCACTGAAAACGCTCGGGGGTCCAGGGACAGGACTGGATCCTCCCCCCCAAAAAACAAACAAAAAAAGATCCTTCAGGGGAGCGCAAGCGCATCTAGAACACATTGATCTTCTCCCTAAACCCAGGCAGCCTCCAGGAACAGAACTACTGCTTTCTAACACTTCTTCAGCCTGTGCCGTGAGTCCAGGCAGCAGTTCAGTGAGAGATATGAACAGTCCAGGGGTGGGGGAGTGTTTTTGCAGTGTGCAGGGACCTGGGGAAACCTGGCTCGGTTCCTCAGCATATCGATGCCACTTTATGCCAGGTTCTTACTATATTTTTCAATAGAAAGGGCGGGGTAGACGTGCCAAAATAAACTGGCTCATGCAAAATAAGGCATTTGCCTTCTGGATTTCTGCCATATTCCATACATAACTGTAAACCTGAGAAGAAAGTGTCACATAAATGTCATTTTGTCATTAGAAACTGTGCCAGCCTCATGCGCTGAAAACTCCTCCAGACGTGTCTGGGAAGGTCACCTGCATTTCATCTGCTGGAGCTGGCCAGGCCTGCAGTTACAGGCCACGTGAGGCTCAAGACGTTGTGGCTCTGCCTTGGGGTACGCAAATCATGGCATGGGTTCTCCTCAGCGGTTTCCTTTCCTTCCAGGTTCCAGAGCAGGACGAAAGCTACTTGGCAGACAGTTTCTGTGTGGAGGAGGAGGAGGTGGTGGAGGACCCCAAAAGCTGCTCCAGTGAAGATGAGGAAGTTTGTGTTGACTTCAACCTGCTGCAGGAGAGCTTTGGGCAGGGAAGAAAGCAGTATTGCACCCGACGCAGGAGGAAGTTGAAAGAGGCCCTCCTGCAGCAGAGAGCAGCTGCTCCCCCACCGCTCAAGAAACGCTCCCGGATTCAGATTCTCAGCAGCTCTAGTGAAGATGAAGGAGGAGTCAGGAGGGAACCGCCTCCCATCGTGAAAGCGGACCAGGGCTCGCATGCGTCCTCATCGCTGGCGTTAGACCACCGTCTGGACTGCAGAACATCTGCTCCAAAGGCTGAGATATGTCCACCCCGAGAGAGCAGGACCCAGGGGCTCATGGGACTGAAATCTTCCTTGTCAGAAGAACTGGACTTCCAGGCAACATCAAAGGTATGGGCTGTGTTCAAGCTGTTCCTTCCTTTGCTGGTTTATCTGTGGCCAGGGTTAGAGTAACAGACCAAAGCCCTGAAAGCGATCTGGTCAAAGCTCTCGCCAGGAGGCAGGATATCCCACAGCGCCAGGGATGCTTGTTCAGGCTTTCCTTGAGAACCTTCAGCAAAAGGTGCCACCCGCCCCCTTGGTTACAGCCTCCACTGTGAAAATGTAGTACTGGGAACAGACAATTGTTCTGCGCACTTTGGCTGGCAGCACCCCGGTTCTCCGTGGTCATGCTCAGAGGCCTTCTATAGCCCTTCTGCCTAATGGACTTCAGAACAGAGATTTTGGGGGTTGCACAAATCACCTTCTGCCTGTAAATTGAATAAATGTGCATGAGCTATTTTTGCAATGGCATTTACATTTTATCGAGCGCCTGGAGGACTGGAGAGGGCTTGAGGTCAATGAAAGATTGGCGGGGAGGGCACCACCTCCTCA
The DNA here is from genome assembly GCF_965207765.1 of Zootoca vivipara. Classification (NCBI taxonomy): domain Eukaryota; kingdom Metazoa; phylum Chordata; class Lepidosauria; order Squamata; family Lacertidae; genus Zootoca; species Zootoca vivipara. The sequence continues at coordinate 133,132,464 of NC_142582.1, read as the reverse complement.
TCCCCAGTGTCCCCCGTTAGAATAATTTGCAGGTGACTTCCTCTGTGTGTGTGCAATTGTTATACTATGAGGCTAGAAGCACGTCTAAACAAAAGTGGGATTTAGGTTCTGTACCACTTGTCAAATACTTTCATTTTCTATGTGATCGTTGGATTGTCAGGCAAACTACCAGCCCCTACTTATCTTTCCCTTTTGTTTTTTTCTCCTGGTGGTCTATTTTAGGGCCTCCCCATGTTCTAAACAGGTCGTTGATGTGCTGATAGTGGCTTAGTGGTCTCTTTATACCACACATTATATCCACACATTTCACTTTAGGAGCTTTTCTGTGATGCTTCTTCAGTGCCACCTGGAGGGACACTCGTGCACTGCAGTGCAACAAAAGCGAAACACACACACACACACACACACACACACACACACACACACACACACACACCAACCAACTCCGGGAACTTTTGAGGTACAGGATTTCTGCAGGACGTAACAAGGCCTGCCCTGGTTGGAAATGAAGCAGCATGTCTGCCCCCAAAACCTTCACAGGCACAAGCAGTGTTGAAAGTGGGATTGTGTGTAACTGCCCCAATAGCTTCCTGAGAACAAATGTCTGGGGGGGGGGCCCTCAGGTGGTAGAATCATAGAAGTGTAGAGTCCAAGGGTTGTCCAGTCCAATCCCTGGGATGCAGGAGTCACAGCTGAAGAATCCCTGACAAACGGTCAACATCCAACCTCTCTGCCTAAATGAATGTGCCATTCCCCACCTCCCTGTTTTTAGCTGCTGTGATTTTATCTGAGTAGATGTCAGGGGGAAAGGCTGGGTATAAATACATAATCGTAGTAGTAGTAGTAGTAAACCTGCACCTTCCAAGAGTCTGTAAACTCTTTGGAGGCAGGGAGTGTGGTCTTGTGTCACCTGGGAAGCCCTGCAAGGCTCTGGGGTGCATTGGTAACGCACTATGAAGGGTGATGATAATAACGAAAGCTCAGCCTTCGCTTTCTCCTGCTCTGGCTGCTTTGATGATGAGTGATGGTTTCTCTTGTGATGTTCTCAGTCAGAAAGCTCTTTGGGGCACCTTGCGGCGCTCTGCTCCCGGAAGAACCCGCCGCTGCCTCTCTGCATTCTGGTTGACAGCCGTGAGATCTCCTCTGGGCCAGACGTCATTTCCACCCTGAAAGCTGTTCACAGAGTCAAGGTCCACGTTTGCTCACTGGGCAGCTGCGATTACATTGTCAGCAGCCGGCTGGCCGTGGAGAGGAGATGCCAGGCGGAGCTGCTGAACCCGGCACACAGGAGCAAAGTGGTCCAGCGAATGCAGCAGCTGAAGAGCAAGTTTGACAGGATCTGTGTGATCGTGGAGGAGAGAGTCAAAGCAGGTGGGTCTTCTAGCTTTGGCAGGTTTTCTCCTTAGGCATTAAACATTTCAGCTTCCAGCTCTGCTGGTTGGGCTATTTAGCCTTAAATAGAAAATGCAGCAGCTAAAACACTGCAAATAAACAGAGATGGCCATTTAGGAGGTAGAAACGTTACATGGTGCATGTGGGACCTTTTGGGGAAACTGGTAAACTGTGTTGTCCCACCAAGTGCTGAGTAGAATCTATCCCAGCTGCTTCTGATCACGCACTGAAGGACGATAAGGTTCTTCACGCCACTTTGAAGAATCAAGAGGCAACTAGAAACTGCACCTTTTTCGGTAGTGCAGGAACGTTGATCAGGAACTTGTATCTGCATACTCTGTTTCCACTCTACTCTCTCTTTGGGTGAAAGAGAAGAGAAAGATGGGCCCTGATTTTAAGGGTCTTCCTCTGCGCCCCTGGGCTGTGAAATGCTGTTAACAGCTGACAACTTGCAGCAGTTGCTAAAGAGCTGAGAACACAACTGGCCCTTCTGCTAGAGACGGGATGGAGAGCCTGTGCTCACCCCCAGGCTTTGCTGGACTTCCCACAGCCCCAGGTCAACATCAGGGCTGAGGTTGAGGGAGCCCGAGAATACCCTGAGCGCCACAACTTCCCCACATCTCTCTGCTTAGCACGTTGAAGCTGATCTCTTGCCACTTTGGGCATCAGGGAACGAAAGGCCACCGATAGCAAGAAATCTGGAAGCCTCTCCCAGGGGGCAGCGCAGGAGAAATGCTGACACCAAACTCTCGTTCTGTAAACTTTCAGGAGAAGCACCGAGAGTGTTCCACAGAAGCAGGCACTATGACAGCCTCCTGTTGGCCTTCATCCAGGCAGGAATCCGGGTGCTCTTCAGCTCCTGCCAAGAGGAGACGGCGGACTTGCTGAAGGAGCTGGCTTCGCTGGAGCAGCGGAAGAACGCGGCCATCCAAGTGCCCACAGAGGTGCAGGGGGGGCACAGGCAAGATGCCCTCCGCTTCTACCTGAGCATTCCCTGCATCAGCTACCCAGAGGCCCTGGCCTTATGCCACTGCTTTGGCTCGGTGAAGGAGGCAGCCAACAGGTAGGGCTTGGGCAGGGCCTCTTCCCGTTTCCAAAACCTGACTGGCTGCACAAGAGTGGGCTGCATGCTCCCTCCCTCCTCAACTTGTGATAGCCAATATCTGTTCAGGGACTCCTACTCCTCCAGACCTCAGATAGCAGCCCCTGCCACATTCTTTGGTAGCAAATTCCACAATGCAACTTGGTGTTGTATGAAACCAAAACCACCCACTGCTCTGTCCTGAGCAAGCTGCTGGTCACTTTGCTCTCCCTCCTCCTCCTCCCTGTTCTTTGCATGTGCCTCTCCTTCCCCCTTCAGGAACATTGGAAGAAGCATCCTGTGGCCCAAACACACAGTGTTTCTCTTGTTTGCTGCAGCAACTGCCTGCTGGCTTGCGATGGAGCTCAGCCTTCCTTTCTTTTTGCTCTTTTCCAGTTCCCCAGGCGAGATGGCAGCCCGCACCCGGATGAGCCAGCAGAAGGCAGAGAAGGTCTACCATTACATGCACTACGGCTTCGATGCTCAGATGCTGCCTGAGAAGATCACGTGACCAACTGCAAATCACAGGGGGCACCCCTTTTTAAAAGACGCACTTTATTGTTACATCTCTTTGTTGTAAGATATGTAAATAAACTTCCGAACTCAGTGAGTTTCAGGCCACAATTTTCCTCTGGAGAAACCAGGCAGCTGCAAATGCAGCCTTGCCACAGGGGTTATTCTGAGTTTATGCATCTGTTGAAAAAACACCCTTCTCCATCTCAAGAACAGGGTGTTGCTGGAGCTCTTCTTCCTACTTCCTTACAAAACCAGATAGGCTTTGCTCTCCCTTCCCCTGGAGAAAGTTTTAAGAGTAAAGCTTTGTGCTTTCTACATAACAGCTAAAAATGAACTTTCTTAAACCAGCGCAGGGAGCCTGAAACCACCCACTTGGGTGAGGCTAATGGAAGTTGAAATCCATCAACATGTGGAGGGCTGTGCATTCATCACTGATCAAGCTAGACACTTGTAGGGTTTTGCGGGGGCTGTCCGCTGCCTGCCTTTCTCGGAAATCTATCCTATGCAAAAAAAGAAGTGGTCTCTTCTTTGCTCGATCATGGTATATGGCAGGTGGGGGAAACCTTTTCCCCCTGCCGCCTGGTGAACTACATCAGCCCCAGAGGTTAGGGGCTAGTGATTCTGGGAGCTGTAATTCAGCACCATCTGGAGGACGCGTGCAGTATAAGGGGCAGGGGCTTCAACAATTCTGTTCAGTGCCAACAGGCAGGTGGAAAGCAGGTAAGTTTGTAGGACTAACTGAACATGAGGCTCCTGTAGGGGAATACTGGAATAAGAAAAGGAATTGTGAACAAGGGGATCAGGAGCATGCAAGTTGTTGCCTCGAAGAAAAAGGAACAAAAGTTGGGATTATGCATGCATAAATAGTCAAATTTTACACAGGTTGTAAAAACTGTTCTACTTAGTTCCGCCTTCTGATTTGTGTAACTCAGGTGATGATTTGCTGCCATCTTGTGGCTTCCTATACTTTGGTGCTTTTGAAAAATTTGCCTGTGCCTTGCTTGTGGCAAGCTTAGGAGAAATCTCACCCCGTTGCAGGGATTCAAACCGCCGACCTTCCGATCAGGAAGCCCAAGAGGCTCAGTGGTTTAGACCAGTGTGCCACCCATGAAAATACACCAAATAAATAAACTGACCCATGAGATGGTAAAAGCTTGCAGCTCCATTTGTAATTTAAAAAATAATTCAATTGAGTAAACAGTACTTTTAATATACCAGACATGATTCTATGGTAAACCAAGTTACACACAGCAACTTTGCGTATGTAGAATGCCATTTCCCACCCCCATTTTTTTTTCAATTCTTTCAAAATCTCAACTCCCCACAATGACTTTACATCTCTCAATTGGGCTAAACCTGAAGAATTAGGCTGGGACTCATGAAAGGCACCCACTTTCCATCACCATCGGGCCTCCAACCACCCACCCTTAGAGAAGACACTGTCCTTTTGCTTCCCAGAAAATGCTACTTGGCCTATTTCATTCTTAAATTTTAAGCTGCCAGTCAAGATCTGCAACAGACACACTGTGTACACACAGACAAAGGGTACACTCAACATTTTCAAAACACTTAAAAGCCACAGAGGAAACAAGTTTAGTACAAAAATATTTACCGCAAGTGCTATTCTTTGCTCTGTAAAGGAAACGTAAGCATCCTTTTGATATTAAATGCCACGTTTGGAAGTTTATTGTACAGCAATTTTTAAAAACATCATTTTGCTTCTTAAAGCCAAATAGTTCCCTGGAGCTGATGTCTCTCTGCATGAGACCCCTCCCCCAGGAAAACAGAGCAACCACAAACAGCAGCAGTAGACATCTTTGTATTCTGAACACTTGAGCAGCACCTTAACACGGCTCCAGAAAGATGGAATGCAATACTCTAAAGCCTTTTCGTAAATCATAACAATAGAGGCTTGAGAAACACTGGGCTTTGTGAAAATGACTTGAGACCTGTTAGCAAACTGCCCTTTGCAGATGCAGGCAGGCAGGCTGCCTACGTGGAAAAATACAAGTCCTCTTCTTCATCGGATAGCATCTCTTCATCCTCTTGGAAGAGCTGCCCCACCCCAGCTAGAGCAGAAGGAGAGAAAACCTGAGTTACCAGAAGGATCCCATTAGAGCAGGAGCGGCTAATCTATAGTATCCCTCCCCAGCTGCCCCTGGTGACAGATCGTAGTCTAAAACATCTGGAGGATCCAAGGTTAGCCTGTGCTAGAGGTAGGATGGGCTCCAACTCGATTCTGTTTCAAGGGGGAACCTTTCCGCCAACTCATGAAGAGACTGACTGATACAGTGGTACCTCGCAAGATGAAAATAATTTGTTCCGTGGGTCATGCCGCCGTACGGAATTTTTGTCTTGTGGAAACAAACGGTAGATGGAAACAAAAAAGCGGCAAAAAAAAAAACATCTTGCGAGACGCGGCCATAGAAAGCTTCGTCTTGCAAGGCAACAAAGGAATCGCTAGACGCTTTTGTCTAGCGAGTTTTTTTGTTGCGCGAGGCATTTGTCTTGCGAGGTACCACTGTATTGGGCGGAGAAGTTCTAGGCAGTGAAAGGAAAGACTCCAAATCAACTGACCGTGTTTCTCTGAAAATAAGACACTGTCTTATATTTATTTTTCTTCAAAAAACAAAACAAAAACACACACACTATGGCTTATATTCAGGGGATGTCTTATTCCCCCCCCCTCCTCCTCCCGTGGCCGGCATTGCTGCTGCGCCTATCACTATGTCTTATTTTTGGGGTATGGCTTATATTCCTTGAATGCTTAAAAATCCGGCTACATCTTATTTTCAGAGAAAAAGGGTGATATGGAAGGGTGCCTTTTCAAGGCTGTGAATCCACAAGAATAGGAACCTCTAATTTTGCTGCAGGCAATATTCATATAAATGTATCAAAGGGCAAGTTAACAGACTTCAGCATCTAAATGTGTTCTTTGTTTAAAATCGGGAATTGACTTGGTCTAAGGCAATGCACTCAGAAATAGGACAGCAGCAGGATATTGGTGCCTCAGTGCAGTATTTAGGCACTAGCAGGTTCAGTGAGAGGCTCATAGGCCCTGCTTCCTGCCCCTTCTCTCCACTTCCCTATTGGTACCTCTCAAATGGGAAAAGCTTTCCACACGAAGCCAATGCAACTCCCTTCCTACAGCTGATAATGAAAACGGAAGGGCCTTGCGATCCCCAGAGCAGCATAATCCACTTCCCCCAACAGGATCGAGACACCTGTCTGGCATGGGCTTCTCTGGCTGCTCCCTTAGTGCCAGCACAGATAGCCAAGGGGAGCCCCAAATACCAGACCCCCCTTTCTAGAGACCTGCCCCAAACAGTCCAGAGCAAGCAACAGTTATGCTCACCTTTGATATGCTCATCAAAGGCAAAGACGTTCGTTCTTCGAGAGTTGGGAGTGGTGAACGCGGTCCCAGCCTGTGGAAACAGAAGAAACATTACTTCCTGTAGACCGAGGCTTCACAGAGAGGCTTGGAAACACCAGAGTGCTCAGAGCAGGGGCCAGCAAACTTTTTCAGCAAGGGGCCAGTCCACTGTCGCTCAGACCTTGTGGGGGGCCAGACTTTTTTTGGGGGGGGGGAAATGAACGAATTCCTATGCCCCACAAATAACCCAGAGATGCATTTTAAATAAAAGCACACATTCTACTCATGTAAAAACACCAGGCAAGCCCCACAAATAACCCATTTTTATTTTTAAATAAAAGGGCACATTCTACTCATGTAAAAACACGCTGATTCCCGGACCGTCCACAGGCCGGATTTAGAAGGTGACTGGGTCAGATCCAGCCCCTGGGCCTTAGTTTGCCTACCCATGACTCAGAGCAAGCAAGGGGCCCAACCGAGGTTTGGATTAAGTGACCATAAAGCCAGCACTAGGACAGAGCGGGGCATTTTCAGAGAGCTGAGCAGCCTTTGACATGTTCACTCCTTTTCTGTGCTTGTTATCCGCAAAAAAGTTGGTGGAGCTTAAAGACAGGCAGTGGTGACCACAAGAGTGCCCAGTGAAGAGGGTGAAGGAGGACTTCCATGGAGTTCCCTCTCTTTATCCCATTACTGTAATAAGGGAAGTGTCAACATCATATCTGGATGATGGGCAGCATATAAACGTAATCAATACATAAAATAAGACAGCAAGGGCGAGGGGCTTGCTCTAGTGAGTTTTAGGAACATTGCCTTTTCCTTTCACTCTTCACGGAGCTTGGCGTTTGCTGCTCAAGTGGAAATGTACCTGTTTCTTCTTCTTCTTCTTCACATTGTGCCATGTGCGCTCCTTGCCTTTGATGTTCTTTTGCAGATGGAACACATGCTTTTCGTAGTTCCTAGAACACAAAACAATTTGTCCAGTAAGTTTCTAACCTGCCCTTCACCACAAGATCTCAGGGCAGGATACAAAATAAACACTAAACAATAGCAACATAAACCAGTTTAAAAAGAAAGTAGCAGGAGGAGGATCCAAAATACAGTGCAAATCTTTAAAAGGCAGCTTTCTTCAACATAGAAGCACAATGTCCTGCAAAGGACCGGACAAGCAAATGGGTTTCCCCCCGGCACCCAAAGGAGAAAAGCACCAGTGCTTCCAGAGGACAGCTTTCTCCAAGACAGGATCCCACCAACACAAAGAACGCCCTTTCCCACATCACTGCCTAACAGACACCTCCCAGTGGTAGAACAGTGAGCCCCCCCCCCGAAGACATGGGCAGTCTGATGAATGGAGTTACTTGGGTCCCAAGTCTTATAGGTCAACACCAGCATCCTGAATTCAGCTCCAAAGCATATAGGCAGGCAATGTAAAAATCATTTTTAGAATCCGTCTCACTGAGTTTTAATAACCACCCTAGAGTGCTTAGGCAGCTATAACCTGCCCTAGTCTGGAGGGGTGATTAAGATCTGCCAGCTCCATCTAGAAGGGAAAGCAAGCCTAAGAAGCAGCTGCAGGACAGCAAGAGACTTAAGAGGAAGCCTGGCTACAAGGAGGAGGAAGGCAGGGAGGGACATGGGGGCAGCTGTGCTCTCTTGCTGCCTTAAGACACTCCCCAGGCCAAACCTCATGTGAGGGCTAGGTTCCAAGCGGGCCGTAGCAGGGAATTGCTTCATGCCCTTATCTTATGAGAAGCCACCTGTAGTACACACCTGTCCAGGGATTCCAGCATGCCAGGGCTGATGTGCTGACACTGAGGGGTCTTCACCAACGGAAAGATGGCCGAAGTGGGAGTGATGGGGTGGCTGTCTTTCAGCTGGAAGACATCATCCTCTGGGACGGTACGAAACTCTGGTAACTATAGATCACATCTTTGTTATGGCCTCCCATAAGACAAGGCCTGGCGGGCACTGGAAGACTTTTCCTAACCTGTGCTCTCTACCAGCCACAAATGTTTTGGCAGTGGCTGACAGTTCAGCTCTGGGAGAGGAGGTGGGCGTTACAATCTCACACAAGCCATGCCAAGAGCAATAGTGGCACAGGTGGACTGATGACCAGAGAACTACGGAAAGAGTCCAGACTGATGCTAAAACCCCAAGGGGACAAAGCAGGTACACCGTGGAGTGAGGGGAAAGTAGAGAAGGGCTCAAAAGGCCCGAGGAAAAGAGGAACACCTAAGTGTGCTTCATTTGATACCCAGAAGCCCCTTGGGAGAATCTATAGCCTTTGCAGGAGTCCACAAATTGTAATCATAAACCAACCTGGCCTGGAGAGACAAGGTCTACCCAGACATCCCACTGAGCTCTGGAGCATCTCTGAAGCCCAGCAGGAGCCCAGGGATGGACCCTTTCCCAGCTTCTGAGCATGGAAACAGAGCAGGGAGCCTTCAACATGATGAGGGGATGGGCAGTTATGGACCTGCATAACATATTGCACCCAGGAGCACTTTTTATTGCTTGGGATAAAAGGTGCAAAAGTTACCTTTTTGTTCCTGTTCTGAAAAGGGGTTGTAGCGAAGATGTCGTCGTGGTTGTCCTTCGGCATCTGTTCCAGGAAGTGCCGCATCTGCTGCTTCCTTTTCAGTGTTCCCACTTTTGCAACAATGGCCACTGGCTGCTTCGCCCCCTCCTCTGCCAACAAGGACGACACACAAACAGAGCTGTCAGCTGGGCAGGGGGAAGGAACTTGCCGCCAAAGGTCATGATCCACCTCAGAACATTCCTGACGCCCCTCTGAACCTCAGGTTTCCACTGTGGAGTTATATCCCCACCCCCACCCACTACTTGAACTGCACCCTAAAAACATAGCTGTGGGTTATGTATTGAGCTGGAGTTCTGCCCCTTGGCCCAGAAGGTGGGTTTTACATACCACTTTAAAGGCATAATTCATAGACAGATAGAACTCTCTCACTCTCAACAGGTATCTCACCTATTGTCGTCACCCTGGCTCTTTTCTTCTCCTTACCCCTGCCCCTTCCTGATGTGTTCGGAGCGCACCTCTGTTCTCTCAAGTACAGACTCAAAAACTGGTCCTTTCCCATATTAAGCCACTTCAGGTGCCCCTCCTACATCCCCACAAGAACAAGCAAGCGGGAGAGGGGAGCAGACAATTGTTGGCTCTTGCAGGGGGCTTCTGCTGGCCTCTGCATCTGCTCCCGAAGCCTGGACGACAGGCACCATCCTGTACCTCTTTCTTCCTTTCTCTGCTTGGTGGTCCTCTTTGGGGCTCGCTTGTGGCTTTCCTGCTGTTCCATGTACCTTTGCTGGCATTCTTCAACAGATCGTGTCCCCACAGCCGTTGACACAAGCAGCCAGAAATCACTCTTATGTTTGGGCAAAGAAGCCAAAGCCCTGCAAAACACAGAAGACCCAGTGAAGCTCAAGCCCACCGTTGTTCTTTGACTCCTGTTTCAATTCCTAAAGGAGGCCTTGCAAGCCGACACCAGACGTATCAGACAGGAAAGGAGAAAAGGTAGGAATTTCCAGGGAGAGGCAAGGATGGAGGGGCAGCGGGAGTGAAGTGAGCACAGCATATGATGAGCACCGAGAGGAAGGTTTGAAAATGACTTTGTTAGTTACAAAAATGAGGGATCTGCAGGCTTCACTATTCTTGCACTGGAGGAGCAGCCAAAACCGGAACTGGGATGGGGGAGCTCAATTCTTACCAAACACCACCACTTACCTGTGTAGTTTCTGCAGTTCCTTTTCAGTCCAATCTTCATTAACATCTGGGAAAGAATCTCCACCCTTCCCTAACAGCTTCTTCCCAGGTGTCTTTCTGGGAAAAGCCAAGGTATTAGAAATTTCACTATTGGCTCTTTGGGCCTTTAAGTTTCCCCTTTTCACTTGAAACTCTTTAACGCTCGTTTCGCTTTCAGACTCGGATCCAGGGCTGTACTTTCTGAACTTTGCATTCCTTCTGAGTGACCCCTGAGTCCTGCTAGCCAAGTCTGGAGAAGTTGGCTCTTCCATCTTGTCTTGCTTCCCAGAGGGTTGAGCAACCCTCAACTTTCTGCTTTGAGGCTCTGACCCTCTTGGCTCCGGCAGCTGCTTCCCCGCCCCACTTTGCTGTCTGTTGGATGGCCTTCTATTGACAGGGGGCTGGACCTTCCTCTGGATACGCTGCATATCTTCACTAGATTCATCTTCGCTTGGGTTGGAGAAGCTTTCGGCAACTTGCTCGCTTTGGCAGATCACTTGTTCCTGTGATCTTAGCGGGTATTTTAACACGGCTGGCTCTCTGTCAGCTAGACATCTTTGGGAGCAATTTGCTTTCGCTCCCTGGGCTGGCCCCTTTTGTTTCCTCCTGGGCTGGCTGCTTTTCCTGGAGGGCTTTTCACGCAGCTTTGTATAGTTCAGTGGCGTCAGGGTAACAACAGCCTTCTTCTTGCGAGCATCAGCGATGGTGGATTCATAGTCGCTTTCTTCAGGGTCAGAAACCAAGTGCCAGGAATTTTGCTTCTCGGCAGGCTCAGCTTGTCTGGTGCTTACAGGTCTTTTTCTTCCTAGGGAAAGCAAAACAAAACAAAGATTCTCAATAGACTCATAGAATCTCTGATTTGGATATGGTCCTCAAATCTTACTCCAAACCATTGCACAGTGAAGCTAAATGAGACACGCATCATGCAACAGAATTTCTCTCCATGAGCAAGACAGATGCACAATGGAGGCAACACTGATAAAGCTGAAGCAGTAACTGGATGGATGGAAATCATTCTGCAAATAAAACTGGAAGTCTGACAGTCCAACTGTCTTCCCATCAGAGAAGAACAGAGATCAAGAGCAGAATGCCTTGGCACATCCCCTGCGTTGGGAGATAAACAAAATGCTCTCAGGTCCAGCACACCCATAAAAGGTAAAGGGGCCCCTGACCATCAGGTCCAGTCGTGTCCGACTCTGGGGTTGCGGCGCTCATCTCGCTCTATAGTCCGAGGGAGCCAGCGTTTGTCCGCAGACAGCTTCCGGGTCATGTGGCCCGCATGACAAAGCTGCTTCTGGCGAACCAGAGCAGCGCACGGAAACGCCGTTTACCTTCCCGCCGGAGCGGTCCCTATTTATCTACTTGCACTTTGATGTGCTTTCAAACTGCTAGGTGGGCAGGAGCAGGGACCGAGCAACAGGAGCTCACCCCGTTGCAGGGATTCGAACCGCCGACCTTCTGATCAGCAAGCCCTAGACTCTGTGGTTTAACCCACAGCGCCACCTGGGTCCCTAAGCACACCCATATCAACATGCAATACACTGAAGGCAGATTGTGGAGATGTCACACCGGACAGCACAAGAGCTCAGCCTCCTACAAACAGCTTGAGGCAACCCAGATTTTACAAGGAAGACAAACCACAAACGCGCACACATTTCCCACCCCAAGCACTAGCCAATCTGACGTGAGCAAAAAACCTTCCTAACCCCCTAACAGTTATTTGGCCCTGAGCATGAGCAGAATTCATCCTCCAGGGACATTTTGCCAGGCTTAAAGCAACTCACTGTTGGCCTTCCGTGGTTCAAGGTCTTAGTAGACCCCAAGCATAGCATGAGTCAACAGTGTGATGCAACTGCAAAAAAGGCTATTCTAAGCTGCATCTTCAGAAGTCTAGTGTCCTGATCAAGGGAAGTCTATTTTGCCTTCGTCAGGCCACACCTGCAATCTTGTGTTGAGTTGTGGGTTAAGAAGGGTTGACAAGCTGGATGTTTGTAAGCAGAGGTTCGATAGCCACCTGTCATGGATGCTTGAGGTTCCTGCATTGCGGGGGGTTGGACTAGATGACTCTCAGGGTCCCTTCCAACTCTACAGTTCTATGATTCAAGGACATGGTGCACTCTTTTTACCTTTTGCTTGGCTTGGAGGTACTTCTTCACAAGCCTTCCAGCTCTCCTCTCTGTATTCCACGTGGGATGTGATGTTGTGCCTGTCCTGACGTCGTGCACTGCTCACTGTCTTGAGAAACAAGGCAATGAACGTAAGCAAAGGGAGACACAACTCTTCAGACAAAGACTCCACATGCAACAGACACTTTATCTGGGTTAGGTTAGGAAGGCATTAGGGCTGCCAGCCAAAGTTTGATTTTTTTTGTTTTGTTTCTCTTTATTATGTATTTTGTGTTCTTCTTTGTATTTTTACGCTGTGAGCCACCCTGCACTATTTGGACAAATTACAAATGTAATTAATAATAATCCAAAGTTTATCGCTCTCCATCTGCTGAGAGTCCAGAACCCACAGAATTACCCTACTGCATGAAAACCATTAAAAGTCTCCAGTCATTCCAGAACAGGGATAACTGTGAGGAGAGCGGAATCTTACAGGACTCAAATAGTTGGTGCCCGGTTTGTTCACAGTGACATTCAGCGCCTGATCGACAAACAGCCGTTCACCACACCAGAACTGCATAGGTGGCTTAACCTTCCGGCCACTGCGGGTGCAACTTCTGTCAAGGCTGCTCTGCAGAGATGTTTGTGGCTGCACACCTGTCAAGACACAAAAAGGCTCCCTTCAACAACAGCTTTCTTCTCTCGAGTCAGTGGAGGTGCAGAACTGGATCCAGCTCCAAATCGACAACCCTGTTTGCTTAAGGCAGCTTCTGTGTCAAGCAGCTGACTCAGGCAGCATCCAAGGGGAAAGCGAAGAAGCTACCCTGGGCTTATTTAGAAAGGGTAATAGAAAAGAGGGTTTTCTGCGCTTTTAGCAACCACCATCTGAACAATCTGTGTGCTCTGCTTGGCTTAAGAAGCGCTCTCCCGGGCATTTTTCTCTCCTTCAAAGACCCATGGAATGTACACTCTTGACCAGGGGCAACCTCCTTCACAGAACAACTCCATAGCCACTTATGTCAATAGGCAAAGATGCCCTGTGGAACAGTCAAATGGTTGCATGTCTCCTATCCCTTAGTGGGCCCTGGGACAACAATCCAGCAAGAAAGAAGGCAGAGACTGAATGTTGGCCATCCCTGATCCAAGCCACAGGCGGAGGCCTCCATTTTTAGATAATCAAGTGTTTATTTTTTTTGGGGGGGGGGGGGAATGGGACCCGGCTATGATAATACATGCTGGAAAACAAGTGAATATTATTACTGATCCACCAATCAATAAACATATTGGGCTTTTAATGTCCCCTGAGGCCCAACAAAAGAATAACACTACCGAGCTTGTTATTACTTTGTGGTGTTGCCACGTAAGTGGTGCTTTTCGTTCTAGATTTTCTTCCAACTTTTCTGGGCATGTCTTCTAAGCACTCCATCTCCACAGGGTCCTCCCTTTCATTGCTATTCATGCTTGAAGCGAAGGCCCTCTGTTCTTTCCTAGTATTGAGAGATTTTGTTGGAAAGAAGGATTAATTAGCTGAATCTCTTAAAACCTCTATGAAACATTAAAAAACCACTGACATCGTCAATTAAACCTGCAGCAGCTGCTTTCTGAAGCCATTTGCCTCAGGCCTTAGAGCAGCAGACTTGGCTGCCCACAAAACACCCAGAGCTTGTTGTTCCCTTTTCGCACAGAGCAAAGGCACAAAACAAACCCACCTACCCCAAACCCATGGAAGCGTCCTAGGCAACTGGCAGCAGAATCACTCTGTAAAGAAACTGGATCAGGGAAAAGGGATTGAATAGGTTGTCGGAAGCCACATGCAAAAGGCTCCGCATATGTAATACATATTGGCAGAGCATCTGCTGTGCCAATGACGTCCCCAGGCAGGGCCCTTTCTTGAAACCCAGGAGAGGCATGGCTGGCCAGCAGACACAATACTGAGCTAGAGAAACCAGGGGTCTGACTTGGAACAAAGCAGCTTTCTATGGCACAAATATTATTTTCAGTGGCATTTACCTCCTCAGAAAACGAAGAAGATCCTCAACATACATTTTCCAGTTTTGTGGAATTCCGGATTCAAACCTCTTTATGAATTTAGCTGGCATTCCTGTTTGAAGCAAGGTATTACAATGTATTAGAGTGAAAAGAAAACCTTATGTGTCAGTTGTCAGAAACATTTGGCAGACCCAAACACAGATGGCATTCCATTTTCTAAAGTGCCTCAAGAAAATCCTTAAAATTTAAAGCATCCAGTTCTGGGAGCAGGAAGTGCACATGTGCAGGAAACACGTAAAGGTCGGCAAAGGACACAAGTTAAATGTGATGAGCATGAAGGTCTGGGCAGATTCTTATAAACTAGAATTTATAAGAATTCTGAATTTTCCACACACCCAGTTTTGGGAGTGGAGTAAGTTTAAGCTGTCATGAAACTCAATTAGTATTTTCTGGTACAGCACCATTAGGGGTGTGTACCTTTCAATGTCATGTGACTTATGCATACCACATGAGACTCCCTGTGGCCCAGGAAGAGAGGGGAATTGGCATTCTGCTGGCTTCCCACCAGTGTAACAGCCCAGCTCCTACCACCCTCAAGGGAGGAAGGTAAAGTCACATTGTGCGTCACCCAAGACCTGAAAGCCTGGCAGACTGCAGCAAACCCAGCACCTTTGTAGAATCTCTTAGGGCCAAAGTCTGTTGCTGGGTAAAATGCTAGAGGCTAATCAATTTGGCAAATAGGCCAGCTGAACCTGTGGCAGCAGAGATGGGAGGTCCAGTCCACATGCTGAAGCGTCCCTGGAGAGGGTGAATCCCAGCCTGCCCTCTCCTTTCTCAGTCAAGCTTTCATACCTTCCTTCTTCATGGCGCTTGCCTCAATGCACCCTTCTAACTTGTAGACCTTTCCAGATGAAGTCCTAACTTTGTTGGGTGCCATTCGTTCCACAATGGCATTGCTATGCCAGAAAACGCCATCCATATCCCTGAAACCGAAGGGAGAGGACATAACGAACAAGTGCCCCATGGTTAGCTAATGGAGAACCTAAAGGAAAACTGAAAACCACCCCCAGTCACAAGGAACAAAAGTGAATCAAGGCCTTGGTTAGCTACTGGGCTTTTTTTTTTTTTAAGTTTTTATTGAGGATTTTCTTGGTTTACAAAGGTAATGCAGTCTCATATTTTTTTTTCCATTGTTATACATCAATCTTGCTTGTTGAGACATTAGGAGGAAGGGGGGTAGAGGTGGGTGGGGTGGGTGGGTGGGGTGGGATGCCTATGTTTCTGTTTTCCTAGATATATGTAGGCGTTCAGTGTCAGCGTTGTTTGTGCGGGTTCTCTGTTGTTCGCTTGTACTCCTTTGTTGCCGAGAGAGGATGGGGGTTGGCGTAGGGTGTGGTTGTTCATTTTTGGATGGCTGTGGTGGTCTTTGGTTTCTTGTGTGAGTGGGTTGGGTGGGTGTTTTGGTTAGTTTAACCATATTGATTTGAATGCTGACGGTGGGTTTTTGTCATTATCCTGTTGGGCTGTGTAAGTGATGAAGGGGAACCATACTGGGGTGAATGTGTCTTCTTCTGTTTGTCCCCGTGCTAGTTTCAGCTTACTGGTTAGTTTTTCTAGTAGGGCCGTTTCCCATACTACTTGATACCATTGGTCCATGTTTGCTCCTGACAGGTCTTTCCAGTGTCTGGTTATGATGTTTCTGGTTGCTGACAATAGGTGGGTTATGAGTTCTTTGTAATCTGCGTGGGCATTGTTGTCTTGAAAGATGTTTAATAAGGCCAGTTCTGGGGTGATTTCTAGTACTTGCTTGGTTATCTTACAAATTTCTCTTATGGTTATTGTCCAGAATGATTGGATTTTGGGGCATTCCCACCACATGTGGAGGTATGTTCCTGTGGAGGTGCACCCTCTCCAGCATTTTGGTGGGGTTCCTGGGTGTATTAGTGCTAGTTTTCTTGGGGTTAGGTACCACCTGTAGGTTAGTTTCATGGAGAGTTCTTTTCTTTTTGTTGATATGGATTTGAAGGGGGGTTTAGACCACATTTTGGTCCACTGGGTGGGGTTTATTTCATATCCTATGTCATCCTCCCATTGTTGTTTGATAGCGTTTAGGGGGTTCGTGGGGCTTTTGAGTAGTATTTTGTATATTGCGGATACCAGTCCTTTGCCGTGTCCCTTTGTCGTTAGTAGGAGGTTTTCAAATGTTGTAGGGGGTCTGGTTGCCGCTGATTTTATTGCTGGATTGTTTAGGAGTGTATGGATTTGGTTTTGTGCCAACCAGGGTATTTGGGTGTCTTCTAGTTTGGTTTGTATTTCTTGTGCTGACAGGGGGTTGTTGTTTTTATAGAAGTCTGTTAGGCGATATAGGCCTTTGGTTTGCCAGGTTTTTATTTGGAGGTTTTGTGCTGCATGGTGGAATACTGGGTGGTAGGTCAGGGGAATTAGTGGGGACGGGGTTGGGCACAGTTTGCCTATTTCTGTTTTCCATGCTCTGAACATGGTTTGTGTGTACCTGGTAAGCTTTGTGGGGATTTTCCTTATTTTGTTTGGGAGGAGTGGGTATGCCGTGGTGCTGATATTTTCGATTGTCTCCCTCTCAAGGTGTGTCCATTGTTTTGTCTCATCTTCTAGTATATATGGGATTATATGTCGTATTTGGTTGGCACTGTAATATGCTTGTATGTTGGGGATCCCCCAACCTCCTTCTGAGGTGGGGAGGTGCAGGTATTTGGTGCTTACTCTTGGTTTTTTGTGTGAGAAGATAAAGGAGTGTAGTTTTCGTTGCCATCTTTGAAGCTGGGTTGGGGGTATCCAGATTGGGAGGGTTTGGAATAGGTAGGTTAGTTTCGGGAGGGTGATCATTTTGATCGTGGCTATCTTGTCTGAGAGGGTGAAGTTCATGCTGTTCCATCTCTTTAGGTCTTTGTTTATTTGTTGCCACAGGGGTTTGTAGTTGTGTAGGTATAATTTGTTGAGGTTTTTGGTTATTTGTACCCCTAGATATCTAAATTTGGTATGACAGAGTTTTATCTTGGTGGTGTTGGTGAGTTTTCTTTGAATGTGTGGGGGGGTGTTGAAGCACATGGCTTCTGATTTTGTAAAGTTTACTCGTAGTCCCGACACTGTTGCGAAAGTGTTGAGTTCTCTGATTAGGGAAGTTGCAGTGTTTAAGGGATCTGGTGTTGTGACCATTAGGTCGTCAGCGAATAGCCCTAGTTTGTAGGTTCTGCCTTTTATTTCCATTCCCTTGATGTCTGGGGCTGCTCGAATACGGATTGCTAGGGGTTCCAGAGCCAGGATAAAGAGGAAAGGTGACAGTGGGCATCCTTGCTTTGTGCCTCTTTGGATTACTATGGTATTTGAGTCCATGTTATTGATTCTGCATTTTGCTGAGGCTTGGGAGTATATTTGCTTTAGAGTTTGTAGGAAATTGGGGCCGAATCTCATGCTATTTAGTACTTCTAGTAGGTATTTCCACTCTAAGCAGTCGAACGCTTTGAGGATGTCTAGTGACATGATTGTTAGTGGGAGTTTAGTTGCCTTGCTATGTTCAATCAGGTTCAGTAGTTTTCTGATAGGGTCTGTAATGTTGCGACCGGGGACGAAGCCAGTCTGGTCTGGGGCTATTAGTTTGGATAGGAATG
This sequence comes from Zootoca vivipara, assembly GCF_965207765.1. Classification (NCBI taxonomy): domain Eukaryota; kingdom Metazoa; phylum Chordata; class Lepidosauria; order Squamata; family Lacertidae; genus Zootoca; species Zootoca vivipara. The sequence goes on along the minus strand of NC_142582.1, from coordinate 133,114,610 downwards.
TTTTTAGGCGGTTGGCCAAGATTGATGTGAATATCTTGTAGTCTTGGTTTATTAGTGAGATCGGGCGGTATGATTCTGCTTTGAGGCTGTCCTTCAGGGGTTTTGGGATGGAGATTATTTTGGAGTGTGTCCAGGTTTGGGGGATGGATTTTCCTTTCATGATGTCGTTAAGCTACTGGGCTTTTTATCTAATTGGCATGCAAGACTGTAGGGAGAATTAAGGTTAGATAAAGTGGGAAGCTAGAATTGGTAAATTCTAGTGAACAGGTGTACAGGAGAGATACGTATATAACCATATTCTCTTAGAAGGGAATTCAGCTTGTAACCAGAGTCAGTCTGCAATGCTGCAATAATGCAGTCTGGATTATTTTTCCTTTGCTTCAAGGTTGCTGAGCTCATATGGTTTATTCTGTTTTTGAGGATGGTGGCCAAGTCATCTCTCTCAAAAAGGGCCCCCCTAGCTGCCAAACCACCCAGAACTAGAAACAGTTACTCCCAGCCACCAGGCCTTCAGCGCCAATGCTGCATCTACAGTAGCAGGACCCCCATTCCCACCTGCAACCAGGACTCTGCTGCTGGCTCTGACATTACAGACAAAAGCAGCAGCCACTCACACCCTCTTCCTTCTTCCTAATACTAGTCCTTGGGGGCCGCCCAATGCAATGGAGAAGCAGATTCTAGTGCTACGGAAACAAAATACATCTGAACATAGCTGAGAACTGAAGTTGCTTGCCTCCGTTTTCCTTCCAGGCACACAGCGGTATTGTTATTGATCACTCTGATTTTCCATCCACTGAGGCAGACCATCTGTTGTTCCTTTACAAAGTTAGGAAAACCGTTAAGGGCCACAATTATTTCTACAGAGTTTGATAAACCGAAAGCTAGAATTTAAGCACACCATTGTGAAACAGTAGCGACCTAGTCACATGCTCCCTTCATGCCCTGGTATTTAAATTCGACATCGGCATTTTGGTGCCAACAAGGTTAGGCCTGAGACACAAAGGACTGTATTCCATGTTAGCTCAAAGACCTCTGCTTGCGCAAGGGAACTTCTTCTCCCTTCCTTGTTCAGGGGTTTCCGCAGCCCTCCAGAGCAAAAAGAGGGGCACAGGAAGAGGAGAGGGAGGGAAAGTTCCACTGCACAAGCAAAAGTTATTACCCTAATGGGATTACTTCATTTGTTATAACCCTCTGGCTTTCTAGAGTCAAGACGATCAAGTTGGGCCAGTATGTTGCATTTAGAGGCCAGAGTGCATGAGCACATGCATTATCCTACATCTCATGTGCATGCAAAAGTGCTTGGCTTCTGGTACTAGAATGAACTTGGGAGCAGCCGCCTACACGCGTGAGCTCCCTTGATAAAAGTAGCACTGAAATGGACAGGGAATCTCTTTCTGTACAGTAAGCCTGCAAATTACGCAGGTTACATCCCAAAATCGCATGTAGTCTAAACCCATTGGTTTTATTGGAGGGTGGGACTACCAGAGTCATTTTTCCTGGAACCCCACCCCCTTCCCCTTCCTTTTAATTAGTTTTTTTTAATTGCCACATAAAGCTGAACGTGCACAAGTTAAATACATGTAAGTTGTGGGCTTCCTGTATTGCAGAAATTTATAAACAATCACTGAACAAGTCATTCACAGAAAAACAGATCTATTCAAAATAAATTTCCCAGGTATTCACAAACACCCATTTAGAATATGGCTCTTACGGGTTTTTTTAAATTGAGTTATGGTTTTTTGTTTGATTTTATATGTTGTGGTCTTGTTTGTGAACCACCCTGAGACCGCCGGGTATAGGGCGGTGTATAAATTGAATAAATAATAATAATAAAATTATGCTACTTGTTGTTTATCAATTTCACAACATTTAAATGTGGAAGTGTCTACAGAGCTAATTTTTTTATAAAAAAAACATTATGCAGTTCATGTACACTCAATTTGGCAGCATTGCTGTCATCACTGATTAACCATGCATATAATCCAAATTACTGAACCATTCAGACCTCCCCCTTCTCATTAAGAGCACCTGAACTGAAACCACCACCAAAAATGCTTTTGATTGTGAACAAGAGACAACCTCCTACCTCCTCGTTTGTGTCATCACTGCTTGAATTTGCCCCCACTCGTTTTTGCTTCCTTGGTATTTGGACTTTTGGAGTAGCAAAAATAATATCACACAGATGTTGGGGAAACGCCTGAGGGCCAGCCTTCAACTCCTGCTGCCCTCTTGGGGCAGGTTTCTGATTGGACTGATGTGATGTTCTTCCTTCTTCAGAAAGTCTTCCAGGTTCCATTTCTTCCAAGGTTTCCCCAGCCTTAAAAAGATCAAAGGTTAGAACTGCTGGAAGCTAAAAAGTCCTATAAAGCAATTTTGATGTTTATTGATGCAGAGAAAGCTTTTGATAATGTGTCTTGGAGTTTCATTAAAAGGAACTTGCATAAGATGGAGGTTGGCAAAAACTTTTTAAATGGTATTAATGCAATTTATTCTGAACAGAAGGCAAAAGTTATAGTTAATAATGTGGTTTCAGAGGAGTTAGGAACTGAAACCCTAACCCTGTAATAAATGACTGGCAGATGAAGATGTTGGACTACATGGAACTCACTGAGATGACTGGAAAGATCCGCGACCAGAAGGAGAAGGTGGAAGAAGATTGGAAGAAATGTAGAGAGTATCTGAAGAAACATTGCAACATATAATTTACCTTTAAGGAAGTACAGTTAGGTTTTCGGTAAAGTATAAGATTTAACTTCTGGATAGAATGGGCTGTCATAGATTTTCTTTTTCTTTTAGTTCAAGACTAAGAGGAACCTGCTAAATGTGATAAATGGACAATGTAGCTCAGAGGGGGGGACTGAGGGAAGTCCCTACAAAATGAAAGTAACAATGTGACGAACTGGGAATTATTTTTTTATGTTCTGCTTGTGTGTTGTCTTTTGTTTGTAATTTTATAAAACTTACTAAAAAAACATCTTAAAAAAATAGAGTGTGGCTCTTTGGGTTTTTTTTAAATTGGCTTATTGTTTTTGATTTGATTTTATATGTTGTGGTCTTGTTTGTGAACCACCCTGAGACCTCCGGGTATAGGGTGGTGTATAAATTCAATAAATAATAAAATTATGCTACTTGTTGTTTATCAATTTAACAACATTTAAATGTGAAAGTGTCTACAGAGCTATTATTTTGGGTTTTTTTTAAATAAAAAAACCATTATGCAGATCATGTATGCTCAATTTGGTAGCATTGCTGTCATCACTGATTAACCATGCATATAATCCAAATTAAGCAGGATGTTTACTGAGCCATTCAGACCTTCCCCTTCTCATTAAGAGCACCTGAACTGAAACCACCACCAAAAATGCTTTTGATTGTGAACAAGAGACAACCTCCTACCTCCTCGTTTGTGTCATCACTGCTTGAATTTGCCCCCACTAGTTTTTGCTTCCTTGGTATTTGGACTTTTGGAGTAGCAAAAATAATATCACACAAATGTTGGGGAAGCGCCTGAGGGCCAGCCTTCAACTCCTGCTGCCCTCTTGGGGCAGGTTTCTGATTGGACTGATGTGATGTTCTTCCTTCTTCAGGAAGTCTTCCAGGTTCCATTTCTTCCAAGGTTTCCCCAGGCTCAACAAGATCAAAGCTCATGTCCATAACATTCACTCCCATGCTAAAAGTTTCATTGTCCAATTTAACCGGTTCCACAATAAATTCATCATCCTCATTGGCAGAAGTGTTTAGACAATCTTCATTAAGATTATTTAGTTTTTTGGGTGAACTGGATACAGTTAAAGGTTGCTTCACTGCTGGTGAAAGAGGGACATTTTGCTTGGTTTGGTAAGATGAAGCATCTAGTACAGAGAACACAAGAACTCAATTGTTATCTGACATTTCAGAAGTCATTAGCACATTCATATAGGCACAATTTTGTCTGCTATAATTATTCTATTTACTTTAATCAGTACAAGTCTCTCTCCAAATAGACCACACTGTAGGCATTTACAGGCTTCTCTTGAACATCTCATCATAAATGGGCTAAAACCCGCTGGTAGAGGACACACTTTGCAAGTTCCAGATTCAACCCCCAGCACCTCAAGGAATTTACTAAAACTTTTTAAAAATCCAACCTCTTGGCATTCAGAGCTCAGCAGCTTCCAACAATATATTTTTATACTTTTTAAATTAAAAAAACACACAGTAAAGATAGTAACATTATCTTCCCCACGTAAAACTAGAAAATACCCCTCTTTCCCATCAGAATTAGGGGCTGTGGAGGTGTCAAGACAGGTGAATGGAAGCAGTGATGAAAATAAAGCACGACCCCAACCACTTGGCATTTCGTTATTTGTGATGTCAGCTGGCTTAGATAACTGTCAACCCTTTTGCTCCACCAATAAGTCGTGCAATCAGGTTAGGAAGCTTTGATTATTGCCATTTTAAATATCAGGGACCTTAAAAAATGGCGAAATCATATTTGAGTGCTGACTATATGGTACCTTTTGAAGGGAGAATAACTAGAAGGGTTTTTGTTTTTCTGCAATAAGAGCAATCTTTCATTGTAATGCTTCACAAATTGAATCTTAAAGCCATCAAAGAATGACTCTGGTCAGTAGTTTTCATGGAACTGCAAAGTGCTTCCTTCCTTTAGTGTACCCTATATGTTTCTGTTGCAGACTGAAAGAGTAAGCATTCCTGGGACAAACATACAGCCTGATGTGATTTGTGTGGAGAAGTACCTTTTTCCAATCGTTTCTGCTGCAGCTTCTGCTTTACACGTGAGAAAAATTTGTGAGGGGAATCCAAAACAGGAGGGCTCATTATTCCAGAACAAACATTTTTGTTCTTTGCAATATGGCTGGGCACTGAAATGGGAAATACAAGAGAAGGATTTTAACAAAGGTATATCAGTAGCCTCTGGATTATATGTTAGAAATAATGTGCATTCCACAAGGCTCACCATTTAAATTTGCACAACATATAACCTCAAGCAGTGGGAAACTACTCTTACTGAGGAAACTCAGATGAGTTTCTGAGGGATCCCAGAGCTACTTAGAACCTAGCTGAAAAACACTGGTTTACAACTTCTATGTATTTTGAGTTAGCTGACCAAGCTACTCCCCCCAGCGCCCACAGAAAAAAGTCAGTTGTACTGTTGGCAAGCTGTCTTTGCTTGAATAGTTGCCAACAGCCTCCATAGGTGCCTTAAATGAAGTCAGACTTTCTGCCACTGAGCTACAGCCCTTCCCCAAGGGCAGAACTTTCTGGAGTTAGAATCCAGTCCAACCCCCTGCCAAGCAGGAAACACCACCAATGCATTCTTGACATATGCCTGTCAAGCCTCTGCTTAAAGACCTCCAAAGAAGGAGGTCTTTAAGAAGGTTAAAGATAACAAACGAAATGGAAATGGGTGTTTGCTAGGAGCCCACTGGCAAGAGGTGAAGGGCCATGTTTGCAACTACACCCTGAACATCTAAACATGAAGCTTCTGTTAAGCAACATTTTCTAAGAAGAAATGATAAAGCAAACCTTGTTCTTCCCTGGCCTTTCCAAGAGGCTCCTCAGCCAGCCTCTCCTTTGGCATCTCATCTTCAGCCGTGGATTTTTTGTTTTGTTTTACCAAAGGGGTAAGATGCCTTTCAGGAGTGATGATAAGATCTGTGATCATGTCTGTGTTTAACAACTTCTGCTGTTTAGTAAGAGTTGCCCTGGTCTTCATTCTTGTGAAGACTTTTGCAGGAGACTCGAGGGATAATTGCCTGCAAGCTTTACGTTTCAGGGCCACATTCCCTGTCGGTAGCACAGGTTCCGGTTTCAGACAAGAGGCAAGCGCATTCAGTTCTCCTTCAGAAACTGGCTTTATCTCGCTGAGGTCAAGCAATTCTTTAGGATGAGTACCACCAGCTATTAAAGTGGACTGGAAAATGTTTCCCCTTTTGCCACCTTTTTCCAAGCAAAGGTTTTGGCTGGCAGGAACCCCCGAAGGCCAAGTAGCTTTCTTCATTGCTGAAGCAGGAACACAATCTGCTTGAAATTTCCCAAAATCCTTTAACGGCGTACCTCCAGGGATGTTGCTTAGGAGAACACCTTTCAAAGGCATCTCTCTTCTACTAGGAGAAGGAAGTGGGGACAGGTATTGCGTGAAAAGCAGATTCATTAAGGCCTGTTTATGTAGGTGTCTTTTTTAATTAAGTAAAAAAGAGGATTTGAGTGTGTCTACTTTTTCTTCACATCCTACCTGCAAAAGAAGCATAATTGTTGTTTTTGTTTTTATTGAGGGTCACACAAGAAAGAGTAACATTGTTTCTATCATAGCTATCAGGCAACATGAGCTTGGTGACAATGAAAAACCAATGGCTACTACCGTATCAGTTATATTTCAATATATCATGCAATTGTTTTAAAGTCCCTCACATTCAGTGCAAAGGAAATCGTATCAAAATTTGTAGGCTAACACCAAACATTACACACTTGTTTTGGTCCTAATAAAAATGACTGTCCCATCATGATAGGCTGCCCCCCCCCAAGTATGTCCACTATCAAAGTACTTCTAAATGCAGCACCAACCACTCCATGTTATGAACGGGACGGTTCCTGTCACCCATCAAGACTTCCATGTCTCAGGGAAAGTCATTGTCAGCGAACGAGGAGGAAATGGGAAGGATCCTTAAAAGTTCAGGAGCAGGTGGCAGGCAGGAAACAGGCCAGGAACAAAAGGCCCCCTGCACAAATCTTACGGTGGGCCACTGCTACAGCGGGGCTGCAATTTTGGGGGCCAATAATAATAATAATAATAGATTCAGGTAGGTAGCCGTGTTGGTCTGTCGTAGTCACAACAAATAACAAGATGAAAGATTTAAAAAAATTATTAAAAGATGATCCAAAAAGAACTCCCATAAGAGAATAAAGTCCAGACAGTCTTTAAAAGAATCTTCTCCATTTTTTAAAAAAATAATAATAATTCCAGTAGCCCCTTAAAGACCAACTAAGTACTGTACCTATAAGCTTTCTCGATATGAGCTTTGTGTGTATACACACTTCTTCCCCCGACCCTCTCTTCCCGCCGCCCTGAGCTCGGCGGGACTCGAGGGGTCTACTCTGAGGAGGAGCTCGGCCGGCGCCGCCGCCGCTTCCCTCAGGCCGCCTACTCCCTCGCCCGCCCTCCCGCCCGCCCAAGAGGAGGCGCCTGCGGGGGGGGGCCCAACTCACCGACCGACCGAGAGGCCAAGACTCCGGACCCGCGCCGCGTCTCCCCTCAGCCGACGACCGTTGCCCGCCTCCCGGTTCGAATTCGGCGCCCGACGACGCCGATTGGCTCCCCAGGCGCGAGGCGGCGGAACCGGAAGCCCCTCGGCGACCATGTTGGAACCGGGCGTTCCGGACGCCGAGGGGGAGGAGCGGGACCGGACACGCATGCGTATAGGCCTTTCCTTGCTTTCTGGGCGGTGGGCGGGGCTGAAGCGGGTGCCGGCACTTCGCTCGCTCGCTCGCTCACTCGCTCGCTCTCCCCGCCCTCCACCCTCCCCCGTGGAACGTTGGGATGGTTCAGGCGGAGAGGCGTCCTGTGAGCGCCGCTGTTCGCCCCGTGAGTTGCTCGGCGATGGTCCCGCCCGGAGGGGCGGAGCTAGCAAGTCTGGGACCCATCCATAGCCCTCTCCTCTTCCGTGAATTCGCCCAAGCCTCTTCTACATATGTATATTTACATTTTTTATTATTATTAGCAAAAACATAGATACATAACCAATGAAAAAACATACAGTACATAAAACAGAAAAGAGAAAAAAGAAAGAACAAAAGAAAAAATAACTATATCAAAATGACAACTTAAACAATAATACTGATAAGTACTGTTTAATATAATTCTCAGCAATGGCCAGAGGATTGGAGAAGATCAGTCTACATCCCAATCCCAAAGAAGGGCAGTGCCAAAGAATGCTCCAACTACCGCACAATTGCGCTCATTTCACACGCTAGCAAGGTTATGCTTAAAATTCTACAAGGCAGGCTTAGGCAGTATGTGGACCGAGAACTCCCAGAAGTGCAAGCTGGATTTCGAAAGGGCAGAGGAACCAGAGACCAAATAGCAAACATGCGCTGGATTATGGAGAAAGCTAGAGAGTTCCAGAAAAACGTCTACTTCTGCTTCATTGACTATGCAAAAGCCTTTGACTGTGTCAACCACAGCAAACTATGGCAAGTTCTTCAAGAAATGGGAGTGCCTGATCACCTCATCTGTCTCCTGAGAAATCTCTATGTGGGACAAGAAGCTACAGTTAGAACTGGATATGGAATAACTGATAACTGATTGGTTCGAAATTGGGAAAGGAGTACGGCAAGGTTGTATATTGTCTCCCTGCTTATTTAACGTATATGCAGAATTCATCATGCGAAAGGCTGGACTGGATGAATCCCAAGCCGGAATTAAGATTGCCGGAAGAAATATCAACAACCTCAGGTATGCTGATGACACAACCTTGATGGCAGAAAGTGAGGAGGAATTAAAGAACCTTTTAATGAGGATGAAAGAGGAGAGCGCAAAATATGGTCTGAAGCTCAACATCAAAAAAACTAAGATCATGGCCACTGGTCCCATCACCTCCTGGCAAATAGAAGGGGAAGAAATGGAGGCAGTGAGAGATTTTACTTTCTTGGGCTCCTTGATCACTGCAGATGGTGACAGCAGTCACGAAATTAAAAGACGCCTGCTTCTTGGGAGAAAAGCAATGACAAACTTAGACAGCATCTTAAAAAGCAGAGACATCACCTTGCCAACAAAGGTCCGTATAGTTAAAGCTATGGTTTTCCCAGTAGTGATGTATGGAAGTGAGAGCTTGAGAGTCCCATGGATTGCATGAAGATCAAACCTATCCATTCTGAAGGAAATCAGCCCTGAGTGCTCACTGGAAGGACAGATCGTGAAGCTGAGGCTCCAATACTTTGGCCACCTCATGAGAAGAGAAGACTCCTTGGAAAAGACCCTGATGTTGGGAAAGGTTGAGGGTACAAGGAGAAGGGGACGACAGAGGATGAGATGGTTGGACAGTGTTCTCGAAGCTACGAACATGAGTTTGACCAAACTGCGGGAGGCAGTGGAAGACAGGAGTGCCTGGCGTGCTCTGGTTCATGGGCTCACGAAGAGTCGGACACGACTAAACGACTAAACAACAACAATATAGTTCAAACCTATATTGGTATTGTATATTATAACCTTCGATTTGGATTGAATCCCTTGGATTGAATTATGTTATTTTCTTCTGCCTCATTGCGGTTTCAGTTCAAGTGTTCCTGTTTTTTACCCTGTGTTTAATTATTTATCCTCATCTTGGAATGAAGGAAATATATTTCCCTATTTGCGGTGTTATTCAAAGCACAACCAAGTCTTAATATTGGAGCCTTGTTTCATCAAAAGCTTGTTAAAACATTCCCATTCTTTTTTAACTTTGTTGATTTATTTCTTCTTGACTCCGTCATTTTCACAACTTCCAAGTACTCGCATAATTTTAGCCCAAGCCTCTTCTAAAGCCTGCCACCCTGTAACTCTGCAGCTCATGGAGAAATAGAAAGACCGGTAGAAATACTTTATTGTCACTGTACCACTTGTTTACAGTGAGATTAAACGAGCCCCCACCCCACCCCACAATATCTCAGTCCTTGTTACTCTCTGGGTGCTGTGGCATGACCACCAACCCTGAATGTCAGCTGCAATGTTGCTGTCTTCCATTCAGCAGCCTCACGGCACATTGGTAGAAACTGTTCTTTAACCTGTTGGTGCGGCTTATCATGCTTCTAGATCTCCTGCCCGAGGGCAGGAGATTAAAAAGGTGCCGGCCAGGGTGTGAGTCATCCCTGAGAATGTTAGGCAACGGTCTCCCAAGATAACATCTAGCGGACTCAGGGGACAGTCCATGACCCTCCGTAGGGACTCTCTGTCCATGGCTGTCAAACCAGCATAACACACCATAATGTAGTATGAGAGAACACTTTCTATCGTGGACCGGGAGGAACTCATCAGTTGCTGTCCAACCTTGTTCTTTCGCAAGACCCTAAGGAAATGAAGTCTCTGTTGGGCCTTCCTAACCACCTGGGCTGTATTGGCCTTCCAAGTGAGGTCTTCACTAAGATGAATTCCTAGGTATTTAAAGGAAGAGACTCTCTCCACACAGCGCCCCCCCCCCCCGATATACAACGGGGTTAGCTCCCCTCTCTTCCTTCCAAAGGCCATCACCTTTTCTTTTGTCTTGCCAATGTTTAGGTGCAGATTGTTCTCTGAGCACCATGTGGATACCTTTTGAACCCCCCCCCCATACGCAGATTCGTCTCTGCCTGTAATTAAACCCATTATCTTTGTGCCCGGTCTCTCAGAAAGTTTTTAATCCAATCACAGATGTTAGAAGAAAGGTCCAGGTCCCTTAACTTTCTGATGAGAAGGAATTCCCGTAGCCTTGGCAAGAGAACTTGTCCTGGGGTTCAGGGTTGTTCCCCCGCAGAATTCTGCACCTGGGATCATTGCCCCCACCCTACACCCTACACCACTGTGCTTTGGTGCTTTGGTGACCTCAAAACTGGATCACTGAAGTGTGCTGTACGTCAAGCTCATCTCAGACCATCCAAGTGTCCCTATTTTCCAAGGCCCAGCTCTCACTTCCATACATCACTACTGGGAAAACCATAGCTTTAACTATACGGACCTTTGTTGGCAAGGTGATATGTCTGCATTTTAAGATGCTGTCTAAGTTTGTCATTACTTTTCTCCCAAGAAGCAGGCGTCTTTTAATTTCGTGACTGCTGTCACCATCTGCAGTGATCAAGGAGCCCAAGAAAGTAAAATCTCTCACTGCTTCCATTTCTTCCCCTTCTATTTGCCAGGAGGTGATGGGACCAGTGGCGATGGATGTCCCTATTTTCATCAGAGAAATGTTGGAGGGTATGGTTGTTGTTTAGTCGTTTAGTCGTGTCCGACTCTTCGTGACCCCATGGACCAGAGCACGCCAGGCACTCCTGTCTTCCACTGCCTCCCGCAGTTTGGTCAGACTCATGATAGTAGCTTCGAGAACACTGTCCAACCATCTCATGGTAGGACGTCCCTATTTTCATTGGAAATCTGTTATGGGACCCCCAAGCCTAGGAAATACAACCTTTAGAACCTTTAGAGTGGCTGGGGCAACCCAGTCAGATGAGCAGGGTAGATGATGATGGTGATGATGGAATAGACCATCCCTATTTTCATTGGAGAAATGTTGGAAGGTATGTGGCCTGGTCTTGGGTTGCCCCAGATGCTCCAGGTGGTGCAAAATGAGGCATTTACACTGCTGACAGGAGCAAACAGTTGGCAGAACTTGACATTCCTGTTAAACCATCTTTTCTGGCTGCCCATCTGTTCCTGGGCCAGGTGCAAAGCTCTTGTATTACCAGTAATATACTAAGCTCTGAATAACTTTAATCTGCTTGAGGGCAACAATTCCATGCAAATAGTTGCAGCACAGAACAGGGCTCTACAAAGAGAAATTGCAAAATGTCCGGTGCTGCAAAATGCATTTTCTTAACAGCAAGCTGGCTGGCCGGCTCAGTGGAGGCAGGAAGGAGTCTCCTTTTCCCACTAGGTGGGGATCTTCTCCTTTCCTATTTGCCTCCTCTGCTCATTCATCTCTCAGAACTACAAATACATCTCAGCATCGCCGCCCACGTTCTGGAATGGTGGTTATTTTTATAACTAATTTCAATACTTGTGATGTCCTGGGGTAGAAGCAACAACATTCCTCTCATTCCAAGAACAGCAGAGGAATGTGGCAGGTAAAAAGACAGCGAATAAAAAAAAATATTTCTGGTGGAAAGTGCAAGTTTCATTCGAGCTTTTGGCTCAGTTTGGAGGGGCTTGAAAAGAAACGGGTAGCTCTCGGCATCGCATTTGCTTTGTCTTTGGCCTAATGCTGTTTTGTCCCCATTGTTTGGGTACTTCTGGCAACACAGCATAAGATCATAAGAACCGCTTGCTGGATCAGGCCAATGCCTACCACCCTGCTCTCATAACCAGATGGCCATGGGAAGCCAGCAAGCAGGATCTGAGCACAAGACCAAGTCTCCCCTCCTGTGTTTTCCAGCAACTGAGATTCAGAAGCATGGCTGCCTCCAGCTGTGAAGTGAGTTCCGTTAGGACATGCTGCAGAGTAAATATAAATCAGATTAGCTGTTTATTCTCTACCCAGTCGCCTTCTGCTTCCCCAGCACCCGCACCACTTGTCATTCAGCCACGTCCTTGAAAGCACTTGCTCAACCTATTTTTTTACTGTGTGTATTAGAACCCTCCTTGTACCTTATCTTTGTTGTTGTTGTTTAGTCGTTTAGTCGTGTCCGACTCTTCGTGACCCCATGGACCATAGCACGCCAGGCACTCCTGTCTTCCACTCCCTCCCGCAGTTTGGTCAAACTCATGTTCGTAGCTTCGAGAACACTGTCCAACCATCTCGTCCTCTGTCGTCCCCTTCTCCTAGTGCCCTCAATCTTTCCCAATCTGTAGGAGTAAGGATGTCCTCAATCCTTGTGCCCTCAATCTTTCCCAACATCAGGGTCTTTTCCAGGGAGCCTTCTCTTCTCATGATCAATGCCTTGTCGTGGCGAAGGGGCTTGAATAACTCAGAGAAGCTATGAGCTATGCCGTGCAGGGCCACCCAAGATGGACAGGTCATAGTGGAGAGTTTTGACTAAACGTGATCCACCTGGAGAAGGAACTGGCAAGCCACTCCAGTATCCCTGCCAAGAAAACTCCATGGACAAAGACAACAGGCAGGTACCTTATCTAGAGTTGTTTTATACTCTGGCATTTAGCCATTAGGTTCCTCCTAGGGACGGGGGTGGCGCTGTGGTCTAAACCACTGAGCCTCTTGCTCTGTCCCAGCTCCTGCCCACCTAGCAGTTCAAAAGCACACCAGTGCAAGGAGATAAATAGGTACCGCTGCGGCAGGAAGGTAAATGCCGTTTCCATGCGCTCTGGTACTCGTCACGGTCCTCCTTGCACCAGTAGCAGTTTAGTCCTGCTGGCCACATGACCCGGAAAACTGTCTGTGGACAAACACCAGCTCCCTTGGTCTGAAAGTGAGATGAGTGCCACAACTTTACCTAGGTTCCTCCTAAACTGTTCTTACGAGTTTTGTGGTGAAGCACTAACCACATCGATAAGGGGCCTAATAAAAATCCCATGTCGGGTGGCAGTGGAGATGGGTGCAAGTGCGTCCATCTGCGCTTGCCATCAACCCAATCCTTCCCCTGCCCAGCCCTATCCTGGCTCCAGCCAAGAAAGCCAGACAGCGGCCTTTCCCCACCTCACATGCCACAACTGCAAGAGCTGCTGCTTTCTGAACCATCTGCAACGAAGAGAAAAGCAATTCAAGGCTTTTTCAGAGGACAAGATGGAGATCTGGTAGTGAAATTATTCCTCGGGCCTTATTAGCATCTCGGTGGCGATGCTTTTGTGACGACAAGGGCAGCCGTTGAAAAGCTGGAGGTTGGCAAGTGGGGGGGGCACAGATGACCGTGGTGTGGGTTGCCATAGCTACCTTGGCACATCTGTTCTGCAGCGTCCGTCCGCTTGAATTCCTTCTGCATCAGGATTTTGCCTGTGCTGGGCTGTGCCTCTGCTCCCCAGCCAGACTCTGCGGAAATGTTAAGTCATGCAAATAACACTGCTTCATGGCCACGGAGAGGAGAGATGGCTGCAAAGGCAGCAGGTGAGCTGGGGAAGGGGAGCAGGTGAGCTGGGGAAGGGGAGAGGTAGACGTTCCACAGAGTGGGCAGGTCTCCACTGCAAACTTCTATCTTCCTTTCAATTACCAGGGCTTCCCCCAAGGAATCCTGGGAGTTGGTTGAGGGAAATGAGAATTTCTTTCTCCTCCAACATTTCACCAATGAAAATAGGGACATCCTAAGGAAAAGCATATGGAGGTCTCGTACACCTCAGGTAGTGTGGTTGCTGACCTTGAGCCAGACATCTTGGAGAGTGAAGTCAAATGGGCCTTAGAAAGCATTGCTAATAACAAGGCCAGTGGAAGTGATGATATTCCAGCTGAACTGTTTAAAATTTTAAAAGATGATGCTGTTAAGGTGCTACACCCAATATGCCAGCAAGTTTGGAAAACTCAGCAATGGCCAGAGGATTGGAGAAGATCAGTCTACATCCCAATTCCAAAGAAGGGCAGTGCCAAAGAATGCTGCAACTACCGCACAATTGCGCTCATTTCACACGCTAGCAAGGTTATGCTTAAAATTCTACAAGGCAGGCTTAGGCAGTATGTGGACTGAGAACTCCCAGAAGTGCAAGCTGGATTTCGAAAGGGCAGAGGAACCAGAGACCAAATAGCAAACATGCGCTGGATTATGGAGAAAGCTAGAGAGTTCCAGAAAAACGTCTACTTCTGCTTCATTGACTATGCAAAAGCCTTTGACTGTGTCGACCACAGCAAACTATGGCAAGTTCTTAAAGAAATGGGAGTGCCTGATCACCTCATCTGTCTCCTGAGAAATCTCTATGTGGGACAAGAAGCTACAGTTAGAACTGGATATGGAACAACTGATTGGTTCAAAATTGGGAAAGGAGTACGACAAGGTTGTATATTGTCTCCCTGCTTATTTGACTTATATGCAGAATTCATCATGCGAAAGGCTGGACTAGATGAATCCCAAGCCGGAATTAAGATTGCCGGAAGAAATATCAACAACCTCAGATATGCAGATGACACAACCTTGATGGCAGAAAGCGAGGAGGAATTAAAGAACCTTTTAATGAGGGTGAAAGAGGAGAGCGCAAAATATGGTCTGAAGCTCAACATCAAAAAAACCAAGATCATGGCCACTGGTCCCATCACCTCCTGGCAAATAGAAGGGGAAGAAATGGAGGCAGGGAGAGATTTTACTTTCTTGGGCTCCTTGATCACTGCAGATGGTGACAGCAGTCACGAAATTAAAAGACGCCTGCTTCTTGGGAGAAAAGCAATGACAAACCTAGACAGCATCTTAAAAAGCAGAGACATCACCTTGCCGACAAAGGTCCGTATAGTTAAAGCTATGGTTTTCCCAGTAGTGATGTATGGAAGTGAGAGTTGGACCATAAAGAAGGCTGATCGCCGAAGAATTGATGCTTTTGAATTATGGTGCTGGAGGAGACTCTTGAGAGTCCCATGGACTGCAAGAAGATCAAACCTATCCATTCTTAAGGAAATCAGCCCTGAGTGCTCCCTGGAAGGACAGATCGTGAAGCTGAGGCTCCAATACTTTGGCCACCTCATGAGAAGAGAAGAATCCTTGGAAAAGACCCTGATGTTGGGAAAGATTGAGGGCACTAGGAGAAGGGGACGACAGAGGACAAGATGGTTGGACAGTGTTCTCGAAGCTACGAACATGAGTTTGACCAAACTGCGGGAGGCAGTGCAAGACAGGAGTGCCTGGCGTGCTCTGGTCCAATGGGTCACGAAGAGTCGGACACGACTAAACGACTAAACAACAAACAACAACAAAGGAAAAGCAAGACATTTCGGGTTCAAATCAGAAGCGGGGATGGCTTCTGTAAATCTAGGACTGTTTCTGGAAAATAGGGATACTTAGAGGATATGTAATTATGCATTGCAGACCCCCACTTCCATTCATAGACATCTTCTTTCTTCTCCTTTGGCGATCCCTCGTAGCCGAGTAAGATTGTTTTCCATAAACACGGTTTTAACAGTGAGTCCCTAAGTGACTGGCCAATTCTGGATCCACACGTCCTTCCACAGTGGGGACATTGGTTTCCAGGCAGGAGTTGACGGTGTGGATTTGGCAAGCATGCCTTTCTCTTAGCACATTTCTACCTTATGTCCTGAGTTCGAGTGTCTTCAAAGCCCGACACCTTTGGTGAAGGCCGTTCTCCAACTGGAGCGCTTGCAGGCCAGTGTTTCCCAATCGTTGGTGTTTATACTACATTTTTAAAAAAAGATTTCCCATGAGACAGTCTTTAAACCTCTTTTGTTGACCACCAGCATTACACTTTCCATTTTAAAGTTCGGAATAGAGTAGTTGCTTTGGAAAACGATCATCAGGCATCCGCACATCAATGAAGTTGATGTTGAAGAATCATTGCTTCAACACTGGTGATCTTTGCTTCTTCCATACCCCTACTTCCATTCATAGACATAGAAGACACCAGGATTCCCAAGGGAGGAGAAGACTTTCTTTTAAAAAATAGTTACAGGTAGGTAGCCGTGTTGGTCTGAGTCGACACAAAATAAAAAAAAAATCCTTCAGTAGCACCTTAAAGACCAACTAAGTTTTTATTTTGGTATGAGCTTTCGTGTGCATGCATCTGATGAAGTGTGCATGCACACAAAAGCTCATACCAAAATAAAAACTTAGTTGGTCTTTAAGGTGCTACTGAAGGATTTTTTTATTTAAAAAATAGTTTTTTAAAAAATAGTAAGCAAGAATTGACAAAATATGAGCAAAGAAAAGGAAATAATCCAACGCTATCCCCCAAGGTTCACACGTGTTTGGCAGTGACCATCTTTGGGTGCTAAACAGGTTGGTGGGGTGATTGCGCATGGCTAAACTGTGGCGCAGCACATAGTTCCACAGGAGGGAGTGACGGCCACCAACTTGGATGGTCTGAAAGACAAATTCCCGGAGGAGGAGAGGGCTGTGTTCTGCCTTCGCTGTCAGCCGTTTTCCTCCTGAATCCCTTTGTTGGGATCTTCTGGTGGGCAGGATGCTGTTGAGCTCATGTTCAGTTTGCAGGCTGGGTGAAGGCATCCCCCAGGAGGCAGGGATGGCCCCCAACTTGCATGGCTTTAAAAGAGGATTAGAGGAGGAGAGGGCGTGAGAGCAGGACGCTGGACTAGATGGGCCATTGGCCTGATCCAGCAGGCTCTTCCTCTGTTCTCTCCAGCTTCAAGTATTGCGCAGATTAGAGTTGCACACTGTTTTTTCAGGTTACAGGTAGGTAGCCGTGTTGGTCTGAGTCGAAGCAAAATAAAAAAATTCCTTCAGTAGCACCTTAAAGACCAACTAAGTTTATATTTTGGTATGAGCTTTCGTGTGCATGCATGTATCTGAAGAAGTGTGCATGCACACGAAAGCTCATACCAAAATATAAACTTAGTTGGTCTTTAAGGTGCTACTGAAGGAATTTTTTTGTTTTTTCAGGGTTTCCTCTTGGAATACAAACCGGCTGCACAGTGGTGATTACTGGGAAACAAATGAGCAAGGTAAAGAGATAAGACTCTCAGCCGAACAATACGGATTTGTACTCGCTTCACATTATTACCAGGGGTGGGTGGGGGGTGGGTGGGTGTGCTCGAAGGGGTCTGTTGGGAACTGGGGGGAATCGGACCTTGTGAATTATTCATCGGGAGCTGCTTGGCACCCTCATTATTTCTGGCACTCCAGGTTAGACTGCATTGCCAACTTGCCAGCTTAACGATGACAAGAATAACGACTTGGCGGTATATCTCTTTGCATTAGCCCGGGCTATTACTCACTCAAAAACAAACCTCAAGGTGTTTGCAAGAAGAGAAAAGCCCACACTCCATAAAAATAGGGGAGGGGGTGTCATTCTGCTGGGGGGGGGAATGGTACATTTTACAAATTTGCAGGGGAGGATTGGGAAAGCTGTGCAGTTGCGGAGAGATTCTGCCCCACGTGATTAGGATTGATACTACTACTTCATCTCTTTATGGCTTTCTTGTTTACCTTGCAGAAATGAGATTCTGGAATATTTGGGTCGCTCCCTTTTTTATTGCATATGCGAAAGAGGGAGTGTGTGGAGTGAAATAACTTTCATTTGCAGAATGTTGGCAACTTATACTGCAGGCTTCCTTATGGCCCTTCTGTATCATTACTGCTGTTTTGTTTTTAATGAAGTCCCTCCCCCCCCCCACATGTTGCTGGTCTGTAGGCATAAAACCAGTTGGACTGAAGCAGGGCAGGCCCTGTCCTCCACCTGGATGGGAGGACACCTGGGAACCCATATATAATAATAATAATAATAATAATAATAATAAGAAGAAGAAGAAGAAGAAGAAGAAGAAGAAGAAGAAGAAGAAGAAGAAGAAGAAGCCACTCTGGGCGGCTTCCAACAGAAAAATAAAACACAGTAATCTATTAAACATTAAAAGCCTCCCTGAACAGGGCTGCCTTCAGATGTCTTCTAAAAGTCTGGTAGTTGTTTTCCTCTTTGACATCTGTTGGGAAGCCGTTCCACAGGGCAGGCGCCACCACCGAGAAGGCCCTCTGCCTGGTTCCCTGCAACTTGGCTTCTCGCAACGAGGGAACCGCCAGAAGGCCCTCGATGCTGGACCTCAGTGTCCGGGCAGAATGATGGAGGTGGAGTCTGCTGCCCTAAGAACATAAGAACCACTCAGTGGATCAGGCCATTGACCCATCTTGTCCAGCATCCTGTTCTCACAGATGCCTGTGAGGAACTGGCAAGCAGGATTCAAGCACAAGAACCTTCTCCCCTCTGCTGACTCTGACTGTGGAGGCAGAGCGGAGCCAACTGATTTTCTGATTTGCTTTAACTGATTTTATTTTTATTGTCTCTCTTTAATCTCAATGCACACTGGTCTGAGACTAAGAGGAACGGCCAGGGCTCAGTGGCAGAGAATCTGTTTTGCATGCAAAAAGTCCCAGGTTCAATCCCCAGGTATGGCTGGGAGAGACCCCCTGCCTGAAACCCTGGAGGGCCATTGCTGCCTGTCAGTGTCCAGAGTACAGAGCTAGATGGACCAATGGCTTGACTCAATAATAAGGCAACTTACTGTGCAAGGGGTTAAGCAGTGAATAATTGTTGAAATAAAATATAATGAAATAAATAATGATAAATCAATGTGGTGGTGTCTGTCGGGGAGCAAACTACTGCGGATATTAATATTGTGCTGCTTGAAGTGGCTGGATGCATAAAAACTGCATTCATCTTGGAATGAAAAAATAGCTTTTATGAAAAACTTTACTCGCAGCACTTTCTTCAAAACAGAACCAAAACATCAAAAATACATCCAAATAATTCCATGCCATATCTTGTGCACGTCCAGTACAGGTTCAGCATCTTGAAAATATATGATAACTCCAAACAGATCTATCAGCACAGATCTCTCTCTCTCTCTCTCTCTCTCTCTCTCTCTCCTTACAGCCTCCGTTTTTCTCCTGCTTCAGGAGAGGCTCATTTATACATCCTTACTTCTACAGATTGGGAAAGATTGAGGGCACAAGGAGAAGGGGACAACAGATGACGAGATGGTTGGACTGCGGGAGGCAGTGGACACAGGAGTGCCTGGCGTGCTCTGGTCCATGGGGTCACGAAGAGTCGGACACGACTAAATGACTAAACAACAACAACAACAACAACTCCTACAGAGCCTGGGAACAAAGACCAAAGGCAACTCCTTTTCAAAATGGAGATTTGCAACCAAATTCCTTTGCCACCTGATCTAAGGTTAAACACTCACTTGTTGGCTAGCAGAAAATAGCAACAGTTAATGATCAACCGATACAGCTGCTTAAGAGAGCTTGATATAGCCGCATGGAAAACCCCCATGTGAAAACCTTCAGTAATACACATCCAGACATTCTCCATTTCAGTGTCAATTAAACAATTACACTGAACATTAACAACCCCAAGATATTGAATATCAGCTCAGGATCACGCTCCTTATTTCACGTGCTCAAGGTCTGCTTCCCAGAGAATTTAGATCCTGGGGTGGCTATATAAGCTCTGTAAATAAATAAATAATATTCCCCCAAGCTCAGCATGTTTTTTTCTATTTCTTTCTTTCTCTGCAATTTGCTGCCTTGGCTTCTAGGCCCCAAGTACAAAGGGAAAGGGTTCCTTTGATATACCATGTTTGCACGAGATGCTGTTTTCACTCCTCACCTTTTATTAACCGGGGCATCAACACCGCAAGATTTTCATCCATCACAAAACCTGTGCTGCATAAAACACCATGACTTTTAACTGGTGTGTGTGTGTGTGTGTGTGTGTGTGTGTGTGTGTATACGCACCATTTTAACCTCCGACAGGTGATTAATGGCCCAGAACTCAGGGTTTCGTGAAAGCATCTGTAGGGAGTCTGTTTGCGGCTCCTTTGTATTCTCTCAATGTATTTAAAGGTTTGCAAAGAGAGAGAGAAAGAGAGAGGGGAATATCAAAACAGTTATCCCATTAGAAGTAAATTCACTAATGCTGAAATTAGGATCAATCAATATCCATAATGTGGTGTGCCAGCTTTTGGATTACACAGAAAACTTGAGGCAGGGTGTTTTTTATTTAAAAAATTTAAAAAATGAAAAGAAG
Source organism: Zootoca vivipara (assembly GCF_965207765.1). Classification (NCBI taxonomy): domain Eukaryota; kingdom Metazoa; phylum Chordata; class Lepidosauria; order Squamata; family Lacertidae; genus Zootoca; species Zootoca vivipara. The sequence goes on along the minus strand of NC_142582.1, from coordinate 133,094,308 downwards.
GAATGTTTCTGGCAGAGGGCCTGTGTTCTGCATCTTCTTTCAGTCGTAAGATGGTGTTGTTGGTACTGTCCTGCAGGCAGAAGGCAACAGGTGCAACCCCTGAGATCTCCTATTAACAGGATTTCAGGTAGCCGTTAATGGGGGAAATGCCTCTGTCTGTCAGAGAGCTTGTAGGGCAACTGCGAGACAAACTGAACCAGCTGCCCTCAACCAGGTGCCCCCTTGACAGATGTTGCATTGTGGCTCCCATCATCCTTTGTCACTGGCTGGGGCTGATGGATGCAAACACAGCGAGAGGGGCTGCTGTGATGCAGCAGCTAAAAAAGCCAATGCAATTCTGGGCTGCATCAATAGGAGTATACCATCTAGAGACCAAGGGAAGTAATAGTACCACTGTATTCCGCTCTGGTCAGAGCTCACCTGGAGTACTGTGTCCAGTTCTGGGCACCACAGTTCAAGAAGGATACTGACAAGCTGGAACGTGTCCAGAAGAGGGCAACCAAAATGGTCAAAGGCCTATGAGGAACGGCTTAGGGAGCTGGGTATGTTTAGCCTGGAGAAGAGAAGGTTAAGGGGTGATATGATAGCCAGGTTCAAATATATAAAAGGATGTCATCTAGAGGAGGGAGAAAGGTTGTTTTTCTGCTGCTCCAGAGAAGCGGACATGGAGCAATGGATTCAAACTACAAGAAAGAAGATTCCACCTAAACATTAGGAAGAACTTCCTGACAGTAAGAGCTGTTCGGCAGTGGAATTTGCTGCCAAGGAGTGTGGTGGAGTCTCCTCCTTTGGAGGTCTTTAAGCAGAAGCTTGACAGGCACATGTCAAGAATGCTTTGATGGGGTTTCCTGCTTGGCAGGGGATTGGACTGGATGGCCCTTGTGGTCTCTTCCAACTCTATGATTCTATGCGGGTGTCAGGTTGGGGGAGGCCAGTGTTGGAGATTCATTCCCCATGTGCAGTCATGTGTTTGTTGTCTATCACATGGCTCTATATGTGTGTACATTCCACAGGATGGGAAGTGACAAAGACAGGATGTTTGTGTTTCTGTGTTTCCTGAAGTGGGACTATTGTCCTTTGTTCTTTCTCTTTGCTGCCTGATGCTGGAGAGAGAGGGAGCCATGTTGCAGTGCTCTGCATGTGTTTATATGTAAATAAAGTAGATTAGCCAAATGCTGTGCTACTCAGTTCTGTTATGCAACTGTGCAAACCTCTCTGGATCTGTGAAGTGTGCTGATGTCTCCAAGGCATCAGTCACTGTGATGTTCGGGCTGAAGAAAACATTTGAAGCTCCCGAACGATCTACCAGGAGGGAGAGAACATGCCAGCCGGACATGTGTCTCTACTAAGGTTCTACTCAAGTGTAGAACATCTGAGCTGCTATAAGCCACTAAGCTTCCATTGTGATCCTAGAATCATGGAATTGTAGAGCTGGAAGGGACCCCCAAGGGTCATCTTGTCTATCCCGTGCAATGCAGGAATCTCAACTAAAGCATCCCTGAGAGATGGCCTGAGGTTGTTTTGCTGAAAAGCACAGGCGGCGAGAGTTGCTCTTGTGCTTGGATCCTGCCTGCTGGTTTCCCATTGGGGCATCTGCTTGGCCACTGTGAGGACACAATGCAGGACTACATAAGAATATTGGAAGAGTCGGCTGGATCAGGCCAATGGCCCACCTAGTCCAGCATCCTGTTCTCACAGTGGCCAACCAGATGCCCCAATGGGAAACCAGCAAGCAGGATCCAAGCACAAGAGCAACTCTCTCCTCCTGTGGTTTCCAGCAACTAGTATTTAGACCAACTGTGGAAGCAGAGCATAGCCACCCTGGCTAGGAGCCACCCATAGCCCTCTCCTCCCTCCAGGAATTTGTCTTATCCTCTTTTAAAGCCATCCAGGTTGGTGGCCTTTCCTGCTTCTACCATGGCTATGCTCTGCCTACATGGTCAGCGGCAGAGAGTTGCTCCTGTGCTCGGATCCTGCTTGCTGGTTTCCCATTGGGGCATCTCATCAGTTACTGTAAGAACAAGATCCTGGACTAGATGGGCCATTGACATGATCCAGAAATGTACTTCTTACGATGATGATGAGAACCTGTGTCACCTGCCTCTGCAGGTACTCAAAGGGTCTAACTTGACTGTTCAGCAGTGGAATTTGCTGCCAAGGAGTGTGGTGGAGTCTCCTTCTTTGGAGGTCTTTAAGCGGAGGCTTGACAGCCACCTGTCAAGAATGCTTTGATGGTGTTTCCTGCTTGGCAGGGGGTTGGACTGGATGGCCCTTGTGGTCTCTTCCAACTCTACGATTCTATGATTCTATGACTTTGCGTCTTGGAGGGAGGCACTTATTGTCCTTTTCTTGGTATTATGGATTTTGTGTTTTTATGTTGTAAACCACACTCTGATCTTTGGATGAAGGGCAGTATATAGATGTAATCAACAACAACAGCAATAATTTTCTGGATTCCTGCTTGCAAAACAGAGGCTGTCTGCTGCCCACATGTCGGCTTCTTCTGGCTTCCTTTGGAACAGGAGTTCACCGTAGCATGTAAGAAAACTTGGAGCCCACCCCAGCCCCCCCAAAGATTTGAAAACTGTTAATCACGGCTAAATTAAGACAGTTAATCAACCCCCCCAGAAACTGACAAAAGATTGTCCCTCGGGCATTTTACCTTGAACATCTTTAGAAAATGATAGTTCCAGCTTTCCACTTGGCTACTCCCATAAGCTAATTCATTTTCTTCAGAAGCAGCTCAAGGTCAGCTTTTATGACAGTGTCAGCCTTAAATGATGCCTCGCCTCCATCCCGCTCGGCTGTTGTGACCGATACTGATAGCTGAGTTGTCAAGGAGATGCCACCGGCCACTCAGGCGGGAGGTTAACTAAGGAGAAGGAACTTAATGCCGCAGACCTTCATCAATCTTCATTTGGGGAGCAAAAAGATTCCCGCTGCAGCCGTCGCCGAAAGGTGATTGGGAGCATTTGCAGGGAAGGTGGAGAAACGAGAGGAGAGGGCCGTTCCTTCGCTGGTGCCCCAACGCACGTGCCTCAGCTCTGCCGCCATTTCCCACTCCCGTCTCATAAGAAGAGTCTGCAGGATCAGGCCAGTGGCCCATCAATTCAATCGACGAGGAAAGAAACTGCACCTGAAACTTCGGCAACAATTTCAGTGAAATTCTCATGGGTGGGGGTCAAGGTTTTGGGCGTGCTTACTTGCCTTTAAAGTATAAGAAAACAACAAGAGATCAAGTTTAACTATGCCCCATGTGAAGAAGTAAGCCTCACTGAGGTGGGCTTCACTCTGGCCTTTCAGCGATAGCAGTCTTCGGTTCCACAGGCCAAGGAAGAAGCCGAGGCAGAGATGAGATGTGGAAGAGGAGGTCCCCGTCTGCCTGGAGATGCCATTGAAGACTGAACTTGCGACATTTTGCATGTAAGGCAGATGTTCCGCCATTGGATCCACAAGAGCACTTTCTCCACCTGTGGCTTCCAGCAACAGGTATTCAGAAGCATGGCTGCCCCTCTGACCACGGAGCCAGAGCAGAGCCATCACGGAAGAGAAGATGTGTGTGCAAGGGGGGAAAGTAATTGGAAAGCCTCTGCGTACAGCAGCTGGGTGCAGATTCTGTTGCTGAGCACCTAAAGAACTGAGCCCCTTTGCTGCTTCCCACTCATATTTATTATCGAAACTGATCTTAATCATTACTCCCTATGTAAGGCCATCTGATTGATTTGGTCTGCTAGATGCCACTGTTACATATTCTGTGAAACCAAAGGACACTGAATATAGATGGCAAAAGATGGCTTTTGGGTTATTTTTTAGTATGTCACCACTAGCATCGCCATATTTCAAACAGTGAAAACCCTGGATTATTCTGTGTAGTTGTAATAATAGTGATTGGTTGCACATGCACTGGTCTGTTAATACAGTGGAACCTCGGTTTATGAACACCTCGGTTTACGAATTTTCGGTTTACGAACGCCGCGGACCCATCTGGAACGGATTAATTCACTTTCCATTACTTTCAATGGGAAAGTTCGCTTCAGTTTATGAACGCTTCAGTTTATGAACAGACTTCCGGAACCAATTACACCCATGCTTCGGGTTAAGTACGCTTCAGGTTGAGTACTCCGCGGACCCGTCTAGAACGGATTAATCCACTTTCCATTACTTTCAATGGGAAAGTTCGCTTCAGTTTATGAACGCTTCAGTTTAAGTACTCCGCGGACCGTCTGGAACAGATTAATCCACTTTCCATTACTTTCAATGGGAAAGTTCGCTTCAGTTTATGAACGCTTCAGTTTATGAACAGACTTCCGGAACCAATTGTGTTCATAAACTGAGGTACCACTGTAGTGCACAAAGTACATTTCCCTATGGGTACCCAAAGAGGCCTGGTCCATATTTAACAGCTGAACATATCCTTGTATTGTCTACGTATTTTGGCTGGGGGAATCATAGAACAGTAGAGCTGTAAGGTCCCCTAAGGATCATCTAGTCCAACCCCCTGCAATGCAGGAATATGCAGCTGTTGCATGCAGGGATCAAACCTGTAACCTTGCTGTTATCCGCACCACGTTCTAACCAACCAAGCTCTTGTATTCCTGTCATTCTTTTCCTTTGTAAGGGTCATGAAGAACCAGATAATAAGGAAGCAGTTGGAATTTGAGAAATGAGAAACACAAAGGTTTTGTCACCCATCGCAACAATGATCCCTTCTCTGCCAGGCAGGGCGACAGAATGTTTGCAGATCGAAAGTCCTCGGGGATGAAGACTATGTGACAAATTAATACGGAAAAGAATAGCACATTTATTGTTGACGCATCTGTATCCCGTGGCCGGTTGACACAACAGCTTCATTGCATTGCTTGGGCAGATTATGCTCAGCAGGCAGCGATATGAAAGGCTGCGTCAGCTCAGTTTTGAAATGTGAATGCGGATCGCAGGGAAGCACCTCAGTTGCTGGGGGCTTATCTCAGCAGTGCAGCTGAGTTGGAAGCAGCAGGAACGGAGGAGGGCAGGAGCAGATTCGGGAAGGGGCAAGAAGAAGGCAGAAGGTCTCGGGTGGATGTCACACGAGGGCAGGCTGGGGGAGAAAGGAAGGAAGAAGGGAGTTTACACCCGGCCAGTTTTCAACTCTTTAGGTGGAATCCAGGAAGAAAATTCCCTTTCCGGGTTTAAGTACTGTATGGAGACTCAAGCCAGATTCCCAATTAGTCAGACTTTTACATCAGTTACATTACAGGACAAAAGTCCAAAAGTGTCTGTGAGATCATATCTATTAGCATACCACCTATACGTAAAACCATACCAAAACAAACCATCATTTTGGCTGCTTATTCTTTGCCCAGCCACCTTCAGTCACCATCTGCCACCCAACCACAGTCCTTGAAAACACTTACTCAGTCCAAGGTTTTTGTTACAGGTAGGTAGCCGTGTTGGTCTGAGTCGAAGCAAATTAAAAAAATCCTTCAGTAGCACCTTAAAGACCAACTAAGTTTTTATTTTGGTATGAGCTTTCGTGTACATGCACACTTCTTCAGATACACTTGAAACAGAAGAGTCAGACCCTTATGTATATACAGAGGGTGGTGGGGGTGGGAGGGAATGGGTGATGGGCTGATGGGAGTGGTAAACCTGTAGATGGCTGTTAACAACTGCTGATGACTGCAATTGGTCCTGCGGGTTTTTGTGTTTTTGTTTTGCTGTGCATGCAGAGCCCTCCTTGCGCCTTATCTGTCATTTGTTCTCCACTCTAGCACTGAGCATGAGGCTCCTCCTAAAACTGGTTCTTACCAGTTTAGTGGTTGGGCCAGACCCTCGTGTACCTGAAACTGGGATAACTGGTAATGAGTTTCTCAGAATTTCCACCTCACATGTCTGCTCAGAAGTAAGCATCGTAAAGCAGAAGCGTACCGCTTACAACCACATGCCTTTGTGGGGATTGCACAAATGCGCCATGCTTCTCATTTTAAAAAGTTGGATTCTCTGCAGCCTGAGAAGCGATGGAAGGAACCGTTTTCTCCAGGTTCCTTCCATCGCTTCTCAGGCTGCAGAGAATCATGAAGACCTGTGGCATTTCTACAATGAATGACTTGTGCAGAAGCATTCCTGGGGCTGAGAAACATTCCTGGGCAGAACAGGTAGGTTTCCAGTGCCACCACCGAGAAGGCCCTATCTCTGGTTGTCCCTTGCTCGGCCTCTGAAGGGAGGAGCATCTGGAGAAGAGGACTAACTTTTAAAAGAAGTCCTTGCTTATTTATTTATTTATTTTCACAAAACTTAGACACCACTTGATTGTTAAAAGAGAGAGAGAGAGCCCTCAGAGTGGTTAAAGAAAAAGATTAAAAAATTAAACTACCAATAACAAAAAATAACAATAATTTAATACCCGTGCACGCAGGAAGTAATCAGCTGCTTCTACAGTAATTGAATCACAAATCTGAAATATGGTGTTTTGACATCTATTGAATCATAGAATCATAGAATTGGAAGAGACCACAAGGGCCATCCAGTCCAACACCCTGCCAAGCAGGAAACACCATCAAAGCATTCTTGACATATGCCTGTCAAGCCTCTGATAAAAGACCTCCAAAGAAGGAGACTCCACCACACTCCTTGGTAGCAAATTCCACTAACGAACAGCTCTTACTATCAGGAAGTTCTTCCTAATGTTTAGGTGGAATCTTCTTTCTTGAAGTTTGAATCCATTGCTCCGTGTCCGCTTCTCTGGAGCAGCAGAAAACAATCTTTCTCCCTCCTCCATATGACATCCTTTCATATATTTGAACATGGCTATCATATCACCCCTTAACCTTCTCTTCTCCAGGCTAAACATACCCAGCTCCCTAAGTCGTTCCTCATAAGGCATTGTTTCCAGGCCTTTGACCATTTTGGTTGCCCTCTTCTGGACACGTTCAAGCTTGTAAGTATCCTTCTTTAACTGTGGTGCCCAGAACTGGACACAGTACTCCAGGTGAGGTCTGAGATTCATCCCATCCTGTGTGGGATGCGTGTGCACGAAGCAGACACAGAAAAAGAGTGCTACAGATTTTAGAGGTTCCTTTGAGCCCAATATGCAAGGAATACAATTCAACAATGCTTCCAGGACTACAGTTCCCAGAGTCATCTGAGTTACTTCTAGACCAGTTTAAGGTTGAAGAATGATGCGTATACCCACCAAGAAGACTTGCAAATTCAGCGCCAGCCTCCAGCCACTGCACTTGTCAATGTGCCAATGAGCCAAAGGTCCAGGAATATTTATTTCGACTCCTGGGGTTGAGCTAATACCTCATCACCCCTAATAGATCACTCTGCATTACTGCAACTAATACTTTTCAAACATCAATTACCTGCTTACTCTAATACATGGGTGTTTGGTTTTTTTAAAGCAGTTAATGAAAGCCAGCTGTAGTGGCTCAGAATAAAGATTAAGTAGCTGTCTAGTTCGTCTCCTTAGAATGGGCTTTTACTTTTTTTCTTTTAGCAAGCGAATCCAGCTGCCCTCAAAATGATTGACAGCCCTGTGATGTAATTAGCTGCATCTACAGTTTGCAAAACTCATTAAGAAGGGAGTGGTGTGTGTGTGTAAACTTCAGTAATGTTCATATCAGAGCCATAGGTTAGTGACACAGCATTTGCGTTGCATGCAGAAGGTCTCAGGTTTAATCCCTGGTATGTGGGTGGCGCTGCGGGTTAAACCACTGTGCTGCTTGGGCTTGCCGATCAGAAGTCGGCGGTTCGAATCCCCGCGACGGGGTGAGTTCCCATTGCTTGGTCCCTGCTCCTGCCAACCTAGCAGTTCAAAAACACGAAGTGCAGGTAGATAAATAGGTAAGATAAAAATACCGTTGGTGGGAAGGTAAACAGCATTTCCCTGCGCTGCTCTGGTTCACCAGAAGCGGCATAGTCATGCTGGCCACATGACCCGGAAGCTGTACGCTGGCTCCCTCGGCCAATAAAGCGAGATGAGCGCCGCAACCCCAGAGTCATCCGCGACTGGACCTTGTGGTCAGGAGTCCCTTTACCTTTACTTTTACCTTTGGGAGAGACTCCCTGCCGGAAATCCTGGAGAGCAGAAACCAAGAAATGTTTAAATCTCTCTATGCTGCAGCCTCTGAATCATGTTAACAGGGAAATAAAAATGGTCTGAAACCACATGCTCTAATCTAGGTGCTAAACACATAAACGCAGATATTGCACAGCTGTAGACTTCCATCTACAGTGGTGCCTCGCTAGACGAATTTAATTCGTTCCACGGGTCTTTTCTTATAACAAAAAAAACGTCTAGCGAATCCCATAGGAATGCATTGAAATTTTTTTTGAATTTTTTTTTGCCCATAGGAACGCATTAATTGAATTTCAATGCATTCCTATGGGAAACCGCGATTCGCTAGATGAATTTTTCATAAAACGAATTCGTCTAGCGAGGCAACCTCCACTCGAAAAATCCTTTCATTAAGCGGAAATTTCGTTAAGCAGGGCATTCGTTAAGCGAGGCACCACTGTACCTCCAAACATCGTTCGACTTGTATTCTTAGCATTGTCTTCTAAGCACCCACCCCAATAAATTCATTTTTAGGTCCAATTATTTCACCTCCTATAGGATCAGACCAACACAAAAAAATACTATGTGATCCACAGCATGATCTTACTTTCTGGAGAATGGAATCTTACTCTGTAGTTTCCTGATCATTTAAAATGGCCAAGGCCAAACGCCTGAGTAAAAATAAGAAATAATGCAGATTAAAGGGGGGCCCTTGATGCAGAGCTCCTTTCTAAATGACAATATTCCATTTTACAAAATTTAGGAACGGTTTCGTACTATCCTGCTCTCACTTTTTTCTACCCCAAATTTACCTTTGGAAGTTCTCTTTCAACCCTATTATGAGCCTTCTGCATACGCAAAAATATAAAAAAAGCAGATCATTTAAGCTTATTACTCTTACAAATTAACTTTATTATACTCCTTATATGATTTTACAAAATCGCTTTCACAAAACAGTCTTGATCCTTCTTAATCTATTCACCAATAATTAAATTGATCCTCTTTGCAATTGTTGTTGCTGCCATAGCCTTGTAATCCTGGTTAAGAATTGCTGTTGGATAGTCTGATTTCACATTAGTGAGTTCTTTCCTTTCTTTCAGCATCAAAACGATTTCTGCCGGTGACCAGGATTCCGGTAGGTACTTATCATTTACTGTATTATTTATAACTACAGTCAATCTAAGAACTATGTTTTGAAAAAGACTGAAGGAATTATATGTGCCCGGCCCAAATTGTGCTCATTTCTTCATGATGGATCCAGCCTTTCTTCCAATCCTCCTCCCTTCCACTAAACTTATCTTTCAATTCCAGATTCTTAATTTAAAAAAGTATTTCCTCCCATGCACCCTCCTGCTTTCACTTACAAATAGATCATTTCTCTTATTAATAAATCCCTCGTGTAACCTTTACCAGCTTCTCAAATTATAAATATATGCATCCCTGGGGTAAAATTCAGTATGAAAATTGTTTTATTTCTCTTTCAAGTTAATTCACAAATAAATCCTGAACCACCGCCGATCTGTGTGCTCCCCATCTTCTCTACCATTAAAACTGCAGGTTTCAAGGCTGTGTAGTCAGATATTATTTTGACCAAAATCTCACATCGTGTCATGTTTTTAAAACATTTCTGGAATTGCCGAGTAAAAAGATCTACACTTGCTCGGTGACTAACCTATTTTCCTCTAACCAAAAGCCCCATTTTCTCTTTTCCTCTTCGCTCCTGAATTAAGACCTCAAGCATTTACCGGGCCACAATCAAGTTCCAGATTCATTAGTCAACTGAAAAAATAAACAATGACATGTTTAACTAGGGCTTATTTTCTCAGTCGTTATATAACTTCAACAGCTGCATTTACCCTGCTTATGAAGTCCCTTTCTCAGTCTCTTGCCACAAACTCCTTAGCGCCTTTTCCTGTATTAGTCACTGTCTGTCTGCAAAACATTTGACAGTCCAACCACCTTGTTCCATTTATATTTAATGCCTTGCTCCTCATAATATCCATTAAGAATTTATCATCTTTCTCCTGTTCAAAGTCACAAAAAGAAGGTCGGCTGATGCCAAGGGCAGAATCCAACATAATCGTTGAGTGGACATTCTGTCAGTGGAAGGATTTCTGGTTGCGCAATGGAATGGTCTCCTCCGTGACTCCCTAATAATAAAAATAAAAATAATCCCCTTGGAGCAGATTTGGGGAAGGTGGAGTGTGGGAGCAGAGGGGCAAAAGTCCCAGTACATCAGCAGAAATCCTTGCACCGGCAGGATGAGGTAACTGAATACTATCCTAAGATTTCCAAACAATGAATTGTTAATCGGTTCCCCCATCTGAAAATTTCACCCATTATTTGGTCCCCAGTAGACCCATTCTAAAACTGAACTAAAAGCACCCAAACTAAGCTATTTCTTTTCTTGTGCATACTGTGTCTATTTCACAGAATAATAGACTTATAGGGTGGAAGAGACCCAAAGGGTGGAGTGCCCGGCCTCAGTTCCAGATCTGTCATTGTCACCTGTGCTCATCGAATATGGATTGCTGCACAAAGCCAACCATTTCTATTGTTGGTGGGGTTTTTTGTGGTTCTCAAAAGAGAGAATCCTTGGTTTATGGAGAGATGTACGGCATAGGGTGGGCCAAAGCTTATTTCTGATGCAGTATTGTAACATTTCTCTGATGGAAATAGGGACATCCTATTTAGTAGTAGTAGTAGTAGTAGTAGTAGTAGTAGTAGTAGTAGTAGTAATTTTATTATTTATACCCTGCCCACATGACTGGGTTACCCCAATGAAAATAGGGATATCCTAAGGAAAAGCAGGACATTTTGGGATCAAATCAGAAACCGGGATGGCTTCTGTAAATCTGGGACTGTCCTTGGAAAATAGGAACTCTTGGAGGGCCGATTGTAAGAACCTCGATTGCTTATTACTGAATTTCTTGTTGATCTCTGTTTTTGACATTTTCACCAGGAAGACTTGCAAGATTTCAACCAGCCACCCTTCAACCACATAAGGTCAAAACTGCATGAGTTAAATGTGCGCATGATGTGGATGTACTGTGTTTCTTCCTCAGCTGAACCCCCCTGCCTCTTTAGAGCTTCCTGGGCATGTTGAAAAATTAACCGAAAGGACAACAATTTTGCATAAGTTGAAAGACAAAGGAAGGTACACGTTTCCCATTTTTGTTTTTTATTCTGCTTCTTTCAGCCTAAGGCGTTGCTTTTCTGACGAAAGAGGCCCACCATGCTCCCAGGAACTTCCCTTCCCCTTGCTAGCCACTGTGCCTTCTGTTCGGAAAACAGGACATGGTGACTCTTGGGCGCCATTTATCTTTTGGGGATGCAGGTGGCTCTGCCACTCAGGTCTCTACAATTCCATGAACCGCTCATTACTCACAGGGTAAGCTGGGCCTTAGCCACCGACTAACTGTCCGCTCATATAAAGACCTCCTTCTCTTTCCCGCTGTTGCACCTGTTATTCCCCTGGGTTCTCAGGTTCACTTGGCTCGGGGTTTTCAACCTGGTCCTCTTCAGGTACTTGGTCACCGTCCCGGGGTGCTTCCACTGCTTCTCCAGGGTTATGAAATGAAGACTCTTCAGTCTGCAGTTGCTGAGATATCAGCGACCTGCCTGTTCTTTTATTGACAAAGGATCCTTTCGCTAGAGAGATGGAACTGTAAGTCCGCTGAGATACGTTGTCCTCTCTGTCTGCTGCTGCTGCGCTCTCCAGGGCTGCTTCGCTCAAGCGATGGCTCGGTGCTTTCTCAGCATCCTCTGCTTCCTGGGGCTCCTCTTCCTTCTGGTCATCAGAAGCTGGCTGGTTGACAGGACTGGGTTCTTCCTCCACAGGAATCTGGCTGCCACGGCGGGACCCTTGGCTGTGCCTCGACTGCTGACTAGCACGGCGGGATTCCTGGCTTAAAGGCGGCGGCTGGTCTTCTTCAGGCTTTGCTTCAGCTGTAGCACTATCCTGCTGCACTTCCAAGGCCTTGGCCACCACTCCCTCACCGCCAGCGCCAAGTCCAGATGGCTTTGAAGCAATTGCTGCCTCTTCCAATGCTATTTGATTCAGGGCTGAAAGTGAAGTGACTGCTGTTTGTTGACACTGGCTTACCAAAAACTTGCCTGTCTTCCTGTTCAACCAAATTCCATCTGGTAGAGAAACTATGCTGTACGTCTGCAGAGCTACATCCTCCCCTTCGGTAAATGACACAATGCTCCCGAGCGTTCCTTGGCTTTCAGAGGGACCTGGTTGTTCAGTTACTTCATCCACAGATAGGTGGGTATGCAGTTGAGATTCATGCTGTGCAAATAGCTGGCTCTCTTTGCGGGACCCTGGCATCTCCACCTGTTGGGTGTCTTTTGGGAACCCTGGCATCTCCACCTGTTGGCTGTCTTTGCGGGACCCTGGCATCTCCACCTGTTGGCTGTCTTTGCGGGATCCTGGCATCTCCTCCTGTTGGCTCTCTTTCAGGAACCCTGGCATCTCCACCTGTTGGCTGTCCTTGCGGGACCCTGGCATCTCCTCCTGTTGGCTCTCTTTCGGGACCCCTGGCATCTCCTCCTGTTGGCTCTCTTTTGGGGGCCCTGGCATCTCCTCCTCTTGGCTCTCTTTCGGGGGCCCTGGCATCTCCTCCTGTTGACTCTCTTTTGGGAACCCTGGCATCTCGTCTTGTTGGCTCTCTTTCCGGGACACTGGTGCCTCTGCCTGTTGGCTCTCTTTCCGGGACCCTGGCCCTTCTGCCTGTTGGCTCTCTTTCCGGGACCCTGGCCCTTCTGCCTGTTGGCTCTCTTTCCGGGACCCTGGCCCTTCTGCCTGTTGGCTCTCTTTCCGGGACCCTGGCCCTTCTGCCTGTTGGCTCTCTTTCCGGGACCCTGGCCCTTCTGGCTGTTGGCTCTCTTTCCGGGACCCTGGCCCTTCTGCCTGTTGGCTCTCTTTCCGGGACACTGGCCCTTCTGCCTGTTGGCTCTCTTTCCGGGACCCTGGCCCTTCTGGCTGTTGGCTCTCTTTCCGGGACACTGGCCCTTCTGCCTGTTGGCTCTCTTTCCGGGACCCTGGCCCTTCTACCTGTTGGCTCTCTTTCCGGGACCCTGGCCCTTCTACCTGTTGGCTCTCTTTCCGGGACCCTGGCATTTCTGCCTGTTGGCTCTCTTTCCGGGACCCGGGACCCTCTGGTTGTTGCCCACTTGTTTGCAACTCTGTATCTTGGGGCTCTTGGGCCTCTAGTTGGGGAGGCTGCTGTACCTCTGCTTCTGCTTCATCACCCCCACCAGGGACTGGTTCTTGTTTTTCTTCCTCCTCTACCTTAGCTTCACCCTGGATTTCATCACTCTCTGGGGGCTGATCCTCTTTAGCCTTTGGTTGATCATCTACTGGACCAGGAGCCTCACCATATCGAGGGCCATATATTTTTGTTAGGTAGTCTATAAACAAACTCTCACTGGTCTGTTGACTTGCATATCTTACTTCTATACCAGATCTTCTGTCCAGGTAGAATGTTTCCTCTTCAGGAAGTTTCTGATGGTCCTCTGGTTGCACTTGCTCATTTTCAAGTTGTGCTGGCTTGTTCTCATCTGGCTGTTGTGGCTGTTGGCTGCTTCTCCGAGATTCCTGTACAGTTGGCTGTTGAGATCCTTGAGCATCTGGTTGCTGGCTTTCATCCATCAATTCCTGCCCTTCTGGTTGTTGACTCTCATGCTGCGACTTCTTGCGTTCTACCTGTTGACTACCACGTCTTGATCCCTGTCCTTCTGCTTGTTTTTTGAGAGAAGTTCCACTGCTGGGTAAAGTGTCAGGAGGAAAGTCTGTCTGTTCATGTTTATCCACCAGTTCTTTATGTCTAAAAATGCTTATTTTGCTATCGGTCTGCAGTGTTTTATCTACGGACATTTTATTAAGAGATTTTTTCTTTCCTTCCACCTCTTGATCACCTTGCTGGGATTTCTCAACTTCATGGCTGCTGAGCTGAGCTTCTGCCACTTCTTCTGGTTTAGCTTCTGAATCTTTGGGAGCAGCAATCACTTCTTCGGCAGTTTTCACTTTTTCTCCAGCATCACTATCGGCATCTGGTTGCTGAGAAAGACGAAGAACTTCTGCAAGAGGTTTTCGCTCCCAGATTTTACTTGTCTGCTGACCCGTGCATTTCAATAACTTCCCTGTTTTTTTGCTGATCCAAGACCCATCCTCTGTCGGTTTTCCTGCAGGCTGCTCTGCTGCTTTCTCTACACTTTTCGGGTAACCAGCAGATTGTAAAATTGCAGCGAGTGGCTTGTGCTCCCAAATTCTACTGGTCTGCTGGCTTTCACATTTCATAACTTTCCCTGTCCTTTGGCTAATCCATGTCATGTCCTCCTTGGTTTCAACTTCATTCATAGGTTGTGTTATGGAAGGTTTATGGCTTTGTAGGACCTGGTGGCTAATGGATTGATGACTGCCTCGGCGTGATTCATGTCCTGGGACCGGCTGACTGTGTCGGGATTCCTGGCCTACAACTGGTTGACTGCCTCGGCGGGATTCGTGTCCAGGGATCTGCTGACTGCCTTGGCGGGATTCATGTCCTGGGAGCTTCTGGCTATGCCGGGATTCCTGGCCGGTGAGCTGTTGACTTCCGCGGTGGGATTCATTTCCTGGGAGCTTCTGGCTATGCCGGGATTCCTGGCCGGTGAGCTGTTGACTTCCGCGGTGGGATTCATTTCCTGGGAGCTTCTGGCTATGCCGGGATTCCTGGCCGGTGAGCTGTTGACTTCCGTGGTGGGATTCATTTCCTGGAAGCTTCTGACTATGCCGGGATTCCTGGCCGGTGAGCTGTTGACTTCCGCGGTGGGATTCATGTCCTGGGAGCTTCTGGCTATGCCGGGATTCCTGGCCTCCAAGTGGTTTACTGCCTCGGCGAGATTCCTGTCCTGGTTGCTGCTGGCTATGTCGGGATTCCTGGCCTCCAGCTGGTTGACTACCTCGGCGAGATTCCTGTCCTGGTTGCTGCTGGCTATGCCTGGATTCTTGGCCTATTAAAGGTTGACTCTGACTGCCTCGGCGGGATTCATGGCCTGGTTGGTGCTGGCTATGCTGACTGCCACGACGGGAGTCATGACCAAGTTCCTTTTTGAGAGATGACATGCTAGCACTTACGCTGCCAGGAGGAAGGTCAGGCTGCTGGTTTTCCTCTATCAGTTCCTTATGCTGAATAATGCTGATTTTGCTCTCAGGTCGCTCCACCTCACCTTTATCAGAACTTGGTGTCTTTGGGGCATCTTGGTCCATTGCTAGGCCAGTATCTCCACTTTCCTGGTGTTGTGTCAAGTCCTCGATTTCATCATTATGTTTCTCCTCCTCACTATCTTTGATTTCATCACATTGTTTGTTTTCCTCATTGATTTCATGTGCATCTTCTTCATTAATTTCACCAATTTCCTCATTGATTTCTTCCTTGATTCCATCATTATCTTCCTGTCCTTCAGTATCTAGCCCACCTTCATTTGCGTCACTGCTCTCAAGGGTTTCCTCTGGCTCATCCATTCTTCTTCCATCTGCATATGGCTATGCTAGGTTGTTCAGTCTCCAGAGCAGGACGTCTGGAGTTTCCCGAGGTGTCTGTTAACTACTCCAGTAGTATGCTCTTTTCCTTCCTGCTTCTGTTCTTTATTCAGGGCTGCTCTTTACAAAAACTATTTTGAGGCCCAGATGGATTCATGGCTCTTATATTTAAAAGCCCTGTGACTTAGTGCTTCATTCTGAGTGTGGCCGCTTTCCTCCAATGTATTCCTTCCTTTCCGTTGCTAATAACTACCATGTTGTTCTAGAAGCTTCAGAACTTGGTTTCCATATATCTATGACATCAGTTATTATTCTGTTCCATCTGTCCTTTTATTTAACAACAAGCAGGACCTGAACAGGGCTTCAGATAGAACCATACCCTTGGAAAGTTTGTAAATGACATTGGAGCCATCATCCTGAGGTGCCAACAAGGACAATTTAATGAAAAACCTCTTGTATTTTAATCCTGAAGACCTAAGCATCTAGATCCTTAGATCACGGTCAGTTTTCTCATTTGTAAAAATATGAATAGTAGTTTATCGTTGTTTGAACTGTTTTTATATGTGATCTTTTAAATCACTAAATCACTTTGAGTTGTTCTATATCATTACCTCATTTCATGATTAATACACATGCGCAATAAGCACTAGCAATTTCTGCTGATTCCCACCATGTTCTGCTACTATGTGGTTGGGAACCTGTGCTACGTACAGTAGAACCTCTACTTACGACCGCCTCTACTTGGACCCGATCCAAGTTGTGACCGCGGCAAACCCGGAAGTAAATACCGGGTTTGCCATGATCCATGCACACGCAGAAGCAGCTTCTGCTGTTTGCGTACATGCAGAAGCGGCTGCCGCCGCCTGCACACACGCAGAAGCGCATTGCCGCCGAATGCGCCTGCGCACAATGGTGCTTCTACCAGCAACCTGGATCGGCTTACGGACGGACCTCCGGAACTGATTACATCCATAAGTAGAGGTTCCGCTGTATAGCCATTTGCACCATGTAGCAACTTATGTTCTAGCTTTGAGCTGTATCTTTGTGATTCACATATTAGCTGTATTTCTGCCCCAATGTGTGTGTGTGGGGGGGGGTGGCGGTGGCAGGGGGGCGGCTGCAACTTGCAAAATCATCAGCTTCATTTATAACATCACTTACTAGCGTGAGTGAAGGAAGGATAATACTTATTCAATATATCCTTCCCTACTGTCTTTAACATCCGAACAGTTGGGCTATGGGCCTGATCCAGAAGGCTCTTCTTACATTCTTACGTTAAGAGGACGGTCTTCAGCAGGTGCCAAAGAAAATAGAGATGGCGCTTGCCCAATATTCAAGGGGAGGGAGTTCCAAAGGGTAGGTGTCATGACACTAGAGGCCCCATTACTACACTGCGGGACACAGAGCTCCTGATAAATCTGCAGGAGTCTGTCGTCTGCAGAGTGCAAACCCATTATCATGGGCAAGACGTTAGGATTTCTCTTGCCCCAGTGTCAATCACTAGACACTTCCTTATGTGGTGGTGGCCGAAAGGGCCACAATAAATGTGATAATGTGTACCCCTGGAAATCCTTGAGTGCGCTTCTAATAGGGAAGTTATGGCAACCTGTTGCTTTATGAAACAGATGATTTTGCAAGTTGCCCCCCCCCCCAAAAAAAAATTGGGGCAGAAATATAGCTAATATGTGAATCACAAAGATGCAGCTGTAAGCTAGAAAAAGAAGTTGCTACATGGTGCAAATGGCTGCAGGTAACACAGGTTCCCAACATGTGTACTAACAAAGTATGGCAGAATACAGTGGGAAGCGGTGGGAATCAAAGCTTTAGTCAGCAAAATTGCCATTTCTTATTGCGCATGTGTATCAAACATGAAATGAGGTGATGATGTACCTGATTGGTGAAAACTGGAATCCTTTGTTTGCAACTTTTTAAATACCACTGCCAGAACCACTGTGCATGGTTACAGTTTTTGCGGAATAATTCAACAGTAAACCTATTGCCTTGCAATAAACGTTGGACTCTTAACTCCTCAAGCTTGTTGTTGTTTAGTCGTGTCCGACTCTTCGGGACCCATGGACCAGAGCATGTCAGGCACTCCTGTCTTCCGCAGTTTGGTCAAACTCATGTTCGTAGCTTCGAGAACACTGTCCAACCATCTCGTCCTCTGTCGTCCCCTTCTCCTTGTACATCATCAGGGTCTTTTCCAGGGAGTCTTCTCTTCTCATGAGGTGGCCAAAGTATTGGAGCCTCAGCTTCACGATCTGTCCTTCCAGTGAGCACTCAGGGCTGATTTCCTTCAGAATGGATAGGTTTGATCTTCTCGCAGTCCATGGGATTCTCAAGAGTCTCCTCCAGGACCATAATTCAAAAGCATCAATTCTTCGGTGATCAGCCTTCTTTATGGTCCAGCTCTCACTTCCATACATCACTACTGGGAAAACCATAGCTTTAACTATACGGACCTTTGTCGGCAAGGTGATGTCTCTGCTTTTTAAGATGCTGTCTAGGTTTGCCATTGCTTTTCTCCCAAGAAGCAGGCGTCTTTTAATTTCGTGACTGCTGTCACCATCTGCAGTGATCAAGGAGCCCAAGAAAGTAAAATCTCTCACTGCCTCCATTTCTTCCCCTTCTATTTGCCAGGAGGTGATGGGACCAGTGGCCATGATCTTGGTTTTTTTGATGATGAGCTTCAGACCATATTTTGCGCTCTCCTCTTATTATTTATTTGTTAAACATTTAACAAAGATCACAGGGTGGTTTGCAACATATACTGTACTCGAAGAGGATCTTGATGCTTGAGTATAGTTGATGACAGTTCCTAAAGATGGAAACAGACGGAATAATAGAAATCAAATGACATTATATGAGAGTGCTTGGTTATGACCTGGGTTTGAAGCCTCACTCAGCCACAAAACTCACAGTATGTGGCATTGGGTACAGTCACGGCTTCTCAGCCAGACCTTCCTCACAAGATTGAAGTGGGGATGAAACGAGGAGGGGAGAGAACCTGGAGCTCCTTGGCGCAAATGGTCGAATATAAATGTAGCAAATAAATTAATAGCAATGACTCCCAGTGTCACTGATGCCAGCCATCGACCACCTTCCCTAATCTTTCATGCCGGCCAAATTTCACTCAACTACAGGGTACAATCTGCCTCCGACCCCCCAAATCTCCTCAGGATTGTGCTTGCACAGTTTAGCGGATAAACGAATAATTATTAGAAAGCTGAGGTGATTTTAATCTGTTCAGTGGACAAATGAGTAAACATTAGAAAGATGAGGTAATTTTGACTTGTTTTAGCATTTTAACTGTCGTATGTTTTAAAGTATAGTTGTGAATTTTTTTTTTACTGTTTTATCATAAACTACTTCTGAGGTTTTTTGTTTTTTTTAAAAAAATCCACAATCAAGCGGTGACTAAATTTTGTGAAACACACATACACACTTATGAAACTTTCTTCTGGCAAGGCCTTCTCCCCATCCCTTCACCCCCCAAAATCCTTAATTCGCTGAGGGATGAAGAGCTGACTAGTTTCCCCTCAGCCGCCCATTTTCCCCTCAAGGCTTCTCTGCCTTTTGCCCCAGGCGGACTTTCCCTCAGCAACTGACTTTCCTGCCTGACCGGTAGCTACCTTTCTTCACCCAGGAGGCAGCCCTCCGGCCAATCAAAGCCTGCTCTTTCCCCAGATCCAATCAGAACATATTTTACTCAACGCAGGTGCCGCCCCCCTGCGTATTAAATGCGCTCGTCTCTCCCCCAGCAGGGCAGCAAATGGCAGGAACAGCGCAAGGCCTCAGGCAGTCACAGTTATGGCTGCTGGACGTCAACAGAGGCCACAGAAATCAACAACAACAACAACAACAACAACAACTAAATAAATTATTTATACCCCGCCCATATGGCTGGGTTTCCCCAGCCACTCTGGGCGGCTTCCAACAAAAGATTAAAAAATAAAAAAATAAAACAGTCATTAAAAACTTCTGCCTTCAGATGTCCTCTAAACGTCAGATAGTTGTTTATTTCTTTGACATCTGATGGGAGGGCGTTCCACAGGGCGGGCGCCACCACCGAGAAGGCCCTCTGCCTGGTTCCCTTTCTTTAAAAAAAGGTCCGTAGGCTGCCTCAGCTCTCCCCACGGAGGAGGGCATTGCCTGCGTCGGGAATCTGGACCCCAACCACTCTAGGGAGCGATAAAAAGCCAGGCGTCGGCGCATTCGCAAGGCAATGGTTCCTTCTCCTTCGTTTCTGATTCTTAATGGGTGGATAAATCACAGAGGGTATCAGAGGCTGACCTGATATTCCATAATGATAGTTATTATATTGCAAGTGTCCCTCGGAGAGCCTGAGCAACTGAAGTGGGCAATTGCTTTCTTTTTAGATTTAATTAGAAAAAGAAGATCTGCAGATGAAAAATATCCGGGCGAGATCAAAGTTCCATTAAAACAAGGACCTCTGGAAGAGCTGTGTTTTTGATGACTCTTGCTCTGGGACTTTGGCACGCCTTAAACTCCCAGGCAGAGCCTGCAAAGTTGAGGGGATCATTGCAGGGAATGAAGTGGCCGCAAGCCGTGCAGAAACCAGGCGATTTGGGCAATTCAGAGTGGCATGGCTGTCTGCACATGCACGAGGGATAGGAACGCAGCAGGGAGCAGGAACCTGCAGCTGGACTACAGCAAGATGACCACTGGCCACTGTAGAGTCTTCTTTGGCAATCCCTCGTAGCCGAGTAAGATTGTCTTTCATAAACACGGTTTTAACAATGAGTCCGTAAATGACTGTGGAGGCCAGTTCTGGATCCACACGTCCTTCCATAGTGGGTAGGTTGGTTTTGGGTGGGAGTTGGTCACAGTGTGGATTTGCCAAGCGTGCCTTCCTCTTAGCACGTTAATCCCTTGAGTCCTGAGTTTGAGTGTCTTCAAAGCCCATGACACCTTTGGTCAAGGCTATTCTTTAATTATAGGGATGCGGGTGGTGCTGTGGTCTAAACTCTAAAGAAGAAGAAGAAGAGTTTGGATTTGATATCCTGCTTTATCACTACCCGAAGGAGTCTCATAGCGGCTAACAATCTCCTTTCCCTTCCTCCCCCACAACAAACACTCTGTGAGGTGAGTGAGGCTGAGAGACTTCAGAGAAGTGTGACTAGCCCAAGGTCACCCAGCAGCTGCATGTGGAGGAGTGGAGACGCGAACCCAGTTCCCCAGTCTACCGCTCTTAACCACTACACCACACTGGCTCTTGGGCTTGCCGATCAGAAGGTCAGCGGTTTGAATCCCCGCGACGGGGTGAGCTCCCATTGCTCGGTCCCAGCTCCTGCCAACCTAGCAGTTCGAAAGCATGCCAGTGCAAGTAGATAAATAGGTACTGGGAAGGTAAATGGAGTTTCCGTGCACTGCTCTGGTTTTGCCAGAAGTGGCTTAGTCATTTTGGCCACATGACCTGGAAAAACTGTCTGCGGACAAATGCTGGTTCCCTCGGCCTGTAAAGTGAGATGAGCACCACAACTCCAGAGTCGTCTGCGACTGGACTTAGCTGTCAGGG
The DNA here is from genome assembly GCF_965207765.1 of Zootoca vivipara. Lineage (NCBI taxonomy): Eukaryota > Metazoa > Chordata > Lepidosauria > Squamata > Lacertidae > Zootoca > Zootoca vivipara. The sequence continues at coordinate 133,073,206 of NC_142582.1, read as the reverse complement.
GTCCTTTACCTTTACCTTTTTGTTGTTGTTCTTGTTCTCCAATTGGAGCGCTCGTAGGCAAGTGTATCCAAATTGTTGGTGTTTATACTAGATTTTTTTAAAGATTTGCCTTGAGACAGTGCTATAAGCTCTAGAAGAGAAGTAGGGATGACGTTGAGAAACTATAGGATAACTGAGCTCTCGATATTGTGGGGTCAATTCCCTCCAAGGGTTCAAGTACAGAGACTCACACCAAATTCCCAGGCTTGACTCAGTGAGTAATGCATTGCAGGGCAGAGTCCAAAGGGTCTGCAGAGCATTTCCATTAGGAAACTCACTATAATAGATATACAGCATCGTAGCTGTTCATCCTGTACCCAGCCACCTTCCGCCACCCCAGCACTTCACCACCTCTCATCAAGCCACAGTCCTTGAAATGCAACTTACTCAACCTTTTTTCTTTTTCTTTTTACTGTACATGTCAGAACCCTCCTTGCAAGGCCATCTTAAGCATATTCAGCGCCAAGGTGCAAAGATCCGCCCGGCACCCCTGGGTTGCCAGAGTTGTTGACCTTTTTTAGGGAGAAAACCCCCAAAGTTGTTGATCTCCGGACGGGATACGCGTGCTCCTATTCGTCAGGTTTTGTTGCTGCCGTCGGCAGTGTTGGCACGCGGCGGACCTCATCTAGAGAGGTTTCCTCCACTGCCGCTTGCATTCCCCGGTGTTCTGCGCTGGCAGCCCATGTTGGGCAAGAGCCAACAGCTGAACGGAGAAGAGCCCATGGGAACGCTGCGGGGTCTTCTGCTGTGGGCAGCTTGGCGCAAGTTCGGGGGTGAGCGTTGGAGTCCGGGGAAGAGCCGCCTGCAGCAGAAGAGCCCGCGGCGCTCTGACAGGCTCTGCTCTCCTTGGATGTCAGCGGCTCTTCCCCGGACTCCAACACTTGGCCCTGGACTCTCAGCCTGGTGCCCCTGAGAGCCTGGCGCCCGGGTGCCGTGCACCCCTAGCACCAACGGTTAAGACGGCCCTGCCTCCTTGTACCTTATCTGGAGTAGTTTTTCACTTTAACATTCAGCCCTTAGGTTCATGCCTATGTGACGCTGGCCTCACCAGTCATGAAATTCCACTCAATTTCAATATTCAACCTCAACCCCTAGTGATTGCACGAGGCTGGCAGGCGGGTGACCTGAAGAAGGATGCTGTGTAGTGCCCCTGTAACCTGTTTTCAGAGCTAGGCTGATGCTTCTCCCCTGCCAAGTGGGGCCTTGGGGTCCCTTCCATCTCTCCAATTCCATGACTCTATGAAAAGCAGCTTGTGGGGAAAGAGAAAGCGGCAGGGAAGGGGTTCATTACTTTTGTCCTACCTTCTCGGTGCCAAGTTTTTTCGGCCTCCTTTGCATTGGAGAAGTACCTGAGTTCTCAAGAGGCTATGGAAGCAGAATGTGTAGTCCTGACACAGGTCACTTAGCAGCTAGGAAATAGCTAGCTCAAGGCTGGCCAGCTTTTCATACCAAGTGGATTGCAAGGGTATTTTGACACAGAATCACAGTTGGAAGAGATACCCAAGGGTCATCTAGTCCAACCCCCAGCAATGCAAGAATCTCAACTAAACCTATGCTGAAAAACCACCAAGGAAGGAGGTTTTCTGTGGGCCACACATGGAATTAAGTTTCCATATTGTAAATTAAAGTGTTTGCAATATATTTAATATTCTTTAATATGCACAATTAATATATTAAATTAAAAGCATGTAATTAAATACACAATAGATTTAATAGATTCAATTATTAAGCAGATTTAATACACAAACAAATGTATACGCTTTCGTTAGAAATGCATGACACAAAAAATAAAGCTTTAAAGATTTAAGATGTTTTTTATTGAATGTTGCCAAGGTCCACAGCCCGCAAGCTGTGGACTGGACCACTCTGAGATAGAAAATTTCCAGCACACACAGGATAACACAGGAACTGTCTTAAATCTGAGTCAGGCCTTTGGTCCACCTAGTTTGGACTGCCTACACAGCTGATCTCAAGGGTTTCGGGCAGGTGAGATTCCCATCCCTACCTGGAGATGCCGTCGGGGATCGAACCTGTGACCTTTTGTGTGCAAAGCAGGCCCTTCCAGGTGATGGCCCTTCCAGGTGATGACTCATTCCAGTGGCCCTCCATTTATCTGGGTGATTTACAAACTTGTAGAACAGGCCCTCCCTCGCAGCCCCTGGTCCCTATGTTTATTTTGTGGGAACGGAGAATTGATTGTTATCCTTTACTTCCCTTCGTTTAAGCAACTTAGGTTTCTGGTTGATTGATTCGTATTTATAGCCAGACCTGACAGGACAGCATAGCACAGCACAGCGCACATGTACGGCAATTATTCACAAGTGACAAATGCCCTTCAGGCCCTGTCTGCTGTCGCCAGAATCTTATCTTATTACAGTGGACGCTCGGGTTGCGAACGTGATCCGTGCGGGAGGCATGTTCACAATCGCAGCGTTCGCAACCCGCAGCGCCGTGTCTGCGCACACACGGGTCGCAATTCGGCACTCCTGCGCATGCGCAAAGCGCGATTTAGTGTTTCTGTGCATGTGCGAGCGCCGAAACCCGGAAGTAACCCGTTCGGGTACTTCCGGGTTTGCGCGGTGTGCAACCCAAAAAGACGCAACCTGAAACGTCTGCAACCCGAGGTATGACTGTACATTCTGGAGACCAGGAGCCCTGTGTGGATAGTGCCATTATACAGTTTAGTCACTAGGTGGCACCAGAGTTTCTTCTTCCTGGGCAGAGGAGTTTCCCACAACTGGCTTGTCTCATTTAGCAAGGAGGTGAGACATTTGTCCTCTCTTTTTCTGAGTGGCCAATGAGAGGCCTGAATCTCTGTTGTCCCCATGTATTCTGGGGCCCATAAATCCCATCAGCAGCACCGGTTCTCTCCTACTCTCCCATGGACTTCAATGGCCCTGGCTGTTATTGCTTTTGCACTGCCTCCTGCCTGTGCACAGGAATGCCTGCAGGTCGCAAGGAATTGTGGGACTTGTACTTCTCTAGAGAGAGCATCGCATATATCTGTATATTTCATAAAATCCATATGTTGCTTGATTGCGGAAAACCTCAAAGTGATTGACAAAATGAATAAAACAATAAGATCCTTAATAAAAAACAAGTTTAAAAAATTAAAGCCAGCAATAAATAAAAAACACACCAGCATTCTAAATATTTAGGTAGGCTTGCCTAAACAAAAATGTTTTAAGCAGGCACTCCAAAAGAGGACAGTGAAGGAGCCTGGCTGTTGTCAATAGGGAGGGAGTTCTGAAGATAGAAGATGGATTCCTTCCAAATCCAAAACGGGTATTGCGTGATATCAATAACCATGTTAGTTCCACAGATCGAAGCAGTTGAATGGGCACGTATGGGGTGAGGCAATCTCACAGGTCAACTGGTCCCAAGTTGTTAAGGGCTTTGTATATGAACACTTGAATTATGAATTATGAATTCTGGTGCTGGAGGAGACTCTTGAGAGTCCCATGGACTGCAAGAAGATCAAACCTCTCCATTCTGAAGGAAATCAGCCCTGAGTGCTCCCTGGAAGGACAGATCGTGAAGCTGAGGCTCCAATACTTTGGCCACCTCATGAGAAGAGAAGACTCCCTGGAAAAGACCCTGATGTTGGGAAAGATGGAGGGTACTAGGAGAAGGGGACGACAGAGGACGAGATGGTTGGACAGTGTTCTTGAAGCTACGAACATGAGTTTGACCAAACTGCGGGAGGCAGTGGAAGACAGGAGTGCCTGGCGTGCTCTGGTCCATGGGGTCACGAAGAGTCGGACACGACTAAACGACTAAACAACAACAACATATGAACACTTTGAACCTGGCCCAGGAGCAAATTGTCAACCAGTGCAGATCTCTGAGCACTGGTGTCATAAGATGACAATATTGTGTAACTGTTTAAAATCCAACACAGAAAAAGCTTGCTGGGTGCAAAAATCACCAGGAACAGTTCCTGGTAAAGGAGAAGCAAAATCTTCCTAATGTAGTAACAATCACTGCTGTGGAAAGCTCTATAAAGAAGATCTAATCCAGTGTGCTTGAATCCTGCTTGTGAGTTTCCCCCAGGCATCTGGTTGGCCACAGTGAGATCAGGATGCCGGAGACTAGATGGGCCCCCTTTGGGCCGGATCCATATCATTTCGTCAAACGGAAGCAGGACTACTTTAACAAGCTAAAAACCCACAAGAATGTAATCATGAAGTGGGAGGTTAAATTGCCAGGCAAAATACGTCCCGTAGGCTGAAGCCAAGCTGTGTGCATGCAATGTAGTCCTAGGTGTTCAGGCCTCCTGGAGCTCAGGAGCTTCATGTGCATAAGAAAAGACAGAGAGGATTCTAAAACCCTCCAATGCCATTTGCTGGTAGCTGGCAGGCTGCTCATCCCTGCTAAGACAGGGCCAGCGAACAGGGGCGTCTTACCCATAGAGGCTAGTGGCGCGGGGCGCCAGGAAAGAGGCAGAGGCTGGACGCGGCGCCTCCTGGCAATCCCTCGCTGCCCTCGCCCGCCTCCGCCATGCCGCGTCAAAGCAGCGTCGCGCCCAGAGCCTCCGTCTGCCATGGCCACTGCAGCATGAAGCGGCCAGCTGAGCTGGGAGGCAACGCGTCCAGCCTCTGCCTCTTCCCCGCCAGAGGAGCCGCCCTCCAGCCACTGCCCGCCTCCTCCAGCCCCGATGGCAGCGCCGTCCTCCCTAAAAACAGGGGGGCAGGGGGTGAAGGGAGCTTTGCACCGCAGCGCCGGATATGCTTAAGACGGCCCTGCTTGGATGTCTGTAGTAGAAGCTCACAGGAAGGTCACTGTTGTTTCTCTCCCGTTCAGAGAGGGGGTTGGTCTTCCCCAAATCCAGAAGTTGCCCTTTCAGCCGAGCCCCTATGCTGTGGGAGTCAGAAGGGCGCAATAGCAGAGTCCCCTCCCCTGCCAGCATACATTACAGCCTGGGTTGCGTTCCGCACGCAGGTGAAGTGAATAAGGGTAATAAACTTCAAGCGGCACTTTGTTAAAAGAGGGTAATTTAATTTTAATGCTTTTGCAGAAAGCCTCCTTTTCTTCAAAAAAATAGAGGCCTGCAGCTACTCCTGCCTGATTGGACAAGTGCGTCAAAGTTGTTAACATTAAACGGGAGCTATTTTAACGGCATTATCCGCCCCCACAGCCCAGCTCTCGCTTATCACATTCTCCTGGATGCAGCTAAGGTTATTGTGCTCGGGCTCCCAGCCATGTGAAGGACTTGTCAAATTATCATGTTTAGGGAAAAATGGGGAAATACTAGGCAGAGAAGAAGAAAGAAGGGGAGGTGAAAAGAGCTTTCTGGCTGCAGCTGGCTCGTGTCATTTGAATGGCCAGAGCCATTCAGCCAAAGTCACGATATGCCTTTCATTTTAATGCGGGCTCCATTGAGGCACCTCAAAGCGCGCACACACAAAAGGAGCTAATTCCCAGGTCTTAATTCATGTTATTACACAGAACCGTACTGCAGAGGTAGGGGCTGGAGGGATGTTTGACAAAGCAAGCCCTCCTTAACTCGGCCGGTGAAGTGTCGGTGGGTTCAGGCATGACCTAAGACCAAGAGTCAGCTAAAAAAAGAATTTGTTGGAACATCAGGAAAAAGAACAAGAATGACAAGCAAGCAAGTGGCAGGTCCTCTGCGAGGGAAACACAGAGAAATGCTATTGGGTGACAGAGAAAAGGCAGAACTACTCCAGTAGGAGAACAAAATGGGCTAGCAAAATTCAAGCTGCCATGGTTTTGTAGATAAATAATTTTTTTTCTGACAACTGGGAACTTCAGACTGAAGATCAAGGGAAGTAAGAGTACCACTGTATTCTGCTCTGGTCAGACCTCACCTGGAGTCCTGTGTCCAGTTCTGGGCACCACAGTTCAAGAAGGATACTGACAAGCTGGAACGTGTCCAGAGGAGGGCAACCAAAATGGTCAAAGGCCTGGAAACGATGCCTTATGAGGAACGGCTTAGGGAGCTGGGTATGTTTAGCCTGGAGAAGAGAAGGTTAAGGGGTGATATGATAGCCATGTTCAAATATATAAAAGGATGTCATATAGAGGAGGGAGAAAGGTTGTTTTCTGCTGCTCCAGAGAAGCGGACACAGAGCAATGGATTCAAACTACAAGAAAGAAGATTCCACCTAAACATTAGGAAGAACTTCCTGACAGTAAGAGCTGTTCGGCAGTGGAATTTGCTACCAAGGAGTGTGGTGGAGTCTCCTCCTTTGGAGGTCTTTAAGCAGAGGCTTGACAGCCATATGTCAAGAATGCTTTGATGGTGTTTCCTGCTTGGCAGGGGGTAGGACTGGATGGCCCTTGTGGTCTCTTCCAACTCTATGATTCTATTCCTAACGAAAAGGCCTCAGGTTGGTTTTTTTTGGGGGGGGGGGGGGAATATTGTTTTAAACATTTTTAAAACCTCATTGTAGATCATTTTCCAATAGCCTTTAACCCTTTTACATGTCCACCACATGTGAAAAAATGTTCCGTTTCTTTGCATTTCCAACACAGATCTGACCCAAATTGGGGCACCTGTAATTTTTGACTTGTTCATATAAACAATCTAGAAGTAGGGGTGAGCAGTGAAGTGGCCAGGTTTCCTGAGGATACAAATTTGTCCGGGGTCGCTATGTTCCTATCCTTAATCTCCTTCTCCAACTAATTCAGAGCACGTTCAGAGATCCCAGAACTGACATTCCAAACAGCAGGGCTGGATCCAGTTTCCAGATGAGGAACACACACACAACCCATTCTGCATTCTGCTTCTCTTTTCCTCTCTTGGCTTCTTCTTCCTGCATTTCCAATTTACTAATAAATTGCACAAACAGTAGTGTAGGAAGCTGCCATCTGGAGAAACCCCAAGGATTTTCTGTGTAGGAAGACAAGTCTGATCTTGCACGGCATGGAGAGTCTCCTGAGGCCATTTCTTCCTGTGGTTCTCAACTGCTGGAGCATTTTAGCCACAGGGCGAATCCCATGATGTGGATTTTGGAACATTGCTAATGTTCCAAAGCATCTGGGGCTGTTTTGTTTAGGAAATAAGTGAACATGGGTTTATGAAATTATTCACAATGTGGAAAAGCAGAAAGATAGATGTTCCCCCTCTCCTGCCTCTTATAAGCACTAGAATTCAAGCTCATCCAATGAATCCATGGGATCCTAGAATGGTGAGGTTGGAAGAGACCCAAGTCCACTCCGTTCTGCAGGAGATTTAGGATAGATAAAAGGAAGTGCCAAAGTTAAACAAAATAATCAATTAACTTCTGGAACTCAGTGGCACAAGACCCAGTGATTTCTGCTGTCATTGACGGCTTAGGAACACAGGAAGTTGCCTTACACTACCTACAAAAGATGATGGTACTTCACCCCGACTAAATTGGCCAAAGTGCATAAAAGGAGATCTAAGAGATGTTGGAAATGCGAAGAAACAGAGGGGACATTCATACACATGTGGTGGGGATGTAAGAAAGCTTAGTTAGGAATATTGGGAGATGATATACCCAGAAAAAAAATGCTAAGGTTGACATTTTCCAAAATAACGGAGATGTTCCTTTTGGGTATAATAGAGGGTGAGATACCTAAGTATGTATGAAATATTTTTCTTTATGCACAAATGTGGAAGGACAAAAACAGTCCCAACAAAAGAGGATTGGCAGTATAAGTTAATAGAATATGTGGAGTTAGCGATGCTGTCTTCAAAGATAAGAAACCAGGATCAACATACTGTAAGAGATGAGTGGGGAAATTTAGGAGAATATTTAAAGGATTATAACAGTTACATAAATCTCTAAACAAAATAAAAAAATAATCCTTCCAGTAGCACCTTAGAGACCAACTAAGTTGGTCATTGGTATGCTACTAGAAGAATTGTTTTTATTTTGTTTCGACTACAGCAGACCAACACGCCTACCTACCTGTAAATAAATATCCAAGTAGGACTAGATTTATGAACAGCAGCTAAAGCAATTAAAAGGTGTATAAAGATATGTAGCAGAACTAGAAGTAAAAAGGAACCCATGGGGGGGGGCGAAGTCGAATAATGTAGAAGGATTATGAAGAATATTTTGAAATGGATGTACCAATTTACTGTTAAAGTGTGTGTGTGTGTGCGGCGCGCACACACACACACACACACACTGAAAGCAGCAGAGCTCCTGAATTTTTCGTTGTTGTTCAGTCGTTTAGTCATGTCTGACTCTTCGTGACCCCATGGACCAGAGCACGCCAGGCACTCCTGTCTTCCACTGCCTCCCGCAGTTTGGTCAAACTCATGTTGGTAGCTTCGAGAACACTGTCCAACCATCTCGTCCTCTGTCGTCCCCTTCTCCTAGTGCCCTCCATCTTTCCCAATACCAGGGTCTTTTCCAGGGAGTCTTCTCTTCTCATGAGGTGGCCAAAGGATTGGCCACCTCATGAGAAGAGGTGTTTCCTGCTTGGCAGGGGGTTGGACTGGATGGCCCTCATGGTCTATTCCTACTCTATGATTCTATGATTGGAGCCTCAGCTTCACGATCTGTCCTTCCAGTGAGCACTCAGGGCTGATTTCCTTAAGAATGGAGAGGTTTGATCTTCTTGCAGTCCATGGGACTCTCAAGAGTCTCCTCCAGCACCATAATTCAAAATCTAGTCCTACTTGGAGATTTATTTACAGGTAGGTAGCCGTGTTGGTCTGCCGTAGTTGAAACAAAATAAAAAAATTCCTTTTAGTAGCACCTTAGAGACAAAAAGCTCCTGAATACCAGTTGCTGAAAACCACAAGAGGGGAGAGGGCTGCTCTTGTGCTTCGATCCCGCTTGTGGGTTTCCCATTGGGGCATCTGGCTGGCCACTGTGAGAACAGGAGGCTGGTCTAGATGGGCCCTTGACCGTGATGCAGCAGGATCTTTTATTCTTAATCCAGGTTACGAACAAATCCCACTGCTGGAAACAGGACGTAGGACTGGGCTGGCCCTTGGTGTGATCCAGTAGGACCTTCCTTGTGCTTTGATGGACTTAAAACAAAAAAGGAGGAAAGTTCTCCTTCCCCACACCTTCTTAGAATAGTACTGCTGTAGAGATCGGAGACTCGATTTATTCAAGCACGGCAGTCTAGTGTAGAAATTTCCTTCCTGCAAGGCCTTTCACAACCAAGTCACTTTCTCGGTGCAGAATGTCACCCGCACACTTCATCTTCAAGGTTAGAGACACTTTCATGATTAATCGCTCTGTCTTCTAAGACCTTTGCCATCACTGGCTTGGTCAAGTGCTAATTAACCCAAGTCTACAGTTCTGGAAGATGCTCCTGACCTTGATAATGACTCTCCCTCACAGCCAGCTGTGCTGTGGTGGTGAGTGAATGTCTTGTGTGTCCTCTGGATGCCAAGGGCAGTGAGCAGAAGGTCACCCAGGGTCTCTGACTGTATGAACATGAACATCAATAATAACTTTGGACTGAGTGCTAGTGGTCTGTGGGAAGCAGTGGATCTTTGGGTTTCTTCCTGCAGATTTTGTAGCGGCCAAACCCAGCAGAAGACTCATAACTTGAGGAGTTGCAAGCCTACACTTGGTAGACCATGCAGATAATGGGTGACAACATGCCCAAACCGAGTACAATGGATTTCCTTTATGTCCCGTGATTTTGCTTATAGCTTTGTCAGTTCCAGAACATAAAGGGATGCAATCATTTTGTAAGATAAGATTAGCATAAAAGAGGACTCTGCCCTCCTGTTGTTTCCAACAACTGTTATTCAGAAGCATTGCTGTCTCTAACTGTGAAACCATTGTGGCTAGTAGTCATTCAGATCCATCTCTATGAATTCGCCTAATCCTCTTTTAAAGCCACCTAGGTTGGTGGCCTTTGTCCATGGAGTTTTCTTGGCAGGGATACTGGAGTGGCTTGCCAGTTCCTTCTCCAGGTGGATCACGTTTAGTCAAAACTCTCCACTATGACCTGTCCATCTTGGGTGGCCCTGCATGGCATAGCTCATAGCTTCTCTGAGTTATTCAAGCCCCTTCGCCACGACAAGGCATTGATCCATGAATTTTATACAAGGCAGGCTTAGGCAGTATGTGGACCGAGAACTCCCAGAAGTGCAAGCTGGATTTCGAAAGGGCAGAGGAACCAGAGACCAAATAGCAAACATGCGCTGGATTATGGAGAAAGCTAGAGAGTTCCAGAAAAACGTCTACTTCTGCTTTATTGACTATGCAAAAGCCTTTGACTGTGTCGACCACAGCAAACTTTGGCAAGTTCTTAAAGAAATGGGAGTGCCTGATCACCTCATCTGTCTCCTGAGAAATCTCTATGTGGGACAAGAAGCTACAGTTAGAACTGGATATGGAACGACTGATTGGTTCAAAATTGGGAAAGGAGTACGACAAGGTTGTATATTGTCTCCCTGCTTATTTAACTTATATGCAGAATTCATCATGCGAAAGGCTGGACTAGATGAATCCCAAGCCGGAATTAAGATTGCCAGAAGAAATATCAACAACCTCAGATATGCAGATGACACAACCTTGATGGCAGAAAGCGAGGAGGAATTAAAGAACCTTTTAATGAGGGTGAAAGAGGAGAGCACAAAATATGGTCTGAAGCTCAACATCAAAAAAACCAAGATCATGGCCACTGGTCCCATCACCTCCTGGCAAATAGAAGGGGAAGAAATGGAGGCAGTGAGAGATTTTACTTTCTTGGGCTCCTTGATCACTGCAGATGGTGACAGCAGTCACGAAATTAAAAGACGCCTGCTTCTTGGGAGAAAAGCAATGACAAACCTAGACAGCATCTTAAAAAGCAGAGACATCACCTTGCCGACAAAGGTCCGTATAGTTAAAGCTATGGTTTTCCCAGTAGTGATGTATGGAAGTGAGAGCTGGACCATAAAGAAGGCTGATCGCCGAAGAATTGATGCTTTTGAATTATGGTGCTGGAGGAGACTCTTGAGAGTCCCATGGACTGCAAGAAGATCAAACCTATCCATTCTTAAGGAAATCAGCCCTGAGTGCTCCCTGGAAGGACAGATCGTGAAGCTGAGGCTCCCTGGAAGGACAGATCGTGAAGCTTTGGCCACCTCATGAGAAGAGAAGAATCCTTGGAAAAGACCCTGATGTTGGGAAAGATTGAGGGCACTAGGAGAAGGGGACGACAGAGGACAAGATGGTTGGACAGTGTTCTCGAAGCTACGAACATGAGTTTGACCAAACTGCGGGAGGCAGTGCAAGACAGGAGTGCCTGGCGTGCTATGGTCCATGGGGTCATGAAGAGTCGGACACGACTAAACAACAACAAGGTTGGTGGCCATTGCTGCTTCCTGTGGCAGAGAGTTCCATCGCTTAACTATGTGCATGGCAGGAGTCTGTGCATGCCAACATGGACTGGGAAACTAATGCCATTGAGGCAATACTGCTCAGATGTTCAAAGGCGTGCAAACAGCTGGAGTTTAAGAAGCTTTGAGTCACTGCAGGCATTAATAGAGTTATTGGAAATACTCTGAAAAGTGTGTTTCGTCTCTGCATCAAAAGACGGATTCCTGTTGGGCAGGTGAAGGTCTTCCTGCCCCCCCCCTTGCAAAATGCTATTATCAGCATGAATGCAGCTGATGGGATGGCCTGACTGCCAGTTGGAGGGAAATTATCACAACTGTGGGAGAAGAAAAGGAACTGCCTTGGATCAATGCATCAAGTTCCTTTGCAAACCTGCAGGCTAGTCTGTCTGTGGGCAGCATGTTACAAGGCACTGGGGTGGTGGGGACATATAAGGACACAAGAAGAGCCTGCTGGATCAGGCCAATGGCTCATCGAGTTCAGCATCCTGGTCTCATGGTGGCCAACCAGATGCCTGTGGGAACCAGGGAGCAGAACATGGGCACAAGAGAACTCTCCATTTATGGGGTTCCAGCCTGTGGAATCCAGCAAACCAAGCCAGATTCTCCCTCAGTCAAACTCAGTGATGGGATCCTTTCGCTGCCAAGGGACAAGATGCAGGCAAAACATGACCTGGGCAAGGACCGTCCATGTTGAACATGGGCAAATTTGCTTGTGAATCGGCCCCCAGTGAGCTCATAGTTGATCGGAGGTTTGAACGAAAAGTCCAACATTGCAGTGGATTGTGCATGTGAAAGCATCTACACACCTTGTATTCTTCTTGAGTACACAGCACATAGTTAAACTATGGTGGTGAACTCTCCTTCCATGGAGGTTTTTAAGCAGAGGTTGGATGGCCACCTGTTCCGTATGATCAAATTGAGATTCCTGCATCCCAGGAGATTGAACTAGATGACCATTGGGGTCCCTTCCAACTCTATGGTTCTAAGAACATAAGAATGACCTTCAGGATGAGGCCAATGGTCCATGTAGTCCAGCATCCTGTTCTCACAGTGGCCAACCAGATGTCGATTATGAGAAACCAGCAAGCAGAATTCAAGCACAAGAGGAGTCTCCTCCTTTGGAGGTCTTTAAGCAGAAGCTTGACAGGCATATGTCAAGAATGCTTTGATGGTGTTTCCTGCTTGTCAGGGGGTTGGACTGGATGGCCCTTGTGGTCTCTTCCAGCTCTATGATTCTATGATTCCCCTCTTGAAGTTTCCAGCAACGCCATCTACATTGGTGGCCATCACTGTCTCCTTGGGGAGCCAGTTCCATAGTTTAACCATCTGTCCTGGATGCCGAACAGCTCTTACTGTCAGGAAGTTCTTCCTAATGTTTAGGTGGAATCTTCTTTCTTGTAGTTTGAATCCATTGCTCCGTGTCCGCTTCTCTGGAGCAGCAGAAAACAACCTTTCTCCCTCCTCTATATGGCATCCTTTTATATATTTGAACATGGCTATCGTATCACCCCTTAACCTTCTCTTCTCCAGGCTAAACATACCCAGCTCCCCAAGCCGTTCCTCATAAGGCATCGTTTCCAGGCCTTTGACCATTTTGGTTGCCCTCCTCTGGACACGTTCCAGCTTGCCAGTATCCTTCTTGAACTGTGGTGCCCAGAACTGGACAGAGTATTCCAGGTGAGGTCTGACCAGAGCAGAATACAGTGGTACTATTACTTCCCTTGATCTAGATGCTATACTCCTATTGATGCAGCCCAGAATTGCATTGGCTTTTTTAGCTGCTGCATCACACTGTTGACTCATGTCAAGTTTGTGGTCTACCAAGACTCCTAGATCCTTTTCACATGTACTGCTCTCAAGCCAGGTGTCACCCATCCTGCATTTGTGCCTTTCATTCCCCCCCCCCCAAGTGTATTACTTTACATTTCTCCTTGTTAAAATTCATCTTGTTTGCTTTGGCCCAGTTGTCTAATCTGTTAAGGTCATTTTGAAGTGTGATCCTGTCCTCTGGGGTATTAGCCACCCCTCCCAATTTGGTGTCGTCTGCAAACTTGCTCAGGATGCCCTCAAGCCCATCATCCAAGTCATTGATAAAGATGTTGAATAAGACTGGGCCCAAGACAGAACCCTGTGGCACCCCACTAGTCACTACTCTCCAGGATGAGGAGGAGCCATTGATGAGCACCCTTTGGGTTCGGTCAGCCAGCCGGTTACAAATCCACTGAATGGTAGCATTGTCTAGCCCGCATTTTACCAGATTCTGGGGTCCTTTCCAACTCTGCATTTCTATTATTCTATGAACTAAGGGCTCATCCACACTTACCTTTCCCCCCATGCTTTCTAGGCACAGGTCTGTGCTTCAAAGCGCCATGTCCAAACACTCTTTGTTCCTTTGGCGCTTTCCCTGCTCTTTAATGCTGAATTGGAACAAAGGGCAATTTGGGTTTAGGGCGGATTGCCTTTTGCTCCGATCCAGCGGAAAAGAGTGGGTTTTCTCAGGGAAAGCACTGGGGCAAAAATAAAAGGTGCTTGGACATGGTGCTTTAAAGTGTGGACCTTTGCCTAGAAACATGGCACAAAACGAAGTGTAGATGAGCCTAAGTGCTACCTAAAGAAGGACTTTCTTTTCTCTGTCCTGAACCTTCCAACTTTCATAAAAAAATTCCTTCAGTAGCACCTTAAAGACCAACTAAGTTTTTATTTTGGTATGAGCTTTCGTGTGCATGCACACTTCTTCAGATGCACACTTCTTCCAACTTTCAGTTTCATTTGGATGTCCCTGAGTTCTTGTGTGAGAAAAACTTTTCTCTATCTGCTCTCTCCGTGGGAGGAATCGTTTCCCAGCACTTCCAGACCCTCCAGGTGCCCCTATTTCCCAGGGACAGTCCCAGATTTACAGAGGCTGTCGCGGCTTCTGATTCGATCCCAGAATGTCCCGCTTTTCCTTAGGATATCCCTACATTTGTCAGAGAAATGTTGGAGGGTATGCAGTCCTGCTTTGAAAGGTTTAGGGTAAGTGGTTCTGCTCCAGCTCATTGCAAATAGAAAGGAAACAACAGAGTACCGTAATGTTTGGAGACAGGATCGCAGTCTGAGCTCCCACACCCAAAGTCACGTCAAGAAGAATTAAAATAAGTAAATAAATAAAAAACCCTGTCACACAACTTTGTCTCTCTTTCTCTCTCAGCTGGGTGCAGGTATAGTTTATCTTCAGCAGCAACAGCCGCCGCATCTGATGGGTTCTATCCCTCAAATGTGGTGTGTTTTCTGGGGCCGCGGAGTGTGTGCTTATTGTAGGCACTTTCATCTGTGAAATTGGATGCACAAGTCAACGTAGGCAAAGGCCTCTGCTTTGGGTAGGATCTTGGGCCTCCTCCTCATCTCCTTAGCAGCTTGTCGTGAGCCCTTATTGCCCGGGCATTAACAGAGCCGGTTTATTATACAGTCATTAATCACAGGAATCACAGCTGAAGGGCCTCCTTCCTTGGAGGTTGTAAAGCAGAGGTTGGATGGCCCTCTGCCGTGGATGCTTTATTGAGAGCCCTGCATTGCAGAGGGTTGGACTAGATGACTCTTGGGGTCCCTGTCAACTCTACAATGGCCACCCAACCTCTGCTAAAAGGAGAGTCTGCCACCTTCCAAGGGAGCCTTTTCCACTTCAGGTAGTGAAGCTCTTGGGCAGAACTTCCTTGTCTGGACAGGAGGCTGCTGACAGTTTGCTCAGCTTCTCAAACTCCTTGGCTAAGTGGGGCCCTTTCACAGACCAGCAATTCCCAGGAAACCACCATGATCTGCCCATTCTCTCTCCCGCCCCAGCGAAGGAAATAAAAACAACGCCCTCTCCTATGTCTCCAGGAGCTCCTGTCTACCTGCTCCATTGTTTCAGAGCACGGAGGTGAAATATGCTTAAATGATCTGCAGCTAATTAGCAGTCGCTGGCCAAAATGCAAAGCTGATTACGTCTTCCACCGCAAGGGGACCCCCAGCTGGTTAACCGGCCAAAAGCGGTTACCTTAATGGACTCATTATCCTCATCTTTTCAGTTCAAATTAAGCTGCTTGGCAGAATGAGATCTCTTGCAGGCTGCGGGGGCGGGGATGAATTGTTTGAATCAAGGGTGATTTGTTATGAATTAGGAAGAATCAAGATCATTTCTGCAGAAAAGATTTATTTATTTATTTAATCGGGGTACTTTCTACCCTGCTTTCCCCATGTCAGAAAGAAAATGCTGGATGGGCCAGCTTCCTGTGTTCCTCTTCCCAAGGCAGTGGAATAGATCAAAGAGATGTTGTTGTTGTTGTTTAGTCGTTTAGTCGTGTCCGAATCTTCGTGACCCCATGGACCAGAGCACGCCAGGCACTCCTGTCTTCCCCTGCCTGCCGCAGTTTGGTCAAACTCATGTTCATAGCTTCGAGAACACTGTCCAACCATCTTGTCCTCTGTCGTCCCCTTCTCCTAGTGCCCTCAATCTTTCCCAACATCAGGGTCTTTTCCAGTTATGGTATCTGCCTAAATAAAAAAAATTCCTTCAGTAGCACCTTAAAGACCAACTAAGTTTTTATTTTGGTATGAGCTTTCGTGTGCATGCACACTTCTTCAGATACATTTGAAACAGAAGTGTCAGACCCTTATATATATACAGAGGGTGGTGGGGGTGGGTGGGAATGAGTGATGGGCTGATGGGAGTGGTAAACCTGTAGATGGCTGTTAACGACTGCTGATGACTGCAATTAGTCCTGGGGGTGGGGAGCAAGGGCTGAGGCACTAAAGAAAGCTTGATCATGCATAATGAGATAAGAATCCGATGTCTTTATTCATCCCAGGTGGCTCCATGGTTTTAAGCTTGGAAATGAGTTCCAATTCAGCAACTTCTCTTTCCAGTCTGTTCCTGAAATTTCTCTGTAATAAAACAGCTGCTTTGAGATCTTGTATAGAACCTGTGCCTAAATAAAAACCCCTGTCACAGGGGTTTTAGGTATCTGCCTAAAAGCAGCCGTGGGAACTTCAACCTTCCTTCTTTTGGGGTTGTAAGGGAGATGACCAGCACAGCTGTGGATGGGACTTCCATGCTGGAGACTGGCAACAGATTTTTCCTGGCCAGGGAGCTATTCTGCAGGGTTTTGTGCTGCTTCAAAACTCTGCATCGCTTGCTTGACCCAAGGGGGCAGTGGGGCCAAGGAAACAAGGCTCCTAGCCAGGATGGCTCTGCTCTGGCTTCTCAATTGGAGGCAGCAAGGCTTCTGAATGCCCGTTGCTGGAAGCCAGAGGAGGGGAGAGAGGTTCTTGTGCTTGAATCCTGCCCGTGGGTTTCCCTTTGGGTTATCTGGCCGGCCACTGTGAGGAGAGGGTGCTGGACCACATGGGCCCCCTTTGGCCTGATCCAGCGGGCTCTTCTTATGTAGGAGTATAGCATCTAGATCAAGGGAAGTAATAGTACCACTGTATTCTGCTCTGGTCAGACCTCAACTGGAGCACTGTGTCCAGTTCTGGGCACCACAGTTCAAGAAGGATACTGACAAGCTGGAACGTGTCCAGAAGAGGGCAACCAAAATGGTCAAAGGCCTGGAAACGATGCCTTATATGAGGGACGGCTTAGGGAGCTGGGTATGTTTAGCCTGGAGAAGAGAAGGTTAAGGGGTGATATGACAGCCATGTTCAAATATATGAAAGGATGTCATATGGAGGAGGGAGAAAGGTTGTTTTCTGCTGCTCCAGAGAAGCAGACACAGAGCAATGGATTCAAACTACAAGAAAGAAGATTCCACCTAAACATTAGGAAGAACTTCCTGACAGTAAGAGATGTTCGGCAGTGGAATTTGCTGCCAAGGAGTGTGGTGGAGTCTCCTCCTTTGGAGGTCTTTAAGCAGAGGCTTGACAGCCATATGTCAAGAATGCTTTGATGGTGTTTCATGCTTGGCAGGGGGTTGGACTGGATGGCCCTTGTGGTCTCTTCCAACTCTATGATTCTATGATTCTATGTTCTTATGTTAAACGAGTGCTGTAACTATGGAGGAGCTAGCCGGGTTTTTTTGCCATTGAGTGGGGTACCATTGAGGCTCCCAGCCTGTGTCTGTGCATGCAAATGTGTGCCAAATTGGGCCTTTGACCTGGGTGAAATAAAGCCTAGTTCTGCCCCTGGTTAAGCACATTTAACTTTAAGCAACAGCGGGTCTATCCTACCACCACTCCTGAAATTATTCTTGCATTCAGCGTCTATCTTCCAAACAAAGAAGGAGGAGACCCTTGGATCCGCTCCAGAATATTTTATTCCCCTTTCATCTTCAGATGAACTCTGCAGAGAGGCTCACTGGAGAATATTCCTGGTTTCATCCTTTGTGACAGCTAACCTCTTCTGGAAACACAGAACATTTTGCACTATCCGTGTCGGCTCCATAAATATACTCGGCGCTCCTGCTTCTGAGCATTTAAGGCTAGGTTTGCTCCGTAGCCTTTCGGAACCTCGGCATTATGAAACAAATTCCCAACGAGATGCCTCTGGGAAGAGCCATTCATCACTCCCATCCCTAGAAGCAGCCAGATTCAGCTACTTGCGGTCACACTGACTGCATGCTTTTTAAACTTTCCGACATTGTTTCCTACTGACTGCATCCTAACCTTGGAAACCATCCACCCAGCAAAGTGGACCTTGATAGTCCAATGGCAGAAGGGAGGACCCATCTATCAAGCCTGGGAAGTTCAGGTCTCTGCTAAGACAAGCTCAACCTTGATGCTTGCCCTATCTGGGAGAAAAGGGGGCGAAGCAACTTTGTTGGCTAGGCTCCAGGATTCTGTCGATATTGGCCATATTAGGAGGAGGAGGAGAGGCGTTTGGAGGAGAGAAAGGAGGACAAGAAGCCACGAAGGGCAAAGGGGAGGAGGCAATATCAGTGTTCCGTTCCCAGCCAGGGGATTGCAGAAGCTGAAGAAGACAAAGCAGATGGCTCACGAGCTGTGCTGTGGCTCCCCCTTAAAAAAGTCCAGCTGCTGTTTGTGCCTTCCAACAAAAGCCAAAAGTTAAGATAATAATGTCACAGGCTTTGGCTTGCTACCAGGCTGTCAGCGTTCTGCAGAGGGGATTCAGTCACATACCCAGCAAATTCAGTTTTGAATTACAAAGGAGCTGATGCTTAGGGAGAGTTTGTGTGGGTTCAGTGCTCTGGCACAGCAAAGCCACTTCTCCCCCAACCTGACTCACCAAATCAGTGTTTTTGCAAGAAGGAAAGCAATGGGCAGACGCACTGGAATAGCAATTCCTCTGGGGCAGCGTCATCTAACCTTCCCACAAACAAATGAGAACAGATGCTCAAGAAGCAGGTCATCTGGAAGTGACCTTAGGAACATAAGACGAGGCATTTGGATCAGGCCAATGGCCCATCTAGTCCAGCATCCTGTTTTCACAAGTGACCAGGGAGATGCCTCTTCTGGGAAAGCCGCAAGCAGGATTCGCACACATGGGCATCTCCCCTCCTGTGGTCTCCAGCAAATGGGGTTCAGAATCATTGCTGCCTCCAAAAAACCTCTAAGCAGTGTAGCAAAAGCTAAAGCAACAACAGACAACATTTCCCCCCAAAAAATACATAGATAAATATTAAAATGTTACATTGATTTAAAAAAGTGATAATGCACATACACCAATATCAGTTCCTTCTGATGCAATTGCCCTTTCAGCCTCCTGGCTCTCATCCAGGGCCCAAACAAACTGAGGAAGGAAGGAAGGGAGGGAGGGAGGGAGGGAGGGAGGGAGGGAGGGAGGGAGGGAGGGAGAGAGAGAGAGAGAGAGAGAGAGAGAGAGAGAGAGAGAGAGAGAGAGCCATACCAAATCAGCTTAATAAAGGACTGAGGAAGTGCTCAGTGGCCAGAAAATGCTGGCTGACTCGTGTAGAGGGAGAAAGAGAAAGCCCAGAGATTCAGGAGGTATGGAGTGGAGCAGCTGGAAACCTGAAGAGGAAAACATCAGGCTGCAACACTTTGTTGCAGATTTCTCTGGCCTTCACTAATGACAAAAAGCAGAGAGCTTCAGCTGTTCCTGCCAAGCATCTCTGCCACAAACTTTTCTCCTGCATGGCTCTGTGTGTTTGGCACAGGCTTTGCTTTGGTGGGAACTAATAATGCTGCCATGACTTATCTCGCTTAAAGCTCCGCTGCCCAATATTTTAGTTAAGAAGGAGGTTGACAAGGTGGAAGGTGAGCAGAGGACGGTGGCCAAGAGGATCAAGGATCTGGAAACTAAGCCTGATGAGGAACAGTTGAAGCCGCTGGGTATGTTTACCCTAGAGAAGAGGAGACGGAGAGGAGATAGGGCAGCCATCTTCAACTATCTCAAGGGCTGTCCCATGGAAGATGGACCTGAACCACTTAATTCAAATTGCAAGAAATGTGATTCCAACTAAACTTTACAAAGAATTTTCTAATGGCAAGAGCTGTTTGCCAGTGGAACATTTTCCCTCAGGAGATTGTGGACTCTACTTCCTTGGAGGTTTTTATGCAGATGTTGGATGGCCATCTGTCATGGATGCTTTAGCTGAGATTCCTGAATTGCAGGGGGTTGGACTAGATGACCCTTGGAGATCCCTTCCAACTCCACAATTATATTATTCTTTAGGGAAATAGAGATGTTTGGAGTGCAGGCAGGACAGGGAACGGCTGGTGGAGAGAGGGTGGTGGTGGTGGTGGTTTCACCTGTCTCCTCAGAGTCCCACAATCACAACCTCTTTCCAGATTTTTGGAACTGGCAGCTCAAGGCTTGTCCTGCAGGTGGCAATATTGCCATTCGGACGTAGAGGCGTTTATGGCTCCCTGTCCTTCAGGATGCTGCCCTGGCTCCCCTCACCCACTTTCTGGCACAGAGTAGTCACTTGCCTAAGCATGACGGATCCCCTGAGCAGGATCAGACCACCCTTCCTGATGAATGCGTGTTAAGACACATCATTGGAGGAAAGCCATTTGTTTTCCTTGGAAGTTTTAGAAACTCTCTCTCTCTCTCTCTCTCTCTCTCTCTCTCTCTCTCTCTCTCTCTCTCTCTCTTACCAATTTTTATGCGTCCCTCCTTTGAACAGATCTGGCTCCCCGGGGGGGGGGGGCTGGCTGCCCATCTGGGGGGCTTGGTTGCCTCTTCCTTCTTGTGAGCTCAGCAGCCAAAAAAACTGGCCACCCAGGTGCGCTGTTCACAAAATCCAAAGCTGCACCTTGAATGCTTAAATGAAAACGAGACCATGTACTTATTCAGGTCTCTCTCTTAATATTCGGGACAAGGGCTTCTTCCCCTCTCCCTATTTTATCCATGCAACACCCTGGCAGGACAGGTTTGGCTGAGAGAAGGTGAGGAGCCCAAGGACACTGGGCGGGGCCCCGTGGTGAAGATTATTATTTATTATTTGTTTATTACTCTTTCACCCCCCCTCTCCTCTGCCCCCAGGAGCTCAAGGGGGTGTACATCAGGCATCCCCAAACTGCGACCCTCTGGATGTTTTGGCCTACAACTCCCATGATCCCTAGCTAACAGGACCAATGGTCGGGGAAGATGGGAATTGTAGTCCGAAACATCTGGAGGGTTGAAGTTTGGGGATGCCTGGTGTACATGGTCCCCCTGCCTCCACATTTAATCCCCACAACAGCCCTGTGAGGTAGGTTAGGTTGAGAGAGGCAGTGAATGGGCCCACACTCAGCGAGCTTGGTGGCCAAGTGGGGATTTGAGCCCTGGTCTCTCCTGGGTACCAATCCTGCACTCTAACCACTATGAAAAAAGTCCTTCAGTAGCACCTTAAAGACCAACTAAGTTTTTATTTTGGTATGAGCTTTCGTGTGCATGCACACTTCTTCAGAAGTTCTGAAGTTATTTTGCTTCGACTCAGACAAACACGGCTACCTACCTGTATCTAACCACTATGCTACACTGGCTCACAGAGGCTGTTTGAACAGAGGTCTTCCCCATTTCAGCCATCATGTCACACTTGCTCTTGGAGAATTCAGGCAGCAGGGGAGTTCAGGAAGGGCCGTTGCTCAACAGAAGAGCATCTTCAGGTAGAGTTGGTAGAAAGTCCCTGTCCGAAATCCTGGAGAGACATTGACAGTCACTGTAGACAACAATGAGCTAGAGGGATCACAATGGGCTTACTCTGCATAATGCAGCTTCCTGCAGACATGACATGGAGTCTGGCAACATCATTCCATGTGGGAATCCCTTGCAGACAACCGCAGTTCCTGGAGACAGACAGTCAGCAGCCAGAGGAGGAATGACCGCTGGGAGGAGCGCAGCGAGAAGAAACGCTATGATGCATCTGCAGCAGCACAACTGGATGCCTTTACCTGCCCCAGCTGCAACAACACATGTCTCTCCCCTATCAGTCTCTTCAGCCACAGCAGGCGCTGTAACTCTCCAGCTTTTTGACTTCACCCCCAAAGGCACATTCCTCCATTGTCTCCCGAGACAGACGGATGCCAACCATTTCCCTAAAAAACCACCTTGTGAACCCCAACAACTGGCGTCCACAGATGGCCATGGATGGCCCTTTCCCTCCAGGGATCTAACTGGCTCCCTTTTAAAGCCACCCAAGGAGCTGTCGCTGCATCTAGTTTACCTATGGCTGCCTACACATCATACACTGAAAGAACATTGGAAGCACAATTGCTTCCTCCAAAGAACCCTGGGAACTGTAGTTTACCCTTCCACATTAGAATCAGTGCTAAAAACAAAACAAATCGAAAGGAGAATTCTACTTTAAGTTGGACACGGCTTTTAAAGCTCAGCTCTTCTTTCATTTCACTTTTCTTCCTTTCTTTTTAAAAGGCATCGCTAACGAAATTCGAGAACTTTCATCTCACTTCAAGGTGTTTTCTCCTTGCCTTTGTCTCATCAGGCTTCACCCTGTGCTGAGGTTGCATCTAGGGTTTAGCGCCTTTCATCTTTCTGGTTCTTGCTGCCGCTGGCCAGCTGGACTCACACCTTTTATGATGAAACAAAAGTATTCTGGATTCCAGCTCTCAGTATGTGTGCATGCATGACCTTCCTGTTTCAGAGGTGGCCGTATCGTTGTCCGGGATGCTTCTGAACACCGTAGGTGGAGTTCTAAGACATTGTGGCTTGCCAGCTGAGATAAGGTTGTCTTCACTTGGGACCGTCACGAGAACTGCTTAATCTCTACCATGGCACTTGTGTCCGGCTGTATTGCATGCAAAAAAAAAAAAAAAATCAATTTCAAATTGGGACATGCTCTAGAAGTACGATAGCCTTCCTGAAAGGACACCAAGAAGTTACACAACACCATAATGACCAGCGAAGGTATCATTATACGCTATGCATTATATCTCTCTGGGCCACGAGTGGCTTCATGGGTCCCAGCTTTCTTTTTCTTCTTCCTCCTCCTCCTCTTCTTCTTTTCTTCTTCTTCCTCCTCCTTTTCCTCCTCTTCTCCTCCTCCTCCTCTTCTTCTCCCTCCTCCTCCTCCTCCTCCCTCCTCCTCCTCCCTCCTCCTCCTCCTCCTCTCCTCCTCCTCCTTCTCTTCTCCTCCTCCTCCCCTCCTCCTCCTCCTCCTCCTCCTCCTCCTCCTCTTCTTCTTCTTCTTCTTCTTCTTCTTCTTCTTCTTCTTCTTCTTCTTCTTCTTCTTCTTCTTCTTCTTCTTTGTTCCCGCAAGGGGACAATGACAATAAAGATATCTTATCTTATCGTTCTTCTTCCTCCTCCTCCTCCTCCTCCTCCTCCTCTTCTTCCTCCTCTTCTTTTTCTTCTTCTTCCTCCTCCTCCTTCTCTCCTCCTCCTCCTCCTCCTCTTCTCCTCCTCCTCCTCTTCTCCCTCCTCCTCCTCCTCCTCCTCCTCCTCCCCCTCCTCCTCCTCCTCCTCCTCCTCCTCTTCTTCTTCTTCTTCTTCTTCTTCTTCTTCTTCTTCTTCTTCTTCTTCTTCTTCTTCTTCATTGCTGCCTCCAACTGCGGAAGTAGAACAAAGCCATCCTGGCTCTCGCCTTCGATAGCCCTCTCCTCCTCCTCCTCCTCCTCCTCCTCCTCCTCCTCCTCCTCCTCCTCCTCCTCCTCCTCCATGACTTTGCCTAATTCCCATTTAAAGCCACCCAACCTGGTGACCACCACAGCCTTCTGGGGAAGCGAGTTCCATAGTTTATATGCAGGCAGTTGAGGGTCTTGCCATAGTGATGTTCAGAGGTCTGGGGCAGAGACTGCTTGTGGCCCCAACACATATGCACAGTCTCACACACCCAAATCCAGCACCTGCATTGCCTGTCACCTGCGTGGTCAGAATGTTGGACTGGGCCTTGGAGATGAGGGCGCAAATTCCCACTTGGCCATGAAGCCTAACCTACCTCACAGGGTTATTGTGGGAATTGATTGGCAGGGTAGGTAGAGAAGCTAGTAGGCTACCCTGAGCTCCTTGGAGAAAAGGTAGGATGATGATGATGATAAACCAGAACTGCTTTGCATCAGAGCAGAGCTTTCCAAACTGTGTGTTGCGACACCTTTGTGTGTCGGCTGCAGTGTGTAGGTGTGTCGTACAAAGGCTCCCTGCGCTCCTCCTGGGGCTGGAAAGGGGTTAGTTTAACCTCCAGTTTGCTAGTAAAACTGAATTACTGTGTCACAAAATGATGCATGTCTAAAAAGAGTGTCACCAACATGAAAAGTTTGGAAAGCTCTGTATTAGAGAGTTGAACTAAGTTCCTTTCCTGACAATTCATTTCCTTTTCTGTCCTTGGAAAACAAGAAATAAAACATATAAATCCAGGAACAATCACACACATGCCAAGTTATTGCATTAGTACTCGGAGAAATTATTGAATTAATGTGTTTTGCATTCCAGAAATGCATTATGGATTTATGCAAATGGAATTAGTATTTCTTTTTTGAAATTCTTCCCAGTTACAGCATTTATATTTCCTATTTGCATTGTATTTCACCCAGCTCTGGAGACAGAGATATAACTTTTTTCACCCTTCTCCTACCTTGGCTTGCTGCCTCCCTCTGACTACTGTGCCAACATTAAGGAGCTTTCCCATAATAAGCCATTCTTCTCTTGCAACACACTGACTCCTGTGAAGGGCGGGCTCCAGGGACTAGGGAGCCCCTTCTCCCAGTGGGGGGAATCTTCAGAAGAAGGAGAGGAAAAGAGCATTTCCTTTTAACAAGCAGAACATGAAGGTAGCAGCCTTGACTTATCATTTTCAAGATGGCGGCACTTCCTCTGTTGACACCCATCTACATCAACGAAGAGCAGAGACATTGTCAAATCCTGCTGGTTGGGCTGTGGGTGACTGGACAGCTGGCTTGACAGAAGGACAGGGGTCTAGGGGTCTTAGCAGACCTCAAGAGAGCCAGTGTGGTGTAGTGGTTAAGAGCGGTAGACTCGTAATCTGGGGAACCGGGTTCGCGTCTCCGCTCCTCCACATGCAGCTGCTGGGTGATCTTGGGCTAGTCACACTTCTTTGAAGTCTCTCAGCCTCTCTCACCTCACAGAGTGTTTGTTGTGGGGGAGGAAGGGAAATGAGAACGTTAGCCGCTTTGAGACTCCTTCGGGTAGTGATAAAGCGGGATATCAAATCCAAACTCTTCTTCTTCAAGCTTAACATGTTTCAGTGTGATGCAGCAGCAAAAAACCTTAACATTATTCTAGGCAGGCTGAAGAGAAGTCTAGTGTTTGGATCAAGGGAAGTCATAGTCCCACTCTATTCTGCCCTGGTCAGACCACACCTGGAATACTGTGTCCAGTTCTGGGCATTTCAGTTTAAAAGGGATATTGACAAGCTGGGATGTGTGCAGAGGAGGACAGCCAAGATGATCAAGGGTCTGGAAACCAAACTTTGTAAGGGACAGTTGAGGGAATTGGGATGCTCAACCTAGAGAAAAGATGACCGAGAGGTGATGTGAGAGCCATCTTCAAATACCCAAAGGTCTGTCACATGGAAGAGGGAGCAAGCTTGTTTTCTCCTGTTCTGGAGGACAGGACTCAAACCAATGGCTTCAAGTTACAAGAAAGAAGATTCTGACTCGATATCAGGAAGAACTTTTGTGACAGTAGGAGCTGTTTGACACCAGAACGGACTCCCTCAGGAGGTGGCGGATACTCCTTCCTTGGAGGTTTTTAAACAGATTGGGTGGTTAAATGTCAAGGATCATTAAGCTGTGATTCCTGCATTGCAGGGGATTGGACTAGATGGCCCTTGGGGGGTCCCTTCCAGCTTTACAATTCTATGATTCTATGAATTTCCATGCTGGACAAACCCTGAGCTGATCTTGCAAAATCTGAGAGCAGTTTTGAGCATCCATGTGGCCAAGCTTAGAGCAGAACCAAAGATCATATTCTGGGGCCCTCCTTCATGTGCCTCCTCCTCGAGAAGTCCAGAGGATGGCAGCACAAGAACGGGGCCTTCTCTGTAGTGGCTCCCTGTCTGTGGAATGCTCTCCCCAGGGAAGTTCGCCTGGTGCCTTCACTATACACCTTTAGCCGCCTTTTTAACCAGGTGTTTTTGGTTGATCTGATTGACATCCTATATCAGGCACCCCCAAACTTCGGCCCTCCAGATGTTTTGGACTACAATTCCCATCATCCCTGACCACTGGTCCTGTTAGCTAGGGATCATGGGAGTTGTAGGCCAAAACATCTGGAGGGCTGCAGTTTGGGGATGCCTGTCGTATATCCTTTTAAAATGTGGCTGTTCTCTCTCTCTCTCTCTCTCTCTCTCTCTCTGTTGTTGTTGTTGTTGTTTAGTCGTTTAGTCGTGTCCGACTCTTCGTGACCCCATGGACCAGAGCACACCAGGCACTCCTGTCTTCCACCGCCTCCCGCAGTTTGGTCAAACTCATGTTCGTAGCTTCGAGAACACTGTCCAACCATCTCGTCCTCTGTCGTCCCCTTCTCCTTGTGCCCTCCATCTTTCCCAACATCAAGGTCTTTTCCAAGGATTCTTCTCTTCTCATGAGGTGGCCAAAGTATTGGAGCCTCAGCTTCAGGATCTGTCCTTCCAGTGAGCACTCAGGGCTGATTTCCTTAAGAATGAGAAAATCAGCCCTGAGTGCTCACTGGAAGGACAGATCGTGGAGCTGAGGCTCTCTGTGTTATTAAGTTTTTTTTATTTTGATTATGTATTTTGTGGTTTAATATTTTGATTTTACTCTGTGAACTGCCCCGAGACCTCCGGGTATAGGGTGGTATAGAAATTCAATAAACAATAAATAAATCAACAAATCAATAAATCCAAGTTAAGTTTCCCTCTTGCAGTGCTCTCTGTCTGCAGTCCCTCCACCATCTGAAGCCCCTGCAAACTCAGGGTCTCTGCGTGGGTAGGGATCCACAGAACGGATGCCACCATGCCAGCTCTGGCTTCCGATCTCTCCCGCATTCCGGAGAAAGCGGTGTCTCGGCGACACCGCCGTCACAAGCCGAGGGAGGATGGTAATGAGTTGTGTCTCTCATTTGCATTAATTCTGACAAGATTTACCGGCGCCCGCTGATCTGTGCATTGCAAAATGGCAGGAGCCGCAAAGGTCAGCCCGGCGGCAGTATTAACAGCTGTGGAAAAGGTTGACACCCTCCAAGGGCTGGCTGGGGTGGGAGGGAAGCCCGGCTGGTGGTCCTCTTAAGCCTCCCCCTCACACTTAATGAAGTGCTTGGGGGGGTGTTTGCGGGCACCAGGTGGGTGTGACGGCAAGTGACACCAGATAATGAGGCTGTGGGAATCCTTGCTAGCTGGAGAAGAATAGCCAAGAGAGAGAAAAGGGAGTCATCCACCATTGAGAGAGATGTTGTTTAAGAACACAAGATGGGTTTGCAGGATCAGGCCAGTGGCCCGTCCAGTCTGGCATCCTGTTCTCACATTGGCCCACCAGATGCCCATGATCATAGAATCATAGAATCATAGAGTTGGAAGAGACCACAAGGGCCATCCAGTCCAACCCCCTGCCAAGCAGGAAACACCATCAAAGCATTCTTGACATATGCCTGTCAAGCCTCTGCTTAAAGACCTCCAAAGATGGGTAACCCGCAAACAGCATCCAGGTACCCTCTCCCCTCCAGTGGTTTCCATCAACTGGTACAGTGGGACCTTGGTTCTCAAACTTAATCCGTTCCAAAACCAAAGCGTTCCAAAGCCAAGGCGTGCTTTCCCATTGAAAGTAATGCAAAATGGATTAATCTGTTCCAGACTTTTAAAAACAACCCCTAAAACATGAATTTTACTATCTAATGGGACCATTGATCCAATAATAATAATAATAATAATAATAATAATAATAATAATAATTTTATTGATACCCCGCCCTTCCCAGTTCAGAAACCCGGACTCAGGGCGGCTCACAACAAATTTAAAACACTTAATTGTAATACAACATAAAAGCAGCATAAAATACAGTATAAAAGCATGAATAACAATAAAATTCAAGCTCAAGAATCAATTTGGGGAAAATCCATCCAATAAACATTAAGATAGTCACCAGGGCTAGCTGGCTAAATTAGACCTACTTGGGCCAGCGAGGAGGCCAGGGGAGAATTAGCTGTGGGGTCCCAGAGCAGGTAATCTTCATAAAAAGGGGGAGGGGGGAAGAGAAGGGAAATAAAAGATCAGGCTGAGTTCAAATTAAAGGCCAGGCAAATAGCTCTGTCTTACAGGCCCGGCAGAAGATTAAATCCTGTAGGGCCCTAGTCTCATGGGACAGAACATTCCACCAGGTCGGAGCCATCAATGAAAAGGCCCTGCCCTGGTGGAGGATAGTCTGACTTCCTTAGGGCCTGGGACCTCTAAACTATGATTATTCATTGACCTTAGGGTCCTCTGTGGGACATACCAGGAGAGGCGGTCCCGTAAATACAAGGGCCCTAAGCCACAATAATGAAATAATGAAAGCAATAATCAATGTACTGTACTATAAAATAAATAAGACATGCAGTATTGTACTAGATGATTAAAAATATATATACTTACACTGATGATAGTTATTGTTTGGATGGGGGGGCTTTTATCCATTTCCGCAGTCACACATCAGAAGCTGAACTGGGTTCCACACAGTCACAAAAACAAATTAACTGAAATAGTCTCAAAAACAAAAACACAAAATAAATAGCCAAAACAAAAGCGCCAAACTTAATCCTTTCCAGAAGTCTGTTTGACTTCCAAAATGTTCTAAAACCAAGGCACAGCTTCTGATTGGTGCAGGCACCCCGGAAACAATAGCCGACGGCTGCATCGGACATCCGGCTTCCGAAAAACATTAAAAACCGGAATACTTACTTCTGGGTTTTCAGCGTTTGAGAACCAAGGTGTTTGAGAACCAAGGTCCCCCTGTATTCAGAAGCATCACTGCCTCCAGCCGTGGAGACAGAGCAAGGGCCCACATGGCTGTGTGGATATTAAAGGCCCAGAGATGGAAAGAAGAAAAAGTCCCGTCCAGAGAAGAAGGGCAGATGAAGTGGATGCCGAAATAGCAAAAATGACCAGAAGAATCAGAAATCATGAAGACCAAAATTTTAATAAGGAATGGGGAAAATTTATAATTTACCTTAAAAACCATTGCAAACAGCTAAAATCGGATCGGAATAACCCTTTTAGTTTAAGGGTGAATTTTGCATATAATGGAGATGTAAAAGATTTGGATTATTATAAACGATGCAGGAGGAAATGATTAACAATAGGACCCACAAAGGAGAAGGAGGGGAAGTCCAGGAGATTTTTTGGAATCTTGTTTTTATGTTGTATGTTGGACATGTGATTGTAAAACTCTAATTTGAAAAACCAAATAGATCATTTTTTTAATAAAAAAAAATTGCCCGCATGGCAAGTAGTCATCAATTGGCTTCTCTTCCATGAATTTGGCTTCTCTTCCTTTAAAGTCACCTAGGATGTTGGCCATTTCTGTCTCCTGCGGGAGCCTGGGCTGTCGTTTAACTCTGGGCTGCATGATGGGTGTTGAGTTAGTTGGTACGATGGATGAAGGATAAATTTGATTTTGTTTACCATTTAATGAGACTCTCCCATTTGTACTTTTCAAATAAATAGGCAAGCCGAAACACCAGGGGTGCCAACTTGACCAAAATATTTGGGGGGAGGAGTTAAGGGAAGCACCGCCCCACATAATCGGTCACAAGATGCACGCACACCATTGAATGGCAATGCCCATCAATTTTGGGGGGCCGCCCCTTCAAATGGGGGGTGCCAAAGGGACACAAGCCCCTAGGAGTTGGCTCCTATATTTCCAAATTATCACACCGCTGAATTTGGCATTTCAGTTCTCCAGCAACCAGTGTGTACAGAAATGCAATTATTTTGGAGAGGGTGTGTCTGAAAATGAACACATGGATGAAAATCACATACAAAAATGCATTGCATTAGGGAAACCAGCTTGCAAAAGAGGAAATGTGTCTGTTAGGAGGCATTTGCACTAGAATGCGGAAGGCCCATTGGCTCTATCCAGAAGGGGTCCTCTTATGTCCCCATGGCCACTGTGTCACCATGGGTGATCCTTAAGTTCAGGGCCTAGAAATGCCACCAAGCCATCTGCATAGAAGAACATAGGAAGAGCTTGCTGGATCAGGCCAAAAGGGGCCCATCCAGTCCAGCATCCTGTTCTCACTGTGGCCAACCGGATGCCCCAATAGGAAATCTGCAAGTAGGATCTAAGCACAAGAGCCCTCTCCCCTCCTGCAGTTTCCAGAAACTGGCATCCAGAAATATTGCCACCTCTAGTCATGGAGGCAAAGCACAGCCATCATGCCTAGTGCTCGTTGATAACCTTCTCCTCCCCCATGAATTTGCCTGGTCCTCATCTAAAGCAGTCTATGGGGGTGGCCATCCCTGCCTCCTGCAGGAGGGAGTTCCATAGTTCAGCTCTGCATGGCATGAAGGACTTCATTTGCCCTGATTCTTCCAACATTCAGCTTCTTTGGACGTTCACAACTTCTAGTATTATGAGAGAGGGAGAAAAACTCTCCTGTATCAACTTTCTCCTTGCATTGCATCATTTTATAAGCTGCTATAAGACACCTTTTACTCCCCCCCCTTTTTTTTGCTAAACTGAAACGTCTCAATGTTGCAATAATTATAATAATGAATATGATGGCGGTGATGTTATTATTTGTACACCACCATCTAACTGGGTTGTCCCAGCCACTCTGGGCAGCTTACAGCATATCTAAAAACATAATAAAAACATCAAACCTTCTGATACAAGGCTGCCTTCAGATGTCTTCTAAAAGTTGTGTAATTCTTTATCTCCTTGACATCTAAAAGGGGGGGGCGTGTTCCACAGGGAGGGCGCCACTACCGAGAAGCATAGCTGTCAAGTTCTCCCTTTTTTAAAGGGAAATTCACTTATGCTGAGTAGGCTTCCTCGCGAGAAAAAGGAAAGCTTGACAGCTATGCCGAGAAGACCTCTTCCAAGTCCACAGCATCCTTTTGGAGAAGAGGCAACCAGAACTACACGCAGCATTACAAATATCTGCTAGGAGAACATCCAAATTGTTGACCAGGACCCAGCTAAAGATGTGAAGATGTGAGGCCAGCGCAAGGTTTGGAACTGTGTTGAGGGGGTGGTGGTGGTGTATGTCAATCCCCAAAACATTTCAGCCTTTCCTCTTTCCATAAGAATCCCAGATAGCCAGTGGGATTAAGAGAGAGGTCTGTATTAAGCAGGGTTTATTATTATTTTTTGCACATTTACTCCTGTGATCTCATTGCCTTTTGACCAAAGTGCTTGCTTCCTCATTAGAAATTCCGTTTTTTTTGCAAACTAACTTTCCACTTCAGAACCTATCCTTTGTACTGGGGTATAATCTGCTTGTGTTTGATGTCCCCCCTTTTTTTACTCTTGGGATGAAAGCCTGATTCCTCTCAGTGATCCCTGCTGGGCCATTTCCCCGTTTGGATCAGGACTAACGCAATTCAGGCATGCTAATGCACAGGACTCGAAATCCCAGGGAAGCCATTATTCACATGGTGCTATCAGTGGCTGCGCTTTTGAAAAAAAAAGGGGGGGGGTCTTTTTCAATATTCACAGCCTCATCTTTATCCACGTGGCCTTTCAAGAAAGTTATATTGGAACCCGTGAAAGGGAAGGAAAGCTACACTTTGCCCATATAGACTCGTACAATTGCTTTCTAATTTGCTAGAGCATTCAGCGGCGATTCAATCATTCATAGCAAATCCAATAAGGATAACATTGAAAAAGGGAGGCCCAGAACGGCCTAACTTCACTCAGGAGTGGATTATGTTTCCCAGGTTTTTCAAGCGGTGAGCGTAGTCTGGTCCTTTACAGAGGAAAAGGAGTCTTTAAATCTGTCTGTCCTATTTTTTTATTTTTTATTTTTGCTTTTATTACTATTATTGCTCTAGCTTCATGGATTTTTCAAGCAGCCAGAGCTGCATCTTATGTTAATTCTTCTACCAGGCATCTAATAAACGCAGCATTTTTTTTTCCTTGGTGGTGGCGGGGAATAATTTGTTCAGCCCCTGCACGTTCCAGGTTTGCCGTTTTGTTCGCTGAGCAAATTCTTAATTATCTCTGGGCAATTGAAATGCTCGACAAATCCTCGAAGGCGTCAAAGTTATTTCTGTGCATAATGTATAAAACTAATCTCGCGGGAGGCTATCTGGGTTTGAAAGGTTTGCTAATGGCTCCCTCCCACCCCCACTGCACTCGGCCAGCTTGGGCCGGTTTCGAAATTTCAAGATGTCTCGCAATGCCAAACATTATGGGACCTCGGGATCCTGGAAGGGGTCCCAAGGGTCATCCAATCCAACCCCCTGCAATACAGGAATCACAGGTAAAGAGTCCCTGGCAGATGACCATCCAAGCTCTGCTTAAAAACCTCCCAGGAAGGAGGATCCAGACAGCAACACCCCTGGGCCGGCAAATGGTTGGTGCAGCAAGTGTCTTGCCAATAAAAGATGCCTCTTCCTCTATTGGGACCCAGGTGGCGCTGTGGGCTAAACCACTGAGCCTAGGGCTTGCTGATCACAAGGTCGGCTCATCTCATCCAACCCCCTGCAATGCAGGAATCTCAACTCAAGTAACCAGGACAGGTGGCCATCCAAGCTCTGCTTATCGAACCCCTTGGATGAGAACTCTCTGGTCTAACCACTACATGCTTAGTACCAGCATGTCATACTATGTGAGGGACGGGTGTGTGTGTGCTGTGGTCTAAACCACTGAGCCTCTTGGGCTTGCCGATTGGAAGGTCGGTGGTTCGAATCCCCATGACGGGGTGAGCTCCCGTTGCTCTGTCCCAGCTCCTGCCAACCTAGCAGTTCGAAAGCACGCCAGTGCAAGTAGATAAATAGGTACCACTGCGACAGGAAGGTAAACGGTGTTTCCGTGAGCCCTGGCTTCTGTTACGGTGCTCCATTGTGCCAGAAGTGGTTTCGTCCTGCTGGCCACATGACCCAGAAAGCTGTCTGTGGACAAACACCGGCAAGATGAACCCCGTAGTTGCCTTTGACTGGACTTAACCGTCCAGGGGTCCTTTACTTACATACTCCGTGTTTCTCCGAAAATAAGACACCGTCTTATATTTATTTTTCCTCAGAATAACACACTATGGCTTATTTTCAGGGGATGTCTTATTTTTTCCTCCTCCTCCTCCTGCCGCGGCTGACATTGCTGCTGTGCCTATCACTATGTCTTATTTTCGGGGTATGGCTTATATTCCTTGAATGATTAAAAATCCTGCAACGGCTTATTTTATGGCTACGTCTTATTTCCGGAGAAACAGGGTATGTGACATTTCACAACTCAGCACTGGGCTCTCAGAGGCTACCATACATGTTAGCTAGATTCTACATCCTCTGTTAGAGATGTTAAGCCTGTATGGTTGCCCCTGCACTCATCCAGAATGAGCAGATATTCAAGGTCACCTCTGCACAGAGCCAGCAACTCTCTACGGCTGCTCTTCTGGCCAACGACTGAGTTTGTGGTGGAGCTGGTGT
This sequence comes from Zootoca vivipara, assembly GCF_965207765.1. Lineage (NCBI taxonomy): Eukaryota > Metazoa > Chordata > Lepidosauria > Squamata > Lacertidae > Zootoca > Zootoca vivipara. Next base: position 133,039,969 of record NC_142582.1, on the reverse strand, counting down.
AGGAGAGGCTTTGAATGAAGAACACCAGAACATCAGAAGAACCCAGTTGGATCAGGCCAATGGCCCACCCAGTCCAGCATCTCTTCCTTCCTGTGGTTTCCAGAAACTGGTATTTGCCAACCGTGGAGGCCGAGCTGAGCCTTCCTGAGCTAGCAGTCTTTGATAGCCTTCTCCTCCTCCATGAGCTTGTCCAATCCTCTTTCGAAGTCATCGAAGTTGGTGGCCATCCCTGCCTCCTGCGGGAGGGAGTTCCACAGTTTAACTATGCGCTGCATGAAAAAGGGCTTGTAAAGTTCACTTGAAATGGCTTGGGGACGCTTCCCCACAGTTGTTCATGCATCACATTCTGCTTCCTCATATTCCAGGTGTGTTTGCCTGAAGCTGCCCAACTCAAGTGCCTTTTCTTTGTGACTCTGGGCTCTGAATTTCTTGGTGGCCTTGGACTGGAACAGGGGAGGAAGCCACCAGGGGAGGGTCCTGCAACGCCCAGCCTCAGATACTGCAAAAAAGGATCCCCAGCAGGGAACCCATTTAACAAGGCCTGGCAGGCACCGGGTGCTAAGAATGTAATGAGAGTGATTTAGGGCTGCAATACCCCCCCCCCCTGTTCCTATTATGCTCTTTGTCAGGAGCCGTGATTAATCTCATGACATTTTCTTTTTCATTACTGCCTCTGATGGGAGCATGCGAGAGTCTGATATGCCTATTAGGTTGGGAGAAAAAGGTATGTGTTTGGAGTTAGATTTTCCCAGCGCCCTTCGAAAGTAGGGTTGCTCTCACCTTCTTTCTGCTTTGCGGGAATCCAGCCTTGGTCCCTTGCTCTGGTGCCTGGAGATTGAGGTGGGATGTTTGTTTTTAAGTGAGGCCAGTGTCATGAATGCAAAAATGTGACCTGATCACAAAACCAGTAAGAACCAGTTAAAGGGGAAATTAACAGCTGGATGTTAAAGCGAAAAATAATTCTGTATAAGGTACAAGGAGGGTTCTGCACACGGAGTAAAAATAATAATGGGTTGAGTAAGTTGTATTTCACTGACTTTCGTTGGGTGAAAGATGAGGGAGAAGGTAGATGGGTAGAGGATGAAACAGCTAAGATGACTATATTTACTCTACATCGTGTGTTTCCTAATGAAAATGCTCTCATAGACTCTTTGGGCTAAGTCCTGTAGTGCTTAACTGAATTTAGTAATAAAGGTAAACGTAAAGGACCCCTGGACGGTCAAGTCCAGTCAAAGGCGGCGACTATGGGGTTGCAGCACTCATTTCAGTTTCAGGCCGAGGGAGCCGGCGTTTGTCCACAGACAGCTTTCCGGGTCATGTGGCCAGCAGGACTAAACTGCTTCTGGTGCAATGGGACACCGTGATAGAAACCAGAGCGCATGGAAACACTGTTTACCTTCCCGCTGCAGTGGTACCTATTTATCTACTTGCACTGGCGTGCTTTCGAACTGCTAGGTTGGCAGGAGCTGGGACAGAGCAACAGGAGCTCACCCCGTGGTGTGGATTTGTCCCGGTCATTTGCTACTCGGGTGCCAGAGAGAGTCTCGGGAGGGATGTGCCACTGGCCTAGTCAAAGGACTCTGGACTGTACAGGAGGGCTGAACTCGAACTCCCCACTCTTTGTCGTAGCTCCGCAGCAGACCTTAAGGCTATTTAAAGGCTGCTGCTCAGTCCCACAGGGTCTGGGTTGGAAACAGGCAACGCCCAGAGGCCTGGATATATCCATGGCAGCCCAGCTCCTCTTACCCTTAGACTGGAAGCGATCTCAAGCCAAGAAATCTAAGGCTCGTTGCTTCCCCAGCGCTCACTCCCAAGTCATGAGCATTGTGTGGCTAAATAAACAGCAGAGCTCTCGCAGTGCTGGTTAATTACAGCAGTTGGTATAATTTAGGTAAAGTGGAAGGACAGCCTTTATCGAGCCTTTCCTTGTAGCAATTAAGCCAGATCAATGGGGCACAGCGTTGCCTTAGATTGGAGTCTGCTAGTCGAGGGGGGTTGCGATGACTCCTCTCTGCTCCATTTGCCTCCAAGCAGAGAGACCCTCCAGACCAAACCGCTTGAACCGAGAACCTCTTCAAGGCAGAGACTGGGGCAGAGATTTAGCTCCCCCAGGCAACTTGGGGGGGGGCTGAGGAGTCATCAAGCTGTGGATCCCCATTTAAGCTCAGAGGATGGGATGGCAATGCAACATTGCTCCCCCTGTCTGGCAGGCGGGATCAGACCTCTTAGGGCTTACCCACACGTCCTCTTCTCCTGCTGCTTTTCCACGAGGAAAACTGCTCTTTAGTGCTCAATCAGAGCAAACAGCAATTGGGTTTTCTGTGGACTGCTGCTCCAATTTAGAACTAAAGAGCCGGTTTCCCTGGGAAAGGAGCAGGGAAAAGGGAAAACTGGATGAATCCTTAGGTCACAGCCACACCATCCTGTCACATGCCTCCCCGATTGCCGAGTGGTGAGAGACTCTGTGGGTTCCAGGTGCTTTCTCAGGCTTTGGCTTCCTTGGAATGAACGTCAGTGGAGACTGTGGTGTCTTTAGGACAGGCATAGGCAAACTCAGCCCTCCCTCCTGGGACAGCGAGTTTAACTCTGTGCTACATGAAGAGGTCCTTCTTTCTATCTGTCCTCCATCTCTCGATATTCAGCTTCCTTGGAGGCCCACGAGTTACGGTGTTACGAGAGGGAGAAAAACTTTCCTTTCTCCACTCTCTCCTTGCCGTGCATCATTAAATCAACTTCTATAATGTGGCTTCTCCCTCGCCTTTTTCTCCCAAAGTCCCAAATGCGCCAACCGTAGGGGAGTTGCTCCCCCCCCCAATCAGCCTAGCTGCCCTTTTCTGAACCTTCTCCAACTCTGCAATATCCTTTTTGAGGTGAGGAGACCACAACTCTGATTCTTTCTCACCTTTTCTCGCTCACAGGACTGAGATCTCAGTTCTCCAACGGTTCCCTTGCTTGCTTAGGGGCGAGCTGGAAGCCCAGGCAACATGGGCTGCAGTTTCCTTGTCCCGGTTTGGTTTTCTTCCCTTGGGGATAAGCTGTTCTCCACAAAGTCTCTTCCCCTGGCATCCTGGGATCCCTGTGGTTCTGTTTCTCAAGCAATGTGCTGGAGTGCAAGAGTGACTGGAACCTCTGCAGGAAACGCTCTTTGGGTAACAAAAGGTTGAAAGAGGCTGTGTAAAAGAGAGATGTCTGGAGCACGCTGAGCCCTTCTGGAAATCCCCTCCTTGCCTCAGCTTGCAAGCCCCGTGTCAACCCAGCCACTGGCAACGGGAGACAGAGGCCTTCTTCTTTTTGTGTTGCTTGCCAGCTGATAACACAGCGATCCGTTTCAGGGCTGTGCAATGTTTCCTGGGAACACACTTCTGAGCAGCATTGCATAAAACAGCAGCAAATGCATCAGCAGGGAGGAGGATGAGGGGACAAACCAAGACTGCATTGGCTCTGCCTGCCGTGGCTCTGGCGCCACCTACTGTCAGTCTCCCTGCCATCTGCCCCATCAGACCCCGATGAATCTAGACAGGGCAGTCTCGAGCAGGTCGCGCGCCCTGGTGCTGAGGGGCGGAGATCGTTCCGGCGCTCCCGCCCTCACAGGGTGCGGCATGGTTTCCGTGCGGCTTCGCCGTGCGGCGCCCTGCCTACTGGCCCCGCGCCACCGGGGGTCTACCTAGAGCCAGCCCTGAATCTAGACACCAGCAATTTAAACCAACCAATTCCCCCACTATCCCAAGATTAATGGCAAACTCTAAATTTCAAATGCGTTCCAAGAAGCATTCATTCTTCCACAATTTGTAAAACTGGGATCGCCATCACTCTAGACCCCTGTCTCTGTGAAGGCAGAGACCTTTCCAAGCAAGGAGATTCCAGCTCAACCTTAGGAAGGACTTTCTGGTGGAAAGAGAAATAAAAAAATTCCTTCAGTAGCACCTTAAAGACCAACTAAGTTTTTATTTTGGTATGAGCTTTCGTGTGCATGCACACTTCTTCAGATACAGTGAAATGGAAGTTTCCAGGCACTTATGTAGAGAAGGGGTGGGGAGGGGTGGGGATGGGGAGGGGGGATCACTCAGAAGGGTGGTGGAAATGGGTGATTGACTGACTGATAGCTGTTGATGACCGCAAACGACTGCAAATGGTTTTGCATGAAAAAGCAAGGGTTGAGATGGCTGAAGATCGCTTATCATGTATAATGAGATAAGAACCCGATATCTCTGTTCAAACCAGGTCCCTCCATGGTTTTGAGCTTGGTGATAAGTTGCGATTCAGCAACTTCTCTTTCCAGTCTATTTCTGAAATTCTTTTGTAGTAAGACAGCTACTTTGAGATCTTGTATAGAATGTCCTGGGAGATTGAAGTGTTCTCCTACTGGTTTTTCTGTCTTCTGGTTCCTGATGTCAGATTTATGTCCATTTATCCTTTGGCGTAGGGTTTGGCCTGTTTGTCCAATATAGAGAGCTGAAGGGCACTGTTGGCATTTGATGGCATACACAATGTTAGAGGATGAGCAATTAAATAGTCCTGAGATGGTATGTTGGGTGTTGTTGGTGGAAAGAGCTGTTTGACAGTGGAACGGTTTCCCTCAGAAGGTGGTGGGCTCTCCTTCCTTGGAGGTTTTTAAGCAGAGGTTGGATGGCCATCTGTCAGGGATGCTTGAGCTGAGATTCCTGCATTGCAGGGGGTTGGACTGGATGATCTTCAGGGTCCCTTCCAACTCTACAATTCTGATTCTATAAGTCGTTCTGTGTCGCAGAGCAATACTGGTGTCTCCAAAATGTCCTCTGCCATCGGAGAAGTGCAGAAAGCAGGCGCCCTCTCTCTTGTCGCTTTCGGCTGACCTGGTTTCTTCCTTCAAAATGCCTTTACCTCTTTTGGCCTGTTCCCTGCACTGAGCTAATGAGATGCTGTTGCAAAGCAGCTTTTTAGCCAATGAATATTTCAATAAGGTCCAGGCCACCTCGTTCAAGTGGGGTTTCTGGCCCTGCTCAGTGGCTCCTGCCGCATTTGGTAGGAAGTCGAGATGTTTTGCTTCAAGTGTGCCCGCAAAGGCACCACCCCCTCCCAGGGTTCGCTGTGGGTGCCTCCAAGAGCAGAAGGGCTGGCACTGCTTCTGCCAAGTCAAATGGCTCAAATTTTTCACGCTTCCCTCCCCTCTGCAGAACAAACAACCTGTCCTAAAAGCTCCGAGTTCCAGCAAAGCAGCAGAAACGGGAGATGCCCACCTGCTCAGAGAGTTGCGTTGAAAAACCGTGGTCAGAGACAGAGGTGCTCTAGCGAAATAAGCATGTGGTTGGAAACAGAGGGAGGGGAGGGGGCAGAGCTAACTACCTTCTGGCTAAATGGGGGCTCTTTGTGGCTTACAAGCTTTAAAAGAATTCAGAGCAAAATTGGGATGATGATGTTGATGATGATATTTATATACTGCCTTTCATCCAAAGATCACGACACTTTGCTGTTAATGTATAAGAATTTATGCACGCAGAGAAAAAGCACAAGAAAGGGCTTGTAATGTAACAAGAACTATAGATATAATGGAGGTCTAAAAACTGGATTACCATAAAAAATGCAGTAGAAAAGGACTAATAATTGAACCCAGGGAGGGGGGGGGAGAGAAGTAAAAAGATTTCTGGGTATCTTTTTTAATTATGATGTGTAGTAAAGAAAGGTAAAGGTAAAGGGGCCCCTGACCATCAGGTCCAGTCGTGTCCGACTCTGGGGTTGCGGCGCTCATCTCGCTCTATAGGCCAAGGGAGCTGGCGTTTGTCCGCAGACAGCTTCCGGCTCATGTGGCCAGCATGACAAAGCTGTTTCTGGCGAACCAGAGCAGCGCACGGAAACGCCGTTTACCTTCCCGCCGGAGCGGTCCCTATTTATCTACTTGCACTTTGATGTGCTTTCGAACTGCTAGGTGGGCAGGAGCTGGGACCGAGCAACGGGAGCTCACCCCGTTGCAGGGATTCGAACCGCCGACCTTCTGATCAGCAAGCCCTAGGCTCAGTGGTTTAGCCCACAGCGCCACCTGGGTCCTTGATGATGTGTGGTATGAGTGTAAATTTTAATTTGTAAAACCAATCTTTCTCCTTTTTTAAAAGAAATGGTGACTTTGATGTGCTGGTTAATTTTAGGTGTCTTTGTCGTGCACCTGCAACTAGTTAAGTGTGAGTCAGCAAGCATGTGAGAGTGACTCGGCACAATCTCAAGCAGAGATACCCTTGTGCCAAAAGACTTTATACTACAACTGTATGTAACTGTTAAACTGTCGACCGACGCTTCCCCAACCATCTGGTGCTTTTTGTGGGAATGTCCAGGGAGGCAGGATATTATATATTATTTATTAATTTCCTTCCTAACTTGCGCTAGCAAATTCTTTAACTTAGAGTTTTACTTTCCCCTTTTAAAGGCACAGTGGAAAACTGGTTGCAGGCTTGTTTAAGCCTCTCACTATTAGGTTCCTGGTAAATTCCCTTATATCCCCCTTAAAACAATAATCTTGTTTAAAGTGTATAAAAGAAGTTTACTCACACATTCAGTTCACAGTTGGATCCCTGAAGGCAGACTTAGTTACAAAGTATATACATGTGGATCTATCTCATATGGGGGATAATCCTAGTGTCCTCTGTTGCCTGAAAGCTAACAGAGCATCTCTAGCTAAAAGCTGCTCCAACAATGGAAGAAGTCAAAAAGAGAGAGTGCTGTATGCCTTGTCCTTTTTGTTACCTGGACAGGTAAGGTCATGCCCACCTCTAGTCACATGCAAAGGAAGTTTGTCTCAGCCAGGAGGAAACAGGAAGTCTTCGACTGGCTGGACCAGACATTCCCCCACATGTCCACTCTAGGAAAACAAGGGATGTTGCACTTGACTGCTGTTTATGTATCACATCCCACATTTTTCTGCTCCATTGGCACATTCCGCCAGTGTATTGAATGGGTACTCTGTACACACCCTGACATTTACAACATAAACATTCTTGTGCTCGAGATCTTTCGCCCATGCAGGCCTATCTCCCCGTTATTCAGTGTTTGGGCACTGGGTGTGGTAGTGGGCTTGACTTGAAAAAAAGCATTTGTGTTTAATGTTTGTGTTTGGAGGCAGGTGTGGCGCGGTGCTTAGAGTGGGAGACGAGGACCTGGGAGAGACAAGGGTTCGAATCCCCCACTTGGCCATGGAGCTCATGGGGTGTGAGCTTGGGCCAGATGCTCACTCTCCACCTAGCCTACCTCACAGGTTGTTGTGGGGATTAAGTGAGGAGGGGGAGAACCGCCTGAGCCCCCTTGAACTGTTTGGAGGAGGAAAAAAGGTGGGCCATAAATGCAAGAAACAAATAAAGGTGAAATGGAAGTATGGATGGATCTGCGAATGACTTGTTCCCAAATATAAGATACCAGTTGGGATTGCACTCAAGTGTTGGATATGCATGTGTGAATCAGCCTTTCACTAACCTGCAAGTCTGCAAGGAAGGCACTATAAAGCCTAGTGTATGTATGTGTGTTTATGTGTGTGTTCTATACAAACCTGGATGCAATCCATCTCGTTCCAATGGGGACTTGCTTCCTAAATAGCTAATAGGAACCAATCTGATTGCAGCCAGCCAGCCCAGGGGGGCTGTTAATTTGGCCCAGCTGCTCTGGGACAATCCATGGAGGATGCTTGAAACTGTAATGTGATTACTTGGGATAATTAGATGATTGCACGCTCACAAACTGGAAAGGAGCATTAGTTAGTTAGCTAGCTTGTTTTGTATTTTCTTTACAAGGATCCTCGAGGAAATTCCTGGGAAGAGCTGCTCCGGTGGCGCAGTGCTCCTGAGAAACTTCTGGTGCCCAAAGACATACCCTCCAACATCTTCAGATGAAAGTAGGGATATCCCTCCCTCCCTCCCTCCCTCCCTCCCTCCCTCCCTCCCTCCCTCCCTCCCTCCCTCAACTGACCCTCCTCGACCCCCCATTTTTGTCCATTTCCTTGCAGAGCATTTCCTATCGGAAGAAGGGCAACACAGCACAGACGCCCCCCATTGTCCTGAGAAAGCCCCTTAATCTCAATTTTATTTGACTTTATTGTTTGATAGATTTGCAAAAAGAAACATGCACACACACACACACACACACACACACACACACACCAATAAATAAATTTTAGAAAGGAGCGAGATTAGACACGGACGCACAAAGCATTTTATTTTAAAAAATCAAGACTCCTTTTGCTCCGATCCGAATCCCTTTCTTCCTACCCAAGGCGGCCGTGCCCTCTTCCTGCCCATCAGGGTTGGTGCGTCCTGCGGGGCTTGGCATGCTTCAAACGGTAACAGAATTGGAGTGACAGAGTTTGCGGAGTCAAGGGCACCCAGAACTGCTGGAGTTAGTGGATGTTGTTGTTGTTTAGTCGTTTAGTCGTGTCTGACTCTTCGTGACCCCATGGACCATAGCACGCCAGGCACTCCTGTCTTCCACTGCCTCCCGCAGTTTGGTCAAACTCATGTTGGTAGCTTCGAGAATACTGTCCAACCATCTTGTCCTCTGACGTCCCCTTCTCCTAGTGCCCTCAATCTTTCCCAACATCACGGTCTTTTCCAAGGATTCTTCTCTTCTCATGAGGTGGCCAAAGTATTGGAGCCTCAGCTTCACGATCTGTCCTTCCAGGGAGCACTCAGGGCTGATTTCCTTAAGAATGGATAGGTTTGATCTTCTTGCAGTCCATGGGACTCTCAAGAGTCTCCTCCAGCACCATAATTCATAGTGGATGTTAGAAATTAATAAATGGTAGAATTTAGATAATATTTGGAGAATTGAAGGGAAGAGGCCAGGCCAGTGGGAAAAGACTGGCCAGGGCCTGACCTCAGACAGATGTCGCTATGGATGACAAAAGGTGCTGGAAGCAAGTCATGAGCCCATCAATGGAAACTATCAACCAGGCAGGAAGCTCAGCTGGGGAGGCCAGGAGGTTGCCAAGGTAGAGCCACCCCAGGGGAAAACCAGGACTTTGAATTGGGTCCAGAAGCTAGTTGGCAACCAGTGCAATTGGACCAGGATGTTCTTCTTTGGCGATCCCTCGTAGCCGAGTAAGATTGTCTTTCATAAACACGGTTTTAACAAGGTAAGTCACAGTAAGTGACTGTGGAGGCCAATTCTGGATCCGCACGTCCTTCCACAGTGGGGACATGGGTTTCTGAGCAGGAGTTGATAACGATGAGGGTTTGTCAAGCGTGCCTTCCTCTTAGCATGTTTCTCCCTTGCGTCCTGAGTTCGAGGGTCTTCAAAGCCCATGGCACCTTTGGTCAAGGCTGTTCTCCAATTGGAGCGCCCGCAGGCCAGTGTTTCCCAATTGTTGGTGTTTATACACATTTTTTAAAAAAAATTGCCTTGAGAGAATCTTTAAACCTCTTTTGTTGACCACCAGCATTATGCTTTCCATTTTAAAGTTTGAAATAGAGTAGTTGCTTTGGAAGACGATCATCAGGCATCCGCACAACATGACCAGTCCAACAAAGTTGATGTTAAAGAATCATTGCTTCAACACTGGTGATCTTTGCTTCTTCCAGTACACTGGCATTATTCCTCCTGTCTTCCCAAGTGATGTGTAAAAATTTCCGGAGACACCATTGATGGAATCTTTCAAGAGTGGGAGATGGCATTTATAAGTGGTCCATGTTTCACAAGCATACTGTAAGGGTGACTCCCTACAGGGAGCCAGCTCCCATCATCCTGACGTCCACCTCGTCAAGTACAGAGAGCACTGGTGGTTCTGAAGCAGCCAGAGGGGGAGGGAGAGACTCGGAGGAGGAGAGAAATCAGAGGGAGGAACAATGGGAAAGCTCGGGGGCGGAGGGATGCAGGCAGATGCTCAGGGATGTTGGAGAGCCAGGGCACCAACCGCTCAGGGAGGAAGATGAAAGGGCATCGCTCCTTCCGGCGCAAGATGTAAGGAGAGCGCAGCAACGCAGGTCAAGGGGGCGGCGTTTTGGGGTGCCCCGACTACTTTGCTGGAGTAGGAACAGACATACGCCATTGCCGGATTCTGATTCAGGATGAGAGGTCATGTTTTAAGCTGTCTCTACACTGTAAATAAGTACCACAATAAACGTCTTTGAAGACAAACTGGACTCAGGCAGAGTTACTCTAGAGTAGCCATGACGACCCTCTGACACATACAGTAAGGTTAGTAGTACAATAGCTTTGTAAATGAGCATTTTGGTTTCCCTGCGAATGTCCTGGACCTCAAACACTCTGCACTTCAATCGGAAGAAAGCCGCACTCGCAGGGCTCAGGCGATGGAGGATTTCAGCATCAATGTCGGCCAGGATCTCTGTGTTACTGAATGAGTCTAGCTAAAGGGGGTCTGTCCTTGCTGCCTTGACCTAAGTCTGGACCTAAGCAACATGTGCATGATCTAGTAGTGTGTGTTTGCGTGCTCCTGTGCATTTGAAAAGCAGGATGAGCACCACGTGTGTGCTTCTGGAAAGAAGCCTTTGCTAACCAGCTCCACACCCCTTCTCTGTCTCTGCCCTAACATTTCCATTAGCTGCCTAGAAGATTCCTCTCGTTCCTAATCCAGCTGCCGCTTGAAAGGTTAGCCCAGACACAGGGAGTTCACTTATAAAGGAGGAAGAACAAGCCCTTTCCTATAATCCCCATCAAAATTAAGACAACAATGGCTTGACATCAACTACCAGATTACATGTTTTTAATGAAGTACGTACAGTCAGCGTGGAGAAAGCAATCATGTTTAAAAGAAGGGGGGGAGGAAATGAAGTAAGTGAGAATTTAATATATATGATAATACAGAAATCTATTAGAGGAGGTAAAGGGAAATTTATTATATTTCAGGACCTGGTGGGTAAATAATAATGGCAAAGAATTAAGAAGTAAAAAATTCATACTGTAATTAGTCTAGCATCCTGAGATCGACATGCGTGTGCTTTCTTTGCTAATAACTTCCGAAAATCTATTAGATGTGAGCTGGGGTGGGCAGGGGAGTGTTAATTATGCATGTGAACCTTCAGCCCCCCCCCTGGGTTGGGGGACATGAGCAGAAGGAGGCTGGGAGGGGGGAGACATCCCCGAGAAACTCACCTAGCCATAAACTCCCTTGTTGCAAGATGGATTTGAAAGGGACGATCTGAATTCCATTTGTGTTATTTTGCACCTGAATCAGAAATCTCCATGTTCCAGAGTTTCTTTCTTCCCTTTCTCTCTGGGGCCAGCTGCCCTCTTGCTCAGGACCCCCAGAAGCTTCTACTTAGAGGCCTCCTGCCCTGGAGCCAGGGAGGGAAAGGCTGCCAATGGCTGCCAGCCACAAGGGCTCTCTTCTGCCTTCACCGTCCAGAGACAAAATGCCTCTGAAGACTGGTTGCTGTGAATCACAGGTGGGCAGAAGCTTCATGCCACTCTCCCCTCTGGACTGCGTTTAAGCCAGGCTCCTTGGAGTTCAACAAGACCAGTACCAGAAACTTTCATATGGGTCAACTTTCGTTTTTTGCTTTGTGTTTATATACATAAGCCTAGATTTATTTATTTCTTTCTTTCTTTCTTTCTTTCTTTCTTTCTTTCTTTCTTTCTTTCTTTCTTTCTGGGTAGTATTGAATTTATTCTGTGTTTGTTGAATTGTTGGTTTTTATTCTTTTGAATTTGCCGACATGTTCTGTATTTTGTATGCTTGCCTTTCCATCGTTCTCTGTTTCGATGTTCTGAATGCCTGCTGTAAACTGCTCCGGGCAGAAGCTCGTTTGGAAAAGCAGCATATAAGTAAACTCAATCAATCAATCAATCATTCAAACACATACCCTCCAACATTTCTCCGATGAAAATACGGACGTCCTATTCCATAATAATAATTTTGCTATTTATACCCCACCCATCTGATCTGATTGGCTTGCCCCAGCCACTCTGGGCAGCTTCCAACACATATAAAAACATAACAAAACATTAAAATAAACCTTCCCTGTGTACAGGGCTGCCCTCAGATGGCTCGGGGGTCGGATAACTCCAACATTACTCTGATGAAAATAGGGGGGTCCTAAGGAAAAGCAGGACATTCCGGGATCAAATCAGAAACTGGGCTGGCTTCTGTAAATCGGGGGCTGTTCCTGGAAAATAGGGACCCTGGGAGGGTCTGCGATCAGAGTGCTGCTAAACTCAGGTCCTTCTTTCTGGAGGGTCTCAGGGTGGGAGTCTCTCGCAGCCCTGCCTGAATATGTCAAACAGGGATTGAGCTGGCACCTTCTGCATGCCAAGCAGCTGCTCTACCAACAGGCACAATGCTGACTCCCACCCTGTATGCCTGCAGCACAAGCCGGTGGCGCCGTGGTCTAAACCATTGAGCCTCTTGGGCTTGCCGATCGGAAGGTTAGCGGTTTGAATCCCCGCGACGGGATGAGCTCCCGTTGCTCGGTCCCAGCTCCTGCCAACCTAGCAGTCCGAAAGCATGCCAGTGCAAGTAGATAAATAGGGACCGCTGTGGCAGGAAGGTAAACGGCATTTCCGTTCACTCTGGTTTCCGTCACAGTGCTCCATTGTGCCAGAAACGGTTTAGTCCTGCTGGCCACATGACCCGGAAAGCTGTCTGTGGACAAAGGCCAGCTCCCTCAGCCTGAAAGGGGAGATGAGTGCCGTAACCCCATAGTCACCTTTGACTGGACTTAACCATCTAGGGGTTCTTTACCTTTACCTTATGTGCCCCCAATGCTTCCTGCCTGTGGAAGCGAGAGCTGCCAGTGAGGGTGCCTTGTGGGCTTGCAGAGAATTTCGCTTGGCAAAACACGGGCCACATCACAGCCCCTATTTCATTAGCAGCCTTCCTGACACATGACAAACTGTTAAAATCTGGACCTGAAATTGTTTTGCCGTTTCAATCAAACGTGGAGCCTGTCTCATCTTGCGGCCTCTTAACGGTGTGAGCTCTCTCCTAGGGGAGTAAAACAGCAACAGCCGCCACATCAGGAGGCGGTTGGCTTGCTTCTTCTCCTTTCCAGCTTTTAAAGGGACAGAAATGCTTCCTGGAAATCAAACAGGATGTATTGTGGATGTGGAGGGTGATGTGGTGGTGGGGGGGATCAAAATCTGCTCTCCAATTTGGAATCAGAAGTTCTGATTTTGACCTGAAAATTCCTGTAACCCCAAAGTAGGACCATAGGAACATCAGCAGAACCTGGCTGCCGGCTCAGTCCAGCATTCTGGTCTCACCCTGGGAAACCCACAAACATTCTCCCCTCCCGTGGTTTCCAGCAGTTAGTATGGCTGCCTCTGATCATGGAGGCAGAGCAGAGCCATCCTGGCTCATAGCCATCGTTGATAGCCCTCTCTTCTGTGAATTTGTCCAATCTTCTTTTAAAGCCTTCTGGGTTGGTGGCCCTGTGGAAGCAAGTTCCATTGTTTAATGACATGCTGCAAGGTTCTGGTCCATTTGATTTGTATAATTTCCTGCAAAAGGAAACTCGAGCCTTGCACAGCATCATCATCATTCAAAGATGACATTATTCATCACGCCAATGTATTGGTGGCAGAAATTTCTCTTTTGGTACTCACACTAGTTCTTCTGTTAACGGGTTGTTTGCTTTCTTTTACCCCTCTGGACAAGCGAGTTGCACCGCGTGAAGTCCTTCTGTTTACGTCAGGGGCTGGTTTGGATCGGAAGATTGGGGAATGCAATCACAGGGAGATCATCTCCTAACAGAAGAGGAGGGGGAATATTCCTGAAGCAGTAAGACAGGCAGACACAGAAGCTGCACAGTTGAGAGAGGAGCTACCCAGCTTTGAGATAGTAGTTAAGCAACCAGAAGGGAGGGAGCAGCTGGGCGATACATCAATTGAGAGTGGGAAGCAACCTCCTCCCTCCCCCCAAACTCGGAGATCCAAGCGTGTCAGAGAACACCGTGCCACTCTGGGCAGCTCCCCTCATAATAATAAAAACACGATAAAACATCAAACATTAAAAACTTCCCTAAACAGGGTTGTCTTCAGATGTTGCATTCTTAAATTCTTATGTAATTAAGGACAATTCAGTGATAAGCGCTTGCCCCTATACGAGAAAATAGTCAAATGTAAATCTGGGTGAGGGGGAAAGAGTTTTCAGCGGGAGACATTTTTGATCAGAAAATTAGTACTTCAAGCTGTTCAAGATACTCATTTCCCCACAACAATTAATTCAAATCTTGAAAAATTACAGCCTTTCGTTTGCTAAGATCCATCCTGTGGCAGAATTGTATTCATTGGCAATAAACCTTGGGAGGAAGAGCAGTGGGGGGGGGGGCAGACACAACCCATTTCCAGAGAAAGCTTCCTGCACAAGTTCCATAGTGATGGAAGGGAGCCATGCAGAGCCCAGTCTAGCGTTGCTGTATTTCAAAAAGTAAAAACCAGGACACTCCAAAGCTGTTGAGCTTTTTTACTTGCCGAAGATCCAGGAACTGCTGCCTTCCAGAAATTCCCTGCAGACGTCACTTCCGTCTTTGAAATCCTGGTAATGTCATGGCAGCCCTAAAGCTGAGGCAATGGATGCAACAACTTCTTCCAACTCGCCTGAAAGATGCTTCTGCCTGAAGATTTAGGGCAAGGCTGTGCTCAACCTCCTATCAGCCCTAGAGGGGCCATAGGATGCCCCCTGAGCCCCCAGTGCAGGGCAGGGGGTGGCTTTCCAGCAGTGGTAAGTAAGAACTACAATTCCCAGAATTCCTTGATTGGCAGCCATGACTGCTAAGGTAGGTTGAAGGTCTGGTGGAGCCACATGTTCTGCTGGATCAGAACCAAGTCTGCCAGAAATGCACTAACATTTCAGGTGCTGTCATGGGGGTGGGGATGGTATTCAAGTAAGGTTTGCTCAGAGTAGACCCAATGAAATTAGTCATTCAATTTGGCATGGCTAGTTATGTCCAGCAATGCGATTCTGAATACCAGTTGCTGGAAACCGCAGTGTGTGGGGGCGTCTTTTGCTCAATTCCTGCCTTAGGGGCTTCCCATTGGGGCATCTGCTTGGCCACTGTGAGAGCAGGAAGCTGGACTAGGTGGGCCATGGGGCCAGATCCACCAGGCTCTTCTTGTGTTCTTATTTAGTGCAACCACATTTGGTATAGTTTTGGTCGCCTCGCCTTAAAAAGGATATTGCGGAGTTGGAAAAGGTTCAGAAAAGGCCAACCCAAACGATCAAGGTGATACAAGAAAGAAGATTCCACCTAAACATTAGAAAGAACTTCCTGACAGTAAGAGCTGTTCAGCAGTGGAATTTGCTCCCAAGGAGTGTGGTGGAGTCTCCTTCTTTGGCCAACCAGATGCCTCTTTGGGGAAACCAGAAAGCAGGATTTGGACACAAGAGCACTATTCCCCCTCCTCTGGTTTCCAGCATCTGCTGAGGAGGGTGAGCTAAGAGCCATCAATACCCCTCTTCTCCTGAAGGAGCGTCTCCACCCACATCGCTCAGCTCGGACACTGAGGTCCAGCTCCGAGGGCCTTCTGGCGGTTCCCTCCCTGCGAGAAGCAAAGCTACAGGGAATCAGGCAGGGGGCCTTCTCAGTGGTGGCACCCACCCTGTGGAACGCCCTCCCATCAGATGTCAAAGATATAAATAACAATCTGACGTTCAGAAGACATCTGAAGGCAACCCTGTTTAGGGAAGTTTTTAATATCTGATATTTTAATGTGTTTTTAATCTTCTGTTGGAAGCCGCCCAGAGTGAATGGGGAAGTCCAGCCAGGTGGGCAGGGTATAAATAGTGAATTGTTGTTGTTGTTGTTGTTGTTGTTGTTGTTGTTGTTGTTGTTGTTGTTGTTGTTGTTGTTGTTATTTGGGATTGAGCTCCACAGTTTAACTGTGCAGCATGAAGAAATCTGGTCTCAATCTTCTAACATTCAGCTTCATGGGATGTCCAGGAGTTCTGGTGTTAGGAGAGAGGGAGAAAACTTCAGTTTTGTCACCTCTTGACCTCTCGCTCACCTGTCCTCTAAACTAAAAAGTCCCAAATGCTGCCACTGTTCTTCATAGGAGAGTTGCTCCATCTCCTTAGAATCATAGAATCGTAGAGTTGGAAGAGACCACAAGGGCCATCCAGTCCAACCCCCTGCCAAGCAGGAAACACCATCAAAGCATTCTTGACAGATGGCTGTCAAGCCTCCGCTTAAAGACCTCCAAAGAAGGAGACTCCGCCACACTCCTTAGCAGCAAATTCTAGATGGGCCACCGGCCTGATCCGGAAGACTCACTTTATGTTCTTATCCATTTTTAGGTTCAGCTGTTTAAAAAAAAGAGCTTGAAACAAAGTGTTAGCTTTTATGTGTGGGGAAAAAACACTGGTACCCTCAAATTAAAGAGGGTTTAAAGAATTAAAGAACCTTTTAATGAGGGTGAAAGAGGAGAGCGCAAAATATGGTCTGAAGCTCAACATCAAAAAAACCAAGATCATGGCCACTGGTCCCATCACCTCCTGGCAAATAGAAAGGGAAGAAATGGAGGCAGTGAGAGACTTCACTTTCTTGGGCTCCTTGATCACTGCAGATGGTGACAGCAGTCACGAAATTAAAAGACGCCTGCTTCTTGGGAGAAAAGCAATGACAAACCTAGACAGCGTCTTAAAAAGCAGAGACATCACCTTGCCGACAAAGGTCCGTATAGTTAAAGCTATGGTTTTCCCAGTAGTGATGTATGGAAGTGAGAGCTGGACCATAAAGAAGGCTGATCGCCGAAGAATTGATGCTTTTGAATTATGGTGCTCACTGGAAGGACAGATCCTGAAGCTGAGGCTCCAAGGCTTTGGCCACCTCATGAGAAGAGAAGACTCCCTGGAAAAGACCCTGATGTTGGGAAAGATGGAGGGCACAAGGAGAAGGGGACGACAGAGGACGAGATGGTTGGACAGTGTTCTCGAAGCTACGAACATGAGTTTGACCAAACTGTGGGCGGCAGTGCAAGAAAGGAGTGCCTGGCGTGCTAAGGTCCATGGGGTCACGAAGAGTCGGACACGACTAAACAACTAAACAACAACAACAACAACCCTCAAATCCCGTTTGAGCTTATAAGGAACATAAAACTTCATGACGACTTAAAGCCCCAAATCAGCCACTTTCTTTGCCTGTTTGATAGCCACACACACACACACACACACACACACACACACACACACACACACAGAGCAAATTGTGGGCCTCATATCTGTGTGGTGCTGAGCCGCTGCCAAGCTCCGTTTGAAAGAATCTCTGAAACCTAATGAAAAACCTCTAGTTCAGGAAGAAAGGAAGGCCTGTGTCACGAGAGCACAATTTCCCGCCTGCAGCACCGCAAACAGCCTTTTGATGAATGTTTCATAAATAGTTTAATTTTTCTCTTTCATCTGTGGCTCACTCCTGCCTTCCCTAAACCTGGCCTTAGTATATGAAATAAAATAAAGAATTTCATGTGCAGATGCGCTGACAGGCAGGAGAAGGCTGATGAGATTCCCCGAGGGTTTCACAGGTCAATCATTTCGCAAACCGTATTGCTGCAATTTGGCTGAATGAATAGTCTTGGCTAAGCATGTTGAAGCATGCTCCTTTTGTTTTCCTGTGGCAATGAGTTCCTCAGGTCTGTTGGGCATCTTACTCAAAGATATGGAATGCGGTTTTGCCCTGATATGCACAGTTGTTGGACCCAGCCTATTTCATGTGACTTTAATCTGTTTAAAGCATTGCATTTTAAATTGCTGCAACCTGCCCTGGGACCTTAGGGGTGAAGGGCAGGTAAAGAACAATTTTCTGACCCCTCACAAACTCATAACAACTCTAGTTACAGGTAAGTAGCCGTGTTGGTCTGACGCAGTCAAAATAAAAATAATAAATCATTCCAGTAGCACCTTAGAGACCAACTAAGTTTGCCATAGGTATGAGCTTTCGTGTGCACGCACACTTCTTCAGATACACTGAAACAGAAGTCACCAGACCCTTATGTATAGTCAGAGGGTGGGTGGGGGGCATAGCTGCCAAGTTATCCCTTTTTAAAAGGGATTTTCCCTTATGCTGAATAGGCTTCCTCGCAAGAAAAGGGAAAACTTGGCAGCTATGGTGGGGGGTGATGGGAATGGGTGATGGGCTGATAGGAGTGGTAAACCTGTTGATGACTGTTAACGACTGTTAATGACTGCAATTGGTCTTGCAGGAAAAAGCAAGGGCTGAGGTGCTTATTATTAATTATTATTATTATTATTACTACTACTACTACTACTACTACTACTATTATTTCTATAGAGGAGGCAGGATGGAAACACCAGAAATAAAAAAGCAGGAGCTTCCTCTTGTTGCTGTTGATGTGAGGGGAGAGGGTGAACTGTGTTGCAATCGTCTAATAAAAAAGAGCAACGGTATTTCTGGGGTGAAAGACAGGCATGTCATTTTCTGTAACGTTCTTGCCTTGAGTTGTCCACGTGCTTGTAAACCATCATCTCCAAACAACATCTTCCTCTCCCCATCAGGGTCTCTGAGGCCTTCGCCCTCACAGACGCTGAGCCTTGCACCCCCCCAAATCCTCTGCTGAACAAAGCAACCTGCTTCTTTCGCTACAGAAATTCCCAAGTTGCAACAGGCCAAGTCTGACCCAACAGTGACTGAGAGTTGATCTCCACGGCTGCCTGGAGAGGGGGAATCTTCCCCTGGTAGCACATTAGTCCAACCCACTCTAAGGCAGGAATCACAACTAAAGAATCTCTGACTGACAGCCATCCAATCTTTGCTTAAACACTTCCAAGGAAGGAGAACCCACCACCTCCTGAGGGAGTCCATTCCACGATTGAGCAGCTCTTACCATCAGAAAGTTCTTCCTGATGTTGAGTCAGAATCTCCTTTCTTGTAACTTGAAGCCCTTGGTTCAAGTCCTACCTTCCGGAGCCGGAGAAAACAAGCTTATTCCCTGTCCCACATGACAGCCCTTGAGATACTTGAAGATGGTTATCCTATCTCCTCTCAGTCTCCTCCTTTCCAAGCTAAACACCCCCAGCTCCTTCAACTGTTCCTCAAACTTGCTTGGTTTCCAGACCCTGGGTCACCTGGGTTGCCCTCCTCTGCACATGCTCAGATCTTGCTTGTGGGTTTCCCAGAAGAAGCACCTGGTTGGTTGGTTGCTTGGGAACAGGATCCTGAACTTGATGGGTCTCCGGCCAGATCCAGCAAGTCTCTTCTTATGTTCCAAGTATGATTGATACTTGGCCAATAAAATTCTATTCTATTCTATTCTATTCTATTCTATTCTATTCTATTCTATTCTATTCTATTCTATTCTATTCTATTCTATTCTATTCTATTCTATTCTTATGTTCTTCTTACTTCCTTGTCCTTATTCTCCACTTGGCTAGAAAACTGTGAGGGAGAAGGGAAGCAAGAGCAGCAAAGCTACTCCCTAAAGAGCTGCGAACAGACTCTGCGCTTCCAAGGGGCTGCCTTCCTGGGTGGTCACAAGCCTTGGCAAACTCTCAGAAATTCATTTCAGGCCCTGGGGAGGAAGTCTGGGCACCGTGCCCCTGTCCGGTGTCAGCATTGGGGAAAGCAGACATCTGTTTCAGCAGGCAAATGCACCGCCGGCTCCCGAAGCAGGGAGAGCACCGGGGTGACAGATAATATGAGTGAAGGGATGGCTGCCGGCCCAGCGGCATATGCCAGAGACAGAAGAGGCTGGGTCATCTTTTCCCCAGGAAAGCTGTTAGCATTCAGGCAGCCGGCAGCCTTCTGCTGATGGATTGTGTGTGCATGCTTGCCGGAGGAGGCTGAAGCAAGGCGTGACAAGCAAATTGTCTCTCTAAGTGATAACTCAAGACATCTGGCCTCCTGTGCCATCCCCGGGGGGCCCCTCACCTTCCACCTCCAGCATCTGGGCTGGCTTCCTGCAAGTTTCCAGTAGCAATCGCAACAAAGCCCCAAAGAGATAAGACTCCACATGCAACGGAGATCACGGCAAGATGTTCAGGGCTTCTTGGAAGGCCACCCTCAACGACCGGAACATGGCAGTCTGTCTATCCCAGAAACCAATAAATCAGCACCCTGGAGCAGTCTGTCCACAATGGGTTTTCTCTTCTTCTCTCTCCCCCTGTATGGAATTGTAGAGTTGGAAGGGACCCCAAGGGCCATTTAGACCAGCCCCCTTCAATGTAAGGAACACAGCTGTGAACAGATGCCAATTTTATGTTTTGATTCATATATTCCTGTCTTTTCTGTATGCCTGTAAAGTTTGTTTGTTTGATTGATTGAAGAATCACAGCTAAAGAATCCCTGATAGATAGCCATCTATCTATCCCTGTCTAAAAATACTGTAGTCATCTATCTACCCCGTCTAAAAATCTCCAGTCAATGACATTTAAAAACAAAAACCTGTTTGTGATATCGGAAATATTAAGGACCCCACCTGGAAGCACCGTGACCAGCTCATCAGAAATCGGGATGCAACTATCTAACAACAACAACAACAACAATGTATTACTTACCGTATATGCCTCTTATCTGACTGGGTTGCCCCAGCCACTCTGGGTGGCTTCCAACAAATTAAACACATTAAGCACAGTCTTCTTCATCTTCTTCTTTGGCGATCCCTCGTAGCCGAGTAAGATTGTCTTCCATAAACACGGTTTTAGCAGTGAGTCCGTAAGTGACTGTGGAGGCCAATTCTGGATCCGCACGTCCTTCCACAGTGGGGACATTGGTTTCTGGGCGAGAGTTGTTAACACAGTAAAACATAGCCTTCAGATGTCTTCTTAAAGTCAGATGCTTATTTCTTTGACATCTGATGGGAGGGCGTTCTACAGGGCGGGCGCCCCTACTGAGAAGGCCCTCTGCTGCACAGAATCATAGATGGCTTTAAAAGGTGGACTGAGTAAATTCATGGACAGCATCTCTGCCACTGGCTGCTGTCATGATGGTCCTTTCGCTACCCTGGCGCCAAGCCAGCACTTTGAACTCCATCCAGAAATGACGGCTGGCTTGGGAGGAAACAGAGAAGTGTACAGTTTGGGCAAACATAACATTGCATTGTGGCTTTTTTTAGCGGCTGGAGTCTAGCAGATGTCCAGTTCCTTCCAAATGATCCTCAGGGCCCCGTTTCCTGCCCAGTCAAACAGCTTTTCTCTGTGTGCAAATGTCCACCTTTGCATCTAGATGCAAAACTGCGGCTGTGGGAATCTGCACAGCCACCTTTTAAAAAATAAGAACACCCCCAGGTTCTGTTTGGGTCCTTCCCATCCGAAGGGCAATCTGAAACTATTGCAGGACAAAGAGGATTGAAGGATGTGGATTGGAAGGGAAAGACCATTTTAATTTAGAAGAGTGTTGGCGTGAACATACCTGCAAGGGGTCTCTGGATGTGTGAGGACAATGGGACAGGGTCCAAACAGCCTTGCCTGCCTCCCAAAGGCACATCTGCATTAATTCATTTCTTCCCTTTCGACCTCCCTTCCCAGCCCCTCCCAGAGGAAGGAGGCTGAAATGGTTTGGAATGAAACAGGGAAAGATAAATGCAAACTAGGTAAAGGTAAAGGGACCCCTGACCATTAGGTCCAGTCGTGACCGACTCTGGGCTTGCGGCGCTCATCTTGCTTTACTGGCCAATGGAGCTGGCGTACAGCTTCCAGGTCATGTGGCCAGTATGACAAAGCCGCTTCTGGCAAACCAGAGCAGCACACGGAAACGCCGTTTACCTTCCCGCCGGAGCGGTACCTATATGCACTTTGACGTGCTTTCGAACTGCTAGGTTGGCAGAAGCTGGGACAGAGCAACAGGAGCTCACCCCGTCGCAGGGATTCGAACTGCTGACCTTCTGATCAGCAAGCCCTAGGCTCTGTGGTTTAACCCACAGTGCCACCTGTGTCCCTAAATGCAAACTAGCCAAGCCTAATAACCCAACAGGAATAAATAACTGCACGAAAAATGCAAATAGCTTGCTCCAGTAAAAGAGTTGGCTGCTAAAAGCCTTCCTAAATAGGAGGTTCTTGATCAGCCCCCTAAACATGGGGAAGGAGGAAGCCAGCCAAGAGTAACTTGGCAAAGGCTTTCGAAGTGCAGGTGCCACAGCCGAGGGCACCCTCTGAAGTCCCGAGGGGGGCAGGTGCCCATTTCAGGAGTGCCAAACCACTCTGGGCTTTAGGATCATAATGCTGCGAGCCCCTCCGTCTCATGCTCAGGTTGCATAGAAATACTACTACCACCACCACTACTACTAATTAATTATACCCCGCCCTCCCTGGCCAAAACAGGGCTCAGAGCTGCTAACATTAAAATATATAACATATAACCATAATATCAAGCAATCAATTAAAATACATCCTAAAATCAATTCAGAAACAAAGTGAAATCCAATCAGATGGCAACCCGCAAATTAGGGATGGGGACCTTAATAAAACCATATATCCGAAAGCACCACGGTCTTCGCTGACCTTCATTACGAGAAAATCAAACCCCTTTTTATTATTAACATTTTATTAAAAGGAATTCAGTTACAGAAAAGAAAATGATGAAATAAAAAAGAAAGAGGGGGGAAAAGCCCAAAAAGACAACAAGAAAGGATGATATAATATAAAACAATGAGTGCAATGAGTATAAACATACATATGTCCTAATGCATATATGAATTATTAGAAACCTACTATATTCTGTAAAAACTCGTTCCAAAGGTCAATATGTTTATCCAAACCAAGTTTACGTCTTTAGGCAATCGGTCCCTATGCTGGGTGCATTGTCATGTAGTCAATCCATTGATTAAAAGGGATTTTACCTTAATTCTTCCAACTCATCAATACCCATCTCTTGGCCACAGTTAAGGCTCGCGGAATCCATTTTCAGTGTCTAGAGTTGTCGGCTTCTCTGTGGTAGGCATATAATTCCAAGGAAACCAAACCTGGTTTAATACTGGTACCCCTGGATTCGTTCCTTGCTCAGAGATTGGGGTGGCATGCAACAATGATGGACAGCCTTCCTAGGGCAAGCACCCTCAACCTGGCACCCTCCAGATCTTTTGGACCACAATCAGGCAGCTGGGGGGGATTTCCCATCAGCCTCAGTGCCATATGGGCATGCTGGCTGATGGGACTAGCTGTCCAAAAGCTTTGTGTAGCACCAGGCTGGAGAAAGCTGGAAGAGGGTCTCTCTTTTGGGATACATAAAAATGAGCATGCCCCTTCTCACCTGGACCACCTTCAAACCCCCTAATCCTGCACCCCATTAATCTTGTCAGCCCTATGGTGATGCTGAATTGGTCATGTGTCTGTTTCTTTTTTAAAAAAAAATGCAGCCATGAAATCCTCTCTCTCTTCTCTTTGGCGATCCCTCATAGCCAAGTAAGATTGCCTTCCATAAACATGGTTTTAACCACGAGTCCGTAAGTGACTGTGGAGGCCAATTCTGGATCCACACGTCCTTCCACAGTGGAGACATTGGTTTCCAGGCGGGAGTTGATCACGGTGTGGATTTGCCAAGCGTGCCATCCTCTTAGCACGTTTCTCCCTTGCGTCCTGAGTTTGAGGGTCTTCAAAGCCCATGGCACTTTTGGTAAAGGCTGTTTTCCAACTGGAGCGCTCGCAGGCCAGTGTTTCACAGTTGTCAGTGTTTCTACTACATTTTTTAAGATTTGGCTTGAGAGAGTCTTTAAACCTCTTTTTTTGACCACTAGCATTATGCTTCCATTTTTAAGTTTGGAATAGCGTAGTTGCTTTGGAAGATGATCATCAGGCATCCGCACAACATGACCAGTCCAACGAAGTTGATGTTGAAGAATCATTGCTTCAACACTGGTGATCTTTGCTTCTTCCAGTACACTGATATTAGTTCGTCTGTCTTCCCAAGTGATGTGTAAAAAATTTCGGAGACACCGTTGATGGAATCTTGCGAGGAGTTGGAGATGGCGTTTATAAGTGGTCCATGTTTCACAAGTAAGCCATGAAATATTCATCTCTTGGTGCTGTGTTTTCTGTGTCCATTTCCAACCTTTGTTCTACAGCATCTTCTTGCTGGGATTTGAGTGGAAACTGCTATATTGGACGGTGTTTGGCTGGTATAAATCAAATCCTTTTGTCCCCCACAGAGGAATGTGAGCTGTGCTTATGAGATAATGTGTTGCATTGCGTGCACGGGGGGGGGGGAGTCTTCGTATTTCTCCATGTGCTTTGGTGCGTTTTCTAAGACCCTTCTCCCACTTTCACCCCCCCCCGCTAGAAGAAGAAGAAGAAGAAGAAGAAGAAGAAGAAGAAGAAGAAGAAGAAGAAGAAGAAGAAGAAGGTTACTGCTCCCGATTTATTTCCCTGGTGATTAATTCTCCTCATTTAACATTGGTTTCCACATAATACATTATGGGTTGCGTATGTGCAATGTTTCAAGAAAAGCTCCTCGTGAAATAACTCCGCTTCCGATCTGAATCCATAAAGCTTTGCACAATTACAGCAGAAAATACTTGCAGTCCCATAAATCTAAGAAATGAGAAGATTTACCCCCATGATTCCACAGCAGCCCCCACCAGAGGTGCAGAAAGAAAACCAAAGAGATATCAGGAGAAGAACAAATCTTGTCTATTTAAAGAGAGGGGGGGAGGGAAACCTATTTCTGGAATATAAAAAGTTATTGCTCCAAAACAAACAGATAAGCTTAATTGCAAATACCGTAGTACATGTGAAAAAAATTCTTTGCCTGAGGAAGAACATCTTAGGATTTTATGAAAGGAGATGTATCTATCTCACTGCTTTGGATCTGTTTGTTGCACAGCCTGGAACTTCTGGTTTAGCCTCAGTCGTTTTCTGAGAAATTTCTTGATGTCTTTATGGAGTGAAGTTCCTTCACAATTAGCAGTAGAGAGGCTGCACCTTTAGGGGTCCAGGTTCAGTATTGGCCATTGAGGTTTCTTTGGGTCCATGGCTCATAGAATCGTAGAGTTGGAAGGGACCCCCAAGGGTCATCTAGTCCAACCCCCTGCAATGCAGGCATCTCAGCTAGAGACTCCCTGACAGATGGCCAGGCAACCTTTGTTATTAGCCTCCAAGGAAGGAAATTCTATTGTCTCCCCTCCTATGGAGTCCGTTCCACTGTTGCCTAATGACTCTTACTGCTAGAAAGTTATTCCTAATGTTTAGTCATAATCTCCTTTCTTGTAACTTGAAGCCATTGGTTTGGGTCCTACCTTCAGAAACAGGAGAAAGCAAGCTTGCTCCATCTTCCAGGTGACAGCCCTTCAAATATTTGAAGACGGTTCTCATATCATCTCTCAGTCTTAATTTCTCCAGGCTAAACAACTCCCTCAGCCATTCCTCTTAAGCCAGGCTTAGCTTTCAGAGATTTTATTATCCTGGTCACCTTCCTCTGCACACATTGCGGCTTGCCACTATTGCTTTTAAATTGTGGTGCTGGACACAGTATTCCTGGTGTGGTCAGAATAGAGTGGGACTTTTGATCTGGGCTCTAGACTTCTCTTCATGCATCTTAGAATAGCATTAGCCTTTTTTGCTGCTGCATCACACCGTTGGCTCTTCAAATGTAGCTGCAGAACACAACTGATGTTGTGGTAACCCCTTGCTGGCATTGGTGTACAGGTCCCGATCTCAGTGCCCACCTCACAGCCCATTAAAGTACTTCACACTTAAAAGTGCCATTGATATAGCAAGCAGCTGTTACCTTCAGCTGGACCACTGGATGTGATAAGCCCCATAAAATTAATTCCTAGAAACAGGAGGTTTCTGTGTCTGCCAGAAATGCACAGTAGCCCAGGTCCTGCTCTCAGGATTTTATAGCTCAAACAGTTTAAAATGGGAATGTGATTAATTGCACCCCCAACTTGCATGAAAAATGACATTTGGAACAGCTTCCTTCAGTTCTGACAACTCCTCTTTCCCCGCACCGCAAGGCAGATGTTCGGTGCGCAGAAAGCCCAGTATGTTTCCAAGATTACCTCCAGCAAAGTTTTGGCTCAGGCAGTGCAGAAGTTTGAAAAGGTCAGATTGGACACTGCCCCCAGGACAACAGATGGCAGGGGCTTTTCTACCTTGCATCTGACGGGGAAACAGATCTGCTCTTCCCTGCATCCACAACCGCAATCCCAGCGCACCACCTGTTCCTCTCCAGCAAGATGCTCGGAGGTTGTGGAAAAGCCGTGTCTCCCATCAGCAGCCAACGAAACCACTTGATGATAATTCGTGGAATCCATCATCTTCTGAGCAAGAGCTGTCAGAAGAGATATCTTTCACAGGCGAATTGCTGATGGAACTGTAAAAAAACAACAACCACCCAAAACCAAAACAGTGAGCCGGAAAATATTATTGATAGTCAATTCCTGACCGTTTCCCCTTTGACTTCAAAGAGCTCGCGTGTGGGGAGCAGTCATTTCACAGATGTTTGCACAAGAAGACTTCTTGTTCTGCATATCTCTTAGCTCTACATTTAAGACCTTACCTTCCAAGTCCCGGACTGCAGAATCTGAGACCGGCAGCCGTGTGCCCATAGAAGCCGCTTTGCCCTTCTATGGGCACAAAAAATGGCCGCCGCCGGCTTCGAAAGTCGCTTGTACGCATGTCAGGAAGTGCGTCAGCGCAACTTCCGGTGTTGCTCCGCCCATCTATGGGCACCAAAAATGGCCGCCACCGCCACCGGAAGTCGCGTCTATGCACTTCTGGACAGCCATTTTTGGTGCCCATAGAAGGGCGAATCGGAAAGAAAAAAAATGGCCGCCGGCAGGAGAAAATTATGGAGAAAGACGGGAGACGAAGTGATACGGGGGACCACCGGGAAAAGGTAAGTAAAATCGGGGTTTTCCCGGAGAAAACGGGGTACTTGGCAGCTATGTTTAAGACTGACCATTCTGCTAAAACAAAGAGGCTTGTGGCCACTAAGCACTTTGTTATTAAATGTATTTAATTGATTAACCAACCCCTTTTGTTGCTCTTGCAGACTAACACGCCCCCAGCTGCCTCTCCTGAAATATGTATGGACCATTTGCAACTGGCTGGATTTGGGTTTGATGAGGCCTTAAGCTACTGAAGGTAATGGGGCCCTTTTTATGTCCAGCTGTTCTTTGTCAACAACAAATGGTCGCTGTTTTTTGTGTTGAATAGATGCTATATGGTCATGGATGGACCTAATAGGTATCTCAAGCCATTTGCACATAACAAAATATTTATTTTATCAAAGTAATTGTTGAACTGAAATACAATTAAGAAGAAGTATATTAATAGTGATTTTTTTTGAGGGGGGGTGCCCCAAGAGAGTGGGGTCCTAAGCTTGTTTACCTTATACGTAAATCTGGCACTGGTGCTTGGCAAGAAATAAATTTAGGTACAAACCTTCCGTTGATTAAACAAATTCAGGGAGGAGAGGGCTGTCAATGGCTTCTAGCCACAATGGCTATGCTCTGCTTCCACAATGGAGGCAGCCATGCTTCTGGATGTTGGTTGCTGGAAACGACAGGAGGGGAAAACTGTGCTCAGATCCTGCTTGTGGGTTTCACCCAGGCATGTGAGTGGCCACTTTGAGAAGAGGATGCTGAACTAGTTGAGCCATTGGCCTCATCCAGCAGGCTCTTCTCATGTTCCTTCAGCCTGGAGGTTCAGAAGGTGTCTCCTGGGACCTGGAAACGATGCCTTATGAGGAACGGCTTAGGGAGCTGGGTATGTTTAGCCTGGAGAAGAGAAGGTTAAGGGGTGATATGATAGCCATGTTCAAATATAGAAAAGGATGTCATATAGAGGAGGGAGAAAGGTTGTTTTCTGCTGCTCCGGAGCAATGGATTCAAACACGGAGCAATGGATTCAAACTACAAGAAAGAAGATTCCACCTAAACATTAGGAAGAACTTCCTGACAATAAGAGCTGTTCGGCAGTGGAATTTGCTACCAAGGAGTGTGGTGGAGTCTCCTTCTTTGGAGGTCTTTGAGCAGAGGCTTGACAGGCATATGTCAAGAATGCTTTGATGGTGTTTTCTGCTTGGCAGGGGGTTGGACTGGATGGCCCTTGTGGTCTCCTCCAACTCTATGATTCTATGATCATCCCATCTCGTTCTCACTTACTTCTCAGCTGAATATTAAGAAAGAATGTGGGAGAGGGGAGGGAGAGCCACGGCAGGTGCTTTCTCCCATCTTGCTCCTGATCAGACTCTGAAGCTTTTCGTCCAGGCAGCTGCTTAATGGAAGGGCAAAAGGGGAAAGGGTAATTTCAATTTGCCACGTTAATAATGTGCGATGTGCTCTGCTAAGCACCCAAAGTTCAAGATCTCCTGGGAAGTTCTGCGAGAGAGTTGGAGGCACCGTTTAATCAGGAGCTGAGGTGAAGCACCTGAGATTTACTGGTGGGGAGGGGGAGGAGGGAGAGAGGGAAAGAAAGAAAGAAAGAAAGAAAGAGCACAAAACACCCACCTCCTTTCCTTCCTCTCTCCTTTTATGAGAGATTTGTAATGAAGATTTAAATCCAATTGGATTAACCTCATCACTGCTCAAAGCCCCGTCTCCCGGTTGCCTTCCATCAAAGTGACATGTGTTTTATGTGCTTCAGCTGCCGCTGTTTAATTTATGTGCACTTAGTTGCACACGTTTACTCAGGCCAACTTTGGGAGCCAATCAGAGCTCCCTGATTAGGGGTCCTGGAGAGATTCAATTCTGTGAATTCTGATGCAAAGTTCTGCATCTCCCAGGCTGATGTATATATCGGAATGTCATTACCACTGTGATTTAGTTGCATTCTTATCTATACAGTACATTTGTCTGAATATTGCGATACCTTTTTTTTTAAAGCCAAACATTGTATCAACATTTATTTTGGACAAAATGCACATTCAAATTCTTGTTTTAATACAGATTTTCATAGAGGGTTTTTTTTTTGTAAAAAATTGCAGTTTAATATGGAAGTGGGATGGAATGGACTGATGAATGGACATGTGACTCAGATGGTTTTTATTTATCTGTTTTACTCATAAAAATATGAGTATTTTTTATGGACTTTGGTATTTTTTAGGGAATAGCAGTCTATAATAATATTTATAGGCTGCTATTCCATAAAAAATACCAAAGTGGTTTCCTACAAGTATACAGTAAAAACATATAGGAAAGTTAAAAGCAGACATAAATTAAAAAGTAAATAAAAATTCCTTCCAGTAGCTCCTTAGAGACCAACTAAGTTTGTCATTGGTATGAGCTTTTGTGTGCATGCACACTTCCTCAGATACACTGAAACTGAGCCTCTTGGGCTTGCTGCTCAGAAGGTCAGCGGTTCGAATCCCTGCGACGGGGTGAGCTCCTGTTGCTCTGTCCAAGCTCCTGCCAACCAGACATAAATTAACTGTTGTGGAAATATGTATTCTTAATAGCCTGCATAGACCTGGCAGAATAGAAAAGTTTTCATTTTAAAATTTAAAACAGAAGGCCCCGGCTGAATTTTTATTGGCTGAGGATTCACTAGAAGGCCCCAGAGCAGATTGAAACAATGTAAAAATGTAATCTTAAAATCAATTGAAAATTAGAAGAACAGGGTGGGACTACACTCACTCATACAGATATATATGACAAGGGTTAAAAGTCAGACTAACGAGGTAGGGATCAATGGAAATATAGGTCCATTCATCCCTATCACTAATTAACGTCTCTGCCCCTTGTGGTTATGTGATTAACTATTAGTCACATTCACTCTCTCCATCTTCTTGGAGAGCACTTGAAAATCTTTGATAGCTGGCAGGGAAGACGCACCTTGATGAAGTTAAGGCTTAATCCAAAAGACCCAGGCAGAGTTTGCCAGCGACAAGAGCCCCCGAGAGCTGTCTTACCACCTTGCTTTCAGCTTGTTTGGGCCATTGCTTCAAAAGCCTCCCTGCATTTTGCCTTTGGGGGGTTGTCATTCTTGCCCAGGAAATTTCCTTTCCTGAAAGCTCTGCTCCAGCTGTGTGACAAAGGGCTGCGAAAAAGGCATCCGACCTACTTCGCTGGGATCTCCTTTCCATGAGGACTGGAGCCTCAATAGCGGTCATAATGTCGAGGTTGCATGTTCGATCCCCATATGGGACAGCTGTGTCTCCCTGCGCTGCAGGGGGTCGGACTGGATTGTCCTCAGGGTCCCTTCCAGCTCTACAATACTATGATTCTAATTTAGATGGCGTTAAAAGAGGATCAAACCAATTCATGAATGGTTACTAAACATGATGCTTACATTTTCTCTCCAGTAATGCTTCTGAATCAGGGGCAGAGCAAGGTGGGTGCAGTGGGTGTGGTCCATCCTGGGTGTCACCTCCGAGGGGGTGTGTGACAAAATGCTGCCCAACACTGAATGTCTGTGAGAGACGATGTGGCTTTGGCACGCACAGGCTTCCCACTGCCAAAACGGTCCGCCAGCCAGCTCCCCCTCAGCTGTAGTAGAAGAGTTTGGATTGGATATCCCGCTTTATCACTACCCGAAGGAGTCTCCAAGCGGCTAACATTCTCCTTTCCCTTCCTCTCCCACCACAAACACTCTGTGAGGTGAGTGGGGCTGAGAGACTTCAAAGAAGTGTGACTAGCCCAAGGTCACCCAGCAGCTGCATGTGGAGGAGCGGAGACGCAAACCCGGTTCCCCAGATTAGGAGTCTACCGCTCTTAACCACTACACCACACACACTCTGCGGCAGACAGACTCCTCAATGCAAGGCACGTTATGTCCACCAAAAAAGCTCAACAAGTTTGGCTCCCCCCAAAAAGCTCAACAA
This sequence comes from Zootoca vivipara, assembly GCF_965207765.1. Classification (NCBI taxonomy): domain Eukaryota; kingdom Metazoa; phylum Chordata; class Lepidosauria; order Squamata; family Lacertidae; genus Zootoca; species Zootoca vivipara. Next base: position 133,009,355 of record NC_142582.1, on the reverse strand, counting down.
CTCTGGCTCCGGCCCCTATCTGAAATAAAGTCAAACCATTTTTGCAGGCAAATAATAATAATAATAATAATAATAATAATAATAATAATAATAATAAATCAATGTGTGTGGGGGGGGGTACAAGAAAATTTCTGCACCAGGTACCACCTGGCCTTGTTACGCCACTGTTCTGAATACCAACTGCTGGAAACGACAGGAGGGGAGGGTGCACATGGCCTGCTTGTGACCTTTCCATGGGAGCATCTGGTTGGCCATTGTGAGAATTTGTTGTTGTTGTTGTTGTTCTTTAGTTGTTTAGTCGTGTCCGACTCTTCGTGACCCCATGGACCAGAGCACGCCAGGCACTCCTGTCTTCCACTGCCTCCCGCAGTTTGGTCAAACTCATGTTCGTAGCTTTGAGAACACTGTCCAACCATCTCGTCCTCTGTCGTCCCCTTCACCTGGAGAAGGAACTGGCAAGCCACTCCAGTATCCCTGCCAAGAAAACTACATGGACAAAGACAACAGGCATATTGTGAGAATAGGATGCTGGATTAGATGGGGTTCAAAGGCAAGAGGTGACTACTGAAGGCAGTCAGATACTTGCATCTCTCTGCTTGCAAAGTGACCGCTTTATTACTCTTGCATGCGCAGTGCTGATCAACCAAGAGCGGTGCTGGGGAAGGGGAGAACTCTTAAAAGTACTTAAATATTGATAACAAAATATGCTCCTGCAATAACTTGATTCCAAAGCCCAATTCGGGGTGGTGGTAGTGGTGGTGATTCTTAACTCAGGATTTGTTTAGAACATTATTCATTACTGAAAAATTAAAAATGCAAATTTGTTGAAGTGACTGAAAATCTTCCCGCATTACAAAAGTGGAATTTAATTGAATGGGTGTCAGGAGTGAGAGTGAGATAATTTTGATTTGATTTGATTTTCAGCGAGGCTTCCTAGGACCTGCTTCCATAAGGCTGCCAATACACCTCACAGGGCCTCTCTCTCCACTCGCATTTCCTCAAAGGAGAATCGTTGTGGCAGTGGCCACCCAGTCTGCCTTAGGAGCTATTTCTGCTCAGCTGGAGAACCAAAGCAGGGGGCGTTGAAGCCTCGGGGGGGGGGGGGGGAGGAAAGAGCAATATGGCCTGGATACATCTGGAGGGTTATGACCAGTGCCGGATTTACGTATAAGCCAAACAAGCTATAGCTTAGGGCCCCATTCTCTTGGGGGCCCAAATCAAAACTTAAGGGAAAAAAAGCCCTGGATGTCCACTTCCAAAATATAAGATAAAAATAAACAAAATAAAACCTACATAAAGCAACTGTGTTGGGTGTTGTGTAGGCTCCTATGATGTAAGTCATTGACCCCACCTGCTCGCCTGCTCCCTAAAATATCCCTGGTTTGCTCATTTCTATATATACAGTGGTACCTCTGGTTAAGAACTTAATTCGTTCCGGAGGTCCGTTCTTAACCTGAAACTGTTCTTAACCTGAAGCACCACTTAAGCTAATGGAGCCTCCTGCTGCCACCGCGCCACCGGAGCACGATTTCTGTTCTCATCCTGAAGCAAAGTTCTTAACCTGAGGTATTATTTCTGGGTTAGCAGAGTTTGTTTTGGGTTAGTAACCTAAAGCGTTTGTAACCTGAAGCGTTTGTAACCCGAGGTACCACTGTACCTTGGTTCTCAAACTTAATCCATTCCGGAAGTCTGTTTCAAAACCAAAGCATTCCAAAACCAAGTTTAATAATTTTTCACTATTAATATACTTCTTCTTAATTATATTTCACTATTAATATACTACTTCTTAATTGTATTTCAGTTCAACAATTACTTTGATAAAATACATATTTTGTGATGTGCAAATGGATTGAGATACCTATTAGGTCCATAAATTACCATATACTGTAGCATATATCCAACACAAAAAAAACAGTGACAATTTGTCACTGACAATTTGTTGTTAGCAAAGGACAGCTGGATATAGAAAGGGCCCCATTCCCTTCAGTAGCTGAGGGCCTCATCAAACCTAAATCCGGCCCTGGGTATGACAAAGCCAACAAGCTGTTAGCGTAGAAACTAGCTGGAGTACCAAAAGAGAAATTTGTGCCACCAATACATTGAAGTGATGAATAATGTTGGCTTCTTATCATGAGGTCGTGCAAGAATGGATTTCCTTTTAAAGGAAACTCCACCTTGATCACTGCAGATGGTGACAGCAGTCACGAAATTAAAAGACGCCTGCTTCTTGGGAGAAAAGCAATGACAAACCTAGACAGCATCTTAAAAAGCAGAGACATCACCTTGCCTACAAAGGTCCGTATAGTTAAAGCTATGGTTTTCCCAGTAGTGATGTATGGAAGTGAGAGCTGGACCATAAAGAAGGCTGATCGCCGAATAATTGATGCTTTTGAATTATGGTGCTGGAGGAGACTCTTGAGAGTCCCATGGACTGCAAGAAGATCAAACCTATCCATTCTTAAGGAAATCAGCCCTGAGTGCTCACTGGAAGGACAGATCGTGAAGCTGAGGCTCCAATACTTTGGCCACCTCATGAGAAGAGAAGACTCCCTGGAAAAGGCCCTGATGCTGGGAAAGATGGAGGGCACTAGGAGAAGGGGACGACAGAGGACGAGATGGTTGGACAGTGTTCTCGAAGCTACAAACATGAGTTTGACCAAACTGCGGGAGGCAGTGCAAGACAGGAGTGCCTGGCGTGCTATGGTCCATGGGGTCACGAAGAGTCGGACACGACTAAACGACTAAACAACAACAACAACAACAACAATACAGACAATAACGTTGGCTTCTAATGATGAGGTTGTGCAAAAAACTATGCAGCTCAAATGGACCAGAACTAAGCAGCGCATAGTTAAGCTATGGCACTTGTACCCACAGGAGACAGGGATGGCCAGCGACCTAGATGGTTTCAGAAGACAATTGGGCAAATTCATGGAGGAGAAGACTACCAGTGGCTTCTAGTCCTGATGGCTCTGCTCTGCCTCTGTAGTTGGAGGCAGCGATGCTACAACTGAATACCACTTGCTGGAAACCATAAGACATAGCTGCCAAGTCTCCCGTTTTCCCTGGGAAATCCCTGTTTTTCCAGCTTTTCCTAGCTGAAAAAACGGATTTTTTTTGTTCCCCCCCCCCAGTTTATTCTGGCGCAGCGGCCATTTTGGAACTGGGCGGAGCATGCTCAGAAGTGACTTTTGATGCTGCTCTGCCCAGTTCCAAAATGGCTGCAGTGCGACTTCTGGTGCGGTGGCCATTTTGGAACTGGGCAAAGCAGCATCAAAAGTCACTTCTGAGCATGCTCCGCCCAGTTCCAAAATGGCGGCAGCGCTACTTAAGGTCTGCTACTTCGGGCCGGTCCCTTATTTCTCTGACAGCAACTTGGCAGGTATGCCATAAGAGGGGAGACGATCCTTAGGGCAGTGGTTGTGAGAACAGGATGCTAGACAAAATGGGTCACAGGCCTAATCCAGAAGATGCTTTTCTTGGCACTCCTTTTCTTGTCCCATTTCCTGTGGAATTATGTGTTTGGGGGGGAGGGGTGAACCACGCCTTTCTTTTGGGTTTATGGTGAACTGTGCACTTTTAAGGAGCGATTCTGCTCCCCTCCCCTCCTGCGTCTCTGTCTCCTCCTCCTTTTTGTTTCTAAAATAGCCGACCTCCCATCGCCACGTTGTTCTTTTGTCATTTGAAATCAGAGGGGAACTTTGCCCTTTAATTTTTTCTTCCTCTGTAATCACATTTGGAGGAAAATAGCCCATGAAGCAGAAATTCAAATAGGCTGTTAAGAGATGGAAGTTCCTTCGAATGCCTGACTCTGTTCCCCAGAGTTTCATCTCTGCATCTTTACAAGGAGGGAACCCGAAGAAAACAGCACATTCAAGCACTTCCCTAATTGCTCCTTCTGTCTAATCAGGTGGAAAACATTCACATTCTCAAAGCTTCAATTAGCCTTCCATAACTCTGTTGAAGCTGGCAAAGATTTAGGTCTATGAATGGCAAGCAAAATAAAGTTGGAGAAAACCAGGACATTTTCTTCGCTACACAGTTCCTAAGTGATGAAGAGATTTGTCAAGAACGGCATTTTAAAAACTAGGGCAAGTGTAAAATGAAGCAGAGTCAGTACATTTGTTCATCCTCCAGCCTTTAGCCAGAGAAGCCCCTTTCTGCTGGGCCCCCAAAGGCCTCTCAGCTCTCAGTAAACCCCCTTTCCTACGTGAGGTGGAAATTTTGCCAGGTCCGTTATCAATGAGGCCAGCGTCATGGATGCAAGAGTGCGACCTGACCACAAAACGGTCAAGAACCATTTAAAGGTGAAATTAATGGGTGACAAAGTGGAAAAACAACCCCATAAAAAGCACAAGGTGGGGTTTGCATGTGCAATAACAAAAAGTAGATCTGTAGGACAGGAATTAGAATTAAAATTGCCAGCTTGATAAATTGCTTTACGGTATATTAATTTGGGGGCAAGCTCATATGGAATATTGTATACAGTTCTGGTCACCCTTCACCTTAACAAAATGTAGAGCTTAAAAAATGGTGCAGGAAAGGGCAATAAATATTATCAAGGGGCTGGAGCAACTCCTCTATGAGGAAGGGTTACAACATTTGGGGACTTGTAGTTCAGTAAAAAAGTAAGATGGGCAGATACTTGATAGTGGTGCATACAATTATGCATGGCATGAAGAAACTGGACAGGGAGACACACGCACAAATACCTAGGCTAGAATAAATCACAGACACTTGGGTTTGCAAATAAGTAAAGTTTTTGTTAAGTTTCCAGAAGTTATAGCAAATAAGTTTTCATCTGTTGGCTGTAAAAATGAGGAAGAAGGAAAAGGTTCCAAATGACTTTAAAAGGAATAACTTGGTTTCCTTATAAAATAATCATGCAGTATTTGGGTTAGCAGAGGTGATGGCTGTGAAATCTCATTTTGCAGAGATTCAGTTCACTTGGTTTTTCTTGCAGCTGGGAGCCTTGTCCACATGCAAGGGAGGGAGGGAGGGAGGGAGAGAGAGAGAAGTGGGAATCAAAGACTGCTGGGAGCCTGCTAAGCCACACCCACTGGCAACTTGAACTCAGGGCCCTGGTTAACCCTTTCATGCACTCAAATGTGAGTCAGTAACAGACCTGAGTGCAACAGCAGTGCTTTCCTCAGCTTCTAGCACAGGTTGCGGAGGCTGTCGGTGGCCATTGTCCTCCTGGCCTGCTGAGGACATACTGAAATCACCAATGGGAATCAGGGTGCCGGATGAGATTTTTGTTGTCTCGCCTTACCACTTTGGTGTTTGCCATCCTGGGCTTCGTTTGGAGGAAGGGTAGGACAAAAATTTAATATAGAATAAAAGAATAATGAGCAATGGGTGGAATCTCCATCTGATTCCGGTGGCTTTTCTTATGCCATGGATACACCTTCTTAATCTGACCTTGCTGAACCATGGAGCTGGGCACTTCTTCCTTCCTAAGAAACCCACAGCTGATGAATTTTTGCAATTGAGAAATTTAGTTCTGTTAAGTGGTTTGGTGCTTCTGAATTGGTAAAACTCAACATTGAATCCCTCACCTCAAAATCTGACATGGAAGACATGAAGCTCTCATATACTGAGCTGGATCAAAGGTCCATCTAGCTCAGTATTGTCTACACTGACTGGTAGCAGCTGTCCAGGATTTCAGACAAACATCTCTGCCAGCTCTGCGTAGAGATGTCCGGAAAGGAACTGGGCCCTTTTACACGCAAACCAGGCGCTCTGCCACAGAGCAACAGGCTTGATTTTGAATCTGGAGTTCCATCCATGCTTAATTTGAATTTTTGCTTGCTTCAGCTGTAATCTGAAGTTTGTCCGTGAATATTTTAAACTGAACTTCTGCATGCGGCTACAGCTGCTATAGTGGGAAGGCATTTCTCTGCCTTCATGAAAGAGAGGGCCTTATCCCTTACCCAGGTCAATAAACATGAACATTTATTTTTTTAAATCCAAAGGGAAAAAAGTCTTTGTATCCAGTTTGCTGTAATTTTGCATCCTTGTGAATGGTTTGAATAAAGTCCAGGGCGCCTTATTTGGACAGTTTTCTCTTGAGGTGATAAATATAGAACCATAGGGGTGTGTGTGTGTGTGTGTGTGTGTGTGTGTGTGTGTGTGTGTAAATATATATATGGTACTGAAAAGGCCTTTATTCCTCTTTCCAGTAGAAGAAATCCACTGGAAGTAAACAAGTTCTTTGCTCTTATCAAGGTATTTGTGTCGGCTGCATTTTCAGATAAAGCTCTACTATTTTATCACTGTGTAACACAACACCAGCTTCTGTTTCACGCGAGGGATGATTTAAGGTGAGATCATTCCGTATAAAGCAACTTTTGCCAGTAAGGAGCAGGAGTGGGGGCAAGCGCAAGTTAAGCCCCTGGTCCTTTGCATGCTACTTGCCTTGCCAGGCGTGTGAGATTAGGCAGCCTTGAAGCAGTTCTGCTGTAGCCTCAGTTCCGGCATGAAGGGTGCAATCCTAAATCTGCTTCCCTGGGAATAAGCCCCAGAAATTCAATGCAAGTGAGCCCGCGTGACTCACGCCTTCCTAAGCAGCACACGGACCAAAGCACAGCCATCCTGCAAAATCCATGGTTCTCTGAATTTTGCAATGCAGAGTTATCTCACAGAATCCTGAAATTGTTGAGTTGAATAGTCCTCTAGCCCAGGCCCTGCAACACAGTAATCCCTGAGAGATTTCCAGTTATTGCATGTTTATCATCACAGGCTGGACATTGTGTGCATCGTTCGTCCTGGGCTTTGATCTGGTGCTTCTGGAGTGCTCTTCATGTTCTTGGGGCCCAATCCACCCCTTGGGCTCTAAGTGCAGCAAAGTGGGTGTACGGGTCTATGTGCAGGTAGGTACGTCTTGGTGAGAAAAATAATGGATGCAGAGGGGGACGGGAGTCTCCCCTTCAGCTTGGAATTGCCCAAGAGACAGTAATGATTGGTTTTGATGATGTATTCTAAATGGGAATAAATAATAATAATAATAAATAATAAATAATTTATTATTTATACCCCGCCCATCTGGCTGAGTTTACCCAGCCACTCTGGGCAGCTTCCAGCAGAACAGAATATTAAAATGCAATAATCTATTAAACATTAAAAGCTTCCCTAAACAGGGCTGCCTTCAGATGTCTTCTAAATGTCAGGTAGTTGTTTTTCTCTTTGACATCTGGTGGGAGGGCGTTCCACAGGGTGGGTGCCACTACCAAGAAGGCCCTCTGCCTGGTTCCCTGTAACTTGGCTTTTCATAGTGAGGGAACCGCCAGAAGACCCTCGGCGCTGGACCTCAGCGTCTGGGCAGAACAATAGGGGTGGAAATGCTCCTTCAGGTATACTGGACCGAGGCCGTTTAAGGCTTTAAAAGTCAGCACCAACACTTTGATTTGTGCTCGGAAACGTACAGAGAGCCAATGTAGGTCTTTCATGTGGTCTCAGTGGCCACTCCCAGTCACCAGTCTCGCTGCCGCATTCTGGATTAATTATAGTTTCCGGGTCACCTTCAAAGGTAGCCCCACATAGAACGCATTGCAGTAATCCAAGTGATAACAATACTGTAGTAGTATAGTAACAATAGTAATATAATATAGTAACAATAGTAGTATAATAATAAGCATGAAAAATTCCTTCCAGTAGCACCTTAGAGACCAACTAAGTTTGTCGTTGGTATGCACACAAAAGCTCATACCAATGACAAACTTAGTTGGTCTCTAAGGTGCTACTGGAAGGAATTTTTCTATTTTATTTTTATTTTGTTTCGACTACGGCAGACCAACACAACTACCTACCTGTAACTAATAATAATCATAATAATAATCATAATAATGTTGTAGGTTAGGGGGAGAACAGCCTTTACCAAAGGTGTCATGGGCTTTGAAGACACTCGAACTCAGGACGAAATCCTCACCGTGATCAACTCCCGCCTGGAAACCTATACCCCCACTTTGGAAGGGCGTGTGGGTCCAGAATTGGCCTCCACAGTCACTTATGGACTCACTATTAAGAATGTGTTCATGGAAGACAATCTTACACAGCTATGAGTGATTGCTGAAGAAGAAGTGGAATGCCAACATTTGGTGCCCCTTGTTGTGGCACTCCCCATGGCATCCTCTCGGCTTGGCACCCAGTGCGGGCAAACTGGTTGCACTCCCCTAAATTTGCCTCTGGCTGTGGGGAGGGAAGGAAATCCACATTATTTGGTGCCATTTTACTTTGCAAAATGCTCTGCTATCTTTCTTGGACTGTTCCTCATAGGAGCGTAGGGTTGCAGGGTCGGAAGGTCCTACCCTCTGCAACACAGCCACCCTGCGGATTAGGTTGTTGCCACAATTCCTATTGCACAATTGGGACAACTGAGGCTGAGAGAGAAAGCTACCGTTCCTCTTCCTCGCACCACCTTGAGCATTTTGTAACAGGAGTTACCCCTCGGGTCAGCGAGATAAACATGGATGAACACGGGTTTAAATTAATTTGCTTTCTAGTATATATAAAAAACCCAAACCCTGGAGTTGCTGTTTATGCTCTGGCTTATTGAAGCATAGCTACTTGTAGGTGTAATTAAAAAAGGGGAGAGAAAGGGAGGGGGGGACACCATGAATTGATTTGCATTGGGATATCAAACTGCATTTACAAAAGCTTCTAATTGTCATTTGTGACAAGTGAGAACGAACCTATGGAGCCTATCTCTCCCTCTCTCACCTCCTGTCCCCAGATGCAGGATGCAAATTGTCAGGTGTTCAGGAAACACTTGTGAGCCAAAGTGTGAACACAATTCTCCATTGAAGAGAGAAGGGTGTCATGACAATTCAGCAGAGACCTCCCTTCTCACCATGAGGCTCCCATGAATGGCCAGTCCAGTGCCTTAATTGCCTGGAAAAACATCTTTTTGAAACGTGCCGTTTAATTGAGGGAGAAAATGGTTGAAAATGTGGTGCAGTGAGTAACATATTCCAAGAGGTGAACACCCAGAGCCGCCATCTTTAGCATACATTATCCTGGGCAAAACGTGCTTTCATGAATATTTATTGGCCTCATGTTTCTGTGTATAAGGATGAGTAACAAAGCATCTCACAGGAGCATAGAACAGTAGAGTTTAAAGGGATCACAAAAGGATCACAAGTCATCTAGTTCAACCCCCTTCAATGTAAGAATCCCAGCTAAAGAATCTCTGACAGATGGCCATCCAGCCTCCAGTGAAGTCTGCCACCTTCCAAGGAAGGCCATTCCACTGTCAAACAGCTTTTGTTACCAAAAAGCTCTTCCCAAGGTTTAATTGGGATCTCCTTCCTTGTTATTTGAAGCCATTGGTTTGAGTCCTATCCTCCAGAGCAGGAGAAAACAAAATTGTTCCCTCTTCCACATGACAGCCCTTGAGATATTTGAAGACGGCTGTCCTATCTCCTCTCAGTCTCCTCTTTCCCAGCTCCCCACCCCACCCATTCCTCATAAGGCTTAGTTTCCAGACCCTCAACCATCTTGGTCACCCTTCTCTGCCCACCTTCCAGCTTGTCAACATCCTTCTTAAATTGTGGCGTCAGGATTGGACACAGTAGTCCAGGTGTGGTCTGAGCAAGGCAGAAGAGAGTTGAACTATTCCTTCTCTTGGTCTGGACACTAGACTTCTGACTCATGTTGAATCAGCTAAATGGTTTCAAGTTCCAATAAAGGAGATTCCAACTAAACTTATGGGAGAAAAAAACCTTTCTGATCGGAAGAGCTGTTCAGTTGTGCAATGGACTCTCACAGAAGGTGGTGGATTCGCCTTCCTTGGAGATTTTAAAGTAGAAATTGGATAGCCATCCATTGGGAATCCTTTAAATGAGATGCCTGCATTGCAGGGAGTTGGATGAAATGACCCTTGGGCTCCCTCCCAGCTCTATGATTTTTGTGGTACACAAAGACCCCTAGATCCTTGATGCTGGATGGGGCCCAGGGTCCTGCTGTGTGGGGTGGCAGTTGCATTTCTCTGAGTCTGACTGAACAGTCTGGATTCTCACCTGTCACAAAGGAGGGAGCAATTTGTGGCAGTGATCCCCTTCTGGAAGCAGCCAGGTGAGCGGATTTGGGGCTGTCTGGCTCAGAAATGTTTAATCCACAAAATGTCTCTCGGCAAGAGTGCACTAAGCCCTGGAGTAAGTGATTTAAGAGTGGAACGGATCTCTTTGTTTGCCCGAGTCCCTCCTTGCTGCACATTCACCTCAGCCTGCTCTGAATTTAATGTGTGCCACATAATAAACTGGACTTCCGATTCTAAGCATGTAGAATATTGGAATATAAGCAGCCTCAGGGACATGCAATGCCTGGATGTGCAGAATTTGTGTGAGGAAAGGATCTGTTCTTGTATGGCCTGGATCAGGCGTTGAGCCTCTGATTGCAGAGAGCCAGACAGAACCAGGACCAGGGACAGCTCCTGGGAAAGCAGACGCCCAGGAAAGAATTGTAGGGTTGGGAGGGATCTCAAGGGCCATCTGGTCCAACTGCCAGGCAGAAAGATTTGAGTGTGAGTGTGGTTTGGCTAAGGGTTGGATCCTGAGGGAAGCCCTCAGGGCCAGATGGAGGGGTCCCTCTTTAATGATGACAACGGTGATTTATTACTTATACCCCACCCATCCAACCAGGTTACCTCAGCCGCTCTAGGTGGCCTTTAAAGCAAGCTTTGGATCTTTAAGAAGGCCTTTGCCTCCTTGGTGAAATAGACTATTGGATTCACCACCGTTATCATTACTACTATGTCTCAATAAACTTCATTGTTTGTTTGGGGGGTTGGTATAGATTCAGGGCTAAGAGCAGTGCCAGATTTAAGGTGGTGGGAGTTCCCCCGCACAGGGTGCTGAGCTGAGCTCAGGGTGCTACATTGCCCAAGTCTGCCCCTGCTAAGAGACTGAGGTATGGATCAGGAAGATAATAGTATGAGGTTTTTAAACAAATGTCAGATGGACCACCTGCTAGGGATTCCTGAGCTACAATTCCTGAGTTGCAGGGGGTTGGACTAGATGACCCTCAGGTCTCCTTCCAACTCCACGGACGACTCTGGGGTTGCAGCACTCATCTCACTTTACTGGCCGAGGGAGCCAGCATTTGTCCGCAGTTTTTCCGTGTCATATGGCCAGCATGACTAAGCCGCTTCTGGCGAACCAGAGCAGTGCATGGAAATGCCGTTTACTTTCCCGTCGGAGCGGTACCTATTTATCTATTTGCACTTTGATGTGCTTTTGAACTGCTAGGTAGGCAGGAGCTGGGACAGAGCGACGGGAGCTCACTCCGTCGTGGGGATTCGAACCGCCGACCTTCCAATTGGCAAACCCAAGAGGCTCAGTGGTTTAGACCGCAGCGCCACCCGCGTCCCATGCCTCAAATGCTTACTTTCTGTTAATTCATAGCTCAGCTACAGGAGCAGATGAGATAACGAGGTTGGTGGATTTAGTAGTGTTAAAAATATGTATAAATGAATAAAATGGCAAGAGAGAGAATGTGTGTGTGTGTGTGTGTGTGTGTGTGTGTGTGTGTGTGTGTGAGAGAGAGAGAGAGAGAGAGAGAGAGAGAGAGAGAAGCCAACAATACATCTGCCTGCTAACTACCCAGCGTTGGCAACAATGTGAGAATTCCCATTTTGTCCCAGTTAAGCAACCTCCTCTGCGCTCGCCGAGCCAATATTGCAGAGTTACGGAGAGCGGAAATGGCTTAATCGGGCTGCTGGAGACCCGTTAGGCCCCCATCAGTCTTCCTTAATGCAGCTAAAGGGAAAGCAGAGAGAATTGAGTTCTCCAGACGCGCCCAGTTTGATTTTCCAAAAAGGCTCTTCTGTGGGCAATTAGTGGGAGGCTGTAGATGGCAATGAGCAGAGGAGATTTCCCCCAAGCCCACACAGAGAGCAGCAAACGGCCTAACAAACGGTTATTGCGCATCAAGAGCCCGGCTCCTTCCCTCCGCAGATGCCGGCTTAAAATAGGTCTTGGAGCGATGCTTTCTCCTGCTGCTGAGTGACAAGTAGTGTAAAAGATGCACACATGAGAGAGGATGGCAAGGCGCCTCCTGACTTTATGGACTGGGTCAGCTCCTTTTCATTGCTCCTTGGCTGGCCGCACGGTAACTCAGTGGCAGACTGCCTTCCTTGCATGCCAAAAGGTCCCAGGTTCAGTACTGACCTAGATGGAGCAATGGCCTGACTCTGTATAAGGCATCTTTCAGGGTTCTAACCTTGAAACATTTACGGCCCGTGAAGCATAAATGCTTCATAAATGGACAAACAATTGAACAAATGAGACCTTTCAATTATTTAGGGATTTGGTTTTCCGACAGGGGCATGGTTCCGAGCACAATTCAAAGTGTTGGTGCTGACATTTAAAGCCCTAAACAGCCTCGGCCCAGTGTACATGAAGGAGCGTCTCCACCCCCATCATTCAGCCCGGACACAGAGGTCCAGTGCCGAAGGACTTCTGATGGTTCCGTCACCGAAATTACAGGGAACCAGGCAGAGGGCCTTCTTGGTGGTGGTGCCCGCCCTGTGGAACACCCTCTTGTCGGATGTCAAGGAAATAAGCAACTATCTGACTTTTAGAAGACACCTGAAGGCAGCCCTGTTTAGGGACATTTTTAATGTTTGATGCTTTATCGTGTTTTTAATGTTCTGTTGGGAGATGCCCAGAGTGGCTGGGGAAAGCCAGCCAGATGGGCGGGGTATAAATAATTTATTATTATTATTATTATTATTATTATTAGTCACATCACATGACAGACTTGGTGCTGAAAGCATCAAGATCTGCACAATTCTTACCTTGACCATGAATGAATGAATGAATGAATGAAACTTTATTTGCGCCATCCATTGGCCATAGCAACAAAAGAACAATGCGATATACAAAGAACAGAAATAAAAAGTCGATTATATAAAACACACTTTAGGGTCCTGAATCAGCAGTCAAATAGTGGGCCTTATTCTGATTGCCCCAGCTGCAAACCTTGCAGCCTCTGCTGCCACCTGCTCATCTTGATCTGCCAAGAGAAAGGAGACTTTGGCAGTGGCTGGGCGACCCGGAATGGATAATAAAGGAGGGGTAAAAATCTCGTTCCTCAAGTCTTTATAAAGAGGGCAAGCCAGGTGGCGCTGTGGGTTAAACCACAGAGTCTAGGGCTTGCTGATCAGAAGGTCAGCGGTTCGAATCCCCGCAACGGGGTGAGCTCCCGTTGCTCGGTCCCAGCTCCTGCCCACCTAGCAGTTCGACAGCACACCCCAAAGTGCAAGTAGATAAATAGGGACCGCTCCGGCGGGAAGGTGAACGGCGTTTCCGTGCGCTGCTCTGGTTCGCCAGAAGCAGCTTTGACATGCTGGCCACATAGAATCATAGAATCATAGAGTTGGAAGAGACCACAAGGGCCATCCAGTCCAACCCCCTGCCAAGCAGGAAACACCATCAAAGCATTCTTGACATATGCCTGTCAAGCCTCTGCTTAAAGACCTCCAAAGAAGGAGACTCCACCACACTCCTTGGTAGCAAATTCCACTGCCGAACAGCTCTTACTGTCAGGAAGTTCTTCCTAATGTTTAGGTGTAATCTTCTTTCTTGAAGTTTGAATCCATTGCTCCGTGTCCGCTTCTCTGGAGCAGCAGAAAACAATCTTTCTCCCTCCTCCATATGACATCCTTTCATATATTTGAACATGGCTATCATATCACCCCTTAACCTTCTCTTCTCCAGGCTAAACATACCCAGCTCCCTAAGCTGTTCCTCATAAGGCATCGTTTCCAGGCCTTTGACCACATGACCCGGAAGCTGTCTGCGGACAAACGCTGGCTCCCTCAGCCTATAGAGCGAGATGGGCGCCGCAACCCCAGAGTCGGACACGACTGGACCTGATGGTCAGGGGCCCTTTTACCTTTACCTTTACCTTTAATAATCTCAAGTCTTTATAAAGAGGGCAAGCCAGAACGGCATGTGCCACCGATTCGGGACTGCCATATCCACAGGGACATAGGCGTTTTTCCATATGGAATCTGTTAGAATTATAATTATTATACTTCATCACATCACATGGAAACCTTGGCCTTGAAAGCATCAAGATCTGCGCAATTCTTACCTTGGCCCATTTTTCCTCTTGAGGTTGAGGGTCACAGAGGCAACTTGCTAAACCTTGCCAAGCTTCAACGTTCCACTTCCCCCCACAGCCTCCAGAAATTACTTGGGTCCCTGAGTGGAGGACAGATGCAGCTCTCCTCTCAGACATGTGCGTGCGTGAACGGAGGCTCATGAATGCGCAGGCCCCACGCTCTGTGCACACAGCCTGCCGTTTTGTATACTCTGCGTCTGCAAAGATGGCGATGGTGATTGATTCGGTTTATTAGACGCTCGCTGCACAAAGTGTCTCTAGGAGACTAGCAACGTTTTGGAAACCTAAAGGATAACATAAAACTGGGAGAGACAGAACAAAGAACGGAGCGTGGCAATGAAAAGAAAAGCGCAAACCCAGAGAACAGGCCCTGTAAAACAGCAGGGGAAAAGAAAACTTTGGCAGCAAAACATTCCAGAAAGCTAGCTATGGAAGATTCTGTTGGGAGATTCAGGACAGGTAAAAGAGAGTCAGTCCTTCTTCACACAACCCAGAGTTAACCTAAGAAACTCCCTCCTCCAGATGGCTTTAAAAGAGAACTGGGTGAATTTAGGTAGGAGAGGGCTATCAATGGCTTCTAGATATGATGGCTCTCCTCTGCTTCCACAATCGGAGGCAGCCATGCTTCTGAATAGGTAAAGGTAAAGGGACCCCTGACCATTAGGTCCAGTCGTGACCGACTCTGGGGTTGCGCGCTCATCTCGCATTATTGGCCGAGGGAGCCGGCGTATAGCTTCCAGGTCATGTGGCCAGCATGACAAAGCCGCTTCTGGCAAACCAGAGCAGCACATGGAAACGCCGTTTACCTTCCCGCTGTACCGGTTCCTATTTATCTCCTTGCATTTTGACGTGCTTTCGAACTGCTAGGTTGGCAGGAGCTGGGACCGAGCAACGGGAGCTCACCCCGTCACAGGGATTCAAACCGCCGACCTTCTGATCAGCAAGCCCTAGCCTCAGTGGTTTAACCACAGCGCCACCTGGGTCCCCACATGCTTCTGAATACCAGTTGCTAAAAAACACAGGAGAAGAGAGTTGGTCTTGGGTTCAAATCCTGCTTCCTGGCTTCCCCAAAGATGCATTGGGTTGGCCACTTTGGGAAGAAAATGCTGGAATAGATGGGCTACTGGTCCGATCCAGCAGGTTCTTCTTTATGGTTCAGTGGATTCACATGACAAGAAAGAAGATTCCGACTAAAGGTTAGGAGGAACTTTCTGAGAGTAACTGCTGGATGGATGACCTTGGAAGGTGGTGGACTTTCCTTCTCTGGAGGTTTTTTAATTGGTCACTGTCAGAACAGGATGGTGGACTAGATGGGCCATAGGCATGGGCATAATCCAGCATGGGCCTCTTCTGTTATTATGGGCTAATGAAAACTAAGGCACTTTCTGTTGAACCCTTCTGTTTTAAGAGACTGGAAATAAAGCCCACAAGCAGGATTCGAGCACAAGAGCCCTTTCCCTTCCTGTGGTTTCCCGCAACTGTTATTCACAAGTATTGCTGCCTCTAACTGTGAAGGCAGAGCAGAGAAATCCTGGCTAGGAGACTTTGATGGCCCTCTCCTCCTCCTCCACGAATTTGTCCAATCCTCTTTTAATGAAGGACATGAAGCAGGACATCCATTTATCCATCCTGAATCTCCCAACATACAATTTATGATAGCTACACCTACACACACACACACTTTCGGGTTTGCTCCAAAGAAGCAAGGAAACAGCAAAAACCCTAAGGTGCGCATTTATGCCAGATTTCCGTTTTGAATCAGGGCTGGGTGATAGATCATCATCGGTGCTCATGCCTCATAAGCAGAGGCATTGTTTGCAGAAAGAATGGTGTTCATACGACTTAATTGAAGGAGTTAAAAATAAATTGAATTAGCTTGGATTTCATCTGAAGTTAATAATGCAAATACGCTCTCCTCCTTGATTGAATTTTGTACTACAATGCCATAATTATTTCTCTGCCAGCCCAGTGAAGCCTCCACACATCTCCCCTTCCAATTCCTATTTGTTTTTATTTAAAGGTATTTTCTTATTAAAAAAACACAGCCTGTGTAACTTGAAACATATATTTTATATTGCAGCGGCACCTGGAGAATTGTAGATGCTCATTTTCTCAAGTTGTCCCCCCCCCCCTTTAATCTTAATTTCCTTGCTACCATCTGCTTGCAAGTGCTGGAAAATTAATATTATTCATAAAAGTAGCACAGATAGGAATAAGACCAATTATGACAAAAAATAAATAAAAATCTACCAACCTTTTAATGTCTTAAGGAAGGGGAGGACTACCGCCCCCTTGCAAATTCCACAGCTTAATAAAAACCAGGAGGCAGGTGGTGCTTGACTTCTGCCCTGTAGCAAATTTGGGAAATTTGCGACATTCTCCCATTAAGTTACAAAGGGAGGGAGCAAGGCAGTGAGACTGGGGAAGATAAGGAGACCTCTCTGAAATGCATCTGAGTTCCAATTTGTTTTTCAAATATTTGCAAGTCTTCGGCTGAAGACGGTTCTAATTTTGGGATGTTATTTTCACCCACATCCCCATGGATGTGAAGGGGCCTGAGCTCAGGAGATGAGCCCATGACTCAGAACATCAGCTGGCCCAAAGTGCAGCAGCTGGATTCCTGGCCAGGGTTCCCATTAGATCTCACATAACAGATAACCCCATTTTAAAACAGCTGCGCAGTTTGCCAGTTCATTTCTGGGCCAAGTAGTGGGAGGTTTCTAAACAGAGGCCAGGTGGTCATCCCTCGGGGATTTTTCAGCTGTGATTCCTGCATCTTAGGGGGGTTGGACTAAATGACCCTTGGGGATCCCTTCCAGTTCTACCATTCTGTGATGAGTTTGTGGTTTTTTAGCTATGGTTCCCAAACCACAAGGGGTTGGACTTAGATGAACTTTAGGGCGCACCTCCCAGCTCTACAATTCTATGATTCTACAAATTTCCCCAAGCTGGTAAAATTGTTTGCCAAAGAAAGGGCGTCGCCTTCCAAGGTCGGTCTCTCCGCCGAGGCACCTGGTGCTCTATAGTGACAGCTCTTGCCTCGTACAGGAGCCCATTTGGTGTGCGCGAAAAATGCAAAAAGCAACTTGGCTGCCGTCAATGGATTCAACGCAGCGCTCCTGACCATTGACTCACAGGAGACTCGAGCAATGCTTTCATGCAAACAAAACACTTAAGTGATCAAATTGATGCCATCTGGTGCTTTCAGGCAATGGCAGATGAACCCCGGCCGGGGAGAGTGGGAGCCTGCAAAGGGGAGGACACCACCACAGCGCAGCAGCCCTCCTTTGTCGTTCTGATGGCGGCTGGCTCTCCAATCAGTCCCCCACCTGCGCTGGTGTGGAAACAGACTGTGTGTCACAATCATGGGTTTGTGTGTCTGCAAGATCCACGGGGGGCTTTCAGAAGGAAGCTGCTAGACTATTACCAAATGCAGCAACATCTCTCCATGCTTTTGGCAAACCCAGCCATTTCCTCTTTCCTGAAAATACTGTCATTGAACACAAGCCTTTCCTTGCATTTGTACCTCCAAGCCATTTCCCTCCTTTAGCAGGGAAGACCTGGGCTTAACATTTACACTCGCATCTTGCTAAATAAAATAGGCTACCGCGGTGATTTGCCTGGGCAGCATTTTTCCTCGGAGTTGATGCACTGTGCCATGTATTGCTACATATTTTTCAAAACAGATATATTTTTATCAATAGTGACACCCTGCCTGTGCACGTCATATATAATGCTTTTGGAGAGGTTTGGAAGCTGATAGATTGCACTGCACGTTCCGACTGTAGTTCTGAAAGTTCAACGTTTCTGCCCCCCTCAAAATGCAATGCAATAAGCCTGCCTGGGGCCGCCACTCTGGAAAGAGGCCAAAATTCTCAGAGAAACCTATGTGCTTGCCATTGTCACCATTAATGAGGGTGAAAGAGGAGAGCGCAAAATATGGTCTGAAGCTCAACATAAAAAAAAAAAAACTAAGATCATGGCCACTGGTCCCATCACCTCCTGGCAAATAGAAGGGGAAGAAATGGAGGCAGTGAGAGATTTTACTTTTTTGGGCTCCATGATCACTGCAGATGGTGACAGCAGGCACGAAATTAAAAGACACCTGCTTCTTGGGAGAAAAGCAATGACAAACCTGGAAACGATGCCTTATGAGGAACGGCTTAGGGAGCTGGGTATGTTTAGCCTGGAGAAGAGAAGGTTAAGGGGTTAAGGGGTGATATGATAGCCATGTTCAAATATATAAAAGGATGTCATATAGAAGAGGGAGAAAGGTTGTTTTCTGCTGCTCCAGAGAAGCGGACACGGAGCAATGGATTCAAGCTACAAGAAAGATGATTCCACCTAAACATTAGGAAGAACTTCCTGACAGTAAGAGCTGTTCGGCAGTGGAATTTGCTACCAAGGAGTGTGGTAGAGTCTCCTTCTTTGGAGGTCTTTAAGCAGAGGCTTGACAGGCATATGTCAAGAATGCTTTGATGGTGTTTCCTGCTTGGCAGGGGGTTGGACTGAATGGGCCTTGTGGTCCCTTCCAACTCTATGATTCTATGAAACCTAGATAGCATCTTAAAAAATAGAGACATCACCTTGCCAAAAAAGGTCCATATAGTTAAAGCTATGGTTTTCCCAGTAGTGATGTATGGAAGTGAGAGTTGGACCATAAAGAAGTCTGATCGCTTTTACATTATGGTGCTGGAGGAGACTCTTGAGAGTCCCATGGACTGCAAGAAGATCAAACCTATTCTTTCTGAAGGAAATCAGCCCTGAGTGCTCACTGGAAGGACAGATCCTGAAGCTGAGGCTCCAATACTTTGGCCACCTCATGAGAAGAGAAGACAAAGATGGAGGGCACAAGGAGAAGGGGACGACAGAGGACGAGATGGTTGGACAGTGTTCTCGAAGCTACAAACATGAGTTTGACCAAACTGCCGGAGGCAGTGGAAGACAGGAGTGCCTGGCGTGCTCTGGTCCACGGGGTCACGAAGAGTCAGACACGACTAAACGACTAAACAACAACAACAACACACTCTGCACGCCATATATAATGCTTCTGGAAAGGTTTGGAAGCTGATAGATTGCACTGCATGCTCCGACTGAAGTTCTGAATGTTCAGCATTTCTTCCCCCCTCAAAACGCAATGCAATAAGCCTGCCTGGGGCCGCCACTCTGGAAAGAGCATGCCAAGCCACAAGGGGCCAAAACTCTCAGGGAAACCTACGTGCTTGCCATTGCCACCATTAGGCCTTTCGGAAGTGGAGATCAGCATTTGGAATGGGGGAAATTGTTACTCCGTACCATGTCAGGAGTGAAGCTTTCCAGTTCTGAGTATTCATTAGGGAACAGGGCAACATTAATGGCTTGATGGATAACCTCGCTATCAGCTCTTGAAATAATTGTGTTTGGTAAATGGAATGCATAAAGAACTCATCAGCAGTGCCGCGATGGAGGCAGGAAGCAGGAATGCTCTTACAGTACAGCCTTAAATAGCATCATATTATTATTATTATTATTATTATTATTATTATTATTATTATTATTATTTCCTGTGTGCGCATTCCAAAGCCTAGCCGAGCGCCCTGCTTCTCCTTATAGCTTAGTAAAAATATATATATAGGGATGCGGGTGGCGCTGTGGTCTAAACCACTGAGCCTTTGGGGCTTGCTGATCAGAAGGTTATTCTACGCTTAACCTCCTTTGCTATATCTTATTTTGAAATCATTAAGACAATCCTTTTATTTCTTGTTAATTATGTTGTTTTGAATGTATACTTTATATTTGATATATATGGTAATGTTTTATTTTGGATTGTTTCATTTGATGTTTTAATGTGGGTTGAGATTCCCCCCCCCCCACAAAAAAGTAAAGCATTATAGAAATGGGAAAAAATATGAACGATCATTTGTACTTTGTATTTGTAAAACCAATAGAAATGACTTATAAACAGAAAATATATATTAATGGTCATAATACTCAGCGGCAGCCCTGAGTTTTGTAGCTGGATTAGATTGGAGAGTTCATATTGTATGCCCGCCTAGAACAAGGCTGGAGAACATTTGGCCTCCAGATATTGCTGGACTACAACTCCCATCATTCCTTGACTGGTGACCATGCTGATGGGAGTTGGAGTCCAAAGACAGGGAACAGGCACCAGGCTGAGAGAAGGATGCTCTGGGTGTGTGTGAGAGGGCATGTTGGCAATTGGCTATGAGAGAGGCTGGTCCTGGTGAAACATGTTATGTCGTGATGTCCAGGGGCAGGCTCCTGAGATCTCCATCTCCAGAACATGGCACTGGGAGACTGAAAGGAACTGGAAACAAGTGCGGTTATTAAAGCAGAAAGCCCCCCCCGCCCCGATGTGCTGTTAAATGAAGGAGAAAGCAATTATCATTTCGCCAGACAAACCCGTTGCTGTTCCTTCTTCCTTCTTTCCTTCCTCCCTTCCTCCCCCCCCCCCAGCCTCTGACTCTCTCGGCAGCTGATGAAAAAGCAACGCATGTCAAAATCGTCAGCCGCAAATTTGTTTTTGAATTGCGCATTGTACTGAGTGTCATTTTAATAGCATCCTCCTGCAAAATGACAGGCAGGAATAAGCGTCCTTCAAAATGATTTATACCCTGGATTAGGCACCGGTTGTAAAAAAAAAAAACACACACACACCAAGTCTAAATCATTGTCAACCTTGAAACAACAGCAAAGGAGGTGGCGACCCCCTCTTTTGGAAAAAACAAACAAACAAACAAACAAAACTGCGATGATTTCCCATAAATGGAAAGGGAGGAGCCACCATTTTAATTTGTATTTGCATTTCACTACAATCTGAAGGGAGAGGCAGATTTTTCCTCTTTTTTGTTTTTCTAGAGTGGGGAGGAGATAGCAAAGAATTAGAGTTGGTGATGTTTCCTTATTGCCGATGGCTCGTCTAGTCCTTGATCACTTCTGGGTTGTGTTTATTGATCCTGATTTGTTTGCAAACAATTTTTGGGGGGGAGGGGTAGTTGCTGGGGAGAGGCTTAAAGGACATTAGTCGTTTTATTGAGCATTCATTCTGATTTGTTTGTGGGGAGATAATATAGTCTCGAGCAGCGGTTATCCGACACTCTCCCGTGCATTTCCCCATCACTTTCCTTCCTGCAAAACCCCCCATAAGAACATAAGAAGAGCTGTCGGGTCAAGTTATCGTGTCTAGCATCCTGTTTTCACAGTGAAGCCCACAGGCAGGATCTGAGTGCCACAGCTGTGAATTCCTCCACTGTGATCCCTAGCAACTGACATTCATTGATACGAGAGCCGCAAATCTGGATTGGGGCTGTTATAGGAATTCTAATGTCTCATATATATAAATCATATGTTCATAAATTTGCAAGGCAAACACATACATAATAAGTATATAAACCACGTCTCTGAAATAGTACAGGAGAGCAATCCTGAAGCCATTTTGACTCTTCCAGTGACCTCAAATATTCTCTGCAATGAGGAAGAAAATGGGGAAACCTCCCCATTGTCTCTTTGCTCACAAATCCTGTCTTTAGGGCGTATCTGTGTATCATCTCAAAAGAATGGCCAGGCTTCCCGGGTAAAGCCATTAACAGATTTCCTGGCAGACAGGTTTTTTTTACTGTAGACCGCCCCTTGTGATGTATTTCTGTGGGGAACACCCCTTTCTATGATGTATGCACGATGTTTTGGGGGGTGGTCTTGAGCTACAGGGGAGGCAATTTCAAAAGTCAATATAGGGGCTTGCACACCATTGTTCTGGGTTCCTCCTCCCTCCTGCATTGGGGGAGGAATGTGGGACCCTGTTGCAACAGTTAATAAAGATCAGACTTAACTAGCTGCTTTGCTTCTCAATATTCTTTGGCTGGCCTCTGTTATTTTCTCCTACCGATAGAGAACCTACATAAGGACTCTATACGGACTCTTGGATGCCCCATAAGGAAAAAAGGGTGCAGTTTTGTCCATAACAGGGCATAACTTCAGTTTTCTGCTATGTGGTTGAATCTCAGGTGCAAAACAGCAAGTGCTTGGAAGCAACCTTTGTTTGGTTCGGGGGCTCTGAGCTGCATATGTTAGATGACTTATCTGTTGAATGGTTTCTTTAAATATTAAGGTTCATTATTGTTTCAGAAGATGTGTAAGGCCAGAGTAAATATCATGACCTAGTTTTACAGCTGTGAAGCAGTATAGCAGGTGCTATTGTGTTAATTAAGCTGCGTCAGCAATTGGGTATAGTATATAAAGAGCAGCATTACCACTCTCGGCACCCTGGTGAATGGGTCGATGGATGAGTCATACTTACAGATTTAATGTAAGAGGAATTTTTGTTTTTGTGATTAAAGCCAAGCAAAAGATATTTCTGTGCTTCTTCATTGTTTCCTGAATGTGTGGTCTCCCCTGCATGTTTTTTGTAGCGCAATTAATCTGCTAAATACACAACATTACCAACTATACAAATAGAAATCATCATCATTGCATTTATAGAACCACAGAATCGTAAGATTGTCAAGATGAAAGCAAGCCCAAGGTTCACCTAGTCCACCCTCCTGCAAAGCAGGAATCTCAAGAAAAGCATCCATGACAGGTGGCCTTCCAACCTCTGCTTAAAACCAACAAAGGAGAGTCCACCACCTTCCAAGGAGCTCCCTTCCACTGTCGAACAGCTCTTACCACCAGAAAGTTCTTCCTGATGTTGAGCTGGAATCTCATTTCTTGTCAATTGAATCCATTGATTTGGGTTCTCCTCACTGGAGCAGCAGAAAACGAGCTTGCTCCATCTTCCATGGGACAACCGCTCAGACCCTTGATCCTCCTGGTTGCCCTCCTCTGCACACCTTCCAGCTTGTTGATACTGGACACGGGACTCCAGGTGAGGTCTGACCAAGACAGAATAGAGCCTTACTATGACTTCCCTTCTGCCATACTTCTGCTGACGGAGCAAATGCAATTCTTCCCATTTCCATGGGAAGAAGAAGAAACCCTGGGGTGTCCGAGGAGCTCCATTTTCTCTTGCTACAATTATATTTGATGGATGAAAGAAATCGGGAGGAAGTGACACTCTCCCCCACAACCTTCCTACGGGTGCAAAGGAGATGCTTTCATGAATGGCTCCTCTTTCCTGCGTAGGATGCAAAGCTTCTTGAATTTTCTCTTGCCGGCCATGTCTGAAAATGGGAAGAAGGCCAAGGGGAACTCGGCGATGCTAAAGGGCCTCGTGGTCATGGCTGGCGGAAGTCCGATGAACTCAGAGCTGGCTGCTCCCTTGCCCCTGCATCTCTGGGCAGCCACGCGCCAGGCGGGGGTCTCTCAAAGCGTGGGGGGAGGGGGGCCTGGCAATGTGTGATTGTCTAGCAGCTGCCGTGAATATTAATCTCGCCCACTTAATGATTTTTTTGTTTTCCCAGGGCACTCTCTGAAATTGTTTTAAATTAATTTTTAAAATTACTGTTCCTCCCTGCCTTTTAGCGGTCCTCGCACAGCATTAAGTCAGTTTACCCTGATGGGCTAATGCCTTTATGAATGTTAATATGTAACTAATCACACAAATGCAAAATTAAACTCCTCTCTCTCATTCCCACCCCCTCCTCTTGTCCTTTGCTTTCCTTGAGGATCATCATCGCTGCCATTTGAGCAATCCTGGAAATACCAGGAAATAAGAACAGAAGAAGAGTCTGGTGGATTCAACCAGTGGCTCACCTAGTCCAGTATCCTGTTCTCATAGTGGACAACCAGATGCCTATGAGAAACCCTTAAGGGTGTGAGAAGAGGCTGGCAAACCTGCAAGCAGGATTCTAGCACAAGAGCAGGACTCACCCCTCTGGTATTCAGAAGCATTGCTGCCTCCAGCCACGGAAGAAGAGCAGAGCCATCTTATTACAGAATCATCCTGGCTAGTAGCCATTAATAGCCCTCTCCGCCTCCATGAATTACTCTAATTCTCTTTTAAAGCCACCCCAAGTTGGTGGCCATCACTGCCTCCTGTGGGTGCGAGTTCCACTGGTTAATGATGTGCTCCATGAAGAAGGACTCTCTTATATCTGTCTTGAATGAAGGACTCCTTCCCTTTATGATCAGCTGTTTCTTGGCCAGTGTCACGGTCCGGTCGGCGGGCGGTTGAAGCCCTGGCTGGGGACGTCAGGACCAGAGGCAAGATGGAGGTGTAGAAGCAGGAACAGGTGCAGGGCTGAGGCGAAGGTCAGGGAGTCGAGGAGCAAGGCGTCGGCAAGGCGAGGGTCCAAGGAGCAAGGCGTCGGCGAGGCAAGGGTCCAGGATCAAGGCGTCGGCAAGGCGAGGGTCCAAGGAGCAAGAGGCCAGAGGCAACCAGGCAGGGATAGCGTTGCTGTGACAAAGAGCTGAAGGGAAATGCTGAGCTTTTATCCCTCCCAGCTCCTGCCACCAGGTGCAGTGAGGTATCAAGTGGCCTCACCTGAGTGACCACTCCTTGCTTCTCCAGCACAAGCTGAGGCAGGCCCCAGTCCTGTAAAGCACTACAGGCCCCAGAGCCTGACTCCTGCCCATACTCCTGACAGACAACCTACCTGTTGGTGAAGGTAGCTTGGGAGATGGACTTTTGATCTGCAATGGGTATGCCATGTTGTTAGGCCTTTCCAACCCACCCTCAGGAGAACTTTGATCCAGAGCCTTCTTTTTATGGCAAGGTGGGGAACATTTCCCGCCTGAGGGCCACATCCTCATCTGGGTAACCTTCCAGGGGCCACTTGCCAGCAGTGGGTGGAGCCAGAGGAGAGGTCAGGTGGAGCCCAAAATCCAGATGTTATCTTTGTGCAATAGGGTGGTTTCTACACAAATGCCCCATATCTTCCATCATAAGGCTTTGCTTCTAGACCTTATAAGAGATGGCTTCCTCTTCATGAAATCTTCCATGGTTTCTAAAATATACAAAGCATACCTTAGTTACTGTGCCACAAAGAGTTAATCTATCGGTATTTACCAGCTTTGCTTGGGCAGCAGGAGCCTGATTTAGCAGGAGTTTAACTTTCAACTTCAAAGCCCAGATGTTGCTGCTTTCTAAGAACTCATGATTAGCACATCAAAGAGCTTAAACCTGGTTCGATTCCACCATGGGTGGAACTGCAAATCGGCAAGGAAAATCCCAATTTGGCACCATCCCCGAAATGAACAGGGGCCGTAGGCCACGCAGACCCACGCAATATCAGAGAAGATTGCTCACACCAGGAATAACTTTCTGATGGGAAGGGCTATTTGTGGAAAGTGGTGGACTTTCCTTCCTTGGAGGTTTCTAAGCAGAGCTTGGCTAGCCATCAGCCATGGATGCAGGGCCGGCTCTAGGTAGACCCCCGGTGGCGCAGGGCACCACGGCGCCGGCCCGCCAGGAGGGCGCAGCGAGTTGCGCCCGCCGGCCGGTCCGCCGGTCCGCCGCGCAGCTGCGCCTGTGGCAGGCGCGCTGTGCCCACCCGCCCACTGCGCTAGGAAACGGGGTGGGAGGGCGCCGGAGAGATCGCGCTGTGCCTGCCCGCCCGCCGCGCAGCAGCGCCTGTGACAGCCACGCTGCGCGCTGCGCCTACCCGCCCACCGCGCTGGGAAACGAGGCGGGAGGGCGCCAGAGAGATCCAGCGCACCACAGCGCCAGGGGCGCTTAAGATGGCCCTGCATGGATGCTTTATTGAAATTCCTGCATTGCAGGGGGTTGGACTAGTTGACCCTCGGGTCCCATCCGACTTCACAATTATTCTATGAAGGGGGTCGTGCTAGTGCTTAAAGCCTTGAATGACTTAGGTGTCAAATGACTGAAAGGCCTCATCCTTCCCTACAGAACCTTTCAGGTGCTGAGCAGAGGAGCCTCTCTTGGTAGTGTTGGAAAAATGCCCTGTGGGTGCCTGCAAGCCCCCGAATCTCTGAGTGTCCTCTGGTATGCGCAGCCCTGGAAAAGGCATTACCCCTCTTCTCCAGGGCGCTAAGCGACATATACCAGCTGGTATATGCACACTAATCTGGCAAAACACAGCAAGAAGAGTGAGACATTGTAGATCTAATCTACTATTTATTTACACACTATGTACAGACAAAAGCATAATGGCATCTGTTCTCTCCAGCTCGGAGAGAACAAACAGAAAGAAAGAAAAGCGAAAGTACAGTGTAATAGTACCCGCAGGCGAAGAGATAAGACAGTCTTCCTTTCCCAGACTTGTCCCAGACAGGCATGTGATTTACAACAATCTCATCTGCAGCATTGGAGGAGTGAAATCGTAACAGGTAGCTCCTCTGTCCTCAAAGTCCAGCAGAGGGTTGTGGCCTAGCAGAGGTCTTTTCTGTGGTGACCCCTAAGCTGTGGAACACGCTCCCCATGGAGGTACGTCTGGCACCTTCATTGTACAACTTCTGGAGACTGTTGAAGACACACTTCTTCCCTTCAGGCTTATCTTTTTAGGACCCACCTTATTTTGTGATTGTATGTTGTTTTAAACTGGTTTTAATTTTGTAACCTGCCCTGGAGACTGAGGTGAAGGGAGGAGGGCAATAAGCAAGCAAGCAAACAAACAAACAAGCAAGCAAACAAATAAATTCTTGCACCAGCAGGACACTTGCCATAAACGGTACCTCCATCTTCCCCAACCTGGTGCCCTCCAGAGGATTTGAACTCTATAGCTCCTATTGAAGGGAGGGGTTTGCCAATTGTGTTATTGAGCTAAATCTGATCATATAGTTTGCATTGTATAATTCTGATTGTGTGGCTTAGCCCCCCCCCCATATCCCTGGGATGTCTTGCTTGAAATGCTTTTTCTTTGCCTCTCTCTGTGTGCCAAAGTGGAATGTAAGCAAAAGGAACAGGATGCCCAGCTTGCTATCAAGGCCGGATGGCTGGCCTTGTCTGACGCTATCAGTCTGACGCACAGAGACACAGGCAAGATAGCATGAGTCAGCATGTGTTTATGCACAGGACCGGACACGGATTTTCCTAATATGGATTTGTAACCTGTGACCCCCTTGCGTGTGCACATTTACAGAGGAGGGGAAAAGGAGCCCAAGAAGTGTGTAAGAAGCTTTGCAATTTGTGTTTCTTTACTCTTGTCGTGGGGCTGACCACCAAGAGTTTCTTAATAATAAGAAATTAAATTCTTTCTCTGAATTCTACCCCCGGTGTCATTATTGACTATCTCTGTCCTGCCTGGGCGCAACTTAAGAACCCTTAGTAGCTAATAAGGCTACACTATCATCAGAACAAGCCAGCAATG
Organism: Zootoca vivipara; assembly: GCF_965207765.1. Classification (NCBI taxonomy): domain Eukaryota; kingdom Metazoa; phylum Chordata; class Lepidosauria; order Squamata; family Lacertidae; genus Zootoca; species Zootoca vivipara. Next base: position 132,982,023 of record NC_142582.1, on the reverse strand, counting down.
GCCATTTGACTTAGGAGTTGTAGTTCGAATCTTTTGGAGGGTGCCAGGTTGAAGGAGGCTGGTCTACATATATATAGAAATGCAAGCAAAGTTTCTGAAGTTGTTGTTCTGATAGGACCCACAAAGTTTCCGCTCACAATTTACATGCGGGAAGGCTGCCCAAGTGTAAACCGAATCGCACCTATAGTGCGGTGTCACCAATTAAGCTGCTATAGAAACACAATTTGCTAATTGCCATTAATTACTCTGCAAAACACAATGCCCATCCCAAAGAGAAGGCTTCATAAAGAAATGATTCCGTGCCACTCTCGTGTCTAACATGGGATCAGGGATCTGGCTATTTTCTTACAACTAATCCTTTGTTTGCTTAGCAGACTGATACCTGCTGATAAGGCAGCTTTACTTTTGAGTGATAAATGATCTTAATTAACTTTAATTGTTTCTAGGCAATTTTATGCAAATGAAGACATTTGCAGAGTAGAAGGTGGGAAGATTTCACAGAGGGCCTGGAGGTGCCCCAGTTGGAGGGGGGGGGGAGAGAGAGCCGTCAACTTTTTAATACCAGGACTTCTGGAGCTGCCTCTGAATTTTCAGTTCATCATAGGGGCTGCAATTGTGTAAGCTGAAACAGAGGCACATTTCTGGGCTATGTGATGAGCTGGTCAGAAACCTTTGTGCCTGCTTGAATGGAACGGTCAGTTCCTTTGAGCCTCTGGGAAATATTAAAATGCTTCTGAAGATGAAGTTCATTTGCGCAGTGCAAAGCAAGGGATTTATTATTTTTATTATTATTATTTTAAAAAGCTTTGCTGGACCACTCCATCGGTTTTGTAATTTGCAGAAGTGGCCTGCATCCTCCATGTTTTACATCCCTCAAGCTCTACTTGAGATAGAGTCCTCTTCTCAGCTAGATGCTCTGCAGCCATGCCAGAATCCCCTTTCTTGGAATTTGAACTGATTGGTTGGGGTCCTTCCTTCTGGAGCAGCAGAAAACAAGTTTGCTCCTTCTTGCTTGTGCAACCCTGGGTTTTTTGGTAGTTCCTGGCATCCGTCTAGAGATATTGGAGTGCGTCTCTGGGGGTGAAGCCAAACCCCTGAGTTAGAGGTGATGTAAACAAATCTGCTCCTTTTCCCTTGTGGGGTACCCAAGAGCCAGCATAGAGTCCTTAAGTGGGTTCTCTATCAGTAGGAGAAAATAACAGAGGCCAACCAGAGAATATTGAGAAGCAAAGCAGCTAGTAAGCCTGATCTTTCTTAAACTGTTGCAACAGGGTGCTCCCTTACCACACGCAGGAGGGAGGAGGAACCCAGAACATTGGTGTGCAAGCTCTTATATGGACTATGGAAATTGCTCACCCTGTAGCTCAAGACCACCCCCCAAAACATCATACATACATCACAGAAGGAGGCGGTCTACAACAGAAATCCTGTCTGCCAGGATACCTGACAAAGGTCACTGATTGCTTTACCTGGGCAGCCTGGCCATTCTTTTGTGATGGTAAATACTTTAATTCCTGAGTCCAGGTCGCAGGCTCACCCTATTCTTACAAAGATGCCCTAAAGACAGGTAAGCAAAAGACAATGGAGAGGCTTTCCCATTTCATTCCTCCTTGCAGAGAAAGATTTGAAGTCAATTCAGGAGAGTCAAAATGGTTTCAGGATTGCTCTCCTGTACTACTTCGGACATGTGGCTTGCATACTTATGTATGTGTTTGCCTTGTAAATTTATGAACATTTAATTTATATATTTGAGACCGTAAATTCTTATAACAATGGCACCAAAGTGAGCTCTCTGGGGCGCAAGCCTGGGCATTGTGGTTGAAGGTGCTGCGCTGCCCTGCTGACAAGACCCTCCCTTTTGGCCTTCCTGATGTGGTCCAAAGCATAGGTGTGTAGCCAGGATTTTTCATGGGGGGCAGAACTGAGCTTCAGTTAAGTATTTTTATTTACTTATATGATTTGGGGGAGAAGCTGCACCAGCATAGCAACCCCCACTGGCAACTGGGGCTGAGAGATCGTCTAAAGCTTTTTGGGGGGACATCGACCCCAATGTCCCCACTCCATTTCAGCTCCTGGACCACTGCCAATTCTCCCCCTAGAGTGAAAGACACAGCCATGGAGAGGAAGGGTGGTCTCAGTACTTAAGACTTGTACTCTGTGCATGGCTTTTGCATGTCTCTACATATCTAGCAATCTTGTTTCTTTGAATAATATTTTTTTATTAGTTAGAAGCTAATTGAACTGTGTACAGAACACAAAACAAAATGGGCCTTAACCAAACAGGCTTGCAATCCAATTTAGACAATAAAAGAAAAAATAATTAAAAATAGGAATAAGGCAAAGGAAATTTTTTTCCCCTCTCCAGACTATTAACTTGGAGAGCTTTCATTCTACTAATCTGTTTTGAAATGAACAGAAATTGTTTTATTCCCCAGTTTGCAGGAGAGACAAAGTTGATAAAAGATGCTTAAATATGTTTTCTTCTCCTCATTTCCTGTTTTCCAATTGATGACCCGTCTTGGAATAGGCTAATGATAGAGTTTAGTCGAGAAAGACAGCAAAAATGTATTAATTGCTTTGGCAGCACTCTAAGTCTTGCCGTGTGATTATTTCCTCCTCCGAAACATGCAAAATGTCAGAAGTGAAAGATAAGTAGGTTCAACATTTAAAATAGCCTCTGAACTTCATTAGTCTAGAAATAATTTTTTTTAAAAAAAAGCATTACCATAATTTGCATCACCCAAATGATTGTGCACAGTTAACCGAGATATGGCAGATATAAGCCCACATGGAATCGGGCCAACAGGAAGTTGATATAACCCAGCACATTCTTCTCTCAGGGGCCAACTGGATGCCCCAAAGGAAGATGCCCACAAGCAGGAGCCGAGTGCGAGTGCACCAACTGGGGGGAGGAAGGAAGGAAGCTCTCAGGTCGCTTTGCTCTCAGGTCGCTCTACTCATGATCACAGTCCGTTCCGGAGGCCCGTCCTCATGGCAAAATGGGTCGCTGGTAGAAATGCCGTTGTGCACAGGCGCATTCGGCAGCAGCCTGCTTCTGCGCATGTGCAGACGGCGGCATCCGCTTCTGCATGTGCGTGAATCACGGCAAACTCGGTGTTTACTTCTGGGTTTGTAGGGACCCAGGTGGCGCTGTGGGTTAAACCACAGAGTCTAGGGCTTGCTGATCAGAAGGTCGGCGGTTCGAATCCCTGCAACAGGAGGAGCTCCCGTTGCTCGGTCCCTGCTCCTGCCCACCTAGCAGTTCGAAAGCACATCAAAGTGCAAGTAGATAAATAGGGACCGCTCTGGTGGGGAGGTAAACGGCGTTTCTGTGCGCTGCTCTGGTTCCCTAGAAGCAGCTTTGTCATGCTGGCCACATGACCCGGAAGCTGTCTGCGGACAAACGCAGGCTTCCTCGGCCTATAGAGCGAGATGAGCACCGCAACCCCAGAGTTGGACACGACTGGACCTGATGGTCAGGGGCCCCTTTACTTCTGGGTTTGCCGCTGTTGCGACTTGGAATGGGCCTAAGTAGAGCAGGATGTAAGTAGAGGTTCTGCTGTATATCAGCAGGTTGCAAAGGTTCAAGGAGAAGGAGAGCGAGTGAGAAGATGAGTCCCCAAAAGGATGCGCTTTTCAAGCCAGCCAGCTGTCTAAAGAGTTCAGTAATTTTCCACAGGCCCCCACCATTTAAGAAAATCAATGGGGAGTCTGGAAGATGAATGTGTGGCCAGGCGCATGGCAGGGACCGTGAGCTTGGCAGCCGCTCTCGCTTACAGCTTAGGAATATTAACGATCCTGTTTTGATAAGCAGGAGCAGGCCAATAAACAAACGGCCCGGCCTTATTGATGGGGCGCCGTTCGCATTCGGTTTAACATCTGCTTGGAAATACAGCTGGATAATTGGACATAACCTTTGTGGCTGCAGGCGGAGCCGCCCTTCGCCCAAACTAAGGGCTTCTTCGTACAGCCCAGAGTCGAACTGTGAAGCTTTGGTTGGGATTCTAGGATTGTTAAACTCAGCGCTTTTTTTCTAAATAAAAAGTCTTTGGAGCATCGGTAGGCAAACTAAGGCCCGGGAGCCGGATCCATCCCAATTGCCTTCAAACATCCGGCCAACGAACGGTCCGGGAATCAGTTTGTTTTGACATGAGTAGAATGTGTGCTTTTATTTAAAATGCATCTCTGGGTTATTTGTGGGGGATAGGAATTCGTTCATTTTTCCCCTTCAAAATATAGCCCGGCCCCCCACAAGGTCTGAGGGACAGTGGACCGGCCCCCTGCTGAAAAAGGTTGCTGACCCCTGGTTTAAACGTACTCTCATTTTGACTGAAGAAAACCACCATTTTATAGTTCAAATCGGGGGAAATAAATACAGTAAATGGACAAACGTACAAGAGGTAAGTGTACCATGCGTACCCCCAGGGAAAAAAACCTGGTTAAACTGCTCGGGGAAGCGTGGCTCAAAGGGATGGGGGAACAGGGACGAATCAATATGGCTAACCTGACCCAACAACCTTCTCGCCCCTTCACACAAACAAGCAACACCGCAATCAACTGAGCACAGCCAACCAATCTCGGGACCCCTAACCTCTCACATCATCCATGAAAAGAAATAAATACATGAACAAAGGACCTGCCCACCTGAGGCTGACCCAAGCCCCCTACACTAATAATAGGCAATAGAACGAAAGAACAATACCCCATCTCTCTCTCCCCCGCTTTCCCCCCAAATGCAAGATGTCTATGGCAAAAGCGCAGCTCACTAAGCGCAAACGAACCATGAAAATGAGTATGAATTGAGAGCAGAGACAATAGACGTCCCTTTCCCTCTTCATCTGTTTTGTAACACACAAAAAACTCATGTTCGTAGCTTTGAGAACACTGTCCAACCATCTCGTCCTCTGTCGTCCCCTTCTCCTAGTGCCCTCAATCTTTCCCAACATCAGGGTCTTTTCCAGGGAGTCTTCTCTTCTCATGAGGTGGCCAAAGTATTGGAGCCTCAGCTTCAGGATCTGTCCTTCCAGGGAGCACTCAGGGCTGATTTCCTTCAGAATGGATAGGTTTGATCTTCTTGCAGTCCATGGGACTCTCAAGAGTCTCCTCCAGCACCAGAATTCAAAAGCATCAATTCTTCGGCGATCAGCCTTCTTTATGGTCCAGCTCTCACTTCCATACATCACTACTGGGAAAACCATAGCTTTAACTATACAGACCTTTGTCGGCAAGGTGATGTCTCTGCTTTTTAAGATGCTGTCTAGGGATGCTGATGGGATTTAGAAGTGGTCAATTAAAATATACCAGATCACAGCTTGGTTCTGGCTCCCGCAACTTACCCAAACGTCTTGTGTTTTGCTCCGAGTCCACCGAGGAGGTGGGGTCTAGGGGACTGATAATGCTATTTACTGAAGATGCCGTAACTCCATTTCCCAAGGAACAGGAAAGTTTAGGGACAGCGAGAGAAGTTCAAGGACCTCCCTGAGAAGGTGGCTGTCAGGTTATAACTCTTTGGTGGCTTTCTGTGACAGGAGGATGCCCTCTGATCAATCTCATCACTGCCTGGAGACAGTTCCATCACTCACGATGTGCCTCACTGAGAAAATGCACCCAGAAGTCAGGCGTCTCGTTGTGGATTTTACAGCTGACAAAATGAATGAATCTGTCAGAAAGAGAGAGGGAAAACTGCTGGTATTTGTTATTTGAGGGATTTGCTGAGCTCTTCTGAACTTCCTTTGACTTCATCTTCTGCTTAGCAGGCTCAAGCTTGTGTCTCAAGGCAAAACTAGGATCTGCCCAAAATGGTCCACAATGTTTTTTTCCATGATAATAGTAATAATTTATTATTTATACCCCGCCCATCTGGCTGGGTTTCCCCAGCCACTCTGGGCGGCTTCCAACAAAATATTAAAGTACAATAGTGTGTCAAACATTAAAAGCTTCCCTAAACAGGGCAGCCTTCAGATGTCTTCTAAAAGTCTGGTAGATGTTTTTCTCTTTGACATCTGATGGGAGGGCATTCCACAGGGCGGGAGCCACCACCGAGAAGGCCCTCTGCCTGGTTCCCTGTAACTTGGCTTCTCGCAGGGAGGGAATCGCTGGAAGGCCTTGGATGCTGGACCTCAGTGTCCAGGCAGAACAATAGGGGTGGAGACGCTCCTTCAGGTATTCTGGACCGAGGCTGTTTAGGGCTTTAAAGGTCAGCACCAACACTTTGAATTGTGCTCAGAAACATACTGGGAGCCAGTATGATGACATGGAAAGGCAGTGCTTATTCCAGTCACAGAGGGATATGAGGAAGGATAGCCGAGAAACTGGCTCTGGTTTGCACTGTAAGACAAACAGAGAGGCAACGTGGCGTAGTGGTTAGAGTGTAGGACTAGGACCTGGGAGACTAGTGTTTAAATCCCCACTTTGGCCATGAAGCTCACAGGGGGGGGGTGACCTTGGGAGTCATTCACTCACTGTCAGCCTAACCTACCTCATAGGGCTGTTGTGAGGATTAAAATTGGAGAAGGAGAACCATGGACACTGTCTTGAGAGCCTTGGTGGAAAGGGGGAGTATAATACATATATAAACCTCCCTAACTCGTGCTTCCCGATCCAAATCGTGAACCCAAAGGCAGCCGTCCTGTGTATAAAAATATGTATATTAGAGAATAGTGTGCATCAAAATGGATAGATTTAAACTGTGTTTGTGTGCATTGTTTTTTGCTTATATATTTTTGTGTTTTTTTGTATTGTAGATGAAGAGTTTTGTATTGGATGAAGAGTGGCATAGAAATTTAACCAATGAAATAATAAATAAATAATACATCAATGGGGGAGGGAACTAGCACACAAGAATGCAATCTGTTAGGGAATAATGCACAAATGTGTACGTTTGGCCAAATTCCATACAATTAATTATTCTTACTATTTATTGAATTGATATCCTGTCCTTTGTCCCTAAGGAGCTGTGCGTATCAAGAGCAAAGGTGTGGGCTGGGAGAAATTCATGCAAAGATGACGATAGGGATATGGCAAACTGAATTTCAGCCTGAAGAAGGGCCACATCCCTTCTGGTGGCTGCGAGGAGGAGGGGGAGGCATGAAGCTGGCAGGAGTGACCAGCCCAGCAGCCTGAAGGGGAAGCACATGTGGGAGCCTTGAGTCATTTGATTGGTCTGTGGGGTGGGGAAGATTCACTTGCTGCAAAAAAAAGGGAAACAGCCTGGGAAGGAGGAGATGCTGGAGAAGGAGGAGATCAGATGACTTTTATTAGGCTCTTACAGGTAGGTAGCCGTGTTGGTCTGCCGTAGTCGAAACAAAATAAAAAAATTCCTTCCCGCAGCGCCTTAGAGACCAACTAAGTTTGTCATTGGTATGAGCTTTCGTGTCCATGCACACTTCTTCAGATACACTGAAACAGAAGTCACCAGACCCTTATGTATAGTGAGAGGGTGGGGAGGGGAATTACTCAGAAGGGTGCTGGGAAACCCGGACTGTTTATGACTGCATTTGGTCCCATTAGGACCAATTAGGCTGATTATTTATTTATTTATTATTGATTGATTAAGAAATGGAGGCAGTGAGAGATTTTGCTTTCTTGGGCTCCTTGATCACTGCAGATGGTGACAGCAGTCACGAAATTAAAAGACGCCTGCTTCTTGGGAGAAAAGCAATGACAAACCTAGACAGCATCTTAAAAAGCAGAGACATCACCTTGCCTACAAAGGTCCGTATAGTTAAAGCTATGGTTTTCCCAGTAGTGATGTATGGAAGTGAGAGCTGGACCATAAAGAAGGCTGATCGCCGAAGAATTGATGCTTTTGAATTATGGTGCTGGAGGAGACTCTTGAGAGTCCCATGGACCGCAAGAAGATCAAACCTATCCATTCTGAAGGAAATCAGCCCCGAGTGCTCACTGGAAGGACAGATCGTGAAGCTGAGGCTCCAATACTTTGGCCACCTCATGAGAAGAGAAGAATCCTTAGAAAAGACCCTGATGTTGGGAAAGTTGGAGGGCACAAGGAGAAGGGGACGACAGAGGACGAGATGGTTGGACAGTGTTCTCAAAGCTACGAACATGAGTTTGACCAAACTGCGGGAGGCAGTGCAAGACAGGAGTGCCTGGCGTGCTATGGCCCATGGGGTCACGAAGAGTCGGACATGACTAAACGACTAAACAACAACATTTATTAGGCTGATTAGCCCACAGTCTTGTCCCTTTGGGTTTTCTACAATATTTTAGTTTTAAGCTCCAGCTGATAACACTGCTATTCCCCGGTTGCTGCTGCTTTTATATACATTGATGTTGGGATTATTTTGTGAAATGTCCCATTTGTTTCATTACCGCATTTCCTGCCATTTTATTTGTTTTACTGAGCGATGTTTAATTGCTTTAAGGACATGCTTGCTCTGGGGGTTTCATTACTCCTTCATTTTGCTTTTAAGATGCCTTGATTTTGGGGTGGGGATTGCAAGGCAGGATATAAATTCCTGGAATGAATGAATGGATATCCTCCTCGTCCACCACATGCATTCACTTCCAGCAGCTGCTGTGGGTAGCAAAGGAAGAAGAGGAGGAGGAGGAGTTTGGACTTGATATCCCGCTTTATCACTACCCTAAGGAATCTCAAAGCAGCTAACATTCTCCTTTCCCTTCCTCTCCCACAACAAACACTCTGTGAGGTGAGTGGGGCTGAGAGACTTCAGAGAGAAGTGTGACTAGCACAAGGTCACCCAGCAGTTGCATGTGGAGGAGCGGGGAAGCAAACCCGGTTCACCAGATTACGAGTCCACTGCTCTTAACCACTACACCACACTGGATTAAAATAAATTAATTAAACTGAATTAAACGAAACAGCCGGATTGGGGACTAATCCCTTTCAAGTTCAACAAATATGCACACATATAAATTTGTAGCCTTGAGCATGTAGGATAGGGGGAAATGTGATTCCGTTCACATGAAAAGCCAAATCTGCCTAATTTGCACATTTCACAATAATGAGCACACTGAAGCATAGTCATGGTTTTGCAATGCCCTTCTCCAGGGCAGTATAGAAATGGATATCCTTGGGCTGGGTGGCATCTGCCTGCCTCGGGAGCCAATGGAGGAGTGCGCCTTCAGAGATGAGGTCCAACTGCTGTAGAGTTGCGGTACCTTGCTGTGGCTGTAGAGACTGATAGGGGAGAGACATGTTTTGTTGCAGATGGGGCAGAGGAAGGTGCCCGGTTGTGCTGCTGCAGATGCGCCAGGGCATTTCTTCCCTGCACTCCTCCCAGCGGTCATTCCTCCTCTGGTCACTGCTTTGGACGCACAGCCTGACTGTCTGCCTCCAGGCACTGCGGTCGTCTGCAAGGGATTCCCACACAGCAGGGTTGAGGTTAGAATCATAGAATCATAGAGTTGGAAGAGACCACAAGGGCCATCCAGTCCAACCCCCTGCCAAGCAGGAAACACCATCAAAGCATTCCTGACATATGCCTGTCAAGCCTCTGCTTAAAGACCTCCAAAGAAGGCGATTCCACCACACTTCCTGGCAGCAAATTCCACTGTCAAACAGCTCTTACTGTCAGGAAGTTCTTCCTAATGTTTAGGTGGAATCTTCTTTCTTGTAGTTTGAATCCATTGCTCCGTGTCCGCTTCTCTGGAGCAGCAGAAAACAACCTTTCTCCCTCCTTTATATGACATCCTTTGATATATTTGAACATGGCTATCATATCACCCCTGAACCTTCTCTTCTCCAGGCTAAACATACCCAGCTCCCTAAGCCGTTCCTCATAAGGCATCGTTTCCAGGCCTTTGACCATTTTGGTTGCCCTCCTCTGGACACGTTCCAGCTTGTCAGTATCCTTCTTGAACTGTGGTGCCCAGAACTGGACACAGTACTCCAGGTGAGGTCTGACCAGAGCAGAATACAGTGGTACTATTACTTCCCTTGATCTAGATGCTATACTCCTATTGATGCAGCCCAGAATTGCATTGGCTTTTTTAGCTGCTGCATCACACTGCTGACTCATGTCAAGTTTGTGGTCTACCAAGACTCCTAGATCCTTTTCACATTTACTGCTCTCAAGCCAGGTGTCACCCATCCTGTATTTTTGCCAGACTTCATGTGATGTCTGCAGACATCTTTGTAACACAGAGACTGTCTGCCAATGGGCCAGCTGGAATAAAGTAGAGCATGTCCTTGGGGTAATGTGTGCATAAATATGCAGCTCCAAGTAAGGCTTGTGAGAGACCGTGCTGAAACCCTGGAGTGCAGCTGCCAGTCAGTGCAGACAATACTGAGGTAGGTGGAGCAATGGTCTTACTCAGCATATGGTAGCTTCTTGCATTCCTTTGCACATTTCCTTGGGAGTGAGACCCATAGAATTCAATGGGGCCTTAGGTCTGAGGGGTGATGTACAGGACTGCGCTGTCTGCTTCCCTTTCCAGAATTGCCTTCAGTTTTCTAAATGTGGACAGGCTAAGCTAAAGATTTGCAAGCGGATGTTGTCAAGGGCATTTCCCACTCCGACTCCTCCAGACTCCAGTTATTGAAGTGAATGTGGGTGTCACGCTCCGGTCGGTGGGTGGTTGAAGCCCTGGCTGAGGACGTCAGGACCAGAGGCAAGATGGTGGTGTAGAAGCAGGAACAGGTGCAGAGCTGAGGGTCCAGGAGCAGGCAGTCGCAGGGTCAAGGAGCAAGGCGGAGGCGAAGGTCTGGGAGTCAAGGAGCAAGGCGGAGCCAAAGGTCTGGGAGTCAAGGAGCAAGGCGTCGGCAAGGCAAAGGTCCAAGGAGCAAGGCGTCAGCAAGGCAAGGGTCCAAGGAACAAGACGGCGGCAAGGCAAGGGTCCATGAACAAGGAGCAAGAAGCCAGAGGCAACCAGGCAGGGATAGCGTTGCTGTGGCAAAGAGCTAAAGGGAAATGCTGAGCTTTTATCCCTCCCAGCTCCTGCCACCAGGTGCAGTGAGGTATCAAGTGGCCTCACCTGAGTGGCCACTCCTTGCTTCTCCAGCACAAACTGAGACCTCACCTGAGTGGCCACTTCCTGCTTCTCCAGCACAAGCTGAGGCAGGCCCCAGTCCTGCAAAGCACTACAGGCCCCAGAGCCTGACTCCTGCCCATACTCCTGACAGTGGGAAGGGAGAAAAGTTTTGTTCCATTGGACATCTCTTTGCGCTTACGTTACTCATGCACCCATTTTGGAAGGAGCGCCTTGGAGGTTTTCGCAGCTTCCTTGCGATTTGGCCATCCTAAATAATTACCGGTAGATGTCATCAATGAACTTTGTTATGCCACGGCTCCCTGTGATTTATGAATGAGTGAAACAGCACAACACCAACACAAATTGACAGCTAGACAAGCAGTAGGCTCTGTTCTCTCTCCCTGCCACACGAAATACGCAGCCAACTGGAACAGCCATCTATCGTGCGCAGCTCTGACTCTCCTACATTTATTTATTCATTCATTTCATAATATACATATGTACTGCTTGACTGTAAAAAAAAAAGGGCCTCTCAAAGTGGTTTACAAAGAGAATAAAGCAATAAAATTATTGGTAAAAGCAGCAAAAGCAACTATTGAAAGATAAAATCAGCAATACAGTGGTACCTTGGTTCTCAAACTTAATCCGTTCTGGAAGTCTATTCCAAAATCAAAGTGTTCCAAAACCAAGGCGTGCTTTCCCATAGAAGGAAATGCAAAACAGATTAATCCATTCCAGACTTTTAAAAACAACCCCTAAAAGAGCAATTTAACATGAATTTTACTATCTAACGAGACCATTGATCCATAAAATGATCACAAAAAAGAGCCGCAAAAATAATATATAGCAAAAACAGACAGACCTCAGTGTAACAGTCAAAACAGCGGGGCACTCAAAACGGAGCACGTTCGGCTTCCGAAAAAGGTTAGCAAACCGGAACACTTACTTCCGGGTTTGCAGTGTTTGGGTTCCAAGTTGTTTGAGTACCAAGGCATTTGAGAACCAAAATACCACTGTAAACTAAAACATACAGCAACATTCTACATGTCTGGACAGGCCTGTCTAAACAAAAGTGCTTTTAGCTGGGGCAGTGAAGGCGCTGACTTCAAGTTTACAGGCAGGGAGTTCCAGAGTTCTTACAAATGTGAAATGGGTATTATATGGCACTTGTAGCAGTGCCAGTTCCACCCATTGAAGTGGAATCGCGCTCTCTCAGTTCCCTTTGCCTTTCCTTCTATTTGCAGGTTAAAAGCAACTTGCTAATCTCTTGTAGAGTTCCTGGGTGGCTTCTTAGCTGCTGAAAAATCCTCGCAGTTGCCTTCGGATTAGAAATCTCTTCCAAAACCTGACATTCGAAGGAGGAGGTAGTGACACCTTTCTGTCACAAATCTAACTCATGAGATGCTTCTGTGTGTTGGGGGAGAGGAACTGGCCCTTCCTTCTGTTCCTGTGCAGCAAAATAAGAGTGAGCTGAAGATTCTTTGGAGAGAAGGGTTCGAGGAGCATGCTGCAATCCTGCAAGGAGGGGTGTCAGGAGAAGGGGATTCTCAGCTGCCAAAGACACTGTGTTCTTGTCATGCCGTTATCCATCTCTGACTTATCGCTAAGGCTGACAGCTTGAGAAATGTCATTCAGTGGGAGTTTATGTAGCATTAACACACTCTTAAAAACTGTTGCATGCCTTTACCGCTCGGAAGGGCCCAACAACACCCAGGATAAAAGAAATATTGCACATCATTTCAGAGAGCTATCAGACAGTTTTTACACCCTGTACGTATCATGCATGCAGACTTGGCTATAACGGGTTCTCCATTCGTGGAGAGCACGAGTTGCGGATGGGTTAACGGGACGGCCCCTGGGGTTGCTGGGAAGGTTAGGCAAGATGGCCACTGAGTGTTGTGGTTTGTTGTTTAGTCGTTTAGTCGTGTGCAACTCTTCGTGACCCCATGGACCAGAGCACGCCAGGCACTCCTGTCTTCCACTGCCTCCCACAGTTTGGTCAAACTCATGTTCATAGCTTCGAGAACACTGTCCAACCATCTCGCCCTCTGTCGTCCCCTTCTCCTAGTGCCCTCAATCTTTCCCAACATCAGGGTCTTTTCCAGGGAGTCTTCTCTTCTCATGAGGTGGCCAAAGTACTGGAGCCTCAGCTTCATGATCTGTCCTTCTAGTGAGCACTCAGGGCTGATTTCCTTCATAATGGATAGGTTTGATCTTCTTGCAGTCCATGGGACTCTCAAGAGTCTCCTCCAGCACCATAATTCAAAAGCATCAATTCTTCGGCGATCAGCCTTCTTTATGGTCCAGCTCTCACTTCCATACATCACTACTGAGAAAACCAAAGCTTTAACTATACAGACCTTTGTCGGCAAGGTGATGTCTCTGCTTTTTAAGATGTTGTCTAGGTTTGTCATTGCTTTTCTCCCAAGAAGCAAGCGTCTTTTAATTTCGTGACTGCTGTCACCATCTGCAGTGATCAAGGAGCCCAAGAAAGTAAAATCTCTCACTGCCTCCATTTCTTCCCCTTCTATTTGCCAGGAGGTGATGGGACCAGTGGCCATGATCTTGGTTTTTTTTTTGATGTTGAGCTTCAGACCATATTTTGCGCTCTCCACTGAGTGACTGGGCATATTTTGTGTTGCTGGGGAGAAAGTCATGTTGCAAGTTTTGATTGACAGCCATAGCCTTTATAAACTCCTGCGTGCTACGGCCAGTTTCACTTTTGCCAAGTACAACGGATCTCCCGCCCACCCACCCTCTATAAGGGCTTCTTGCGATTGACATTGCTATGCCTGTCATGGGGTCGCTTGCTTTGGGGCAGGGGCCTGGTAGGAATTTTGTCCATTTGGCTGATTGGCTGTTGCCATTTGGTTTTTGCCTACTGCGTAGCAAATCGTCACAACTTGTAAGGTTGGCGGTTAGGCATTGGTTAAAAATTGGTTGGTGGAAGGGTATGGAAAGGCTGGGCCCATCTCTCAAAATTGCTGCTGCTTATAGAGGTATTCCGTTAAAGGAATCCTGGGGTACGGAGGGCTCTCGTCAGTACCCCTGCAAGGGGAATTGGGCCATTCAAGAGAAAGAGCCTCAGGGAACATTCGGGGAGAGGTGGAAGGGCCTGACACACACAGCTCCGTCCTCTCTCAGGGGGTGTTTACCTGCTGACTTCCCTAGACGGCTAGAGGAAGTCAGTGCAGATCTGTCCCAGGGCAGGGGACAGGTGGATTAACCAATGCCTAAGCAACCACTCACTTTTGGTTGTATTTAAATAAAGTTGTGGCTAATATAATGCCGAAAACCTTAAACTTAATATACGGTGTGATGTGTGAATTTTTTTGGGGGGTTTGTCCTGTGACCTCGACACGCAACCCAAATTTTTCCTCGCTCAATTACTTTTCTGCCCATGAATACATCACTGATGTATTTGCGATGCCTCTTGGAAAACAGCTCAGGCCCAGGCCCAGGCCCCAGCTGTGTTCCCTCATACAAACTTGCCTAGCTGTGAGCTTTACAAGGGAAGCTCTTCTCTCAGTCCCACCACCAGGCACACTTGGTGGGGATGCAAGACAGGGCCTTCTTGGTGGTGGCCGCTCCCAGGCAACTTTGGAACTCAAAGAAGCCTAGACTGCCTCCGTTCTTGCTGTGCTTCCTCTGGCAGGTGAAGACTTTCTTGTTCCAAGAGGCTTTTGGAAATCGAAGAAGCAAGCAAGGGCGTAGCCAGGATCAAAACTAGGGGGGGGGGGGCAAGCCATGATCATTCAGGGACGGGGCCACAAAGTGGGAACGTGGGCGGGGCTACAGGGCCAGCTGGCCTGACGACATCGTGGTAGCGGCAGCGGCGGCAGCGGCCACCTTGTACTTCTGGGGCTGGCAACGGTGGCGGCTACCCTGCTTGGCTGGAGAGGACGGGAGGGTCGGGCAGGCAAGAGGGGGTGACAGGGTGGGCGAGGGCAAGGCAAGGCACGGCCGCAGTCACAACGGCTCCGAGGCGTTGCTGCATATCAGCATAATATTTCAACCATGTTGTGGGTTCAAGCCCCACCTTAGGAAAAAATTCCTGCATTGCAGGGGGTTGGACTAGATGACCCTTGTGGTCCCTTCCGACTACAATTCTATGATTCTATTGATATATTGCCATAGCATATGCATCATTCTGCTTTCTTGAATTGTCCTACTCCTAGGCATAGCAGCCAACTCCTAGAGGCCTAGGTGCCTCTCCCCCCCCCAATTACTGGTAAATACCGTATTTGAAAGAGTCACCCCCCCATTTTGATGGGCTTTCTATGTGGGGCTTATCTGCCCCCCCCCAGTATTTTATTAAGGATGGAAGAGGGAGGGAAGGAAGGAATAATAGAGAGAGGGATACCTCATATTTGTGGGTGCCTCTGGGTGATGCTGTGAAGCTGGAACTCTGCAGCAAGAGGATGGGAGGGTCGGGCAGGGGAGAGGGGGTGGCAGGGCAGGCGAGGGCGAGGCAAGACAGGGCCGCAGTCTCGATGGCTCCGAGGCGTTGCTGCATATCAGCATAATATTTCAACCATGTTGTGGGTTCAAGCCCCACATTGGGGAAAAATTCCTGCATTGCAGGGGGTTGGACTAGATGACCCTTGTGGTCCCTTCCGACTACAATTCCATGATTCTATTGATATATTACCATAGCATATGCATGATTCTGCTTTCTTGAATTGTCCTAGGCATAGCAGCCAACTCCTAGAGGCCTAGGTGCCTCCCCCCCCCAAAGAAATTACTGGTAAATACTGTATTTTAAAGAGTCCTCCCCCCCCCCATGTTGATGGGCTTTCTATGTGGGACTTATCTGCCCCCCCCCAGTATTTTATTGAGGATGGAAGAGGGAGGAAAGGAAGGAAGAAATAGAGAGAGGGATAACTCACATTTGTGGGTGCCTCTGGGTGACGCTGTGATGCTAGAACTCTGCAGCAAGAGGAAGATACCGGTACACCTGTACAGGAGCCTTGTAAGCAGCTTTCTCTCTGCTTGATTTACAGCAGGCACGTCCAACAGGTAGATTGTGATCTACCAGTAGATCACTGGATGTCTGTGGTAGATCACTGCTAGATCACTGGCACCCCTAAAAAAAGCTCACCCAAATTTTTCCTCCTCCCTAAAAAAAGCTGAACTATGACCTGAAGCCCTAAAAAAAAATGGGCCTCCCTCCCTCCTATAAGAAGCTCAACAAGTTTGACCTAAACCCCCCAAAACAGGGCTTCCCTTCCTTAAAAAAACTCAACAGCTTTGACCTGAACCCCCCAAAAGGGGGTAGATCACTCCCAGTTTTTAACTCTGTGAGTAGATCAGAGTCTCTTGGGAGGTGGCCACCCCTGATTTACAGTATACAGATGCAGGAGGAGGGGCAGACTGGAACACCAATGCTTTTTATAAACATCACTGTGTCTATCAAAGCTACAGCCCCCCCCCTTCTTATTCACTTCCTTTTAGCCTTGCAGGGCCACCTTAGTCAAATTGAATCCTCTGCACCCTCATTAAATCGCCAATAGAACTGTTAATGCGATCCCTGAATGCCCATTAACAACTCCCACTGAATAACAATAGGGTGAATAGGGTGGACCTTGCCTGAAGGGATATTCTGCTCCATTGTCTTAACTGCTTAAGTACTGGTAGCCACTTTGCTTTATTTATTTGATGTGTTTTTGTTACAGCTGTGTTCCCGCCCCCAGCAAGTGGAGAGCTGCTCTTGCTAAAGCAAAGCCCTTTCCACTTCAGTTTTTGGAGGGGCAAAGTATTGATTATGGTCTGTAAAATACAATAATTTTTTGCTTCTAGGGGGGGCAGCTGCCCCCTCCTGCCCCCCCCTGTCTACACCCATGGAAGCAAGGGTTTCTTTGACTCTCCTGAAACAGGTGGCTCCGGTCACCTTTCATTGGATGTTTAAAACTCTCCCATTTCTGCAGACTTTCCTGAGAAGGGTGGATTGACTTGTGAGGGCCATTTGATTCCTCTTTAAGAATGTAAGATCGCCAAAGAAGTATATAAACTGTGTGCCTGAAATAGTACAGGAGAACAATCCTGAAACCATTTCTTCTACGGGATTCTTGCCCACAGTAGATACAGTGGTACCTCGGTTTATGAACACAATTGGTTCCGGAAGTCTGTTCATAAACTGAAGCGTTCATAAACTGAAACGAACTTTCCCATTGAAAGTAATGGAAAGTGGATTAATCTGTTCCAGACGGGCCGCGGAGTACTTAAACTGAAGCGTTCATAAACTGAAGCAAACCTTCCCATTGAAAGTAATGGAAAGTGAATTAATCTGTTCCAGATGGGTCCGCGGCGTTCGTAAACCAGAAATTCGTAAACCGAGGTGTTCATAAACCGAGGTTCCACTGTATGATGGTCAGCTGAACTGAATTCACCCATTCCTTCCATTTTAGTTCACTGATGCCCAGGATGTCAATGTTTATTCTTGCCATCTCATTTTTGACCACATCCAGCTTACCATTATCCATGGTTCTTACATTCCAGGTTCCTATGCAATATTTTTCTTTACAGCATCAGACTTTCCTTTTGCTTCCAGGCATATCCGCAACTGAGCGACCTTTCGGCTTTGGCCCAGCCGCTTCATCAGCTCTGAATCTACTTGTACTTGTCCTCCGCTCTTCCTCAGTAGCATGTTGGACGCCTTCTGACCTGAGGGGCTCATCTTCCAGCGTCCTAACTTTTATATGCCTGTTGTCTTTGTCCATGGAGTTTTCTTGGCAGGGATACTGGAGTGGCTTGCCAGTTCCTTCTCTAGGTGGATCACGTTTAGTCAAAACTCTCCACTATGACCTGTCCATCTTGGGTGGCCCTACACGACATAGCTCATAGCTTCTCTGAGTTGTTCAAGCCCCTTCGCCACGACAAGGCAGTGATCCATCTCTGGTTGGCCTCTGTTATTTCCTCCTTCCGATAGGAGACCCACTTAAGGACTTTGATAACAGTCTGGTGAGCCAGCCAGGAGTTTTGGTTGACTGGATGCTGGGGGTGAGGAAGGGCTGGTGATGCAGCGTACACCAGGCCATATTGCCAGGAGCAGCCATCAGTCCTCCAGCGATTGCAGGGTCTGGAAATAATTGGAATTCCAGAGGGGCTAACCAGAGGAAGCCATGCCTGACCGGGCCAGCCTAAAACAACCAGTCAGAGATCTTGGTATCGCCAGCAACAGCAAATGCGGAAGTGAGTATTAGCATTCCTATAACACCCTGACTACCTGCTCGTTTGAGCTCTGCCCTCTGCTGACTGGAGACATGCAGAGTTGCTGAAACCCAACAGATTTTGCTCTGCTTCATTTTTATGTGTCCCCCATGGGTGGGATGCAGGGAGATGCACCCCGTAAGTTGCTATGCAGTGTGCTTGGTGCTAATGGATGGAGAATATCCAGGGGCTGCTGGCTGCTCCCATAACAGGAGCTTGCTGGATCTTTTTTTTTTAATTGATTTTTATTATTTTCACATATACAAAACAAATATGTTCAAAGTAACCTTAATCCACAGTTTCCTATATTGTTATACCTCTAATAATCGGTTATCATATTAATACAAGCCTCTATTTTATACTATTCATACAACCATAATCATATTTATATAGTCTTCTCATATATACTGATGTTTTGCCAAACCCG
This sequence comes from Zootoca vivipara, assembly GCF_965207765.1. Lineage (NCBI taxonomy): Eukaryota > Metazoa > Chordata > Lepidosauria > Squamata > Lacertidae > Zootoca > Zootoca vivipara. The sequence goes on along the minus strand of NC_142582.1, from coordinate 132,963,434 downwards.
ACTTCCCTTCTTCCCCTCATTTGGTTTTCCAATTTCTTCTCTTATTTTTATATGCCTTCCCCATTTTCCCCCTGTCTTTCTCTTTAATATTTTTTCATTTTATCTTATTCACAGACATAGGCATCTATTCTTTTTGTTGCAGTTTTTATGTTAGTCCTACCAGCGTCTTCACATTTTTACAAAATCCCTTTAAATACTCCACAAATTTATTCCAATCCTTTTGAAACCTTTGGTCTTTTTGGTCCCTTATTTGTCCTGTCCTCCTTGCCAGCTCCGCATATTCCATTAGTTTAGCCCTCCACTCATCTATTGTTGGGATTTCTGTTGTTTCCCACCTTTGAGCTAACACCACTCTCGCCGCTGTGGTGGCATAATGAATATTTTTCGATCGTTCTTACTGATTTCATTTCCCATCAGCCCTAGCAAGAAGGCTTTGGGTTTCTTGGGGAAAGTATATTTTAGCATTTTCTTTATTTCATTATATATTTGCTCCCCAGGAGCTTGCTGGATCAGGCCAGTGGCCCATCTAGCCCAGCATCCTGTTCTCACAGTGTCCAACAAGATGCTGGTAGGAAACCAGCAAACAGGATCCGAGCACAAGAGCAGCCCTCTCCCCTCCTGCAGTTTCCAGCAACTGGGATTTAGAAGCATGGCTGAGCATAGTCGTGGTGGCGAGAAGTCATGGATAGCTCTCTGAGACTCACACTTGTCTAAGGCTCATTTAAATCCATCCAAGTTGGTGACCATCGCTGCTTCTTGTGGGCGTGAGTTCTGCACGAAGGACTTCCTTCTATCTGTCCTGAATTTTCCAACAGATGGGGTGTATGTGTGTGTGTGTGTGTGTGTGTGTGTGTGTGTAGGTCACAGGGGCAACTGGGATTGTTGTTTTTTAAAAAAATAATTTTTATTAAGGGTTTTCTTGGTTTACAAGGGTATGTGCAATGTCTCTCTTAGCATTTTTACAGATCAGTTTCATTTGTTGAGACATTGGTGAGGAGAGGGGAAGGGAAGTAGATGGGAGGAGGGTGGGGTGGGGTGACAATGTTTCTATTTTGCTTAATAGGTGTGTGTGGGGGGGGGGTTCTGTCAGCGTCGCTCGTGCAGGTTCTCTACTGTTCACTTGTTTTCTTTTGATGGTGAGAAATGTTGGGGTTGGTCTAGGATATGGTTGTTCCTTTGTGATTGGCTGTGGTAGTCTTTGTTTTGTGTGTGAGTGGGGTGGGTGAGTGTTTTGGGTCAGGAGAGCTGGACCATAAAGAAGGCTGATCACCGAAGAATTGATGCTTTTGAATTGTGGTGCTGGAGGAGACTCTTGAGAGTCCCATGGACTGCAAGAAGATCAAACCTCTCCATTCTGAAGGAAATCAGCCCTGAGTGCTCACTGGAAGGACAGATCATGAAGCTGAGGCTCCAATACTTTGACCACCTCATGAGAAGAGAAGAAACATTGGAAAAGACCCTGATGTTGGGAAAGATTGAGGGCACTAGGAGAAGGGGACGACAGAGGACGAGATGGTTGGACAGTGTTCTCGAAGCTACGAACATGAGTTTGACCAAACTGCGGGAGGCAGTGCAAGACAGGAGTGCCTGGTGTGTTCTGGTCCATGGGGTCACGAAGAGTCGGACACGACTAAACGACTCAACAGCAAAGACAGCAAAAATCAAGAAAAACATTCTTTACAAGAAAACTCTACAAGAAAACACAAAAAGACAGGAGTGCCTGGCGTGCTCTGGTCCATGGGGTCACGAAGAGTTGGACACGACTAAACGACTAAACAACAACAACAAACCATATTGATTCGTATGCTGTTGGTGGATTTTTGTCATTGTCTTGTTGGGCTGCGTATGTGATAAAGGGGAACCATACCGGGGTGAAGCCGTCTTCTTCTGTTTGTCCCCGTGTCAGTTTCAACTTATTGGTTAATTTTTCTAATAGGGCTGTTTCCCATACAGTTTGGTACCATTGGTCCATGTTTAACTGGGATTGTTGTGTTGCCGGTTTGGATGGGCCCCAAATCAATTCAGATAGTTTGCGATTAAGCCAATGTGTTCCTTCATTCCTGGGGGAAATCACTTGATTAATCTGGTGTGAGTTTGGAGGAGCTCACAAATGATCAACCTATGGATTAGGGTCTTCTTTTAGCACTAGTGTAAACATACCCTCCGCCATTTGCGTTTATATTGTCAGCCCTCGAGCAAACACAACTGGAATTCACCATTGCTGCATTTTTTCCAGTGTTGATATCGACAGCAGGAACCCACATCCAAGGGGGATTCTGGCATCCCTTTTCCAAAATCTGAGTAGAAAGTCAGAAAACATCAGAGCTGTTTCCTCAAATCTTTGAACTTTTTTCATAATGCGGCTTCTTTTGTCGGGGGTGGGGGGTGGGTAGGAGGTGAAAGCTCAGCCTGCAACACCCTATCCTTGAAAAAGAAAGAAAGAAACGGTGTCCGGAATCGAAGCCAGGAAATCCATGATGCATTTTAATAACTGTTAAAGGTAAGAGGATAAATGCAATATTAATTTTATGGACTTACTTTTCACACTCCAGTAAACATACATTTCCATAATTATATTTACAGGGCCTGGCTGCGTTGAAAGATAAGGTATAATTACATTCAAGGCTGACAGGAGAGCCCTGACAGAAATCAGGCATTTTTCTTAATGTTAACATTAATTAATATTAGGGATTTCAATTGGATCTTAATTAATAACAAGAGAAGAATGGTATCTGTGAATTATTTACAGCAAATGAATCTAGATTTGTGAAGTCGGACGCCGAGTCTGCTTTCTCCTGCAATAATTTTTCTGACACGCTGCTTACAATAGCCAGACATCAAGAGAAACCCAGACTGTGTACACAATATTTTCTTTTTTGGGGGGGGGGGAAGGGGAGCCTCAAACTAGACATCATGAGTGTGGTATAGTGGTCAGAGTGTCGGACTAGGACCTGGGAGACCAGGGTTCAAATCTCCACTCAGCCATGAAGCTCACGGGGTGCCCTTGGGCATCAGTCATTTATTCCCAGCCTCACCTACCTCGCAGGGTTCTTGTGGGTGTTAAATGAGGAAGGGGAGAAGTTCCATGTACAGCACTTTGAGCTTCTTGGAGGAAAAGTATGTGGGCAATGAAGGCAATCAGTGATAACTAATGAACAATTAGTTTAAAAATGGCCGCTGTGCATTTCAATCCCTCCAGAGATGATTCCTCCAATGTCCTTAAATCCATTGTGAATGAAGGTGTGTGGATCCTGCCCTCCACTGTGGGGAGCTGGATGCCCCTGAACTGCAACTGCTGGGAATCCTAAGTTGCTGTACTGGTGTGATCCTGCTTGCAGGCTTCCCTTTGGGGCATCTGCATGGCCACTGTGAGAAGAACAGGCTGCTGGACTGGATGGGCCCCCTTTGGCCTGATCCAGCAGCCATGCTCTTCTTTGCAGTCAACTCCTAGCATTTCAATCTTCCATTCCATTTTAAAGAAGACAAGAACATCAGGAGAGCCTATTGAAATAATAATAATGATCATCACAATCACCATAATCTTCTTCTTCTTCTTTGGAGATCCCTCATAGCCGAGTAAGATTGTCTTCCATAAACACGGTTTTAACAGTGAGTCCGTAAGTGACTGTGGAGGCCAATTCTGGATCCACACGTCCTTCCACAGTGGAGACATGGGTTTCTGGGTGGGTGAAGGTTTGCCAAGCGTGCCTTCCTTTTAGCACGTTTCTCCCTTGCATCCTGAGTTCGAGCGTCTTCAAAGCGTTCTTGTATCTGAAAAAGTGTGCATGCACACTAAAGCTTATACTTAGAACAAACTTTTGTTGTTGTTTAGTCATTTAGTCATGTCTGACTCTTCGTGACCCCATGGACCAGAGCATGCCAGGCACTCTTGTCTTCCACTGCCTCCCGCAGTTTGGTCAAACTCATGTTTGTAGCTTTGAGAGCACTAACAAACTTAGTTGGTCTCTAACTAACAAACTTAGTTGGTCTCTAAGGTGCTACTGGAAAATTTATTTGTTTATTTATTTGAAAGTCCATGACACCTTCGGTAACGAATGTTCTCCAACTGGAGCGCTCGCAGGCCTGTGTTTCCCAACTGTCAGTGTTTATACTACTTTTTTTTTTTAGATTTGTCTTGAGAGAATCTTTGAACACTTTCTGTTTTTAAGTTCGGAATAGTGTACAGTGGAACCTCGGTTTATGAACACCTCGGTTTATGAATTTTCGGTTTATGAACGCCGCGGACCCATCTGGAACGGATTAATTCACTTTCCATTACTTTCAATGGGAAAGTTCGCTTCAGTTTATGAACGCTTCAGTTTATGAACAGACTTCCGGAACCAATTGTGTTCATAAACCGAGGTACCACTGTAGTTGCTTTGAAAGACGGCCAGTCCAACGAAGTTGATGTTGAAGAACCATTGCTTCAACACTGGTGATCTTTGCTTCTTCCAGTACCCCACTCACCCGGCTGAGTCGGCCAGGCTAATGGTCCACCTAGTCTAGCATCCTGCTCTCACCGTGGCCGCAAGCAGGATTGCGGTTTCCAGCAACCAGTATTCAGAGGCATTGCCACCTCTCACCATGGAGGCAGAGCGTCAAAAGCCATCAAGGTTGGTAGTCATCAATGCCTCCTGCGGGAGGGATTTCAATAATTAAATTCTGTGTTGTGGAAAGAAGCACTTTCTTTTATCTGTCCTGAATCTCCCAACATTCAGCTTTCTTGGATAGGATCATAGAATCATAGAATTTTAGAGCTGGAAGGGGTGCTAAGTGCCATCCAGTTCAACCCCAGCTTGAAGGTTTGCAGGCAGGTAACCTGAGACACTTCCCTAAGTCACGCTCCCCTTTCTCTGAGCAAGGAGATGCTCACCAGAGCACCCAGAGGGCTGTTTTCCTCAGGGCAACAAAGGAAGGAGACTTTGGGTGCTTTGAAACAGTGCAAGGACTGCCCTTGACAAACTCTCCCAAAATGCAGCCTATCACAGAATCATAGAGTTGGAAGGGACCTCAGCTGTCCATTTCGTCCACCTCCCTGCAGGGCAGGCATCTCAACCAAAGCATCCCTGACAGGTGGCCATCCAACCTCTGCTTAAAAACCTCCAAGAAAGGAGAGTCCACCGTAGACTCATGGATGTCCTTCAGTTCCAATGTTATGAGAGAGGGAGGAAAACTTATCTCTGTCCACTTACTCCATGCCATGCAGCATTTTATAAACTTCTGTTATGTCACCTTTTACTCACATGAATTCTCTTCCTATGTGTATCCATCAGCCCCCTTCTCTTCTCCCCCTCACCAAACCTCCTTATATTTTCTGAGCCAGCCTAATTGGGCTTTACCAGCAACTGTCTGATTTTCCTGTCCCCCTGCCTTCATCCTTGTCTTGCCTGCCTCCAACGATCAATAAACCCAGGAGCAATATTGCCATTTCAGCACCCAGTGCCTGGCTGGTAGGAAAGAATCATAGAATCATACTTCTATTGATGCAGCCCAGAATTGCATTGGCTTTTTTAGCTGCTGCATCACACTGTTGACTCATGTCAAGTTTGTGGTCTACCAAGACTCCCAGATCCTTAATTCAATAATTCCTAGTGTGGAATCTTCTCCTCTCACTGCTGCAGCACGCTGTGTTCACACCTTCACTGAGCTAGCTGCTATAACCCTGATCCTACCTCGGGATGCCCCATGCTGTTTTTTAGGGGGAGGGTCTCCCCACATTCACTATGTGAATGTGAGAGAGCCATTGTGGTGTAGTGGTTAAGAGTGGTAGACTCGTAATCTGGGGAAATGGGTTCGCTTCCCCGCTCCTCCACATGCAGCTGCTGGGTGACCTTGGGCTAGTCACACTTCTCTGAAGTCTCTCAGCCCCACTCACCTCACAGAGTGTTTGTTGTGGGGGAGGAAGGGAAAGGAGAATGTTAGCCACTCTGAGACACCTTCGGGTAGTGATAAAGCGGGATATCAAATCCAAACTCTTCTTCTATTCCTTCCAAGCTTTGCCTGACATGCTCTGCCTCTCCCTACTTCAGTTATCCATGCAGGTAGGAGGAAGCAGGTGAGCTCAAGAACCCTGATCTCCAAAATCGCCCCTGAAGCACCAGCCTCCATTGGTCTCATGGCAGAGCTGGCTCTCCCTGTAGCCCAGAGCAAAGAAATCTCTGGGGTTCTCAGGAGGGGGGGGCGTTTTTTCAAAGAGAATTTTCCATGATGCTTTAAGGCTACTTTTCAGAACAGCAGTTTTTTTGGCCACCCTCCACGATTGGGGTTTTCAAAGACAAGGATGTTGGAGCATTTGCCAAGACAGAAACTGCAGCACTCAGCAAACCGGAGGGCAGGGGGATTAGGCTTTGAAAACTGCAAGAAAAAGAGAGAAAGTGTTTTAACTTTTGTATGTTTTAAAACACGGCTGTGAATTCCCCCCCCCCCCATTTCCTTCTTTTATCTTTTTGTAAACTGCTTTGAAGGGATATGGGTGGTGTTGTGGTCTAAACCACTGCACCTTGGTTGGCGGTTCAAATCAAAAGGTCAGCTGTTTGAATCCCTGCGACGGGGTGAGCTCCCGTTGCTCGGTCCCAGCTCCGGCCAACCTAGCAGTTCGAAAGCACATCAAAGTGCAAGTAGATAAATAGGTACCACTCCACGGGAAGGTAAATGGCGTTTCCGTGCACTGCTCTGGTTTTGCCAGAAGCAGCTTAGTCATGCTGCCCACATGACCTAGAAAAACTGTCTGTGGACAAACGCCGGCTCCCTCGGCCTGTAAAGCGAGATTAGCTCCGCAACCCCAGAGTCGTCCGCGACTGGACTTAACTGTCCTTTACCTTTACCTTTTTTAAGTGCCTTGAGGTTTATTTTTCAGTCAAGTGGTATGTTTATGATAAAACTATGCCCTACTTCTCAACCCTTTCCTTGCTCCATGCAAACTGTTTGAAAAGTAGGGAGACCAGTCTGCACTGGGGAGATATTTGGGAGTCTCCGGAATACTTGGACTCTGGATTGGTCCAGAAACCTCCTTGTGCAGAGGAAAGATGCTCTTCCCACAAGGTTGCCATCAGGCGCTGAACTAGTTGGGCCTTTGGAGAGACATGGCAGGCCTGTTGTTATTAACATTTCATTAGGTTTTGACAGGGGGGAAACAGCGGGGTCTCTTCACATTTGTTTCTGTAAGAACATAAGAAGAGGAAGGGAATCCAATGGCCATTTAGCCCAACCCCCTGCAATGCAGGAATATCAATCCCTGACAGATGGCCATCCAACCTCTGCTTCAAAACCTCCAAAATGGAAAAGTCCACCACCTTCTGAGGGAGGCCATTCCACCATCAAACTGTGCTTGCTCACAAACATCTTCCTAATGTTTAGCTGGAATCTCCTTTCTTGTAATTTGAATTCATTGTTTCAGGTCCTATCCTCCAAAGCAGCAGAAAACAAGCTTGCCCTTCAGATATTTGGAGATGGTTCTCATAACTCCTCTTTTCCAGACTAAACATCCCCCAACTCCCTTCCCTTGGTAGCCCTCCTCTGCACAACTTCCATCTTATCAACATCCTTCTCAAACTTCTTGGGCTCCTTGATCACTGCAGATGGTGACAGCAGTCACGAAATTAAAAGACGCCTGCTTCTTGGGAGAAAAGCAATGACAAACCTAGACAGCATCTTAAAAAGCAGAGACATCACCTTGCCTACAAAGGTCCGTATAGTTAAAGCTATGGTTTTCCCAGTAGTGATGTATGGAAGTGAGAGCTGGACCATAAAGAAGGCTGATTGCCGAAGAATTGATGCTTTTGAATTATGGTGCTGGAGGAGACTCTTGAGAGTCCCATGGACTGCAAGAAGATCAAACCTATCCATTCTGAAGGAAATCAGCCCTGAGTGCTCCCTGGAAGGACATATCATGAAGCTGAGGCTCCAAGACTTTGGCCACCTCATGAGAAGAGAAGACTCCCTGGAAAAGACCCTGATGTTGGGAAAGATTGAGGGCACTAGGAGAAGGGGACGACAGAGGACGAGATGGTTGGACAGTGTTCTCGAAGCTACCAACATGAGTTTGACCAAACTGCGGGAGGCAGTGCAAGACAGGAGTGCCTGGCGTGCTCTGGTCCACGGGGTCACGAAGAGTCGGACACGACTAAACGACTAAACAACAACAAACTGCGGTGCCCAGTCAAATTTATGATTTTGCATGAAGTGTGTGAGGTTGATGATCAGTCCAAATCTGAGACATGTTTTGCAGTCCCTGGCAAGTTTCTTTGAACACTGAGTGTCCCAGATTAGGATGTTACCTGTTTCCCATCATGAAAACCCATTTACAGTTCAAACCTGGGCACCAGTCACTCCCTCACGGGCAGGTGACTCTCCCTCACTTCCTAGACATTCACACCTTCTTTCCATGCTAACTCATTTTCTCCAGCACACCAGCGGATGGGGAATACAATGAAAAGAAAATGATTATACAGAAGCCTCCTTGGAACAGTGTTGACAAGACAGTCCCAAAGGTAATTCGCTCCAAAATGAAGTCTCTAAAAAAGCCGCCACATGTTCCTTCTGAACCCCTCAGTGTGCACACACTTCAAACTAATTGCAAATCTCTTGCATAAAACAGGCAGGAGAACTTGTGGTTCTCTTTCATATAAGCAATTGAATGTTGGAAGAAGATGCAGGACAGATACAAGAAAGGACTTTTCCAGGCAGTGCATAGGTGAACGACGGAACTTCCTCCCGCAGGAGGCAGTGAGGGCCACTAACTTGGATGCCTTTAAAAGAGGGTCAGACAAATTCATGGAGAAGGACAGGGACATTGAGGGCTACTAGCCAGGATGAAAGCTATGCTCTGCCTTCACAGTTGGAGGCAACAACACCAGTTGCTGGAAATCATAGGATAGGATGCTGGGCTCAGTGGGCCATTGGCCTGATCTTATGCCCCAGATGCACTGGCGGAGAAAGCAGGTGCGGTGGGTGTGGTCCACCCTGGGTGTCATCCCTGAGGGGGGGTGACATCGCCATGCCACGCCCCTGTATGCTCACCGCCTCTGTCCAGATGTTATCGGAAGCCAGGGGGAAATCAGCAGAGCAGTCATCCAGGCTAGTAGCCATCGATAGCACTCTCCTCCTCCACAGAGACCTTAGGCTATAGGGCAGTATAGAAATAAAATAAAATAAAAGATTTGTCTAACCCTCTTTTAAAGCCATCCAAATGGGTGGCCATCACTGCCTCCCCTACCCCCCACCCCCCACCCCAGTTAGAGAAAATAACATTGCAATGCATTGTATCAGGGGAAAATTGCTTTACAAATGTGTATATGTTAGGCAATATTACATACTGTGTATATCAGAAACAAAGCCCCTTAAGAATAACCATCTTCACAAGCTGATGTGTAGGTGCAACGAGATGAATTTACGATCAGGCAAATGATAAACTGAGAGCATCTGTAATTGCCATAGGTCTCCCTCCCTAAATGACACTAAAGCAGGTCTCGCCATGGCTGTCACTTGCCAGGGGTCTTCAAAGGTTCCAGACTGACTCAGGATAGGAATTCTAACACCATTTACCTCCTCCTGCTGAGTGGGAAGTTATTTCTCTCTCCTCCCTTCACCCAGAAGGAGAAACTGGCAGGTTAAATGAGAAGTGTCATTGACTGTGGTGGTAACAATGTTCCTCTCTGTGGCGCTCAGTGTATTGTGGCCAGAGATGTGACCACACTTATTAACAGCTTCCTCCGAGAGCCTCACAGGGAAGGAGGACAGTGGACCAGAGGGAAGAGTTTGGCAGCTGAGCTGAACAAGAAACCAGAAACTTTGCTAAGCAAAGCCTGAAACTGCCGTGAGATAAAGGGGGATGAGAGGCAGGGAGAGGGACCATCGGTCATGCCGAATCTCAGAACTGTATCGCGAAGGGGTGGACCTTCCAACTACCTATGAATTCTGACTCCCTTTCTTCAAGTCACTGGTGCCTTGTTTTATGTAAACGCTGTATGCTGTATGTTATGATTTGCAGTTTGGCAGACGGTAGTGGCTGAAAGTGTTGTGGCCTTTGGTTACTACAAGAAACTTTCCAATTGATTGAGCTCCTGGGTTTACACTTCTGGGCTTGGGGGCAGGTGGAGGGTTCAGGAGAGGACGCTTAGCTCTCCTCCTCCTCCTCCTCCTCCTCCTCTCTTCTTGTCCCAAATGCCCCTGCAAAGATCGGCTCCAGGGCAGAACCCCTGTAAAATGCTGGATCCAAGAGGTTGGTGCCTAGGGCTCTGCCTTTCAAGCGGAGGATCTGAGGTGCCGAGCGCGGCTTAGTTCGCCATTGTCTCCTTTCCGCTACCAAGCCGTTATCAAGCAGGGACAGCAAGCCATTTCATGTGCTTAAGATCATAAACAAGTCCCAACCATCATGTTTTATTTATTTTTGTGCAGAGAAGACTTGACAAGAATAATTAGTATTCCGGGGATCCAGGAGTTTTACTTCCCTTGTCCTTCGCAGACTCTGCCTGCTCCTCAGCCCCTAACATTTATTTAGGCCTTGCCTTCAATGCTCAGATCAGTGGCACAGGAAGGGGTGCGGTAGGGGCGGCCACCCCGGGTGCCACCACTGAGGGGGGTGCCAAACTGGAAAAAATAAGTATTTTAAAAATAAACTTATTGGTGCTGCCGAGGCCGACTTCCTTAGCCCCCCGCCAGCAGCAGTTGGGTTTTTTTGGGCTGCAGCAGCGGCCTATTCAGGAAGCAAAGGCCCACAGAGGCCAAGGTGGTAGCCAACAGCAGTTGGGCTTTGGGCCGCTAAGCCAAATCTGCTTATGGCGGGTTGATGGGGGGTGACAAGAAATTTTGCGCACTGGGTACCACCTGACCTTGCTACGCCTCTGGCTCAGACTTGACATGAGTCAACAGTGTGATGCAGCAGCTAAAAAAGCCAATGCAATTCTGGGCTGCATCAATAGGAGTATAGCATCTAAATCAAGGGAAGAAATAGTACCACTGTATTCTGCTCTGGGTATGTTTAGCCTGGAGAAGAGAAGGTTAAGGGGTGATATGATAGCCATGTTCAAATATATAAAAGGATGCCAGATAGAGGAGGGAGAAAGGTTGTTTTCTGCTGCTCCAGAGAAGCGGACACGGAGCAATGGATTCAAACTTCCAAGAAAGAAGATTCCACCTAAACATTAGGAAGAACTTCCTGACAGTAAGAGCTGTTCGGCAGTGGAATTTGGAGGAGGGAGAAAGGTTGTTTTCTGCTGCTCCTGAGAAGCAGACACGGAGCAATGGATTCAAACTACAAGAACGAAGGTTCCACCTAAACATTAGGAAGAGCTTCCTGACAGTAAGAGCTGTTTGGCAGTGGAACCTGCTACCAAGGAGTGTGGTGGAGTCTCCTTCTTTGGAGGTCTTTAAGCGGAGGCTTGACGGCCATCTGTCAGGAATGCTTTGATGGTGTTTGATTCTATTGGGAAATCAGCTGAAAATAAATGATGAGGGTGATAAATCTGCTGACATCATCATGGCATGCAAACCTATGAAGTGACTGTCTTTGGAACACTGTGTACAGTTCTGGTCGCCTCACCCCGAAAAGGATATTGTGGCGTTGGAAAAGTCTTGCCTTGGTATTCGACTGGGTGATAGCCAATAAACTAAGGACCAACCTAGCTAAGATGGAGACCCTGTGAGTGGGCAAGTTCCCTAGACCGGATGGAAAGGAGGCTCTTGATGGGGTTACACTTCCTCTGAAGGAGCAGGTGCGTAGCTTGGGGGTACTCCTGGATCCTTTGCTGTCGCTCGAGGCTCAGGTGGCATCTCTCCATGGCACCGGGACACGTGGCCAATTGCAATGGAGCTCAGTGTTGGAAGATTCAGGACAAATAAAAGGAAGGCCTTCTTCAAACAGCGCAGAGTTAAACTGCGGAACTCCCTCCCACAGGAGGCAGTGATGGCCAGCAACCTAGATGGCTTTAAAAGAGGATTAGACAACTTTATGGAGGAGAAGAGGGCTATGGATCACTACCAGCCAGGATAGCCATGTTCGTTCGGCCTCCACTGTTTGAGGCACCAATACCTCTGAACACAAGTTGCTGGAAAACCCCAGGAGGGGAGAGTTGCTCTTGTGCTCGGATCCTGCTTGCTGGTTTCCCACTGGCATCTGGTTGGTCGCTGTGGGAACAGGAGGCTGGACTATGTGGGCCACGGGCCTGATCCTGCTGGGCTGTTCTTCTGCCCTGATGTTTCCAGGCAAACCCAGAGTAGTAGCTTGCTTTCCCATTTTTTGCAATTAAGCACTGGATATGAAAGTGACACATTTTCAATTCTGTCATGTGTTAAATATGTCTCCATGTGTGCAAAATGGCAGCTTGATTATTCTGTGGTGAAAGGCAAGGGGCTTGAAGACGGGTGTTGGGAGGAGGGGGGAAATCTTCTGCGCCAGTTATCAGCTCAAGCAGGGAAATGTGGACAATTCGTCTTTCTTAATTTATGTGTCAGGGCAGGTGCTATAAATCATTGCGGCTACAGAAGACAGGGCTTAATTAAATGACAGCTCTGAGTCACTCTTCCCGTAATTCAGAACCCAGACTCTACTTTGCAAAAGATCTCTCTAATTTGGAGTGTAATGTTTAAATCGAGATACACATTCCTGGTAATTCTCAAATTGCTACCCATTTCCCACCTCCTGCAAGTTCTATCATCACAGCAGCAAATGTCTTTGTCAGCAGAAACATCAAAACTCACCTCTGGGCGAACTGTTTATCATTGCTTTCCAGCTACGGGTTTCCTTTATTCCAGTTTTTTAAAAATAAAATAAAAATAAATGTTTACAAATATGAAAACCCTTTTTAATTCCTGGACTATGATCACTTGTGGGAAATACTTTTTTTTTAAAAGAGGCACAGATTAGAAGTTCCTCTCAAAGTGGTTGATTGGATAAGTCATGCAGTCGACAGTCACTGATAGGTGCAAAAACCCCATGTAGCACCGGGAGATGAAACAAGGACTGTGTCTGTGAAGAGAAGCAGAAGGTGAGAGAGCATCTCTCTCTCTCTCCCTTGCATGTGCTCTCACATGCAAGAGACACTCGCGCATGCAAACACAAACATGAACGTAAGAAGAGACTGCTGGATGAGGCCAATGGCCCATAAAGTACAGCATCTTTTACTCACAGATGCCTGTGGAGAACACGCAAATATTTGTAACATTTAACAACTTTAAAGATGTACACCCCCCTGTAATTTCTGTAACACCTGAAAGCAAGGATGCAAAGGTGCTGAGCAGATAAAACCCAGAGCACCACAAGCTCACAGGGCGTAGCTAGGTTTGCCAGACTCAATAGAGAACAGGACTTCTGTGCCATTAATTGCCCTGCTCTCTTTTGAGTCTGGAAACCTTAATGAAAAACCAGCAGACCCTTTGCTTGGAAATTAAACAAAGGGTCTGCTGGTTTCTCTTTAAGGTTTCCAGGCTCAAAAGAGAGCAGGGCAATTAATGGCACAGAAGTCCTGTCCTCTATTGAGTCTGGCAACCCTAGGCGCAGCGGGCACCTGCGTGTTGAGACGGGTTTCCACCTCCTTGCCTCTCCACTACCAAGCCCAGAGTGGCCTCTTTCATTAGCCTCCTTCCAAGGCGCTTAATGATGTCAGGGCAGCCATTGCATCCCAGGACAGTCCACTGCTTGCCAATTAGGCAAAGAAATCTATACTATCATTCTGCCCCAGGCAGGTCGATGAAGAAAGCATGCTTGCTCATGTCTTGGCAGCGTAGTGCAATAAAATCTACTCAGAAGTAAGCCCCGTTGAGTTCAAGGGGGCTTACTCCCAAGCTGAACCCAAATAATTAATGGAATTGGAACGACACACAGTGGATTCGAAACAGATGCTTCTAAACGCTATTCACGCAGATGCAATGTGAGCCTTGCAGTTGCCGCACACCTCCAATAATTTTTTGTCACCACGAAGCATATAATCAATAAACATTCACTTGCAAACCTGTCTTAGGGTTTCTGCTCATTCGTAATTGTTACGGGCTGTTCATATTCCAGAAATTTAGTCCAAAGGAAGTGTCAAACATACTAAGGACTGAGAAGGGCTGTAGCTCAGCCGCAGAGTCCCTGTTTAGTCCCAGGCTCAACCCCAGCATCTCTGGACGGGGCTGGAAAATGGCCCTGCTTGGAGCCTGGAAGAGCTGCTGCCAAGTCACTGTAGGGAAATCTGAGCAAGGCATTGTGGGAGAAATTTCCCTTGGGGGTTCAAGTACAGAGGCTTAGACCAAAGTCCCAATTGGTCAGGATTTATTCAAAACAAAATAAAAAAATCCTTCCAGTAGCACCTTAGAGACCAACTAAGTTTGTCATAGGTATGAGCTTTCGTGTGCATGCACACTTCTTCTGACAAACTTAGTTGGTCTCTAAGGTGCTACTGGAAGGATTTTTTAATTTTGTTTTGACTGCGTCAGACCAACACGGCTGTTGTTGTTGTTGTTTAGTCATTTAGTCGTGTCCGACTCTTCGTGACCCCATGGACCAGAGCACGCCAGGCACTCCTGTCTTCCACTGCCTCCCACAGTTTGGTCAAACTCATGTTCGTAGCTTTGAGAATACTGTCCAACCATCTCATCCTCTGTTGTCCCCTTCTCCTTGTGCCCTCCATCTTTCCCAACATCAGGGTTTTCCCCAGGGAGTCTTCTCATGAGATGGCCAAAGTATTGGAGCCTCTTGCCATCTCATTTTTGACCACATCCAGCTTACCTTCATCCATGGTTCTTACATTCCAGGTTCCTATGCAATATTTTTTCTTTACAGCATCGGACTTTCCTTTCACTTCCAGGCATATCCGCAACTGAGCGACCTTTCGGCTTTGGCCCAGCCGCTTCATCAGCTCTGAATCTACTTGTACTTGTCCTCCGCTCTTCCTCAGTAGCATGTTGGACGCCATCCGACCAGAGGGGCTCATCTTCCAGCGTCATAACTTTTATATGCCTGTTGTCTTTGTCCATGGAGTTTTCTTGGCAGGGATACTGGAGTGGCTTGCCAGTTCCTTCTCCAGGTGGATCACGTTTAGTCAAAACTCTCCACTATGACCTGTCCATCTTGGGTGGACCTGCACGGCATAGCTCATAGCTTCTCTGAGTTGTTCAAGCCCCTTCGTCATGACAAGGCAGTGATCCATGAAGGGATTTTGGCTTCAAAACCCTTACTCGACTTTTTATTTTTTACTGTATGTAAAGTATCCTCCTTGTACCTTAACTGGAGTTGTTTTTCACTCTGACAGTCAGCGCTAGGTTTGCCCTTAGCTGAGTCTTACTGGTTTTGTGGTCAGGCCTGTTATAAGAATAACACTGCTCCCTTTCCCTTATTGGGCACCCAAGAGCCTGCATGTAGGTTCTCTATGGGTAGGAGAAAATAACAGAGGCCAACCAGAGACTATTGAGAAGCAAAGCAGCTAGCAAGCCTGATCTTTATTCAACTGTTGCAAAGGGGTCCTTTATATAGACATTTGAAAATTGCCTCCCCTGTAGTTCAAGACCACCCCCAAAAACATCCTACTGAAAGGGCGGTCTACAGCAGAAATCCTGTCTGTCAGGATACCTGATAATGGTCACTGATTGCTTTTACCTGGGCATCCTGGCCATTCTTTTGTGACGGTAAATATTTTAATTCCTGAATCCAGGTCACAGGCTCACCCTATTCATACACAGGTACACCCTTAAGACAGGATTTGTGAGCAAAGAAACAATGGGGAGGCTTTCCCATTTCCTCCCTCCTTGCAGAGAAATATTTGAGGTCAATTTTGTTGGGCAAAATACGCACCAACCGAGTGGCAACAGCGGCAGGGTCGACGAAATAACAAAGCCGTCTTCAGTATCTTTGCTTGCTTTTATTTACAATTATATACAACACACTCCTCTACTCCATTCCTCTCATTTCACAATCCATCACCACCAAACTCATGAACCATTGGGGTAGCTTAAATACAGAATTCAAAATAGTCAATTACCCAATCACATTACAGTAAGCAAACTACCTTCAATTATTCAAATTAGCAAAAGCTCACAGGTGTGTTAATATTCAGAACAAGGTTACAAACACACATCTGTGTGTAGCACCATTGACCACATCAGTCTTAAAGGAAAAACCTAACAAATTTGGGAGAGTCAAAATGGTTTCAGGATTGCTCTCCTGTACTATTTCAGACACGTAGTTTGTATACTTATGTATGTGTTTGCCTTGCAAATTTATGAACATACTAGCTGGCCCTGCCACGCGTTGCCGTGGCTAATCCCTGTGACTGCCACCACCCTGTGTCGATCCATGACGTATCCCCCCCTCCCCCACCCCGGGTTTTCCCTGTGATTCCCCCCCCCAACCATAGCTGCCAACTTCAGACGGATCCAAACAAGTGACTCACACAAAGCCCAACATTGTGCATTTTTAAAATTGCGTTTGCAGCCGAGTGCACTTTAAAAAATAATGAATAACATCTTTGCAACCTGGGAAAGGGAGGCAAATCTTTAGTATTTCAAAGGAGTTGAAGAAATGGTGGATTTTGCTTCATGAAGTAGACAAGCCACTCTCCCCATCCTGACTTATTAATGGGAAGAGAAACTGTTTTACATCCAGAGCATGTGCAGGACATAATGTTTGATGTTTTAATGTGCTTAATATAGGTAGGTAGCCGTGTTGGTCTGAGTCGAAGCAAAATAAAAAAATTCCTTCAGTAGCACCTTAAAGACCAACTAAGTTTATATTTTGGTATGAGCTTTCGTGTGCATGCACACTTCTTCAGATACACTGAAGAAGTGTGCATGCACACGAAAGCTCATACCAAAATATAAACTTAGTTGGTCTTTATATCTAGATATCTGAAGAAGTGTGCATGCACACGAAAGCTCATACCAAAATATAAACTTAGTTGGTCTTTAAGGTGCTACTGAAGGAATTTTTTTATTGTGCTTAATATGTTTAATATGTTGGAAGCCGACCAGAGTGGCTGGGGCAACCCAGTCAGATGGGCAGCATGGAGGAGGAGGAGGAGGAGGAGGAGGAGGAGGAGGAGGAGGAAGGAGAATGTGCTGAAATGTTTACTGGGTGCCTGGAACAGAAAGGAAGGAGGCCGATTCATTTAGAGGCTAAGAGGTAAATTTGATTAAGGAGAAAGAGCCGGGTAGCAGAAGGCTATTTAATTTAGCAGGGAGATGCAAAATGAGAATGAATGCCTCGCAATAAATGCTCCCTAATTCACAGAGGGGGAAATGACCCAATTTGTTCTTCTTCTTCTTGGCCCTGTGGGTGATGAATGGCAAAGGGGATTCTGCACGGTCCATCACCTGTTGAATCCAGGCCAACCCTGGGCATTTTTCTCAAGCTAGGACCACAAGGGATGACAGTGTCTTTGTGAACCTGTGCAGCTAGTTCGGTGGGTTCTGGGCTGTATTCTGCAATAATCAAGGTTCTTGGTGGAAAGATCAGCCACCTTAACATAAGAGCATAGGAAGAACCTTCTGGTTCAGGCCACAGGCCCATCTAGTCCAGCATCCTGTTCTCACAGTGGCCAACCAGAGGCCCCAATGAGAAACCCACATAGTAATTAATAAAAGCAATTTTATTATTTATACCCCACCCACACTTACCTTCCAAGTCCTGGACTGCAGAATCCGGGACCGGCAGCCGTGTGACACTGGAAGTTGCCTCAACGTAACTTCCGGTGTCGCTTTGCCCTTCTATGGGCATCAGAAATGGCTGCCGCCGGCTTCAAAAGTAGCTTCTACGCATGACCGGAAGTGCGTCGACGCGACTTCCGGTGTCGTCGTCGGCCATTTTTGGTGCCCATAGATGGGCGGGGCGACACTGGAAGTTGCGTCGACGCACTTCCGGTCATGCGTAGAAGCTACTTTTGAAGCCGGCGGTGGCCATTTTTTGTGCCCATAGAAGGGCAAATCAGGGGGGGGGGGAATGGCTGCCAACAGGAGAAAATAACGGAGAAAAACGGGAGACAAAGGGATACGGGGGACCACCGGGAAAAGGTAAGTAAAAACGGGGGTTTCCCGGGGAAAACGGGGTACTTGGCAGCTATGCACCCACAGCCCACAAGCAGGATTTGAGCACAAGATGAATAGAATAGAATAGAATAGAACAGAATAGAATAGAATAGAATAGAATAGTAATTTATTCACCAAGTATTTACATACTTGCAATTTGCTTTGGCTAATTTTACAATGTAAACGTACTTTATACAAAATATCTGTTAAATATCTGGGGTGTGCAAAACACTATTTCAAGCAAAGAGGAGCCACTCCGACTGTGCCTGGAGCTTTTGCCTTCTGTCCCTGTAGTGACTTCAGAACAGGTTGAGGTGGTTGTTGGTGCCTCTGGCGCCGAGTGAATTGTTCTAGTTGATAATGCTTGACTTTGCTATAAAACTGATTCAGCTTGTCTGCCAATTCTTGACTCTCCGGAGCAGAAGAATATGTTCTCTTATATTCAGTAAAAGAAGATGTTCTCTTATATTCAGAAATGTTCTGTAAATTCTTCCGAAGAGTAGCCGAGACATGTTTGAGAATCGAGTCCGAATCATAAGTTCATTTTGCCACCATAATCTCCTTCGTCAGTGCGCTCCTAGCTTGGTTGTGCAAATTTCTGTCTCCTTTCCTCGAACCCTCCTCTTTAGCATATCGGAGTTTCCTTGAGTTTCCTTGATTAATAAGGTGCAGATCCTCCATTTTATTATCAAGTGTGTGAAGATTTGAGAGGTATATAAATGGTAAAGCCGATCTCATTCCTCGCCTTTGTAGCTTAATCAAAGCGCTAGCCCTCTCCCCTCCTGCGGTTTCCACCAGCTGGTATTCAGAAGCATGGCTGCCTCCAACCGTGGAAGCAGGACAGAGTCACCCTGACTTGCAGCCATCCCTAGCCCTCTCCTCCTCCTCCATGAATTTGCCCAATCCTCTTTTAGAGCCATCCAAGTGGGCGGCCCTCCCTGCCACCTGCGGGAGTTTGTATGAGCTTCAGGGAAAAGGACTTTATTTGACCTGCCGTAAATGTCCCAGCATTCAGCTTCGCTGGGTGTCCACGAGTTCTTGCGTTACGAGAGCGGGAGAAAAGCTTTCCTCTACCCACTCTAGTCACGCCATGCGGAATTTTATGAATTTCTATCATGTTTATTAAAAACAAAACAAACAGACAGACAGAAACGACCTTTCACATCCCTTCCAATTTTACAATCCGACGACTCCATGATCTTCGTAGCTCATTCAACCTGGTTCTTTTTGCCTGTCCTCCCCCCCCCCCCAGAAAGATATTCCAACTTCCCAGCACACTTCCAGCTACTAACGCTATTATCCTCCGTTGTGATAGTGACGGCTCTGCCTTTCATGTACTGACCACACACAGGGAAGCTAATTTCATTGCTATGGGAACCTGGAGGCAGTGGCTGTCGGCCTTTTCTCTCCGAATCACGCCAGGGCACCAGGCTTCACATCTCCATCTGCCTGGACCAGGGAAGGAGCAGACTGCCTCCCTTCCCGTCCTTTGGGCTCTTGGACTTCCTGGGGATACTGCAACCCCCCCATCATCGGCTGGTGACGCAAATAGGTTTTGAACAAAGAGGCAGGCTTGCTAAAGTATTCATTTCCTGCCGCTTCTCAGAAAAGGCCACCTAGTCCCCGAAGCTATTGCCTCGTTATGATCTCTGCCGACTGTGGCTACACTCCAAAGGATGTGGGCTCTCAGAAACCCAAACTGCAGTCAGGCCATCATATGAACATTGAATTGTAGTGTTGGAAGGCACCCCAAGAGTTATCTGGTCAACCTGCCTGCGGTGCAGGAATCACAGCAAGGACCAGCCCTCTGAAATTGTACCTGTTGCGTTCCATAATGCAGGGATACCTTGGTTTACAACCATAATCTGTGCTGGAGGTCCGGTTGTAAACCAAAGCAGGTTGTAACCCAAGGCACGCTTTCGCCAATGGGGCCTCAAAAAAAAAAAGGAAAAAAAGAGGGTTGTAATAATAAAAAAGGGGGGGTTGCAATCCAAAAAAGGGACACACACTTCAGGGTTTGACGTGGTTGTAATCCAAAATGGTTGTAATCCAAAACGGTTGCAAACCAAGGGACCACTGTATGTATGACTTTGTTAACATTTCCCTTTTTGTTAACATTTGCAACTTTCAGTCTCTCTTCACTATGAATCATAGAATTGTAGAGTTGGAAGTGACCAAAAGGGACATCTGCTCCAACTCTCTGCAATGCATCATCATCATCATCAGCTTCAGGAACAGCCATAGCTGCCAAGTTATCCCTTTTTAAAAGGGATTTTCCCTTATGCTGAATAGGCTTCCTTGCGAGAAAAGGGAAAACTTGGCAGCTATGGGAATAGCCCTTATTCTCGGTAAGTAAAAATAAGAACAGCTAAAAATACAGGGCAATGCAGGAAGAAGAGCTAAAGAATCCATGATGGATGGCCAATCACCTTCTGAGGAGTCCGTTCCACTGTCAAACAGCTCTTGCCATGGGCGTACCCAGGATCAAACCTGGGGGGGGGCACACCAGCCACGCCCCCAGCCATGGCCCCCAGCCACGCCCCCAGCCATGGCCCCCAGCCACGCCCCCCAGCCACCCGACTGGCTAGCTGGCAATGACGTAGCCAGCATCCCCCCAGGAGGCATGGTCAACGTCCACACACCCCGGAGAAAAGGGGGCCATTTACAAGGCAGCACACAGAGCCACCCACACTTGCACTCCTGCCTTGCCTGCTCCTTTAATGGAAGCAGTGACTAAAATGAGGCAGCAGCTGCCTCCATTGAAAGAAACCTGGACCTGGACTAACTTCAGCCCACACTCTTTCAAGTCACAGCGAGCACAGCGCAAAAAGTGCTGCCCCACAATGCTCTGAAAGAGTGTGGGCTGAAGTTAGCCCAGGTTTAGGTCCAGGTTTTTTTCAACAGAGGCAGCTTTGCTGCCACTGCTGCTGTTTTGTTTCAGCCAAGCAGGCTGAGGCGGAGCACAGCAGGCAGTGTCCCATGGCACCGGGACACGTGGCCAATTGCAATGGAGCTCAGTGTTGGAAGATTCAGGACAAATAAAAGGAAGGCCTTCTTCAAACAGCGCAGAGTTAAACTGCGGAACTCCCTCCCACAGGAGGCAGTGATGGCCAGCAACCTAGATGGCTTTAAAAGAGGATTAGACAACTTTATGGAGGAGAAGAGGGCTATGGATCACTACCAGCCAGGATAGCCATGTTCGTTCGGCCTCCACTGTTTGAGGCACCAATACCTCTGAACACAAGTTGCTGGAAAACCCCAGGAGGGGAGAGTTGCTCTTGTGCTCGGATCCTGCTTGCTGGTTTCCCACTGGCATCTGGTTGGTCGCTGTGGGAACAGGAGGCTGGACTATGTGGGCCACGGGCCTGATCCTGCTGGGCTGTTCTTCTGCCCTGATGTTTCCAGGCAAACCCAGAGTAGTAGCTTGCTTTCCCATTTTTTGCAATTAAGCACTGGATATGAAAGTGACACATTTTCAATTCTGTCATGTGTTAAATATGTCTCCATGTGTGCAAAATGGCAGCTTGATTATTCTGTGGTGAAAGGCAAGGGGCTTGAAGACGGGTGTTGGGAGGAGGGGGGAAATCTTCTGCGCCAGTTATCAGCTCAAGCAGGGAAATGTGGACAATTCGTCTTTCTTAATTTATGTGTCAGGGCAGGTGCTATAAATCATTGCGGCTACAGAAGACAGGGCTTAATTAAATGACAGCTCTGAGTCACTCTTCCCGTAATTCAGAACCCAGACTCTACTTTGCAAAAGATCTCTCTAATTTGGAGTGTAATGTTTAAATCGAGATACACATTCCTGGTAATTCTCAAATTGCTACCCATTTCCCACCTCCTGCAAGTTCTATCATCACAGCAGCAAATGTCTTTGTCAGCAGAAACATCAAAACTCACCTCTGGGCGAACTGTTTATCATTGCTTTCCAGCTACGGGTTTCCTTTATTCCAGTTTTTTAAAAATAAAATAAAAATAAATGTTTACAAATATGAAAACCCTTTTTAATTCCTGGACTATGATCACTTGTGGGAAATACTTTTTTTTTAAAAGAGGCACAGATTAGAAGTTCCTCTCAAAGTGGTTGATTGGATAAGTCATGCAGTCGACAGTCACTGATAGGTGCAAAAACCCCATGTAGCACCGGGAGATGAAACAAGGACTGTGTCTGTGAAGAGAAGCAGAAGGTGAGAGAGCATCTCTCTCTCTCTCCCTTGCATGTGCTCTCACATGCAAGAGACACTCGCGCATGCAAACACAAACATGAACGTAAGAAGAGACTGCTGGATGAGGCCAATGGCCCATAAAGTACAGCATCTTTTACTCACAGATGCCTGTGGAGAACACGCAAATATTTGTAACATTTAACAACTTTAAAGATGTACACCCCCCTGTAATTTCTGTAACACCTGAAAGCAAGGATGCAAAGGTGCTGAGCAGATAAAACCCAGAGCACCACAAGCTCACAGGGCGTAGCTAGGTTTGCCAGACTCAATAGAGAACAGGACTTCTGTGCCATTAATTGCCCTGCTCTCTTTTGAGTCTGGAAACCTTAATGAAAAACCAGCAGACCCTTTGCTTGGAAATTAAACAAAGGGTCTGCTGGTTTCTCTTTAAGGTTTCCAGGCTCAAAAGAGAGCAGGGCAATTAATGGCACAGAAGTCCTGTCCTCTATTGAGTCTGGCAACCCTAGGCGCAGCGGGCACCTGCGTGTTGAGACGGGTTTCCACCTCCTTGCCTCTCCACTACCAAGCCCAGAGTGGCCTCTTTCATTAGCCTCCTTCCAAGGCGCTTAATGATGTCAGGGCAGCCATTGCATCCCAGGACAGTCCACTGCTTGCCAATTAGGCAAAGAAATCTATACTATCATTCTGCCCCAGGCAGGTCGATGAAGAAAGCATGCTTGCTCATGTCTTGGCAGCGTAGTGCAATAAAATCTACTCAGAAGTAAGCCCCGTTGAGTTCAAGGGGGCTTACTCCCAAGCTGAACCCAAATAATTAATGGAATTGGAACGACACACAGTGGATTCGAAACAGATGCTTCTAAACGCTATTCACGCAGATGCAATGTGAGCCTTGCAGTTGCCGCACACCTCCAATAATTTTTTGTCACCACGAAGCATATAATCAATAAACATTCACTTGCAAACCTGTCTTAGGGTTTCTGCTCATTCGTAATTGTTACGGGCTGTTCATATTCCAGAAATTTAGTCCAAAGGAAGTGTCAAACATACTAAGGACTGAGAAGGGCTGTAGCTCAGCCGCAGAGTCCCTGTTTAGTCCCAGGCTCAACCCCAGCATCTCTGGACGGGGCTGGAAAATGGCCCTGCTTGGAGCCTGGAAGAGCTGCTGCCAAGTCACTGTAGGGAAATCTGAGCAAGGCATTGTGGGAGAAATTTCCCTTGGGGGTTCAAGTACAGAGGCTTAGACCAAAGTCCCAATTGGTCAGGATTTATTCAAAACAAAATAAAAAAATCCTTCCAGTAGCACCTTAGAGACCAACTAAGTTTGTCATAGGTATGAGCTTTCGTGTGCATGCACACTTCTTCTGACAAACTTAGTTGGTCTCTAAGGTGCTACTGGAAGGATTTTTTAATTTTGTTTTGACTGCGTCAGACCAACACGGCTGTTGTTGTTGTTGTTTAGTCATTTAGTCGTGTCCGACTCTTCGTGACCCCATGGACCAGAGCACGCCAGGCACTCCTGTCTTCCACTGCCTCCCACAGTTTGGTCAAACTCATGTTCGTAGCTTTGAGAATACTGTCCAACCATCTCATCCTCTGTTGTCCCCTTCTCCTTGTGCCCTCCATCTTTCCCAACATCAGGGTTTTCCCCAGGGAGTCTTCTCATGAGATGGCCAAAGTATTGGAGCCTCTTGCCATCTCATTTTTGACCACATCCAGCTTACCTTCATCCATGGTTCTTACATTCCAGGTTCCTATGCAATATTTTTTCTTTACAGCATCGGACTTTCCTTTCACTTCCAGGCATATCCGCAACTGAGCGACCTTTCGGCTTTGGCCCAGCCGCTTCATCAGCTCTGAATCTACTTGTACTTGTCCTCCGCTCTTCCTCAGTAGCATGTTGGACGCCATCCGACCAGAGGGGCTCATCTTCCAGCGTCATAACTTTTATATGCCTGTTGTCTTTGTCCATGGAGTTTTCTTGGCAGGGATACTGGAGTGGCTTGCCAGTTCCTTCTCCAGGTGGATCACGTTTAGTCAAAACTCTCCACTATGACCTGTCCATCTTGGGTGGACCTGCACGGCATAGCTCATAGCTTCTCTGAGTTGTTCAAGCCCCTTCGTCATGACAAGGCAGTGATCCATGAAGGGATTTTGGCTTCAAAACCCTTACTCGACTTTTTATTTTTTACTGTATGTAAAGTATCCTCCTTGTACCTTAACTGGAGTTGTTTTTCACTCTGACAGTCAGCGCTAGGTTTGCCCTTAGCTGAGTCTTACTGGTTTTGTGGTCAGGCCTGTTATAAGAATAACACTGCTCCCTTTCCCTTATTGGGCACCCAAGAGCCTGCATGTAGGTTCTCTATGGGTAGGAGAAAATAACAGAGGCCAACCAGAGACTATTGAGAAGCAAAGCAGCTAGCAAGCCTGATCTTTATTCAACTGTTGCAAAGGGGTCCTTTATATAGACATTTGAAAATTGCCTCCCCTGTAGTTCAAGACCACCCCCAAAAACATCCTACTGAAAGGGCGGTCTACAGCAGAAATCCTGTCTGTCAGGATACCTGATAATGGTCACTGATTGCTTTTACCTGGGCATCCTGGCCATTCTTTTGTGACGGTAAATATTTTAATTCCTGAATCCAGGTCACAGGCTCACCCTATTCATACACAGGTACACCCTTAAGACAGGATTTGTGAGCAAAGAAACAATGGGGAGGCTTTCCCATTTCCTCCCTCCTTGCAGAGAAATATTTGAGGTCAATTTTGTTGGGCAAAATACGCACCAACCGAGTGGCAACAGCGGCAGGGTCGACGAAATAACAAAGCCGTCTTCAGTATCTTTGCTTGCTTTTATTTACAATTATATACAACACACTCCTCTACTCCATTCCTCTCATTTCACAATCCATCACCACCAAACTCATGAACCATTGGGGTAGCTTAAATACAGAATTCAAAATAGTCAATTACCCAATCACATTACAGTAAGCAAACTACCTTCAATTATTCAAATTAGCAAAAGCTCACAGGTGTGTTAATATTCAGAACAAGGTTACAAACACACATCTGTGTGTAGCACCATTGACCACATCAGTCTTAAAGGAAAAACCTAACAAATTTGGGAGAGTCAAAATGGTTTCAGGATTGCTCTCCTGTACTATTTCAGACACGTAGTTTGTATACTTATGTATGTGTTTGCCTTGCAAATTTATGAACATACTAGCTGGCCCTGCCACGCGTTGCCGTGGCTAATCCCTGTGACTGCCACCACCCTGTGTCGATCCATGACGTATCCCCCCCTCCCCCACCCCGGGTTTTCCCTGTGATTCCCCCCCCCAACCATAGCTGCCAACTTCAGACGGATCCAAACAAGTGACTCACACAAAGCCCAACATTGTGCATTTTTAAAATTGCGTTTGCAGCCGAGTGCACTTTAAAAAATAATGAATAACATCTTTGCAACCTGGGAAAGGGAGGCAAATCTTTAGTATTTCAAAGGAGTTGAAGAAATGGTGGATTTTGCTTCATGAAGTAGACAAGCCACTCTCCCCATCCTGACTTATTAATGGGAAGAGAAACTGTTTTACATCCAGAGCATGTGCAGGACATAATGTTTGATGTTTTAATGTGCTTAATATAGGTAGGTAGCCGTGTTGGTCTGAGTCGAAGCAAAATAAAAAAATTCCTTCAGTAGCACCTTAAAGACCAACTAAGTTTATATTTTGGTATGAGCTTTCGTGTGCATGCACACTTCTTCAGATACACTGAAGAAGTGTGCATGCACACGAAAGCTCATACCAAAATATAAACTTAGTTGGTCTTTATATCTAGATATCTGAAGAAGTGTGCATGCACACGAAAGCTCATACCAAAATATAAACTTAGTTGGTCTTTAAGGTGCTACTGAAGGAATTTTTTTATTGTGCTTAATATGTTTAATATGTTGGAAGCCGACCAGAGTGGCTGGGGCAACCCAGTCAGATGGGCAGCATGGAGGAGGAGGAGGAGGAGGAGGAGGAGGAGGAGGAGGAGGAGGAGGAAGGAGAATGTGCTGAAATGTTTACTGGGTGCCTGGAACAGAAAGGAAGGAGGCCGATTCATTTAGAGGCTAAGAGGTAAATTTGATTAAGGAGAAAGAGCCGGGTAGCAGAAGGCTATTTAATTTAGCAGGGAGATGCAAAATGAGAATGAATGCCTCGCAATAAATGCTCCCTAATTCACAGAGGGGGAAATGACCCAATTTGTTCTTCTTCTTCTTGGCCCTGTGGGTGATGAATGGCAAAGGGGATTCTGCACGGTCCATCACCTGTTGAATCCAGGCCAACCCTGGGCATTTTTCTCAAGCTAGGACCACAAGGGATGACAGTGTCTTTGTGAACCTGTGCAGCTAGTTCGGTGGGTTCTGGGCTGTATTCTGCAATAATCAAGGTTCTTGGTGGAAAGATCAGCCACCTTAACATAAGAGCATAGGAAGAACCTTCTGGTTCAGGCCACAGGCCCATCTAGTCCAGCATCCTGTTCTCACAGTGGCCAACCAGAGGCCCCAATGAGAAACCCACATAGTAATTAATAAAAGCAATTTTATTATTTATACCCCACCCACACTTACCTTCCAAGTCCTGGACTGCAGAATCCGGGACCGGCAGCCGTGTGACACTGGAAGTTGCCTCAACGTAACTTCCGGTGTCGCTTTGCCCTTCTATGGGCATCAGAAATGGCTGCCGCCGGCTTCAAAAGTAGCTTCTACGCATGACCGGAAGTGCGTCGACGCGACTTCCGGTGTCGTCGTCGGCCATTTTTGGTGCCCATAGATGGGCGGGGCGACACTGGAAGTTGCGTCGACGCACTTCCGGTCATGCGTAGAAGCTACTTTTGAAGCCGGCGGTGGCCATTTTTTGTGCCCATAGAAGGGCAAATCAGGGGGGGGGGAATGGCTGCCAACAGGAGAAAATAACGGAGAAAAACGGGAGACAAAGGGATACGGGGGACCACCGGGAAAAGGTAAGTAAAAACGGGGGTTTCCCGGGGAAAACGGGGTACTTGGCAGCTATGCACCCACAGCCCACAAGCAGGATTTGAGCACAAGATGAATAGAATAGAATAGAATAGAACAGAATAGAATAGAATAGAATAGAATAGTAATTTATTCACCAAGTATTTACATACTTGCAATTTGCTTTGGCTAATTTTACAATGTAAACGTACTTTATACAAAATATCTGTTAAATATCTGGGGTGTGCAAAACACTATTTCAAGCAAAGAGGAGCCACTCCGACTGTGCCTGGAGCTTTTGCCTTCTGTCCCTGTAGTGACTTCAGAACAGGTTGAGGTGGTTGTTGGTGCCTCTGGCGCCGAGTGAATTGTTCTAGTTGATAATGCTTGACTTTGCTATAAAACTGATTCAGCTTGTCTGCCAATTCTTGACTCTCCGGAGCAGAAGAATATGTTCTCTTATATTCAGTAAAAGAAGATGTTCTCTTATATTCAGAAATGTTCTGTAAATTCTTCCGAAGAGTAGCCGAGACATGTTTGAGAATCGAGTCCGAATCATAAGTTCATTTTGCCACCATAATCTCCTTCGTCAGTGCGCTCCTAGCTTGGTTGTGCAAATTTCTGTCTCCTTTCCTCGAACCCTCCTCTTTAGCATATCGGAGTTTCCTTGAGTTTCCTTGATTAATAAGGTGCAGATCCTCCATTTTATTATCAAGTGTGTGAAGATTTGAGAGGTATATAAATGGTAAAGCCGATCTCATTCCTCGCCTTTGTAGCTTAATCAAAGCGCTAGCCCTCTCCCCTCCTGCGGTTTCCACCAGCTGGTATTCAGAAGCATGGCTGCCTCCAACCGTGGAAGCAGGACAGAGTCACCCTGACTTGCAGCCATCCCTAGCCCTCTCCTCCTCCTCCATGAATTTGCCCAATCCTCTTTTAGAGCCATCCAAGTGGGCGGCCCTCCCTGCCACCTGCGGGAGTTTGTATGAGCTTCAGGGAAAAGGACTTTATTTGACCTGCCGTAAATGTCCCAGCATTCAGCTTCGCTGGGTGTCCACGAGTTCTTGCGTTACGAGAGCGGGAGAAAAGCTTTCCTCTACCCACTCTAGTCACGCCATGCGGAATTTTATGAATTTCTATCATGTTTATTAAAAACAAAACAAACAGACAGACAGAAACGACCTTTCACATCCCTTCCAATTTTACAATCCGACGACTCCATGATCTTCGTAGCTCATTCAACCTGGTTCTTTTTGCCTGTCCTCCCCCCCCCCCCCAGAAAGATATTCCAACTTCCCAGCACACTTCCAGCTACTAACGCTATTATCCTCCGTTGTGATAGTGACGGCTCTGCCTTTCATGTACTGACCACACACAGGGAAGCTAATTTCATTGCTATGGGAACCTGGAGGCAGTGGCTGTCGGCCTTTTCTCTCCGAATCACGCCAGGGCACCAGGCTTCACATCTCCATCTGCCTGGACCAGGGAAGGAGCAGACTGCCTCCCTTCCCGTCCTTTGGGCTCTTGGACTTCCTGGGGATACTGCAACCCCCCCATCATCGGCTGGTGACGCAAATAGGTTTTGAACAAAGAGGCAGGCTTGCTAAAGTATTCATTTCCTGCCGCTTCTCAGAAAAGGCCACCTAGTCCCCGAAGCTATTGCCTCGTTATGATCTCTGCCGACTGTGGCTACACTCCAAAGGATGTGGGCTCTCAGAAACCCAAACTGCAGTCAGGCCATCATATGAACATTGAATTGTAGTGTTGGAAGGCACCCCAAGAGTTATCTGGTCAACCTGCCTGCGGTGCAGGAATCACAGCAAGGACCAGCCCTCTGAAATTGTACCTGTTGCGTTCCATAATGCAGGGATACCTTGGTTTACAACCATAATCTGTGCTGGAGGTCCGGTTGTAAACCAAAGCAGGTTGTAACCCAAGGCACGCTTTCGCCAATGGGGCCTCAAAAAAAAAAAGGAAAAAAAGAGGGTTGTAATAATAAAAAAGGGGGGGTTGCAATCCAAAAAAGGGACACACACTTCAGGGTTTGACGTGGTTGTAATCCAAAATGGTTGTAATCCAAAACGGTTGCAAACCAAGGGACCACTGTATGTATGACTTTGTTAACATTTCCCTTTTTGTTAACATTTGCAACTTTCAGTCTCTCTTCACTATGAATCATAGAATTGTAGAGTTGGAAGTGACCAAAAGGGACATCTGCTCCAACTCTCTGCAATGCATCATCATCATCATCAGCTTCAGGAACAGCCATAGCTGCCAAGTTATCCCTTTTTAAAAGGGATTTTCCCTTATGCTGAATAGGCTTCCTTGCGAGAAAAGGGAAAACTTGGCAGCTATGGGAATAGCCCTTATTCTCGGTAAGTAAAAATAAGAACAGCTAAAAATACAGGGCAATGCAGGAAGAAGAGCTAAAGAATCCATGATGGATGGCCAATCACCTTCTGAGGAGTCCGTTCCACTGTCAAACAGCTCTTGCCATGGGCGTACCCAGGATCAAACCTGGGGGGGGCACACCAGCCACGCCCCCAGCCATGGCCCCCAGCCACGCCCCCAGCCATGGCCCCCAGCCACGCCCCCCAGCCACCCGACTGGCTAGCTGGCAATGACGTAGCCAGCATCCCCCCAGGAGGCATGGTCAACGTCCACACACCCCGGAGAAAAGGGGGCCATTTACAAGGCAGCACACAGAGCCACCCACACTTGCACTCCTGCCTTGCCTGCTCCTTTAATGGAAGCAGTGACTAAAATGAGGCAGCAGCTGCCTCCATTGAAAGAAACCTGGACCTGGACTAACTTCAGCCCACACTCTTTCAAGTCACAGCGAGCACAGCGCAAAAAGTGCTGCCCCACAATGCTCTGAAAGAGTGTGGGCTGAAGTTAGCCCAGGTTTAGGTCCAGGTTTTTTTCAACAGAGGCAGCTTTGCTGCCACTGCTGCTGTTTTGTTTCAGCCAAGCAGGCTGAGGCGGAGCACAGCAGGCAGTGTCCCTGCCTGCCCTCTCCAGCTGCCCTGCTTCTAGGGGGGGCAGCTGCCTACCCCTGCCCCATGGTGGGTACGCCCATGGCTCTTGCCCTCACAAAATTCTTCCTAATGTTTAGTGGGGATCTCCTTTCCTGTTGTTTGAATCCATTGGTTCGGGAAAACAAACTTGCTCCATTTTGCATAGGACAATTATCCTTCAGATATTTGAAGATGGCGATCTGCTCCCAGTCTCTTCTTTTCCAGACTGAACATCCCCAACTCTCTCAACCGTTCCTCGCCAGGCTTGGTTTCCAGACCCTTTACACCTTTATGGCTTGGGGGAAACACAGATTACTGCTACTGTCTACTTACAGCCTGGAGAAGACAAGGTTAAGGGGTGATATGATAGCCATGTTCAAATATATAAAAGGATGTCATATAGAGGAGGGAGAAAGGTCGTTTTCTGCTGCTCCAGAGAATATTCCAACAAAATATTAAAATACAGAAATCCATCAAACATTAAAAGCTTCCCTAAACAGGGCTGCCTTGAGGTGCCTTCTAAAGGTCTGGTAATTGTTGCTCTCTTTGACCTCTAGTGGGAGGGCATTCCACAGGGTGGGTGCCACTACTGAGAAGGCCCTCTGCCTGGTTCCCTGTAACTTGCTTTCTCGTAGCGAGGGAACTGCCAGAAGGCCCTCGGCGCTGGACCTCAGTGTCCGGGCAGAACGATGGGGGTGGAGACGCTCCTTCAGCTATTCTTCTTTAGTTGGGACCTCACTCGTTTTCCATTTTGGGGCTAACACGGGCCACAGTTGTAGCATACATAAATAACCTTTCTTACAACTGGGAATTTCAGTCTGAATTTTCCCCAACAAAAAAGACTCTGGTTTTTTTTTGGGAAAGTACTTTTAAACCTTTTCCTTCAATTCCTTATGGATCATTTCCCAGTACTCTTTTACCCTTTTACAAGCCCACCACATCAGATAGAACATTCAGGTGGAACTCTTTGCATCTCCAGCACTTACCTGATTCAGTCTTATACATCTTAGCAAGCCTACTCAGAGTTTCCCTCAGAGGTTAAAATCGATATTGTGCCCTATACAGTGGTACCTCGACATACGAAGACGATCCGTTCCGCGGCGCTCTTCGTAAGTCGAGGTTTTCGGATGTCGAAGCGCCTGTTCTGCACATGCACGAAGCACGATTTTGCACTTCTGCGCATGTGCGGACCGTGCGCACCGCTTCTCCACAGGTGCAGAACGCGTGGGCGGGGCGAAAAGACTTCCGGGGTTGTCAACTTCGTAAGTCGAAACCTTCGTAAGTCGAAGCATTCGTATGTCGAGGTACCACTGTATCTACTGGCCAGTGTGTCACAGAGGCACAGCATCTTCTTCTCACAGTGGCCGACCAGATGCCCATGATAGGAAGCCCATCAGCAGGACCCGAGCATCAGCTTCACATCTCTGACGGTAGAGGGGGAACAAAATAAAAAAAAATCCTTCAGTAGCACCTTAAAGACCAACTTGGTTTTTATTTTGGTATGAGCTTTCGTGTGCATGCACACTTCTTCAGATACACTTGAAACAGAAGTCAGTCCCTTATGTATATACAGAGGGTGGGTGGGAATGGGTGATGGGCTGATGGGAGTGGTAAACCTGTAGATGGCTGTTAACGACTGCTGATGGCTGCAATTGGTCCTGCAGGGAAAAAGCAAGGGCTGAGGCGCTAAAGAAAGCTTGATCATGCATAATGAGATAAGAATCCAATGTCTTTATTCATCCCAGGGGGCTCCATGGTTTTAAGCTTGGTAATGAGTTCCAATTCAGCAACTTCTCTTTCCAGTCTGTTCCTGAAATTTTTCTGTAATAAAACAGCTGCTTAGAGATCTTGTATAGAATATCCTGGGAGATTGAAGTGTTCTCCTACTGGTTTCTCTGTCTTATGGTTCCTGATGTCAGATTTATGTCCATTTATCCTTTGGCGTAGGGTTTGGCCTGTTTGTCCAATATAGAGAGCTGAAGGGCACTGTTGGCATACACAATGTTAGAAGATGAGCAATTAAATAGTCCTGAGATGGTATGTTGGATGTTGTTGGGGCCAGTAATGATGTTGTCCGGGTGTATGTGGCAGCAAAGTTGGCATCTGGGTTTATTGCAGGCTCTGGTACCAACACGGCCACCTACCTGAAGGTAGAGGGGGAACATAGCCACTGTGGTCACCCCCTGCCGTGAATGTGTCGGATCCCCTTTCCTCATCGTTAAGAACATCCATCAGTCTTGACAACAATGTGTCAGAATTGACAAGACAAACCATGCAGAATAAGCAGGAGAGGACCATCGAAGGAGAGGAGAAAACCAGCTCTCAGTTGCCTCCCGGTGGCTGCTACTCTTCCTACATGCAAAGGTTTTCTTTTAACGAAACTTAAAGTCAGGAGTGAGGTGGCGAGGAGGCTGGTTTCATCAGTCTCTAGGGGGGTCTCTAGGGAGGACACCACTGGAGAGAAGGACCTCAATCTAGGAAGCCTCCATCAAGACACCAACAGCATGGGGAGGAGGCAAGTCATGGCATTGCTTATTACGAGGCACGAGAGGGGAGACACACAAGTGTTGGTGTATTACTGGTATTTTGAAGGCAAATTAAAATAATATAATACTGTCATGGGTTTGGGGTGGGGGTCAATATGGATGGTGCCCCGAGTCCCTGCCAATTCTTGGGGTCCTGTGTTCAATGAGCTTTAGAAACTAATATAGACAGACAAGCATATTAGGGAAGGGCGGATTTGAGAGGGAAAAACACCCCATTCAAATAACATTGATGGGACACTGAAATATACTTGGAGTCGTCTAGTGATTTCATGCTGTTTATTGCAACTCGTAAAACAGTGAATGAATTCCCCCCCCCCCCAAAAAAACCTCTGGCTTTATCTACATTATTTACACAATGGGTCACGTCTGATTGGCTGATTCTGCTTCCCTCCTGGAACCTGATTGGGCTGCTCCTGCAGGCCAATCGGCTGTTGCATTCTAGGATCCTACCTGCCTATTGTTTTAGGATCCAAGCTCAGTACATAACAGACACAATAGACCAGTGGTCCCCAAAGGGGGTGATTCTGTTCCCTGGGGGATAATGGGATTACCTAAGGGGCTGCTAAGGCGCAAGGGGATGGCGGTGTGTGTGTGTGTGTGGGCTGGAGCTGTAAATGACTCTCAGACTTCCCAAAGCTGGTATCGCTTAATGGATTTTGTTGAATCCATTAAGCTAAATATTTCAACTGGATTTTGAATAAAAGGGCAATTAATTGTTAGTTTTGAATTTTATTGTGAATCCCTTGCAGACGACAGCAGTTCCTGGAGACAGACAATCAGCAGCCAGAGGAGGAATGACTGCTGGGAGGAGCGCAGAGAGAAGAAACACACTGATGCATCTGCAGCAGCAAAACTGGGCGCCGTCCTCTGCCCCAGCTGCAACAAAACATGTCTCTCCCCTATCAGTCTCTGCAGCCACAGCAGGCGCTGTAACTCTCCAACAGTTTGACTTTACCCACAAAGGCACACTCTTCCATTGCCTCCTGAGACAGACGTATGCCAACCATTTTCCTTAGTGGTTTGTACAAACTGCTATTTGGAATAATTTTTTTTATAGTGAAGGATAGGGGGCACTGGGGATGAGTTTATGGAATGCATGGGACACAGGTGGCGCTGTGGTGTAAACCACTGAGCCTCTTGGGCTTGCTGATCAGAAGGTCAGTGGTTCAAATCCCCACGACAGAGTGAGCACCCATTGCTCTGTCCCAGCTCCTGCCAACCTAGCAGTTCAAAAGCATTGCCAGTGCAGGTAGATAAATAGGTACCACTGCAGCGGGAAGGTAAACGGCATTTCTGTGCGCTCTGGTTTCTGTCACCTGTCACAATGTTCTGTTGTGCCAGAAACAGTTTAGTCCTGCTGGCCACATGACCCGGAAAGCTGTCTGTGGACAAACGCCGACTCCCTCGGCCTGAAAGTGAGATGAGCGCCACAACCCCATAGTCACCTTTGACTGGACTTGACCCTCCAGGGGTCCTTTACCTTTTACCTTATGGAACCAAGGGGTGGTGCCCCCCCCAAAGGTTTGGGAACCACGGCATTAGAGGAATGCCACCCACAGAATGAAATAAAGTAAGGATGGGCCCCTTTCTGTCCCATTCCCCCGTCCGCTTCCATGAACATCAAGTCACTTTGCTGACGCCCCTCTTCCAAAGGCTTGTCCCGCTGCTTTCAGAGGCAGAATTAGGGCAGCGTGACTGGTTCTGCCACACTGGGCACTGAGCCTAGGGGTGCTATAACCATAGCTGCCAAGTACCCCGTTTCCCCCGGGAAACCCCTGTTTTTACTTACCCTTTCCCGGTGGTCCCCCGTATCACTTCGTCTCCCGTTTTTCTCCGTTATTTTCTCCTGCCGGCGGCCATTTTCTTTCTTTCTGATTTGCCCTTCTATGGGCACCACAAATGCCCCCCCGCCGGCTTCAAAATTGCATCTACGCATGCCCGGAAGTGCATAGACGCGACTTCCGGTGTCGGTGGCGGCCATTTTTGGTGCCCATAGATGGACAGAGCGACACCAAAAGTTGCACCGACGCACTTCCTGACATGCGTAGAAGTGACTTTCGAAGCCGTCGGCGGCCATTTTTGGTGCCCATAGAAGGGCAAAGCGACACCGGAAGTTACGTTGACGCAACTTCCGGTGTCACAGGGCTGCCGGTCCCGGATTCTGCAGTCCGGGACTTGGAAGGTAAAGCTATAACTATGATGTAGTGAATTGAGCAGAGCAGAAGAGGAGAGGCCGGGCTGGGGGGCAGCAAATTTTGGCCTTGCACAGGGCACCGCTGAAATTTGAAAGTTCAAAGTCAACCCCTGCTGCTTTCCTTGCAAAAACCCGCTGTTGACCACTGTGGACTGGTGTTTGTTCTGCTTCAGTGGTAAGCAGAGGGTTTTCCTGGCAATGGTGCACCATCTCTGACCTGGGACACAATCCGCAGTGTAAGGTAAAGGTAAAGGGACCCCTGACCATTAGGTCCAGTCGTGACCGACTCTGGGGTTGCGCGCTCATCTCGCATTATTGGCTGAGGGAGCCGGCGTATAGCTTCCAGGTCATGTGGCCAGCGTGACAAAGCCGCTTCTGGCAAACCAGAGCAGCACATGGAAACGCCATTTACCTTCCCGCTGTAGTGGTTCCTATTTATCTACTTGCAGTTTGACGTGCTTCCGAACTGCTAGGTTGGCAGGAGCTGGGACCGAGCAACGGGAGCTAACCCCGTCGCAGGGATTCAAACCGCCGACCTTCTGATCAGCAAGCCCTAGGCTCAGTGGTTTAACCCACAGCGCCACCTGGGTCCAAGCTGCAGTGTAGACACACCCTAATGAATTTTCCTTGCACCCCGATTCATGTTTGTTCCTTTGACTTATCTGTTTTGTTCAAACCACCCTGGGACTCCAGGAAAGGGGTGTGAGAGATGTGGAAAGAGAGAATTATTTAAATGCTCACTCCGTGCAACACTCAACAGCGTTTTCATTCCAACACTTGTGGCCTCCTCTCAGAGGTTGGTGCTTGTTGATAAAAGGCTCGTCATTGGTGACTATTAATCTATTTTTAATTGCATCATCCAAAGTAATTCACTGCCTGCCAGTGGCGTGCTGAGGCTCGGATGCAGAGATATTCCTTTGAAACAGGGAAGGCTGGAGTGCTGTTTTTTTCGGGGGGGGGGGGGGAGAGCGCATCCTGGCAATCTTGGCTGGCAGCCCAGTTCTAATGCCTATCTATTAAAAACAACTGCTTGAAGAAGTCGGATTCCAATTTACTCCTGAAACAGGGGTCTTTTCATGTCAGGTTTGGCATAATTTCCTCCTCCTTGAATAATTAGTTTGTGGGTCTGTGGGGTTTTCTTTGTGCCAATTGGAACATGCCGATCGCTTTTGACAAGACAGAGATGGAAAACATTATCCCCACCCCCCTGCAAAAAAGAGAGAGAAGAGCTTTAGCAGTGGGGCAGCAGGAAAGTCCCCCCCCCCCGGAGCCACTTTTCAGCTGGTTTCAAGATGGGCTGAGCAATACGGCCCTCCCAGAATCCCCCACCCCTTTTTTGAGGGTGGAAAAATTGGGAGGGGCCTTTTTTTGCAAGGGATCAGTCTGGAATAGCAAAGTCCAATTTCTTTGAGACTTGATGCTGATGGGATAGAGTAAGAGCTAGATGCCGCGAGATACTGTACCTGTAAGCTGTAAGGGAGAAAGGCAGGTTATAAATAAATGAATTAATAAATAGATAATAATTGATTGGCACCTGTCTCATCTTGGGAGAAAAAGGAGAAGTGTGCTTTTGGAGATGAAGTCGAATTGTTGGAAGGTTTCAGTCCCTGCTGTATGATGATGATGTCAATACTTTGGGGTTCTGTTGTGGGGGGTGAGACGTGGTGGTGGTATGCCATTTTCTGGTTTGCCTCAGGTGGCAAACAGTCTTGGGATGGCCCTGGCTGGAACGCTCCCTCTTTTCAGTCTCTCCTCCTCCTGGTTTGCTATTAATAAAGACAACAACAACAGTGAAGGCAGTGAAGGTCCTGTGTGAGTGCCTGGAGGCGGTTGGAGGATGGATGGCGGCTAACAGATTGAGGTTGAATCCTGACAAGACAGAAGTACTGTTTTGGGGGGACTGGGGGTGAGCTGGTGTGGAGGACTCCCTGGTCCTGAATGGGGCAACTGTGCCCCTGGGAGTCATTTTGGACTCACAGCTGTCCATGGAGGCACAGGTCAATTCTGTGTCCAGGGCAGCTGTCTATCAGCTCCATCTGGTACGCAAGATGAGACCCTCCCTGCCTGCAGACTGTCTCACCAGAGTGGTGCATGCTCTGGTTATCTCTCGCTTGGACTACTGCAATGCGCTCTACGTGGGGCTACCTTTGAAGGTGACCTGGAAGCTACAACTAATCCAGAATGCGGCAGCTAGACTGGTGACTGGGAGCGGCCGCCGAGACCACATAACACCGGTCCTGAAAGACCTACATTGGCTCCCAGTACGTTTCCGAGCACAGTTCAAAGTGTTGGTGCTGACCTTTAAAGCCCTAAATGGCCTCGGTCCAGAATACCTGAAGGAGCATCTCCACCCCTATCGTTCTGCCCGGACACTGAGGTCCAGCGCCGAGGGCCTCCTGGCGGTTCCCTCATTGCGAGAAGCCAAGTTACAGGGAACCAGGCAGAGGGACTTCTTGGTGGTGGCACCCGCCCTGTGGATCGCCCTCCCATCAGATGTCAAAGAGAAAAACAGTTACCAGATTTTTAGAAGACATCTGAAGGCAGCCCTGTTTAGGGAGACTTTTAATGTTTAATCAATTATTTTATTTTTCTGTTGGAAGCCGCCCAGAGTGGCTGGGGAAACCCAGCCAGATGGGCGGGGTATAAATAATAATTTATTTATACATACATACATACATACATACATACATACATACATACATACATACATACATACATACATATATACCTGTGCCATATGGGTCCCCTCTCCCCATGCTATGCGCTGCGTCAAATCAAGAGTTCACTGCAGGCCTAAAAGGCGAGGATTGTGCAAAAGAAAACGAGCCACCCTGGTCCTCTCCTTCCCCCGTCATGTTGCTGCTTGAGAATGAAAGGTCACCGTAATTAGTGGAGCCAGGTTAGCTGAGAGGAGAGTCTTAAGAGCATCTCACCCTCCTCACTTCAATTAATGCATTGGCTTTAATGCTCTCCGCCTCTCCCTCTCCACCTAGCCCCACTTCTGGATAAAGAGTTCTCACAAACATCTTGTTAATTACTTTTTATAATTAGCTGGTGGTGAAGAGGGAAAGCTCCCTCCGGGGCTCGCGGGGACCTTGGCTGTTTTTATCCACGAGACTGGATGCACTCTGGAGCCAGCGACGACCTTGCAATTGCACCTTGCCTTTCTTTCTCTCCTGGGCTGCAGGTTGTTGTTGTTTTTTCCCCTGGGCGCTGCAGAAAACGGAAGATGCCAGCGTTGGCAGCTTCCATTAAGCCTCAATATTCCCTCGCGCTTGATCCGGAGGGTGAAGTTGGTGCAGAATGCTGCAGTGCAATTGCTGATGGGAGCGAGACCTTGTCAGAATAGAAAGCCTGTGCTGAGAGATCTGTGCTGGTTGCGGATTTGCCACTGGGCCAAGTTCAAGGTGTTACTATGAGTGTATGAAGCCCTGAGCAACTTGGGACCAGTTTAGGACATGTAGTTTTTAGGAGATTTGGGAAAGATGGGCATCGTTAAACTGTGGAACTCACTTCCACAGGATGTAGTGATAGCCTCCAGCTATAAAGGATTTTTTATTTATTAAATCTTTTAGTCACTTTCTCTTGCCCATGACAACTCAAAGCAACCTACAACCATCATTCTCTTGGCTGGTTTTAAAAGAGGAATAGACTAATAATAATAATAATAATAATAATAATAATAATAATAATAATAATAATAATAATTTATTTATACCCCGTCCATCTGACTGGGTTTCCCCAGCCACTCTGGGTGGCTTCCAACAGAAAATGAAATAAAATAATGTATTAAACATTAAAAACCTCCCTAAACAGGGCTGCCTTCAGATGTCTTCTAAAAATCTGGTAGCTGTTTTTCTGTTTGACATCCGATGGGAGGGCGTTCCACAGGGCGGGCGCCACTACCAAGAAGTCCCTCTGCCTGGTTCCCTGCAACTTGGCTTCTTGCAACGAGGGAACCGCCCGAAGGCCCTTGATACTGGACCTCAGTGTCCGGGCAGAACGATGGGGGTGGAGACGCTCCTTCAGGTATACTGGACTTATTCCATGGGGAATAAGGCCATCCGTGTCTACTAGCCACAATGGCTATTCTCTGCTTCCATTCTGAAGCAGCTACTCTATTCCGAGATTAAAAACGGAAAGCGTAATGCTGGCGGTCAAGGCAAAAAAAAAAAAGTAGTATAAACATCAACAACTGGCCTGCGAGAGCTCCAATTGGAGAACAGCCATTACCAAAGGTGTCATGGGCTTTGAAGACCCTCAAACTCAGGATGCAAGGGAGAAACGTGCTAAGAGGAAGGCACGCTTGGCAAATCCACACCGTGATCAACTCCCACCTGGAAACCAATGTCCACACTGTGGAAGGACGTGTGGATCCAGAATTGGCCTCCACAGTCCCTTATGGACTCATTGTTAAAACCATGTTTATGGAAGACAATCTTACTTGGCTACGAGGGATCGCCAAAGAAAGAAAGAAAGAAAGAAAGAAAGAAAGAAAGAAAGAAAGAAAGAAAGAAAGAAAGAAAGAAAGAAAGAAGAAGACTAGCTGTAATGACTATATTCTGCTTCCACTCTGAATGCCAGTTGCCGAGAATCACAAGTGGGGAGAGCTGATTTTGCAGTCAGGTTCTACTTCTGAGCTTCCTGTTGTGCACCTGGTTGGTTGCTCTGGGACTACCGGTAGGAGGGTAGACGAGAAGGTCCTGTGGCTTGAGCTGTCAAGGCTTGGCATGTTCAATCAAATCAGCACATTGGCACTGAGGTCCAGCGCCGAGGGTCTTCTGGCGGTTCCCTCGCTACGAGAAGCCAAGTTACAGGGAACCAGGCAGAGGGCCTTCTCGGTAGTGGCACCCACCCTGTGGAATGCCCTCCCACCAGAGGTCAAAGAGAACAACAATTACCAGACCTTTAGAAGGCATCTCAAGGCAGCCCTGTTTAGGGAAGCTTTTAATGTTTGATTTCTGTATTTTAATGTTTTGTTGGAGGCCGCCCAGAGTGGCTGGGGGAACCCGGCCAGATGGGCGGGGTATAAATAATAAATTATTATTATTATTATTATTATTATTATTATTATTATTATTATTATTGGCAGCTAGATTTTCTCGTAAGTCACTTTCTCGTAAGGCCATGGGAGGTAGAGGCTTCACTGTGTACGAACCACAGTCATGAGAAGGAAGCAGTCATGTGTCTTATGGGATCAGTGATACTTTCCTAGAAAAAGAGACGCCAGAACTCATCATCAACACCTCCCTTGTTCTCTTCTATGCCCACCTGAGAGGGGCCAGAACTGAGCTCTGGTTGACAGGTGTCCATCCAACCCTCAACAAAGGAGGGTCCACCCCCTTCTGAGGGAGACCGTTCCACTGCTGAACAGCTCCTCCCTTCTCAAAGTGATTCCTAAGGTTTAGTTGGAATCTCTTTTCTTGTAACCATTGGAAGAGCAGAAAACAAGCTTGCTCCATCTTCCGTGTGATGGCCCTTCAGATATTTGAAGATCTCCCCAACTTCTGCCCACTCCTCAAAACAAGCCACTGGCCAAAAGCAGCCGGACTTCCCTGCGAATCTCTTCCCAGGAGTTTTTCACAGTACAGCCTCTTGTTCTTCACCAGCCTCTCGGTGACAGCGTCACTAAATCGCCTACATATCCCACTAGCCTTGTGTGTTTTTTAATTAAAAAGCCATGTAAGAGTTATATCAGTTCTCCAAAGGCATTGTAGCTCCTGACACATGAAATAATGTCTTTTTATAATTAAACTTTTCTTTTTTTCTGGGGCCAAGCAAGTGGAGTAGAGATATAGTCCACACAATCTGTTACTGTCCAACCATGTCATAGACTCTTCTTCTGTCTCCAAAATGTGATAGGCAGTAAGTGAGAGCAAGAGGAGGAGAAAGAAAAAATGGTCTCTTCCTCTGTTCCTTTCTCCAGCTGCATTTAGAGGTGAGCGTAGGAGCCAATTCCTAAGGACTGAAGTTCCTTCATCTCCCCAGGAAAATACTGATATTGGGAAGCCTGGCTACCTCCAACTGTGGAGGCAGAGCAGGACCACCATGACTTGTAGCCATCAATCAACCCTCTCCTCCTCCACAAATCTGTCTAATTCTCTTTTAAAACCACTCAAACTGTTGCCCACCCCTACCTTCTGTGGGAGCGAGTCCCATAGTTTAGCTCAGGGGTCCCCAGACTACGGCCCCCGGGCCGGATGCGGCCCAATTGGCCTCCCAATCCGGCCCGCGCCGACCCCCGCCGACCCCCGCCGCCCGCTCTTGCAGCGCGCTGCCAGATGTGATAAAATCGCCAAAAATCGTTTCTGCGCATGCGTATGGGCCTCTCCCAACCCAGAAGAGGTCATTTCCGGTGCACTTCCGGGTCGGGAGAGGTGCACTTCCGGGTTGGGGGAGGCCCATACGCATGCGCACAAACAATTTTCGGCGATTTTTCCGGCCTGGAAGCGCGCCACCGCGCCAGTAAATGGGTGTGCGCATGCGCACTGGCGCGCACCCCCCCACCCTCCGGCCCACTGCACGCGCACTCCCCCGCCCTCTGGCCCGCTGTGCGATCGGCGCGGCGGGCACCGGCCCGAAGGCGGGTAAGTCTGGGGACCCCTGGTTTAGCTGTTATGTACTGAGCTGAATCATAGAACAATAGGATCCAGAATCAGCAGTCTGATTGGTCCGCAGGAGCCACCCAATCCAACTCCAGGTGGAAGTGAATCCGCAACCTGATTGGCCTGCAGGAGCAGCCAATCAGGCTGCTGGCAGAAGTCAATCCACAAACCGATTGGCCCACAGGTGTAGCCCTGAAGTAGCCAATCACGCAAAGCCCATTGTGTAAATAATGTATATAAGCAGATGGTTTTGGGGAAAGGGCATTCTTCTTCTCTTCTTCTCTTTGATGACTAAGAGCTGAATAAAGAGCATGAAATTCACCCTTGACTCCGAGTATATTTCATTAGCCATGCATTCCCTGGTGGGTCAGCTGGAGTTAGGAGTTCCACAAAGAGGGCACCATGAAGGAGAAGGCCCTGCTCCCTTTCCTCCCATAAGATTTGCCAAAATGTGTGTGTGTGGGGGGATTATAGGAGATACCACATTTCACGAGGGATTTCATCCATCAGGTGCCAGAGCATTGGAACAGCAGAAGCTGCCTTGGGCCACCTAGCTCAGAATTGTCTACACCGGTTTCCCAAATCTGGGTCTCCAGCTGCTGTTGGACTACAACTCCCATCATCCCTACCTAGCAGGACCAGTGGTCAGGGATGACGGGAACTGCGATCTAAAAACTGCTGGAGCCCCACGTTTGGGAAACCCCGTCTACACTGACTGGCAGAGGTTCTCGAGGGTTTCAGACAAGAGGTTCTGATCCCCCGTTGTACCTGGAGATGCTACTGGGGGTTGAACCAGGATATAAGAACATAGGAATTTGCCTTATACTGAGTCAGACCCCCCTGGTCCATCTACTCAGCACCATCTATCCTGACTGACAGCAGGTCTTCAAGGCTTCTGACTCAGGCGATCGATATCCCCAGCCTCACCTGGAAATATCAATCAATAATGGAATCTGGGACCTTCTGCATGCAAAACAGATGCTCTACCACTGAGCTATTGGTCCTTCTCCAATAGTACCCAGAGAAGGGCTTCTCCTGGAGATTTTGATGGGAAGCAGAAGGGATTGGGCCTTCCCCAAGCACTAAGGTAACAGCAATAGCCTTGAAATCGTGCTGGAACCAAATTACAACAAGATGTACATCCCCTTAATTTTTTATTTCACCTTTCCCAGCCTGACCGCAAAAAGTCTGTGGGGTTTGCTGAAAGAGGCCCGCTATTTCCAAGGGAGATTTCCCTAATGCTTCTGGGACTTCACAAACCGTGTGACCCACTCCACCTCGTGCTTGACCGCCACTCCGTCGTCCTCCGCAGAAACTTCCACACTCGTCCTTACGGCCCCACTCTCCAGGTCCACAAAGGTCTGTGCGGAGTCTATATTCACCAGGGCTCCCTCACCAAGGAACTCCTCGATATAGCCATAGTCGTCATCATTGCTGGGGCGACCGCTGCTTGGCCTGCAGATCTCCTCGTCCTCCTCCTCCTCCTGTGAATGATGCCTGTAGGCATCTTGGTAATCTGGATTCTTCCTGGTGGGAAGTGACTTTGTGCCTTCTCTCTCCTTACGTTTAGGAGAAGGCAAGTCGTGGTCTTCATCCACCATTCTTTGAATCGGCCTGGGGCCAAGTTGCTCCATACTATCGTCATCTCCAACAATCCTTGATGTGGATAGATTTGAGGACCCTTCTTTAGTGCTTCCACACTCTTCTGCAGCCAGTTCATGGACGGTTGGAAGCTCAGATCCTCTTGCCTCTGGACCACATCTGTTGTTCACAGTGACTCCCTCTTTGGGAGATGCCAAGGTATACACATCCCTATCGGTATCTCTCTCTTCTTTGTACAAACTGTTGGAATAATCACTTTGCTGGTTTCCATCCGTTGGTTGTATCCAAAGGAACTGCCCTGATGGTTCTGGACCAGAAATGGTTCTGTCTGCAGCTTCTTCTTCCATGATGAGGTGGCCATCTCCACATTCCTGGTGTTGCTGGATCTCATTCTGACTGTGCACGTCAATTTCATCATTATATTTCTGTCCCATGATGCTTTGTGCTTCTTCTCTTCCTGTGCACCTTTTGAAAATTGACTGGCCCAGCAAGGGCTGAGGGTCTCCCCTCTTTCCTTCCACATCCATCTTATGAAGCAACATTATTTGGTTCTGGCAGGTGAGGGGGAGGATATGACAATGGTTGTCCAGTGACTCTCTAGGCCAATGACAAACCTGCCCCTCACCAGCCTTTGATCCTCTTCCTCCCTGCACCAATATTTATTCTGCTTTACTAAGCTATGAAATATACAAAACTTGAGAACTTGTTTTCCCTTTGTGATTTCAGGTGTCCAAGGTGTTTCCTTTATTCTTCCTGGGTCATCATCCAAACAGTTTCTTGAGTTTCTTATTTTGTCTCCTTCCTATTGGAAGCCTGCTGGAATCATGGCCCTTAATGGTAAATCCAAAGCTATGAATACTTTTAAGTTTCAGCCCTGATTGTGGGGTGGGCTCTCTGTTTTGTTGTGCCAGCTGCCACCCGCCCTGTTCTAGAAGCTTCCCAAGATGGTTAGCAACATATTTATGACATCACCGGGATTTCATCCACTGACTCTGCAACACATTTTGACACGACTTGGAAGCTGGATGCTCTGTTGAGAAAACGTGAGAGCAAATGTGTAGTTTGTATCATCTTTCCTACTGAAGAACATTAGAAGAGCCTGCTGGATCCGGCCAAGGGCCCATCTAGTACAGCAGGATTTGAGCGCAAGAGTTAACTCCCCTCCTCAGAAACATTGCTACCTCCCACATTTTAGGCAAAGCCGAGGCATCATGGCTAGCAGTCATCAACAACCTTCTATTAATTTGCCAAATAGTTTTTTCAAGCCATCCTAGTTGATGGCCCTCACTTTCTCCTATGGGAGCAAGTTCCATAGTTTAACAATACACTACATGAAGGATGACTTCTTTTTTAATCTGCCCTGATATTCTGATGTCTCTGCTTTTTAAGATGCTGTCTAAGTTATTCTGTAGGATGCAGCTCCACAAGGAGAACTTCCCCCGATGGTTCTAAGTGATCTTATAGGTCTGTACAGAGACAGGCAGCTCTTCAGGTGAAGTGGTCCCATGCCGTCCAGAGCTTTATATTGTTCCACGTCACCCTAATTTATGAGTGGGGAGGCTCCAGGAGTTCTAGGTGCCTATCTGGG
Organism: Zootoca vivipara; assembly: GCF_965207765.1. NCBI lineage: Eukaryota > Metazoa > Chordata > Lepidosauria > Squamata > Lacertidae > Zootoca > Zootoca vivipara. The sequence continues at coordinate 132,918,711 of NC_142582.1, read as the reverse complement.
TTTGGTTTCCTTGGAATGAAGGTCAGTGGAGACTTTGGTATCTATAGGATACATGGTTTTATTCACGCATGTATGCCACCTGAGCATAAGATGGAGGTGCTTACAGCATCAACACCCCCAGGAGACCTCACTTCTCCAATCATTGCAGCAATGGATCCATTTTAGAGCAAGTAGGTCTCTGTGCCTCCAATCTCTGGCTCTCTTCCTCCTACCTGATAGGTAGGACAGGGGGGTGGGAAGAAAGGCTCACTCAATAGCCTGGAGGGCTTTAGGTGTAGCTCTTGCTACACCTGAGCTCATTCTTTTGGGATGTTGATGAGGACACTTAAATGACCAACTAAGGCCACTTTGTCTTACAAAGAAGCTTGTCTGACCATAGCTGCCAAGTTCCGGCCTGAGAAATAAGATACTGGACCGGAAGTAGCAGGCCGGAAGTAGCGCTGCCACCATTTTGAACTGGGCGGAGCATGCTCAGAAGCGACTTTTGATGCTGCTCTGCCCTGTTCCAAAATGGCCGCCGCACCAGAAGTCGCACTGCGCCAGAATAAACCGGGGAAAAACAAAAAAAATCCGTTTTTTCAGCTGGGAGCAGCTGGTAAAACGGGGGTTTCCCGGGAATTACGGGAGACTTGGCAGCTTGACCAGCACAATAACAGAGCCTTCCAAATTTCAAACTGAAGGGGAGACTCCCGTCCCCCTCTGCATCAATTATTTTTCTCGCTGAGTTGTTTTTACAAAGAAACTTGTCTATTTGAGCTCCTCTGCGAACCCTCACTGGGTACAGGAACCCAATAGTTGAAAGGGACTCTGGGTATCGGGCAGACTGAACCCCACAGCACCCACAATGTCCTGTTAACAGCAAGATCTTGTTATAAGAAATCTAAGGCCCCAAATATAAAATTGTTGTTGTTTAGTCATTTAGTCGTGTCCGACTCTTTGTGACCCCATGGTAAATATAAAATAAATGTTCATAAATGTACAAGGCAAACACACACACAAGTATATAAACCTCGTGTCTGAAATAGTACAGGAGAGCAATCCTGAAGTCATTTTGACTCTCCCAAATTGACCTCAATATATTTCTCTGCAAGGAAACGGGGGAAAGCCTTCCCTTTGCAATCAGTGACCCTCAACAGATACCCTGGCAAACAGGATTTCTGCTCTAGACCGCCTCCTGTGATATATTTATTTCTGTTGTAGATCACCTCCTTCTGTGATGTATGTATGCTGTTGGGGGGGGTGGTCTTGAGCTACAGGGTGGGCAATTTCAAAAGTTGATATAAGGACTTGCTCACCAATGTTCTGGGTTCCTCCTCCCTCCTGCGTGTGGTGAGTGAGCACCCTGTTGCAGCAGTTTAAGAAAGATCAGGCTTACTAGCTGCTTTGCTTCTCAATATTCTCTGGTTGGCCGCTGTTATTTTCTCCTACCAATAGGGAACCCACTTAAGGACTCTATATAGGCTCTTGGATGCCCCATAAGGGAAAAGAAGCAGTTTTTTCTTATAACAACATGGTGGGGGTCACAGGCTCTTTGCTTCCACCCTCGTTCCTTGCACAATTCATTAGCAAGCAGCACTGTCTATCTTGGGCCTTGCCCATTGAGAAGGATCTTTCCCTTCTCCTTCCTGCTGCTACAGCACCAAGGGGTTGAACAGCATTCCCCCTCCCCCCGCGACATGCTCCCCACCTGTTTCCATGCTTGCACCTTGCACCAGCCGTGCCATTTCCATAATTCATGACATGCTCCTTGCATAATTTAGCATGTTTGGAGGGCATGACCAGCTAAATGCAAAACTCCCAGGAACCCGGCCGATGCAAACACAGAAAAACAGAGACCTACGGAGAGGCGAGCCTGCTTCAATAATTCAAGCGCTTTGACATGTTTCATTTAACAGGTTAGGACTGTATATGAATTCACCAGCAAATCCACTCTCCCTCTACATCTCCACACCACCTTGTCTCCTGGATTACTTGGGTGCTGAAGTAGCTATAGCACGCAAATACACGCACGCACACACGAACCCCAAAGCTGTCAATTTCCGCTCCTCCAGGTTTTGCCGTTTCCCAATAAGCAGTTGACTTCTTTGCATCGTTTGCATTACTTTAAAAAGACCTCAAGACCTCCTGTTTTGTCCCCTTGCAATATGTACATTTTTGCAAGCAATTCCACAAATGTATGCATTTTATGCACATTTCGCCCTAATACAGTGGTACCTCAGGTTACAAACGCTTCAGGTTACAAACTCCGCTAAGCCAGAAATAGTACCTCAGGTTAAGAACTTTGCCAGGGCCATCTTAAGCAAATCCAGCGCCATGGCCCAAAGGTCCCTCCGGCGCCCCCTCCCTTTCCACAAGCTGCTCTCTCTCGCCCTGGCTCAGGGTCCCCAGCGCCACCAGCCCAGGCTTCCCTCCGCCCCTCACCTGCTGTGTGGTGTCCCGCTGCCAGCCCAGGTCATACTGCCGACCCCTCTCCGCCCCAGCCAGGGTGTGGGCAAATCCCCAGCTCCCGCCACCTCCCCAGCCCGGAGGCCGTGTGACCCAGCGGCCGCCATCCACACCGGAGGAAACAAGCGTGAGCGGTGAATTCTGGGTCCCACAGTACGCCGCTTGTTCCCCGGCCAGCTGACCGGTCCACCACTACCTCCGCCTACGCTCTCTCGCTGCGCTCCCAGCGGCCCGAGGAGCAGGAGGCGGTTGCCACGCTGCCGCCTGTGCCCCGGGAGTGGTGATGGTGAGGCAGCAGGCACCAGATGTGGAGGAGGCTCCCGCAGGCGGCAGTGGCTCGGCGGGCAGCGGCTGAGGAGATTCCCGCGGGCCAAAGGAGAGGAGGAGGAGGCGGAGCCATAGGGCTCAGACATCAGCTGTCTGGCGGGTGCAGCAGCGCCCTTGGTGGCCAGGCGCCCTGGCACATTGCGCCACCCAGCCCAGGCCTAGCGACGGCCCTGAACTTTGCTTCAGGTTGGGAACAGAAATCGTGCTTCGACGATGCGGTGGCAGCAGGAGGCCCTATTAGCTAAAGTGGTGCTTCAAATTAAGAACAGTTTCAGGTTAAGAACGGACCTCCGGAACGAATTAAGTTCTTAACCAGAGGTACCACTGTATAATGATTTTGATTTATTGGAAGTATATCCCTTCTTTTTATCCAAGAAGCTCAAGGTGGCCCACATGCCCCCCCCAATTTAACCCCCACAAGAAACCTTTGAGGTAGGTAACGGCTGAGAGAGGCAGAGACTGGCCCCGTGAGCTTCATTGGCTGAGTAGGGGGATTTGAACCCAGGTCTTCCAGGACCAAGTTCAACAGTCTTAGCACTGCACCACATTAGCTGGAAAGCAGAGTGCAAATGTTTTTTAAAAGCAAGCACACAGTCCCAGAGATTTAATAAGGGGGGCCATTTACAGAAATGGTGAGGCAACGCCTCCTTCTTGCTTTCCATTGTGTTCTCCTTTCTACTCTTTTGCTTCCCTAATGAGGAAGTTGTCTTCCAGGCATGGCTTGGCTGCGAGCTTTGTTCTTGCTAATTAAAAATCAATTAGTATGTTGAGCAATTATCTAATTAACGTACTAAAGCTATCATGTTAGATTTCTATCCAAACATGCCTTTGCAATGTTGGGCATTAGCAATGATGCAAACGGCCCCCTTGTTGTTCGCGAGCATCGCCCTGAATCGAGGAACGTTAGGCTTCTGTTAATCCCGTGTGCTCCTGGCGTCTCATTTGGCACATGTGGAAGAAGGGAATGTGAGGGGGGGGCACCTCCTCCTGGCTAGGAGCTCCAGCCAGCCAGCTCCCATGTCCTGGAAGCCCAGGAGCTGATTCTGCCATTGTTCTCTGCTTCTGCCTGTGTTTTGATGCTGCATCTCGGCTTGGAATGGATTTTTTTGGGGGGGTTCTCTCATTTCCACATCAGTGTGCCTCATGAAAGTTTGTGAACATTTTAGAGCATGTTTGTTTTAATATACAGTGGTACCTTCGTTCTCAATCGCCTTGGTTCTCAGACACCTTGGTTCTCAAACGCCCCAAACCCAGAAGTTAAGTGTTCCGGTTTTTGAACGTTTTTCGGAAGCCGAATGTCCAATGGGGCTGTCGGCTATTGTTTCTGGGGCACCTGCACCAATCAGAACCTGTGCCTTGGTTTTCAAACATTTCGGAACTGAAACAGACTTCCAGAATGGATTAAATTTAGTGCTTTTGTTTTTGCTATTTATTTTGTGGTTTTGTTTTTGAGGCTTTTTCAGTTAATTTGTTTTTTGTGACTGTGTGGAACCCAGTTCAGCTACTGATTGATTGATTGATTGTGTGACTGCAGAAATGGATAAAAGCCCCCCCCCCCCATCCAAACAATGACTGTCATCAGTGTAGGTAAGGAAAAATAATAATTTTAATGTTTATCATCTACAATACTGTCTTATTTATTTTATATTGACTATTGCTTTCATTTTATGGCTCAACAGTCTCATTAGTAAAATTCATGTTAAATTGCTGTTTTAGGGGTTGTTTTTAAAAGTCTGGAATGGATTAATCCATTTTGCATTACTTTCTATGGGAAAGCATGCCTTGGTTTTGGAATGCTTTGGTTTTGGAACGGACTTCCAGAATGGATTAAGTTTAAGAACCAAGGTACCACTGTATTATTATTATTATTATGCATTTTCTGCTGCTGCAGCAGCAGACACCTTCATCTGCCCCAGCTGCAACAAAACATATATTTCCTGTAACAGTCTCTACAGCAGGGTCCCCAAACTACGGCCCGTGGGCCAAATGCAGCCCAATTGGCCTCCCAATCCATCCTGCGACGACCCCCGCCGCCCACCGCCCGCTCTTACGGCGCGCAGCGTGGCGGTGCGCTTCCACATCGGAGAAAAGCGCCGAAAATCGTTTGTGCGCATGCGTATGGGCCTCTCCCGACCCAGAAGAGCTCATTTCCGGTGCACTTCCGGGTCGGGGGGAGGCCCATACGCATGCGCACAAACGATTTTCGACGATTTTTCCGACCTGGAAGCGCGCCACCGCACCAGTAAGTGTGTGTGCGCATGTGCACGGGCGCGCACTCCCCCGCCCTCCGGCCCACTGCACACGCACTCCCCTGCCCTCCGGCCCACTGCGCAATCGGCACGGCGGGCACTGGCCCGAAACCGGGTAAGTCTGGGGACCCCTGCTCTACAGCCACAGTGGCCGCTGCCACTCTCCAACGGAAAACCCCCTGCCTTAAAAGGATCAATTGTGTTATTTTTATGTTACTGTTTATTTATGTGCTGCCTTTCAGCCAAAAAGCCTCCCAAGGTGGCTTCTCAAAATAAACAGACATATGCAAATACAACAATGCAATTGTAAATAATGCAAATGCAACATTCCAATGCAAATACAATGCAATGCATTTTTAAAATAAAAAATATTGAATTAATGCTTAACATTTCAAAAGGATTAAAATACATTCATTTCTTTGCCAAGGCAACAAAGCAAGAGTAAGGACTTGAAGAGCAACACACACACACACACACACACACACACACACACACACACACACCCTTTTAAGACAGGGGGTTCTTCATATTAAACAGGATATTAACAAGCTGGAAGGGATGCAGATGTGGGTGACCAGGATGATCAAGGTTCTGGAAACTGCCTTATGAGGAGCGGTTGAAGGTGCTGGCTATGTTTAGCCTAGAAAAGAGGAGAGTGAAAGGAGATATTATAGCCATTTTCAGATATCTCAAGGGCTGTCACATGGAAGGTGGAGGAAGCTGGTTTTCTCCAGCTCTGGTGGGTAGGACTCGAACCAACCGAATCAAGTTATGAAAAAGAAGATTCCGACTCAACATCAGGAAGAACTTTCTGGTAATAGGAGCTGTTTGATGGTGGAATGGTCTCTATCGGGAGGTTGTGGACTCTCCTTCCTCAGGGGTTTTTAAGTAGACTTTGGAGACCAACTGTCGGGGATCCTTGAGCTGTAATTGTTGCATCACAAGAGATTGGACTAGAGGACCATTGGGGTCCCTTCTTTCTCTAGAGTTCTATGATTCTGTGAAACTCGCTTGCCTTGTGGAAATGTCAGGATTCCTGTGAAGGTGTCACCTTCTTGGTTCTAGGTAAGAAGACTGCACCTTCCTGTTCAGGATCTTGCTCTGCTTCTTCCTTTTCCTCCTGGATTGTGGCCTTTCAAACGCAACCCAACCCTGACAATGCTGTGGAGCTCATGGCAGGGAAGTTCTCTTGTGAAAGCTCCATTTAAATGGGGACAAAGGGCTCTTGTGCAGCTCCATTTCAGTGGGGCTCACTCAGGCCAACCCTCTCCTGGATTCTGCCCTTTATCTGGCATGTAAGAACATGAGAGAAGCCTGCTAGATTGGATCAATGACTAGTTCAGCATCCTGTTCTTACAGTGGCTGGCCAGATGCCTCAACGGAAAGCATGCAAGCAGGATTCGAGCACAAGAACCCTCTCCCCATGTGCGGTTTCCAGCAACTGATAGCCACCAATAGCTTCCTCCTCCTCCAAAAATTTCTCTAATTCTTAAATCGGAGAGGGGTGGCATTAAAGAAGACTAGCACTGCATGTTTTCTCACTTCAAGAACATTTTTTTGGTATTTTCTTTCATATTTGGGAATGTCCAAGGGGTTTGGTTCCCACCTCCTGCCCATATTTTAATTGCTCGTTTAAAAGGAATCCAGACATGTTTTCCAGCCTCCCCGCCCTCTTCCGATGTCCAAAACTTCTGGAGCAAACAGCAGGCGGGAGAACACACGTCTGATCTGATCATCCTGAACATCTCACTGAGATCCACGGGACTGGCCCCAAATGGACTTTCCATGTTCCAAATCTCTCAGCTGTAAGAGACGGCCTCTAAAAAATTTACAAGTGTGATTTGCAACCCTTCAGCTCTCCAGATGAAGCAGGATCCTCAGAAGCTGCATCCCTGGTTCGTTGCTCTGAATTGCAAAGCAGTTTGGGCTTTAATTTTTCATTTGTTTATTTTTGGCGTGCTCTACATGCTAGCAAAGTAACTGCTTAGTGGCAAACTCCTCTTTCCTTTTCTGTTTTGTTTTTCTTTGAGTTCCTCCTGAGTGACCTCCAAACGGGTCGAGCACTCCCTTGCGTTGCAAAAAATAAAATAAAAATAAAAATGGAGCAACCTGTTGGACAAATGGTTCCAAATGCTAAGGACACAGAAGAAGAGCCTGCAGGATCAGGCCAATGAATCCTGTTCTCTTAGTCACCAACCAGAAGGCTCAATGGGAAGCCCATAAACAGTGGGTGGAGTGACTCCTATGAGTTTTGGCACAGGGGGGAGGTTGCTGTTGTTTAGTCGTTTAGTCGTGTCCGACTCTTCGTGACCCCATGGACCAGAGCACACCAGGCACTCCTGTCTTCCACTGCCTCCTGCAGTTTGGTCAAACTCATGTTCGTAGCTTCAAGAACACTGTCCAACCATCTCGTCCTCTGTCGTCCCCTTCTCCTTGTGCCCTCCATCTTTCCCAACATCAGGGTCTTTTCCAGGGGTCTTCTCTTCTCATGAGGTGGCCAAAGTATTGGAGCCTCAGCTTCACGATCTGTCCTTCCAGGGAGCACTCAGGGCTGATTTCCTTCAGAATGGAGAGGTTTGATCTTCTTGCAGTCCATGGGACTCTCAAGAGTCTCCTCCAGCACCATAATTCAAAGGTGGCAATATGTGCCTTTAACCCCACATCTCCTGGAGGTCATGTGAGCCAATAACATGAAGTTGTTTAAGAATTGCCACGGTGTCGTCGTCCCCCACAAAGCCACTCCAGGCCGCGGACATCTTAATCAACATTGATTCTTAATCAGCATTGATTTCCCAGAAGTCTCCAAATACACCCCCCCCATCTAACGGACATGCTACTTTTCAGAATGGCATACATGCATGGAAATAGTTCCCTGCCTCCAAGGAGCTTGCACTTTTGGTGGGCGGGCAATAAGAGGAAAGAAGGGGAAGGTAAGGAGAATTTGGGATGAGTGTCCGCCGCTGTGGTCATACGTAGGCAGGCTTAGTAAACCCTGAGCGTCCACACAGTTGCTAGATGAAATAACTTGCCCTCAAGCCAGGAGTGGCATTCCTGGATTTGTCTGTTGTGTGCTCTGCAGCATGGAGCTCTATTGCATGTCGGAAATTAAATCAGGAGCTGATGCCAATGTGCAAGAGGAGAAGAGGCAGGCGTGATGGTACTTTATAGCTCACTCTACCCGCTGCTGCCCTCGGTCGCTGTCTGGTGCTCAGCCAAGGGTGTGATTTATACATACCAGATACTATCACAGCCAACAGGGTCTGACAATAAGACCCTGACAAGTCTTCTGCCACAAACCATTAGGGGAGCCAGCAGTGAGACGCAGGGGGAAAAACAACAAACACAACATTTGCCAACTTAGCTTGCTCTTCATCTCACACTCTTGGCCATGGTTTGGTGGTAATTTGGTGGCATGTCATGTGGTTATAGACCAGTCAATGGTGCCCAGAAGCCTTTGGGAATTCCTTTTTTTTGCCTTCCACTTCACTGGAAAAGAGCTGAAATAATGATAATAATAATAATAATAATAATAATAATAATAATAATAATAATAATAATAATAATATAATGATTTATTATTTATACCCTGTCCATCTGGCTGGGTTTCCCCAGCCACTCTGGGCAGCTCCCAACAGAATATTAAAAATGGAATTGAACATTGAACAGGGCTGCCTTCAGATGTCTTCTAAAAGTCAGTTTATTTCCTTGACATCTGATGGGAGGGCATTCCACAGGGTGGGAGCCACTACCGAGAAGGCCTTCTGCCTGGTTCCCTGTAACTTTGCTTCTCATAGTGAGTGAACTGCCAGAAGGCCCTCAGAGTTGGACCTCAGTGTCCGTGCAGAACGATGGGGGTGGAGACGCTCCTTCAGATATACTGGACCAAGGCCATTTAGGACTTTAAAGGTCAGCACCAAGATTTTGAATTGTGCTCGGAAACGTACTGGGAGCCAATGTAGGTCTTTCAGGACCGGTGTTACATGGTCTTGGTGGCCACTCCCAGTCACCAATCTAGCTGCTGCATTCTGGATTAGTTGTAGTTTCCGGGTCACCTTCAAAGGTAGCCCCACGTAGAGTGTAGATGACAGATCTTGGGGTTAAACATTAGCTGAATCTCCTGTGGAATTGCCTGCCAGCACGAGACTTTAAAACCCTAAATGGCCTCGGTCCAGTATACCTGAAGGAGCGTCTCCACCCCCATCATTCTGCCCGGACACTGAGGTCCAGTACCAAGGGCCTTCTGGTGGTTCCCTCGTTGCGAGAAGCCAAGTTGCAGGGAACCAGGCAGAGGGCCTTCTTGGTAGTGGCGCCCGCCCTGTGGAACGCCCTCCCATCGGATGTCAAACAGAAAAACAGCTACCAGATTTTTAGAAGACATCTGAAGGCAGCCCTGTTTAGGGAGGCTTTTAATGTTTAATAGATTATTTTATTTTATTTTTCTGTTGGAAGCTGCCCAGATGGGCAGGGTATAAATAAATAATAATAATAACAATTATTATTATTATTATTATTATTTTTAGAACTGGCCAGGAGGAAAGATTCGGAGAAGATCCAGGTGTCCAGCAGACCACATGGTACAGACGTGATGGGATACACCACCTCACAGATGCCCTGTAAGGTATGCATGTACAGTGCTACCTTGGGTTACAAATTTAATTCGTTCCAGAGGTCCGTTCTTGGCCTGAAACTGTTCTTAACCTGAGGCACGCTTTCGCTAAGCTCAGCATGCCCCTTTCATGCAGGCAAAACATGAGGCAGAAACTACCCCAAAATTAAAACATTAAAACACACTACTGAAGACATACGGTCTTCGCAACAACATACGGTCACGGATATAAGGCATGTCCTAAAAATGTGCCCCTCAGAAGCCAGAAGCCAGGGTGAAGAGGCATGTCTTCAGCATTCTTCAAAATTTGGAAGATGTCAGATGCAACTCTGTGGGGAAGGAGTTCCACTGCCATGGGGCTGCCACAGAGAAGACCCTCTCTCCCTGTGGCAGGTAAAGGTAGAATCATAGAATCATAGAGTTGGAAGAGACCACAAGGGCCATCCAGTCCAACCCCCTGCCAAGCAGGAAACACGACATATGCCTGTCAAGCCTCTGCTTAAAGACCTCCAAAGAAGGAGACTTCACCACACTCTTTGGTAGCAAATTCCACTGCCGAACAGCTCTTACTATCAGGAAGTTCTTCCTAATGCTTAGGTGGAATCTTCTTTCTTGTAGTTTGAATCCATTGCTCCGTGTCCGCTTCTCTGGAGCAGCAGAAATCAACCTTTCTCCCTCCTCTATATTACATCCTTTGATATATTTGAACATGGCTATCATATTACCCATTAACCTTCTCTTCTCCAGGCTAAACAAACCCAGCTCCCTAAGCCGTTCCTCATAAGGCATCTTTTCCAGGCCTTTGACCATTTTGGTTGCCCTCTTCTGGACACGTTCCAGCTTGTCAGTATCCTTCTTGAACTGTGGTGCCCAGAACTGGACACAGTACTCCAGGTGAGGTCTGACCAGAGCAGAATACAGTGGTACTATTACTTCCCTTGATCTAGATGCTATACTCCTATTGATGCAGCCCAGAATTGCATTGGCTTTTTTAGCTGCTGCATCACACTGCTGACTCATGTCAAGTTTGTGGTCTACCAAGACTCCTAGGTCCTTTTCACATGTACTGCTCTCAAGCCAGGTGTCTCCCATCCTGTATTTGTGCCTCTCATTTTTTTTGCCCAAGTGTAGTACTTTACATTTCTCCTTGTTAAAATTCATCTTGTTTGGTAAAGGACCCCTGGATGGTTAAGTCCACTCAAAGGCAACTATGAGGGTGCGGCACTCATCTCACTTCAGGCTGAGGGAGCCAAAGTTTGTCTGCAGACAGCTTTCCGGGTCATGTGGCCAGCAGGACTAAACCACCTCTGGTGCAACAGGACACTGTGATGGAAACCAGAGTGCATGGAAATGCCGTTTACCTTTCCGCCACAGCAATACCTATTTATCTACTTGCACTGTTGTGTTTTCGAACTGCTAGGTTGGCAGGAGCTGGGACAGAGCAACGGGAACTCACCCCGTCGCAGGGATTCAAACCACCAACCTTCTAATTGGCAAGCCCAAGAGGCTCAGTGGTTTAGACCACAGCGCCACCCGTGTCCTTCTGGCACCACCCCTTGAGGCTGCGAATCCCTCTTGCATTCTTTTTCTTTTCTCCCTGCTCACCTCATTTATGTCATCTATAACTTGACTCCTTATTTTGGTATCTTATGATGAGGCAGGACAGCAAGGGGCCATTAAGAACTCGAGAAGGACAAGCTCTGCCTCCCGCGGTGATGTAGAATGGAGGCAGCGCCAGTTAAAAAGTCCATTTGCAACTGCAGTGAAGCTAAAATAAGTTTTTTTTTTTAAAAAAAGAAAACCTTCAGTGGTGAATGTCGAAGATATAGAATATGCTTTCAGTTCTCAGAAGTGGGAAATATTTTAGCAGCTGTCCCCAGAGATTTGGCCCTCTTTAGTTTTCTCAGCCTGCTTGAAAGATATAATTTGTCTGCTCGCAGCAGGGCGGTGCAGAGTTCTTCCTTGTCTAGAAGGCCGGCATAGAGAGCCTGCTGGCGGTTCATTAGTCCAGCGCCAAGGAGCCGCTGCTGGGCACAAGGTGTGATAGGAAGGGCCCATCAAGTAGGACCGGGGAATGGGTCAAGGAGTCAGACAGATCCGTCAGAACCCACCCTCTGCATCCTCAGTACACAATGATTGAAATGCAGCCTGTGAACACCAGCGAGGACTTCTCAGGATGGACTTGTGGAAAGCATAATAATAATAATAATAATAATAATAATAATAATAATAATAATCTTTTATTTCTTCTTTGGCAATCACTCATAGCCAAGTAAGATTGCCTTCCATGAACAAGATCTTAACAGAGAATCTGTAAGTGACTGTGGAGGCCAATTCTGGATCCACACATCCTTCCACAGTGGGGACATTGGTTTCTGGGCGGGAGTCGATCACGGTGTGGATTTGCCATGCGTGCCTTCCTCTTAGCACATTTCTCCCTTGCGTCCTGAGATTGAGTGTCTTCAAAGCCCATGACACCTTTGGTCAAGGCTGTTCTCCAACTGGAGCACTCGCAGGCCAGTGTTTCCCAGTTGTCGGTGTTTATACTACATTTTTTTTTACATTTGCCTTGAAAGAGTCTTTAAACCTTTTTTGACCACCAGAATTACGCTTTCCATTTTTAAGTATGAAATAGAGTAGTTGCTTTGGAAGACGATAATCAGGCATCCGCACAACATGACCAGTCCAATGAAGTTGATGTTGAAGAATCATTGCTTCGACACAGGTGCTCTTTGCTTCTTCCAGTACACACACACACACACACACACATATGTGAGGGGGAAAGAGTACAGAGAGCCCCCCCCCATCCTGAGGAGCCAGCGGGGAGGGGGAAGAGTCCAGTGAGGAAGGAGGAAGAAGGAGACGGGGCTCTGGCAGGATAGCAGAGCCCCTGCAGCACGTGGGAGAGGAAGAGAGAGAGGGGGAAGAGGGGGAGAAGGAAAACATGGAAAGGAGACCCTTTCCCCCTCCGGTTCCGGAATTACGCAGGAGGAAACTGAAATATACTCGGAGTCGAGAGTGAATTTCATGCTCTTTATTCAGCTCATAGTCATCAAGGAGGAGAAGAGAAGACGAATCACTCTTTTCCCAAAACCATCTGCTTATATACATTATTTACACAATGGGCCTTGCGTGATTGGCTACTTCAGGGCTACACCTGTGGGCCAATTATATTGTGGATTGACTTCTGCCTGCAGCCTGATTGGCTGCTCCTACAGGCCAATCAGGTAGCAGATTCACTTCTGCCAGCCGCCTGATTGGCTGCTCCAGCAGGCCAATCAGGTTGCGGATTCACTTCCACCTGGAGTTGGATTGGGTAGCTCCCGCTGATTCTGAATCCTATTGTTCTAGGATTCAGCTCAGTACATAACACCCCTCCCCTCTAAGTTCCAGTCCTGCCCGGGAAGTTGCATTCGTAGTCCCCAAGGTCTGCTGGCCGCCTCCGTGTGCGTTGTGGCCTGGGGTGTTCCTTGGTCAGGGGTTCTGGTTCTGGCTCGTGTTCCGAGGCTGCTGGCTGTGCCGGGGCTGTCTGGTCTGGCGCCACTGAACCACTAGGTTGTAGCTCTGGTTCCGGTGTCCTTCCAGCCTCGGGGCGCCCCTCTGTGCCTACTGCTTCTGCTTCCCCTGCCCACCCCTCTCGCTCTACAGGCCTCACTGCCCTGCTGTCCCCTTGGGACCCCTCTGTCCCGCTCTCCTCCCGGGTTCCTCCTGGGAATCGTCGCCGTAGCTGGTCGCAGTGGCGGCGCCAACATTGCCCCCCTTCCGTTAGTACCTCATACGACATGGGACCGGTCACCTTGGTGACTGTGGCGGGTACCCATGCTGGGCCTGCCCCAAAATTCTTTGCATACACTGGGTCCTGGGCCACAAATGTCCGGGGGTTCCTGCCTTTCCCCACCACTACCTCATCCTGAGCTCTGTCGGGGTGAAGTCGGTCCAGTCTAGTTGCAAGGCGCCGGCCCATTAGTAATTCAGCTGGGCTCCGGCCCGTCGTTGTGCTTGGGGTGCTGTGCTGTGCTAGAAGAAATGCGGCAAGGCGGTATTCCCAGTCCCCTTGTGTCATGCGGCGGAGGCTGTCCTTGGTGGTCCGCACCATGCGCTCCGCTTGGCCATTGGTGGCAGGGTGGAATGGTGCTGAGCGGATGTGGCGGATGGCGTTCTGCGCTGTGAAGGTCTGGAACTCCTCTGACGTGAATGCGGTTCCATTGTCCGAGACGAGGGTGTCAGGGAGCCCGTGGGTCGCAAACAGCTTACGTAGTACCCGGATGGCTGCCGCCGTAGAAGTGGATGGTACCAGTGCGACCTCCAGCCATTTGGTGTAGGAATCCACCACTATGAAGAATGTTTTTCCCTGGAAGGGGCCAGCGAAGTCCACGTGCAAGCGTGACCATGGATGTCGGGCGGACTCCCAGGGCTGGACTGGGGCCCTTGGGGGATCCGGGCGGGATTCTTGGCAGGTCTGGCAGTGTTGGACCCAGGCCTCTATCTCTCTGTCAATCCCCGGCCACCACACATAACTCCTGGCAAGGGCCTTCATCCTCACTACCCCTGGGTGTGTCTCGTGTAGGGCTGTGAGGACCCTTTTGCGGAGGGGCTGGGGAACAACAACCCTGCTTCCCCATAACAGGCACCCCTTGTGGGCCGACAGTTCATGTTTGCGGTTTGTGTAGCCAGCGAATTCTGGCCCGGGGCTGCTGCTGGGCCATCCTCGCCACACCCAGTCCAGGACCCGGGAGATGACCCTATCTTTTGTGGAATGGTGCGCAACTTCTTGTGCCTGAATGGGTCGGTCGGGAAGCAGCTCCAGGGTCATAACCTCTTGTGCAGGCGCTGGGTCGGGGCCTGTTTCTGGTAGTGGTAGCCTGCTGAGGGCGTCTGCGTGGCCCATCGCCTTCCCAGGGCGGTGGATTAGTGCATACTGGTAGCCGGCAAGGAAAATTGACCACCTGAGGACACGTGGAGACAACACTTGGGGGGTCTGCTTCTCAGGGGCAAACAGGCCAAGCAACGGCTTGTGGTCAGTCACTATGGTAAAGGGCCGCCCGTACAAGAAATCATGGAATTTTTTTACGCCCTTCACGATTGCCAGACCCTCCTTGTCAATCTGTGAGTAGTTTCGTCCGGCTGCAGCAAGCGTCTGGGAGAAGTATGCCACCGGCACCTCTATTCCATCCGGGAGTTGGTGTCCCAGGACAGCGCCGATGCCATAGGGAGAGGCGTCGCATGCCAGCACCACTGGCAGCCTCTCGTCGAAGTGTGCTAAGACCGAGTTCGAGGCGAGCAAGTCCTTGACTGCCTGGAATGCGGCCCTTTGTCGCTGGCCCCACACCCAAGGGGCCCTTTTATCTAGGAGTCTGTGTAGGGGCTCCGCTACCGCTGCCTTATGGGGAAGGAAGGCATGGTAAAAGTTCAATAGTCCCAAGAATGACTGAAGTTCGGGCTTGCTCTTGGGCGCTGGGGCCTCACAAATGGCCCGTACCTTGTCACCGGTTGGATGGACCCCTTCTGCGTCCACCTTAAATCCCAGAAAGTCCACCTGCGGCACTCCCAGTAAACACTTTTCCCGCTTCACCTTGAGGCCCGCCGTCTGGAAACGGTGCAGGACGGAGCGGAGGCGGTCCTCAAATTCCTCTGGTGTGGGCCCGGCGATCAGTACATCATCGAAGAAGGGGGTGACGCCAGGAATCCCTTTAAGGAGAGAGTCCATTAGATTCTGGAATATGCCTGGTGCCACGCTAACGCCAAATTGCAGCCGCTTTACTCTGAATGCCCCTCTGTGCGTCACAATCGTCTGAGCCTCTGCTGTGGCTTCGTCCACAGGCAACTGTTGATACGCTTGGGCCAAGTCCAGTTTGCCAAAGATTTTTGACCCAGCCAGGGTGGCGAGGACATGGCTGACCACTGGCACTGGGTATGCATGGGCCGTGAGAGCCTTGTTTATGGTGCATTTGTAGTCTGCACAGATGCGGACCGAACCGTTAGGCTTGACGGGTGTGACGATTGGAGTTTCCCAGGGGGCGTTGGGCACTGGCTCCAGCACTCCTTGCTCCACGAGCCGGTCCAATTCCTCGTCTATGCGGGGTTTCAGGGCGAACGGGACCCGGCGGGCCTTGTGTCTGATGGGTCGTACAGCGGGGTCTAGCTGTAGGGCAATGGGGGGTCCTGTATATCGTCCCAATGCCCCATCGAAAACCCCTGGAAACTCTTTGCATATGGTGTCCACGTCCACTTGTAAGCTAGTGCGGTTCACCCCGGTAACGGCTAGCCCCAGAGGTCCAAACCATGCCAGTCCCAGTAAGCTAACGTAGGGGCCCTTAACTACCAGCAAGTCCAATTGTTGCTTTCGCCCTCGATATTGCACCCTGAAGGTCCCCACCCCCATAGTAGGGACCTTACGTTTCTGGAAGTCCCGGAGGGTGAATGGGGCCGGCCTTAGTTTGGGACCCCCATTAGGGCACAGTTCCCTTAATGTTCGGGCCGAGATTATGGATAGAGTTGAACCCGTGTCCAGCTCCATGCGGCATGGGGCTCCCTCTATCTGTACCTGGCTGGTGCTGCCCAGGACTCTCTCCTGCTGTGAGTGCCCACAGGCCCTGTCCCTGCCTCTCTCCACCTGGTTTAGGGCGGGGCCTGGAAGGCCTCATAAAGGACTGCTGCCGCTGCTCTGCTGCTGGTGCTGCCCAGGACTCTCTCCTGCTGTGAGTGCCCACAGGCCCTGTCCCTGCCTCCTTCCACCTGGTTTAGGGCGGGGCCTGGAAGGCCTCATAAAGGACTGCTGCCGCTGCTCTGCTGCTGGTGCTGCCCAGGACTCTCTCCTGCTGTGAGTGCCCACAGGCCCTGTCCCTGCCTCTCTCCACCTGGTTTAGGGCGGGGCCTGGAAGGCCTCATAAAGGACTGCTGCCGCTGCTCTGCTGCTGGTGCTGCCCAGGACTCTCTCCTGCTGTGAGTGCCCACAGGCCCTGTCCCTGCCTCCTTCCACCTGGTCTAGGGCGGGGCCTGGAAGGCCTCATAAAGGACTGCTGCCGCTGCTCTGCTGCTGGTGCTGCCCAGGACTCTCTCCTGCTGTGAGTGCCCACAGGCCCTGTCCCTGCCTCCTTCCACCTGGTCTAGGGCGGGGCCTGGAAGGCCTCATAAAGGACTGCTGCCGCTGCTCTGCTGCTGGTGCTGCCCAGGACTCTCTCCTGCTGTGAGTGCCCACAGGCCCTGTCCCTGCCTCCTTCCACCTGGTCTAGGGCGGGGCCTGGAAGGCCTCATAAAGGACTGCTGCCGCTGCTCTGCTGCTGGTGCTGCCCAGGACTCTCTCCTGCTGTGAGTGCCCACAGGCCCTGTCCCTGCCTCCTTCCACCTGGTCTAGGGCGGGGCCTGGAAGGCCTCATAAAGGACTGCTGCCGCTGCTCTGCTGCTGGTGCTGCCCAGGACTCTCTCCTGCTGTGAGTGCCCACAGGCCCTGTCCCTGCCTCCTTCCACCTGGTCTAGGGCGGGGCCTGGAAGGCCTCATAAAGGACTGCTGCCGCTGCTCTGCTGCTGGTGCTGCCCAGGACTCTCTCCTGCTGTGAGTGCCCACAGGCCCTGTCCCTGCCTCTCTCCACCTGGTTTAGGGCGGGGCCTGGAAGGCCTCATAAAGGACTGCTGCCGCCGCTCTGCTGCTGGTGCTGCCCAGGGGAACTTGAAACAGCACAGAGTCCTTTTTAAAATGCTTTTTAAAGAATTTTTAATGTTTTTATCTTCTTTGGGGTGGTAGGTGGGAGGGATTTTTAGTTGGGTGTGGGAATCTGTTAAATTTTAGTGTATTTGTAATTTTTATTGTTTTTGGTTTTATTGTTTTGTTGTGTTTGGGGTGGTAGGTGGGAGGGATTTTTAGTTGGGTGTGGGAATCTGTTAAATTTTAGTGTATTTGTAATTTTTATTGTTTTTGGTTTTATTGTTTTATTGTCTTTTTTGGGTTCTTCTTTTGTTGAGTTCTTTGCTGTTTTTTACAGAGGTTTTATTTTGTTTTTAAGGGGAGGGGTCAGGGCTGCCCGGGAGGGGGTCCCAGCAAGCAAAATGGCTGGGGCAGATTCCACAGGAGTGTGTGCACTGGAACAACCGATCTCAGTGGTCACGGGTAGGAGGAGGAGTTACGCTAAGACCAGACCATGTCATTACCGAGGAGGCAGACTTAGTCGTTGTCTGAGGACTATCCCTGCCTCCAGGTCTGGTCCTGACCGGACGGATATTGGAATAGGCAAGGGATACCCACATGACCTGAAGGTGCTGCTGTGCAATGCCAGGTCGATGATGAATAAGACCACTGCCATTCACGACCTGATTGTGGATGGAGGATTTGACCTGGCGTGTGTGACAGAGACCTGGTTGGAGGAAGCCGATGGGCCCGTTCTTGGCGCTGCTTGCCCACCAGGTTTCTCTTATGCACAGCAACCCAGGCCATTTGGGCGGGGAGGGGGGGTTGCAGTGATTTTTAGGAAGTCATTAGTTTGCACCAGGCGTCCTATTGGGAAGACCCAGTTCTCTGAGTGCATGTTCTGGAAGTTGGGCAATAGAGGCAGTACAGGATTCCTTTTGGTGTACCGACCTCCCCGCTGCACCAAGGATTCCCTGCCCGAGCTGCTTCAGGTCGTGTCGGATGTGCTCCTGGAGACACCTAGCTTGGTTGTCTTAGGGGATTTTAACATCCATGCCGACACGACCTTACAAGGAGCCGCTCGGGACTTCGTGGAAAGCATGGCCACCATGGGGCTGTCCCTGAATAAGTCTGGCCCAACTCATAGCCGCGGACATGCCTTGGACTTGGTGTTTACCTCTATGGATGTTGGTGATCTGACATTAAGTAAAAGCGAAACAAAAGAAGTGCCATGGTCAGATCACTTTCTGGTGCAACTGGACTTCTCCGCAACCCTTTCCCTCTGCAGGGAGGTGGGACCGATTCGGATGGTCCGCCCCCGCTACTTAATGGATCCAATTGGCTTCCAAAGAGTGGTAGGGGATGTTTTATCCCATGTCGATGGCCTTTCAGCTGATTCCCTGGTGGCCCGCTGGAATGCGGAGTTAACCAGCGCTATTGACTGTCTGGCTCCGAAGCGCCCTCTCAGATTGCATGGAGCCCGGACAGCCCCGTGGTTTTCCCCGGCGCTGAGGGCAATGAAACAGTCGTTGAGACGGCTAGAGCGCCGGTGGCGGAAAACTCATTTTGAATCAGACCGGACACGGGCTAGAGCTCAACTTCGAGCCTACCAAGTGGCAATGGCGACGGCGAAGAGGACTTTCTTCACCGTCTCCATCGCATCTGCAGAAAACAGCAGCAGGAGACTCTTCCAGGTGGTTCGCAATTTAGCGGAACCACCTGCTCCATCCGGGCCCAGTACGGGCCACATGATCTCCTGCAATGATTTTGCAAAGTTTTTTGCAGATAAAGTCGCTCAGATTCGGGAAGAGGTAGACTCCACCGTGGGAGCAGGGCCGGGGCGGGGGAGTGCTAGAGTCCTGTCTAGTCAAGTTTTGTGGGATCAATTTCAATCTGTTACCTCCGAGGATGTGGACAGGCTGCTTAGACGAATGAAACCAACCACCTGTCTCCTTGATCCTTGCCCATCCTGGCTTATAAAAGCTAGCCAGGAAGGGCTGGGCGATGGGCTTCGCGGGTTGGTAAATGCTTCTCTCCATGAGGGAGCCTTCCCAGACCCGCTGAAAGAGGCGGTTATTAAACCGCTTCTTAAAAAACCATCTTTAGATCCGGCCAATATGGCCAACTATCGCCCAGTCTCAAATCTTCCATTCTTGGGCAAGGTGATTGAGCGAGTGGTTGCGGAACAACTCCAGGCACGCCTGGAAGAAGCGGACCATTTGGATCCCTTCCAGTCAGGATTCAGGCCTCATCATGGGACTGAAACTGCCTTGGTCGCACTGGTCGATGATCTCCGGCGGGCTAGGGACAAAGGTAAGAGCTGTTTCCTTGTTCTGCTGGATCTCTCAGCGGCTTTTGACACCATCGACCATAACATCCTTCTGGACCGTCTAGAGGGCTTGGGAGCTGGGGGCACTGTCATGCAGTGGTTCCGCTCCTTCCTCCTGGGCCGTGTTCAGAAAGTGGTGGTGGGGGATGAGTGTTCAGACCCCTGGGCGCTCACTTGTGGGGTGCCTCAGGGTTCTGTCCTCTCCCCCATGCTTTTTAACATCTATATGCAGCCACTGGGAGAGATCATCAGGGGGTTTGGGCTGGGTGTCCATCAGTATGCTGATGATACCCAGCTCTACCTCTCTTTTAAATCAGAACCAGTGAAGGCGGTGAAGGTCCTGGGTGAGTGCTTGGAGGCGGTTGGAGGATGGATGGCGGCTAACAGATTGAGATTGAATCCTGACAAGACAGAAGTACTGTTTGTGGGGGACAGGAGGCGGGCGGGTGTGGAGGACTCCCTGGTCCTGAATGGGGTAACTGTGCCCCTGAAAGACCAGGTGCGCAGCCTGGGAGTCATTTTAGACTCACAGCTGTCCATGGAGGCACAGGTCAACTCCGTGTCCAGGGCAGCTGTTTATCAGCTCCATCTGGTACGCAGGCTGAGTCCCTACCTGCCCACTGACTGTCTCTCCAGAGTGGTGCATGCTCTAGTTATCTCTCGCTTGGACTACTGCAATGCGCTCTACGTGGGACTACCTTTGAAGGTGACCCGGAAACTACAACTAATCCAGAATGCGGCAGCTAGACTGGTGACTGGGAGCGGCCGCCGAGATCACATAACACCGGTCCTAAAAGACCTACATTGGCTCCCAGTACGTTTCCGAGCACAATTCAAAGTGTTGGTGTTGACCTTTAAAGCCCTAAACGGCCTCGGTCCGGTATACCTGAAGGAGCGTCTCCACCCCCATCGTTCTGCCCGGACACTGAGGTCCAGCTCCGAGGGCCTTCTGGCGGTTCCCTCATTACGAGAAGCCAAGTTACAGGGAACCAGGCAGAGGGCCTTCTCGATAGTGGCACCCACCCTGTGGAATGCCCTCCCACTAGAGGTCAAAGAGAACAATTACCAGACCTTTAGAAGGCATCTCAAGGCAGCCCTGTTTAGGGAAGCTTTTAATGTTTGATGGATTTCTGTATTTTAGAATTTCTGTTTTTTGGAAGCCGCCCAGAGTGGCTGGGGGAACCCGGCCAGATGGGCGGGGTATAAATAATAAATTATTATTATTATTATTATTATTATTATTATTATTACCTCTATATAAATTTTCTCTGTGCTGGGATGGGGCAACTGGAATACCTGGTAGTCCGTGATCTCCGTCGAGTTGCCTTGGTGCATGGTGCCGTGTGACCTGGGGCTCCTGGGTCGGTCATCTGATGCTTGTCGACGGGTGAGTCGAGCCCGACACACCCGGGCGATGTGTCCCAATTTTCTGCACTGCCTGCACTCTGCGTTGCGGAAACGACAGGTCCTCCTCTCGTGGTTCTCCCCGCAGCTTGCACAGTTCCCTCCTTCTCGTCGAGGCTGCTGTGGTGTGTGTGCTGCTTGAGTGCGCCGCTGTACTCGGTGTACTTCCTCCCTGTCAGATTCGGATTCGTCGGTGAGGTCTTCGTGGTAGACCCTCGGCTGGGATGGCGGGGCCGGTCGTGCCTCTTGCGTTGACCTCTCGGCGGCTTCGGTTGCCAGGGCTTCCTCCAGAGCAATCTGGAACGTGAGGTCTTTTTTGGCGTAGAGGCGTCGTTGCAACATCTCGTCCCTCAGGCCACCGACGAGGCGGTCACGAAGCATGTTCTCCAATTCTGAGAAGTTGCATAACCGGGCGGCTTGGCGGAGGGAGGTCACAAACCCAGTTATGGTTTCCCCCGGGGCTTGCCGCTTTGCGTAGAAGGCATTTCGGCAAGCTACCACCGAGGGCTGTGGTGAGAAGTGCTCCTTCAGCCGTTCCATTATTGTTTTGTAAGAGACGGTAGCGACATCTCTAGGTGCAAGGAGAGCCCGGGCGATTTCAAACGTCTCCTCTCCACAGACGCTGAAGAATGTCGCCCTCTTCATGGCATCGTTGGTGACTTCTTTCGCTTGCAGGAGGAAGTTGAAACGGGCGGCGTACCCTTCCCAGTCTCCTGATGCTGGTTTGAATGGCGAGAAGCTGCTGTCGGTTGCCATTCTGGGTTCCTTGGGTCCTGGAGCTGAAGCCTGGATGCACGGTGCGATGCAGCGGTGCAGCAGGTGGCGGTGCTGCGGTGCAGTGCGTGGTGGCGGTCAGCTCAGCAGGATCCCACCTTCGTCGCCAGTGAAATATACTCGGAGTCGAGAGTGAATTTCATGCTCTTTATTCAGCTCATAGTCATCAAGGAGGAGAAGAGAAGACGAATCACTCTTTTCCCAAAACCATCTGCTTATATACATTATTTACACAATGGGCCTTGCGTGATTGGCTACTTCAGGGCTACACCTGTGGGCCAATTATATTGTGGATTGACTTCTGCCTGCAGCCTGATTGGCTGCTCCTACAGGCCAATCAGGTAGCAGATTCACTTCTGCCAGCCGCCTGATTGGCTGCTCCAGCAGGCCAATCAGGTTGCGGATTCACTTCCACCTGGAGTTGGATTGGGTAGCTCCCGCTGATTCTGAATCCTATTGTTCTAGGATTCAGCTCAGTACATAACAGAAACGCTGGAGGAGATTTGGGGTGCCCAGACTCTTATGTTGGAAGAAGACGCGGAGCGCGCCATTCCAGGGTTCTGGGTCAGACTGAGAGGATGTATCCTGTATAGCTCTAGCACTGTAAATAGCCTGCACTTAATAAAAGCATGAAAAGGCAAAGGTCTGGAGGGTCGTTACTCTAGAGTAGTCGCAACGCATCCCCTGTGACAATATAGTTGTAACCCATCCTGGGACCTTGGGGTGAAGGACGGCAAAGCATCATCATCATTCTCCGCTCTCCCCATCCCCACCTTCAAACAGTGAAAGATGTTTCCGAAACATTTCAGAAAACAGGATGCAAAGAATAAATGAAAAGCGAGTTTCTTCTTGGGGGAAAATAGGAAATGAAATGGCAAGAGCTTCCTCCAGTTGAGATAAATGGCCTGTGAGTTTCATCCCTTGGGAGATAAAAGAGCTGTGAAGCACAAGCACAATGCAACCCCTCTTTTGCTCCACAAACAATGCCCTTTTCATCCCTCCCTTTCTCAGAGGATACACCTGAAAGAGGAAGTGGATGCTCTCAAAAGGCTTCTCAGCACCATTTTATTATCCCTCATTCCTTTGACTACCTGGCGGTGCACTTAGTCTATCCAAGCCACCCATTCAACGCCACAGAGCACTTTGTGCCTCAAATCCTCTCCAGCTGCTGTTTCCAAAATGCTCATTAGTTTCGACACTTTAAAGGCATTACTCAGGAGTTTCCAAGGAGGTTTCCGTGGACGGAAGGAGGCGGTTTTTGCAAATTGCACCTTTCTCTTGCAGCCCTCAATGCTCCCACCAAATGCTGTCCCGAAGGTTTCTCCATCTCTTGAATCAGATTTGGGGATGGGGGCAAGGGCTGTGGAAGGAAGGGGAAAGGATAGAAAAATGCCTCTCATCGCACCTTCGTGAAAGCCTCCTCTGAATCAAAGAACTTCTATGAACGGTTGCAGGTTGAAAACACACACCAAAGGCTACACTGTTTTTATTTGAAAGACAGATAAATTGATCTTTTAATCTCCTCCTTGACAATAGTTCTGGGCAACACAGTTCAAGAAGGATACTGACAAGCTGGAACGTGTCCGGAAGAGGGCAACCAAAATGGTCAAAGCCCTGGAAACGATGCCTTATGAGGAACGGCTTAGGGAGCTGGGTATGTTTAGCCTGGAGAAGAGAAGGTTAAGGGGTGATATGATAACCATGTTCAAATATATAAAAGGATGTCATATAGAGGAGGGAGAAAGGTTGTTTTCTGCTGCTCCAGAGAAGCGGACACGGAGCAATGGATTCAAACTACAAGAAAGAAGATTCCACCTAAACATTAGGAAGAACTTCCTGACAGTAAGAGCTGTTCGGCAGTGGAATTTGCTGCCAAGGAGTGTGGTGGAGTCTCCTTCTTTGGAGGTCTTTAAGCAGAGGCTTGACAGCCATCTGTCAGGAATGCTTTGATGGTGTTTCCTACTTGGCAGAGGGTTGGACTGGATGGCCCTTGTGGTCTCTTCCAACTCTATGGTTCTATGATTCTATGATTCTAATACCTGAAGGGTGCTTATTTTTATATGTTTTATTACAAATATTGTGCATGTGTGTTTTAAATTCTGTTTTCCCTCTCTGATGATTTGCAGGGGGTTATTGGGTACGATTATGATTATGTATTTTGTGTTTTTATATTGTGATTTTATTTTGCGAACCGCCCCGAGACCTGTGGATATAGGGTGGTATATAAATTTCAATAATACAGCTTTACCTTGGTTCATGAACAGAATCCGTTCCGAAAACGTTTAAAAAACAAGGAAGGCACGGCTTCCGATTGGCTGCAGGGGTTTCCTGAACTCAATCGGAAGCCGCGGAAGCCACGTCAGATATTTGGGTTCCAAAGAACGTTGGCAAACCGGAACACTTACTTCTGGGTTTGCGGTGCCCGGGAGCCAAAATGTTTGAGTTGCAAGACGTTTGTCAACCAAGGTATGACTGTAATAATGATAATGATAATGATAATGATAATAGAAATAGTAGTAGTAGTTTTGCACTGGCCTCTGGTCTTTGCCATAACCAAAGTGGTAACTGGATTTTGCGGATCATCCAGGTGAAGCAAGCAGCATCCCAATGTGTCCTGAACATGGGAAAGACCACACTTGGAATACTGTGTCCAGTTCTGGGCACCACAATTTAAGAAGGATGTTGACAAGCTGGAAGGTGACAAGCAGAGGAGGGCGACCAAGATGAGCAAGGGTCTGGAAACCAAGCCTGATGAGGAACAGTTGAAGGAGCTGGGTATGCTATGGAAATGCTATGGAAATGCTATGGTTTTCCCAGTAGTGATGTATGGAGGTGAGAGCTGGACTATCAAGAAGGCTGATCGCTGAAGAATGGATGCTTTTGAATTATGATGCTGGAGGAGACTCTTGAGAGTCCCATGGACTACAAGAAGATCAAAGCTATCCATTCTGAAGGAAATCAGCCCTGAGTGCTCACTGGAAGGACAAATCCTGAAGCTGAGGCTCCAATACTTTGGCCACCTCATGAGAAGAGAAGACTCCCTGGAAAAGACCCTGATGTTGGGAAAGATGGAGGGCACAAGGAGAAGGAGACGACAGAGGATGAGATGGTTGGACAGTGTTCTCGAAGCTACAAACATGAGTCTGAGCAAACTGCGGGAGGCAGTGGAAAACTGGAGTGCCTGGCGTGCTATGGTCCATGGGGTCACGAAGCGTCGGACCCGACTAAACGACGAAATAACAACAACAGCCTGGAAAAGAGGAGATCGAGATAGGCATCTTCAATTATCCCAAGGACTGTCTCATGGAAGAGGGAACAAGCTTGTTTTCTGCTGCTCCAGAGTAGAGGACCCGAACCAATAGATTCATTTTACAAGAAAAGAGATTCTGACTAAGCATTGATAAGCTATTTGACTGCATCCCTTCCAATAGGGACATTCTATTCTCCATCTGGAAGTTTCTCCTGTGTTTGATCTCCTGCACACATAGACGTCATCTACAGTTGCCACCTAGAGCCAATTGCAACCTCTCTGATTGACCTACCTCACAGGGTTGTTGTAAAGAAAAAAATGTGCGAGGGAAAGAATTGTGTACAACACCTTCCACAGACAAATGGAATGAAATGAAAATTCGTTCCAGAATAATCAGAATCAGAATCAGAACAATAGAAATCATGAGAATGATCAGTAACATACGAGAGAGTAAATTCTATTGAACTCAGTGGAACTTAATTCTTGGTAAAAATGCTTAGAATTGCAGTGTAAGGCTGCCCAGTCTTTACCCGGGTTATCTGGGAGTAAGCTCCATTGAATACAGTGGGAGTTACTTCTCAGTAGAGTGTAAGGCTCCATTTACAGTAAAGGAATAAACATTCCACACATTTTCTTAAAGAATGCTGGCTGCTGAAGCATTGCCATTAAAGAATTTAAAGAGGATTTGCATGTCAGCCTCACCATTTTCTTCCTTTGGTTCAGGTTCAGTATAAACAGGACTCTCTTTTTGCACATACAGACACACCCACACCTCTTTTAATTGCTCCCCGAGATGTGGAGGGGAGGAAAAAGGAAAACCAGAACATTATGGGCTCAAATCAGAACCCAGGACAGCTCCTGGAATTCTGAGACTGTCCCTGGAAAATCAGGAGACTTGGAGGGTATGTGGCAGTAGAACATATGACCTTGGATGGTGGCAGACTCTCCTTCCTTGGAGGTTTTCAAACAGAGGTTGGATGGCCCTTTGTCAGGGATTATTTAGCTGTGATTTCTTGCAGTGCAGGGGGTTGGACTAGATGACCCTTGGGTGTACCTTCCAGCTCTCTGATTCTATGTTTCTTTTCTCTCAGCCAAAGGAGAGGGCCGATGAAGGAACTCATTAGCAGAGCCTAATTGGCGGCCATGCTTAATCTTCTGGCTGTTTCCATGGCTTAAGGAGGCTGTCACCATACTTCTGGTGGTGTCTTTTATGAGGATCCAGCAATTGACTTTAATTAAAAACCACACAGAGGAAATGAGCTAGTCAAGTGAGCTCCATCAACAGGAGGATAAAATGCATCCCAGAAGAAGCCGTGAGCTGTGAAGGGGCCATTTCTCGCCTCTCCATCAATGCACACACTCAGGCCCACCGATCTCTGGCATCTTATCAAGGTATATTTTGAAGAGCGGAATAGCTGCATGCTGCTTTGAGAATTTCAGGCGACAGAAATGGGGATCAAGTCCCTACTCAGCCCTGATACTCACCAAAGGGTCTTCAGCAAACTACGTTCTCTTAGCTTCCATCCCTCACAGAGTAATATAATACAGTGGTACCTTGGTTTGCATATGTCTTGGTTTGTGTACATTTTGGATTACAAACACGTCAAACCGAGAAGTGCTTGTTCCAGTTTGCAACCTCTTTTTTTGGATTACAACCCATTTTTTTTTATTACGAACAATATTTTTTGGAGGCCCCGTTGGTGAAAATGCGCTTTGGTTTACAACCTGTTTTGGTTTACAAACAGACCTCCGGAACAGATTATGGTTGTAAACCCAGGTACCACTGTAATAGAAGCATATATATTATTAATAACTAGTATCATGAAGCCCGTTAAATTAGTGGGTGCTAGAATTAATTAGCGGGGTTCCCCCCATGACTCACCTACCGCCACCACCTCAGCCCCTCACTCAGTCCCTTCCCCGCCCCAGCCAGCTGCCTCCTCAGCTTCCTCTCTCCCTCCCCATTTACCACCCTCTTTTTTCTACTCTTTTTTTTTCTCTCTCTCTCTCCCCTCGCTGGTCCCAGTTGCAGCAGCCCTTCCACCCTCCCCCCCCAAATCCACACACACTTCCAGGGACTAATTCCCCCTTCCCCCGCGGGTGCGCCCGCCCGCTCTCCTGCTTTCGCCCCTCAGTAACGGCTAAACGATCCTTCAGCCCAGCAGCCGCATCACTTGGGGCTCTCTCTCTCTCTATCCACACCCACCTACCCTCCCTTTCTAACAGAGAAGAAACCAGGAGGAAAGAGAGAGATCCTTCTGTAGCGCAGCAGAGGCAAGGGGTTGTGTATATGCAAGCATGTAATCTCTCTCACGGTCCTGGTTTATCCCGTCCGAAGTCTCTGCGCTCCAAGTCCCAACGGCTGTCCGTGGGGCACATGCACAGTAGCGCAATCCCACGGACACAGGGACTGGACGCAGAGACACTTGCACTTTATTATATAGGATAATTTATTACTCATACTGTACCCGGTGCTTTTTTTTCTGGGGGAAAGCAGTGGTACGTATACCCTTAAACAGTTTGTGAATCTAAATTTGGCCTCATTGAGGGGCAGTATTTCAATATGAGTAGGAAAATAAGAGTACCCCTAAGCACCCATCTGTCCAGGCCTCCCCAACCACTCTGGGCGGCTCCAAACAGAATATTAATAACACAATAAAACATCAAACATTAAAAACTTCCCTAAACTGGGTTGCCTTCAGATGTCTTCTAAAAGTCAGAGAGCTGCTTATTTCCTTGACATCCAGTGGGAGGGCGTTCCACAGGGCGGGTGCCACCACCGAGAAGGCCCTCTGCCTGGTTCCCTGTAACCTCACTTCTCGCAGGGAAGGAACCGCCAGAAGGCCCTCAGAGCTGGACCCCGGTGTCCAGGGTGAACGATGGGGATGGAGACGCTCCTTCAAGTATTCTGGGCTGAGGCCAAGAGTTGGAAGGTGCCACCAAAGGGCATCTATTTCAACCAGTGCCAGGCTAAACACTCGCTTGCCCCCCCCCCAAAAAAAATTAAAGGAAAAAAAACACCTGGATGCACATTTCCAAAATATAAGATAAAAAAACAAATAAAACAAAACCAACATACAGCAACAGTAGGCTCCTATGATGTAAGTCATGGGCCCCGTCTGCTCCCTCAAATATCACTGGTTTGATCCTTTTTGTATATAGGGTGCCTCCATTCTGCATGTGCAAATGGCTTTAGATACCTATTAGATACCATAAATTACCATATAGCGTGTGCGCACACACACACACACACACACACTGGATTCAACACAAAAAACAGCAACACTTTGTTGTTGACAAAGGACAGCTGGACATATAAAGGGCCCCACTACCTTCAGTAGCTGAGGGCCTCATCAAACCTCAACCCGGACCTTATTTCAACCTCCTGCAATGTTGGAATCACAGATGAAAGATGGCCACCCAACCCCCCTCTTTAAAAGCCTCCTACGAATTCTCTGAGCTCCTTCGAGGAAGACCAAAAACATAAGAGTAGCCTGTTGGATCAGGCCGATTGCTCATCTGGTCCAGCAGCATCACACTGGCTGAGCAGATGCCGGTGGGAAATCTGCAATCAGGATTCGAACACAAGACCCTTATTCCCCTCCTGTGTTTTCCAGCAACTGGTACTCAGAAGCATTGCTGCCTCCGGCTGTGAAGGCAGACCATAGCATTCATCCTGGCTAGTAGCCATCAATAGCCCTCTCCTCCTCCATAAATTGAAGGATTCAGAATCCTCTTGTTTCCAGCTCCTCCACTTTATATATTTGTCCTTCAGCTTTCTTTTTGTGTCTGGTTCTCTCTCTCTCTCTCTCCCCCCCCCCAATGCCTTTTCTTTCTTTCATGTACATCCCCGGAATTTTACAGTTTTAGCAAAATTGATCTATGAGTGACTGCAAAATGTAGCACAAATTCATAAGCGGTCCAGTAAATGAATTTCTTTAAAGTAAGTTGCCTTGGAAATGATGATTTCTGATGTAGAATCTCCCCCCAGAGACCCTTTATATCCAGCATGGTGTTTTTTTATGGCATACATTAGGGAGCCTAAACAGTATCAAGAAAGAAAAAATATAAAGTGTGAACAAACAGCAATGCTGAGTTGGAAAAATAGTCGGCGTGAAACTCCTGGCTTCATTTTACAGTCATCTTCCTGACCCTCCAATATTTAGGCATCATGTGAAATTTCTCTGAAATAATAATAGTGGACATTATTATTATTATTATTATTATTATTATTATTATTATTATTATTATTATTATTATTATTTCTATACCACCCTTCATCTGAGGATCCCAAAGGCAGTTTACATATAAAACCCCCCAAAATGCATGACATAAAAATGAACAAAAAAAAGCCCTCCATAGTTTAAAAGGCACCTGGTGAAAACATTCCTTCATAACCCTGCCCTGGGCTGATTAAACAATCTGTGATCCTTTAAATGTGTTTCTGTGTTGGGGTTTATTGTTTTTTGGTTTTTTTAGCTTCTTATTATGCATTTTGCATTCTCATTTTGCATTTTTTATGTTGAGAACCACCCTGTGACCTTCAGATGAAGCATACAAAGTTAAAATATAATAAACAATAGTAATAGAATCATAGAATTGTAGAGTTGTATAGTAGAACTGCCAACCTAGCAGTCTGAAAGCACGTCAAAGTGCAAGTAGATAAATAGGTACCGCTACAGCGGGAAGGTAAACGGCGTTTCCGTGCGCTGCTCTGGTTCGCCAGAAGCGGCTTTGTCATGCTGGCCACATGACCTGGAAGCTGTACGCCGGCTCCCTCGTCCAATAATGCGAGATGAGCGCACAACCCCAGAGTCGGTCACGACTGGACCTAATGGTCAGGGGTCTCTTTACCTTTACCTTTATAGTAGTGATTTGCTTCTTTACTGGAAGAAGCAACGTTCACCAGTGTGGAAGCAATGATTCTTCAACATCAACTTCGTTGGGCTGGTCATGTTGTGCGGATGCCTGATAATCGTCTTCCAAAGCAACTACTCTATTCCAAACTTAAAAATGGAAAGCGTAATGCTGGTGGTCAACAAAAGAGGTTTAAAGACTCTCTCAAGGCAAATCTAATAAAATGTAGTATAAACACCAACAATTGGGAAACACTGGTCTGCGAGTGCTCCAATTACCTTTACCAAAGGTGTCATGGACTTTCAATTGAGGTAGGTGGCCTTGTTGGTCTGATGCAGTCGAAATAAAAGAAAAATTGTCCAGTAACACCTTAGAGCAGTGTTTCTCAACCTTTTTTGGGCCACGGCACACTTGTTCCGTGAAAAAAATCACGAGGAACACCACCATTAAAAAATTAAAAAAATTAACTCTGTGCCGCCCTATATTATAATTATGACTGTAAGAAACACTTGCCAAATATTGCTTTCCGGCGGGTCAGCGCTGCTGAGTTCAAAAGATCCGGGTTTCTGATCCACCCCACCCGACCCCGCCGTCCCGTAAGCACCGCCCGCCTGGCCCAGCCTCTCGCCGCTTCCCCGCCCGCCCTCAGCCTAAAAAAGCAAAGCGGGGCAAAGTGTTGAGGGTAGCGCTGCATACCAGGTGGCGTCTCGGTCTGCCTCGCTGCTTTGAAACCGCGACTGCTCCTTCCCTGCGTTTTTCTCCTCTCTCTTTTTTCTCTTTTTCTTCCCCCCTCCTCCCCGCCTTCCTTCTTTCTTCCTCCCTTTTCCCTCCCTTCTCTTTCTCTCCCTTCTCTTTCCCGCCGCTCCCGGCGGCCACGTCAGTGCCAGGGAACCTCGGAAAGCACGACGGGCTTTCTCTCGGCTCTCACTTGCTCTGTGCCGTTAGAACGCCGGCTGGGTAAAGCGCGCGCGCCTCTTCAAAATGCCGTTGACGGCGCGCGGCAGTGGAGGTCGCCCGGCGACAGTGCGTGCGCACGCTTTCTCACGCAGAACGGCAGTTAGCCGCGTGCTCGAGAGAAGCCGGAGTGCACCCGGTGGACAAGGGGCGGAGCCTTGTTGGCCCATGGCCAGTTGCCCGGAGCCGTGGCAAAGGTGCAAAAGAGCCACATGCGGCTCCGGAGCCGCGGGTTGCCGACCCCTGGTCTGTGGAAACTAGAAGGGGCGAAGAAATAGGACGCCCAGGGAGGTGGAGTTTGCAGCTGCAAAATCGCCCTTCTCGTCGCCGCACATCACGGCACACCAGCCAGCCTGAGAAACGCTGCCTTAGAGACTAACTAAGTTTGTTCTGGGTATAAGCTTTCGTGTGCATGCACACTTCTTCAGATACCTTCAGATGAACGCTCCAATTGGAGAACAGCCTTTACCAAAGGTGTCATGGGTTTTGAAGACACTCAAACTCAGGAGAAAAGGGAGAAACCTGCTAAGAGGAAGGCACACTTGGCAAATCCACACCGTGACCAACTCCCGCCTGGACACCAATGTCCCCACTGTGGAAGGATGTGCGGATCCAGAATTGGCTTCCATAGTCACTTATGGACTTATTGTTGAAACCGTGTTCATGGAAGACAATCTTACTTGGCTACAAGTGATCGTCAAAGAAGAACAGGTGGCTAGATAGAAGTTCATAAAATTATGCCTTGCATGAAGAGATTGGAGAGAGAAAGGCATTCCTCCCTGTTTCATAAAACTAGAATTCATGGAAGTTTCCAATGAAGCTGAGACCTATGCAGAAAATCCTTTGGGCCCCAGGGTCTAGTTTGCATTGCTTGGAGATGAGCAGACCTGTATCTTTTCCACCACAAATGCCACCAGACACAGAACACGGGAGAAAAATCTGATATCTGGAACAGAATCTCGGCTCCTGAGTTGCTTTCTTTTTAAATCAAATATCCGGTTTCTTCCAGAACAATAACATAAATAAAACAAATCCCTGCCTGCTGTGCAGAGACAGGTTTAAAAATCCAGCAGGGGGCTCAGCAGGACCTCCGATGATCAGAAGGTTGGACACCAAATTCTGTTCTGCAGAACTGTGCGTCTCTCCCAGGGACGAAGGATGATTGCAGGGTTAATTTTGGAAAAAAAGGTTGTAGCAACATTTAATCAAGCTGCGGTGGGTAGGAAGTCGGGATGACAATTACTGTAACAGATAAATATCAGTAATAACATGGAAAAAATCAGCTTTCACCAACAAGATGCTTTAGACCAGGGTTTCCTGAAGAGGATGGTGGCTCCCCCTGGTGGGCAGCGGTATTACATGGGGGGCTCGAAGAGGCAAAGGGGCGACAGGGGGAGCTGGAAATGCAAGTCTGACAGACTCTGAACAGCTGGTACCACTGAACCAAGTTCCTCAGCTCTGTTGAATCAATTAAGCAAAATAGTTTTAATTGGGTTTTGAATAAATGTGCAATTAATTGTTACCGTTTTGAATTTTATTGTGTGATTATCTTCCTAAGTGGGTTGTGCAAACAGCAGTTCTGAATGTCGTTCTTTATAGGGTGGGTTACGGAGCATCGGGGATGTATTTGTGGAACTGAAATGGGAGTGCCCCTGCTAAAAGTTAAGAAAAACTGCTTTAGACCATAGCTCCTTGATGATGTTATGAGAATTATAATGTCTAAGATATAAAATAAATGTTCATAAATGTAGCAGGCAAACACATGCATCTATCTATCTATCTACAGTATCTATCTATGTGTGTGTGTATATATATATATATATATATATATATATATATATATATATATATATATGTTCCCACTGAGTGTGCGGATGTAACAGCCTTGCTCTGTAACCGCTGAACCGAATTGCAACAAATTACGACAAAGCGAACCTTGCCCACCAGGGAGGGATCTGGCATAATCCCCCCCCCAAAGCACACCTTTCATACCTAAAATAATGATTAAACACAAAAAGTGGCGCACAAATTAGACATCACCAGCAAAAGCTCTGAAGACTCCAGTAGCATCCAATAGAAAGGCAGATTGCACACTGTCACCAGCAAAAGCTCTGAAGGGCGGCACCAAATAATGATGTCATCAACCGAGCAACTGAAACCACCAAGGCGGCCATTACCAGACAACCCACAGAGACAACCCACTCCAAGGAATGGAGATACAGGGCAGAGGCCTCGGCTCGCATTTAAATACTAGCCCAAGTGAAGGCCGACAGACTAGACCTTGCCTCTACTTTAAAGCCTACAAACTAGGCCTCGGCTCTACTTTACAGCCCACAGACTAGGCCTCGACTCTACTTCACAGACTAGGCCTCGCCTCTACTTTACAGCCTAAAGACTAGGCCTCGGCTCCACTTTACAGACTAGGCCTCAGCTCTAGAGCCCTTTAAATACTATCCCGAATGGAGTCCTGGGTGGGGGGTGGGGGGTGGGGGGAGGAGGGGCCCAAATAGGTCATGGGCTGACGTAGGGTGGGAGGAGCCACAGGGTGGGGGGAGGGGGACGGGATATCTCATGGGTCGCTACAGGAATAAACACAGGAATGAGACACAACCACGGGGGGGGGGGAGGAAGAAGCACATAGTCCAGGGGGGAACAGACACATCCTCCCCCTTTCCTGGGAAACGTTGACCCTGAGCATAGCTCTCAAGTTTTCCCATTTCTCGTGAGGAAGCCTATTCAGCAAAAGGGAATTTCCCTTAAAAAAAGAGGAGAGCTTGACAGCTATGACCCTGAGTCAGGCACAGCAATGCGTCATGGATTGTCACAGGGTGGGGGCAGCCACAGGGATAACCCAGCAACTCGTGGGAGGGTCAACTAGTAGATATATAAACCACATGTCTGAAACAGTATAGGAAAACAGTCCTAAAGCCATTTTGACTCTTTCAGTGATCTCAAATACTCCTCTACAGTTTGGATGGAAATGGGGAAAGCCTCCCCATTGTCTCTGTGCTCACAAATCCTGCCTTAAGGGCACATTGGGTATGAATAGGGTGAGCCTGTGACCTGATTTCTGTTGTAGACCTGCCTCCTTCTGTGATGTATGTATGACTTTTTTGGGGGGTGGTCTTGAGCTACAGGGTGGCAATTTCAAAAGTCTATATAAGGGCTTGCACACCAATGTTCTGGGTTCCTTCTCTCTCCTGTGTGTGGTAAGTGAGCACCCTGTTGCAACAGTTGAATAAAGATCAGGCTCACTGGCCGCTCTGCTTCTCAATATTCTCTGGTTGGCCTCCCTTATTTTCTCCTACCGGGAGAGAACCCACTTAAGGACTCTATACGGGCTCTTGGATACCCCATAAGGGAAAAGGAGCAGTTTTTTTTTCCTTATAACAACGTCCACAACAGCTCAGAGATCTCAGAACTGGAAGAGCAAGAACCTTTTGCTAAATTAAACTGCAGAGGCCTTGCTGACACGCCATGTGGGTCCAAGTGGATCTTTGTTGATGCAAATCCGTTTCATTGTCTCCAAGCCGCATCTTGGAAAGCCATCGGCCATGCGAGGATCGTGGCAGCATGGAATAGCGTGGGAGCTCTGCTGACGGACTTCCAAAATGTCTCCCACGCTGGAAGGTAGGACTCGAACCCAGGGCTTCAAGTTACAAGAAAGGAGATTCCGAATAAACATGAGAGTTTCCTGACAGCAAGCGCTGTTCGACTGT
This sequence comes from Zootoca vivipara, assembly GCF_965207765.1. NCBI lineage: Eukaryota > Metazoa > Chordata > Lepidosauria > Squamata > Lacertidae > Zootoca > Zootoca vivipara. The sequence continues at coordinate 132,884,176 of NC_142582.1, read as the reverse complement.
GGAACGGACTCCGTCGGAAGCTGGTGGGCTCTCCTCCCTTGGAGGTTTTTAAGCAGTGGTCGGCTGGCAAACCTTCCAAGTGTCCCTATTTTCCAGAAACAGTCCCGGATTTACAGAAGCTGTCCTGGTTTCTGATTTGATCCTGGAATGTCCAGCTTTTCCTTAGGATGTCCTTATTTTCATTGGAGAAATGTTGGAGGGTATGGAGTTACGCGACCCCCGAGCCAAGGAGATAAGTAACTATACAACCTTTAGAAGACATCTGAAGGCAGCCTTGTAGAGCATGGGCAGGCAAACTAAGGCCCGGGGACAGGTCCAGCCAAATCGCCTTCTGAATCTGGCCCGCAGATGGTCCGGGAATCAGTATGTTTTTACATGAGTAGAATGTGTCCTTTTATTTAAAATGCATCTCTGGGTTATTTGTGGGGCATAGGAATTTGTTCACTCCCCCACCCAAAACAAAAATAGTCCGGCCCCCCCACAAGGTCTGAGGGACAGTGGACCGGCCCCCTGCTGAAAAAGTTTGCTGACCCCTGATGTAGAGGGAAGGTTTTTTTTTTAAAAAAAATGTTTCATGTTTTATTATATTTTTAATAATAATAATAATAATAATAATAATAATAATAATAATAATAATAATTTATTATTTACACCCCGTTCATCTGGCCGGGTTCCCCCAGCCACTCTGGGCGGCTTCCAACAAAACAGAAATTCTAAAATACAGAAATCCATCAAACATTAAAATACAGAAATCCATCAAACATTAAAAGCTTGCCTAAACAGGGTTGGAAGTGTTGGAAGTTGCTCAGAGTGGCTGCGGCAACCCAGTCACATGGGTGGGGCATAAATAATGAAATTATTATCCTTATTATGGAATAGGATGTCCCTATTTTTATCGGGGAAATGTTGGAGGGTATGGGATGGCCATCTATCATGGGTGCTTTAGCTGAGATTCCTGCACTGCAGGGGGTTAGACTAGATGACCCTGGGGGGTCCCTTCCAACTCTACAGTCCTGTGGTTCTACGATAGGCTGCCTTCTGGGAGAGTCGCTGCCCTGTTTCAAAGCCCCCCGGAGTCTCCTTCCTTCGCTGCCGTTCTGCGCTGAGCAGCTGACGATCTGACTTCGGAGCTGATCAAACGCCAGGATCCATAAAGCGCTCCAATGTTCCCACTTGGAAGGAAAGCTGACAGAACAGAACATCCCTAATAAATGGTGTGATCTTGAATGTTTTAATTTGATTTTTGATTTGCAAGTTAATATTTTTTGGGGGGGGCAGAATGAGGGAGAGCTCCCTGCCGACAAGGGGGGGGGGACGTTTACTCTGGAGGTGACAGGGGACACACACACAATTCAGCTGAAGAGTCCAGGGTTATACCAGGGGTCAGCAAACTTTTTCAGCCTTGGGCCGGTCTACTGTCCTTCAGACCATGGGCTGGACTATATTTTTTTGGGGGGGGGGAATGAACAAATTCCTATGCCCCACAAATAACCCAGGGATGCATTTTAAATAAAAGGACACATTCTACTCATGTAAAAACATGCTGATTCCCCGACCGTCTGCGGGCCGGATTGAGAAGGCGATTGGGCTGGATCTGGCCCCCGGGCCTTAGGTTGCCTACCCCTGGGTTATATGAATGCCAGAAGGGAGTGGGGAGAGGAGAGGATTATCAAGGGCTCCTGGCCAGCGATGCTTCTGAATACCAGTTGCTGGAAACCACAGGAGGAAGAAAGAGCTGTTTCTGTGCTGGGGCCGTGCTTGCTGGTTTCCCACAGGCTACTGTGGTTGGCTACTGTGGGAATAGCTGGCTAACAACAATAATAATAATTCAGTCATACCTTGGAAGTCAAATGCCTTGCAAGTCAAACTTTTGGGCTTCTGAACGATGCAAACCCAAACGTTCTTTGGAACCCGGACGTCTGATCCGGCTTCCGCAACTTCCGATTGGCTGCAGGAGCTTCCTGCAGCCAATCGGAAGCCGTGCTTTGGTTTCCAAACTTTTTGGAAGTCGAACGGACTTCGAGAATGGATTCCGTTCTACTTCCAGTGACCCAGAGTAAGATTTTAGGCTGTTTTCCACTGAGTTGCAATTGCTATTTGACCTGCCAAGAGTTGAGGAGGCCCATATGACATCTACAAGAAACCTAGCCTTTAGTGACATTGGCCCGGTCCTGTGGAACTCTCTGCCACTAGGGAGTCAGTGGGCACCTTCTGTGCCAATTGCTGAAAACACTTACATACTACCAAGCCTACGCAGGCAATTATGAATATATCTTTCCACAATGGTTAATTGAGGTATTTGTGGTTTTTTATTGTATGGCTTCTTCTTTTTTTAATGCAGTAAACAGCATATGTATATGGATGGCACAGCAGTATACAAATGTTTTTATGAATAATTAAAAATAAATTTCAATTCTGACATTCAGGTTTTGGAGTCGCGTTTTGACAACCGCACCTGCCCTATGAAATCTGGGTGTTTCCCGTTCTTGAGATTTCATTTAAGCTGTTAGAACAGATTGGAAATGACCATTTCCCCTCTTGCAGAGATCCAGAGCAGATGACAATAAGCAAATCATTGTAATGCAGACAAAAGATTCATGCTGTAAATTAACCAAGAGAGAAAGACGAGTGCAGCAGAACACAGAAATAGATTTTACTCAGAGGGGGGAAAACAACAGTCGGAGCTGGCAATTTTTGTCTTGCCAGGAGGCAAATGCGCACCTGAAAGTGATTACGTTTCAATCAAGTCTTTTGTTTCCATTAGCAGCTTCCTTTAGGGTCGCGCAGAAGTCTAGCAAAACCTGTCCGACACATTTCCCAATAAAAGGAACATTTTTTTGGGGGGGTAGGGGTGTGGAAGGCGAGCTCTCCTTTTTAATCTGCCTGAAAATGATGACTACAAGACGCGGAGATGTACTTTGTGCCCCAATACAGTGATATTCTGTTGTGACAAAAGACTTCAAGAGCTTCTTGCGGAAGAGAACAATTTCCTGGTAAGGGGGAAAGACAACAGCACGGGAACAAAATGCCTGCAGACCTTGAAAGCATCTTTCCCCCTTCATATAATCTTCAGAGGATGCCAACATGGTTGAAGAGCAACATCAAGGGAGTTATAAAAGACACTAAAGGGTCCTTTAAAAATGCAAGCCTTGCCCAAAGAAGAAGAAGAACTGTAGGCAATAAGGCGACCAGGAAAAACTCTTAACAAACAAGTGAAATCTTAGCAACCAAAGGATCATATTCCTCGAAAACACCAAAAGAAAATGGCTACTGAGAAAGAGAGAACTGCAGAGAAGCTCCATTCATTAGATGCTGAGGTTCCTGCAATGCCGGGGGTTGGACTAGATGGCCCCTGGGGTGCCCTTTCCAACTCTACAGTTCTATGACTCTTATTATTCTAGAAGCATCTGTCTTGCCTGAAGAGGTGATAGGTCAGACACCTGGGTCTGCCAGGAAGGTTTTCTGAAAAGCTGCCTCAGGTGGAGGGGCAAGGAGCACTAGAGAAATGGAAATTTTTGTAGAAAGTGATGCAATCTTGAACAACAAGAAACCTCGAAGGAAGCACCCCTAACTTCACTTATAGACTAGGAGTCAGAGTTCAAGAAGAGCTCTGCAGGATCAGACCACATCAAAGGCCCATCTAGACTAGGGGAGGGGAGCCAGGGTCCCGGCCCAGAATTCTGTAGGGGAGCAGAAGATTGGTAAAATAAACTATTGAACTATGCGGGGAAAATTATTTAATTTGAAACCCGAGAAAGAAAGGACTTTGAATTTTTTCTTTTCTTTTTTCTTTCTCTTTTAGGGGATAAATGTTTGCATATTTTTAAAGCTTTGTGTATAGATTCTCACATTAGGAAGACGTCTATATGTCACTTGTAACAAGATGAAGAAGATTTAAAATTGAAACAGTAAGAATGTAAGGTTTTAAGAATGTGCGCGAAAAAGTATTCAGTAATGAAACCATTGGGGGAGGGGAGGCAATCAAAACCATGGTTTAAAAAAATCTGGTGTAGATATTATTATTATTTTGTTTTATATGGAAATTTAATAAATTGTTATGCAAAAAAAGAATTCTGAAGGGGCGTAACCCTGCGCTCCCATGGCAGGCTCCCTCGCCGAGGTTGCATGGCTGCCACCTTCCAGAGCTGTGGGGCGGCAGGTCAAACCTGGGTTGGGAGTTTGGGTCTGTCATGGATTCTGCGATTCCTGTATTCCAGGGGGTTGGACTAGATGGTCCTTGGAAGTCCCTACGATTCTATGATTCTTTCAAGTCTTCCACAGCAGCCCTGAAAGGAGGCCAGCGTGCGCTGTGTTCTGGCAAAGCTGGCATCCATCAGGGGCCACATCTTATTTGTTTTAGAAACACGGGGACCTGCCTTCTACTAAATCAGACCAGAGGTCCATCTATCTCTGACTGGCACTGGTTCTCAAGGTTTTCAGACAGGGAGTGTCTCCCAGCTCTGCCTTTACATGCCATCGGGGTGTGAATCTGGAGCCTTTCTGCTCTGGTCAGACCTCACCTGGAGTACTGTGTCCAGTTCTGGGCACCACAGTTCAAGAAGGATACAGACAAGCTGGAACGTGTCCAGAAGAGGGCAACCAAAATGGTCAAAGGCCTGGAAACGATGCCTTATGAGGAACGGCTTAGGGAGCTGGGTATGTTTAGCCTGGAGAAGAGAAGGTTAAGGGGTGATATGATAGCCATGTTCCAATATATAAAAGGATGTCATATAGAGGAGGGAGAAAGGTTGTTTTCTGCTGCTCCAGAGAAGCGGACACGGAGCAATGGATTCAAACTACAAGAAAGAAGATTCCACCTAAACATTAGGAAGAACTTCCTGACAGTAAGAGCTGTTCGACAGTGGAATTTGCTGCCAAGGAGTGTGGTGGAGTCTCCTTCTTTGGAGGTCTTTAAGCAGAGGCTTGACAGCCATCTGTCAGGAATGCTTTGATGGTGTTTCCTGCTTGGCAGGGGGTTGGACTGGATGGCCCTTGTGGTCTTCTCCAACTCTATGATTCTATGAATCCATTTTCTCTGGAGGACTAGTCATCTTGGTTAGAAAAGACGCTCTTCAATTTCCATCAAGACAAATCGCCGAGCGCTGCATCCATCACGGCCAGGCAAATGCTACATTTGAGTGACTAATTAGGCATATTTCTCTCCTAGATAGGGCTTGTCCATTACTCGGAACTGAGCATCGCTTCAGATGAATTATGGGCAATTCTCTGGTCATGCCCATCATTCTTTGTGCTTATTCAGGCTAATGTATTCTTAGAAGACCAACGTTGCTTTTGGTTTCTTCTCCTGACCTCCTTTCCATCTTCACTTCGACAGACATCTAAATTAGGCTCATCCGTTTTGCTAATGGGCCGATCTTTGCTTGGTTTTAATTTTGATTCACAGAAGGTGCAAAATCCGGCACATTAGGCTGATCCTGCAGTCGGGGCTTCATCAAATGGAAGAAGCTCTTACTGGGACAGCAGCTCTGTTCCTCAAAAGGCCCACTTTGAACAATTCATTAAAGATGGATTTCAGTTGGACCTTGTGCCTCCTAGACCTGATGGAGGCTGAAATATACTCGGAGTCGAGAGTGAATTTCACTCTCTAGTCATCAAGGAGAAGAAGAATGCCCTTTTCCCAAAACCATCTGCTTATATACATTATTTACACAATGGGCTTTGCGTAATTGGCTACTTCAGGGCTACACCTGTGGGCCAATCAGTTTGTGGATTGGCTTCTGCCAGCAGCCTGATTGGCTGCTCCTGCAGGCCAATCAGGTTGCAGATTCACTTCCACCTGGAGTTGGATTGGGTGGCTCCTGCGGACCAATCAGACTGCTGATTCTGGATCCTATTGTTCTATGATTCAGCTTAGTACATAACAGAGGCTCTGCACTTTCTCCATGTTGGAGGCAGCAATGCTTCTTGCCTCCAGTTGCTGGAAACCACAGAAGGAGAGAGGGCTCTTGTGCTTGGATCCTGCTTGCAGGTTTCCCTTGGAGGCATCTATCTAGATGGCCACTGTAAGAACACGATGCTGGACTAGATGGACCATTGACCTGATCCTGTGGGATATAATCCACTGGGAGCAGTCAAATACCACATTCCTGGTCTTGCCAGAGTGGACATGCAAGGGAATGTTTGGTCCAGCCAGTCAAAACTTCCTGTTCCTCCTGGCCTGGAGCATCCTTCCTCGCATGTGACTAGTGGGTGGGAGTGACCTGGTAAAAGGCCAAGGCATGCTGCTACTCTCCCTCTTTTCCCATCTTCCTTTCGTCCTGCAAACTTCCCGGACGCTAACTGCAGTTATTAGCAAAATAAAAAAATTCCTTCAGTAGCACCTTAAAGAGCAACTAGGTTTTTATTTTGGTATGAGCTTTTGTGTGCATGCACACTTCTTCAGATACATTTGAAACAGAAGAGTCAGACCCTTATGTACCGTGTTTCTCCGAAAATAAGACACGTCTTATATTTATTTTTCCTCCAAAAAAACACACCACGGCTTATTTTCAGGGGATGTCTTTGCTGCCTTTGCCTTGCTGACTTTGCCGCGCACTGTTGCCTTTGCCGGCTCTCGCTGGGTCGGGGCTCGGCCCAGCACGCTGCTGCCTTTGCCGGCTCCCGTTCACCCGGAGCTCGGCGCAGCACAGCTGCTGCGTTTACCGGCTCTTGCTGGGCTTTGGCGGCTCCCGCGGGGCTGGAGCGCGGCGCTGCTGGGTTTGCCGGCTCCCGTTCACTCAGAGCTCGGCGCAGCACAGCTGCTGCGTTTACCGGCTCTTTCTGGGTTGGAGCTCGGCGCGGAGCGCACTGTGGGCTTTGGCGGCTCCCGCGGGGCTGGAGCGCGGCGCTGCTGGGTTTGCCGGCTCCCGAAGGGTCAGGGATCGGCGCAGCGCCGCTGTTGGCGGCTCCCGCGGGGCTAGAGCGCGGCGCTGCTGTGCTTGCCGGCTCCCGTTCACTCGTTTACCGGCTCTTACTGGGCTGGAGCTGGGTCAGGGCCCTGCTAGGGTAGTCTGAGGCTCTGCACAGCACGTGCTGCAGCTTCTCCCGGCTCCCGGTCCTTTTGCGCTCCACGTGGGCATCCGCTTCCGGCTAGGACAGGAATCTTCCTTTTCCTGTTCCTACGGAAGCGCCATTCAGCATGGTACGGTAGGTACCGGTCCCCCCCCAAACACGTCTTATTTTTGGGGGATGTCTTATATTTTTTGGGCTTTAAAAGATTGTGCCATGGCTTATTTTAGAGACATGTCTTATTTTAGGAGAAACACGGTATATACAGAGGGGGGTAGGGGTGGGTGGGAATGGGTGATGGGCTGATGGGAGTGGTAAACCTGTAGATGGCTGTTAACGACTGCTGATGACTGCAATTGGTCCTGCGGGGGGAAAGCAAGGGCTGAGGCGCTAAAGAAAGCTTGATCATGCATAATGAGATAAGAATCCAATGTCTTTATTCATCCCAGGTGGCTCCATGGTTTTAAGCTTATCTTATCTTATCCCTCTATGTATACATAAGGGTCTGACTCTTCTGTTTCAAATGTATCTGAAGAAGTGTGCATGCACATGAAAGCTCATACCAAAATAAAAACTTAGTTGGTCTTTAAGGTGCTACTGAAGAAATTTTTTTATTTTGCTTCGACTCAGACCAACACGGCTACCTACCTGCAGTCATTAGGTCAACCCACATATGGGGTAAACCTGTTTGTATATGCTTGTAAGTTTAAGCCTTAAGCCTGCCTTCAGAGATCACACTCTGCTCTGCCTGATCGTGAGTAAACTTCCTTTTTATTGCTCATGAGTAAGACTGTGGTGTCTTTATTCTTTTAGGAGGGATTCAAGGGGTCTTACCAGGAAAATATTAGAACACATTTCAATCAAGCCAGACGGAATTGCATATTGTCTTAAGAAACTCACACGAGTTTGCAACCAATTTTCGGCTGTGTAAAGGGAATGCACTCTGCTAAGTAAAGAAACTTGCTAGCACAAGTTAGGAAGGATATTAGTAGACAACATATCCTCTTCTGCCACCCTGAACATTCCCACAGATCCAACAGGCTCTTCTTATCATTGACGTCCACATCCCTGCCAAGCTGATTTTCAAATGGGCAGTGTAATTTGTGAGTTTGGTTCTCCACCCAAAGTCACCTTCCAGTCTGCCATCGTGAATAAAAATAGCTCCCAGCATTCAAACATTGATGGAGACTCCTCCTTCCACCTCAGGAACCGTCACGACGAGTTTGGCAATGGTGTCTCTAGAGGTGATCGAACCTATGCCAAAGAATGGGCCCAGTCACACTAAAGTGATGTTGTGGTCCGCCATCTTGGTTTAAAATGGCTTACACCCAAATGGTGATGAAAACTGGCACCCCCACTTTGGAAATCCTAGTGTCAAGTTTGGAGACAATATCTTGAGAGGTGGGCAAGCCCATAGTGAACAAATGGAGAAACCGACAAATGGACAAACTGTTTCCCAAAATATATAGCCGATCAACATCCTATTTGACTAATGGGTTCAAACACCTTCCACCTCGATGAAGTCAAGAAGACTTCAGGACACCATTTGTTACTTATTCCAAGGTAAAAGCAGCTAAGTCAAGTTTATGGTTTGCACTTCTGCAGAATCCTGGAACTGTACAGAGTTGGAAGGGACCCCAAGAGTCATCTAGTCCCACCCCTGCAATACACCAGCCTTTTAACAGGGCTTCCTTTAAATGTTGTGAGCCAGGTTAGAACCTCCTGAATTATTTCGCTTGCTCTTTTCTGAAGCGGTTTTTTTTAAAAAAATAAATAAATATGATAATCTGACTTGCAAGAGAAGGGGAAAGTACTTAGTGAAATAAATCACCAGAAAATAAAGCAATAGTGATTTTGAGTTAGTTTTAACTAAGGCACGTCGAAAGAAAGATCGTCAGAGGAATAGTGAATTTTGCATCATACTGCATTTAGTATTTGATGGCCTGGTAACTTTTTAATAGTCCTGAACGAGCATTTAATTTAGATTTAATAAGGCAGCTAGTCTATTGCAATTAAATATCAATTGATTGCTTTTTTACAATAAAAAACCGCTTTCTGAGGTTTAATATTTCAGATAAACCTGAGTTGGTGTGTAATTAAAGCACAGGAGGAAAAAAATGAAATGAGATGGCGAGGATACGGGGCTGGCAAAGACGACAGATTGAATTGTCAGATATCCTGGGGAAAGCGTCGAAATGAGATGCTTAAACAGTGCAGGTAATTTCAAAGATGGAGGCTGAATGCCGGCTGTTTGCTGATAGGCTTCAATATTTGCAAGAATGGTTAGTGCTGGGGGGGGGGTTAAATCATGGCAGTGGTTTTTTTTGGGAGGGGAGTATTTAAAGAGATAAGAATTTAAAGAGATAAGTATTTAAAGAGATAAACTAATACATTTCCAAGTAGGGTTAGAAAAATAAACAGCAGTCAAAAACAGAATGGGAAATGTATAGCGTAAATTGGGCTGTATATTAAAAGGAGATGTGTGTGTGGGGGGGGGGAAGAGAATAAATAAGGAACCATGGAGGGGTGGAGGGGGAAGTCTTCTGATAGGAGATTAAAAAATGAACATGTAAGATGTGTATTTTTTTTCTCTCTCTCAATTTTTTTATTGGTTTTCTTTTCTTCTTACCATAAGGAATATTGATTCCACAAGCAACATCAAAAATACGTCACCCCCCCAATTCCCCATGTATATATTTATCCTTTCATCACTATCTCTAATGAGATTCTTAAAATCTAACGACTCCTTATGTACACCAAATTCTTCTGCATTTCCATATCTCCTATTAACCCATTATTATATCCTAAACTATCCAAGTTTCTGGTATTTGCAAGCGTTTAGCCCAAACCTGCTAATTTTTCGACTTGTTTACAATGTTTTTTGCACATATACAATAAATGTTTCCCACTCTCTTTTTTAAAAAAACTTCTCATTATCGCAGTCTCTGAGCTTTGCTGTTCGTTCTGCCATCTCTGCATAGTCCACAAGTTTAATCTGCCATTCTTCTTTCGTCGGCATCGTTTCTGCCTTCCATCTTTGAGCTAACAGGGTAAGATGTGTGTATACACAGCCTGTGAAAATGTGTAAATAAAAATGAAGAAGAAAAAAAGAAAAGGGTCGACGAGATCGTATGTGAAGCCTTTTCCGTGAGAGGGATGGGGGAAGTGTCACCTTCTTCTGCTCCGATTAAGAACAGAGGAACATAATGTTATGAGTTTCTTTGGGGGGGGGGTGTAGGCTGATGCCTGGGCCCCTCCTAATGAGGTAATTACATACAGAATTAGGGACGCGGTTGGCGCTGTGGTCTAAACCACTGAGCCTCTTGGGCTTGCCGATTAGAAGGTTGGCGGTTCGAATCCCCGCAATAGGGTGAGCTCCCGTTGCTCGGTCCCTGCTCCTGCCCACCTAGCAGTTCGAAAGCACCCCCAAAAGTGCAAGTAGATAAATAGGTACCGCTGCGGCAGGAAGGTAAACGGCGTTTCCGTGCGCTGCTCTGGTACTCGTCATGGCGTCCCGTTGCGCCAGAAGCAGTTTAGTCATGCTGGCCACATGACTGTCTGTGGACAAAACACCGGCTCCCTCAGCCTGGAAGTGTGATGAGCGCCGCAACCCCATAGTCTCCTTTACCTTTATACAGCATTATAGAATCTGAGAGTTGGAAGGGACCCCCTGGGGCATCTAGTCCAGGAATCTCACCTAAAACATCCATGACAAGTAGCATAGTCAGGAATTTTATTAAGGCTGGCAGGTCTTTTGTTGGAGCAAAACTGATGTGATTGGTCAGTTAGTTAAGTATTTCAATAGTTTTTACTTGATCTGGACGGGGGAAGCTGCCCCCACCTGTCCCTCCTTGGCTACGCCCCTGGTCCAACCTCTGCTTAAATATCTCCAAGGAAGGAGACTCCACCATCTTTCCGAGGGAGACAGTTGCACTGTCGAACAGCTCTCACGGTCAGAACATTTCCCCTCAAAATGGGGCGTTTTGAGGTCAGAAGGGGCAGGTGGCCAGGGGGTTGGAGGAATGCCCAACCACATTCCCATCCACTTCGTAACAATAAATTAGGCTTAATCCTGCACCCTCTGAAAGCATATAGGAATTTTAAAGGGCCCAAAGAAACGTCAGAAAAAGTGAAGCCTCTTTCAGAGGCGAATGAAACGTTTGCGATATCGGAGGGCGAGTCTCGGCAAAGGCCTTTTCCCATGTGCCTTTTTAGTCTGCTTTTATTGGGCGCCTCTTCCATCGGCTCAGAATTCCTGCTCTTCAAGCAGAATATGGTAAAAAGAAAGCTGACAAGCTTTTTTGGTGCGAAATGCGTCCTGCTTCAAGCATGGTGCCCCCTCGCCTCGGAATAAAAGCATCCCCGAGAGGCGAAAATAAATAGCTTTTATTGTCATTGTGGCTGGCTTGGGGCAAGATTTACAGTTTTCTTGGTGCCGCTGGATGAAATAACTAATGCCTTCAAAGCACAAATTTATTGGAGAGATGCTGGTCGACTGTCAGGTTGGGCTGGATAAATGGCAGCAAACAGTTGCTTCCCATCAGAGATCCGTCTTCTGACATTGAGCACATCAGTGTCTCCTTGGCAACGGAGGTCTCCCAAGCACAGCAGGCAAACAGATGGACCTTGATGGCCCAACTCCTTTTCTGGACAGGAGGGAAGTCCTTTGTGCAATGCCGAGGCAGAGCTGAGCCATTGAGGCCAGTAGCCACCAATAACCCTCTTCTCCATGAATTTGTCTCATTTTCTTTTAAAACTGCCCAAGCTGGTGGCTGTGCCTCCTGTGGGAGGGAGTTCCATAGTCCGTGGTGTGAAGCAGGATTTCTTTTATCCATCCTGAATCTTCCAACTTTCAGCTTCTTGCTGGGTCAGACGCTAGACCATGGGTAGACAAACTAAAGCCCGGGGGCCGGATCTGGCCCAATCGCTTTCTCAATCCGGCCCTTGGACAGTCCAGGAATCAGTGTGTTTTTACATAAGTAGAATGTGTGCTTTCATTTAAAATGCATCTCTGGGTTATTTGTGGGGCATAGGAATAAGTTCATTTTTTTCTTCTTCAAAATATAGTCCGCCCCCCCACAAGGTCTGAGGGACAGTGGACTGGCCCCCTGCTAAAAATGTTTGCTGACCCCCGCGCTAAACTATTCCTAAACCCATCCTTATATTCATTTCCCAAACCCACCCCAAATTCCCAACTCTATGGACATACTCAGATTTAAAATACTAGTATTGATTGTGTCAAATCACCTTTCACACTGTTGTGTTAATATTTATCAAGGGCTTAAAGGTTTGGTTTTCCAAATAGGTTTCCCAGTATCAAACCTTGCCTTAAAAACAAAAACAAAAACCAGTAGTCACTGTTTGGTGCTCCACAAATCAATTTCTCTTTGAGATGATATTTTGAAATCATGTACAAAACACCACTGATCCAGATAATTCGAATGTTTCATGGGCTATCCAATTGCTTTTTAAATTTGTGCTCTCAAAAGCCAAATTTTCCAAAGAAAATTGGGTTTCTATCCTATAGCAAGGTTTACCAAACTTGGGGACAGAGAGTGGTCATTACCTAAATCTGGTGGACTCTAGTTCCCCCGTGGAACAAGTTGAAAATGAACCATGTACCACAGAATTTCCATCTCATCTGATAATAATAATAATAATAATTTATTATTTATACCCCGCCCATCTGGCTGGGTTCCCCCAGCCACTCTGGGCGGCTTCCAACAAAACATTAAAATACAGAAATCAAACATTAAAAGCTTCCCTAAACAGGGCTGCCTTGAGATGCCTTCTAAAGGTCTGGTAATTGTTGTTTTCTTTGACCTTTGGTGGGTGCCACTACCGAGAAGGCCCTCTGCCTTCTGATTGAGCAAACGTCATCCTTTTTTCTCCGCCAAATCTTATGTGAATGTTTCCCTATACAGTAGCTGACCTTTCATCACTGCTTTTCAATCTCGAAAATGTAGCCTTGTAACTTCTCAACGTTTCCTTTGAAAAGAGGCGCAAATCAATGGGAGCTCACAGCTTTGGCATCCATTCCAATGTCAAGGGTGTGCAGGGACAAAGCAGCTGATGTGTAGAACATACAGACCTGGGTTTTTTTTTAATGCTTGTCAGAATTTAGGTTCTCATATAACATGAGTAGTTAATTAAAGGGGGGGAATCCCACCCCTTGAAAAATACCTGTAGGCAAATCTTATGAAAGGAGGTAGAATATAAAGTCAAGAAACAGGCAGGATCAGACTCTCTCTCTTTCTCTGTAGTTCATCGGCTTCATTCTTTGCAACTGAGATAAGAATGTAAGAAAAAATGGAGATTCTGCTGGATCGGGCCAAAGGCCGACTAGCCTCCTGTTCTCACAGTGGCCAACCAGACAAGCCAATAGGAAACCAGCAAGCAGGATTCGAATGCAAGAGCAACTCCCCCCCCCCCGGTGGTTTCCAGCAACTGGGATTCTGAAGTATGACTGCCTCCAACTGGAGACCCTCCCAGTGTCCCTAGTTTCCAGAGACAGGATTTACAGAGGCTATCCCGATTACTGATTTGATCCTGGAATGTCCTGATTTTCCTTATTGTTGTTTAGTCATTTACCGTAGTCATGTCCGACTCATCGTGACCCCATGGACCAGAGCACGCCAGGCACTCCTGTCTTGCACTGCCTCCCGCAGTTTGGTCAAACTCATGTTCGTAGCTTCAAGAACACTGTCCAACCATCTCATCCTCTGTCGTTCCCTTCTCCTTGTGTCCTCCATCTTTCCCAACATCAGGGTCTTTTCCAGGGAGTCTTCTCTTCTCATGAGGTGGCCAAAGTACCGCAGCCTCAGCTTCAGGATCTGTCCTTCCAGTGAGCTATGGCCATAAATTACCATATAGCATTTATTCAACACAAAAAAAACAGTGACAATTTGTTGTTGACAAAGCTAGACATATAAAGGGCCCCATTCGCTTCAGTAGCTGAGGGCCTCATCAAACCTAAATCCGGCCCTGGACCTGACCAGGGGTGGGCATGTTGCACAAAGGTAAGGTTGGGGTAAGGATGGGGTAAGGAAGGACATGTTTTCTAGGAGACAATGCATGCTGACTGGAGAATGAGCCTACAGCCCAGAAAATGCACAGAGTTCAGTCAAGATATGCATATTCTCCAAGGCCTCTTGAGACTGTGCACACTGACTGGGAAATGTGCACAATTCCCTGTTCACAGATGGTGTGCAGATTCTCCACGAGGCCTGGTAAATGTGCACAATGGCCAGTTGTTATTTGTTTGTTTGTTTATGTTGCATGTATACCCCGCTTTCGTCTCCAAGGAGCTCAAGGTGACGTACCATCTCTCATCTAATCCCCACAACAACCCTGTGAGGTAGGTTTGGCAGAGAGGCAATGAGTGGCCCAAGGTCACACCCTGTCAGCTTCGTGTCTGAGCAAGGGATTCAAACGCTGATCTATCAGGTCCTTGTCCAACCCTCCAATCTCTACACCTTGCTGCCTCGTATGCACATTAGCCACTCAACATTGCCCTTGACATATATAAAATATCTATCTTGCATGCCTTGCAGCGCTTTGTAAACAATAAGATTATGATGGTGATGAAGTGTTTGGACTACAGGGTTTTGACAAGTTTCATCAGACACTTCCAGCGAAATGTGTGTCAATGTCTGGGGATCAAATATCTACCTTGCATATGAAGTTTCATGTTGATCAAAGCAATAGTTGTAAAGATATGCATTTTTAAAAACCCAAATTATACCCCGAAGCCCAAATTCCTCTCCACTTCCAGTTGTACGTAACTTTGCAGACAAAAACTAATTATCTCTTCTGTGTGCAACAAGAGTCCTGCACAACAAATTTTGTTCCAATCCATTAACTTGTTCTTGGGTTGGCATGGCCACAACCTTTGCACATAAAGATACACACCCACCCCACATGACTGGTTTTGCTTTGAATCCCCCCCACCTACAGAAAAATGTTGAACCCATTTACGCTTTACAGAATCACCCAGAATAACCAACCATTCAACAAGAAATCAATAGTTTGATTGCAGCATTTCGTGCACCTGGAATTACATAACAGGTTCTCAGCGAGATCGTGATTCTGTCATTTGCCACGATGATTTTTTTTTCCTGCTGCATTTACAATTAAGAAGATTCTTCCGAAGATGTAATTATGAGCAAGAGATTGCTGAGATCAAAGAGGCAAAAGCCCACGGTCAGCTCCAGCAGAATGGAGCTCTGTTTCAGACCACACGCCCTAAATCAAGGCTATTATTTGCCCAGATATTTTAGCAGACATTTCCACTGAACGTAACAAGGGAAGAAGAAGACAAACATACCCAAATCCCTCAGCCACCCCTCATGAGTGCCTTAGAAGACTGCAATGGAATTTTCCACTCTTAAACCATTTCACCAAAACACAATTCCCATTTCAGTGTCAATTAAACAATTAAACTTAACAAAGGCTAGCTATGGCTGCTTCCTTCACAGCTGCATACCCACAAACATTTCTCCGATGAAAATAGGGATGTCCTATTCCATTATTAAGATGCATCTTAAAAAGCAGAGACATCACCTTGCCGACAAAGGTCCGTATAATTAAAGCTATGGTTTTCCCAGTAGTGATGTATGGAAGTGAGAGCTGGACCATAAAGAAGGCTGATCGCCGAAGAATTGATGCTTTTGAATTATGGTGCTGGAGGAGACTCTTGAGAATCCCATGGACTGCGAGAAGATCTAACCTCTCCATTCTGAAGGAAATCAGCCCTGAGTGTTCCTCCGCATCTTTCCACCTTTCAATTAGTTCCACGTTCTCTATAGATCGAGGGTTTATACAGTCCAAATGGATAAATGTATCCTTCCTGCTGCCACTTTGTTGCACTGTAATGGCAGCTGGTCGCGGCTTCCCGGGAGCCGTTCCCGAGTTACAGGGAGGTTTTCCCTCCTCCCTTCATTGTTTGCAGATCCACAATAACTGCTCAGTCCTCTTTCCCTTGGTTCTGCTACCAAGGGAAGAGCTTTTAGGTCCGCTTAAAGGGGGTATTTCGTTGTTTTATCTTATTCTTTCCGCTAAAGGCAAATTAGCTGTCTCCTGGTTCTTTCGTTACAGGGGGGGGGGGGAGCGACCTCTGTTCCCTTTTTATTACTCCCCTTCCTGGCCAAATCCGATCCTTTTCAAATCCAAAATTTGTACTCACGGCCCGATTCGTGTTTTGGAGGTATCTGACGCTGCAAAAGCCGTCGGCTTGGGGCTTCACAACATTGAGGTAGCGAATGGATCCAAGGCTCCGTCCCGGTCTATCTGCTCTTGGAGCTCTGAAAAAAGAGCTTGCCGGGCATCAACCGGGACTTCACGAAGCACTGCCAGATCTCCACGTTCCCAGAACGCCCAATCTGGGGGGTTTCAGGGTGGCCGCGACGCCCGAGCGGCTCACCCCTTCCTCAGCGGCGCTAGGGACCTCGGAGTCCAAGGAATCTCGCGCCGATCGGTGATGGCGCCAGACCGGATGTCAAAATTGATGCTTTTGAATTATGGTGCTGGAGGAGACTCTTGAGTGCCATGGACAAAGAAGATCAAGCCTATCCATTCTGAAGGAAATCAGTTTCCAGAGTTTCCAGAGACACGATTTACAGAGGCTGTCCCGATTTCTGATTTCATCCTGGAATGTCCTGCTTTTCCTTGTTGTTGTTGTTTAGCCGTTTAGTCATGTCCGACTCTTCGTGACCCCATGGACCAGAGCACGCCAGGCACTCCTGTCTTCCACTGCCTCCCACAGTTTGGTCAGACTCATGTTGGTAGCTTCAAGAACACTGTCCAACCATCTCGTCCTCTGTCATCCCCTTCTCCTTGTGCCCTCAATCTTTCCCAACATCAGGGTCTTTTCCAAGGATTCTTCTCTTCTCATGAGGTGGCCAAAGTATTGGAGCCCTCCTTGTGCCCTCCATCTTTCCCTTAAGATATCTAAAGCCATTTGCACATAACAAATAGGAGCCTACACAACACAAAACACTGTTGCTGTATGTAGCTTTTATTTCATTTGTTTTTTATCTTATATTTTGGAAATGTACAGTCAGTTTTTCCCCTTTTAATTTTTTTGGGGGCCCCCAAGAGAGTGGGGCCCTAAGCTATAGCTTGTTTAGCTTATATGTTAATCTGGCACTGGTCAAGTCCCTTCCTTCCCATGTTTTTGGAAACATTGTGTGGACCTCTCCAAAGTGTCGGACACATTTACCTCTCGTATGATCTCAGGAGTTTCATAGAATCAAAGAACTGCAGTGTTGGAAGGGGGACCCAAGGGTCATGAGGTCCAACCTCCTGCAAAGCAGGAAGCACAACTAAAGAAGCTCTGAGAGCAAAGCTTGCCTCTGGCCCCTATGGCTGCCTCAGCTATTGCAATTCCTTCCAGCAGCACCTTAGAGACCAACTAAGTTTGTCATTGGTAGGAGCTTTCGTGTGCATGCACACTTCTTGTTAGGGTGCCAGCAAGTCGGCACACTGAAGAGCAGCAGACAGGGTCGGATAAAGCCAAGGTCAACAGTCTGGTCAGGAGCCAGTCGAAGTCAGGCAGTTACATGGGGGTCAAGAGTAGCCAAGGTCAGTTCAAGCCAGAAGTCCAAAAGCCGGGGTCAGGAAACCGAGATCAGAATCACAGGAACCAAGGACAAGATGAGCAGGGCAACTGAGCACTTCAGTACAATGCTGCGGACGCTGCAGAGAGGCCAGCCGGCCTCTCTTAAGTAGCCTGTTCCCTCCCCCACTTTTTATGAGCTGCAGCTGTTTCTAATTGCAACCGACGTTTTTCAGCTCGGCGTTCCTTGCTGAGAAGGGAGGAGGGGAGGGGACCGTCCGATCCCCTGCCTGACTGGGGCCTGCTTCTGGCTCGACTTGTTGCTGCAGTTCTGATCTTCCCTCCTCCCAGTCAGATTCCTCTTCTTCCGAGGAGTGTTGCCACCAGTCTTCTCCAGGTGTGAATTCCTCAGATTCCTCTGTGGGGGCTTGCCACTCCTCCTCCTCATCTGTCTCGACCCTGACACTTCTTCAGATACCATCTTCAGCTATTGCAGTTGGAGATGGCCAGTCAGCTGATCAGGGCCCCACCCTCTTTGGTGAGACGGGAGAAGAAGGCAAGGAGCAGGTCTTGAAGGACTCACAGCTAAGATGAGCGAAACTCACCCATGACAACATCAAATGTCCCCCCTGTTCCTCCTACTGAACTCTCTGCCAGCTGGGGCCAAATGAGTGATATTATTGCTGTTGAACATACTCCCCTTTGGAGATCAACTGCAGAGATGCTGAAAGTCTCCAACTTCTCCCAAAGGCCAAGATAAACACAGGCAAGGCTTGCAGGATGGCAATTTTTCCTTCTGTCAGAAACAACAAAGCAGCTGTTTATTATACTCAATTCTCCCTCTGGTTGCCTGGGGGGGGGGAGGAATAATGACCCCAGAATACTGTTTACTCTGCACAGCAGATTTGTAGCAGGGCTTTGATGTTTGGGCTGATGCAAATTGCTTGGCATCTTGTTTCTATCCGTGGTTACAGGGCCAGGGTGAAGTGGGCTCTGTTTACGAGAATCAGTTGGGATCAAGATATAGCAGGCAGTGTTTTGTGGCCCTGGGGACAAACTGTTTGCAATGTGACAGCCATCGTGGAGGAATGATCTTCCTATTCCTCCCAGTGCTGCTGTACGGCTTGGATTCCCCCATCTTATTTTGTAATGCTCTGGTTTTTTTTATGTTGTGATTTTGTGTTGTGAACTTCCATGAGATCTACGGGTATAGGGAGGCATACAAATTAAATTAAATAAAAAAATAATGTATAGCAGCAAAAAAACTCCAGTGCAATTATAGGCTCCATCAACAGAAGTTTAGTATCCACATCAATGGAAGTAACTATCACTTCATCTCACCTTGGTTAGACCCCAGCAGAGGTCCTGGGTCTCTTTCTCAGCATCCCAGTTTAAGAAGGATATTGGCAAGCTAGAAGGTATGTATAAGAAGGCAACCAAAATGATCACGGGTCTGGAAAAAAAGCCTTATGAGGAAGGGTTGAGGGAGTTGGGCATGTTCAGCTTTGGGAAAAAAAGATGACCGAGACGTGATGTGATAGCCTTCTTCAAATACAAGCAGGGCTGTTATGTGGAAGATGGAGCAAGCTTGTTTTCTGCTGCTCCAGTGAGGAGGACCCCAAAGAATGGATTCAAATGACAAGAAAGGAAATTCTGTCTAAATATTAGGAAGAACTTTCTGATGGCCAGAGCTTTCCAAACACAGAGGTTTCCAAACACAGGTTGGATGGACATCTGTCAGGAATTCTTTAGGTTTGATTACTCCATTGCAGAAGATTGGACTAGATGGCCTTTGAGGGCACCTTCCGGCTCTTCAATTCTGTGATTCCAGGACGAGGCAAGCAGCCACCATAAGCAAGGAGCACTGAAGCATCTGAGGATCTGTGAGAGCCAGCATGCAGAAGGAGGAGCTGTTTACCTCTTCTTGGAGAATCAGTGACCCTTGAAACAATTGTTTTTCCGTCCTTCTTAGGGCTGACACATGGAAGGCCTCAACCTTCTAGAAGTGCAGTGAGTCTTCTGCTCTCAGTTGGCTCAGACTCATCGCGGTCTCTCTTTCTGGGCATTGGGAAGTGATGGTGGAGGAAAGGAACCAAGTGTGTGACGGATCTGGGCTTGTCAGCGCTGCAGCCTCTGGTTTCGATCCCTTATTTAATGGCATTTATAGTATGCCTTCCTAGCAAGGGGCTGAAGGCAACATGCATGGCTCTTTCCATCATTTTATCTTTGACTAGCTGACCCTGCCACACGTTGCTGTGGGTAATCCCTGTGACTGCCCCCACCCTGTGCCGATCCATGACGTATCCTGCCCCCTCCTCCCCCCACCCTCCAGCTTATCCCTTTGATTTCCCCCACCCTGTGCCGACCCATGATGTATCACACCCCCTCTTCCCCCTACACCCCGGCTCATCCCTGTGACTGCCCTGTCCTCCCCCCAACCCCCACCCAGGCGAGTCAGTACCTTCATTCAGACTAGTCTGTAAAGACTTCGGCCCAGGGGCGTACCCAGGATCAAAAGTGGGGGGGGGCCAAGCCATGGTCATTCAGGTTGTGACATTTCAGCACGGAAAGGGCGAGTGAAACCAAAATTTTGAGAAAATTATATATAATTATAGCAGTGCTTTATTACGGTAGTTATTACAATTATTTGCTTGAATACAATTATTTGCTGTTTTGTAACCTCTTCTGGATTCTTTTTCCCAGCATGCACTTTTGAGTGAGTTGTGTGTTCTGAAACACGGGGTTTTGGGGGTTTTATGTGGCCCAGCTGTTACATCTGTCCACGCACAGTGTCTTATTTTAATCTCATATTTGCATGTGGCGTGTCAAAATTTCAACGCATTCGGTCAAGCAGTTTTGTAGATCATTCAAGCCGAACGAACGAACGGACACATTATATATATATATATATATATATATATATATATATATATATATATATATATATATATATAGAACAGGCATCCCCAAACTGCGGCACTCCAGATGTTTTGGCCTACAACTCCCATGATCCCTAGCTAACAGGAATAGTGGTCAGGGATGATGGGAATTGTAGTCCAAAACATCTGGAGGGCCGAAGTTTGGGGATGCCTGGTATAGAAAATAGTAGACTTCAACGGTATGGAAAAGATCCCAGGTACCGTCCTTGGCATCTCCAGTTAAAAAAAAGGGAACAGGTAGCAGGTGATGCAGCAGGTGACAGGAAAATACTGTCTTTGCCTGAGACCCTGGGGAGGTGCTACCAGTCAGAGCAGGTAATGCTAGGGCAGACAGAAAAATAGCCTTATCTGATATATGGAAGATGGAGCAAGCTTGCTTTCTCCTGCTCTGGAGGGTGGGACCCAAACCAATGGCTTCACGTTACAAGAAAAGAGATTCCGACTCAACATTAGGAAGAACTTTCTGATGGTAAGGACTCTTCAACAGTGGAATGGATTCCCCCAACAAGTTCTGGACTCCCCTTCCTTGGAGGTTTTGAAGCAGAGGTTGGATGGCCATCAGCCATGCATGCTTGAGCTGACATTCCTGCATTGCAGAGGGTTGGAGTAGATGACCTTTGGGGTCCCTTCCAACTCTACAATTCTATGCTTCTATGGTATAAGGCAGTTTCTTACGCTCACCAACAATGGAATCTCATGCGCTGGACACAGACTTCAGCTGCATCACCTCGTAAGCCTTTTCGGACAAATATATGATGGTCACTTAAGTCAGGAGATCACACACCCTAAATGGCAAACACAATATGAATACGTTGGAAAGGGATCTACAGGCAGATCAATGACACCCAATCCTGCTTCACAGAGGCTTCATGGGATAAGCCCATGCCACCCCAGCCGCAACTCCTTGGAGAAAGAACGATTTCCAAAGAGATAAATAAACGTGACACAAGACATTCTATAGCTGAGATAGATCTCCACCCAGTTCTCTAAAGCCCAGGGCCAACATGATCATAGCTGCCAAGTTATCCCTTTTTTTTAAGGGAAATTCCATTATGCTGAATAGGCTTCCTCACAAGAAAAGGGAAAACTTGGCAGCTATGCATGATTCAGCAGGCTGCTCTCTGTGTTACAAAAACCATTAGCCCTACAATCTTTCTTAAGCCCTCGGTAGCTTTCAATGGCCCAGTGGTTTGTCACAGGTGATCCTTCCGCCAGATCTCCAGGATGTTTGCTCAGCTTGCAGCTCCTTGCAAAGAGAAAGCCTCTTCTGGGAACCGACCGAAGCCACGTGCAAAATGAGATCCGGGGAGCGTTTTAGCTGGACTCAGCAAAAGGTAACCATCATTAGCAATGCGCTGAATCAGACCTCCAGGGGGCAGCTTTCAGAAGCTTAAGGCGAAAAATACCAGGTTTAAAAACACAGAGGAAGAGAGAATGTGCCTGGAATGTGGAAGCTGCAAATGTGCTTGGAATAAGCAAGGCATGGATCTAACAAAGCAAGTGGTGCAACAAGAATACTTTAGTCCTTTTGCAGTTGATAAGGGAGGGAGGGAGGGAGCATTTCATCTCTTGAAGACATTGCAAGGGTCAGTGGAGGCTAGCTGTGTCCATGTTTGGAGGTACCAGGTGCATGAATGGGCTGGATTCTTGGGGTGTGTGGGTTGTTGTTGTTGTTTTTTGCGAGGTTTGCTGCCCTTGTAATCAAATTAGAGATGGGCACTAGCACAAAGGTGGAAAAGTGATTAAATACCAACTCAGGAACAATGGCAAGAGAAACTGATGGAATATGCCGAAATGGTGAAGTTAACTGACTTAGAGATAAAGACAATAGAGACTTTTAAAAAGACTGGGAACCATTTATGTTGTATTTACGGAATCAATATAAAGAAATGGACTCACTAGCAGGTTTTGAGTAAACAGTTGCAACTAACAAAATTAATATAGAAGCTATAAAGATGAGGTTAAAATGACAAGAATACAACAACATTTGATTTAAGAATATAATTTTGAAGTATAATTATACAAGCAGGGCAAATTTCTTGCAGCGGCCAACCAGATGCAGGACCTGAGAGCAACAGCAAAATTCTGTCCTCCTGCACTTTCTAGCAACTGGTATTCATTAGCACACTGCCTCCAGCCATGGAAGCAGAACATAGACTGTGAGGGACAAGGGATACAGGGAAGTCCCTCCCATCTTAAGTTCCAGCCCATCCCCAAGCGCTGGAGAGAGTAAGGAGAGCTCTGCCTCCAGCGGAGAGTCAGGAAGTGGTGTCCGAGGCTCAGGCAGGGTTGTGGAGCCCATGCCTCAGGTGGGACAGGAAGTTGGACGCACGGGGGGGAGGCCAATCCCCCCAACTCCCGAATTGCGACGCAAACGTAGGGGGAAGAGGTTGGGTCTGCCAAAGTTGTGGTGCTGGAAGAAAACGCGCCAATCGCCATTCGGGAGTTCTGACACCTCACCTTAAGGATGCATTTTTACTGCTCTGAACACTGTAAATAATCAGCACTTAATAAAAGCCTTAAAAGACCATGCTGGAGTCGTTACTCTAGAGTAGCCATACCAGGCCCTCTGACAGCAACTCCCGAATCTTTTTTTGGCTACTTTGGAGTGCAGCGATGAGCGCTCAAGAGGCTGAGCATTGGAGGCTGGAGGCCGAAGCAGCGAAGCAGGAGCTACAGAACCTCACAGCGCACGCACAGCAGCAATTGCATGCCGCTCAGGAGGAGGCGCGAGGGGCGCAGGAGGAGCTGAACAAGCTGGTGGACCAGGTGAGGACAAAAGAGGAGACTGAGAAACAGCTAAGGGTGATGGTATTAGACCTGCAGAAAAAGTTGGAAGAGGAGAAAGCCGCTAGAGGTGGGGGGGCACCCCAGCCGCAGCTAGTCCAAGTGAGAAGGGGACAGAGCCTAGTCACCAAGTTCAGCGGAGACCCGAGGGAGTACCTCGGATTCGAGACAGAAATAAATTATGCGCTGGAATTGCATCCAGCAGAATTCCCAGATGACGCGCACAGAGTCTACTTTATCATAGAGCATTTGACGGGGGCCGCCCGGGAATGGGTAAGACCGCTCATCGCGCAAAAAAATCCTTGCATGAAGAACGCAACTTTATTTCTAGAAGCTTTAAAATTAATGTACGCTAGCGACAGTGAAATGGAGGCCACTAAACAGGAGCTTCATGACTTAACACAAGGAAAATCGACAGTTAGGGACTACTGGGCGAAATTCACCATGCTGGTGCACAAACTGGGGTGGGATCTGAACAGTGAGCCAGTGAAATCAGCCTTCTACCTGGGTTTGCATGCAGACGTTAAGGATGAGCTGGCAAGAGGTCCTAGACCGCAGACTATGGATCAGCTCAGCAAAGCGGCGCTAGCGGTGGGGGTGAGACAGGAATCCAGATGGTATGACAAACAAGCGACGCGCGCAGCAAAACCTTGGTTCCCACGCTCTCAGGACAGACCACATCACCAAACCCCACCCCAGGGACCGCCCCCAGACCCGCCCAGACCAAGCCCAGAGCCGGAACCGATGGAGATCGGGGGAGCGCGCGCGCGCGCGGGCTTTTCAAACCCCGGCGGCGCCAAGACGCAAGGAGGGAAGAGGCGGGAATTGCTTTCTCTGCAACTCCCCCCGGCATCGCGTCAGAGACTGCCCTCATCGCAGAGAGTGGCAAGGAAAGGCGGGAACGGTTGTACCTTCCCCCACTGACGTAGCACCACAGCAGGGAAACGAGACAGCCTGGCTGCAGGAGACAAGGGGCAGCAGCCAGGCACAGTCAGCAGTGAACAGCCCCAGCCCGCCCACCCGCACAGAGAGGAGCAGAGCCAGCCCACCCCTCCCAGAGCAGGAGTGGTTCTAGAAGTCACACTGACGCTCCCAAATGGCTATCCCCTGACAGTCCTCGCCTTAATTGACAGTGGTGCCTCCGCCAACTTCTTCTCGAGAAACTTTGCAGAAGAGCACCAGATCCAACTTCTGCAGCTGGATTTTCCCCTGCACGTGGCCACCATTGATGGCAGAGAGTTGCTGGGAGGGGCCATCACTCATCAAACCCCCCCCCATGAGAATGACAGTGGGAAGGCACTCAGAGACACTGGCTTTCAACGTCACGACCATCTCAGACCCCCCCATCGTTTTGGGAATGAGCTGGCTGGCGCGCCACGACCCCTCCATAAGTTGGCACCAGAGATGCATCACGTTTGGGTCGGACTTTTGTCTGGAACATTGCATGCAGCACCAACCAGGGGAGGGGCCTCCGATAGCCACGGTGGCCACCATGCACGTCAAAGGGGGTGAGGCGATACCCAAGCCGTACTGGGACCTGCAGGAGGTCTTCAGCGAAGCGGAGTCCGACCACCTACCTCCACACAGGCCTTTTGACTGCCAGATCAACCTGGTGCCAGGGGCAACTATACCCCCAGCCAAGCTGTACGCCATGTCAGACCAGGAACTGGAGGATCTGCGCGCTTTCATCGACAAGAACCTCAAGCGGGGGTTCATCAGAGAAAGCAAGGCAGCAGGGGGCAGCCCGGTCTTCTGGGTGGACAAGAAAGACACGCAACAGCGCCGTCTGGTGGTGGATTTTAGACGGCTGAATTCAGTGACAGAGCCAGTGGCTTTCCCCATGCCCAGAGTGGATGATCTTCTGACAGCGGCACGCAGGGGCAAGATTTTCACCAAGCTAGACCTAAGAGGGGCGTACAACTTGATCAGGATCCGGGAGGGCGATGAATGGAAAACCACGATGTTCACGCCTCTGGGCTCTTTTGAATATCTGGTGATGCCCTTCGGGTTGCAAGGGGGCTCAGCCTGCTTCCAGGCCTTCATGCACCACGTCCTGGGGTCCCTCCTCTTCAAGAACTGCTTGGTCTTTCTGGATGACATCCTTATCTATTCCAATGACCCAGTGCAGCATGTGAAGGATGTCCGGGAGGTGTTGCAGCGCCTGAAGGACAACCACCTGTATGTGAAGCTGGAGAAGTGCAAGTTTCACACCAAGGAGGTGGACTTCCTGGGCTACAAGCTGTCAGACAAGGGGCTGGCGATGGACAAGGACAAGGTGCAGACCATCCTGGACTGGCACAGCCCCAGGACGCGCAAAGATGCCCAACGCCTACTAGGCTTCGCTAACTTCTACAGGAAGTTCATCAAGAACTTCTCTCGTGTCACGGCTCCCATCACCGACTGCCTGAGAGGCAAGCAGAAGTTCAGGTGGACACCAGAGGCACAAGCAGCGTTCGAAAGCCTCAAGAGGGTATTCGCTTCAGACCAGCACCTGTTCCACGTGGTGCAGGATGCGCCCCTACGCCTGGAGACAGATGCTTCTGATAAAGCTGTGGGAGCGATTCTGTTGCAACTGGACGCCAACAGAGAGTGGAGACCCTGTGCCTTCTTCTCCAGGAAGCTGACCCAGCCTGAACGCAACTACACAGTTTTTGATAGGGAACTTCTCGCGATCCACGCTGCGTTCCAGCACTGGCGACACTTCCTGGTGGGCGCCAAGCACCCCATCCAGGTGTGCACAGACCACAAGAACCTGGAGTTCTGGAGAACGGCCAGGGTGCTCAACCAGCGGCAGATACGGTGGGCAGAGTTCTTCTCGAACTTCAACTTCTCCATCCACTACATCCCGGGGGAGCAGAACGTCAGGGCGGATGCCCTCTCCCGCAAGCCAGAGTACATGGAGGAGGAGTTGCCACCAGCACCCAGGCACGTTTTCCCCCCATCTGCATGGTCATGCGGTGCAGCAGTGGTGAGCGAGGCAGAACTCACCGCACTGACGGCAGCGGATGAATTTGCCACCCGCATCTTCAGAGACCTGAGAGGGGGGAGGGAGCAGGCCAAAGACTTTGAGGAAAGGAGGGGTTTGCTTTTTTACAGGGGAGCCCTGTACCTCCCAACCAAACAGCTGAGAGGTAAGGTTCTCAAGCAGATGCACGACAACCCAACGGCGGGTCATTTCGGAAGGGACAAAACCACTCACCTAGTCATGAGACACTTCTGGTGGCCAGGGGTGCGGGAGGATGTTCGGGATTATGTCAGGGGATGTGACACCTGCCAGCGAGCAAAGGTGGTCAGAGCGCCACCAGCAGGTTTGCTGGAGCCATTAGCCACACCGCACAGGCCGTGGGAAGTAGTGTCCATGGACTTCATCACAGACCTGCCGTCGTCCAGGGGCAAGACCGCAGTGTTGGTGGTGGTGGACCTCATGTCCAAAATGTGCCACTTTATACCGTGTGCCAGGGCGGTCTCGGCAGAAGAGACGGCCAAACTGTTTGTGGACCACGTATTCCGACTGCATGGATTGCCTTTAAGAGTTATTTCGGATCGTGGCCGCCAATTTGTTTCCAGGTTCTGGCGACGGCTAATGAACCTCCTGCAGGTGGAGGTCAGCTTGTCGACGGCTCGGCACCCGCAGACCAATGGACAGGCGGAGCGGGTCAACGCCATTCTGCAGCAGTACCTGAGATGTTACGTCAGCCAGAGGCAAACGGACTGGGTGGATCGCCTGCCACTAGCAGAATTTGCCTACAACAATGCGGTGCACGTCTCCACAGGGGTGTCGCCCTTTAAGGCCAACTACGGGCGCGACCTCAGATCTTTCCCGGAGAGGGAGGGGGAGGAGGAGGAAGAGGGCCCACAGGCAGAGGATTGGGCAGAGGACCTGGAGACGGTGCACCAGCAGCTCAGAGAACACTTGGAGAGGGCCAAGGAAGCGTACAAGAAGGGGGCAGATCGCCACAGGCGGCCGGGAGAGGTCATCAGGGTGGGGGACAAGGTTTGGTTATCCTCGGAAGGTCTTCCCACCAGGGGGCGATGCAAAAAGTTAGCACCCAGGAGGCTGGGCCCCTTCACGGTCACGCAACAGGTCAACCCGGTAGCCTTCAGGCTAGCACTGCCGGAGGACATGAGAGTGCACCCAGTGTTTCATAGATCACTGCTGTCGCCGTACAGGGAAAGTACCAGGTTCAGGGACAGCGATCAACCTCCAGAGGGAGGGGGGGAGACGAGAAACGCCCGACAGCTCAATGAGGCAACTGAGATTTTAGACTCAAGGAGAGGGGTGAGAGGGCTGGAGTACCTGATAGCATGGGAGGACACTCCGCCATCCCACAATGAGTGGATACCGGCCACGGAAGTACCTGAGGAATTTTTAGTGGAAGAGTTCCACGCCCTGTTCCCCCACAGGCCCAAGCCCTGGCACATGGAAAGGGAGGGAGAGGGGGAGGAGCAGGAGGAAGGGATAGCAGGCAGCAGCTCCCCATGGAGATGGGAAGCGGAATTTGAGGACACGGAAGAAGAGGTGTGGGTTTCACCGAGGTCGACGACGTCAGAGGCAGGAGAGGACTGGCAGAACATTTTTACTCCCACCAGCTCTGATGCCACTGACTTCTTGGGATTTCCGTCTTCTCAGGGGGAAGGAGAGAGATCGCAGGATTGGGGGGAAATTTTCACACCCACAGGCTCGGATGCCACTGACTTCTTGGGATTTCACTCGTCCCCAGCAAGCAGAGAGCCACTAGGGAGGGGGAGAGAGGAGCCTGGGAGGGGGGTGGATGTGAGGGACAAGGGATACAGGGAAGTCCCTCCCATCTTAAGTTCCAGCCCATCCCCAAGCGCTGGAGAGAGTAAGGAGAGCTCTGCCTCCAGCGGAGAGTCAGGAAGTGGTGTCCGAGGCTCAGGCAGGGTTGTGGAGCCCATGCCTCAGGTGGGACAGGAAGTTGGACGCACGGGGGGGAGGCCAATCCCCCCAACTCCCGAATTGCGACGCAAACGTAGGGGGAAGAGGTTGGGTCTGCCAAAGTTGTGGTGCTGGAAGAAAACGCGCCAATCGCCATTCGGGAGTTCTGACACCTCACCTTAAGGATGCATTTTTACTGCTCTGAACACTGTAAATAATCAGCACTTAATAAAAGCCTTAAAAGACCATGCTGGAGTCGTTACTCTAGAGTAGCCATACCAGGCCCTCTGACATAGACATTGGGTTTGGTAGCCACTGATAGTCTCGTTACCCTCCGTGAATTTGTCTAAGCCTCTTTGAAAGCCATCCAAGTTGGTGCCATGTGTAGATAAGCAGCACGTCAGAAGATGAAGCCTGGTCACTCCTGGAAGATAAGTTTCCCCAAGGACTGCTACAAATGCAACAACCCAATGCACAACTTCTTGTCCCAGCAGCCACTGAGGTCTCCTTCCTGATAAGGAGCATCAGAGTTATTGCAATCCTGGTGTTGGTCCTCACTCCAGGGGCGTAGCAAGGGGGGCATAGGGGGCGGGCTGCAGAGTGAGGGTTTTTAACCGCTTGCTCGCGGTTTGCTGGTGGCACTGCTCCAGCACCGGGATCCTGGCGCTGGACGCATGCGTGCTATGGAGCGGGTTGCTGCTCCGGGTGTCCGAGCAGCTTCCTACGCCCCTGCCTCACTCCTGTTTTCCACAGTAAGCAGGCATCTGGGAGAGATCTGCAAGAAACAGACAAGATGCACCTCGGTCTCACCAGCTGTAGCACTTAGCATGGCCTCGGTCCAGTATACCTGAAGGAGCGTCTCCACCTCCATCATTCTGCCCGGACACTGAGGTCCAGCACCGAGGGCCTTCTGGCAGTTCCCTTGTTGTGAGATGCCAAGTTGCAGGGAACTAGGCAGAGGGCCTTCTCGGTGGTGGCGCCTGCCCTCCCAACAGATGTCAAAGAGGAAAACAACTACCAGACTTTTAGAAGACATCTGAAGACAGCCCTGTTCAGGGAGGCTTTTGATGTTTAATAGATTATTGTGTTTTATTTTTCTGTTGGAAGCTGCCCAGAGTGGCTGGGGAAATTATTATTATGGTGACTTGGGTGCCACAATTTCAAGACTCTGCTGAATGCAAGAGGACCCTAGCTGACGAAATCTAGGGAAATCAGAGCAACCTTGCTGTGTGGGCTGTGAAGAAGTCTTTGCTCGAATTCTAAACCTATGTTGATGTTGTAACTCCTGGTTGGCCGCGGTGTGCCCACAAATGTCACCCTGGATCTGCAAGAAGATGACACGGAAACGTGCGATGCCATCAATCAAAGTGGTTGAGCTCATAGGTAGGCTAGAAGGACCTGATCCAGCACGGCTTTTCTTGTTTGCTTATGCTAGGTCCTAATGTGCCCAGACTGCCATGAATCATTGCATGCAGCTGACCGATTGTCTCCTCCAAACCCAGCCCAGCCATTCTGCTGCAAGAGAACCACACAGCTATTCCCAGCTGCCTGCCCAAGACTGCTTGAGGTAAAGTGTCTAAAGTTTATCGCAGAGAAAAGGAGCGGGAGATAATGGCACTTCTGAATACGCTAATGTATGCTAATGTGTGCTGAGTGTCATGGCTCCTCGGCTTGTGCTGGGACTATCTCAGGACAGCTTCATGGTGACAGGAATTTAAAAGCAGCAAAACAGCCTTGTCGGGGGAGGTCATGATCATTTCCGACAAGGGTGACTTATCCCTGTCACTCTCCCGGCGAAAGCGACTAAGCCGCCACCCCAAGGCACCCAAAGATCTGATTAATATTTCACCGCATTCTAAGAAATGCTCACCAATTAACTCGCCCGAGTCCATGATCAATTAAACATGAAGTTATAGGGAAACTTTGCGGGGATGAGATGACGAGATGACACGGCGGGCTGACTTCTTTCTTTTTCCTGTTTGGCAGTGAGCTTCTCAAGTCAGCCGTAGAGCGGTTGAGAGGCTTCCAGAGGGGGAAGAAATCATTACAGAGATAATAAATGAAAAATTTAAAATTGCATTAATACCACACCCAAGCCCTGCCTGTTGAATTTTGTCAAGGTTGTAATGAAATCTCCCAAGCATTCGCATCTCTATGATTTATTTATTGGCTGCAGCTGGAATTACACTGGCAAGGTTTTGGAAATCGAATCAGAGGCACCTCCCCAAATGATGGGATAAGTAAGGTTTGGGGTGTTTTTTTTCTCTCCCATGGATTAAACTGACTGGCTATCCAATGGGAAAGGGCCACATATGGACCTGGGGAAGAATATTTATTGTGCTGTGATATTTATGCTTATTGTCAAAGTCTAAACATGGGGGTGAGCCCTATCGGATTCAGTAATAGCATTCAGTCATACTTCTGCTCAGGGTGGCTCTCGTGGGAATTGTTTTTGGTTATTTAATAATTTTTAGAATCATAGAGAAGTGAGAGCTGGACCATAAAGAAGGCTGATCGCCCAAGAATTGATGCTTTTGAATTATGGTGCTGGAGGAGACTCTTGAGAGTCCCATGGACTGCAAGAAGATCAAACCTATCCATTCTGAAGGAAATCAGCCCTGAGTGCTCACTGGAAGGACAGATCCTGAAGCTGAGGCTCCAATACTTTGACCACCTCATGAGAAGAGAAGACTCCCTGGAAAAGACCCTGATGTTGGGAAAGATTGAGGGCACTAGGAGAAGGGGACGACAGAGGACGAGATGGTTGGACAGTGTTCTCGAAGCTACGAACATGAGTTTGACCAAACTGCAGGAGGCAGTGCAAGACAGGAGTGCCTGGCGTGCTATGGTCCATGGGGTCACGAAGAGTCGGACACGACTAAACGACTAAACAACAGAATCATAGAATTGTAGAGCTGGAAGGGACCATGAGGGTCATCTAGTCCAACCCCCTGCAATGCAGGAATCTCAGCTCAAGCCTCCATGACAGATGGCCATCCAACCTCTGCTTAGAAACCTCCAAGGAAGGGGAGTCCTAAGGATTAGAACCTAAGAATGTAAGAAGAGCCTGATGGATGAGGCCAATGACCCATCTAGTCAAACATCCTGTTGTTGCACTTGCCAACCTTTGGGAAACCAGCAAGCAGGACTCAACCACCAAAGCCCTCTCCCCTTCCATGGTTTCCAGCATTTGCATTCGGAAGCACAGCTGCCCAGCTGTGGAGCCAGAATATAGTTGTCTTGGCTGGTAGCCATTGATGGCCTTCTCCTTCATTATTTTGTCTAATAATCCTCCAAAAGCCATCTAGGTAGCTGGCCACCACTGCCTCCTGTGGGAGGGAGTTCCACAGTTTAACGACTAGCTGCATAAATAAGCACTTCCTTTAATGCATGGGTAGGCAAACTAAGGCCCGGGGACCGGATCCGGCCCAATTGCCTACTGAATCCGGACGGTCCGGGAATCAGCGTGTTTTTACATGAGTAAAATGTATGCCTTGTCCCTTCACATATTTGTATAATGGCATCATGTCACCGACAGTTTTATTTTCAATTTCTTCCCTAATGATCCCTTGCACGGAATTAGACTGAAGATAGATGCCAAATGAGTGTTAGCAAGAATTTCTTGCCCAACATTTATTTTTTATATTTACGATGTGTGTATACAGTGTGCATGTTTTGTGTATTTCTGTGTTATCTACAGTATATAATGATAGCCATTGCAAACACATTTTTGTTTTAAAACAATATGTTTGCTTTAGCATGGGTATTCCATTTGTATTCACCGTTTCGTTTAATTAGCTCTTAGTGTGTCCCCCTTTAAAATCACTTTCATTTTGTTATTTGCTCATTAAATGCATGCTCATTTGGGTAATTGCTTTGTTTTCGTTCTCCTTTTCCCTTTTTCCCTTTGTTTTCTTTTTTTTTGCCATCTCGAGTGGTGAGAGTGGGAACAGCAGCCTGGATTTCAGAAGCCATTCCTCATGGCTGCCATCTCAAAGCATTCCAGGGAAAGCTGCGGTGGCTACCATGCAGGGCCACTAATTTTTGGGTTTTGTGGCACCCACTATTCTCTCTCTCTCTGACTTTTATATCCCATTCCCCCCCCCCTTACAGGAGCTCCAGGTTCTCCTCCCCCTCCTTATTAAACCCTGACAACAACCCTGTGCTGTAGGTTAGGCTGAGAGGCTGTGACTCTCTGAAGGTCCCTCTGTGAGCATCATGGCTGAGTGAGGATTTGAACTCGGGTCTCCCAGGCCCTAATCCAGCACTCTATCCACTCCACGGCACTGCCTCTCTATTCACCTTGTTACAAACCGCAGTGTGGCTTGTGCAAAGAACAACGCAAGAATTGCCTAAATCGGGCATGTCCAACTCCCAAGAGAATGCAATCTACTCCCAGTATATAAAAAACTGGCATTATCATTGGAGGGAGGAGGAGCATGCATTTTTTGGGGGGGGGGAGGTTTGCCCAGAGTTGTTGAGCTTATTGGGGACAGAGGGACCTAGCTCCGGCAGCTACATTCCTTGCCCACAATCAAACAGGATGCCACAATCAACCTGGAAAACCCCAGAGATCTACCTGTAGATCGTGGCCGACCGGTTGGACATGTCTGGACTAAATGAATAAATAAATCCAGTTCTTACATACTGGCTGCTTTCCGTTGATGGGGTGGGGAGTCAGCAGTGTGATGCAGCAGCTAAAAAAGCCAATGCAATTCTGGGCTGCATCAATAGGAGTATAGCATCTAGATCAAGGGAAGTAATAGTACCACTGTATTCTGCTCTGGTCAGACCTCACCTGGAGTACTGTGTCCAGTTCTGGGCACCACAGTTCAAGAAGGATACTGACAAGCTGGAATGTGTCCAGAGGAGGGCAACCAAAATGGTCAAAGACCTGGAAACAATGCCTTATGAGGAACGGCTTAGGGAGCTGGGTATGTTTAGCCTGGAGAAGAGAAGGTTAAGGGGTGATATGATAGCCATGTTCAAATATATAAAAGGATGTCATATAGAAGAGGGTGAAAGGTTGTTTTCTGCTGCTCCAGAGAAGCGGAAACGGAGCATTGAATTCAAACTACAAGAAAGAAGATTCCACCTCAACATTAGGAAGAACTTCCTGACAGTAAGAGCTGTTTGGCAGTGGAATTTGCTACCAAGGAGTGTGGTGGAGTCTCCTTCTTTGGAGGTCTTTAAGCAGAGGCTTGACAGGCATATGTCAAGTATGCTTTGATGGTGTTTCCTGCTCGGCAGGGGGTTGGACTGGATGGCCCTTGTGGTCTCTTCCAACTCTATGATTCTATGATTCTATGAGTCTGTAGTACGGGGATATGATTCTGGAATGCCCTCCGAAATGCACTTTTCTCTCAGCCCACAGTTGCCCAACCTCCTTTGTTTTGTCTGCCGTGTTTCTTAGGAAGACGCAATCGATGGATGCTCAGTGTGTTGACAGAAACACCCCACGTCCTTCTGCCCACGAGTTATGCTAACTGTAACAGCACATGAAAATTCAGATCTATTAGACTGGCAAGCCATTGTGATTCGAAATGATAAGCCTGGGAGGCTGTGCTCACCCCACCGTTGTCCTCCTGCTATTAGGAATAATTGAGTTTTACAATTGCCCGTGCTAATGTTTGCCTCGTCTCCAGTTTTTTCTCTCCCTTTTTGCCATTATCCTGCATGCAAGGAGACAGCCTTGTGTATTAGTTATGTACTTTCTTGCTGTCGCTGGTCTTGATTAAAACTCCTTGATTAAAAGTCTGCTTTCGCTAATAGCTGTATGAAAGCCATTTTTCCCTCTGCTTTTTCTCTCCCCTTCGCCAGCAATCAAAGATGCTAAATGCTCCATCTGACACAACAGCGCATCTCCTTCCACAAAGAATATAATAGCCTGAACAATAAATGGAAAGCTGGGTTCCTTTTATAAATTGTTTTCCCATTATAACAAGAAAAAGAAAGAAAGAAGCAGTGTTGTAAATTACTCTGAACTGACCACATCATGCCAGCGGGGTTAAAATCCATTAATGTCTCATCCATTTGGAAATATGAGGATCGCAAATTTCATCGTTGCTTTTGGGCAAATGAATGAGAGTCGAAAGGAATTTCTATGGAAGGGATGTGATTTTCTGCAGTGTTCTGCTCCCCTTCCTACCCCAGTCGCTTCCCTTGGCATCTGACATCACGTAGAGTGGTACCTCGGAAGTCAAACGGAATCCGATCCAGAAGTCCGTTCGACTTTCAAAATGTTCAGAAACCAAGGTGCCGCTTCCGATTGGCTGGAGGAAATCAGCCCTGAGTGCTCACTGGAAGGACAGATCCTGAAGCTGAGGCACCAATACTTTGGCCACCTCATGAGAATAGTAGACTCCCTGGAAAAGACCCTGATGTTGAGAAAGATGGAGGGTACAAGGAGAAGGGGACGACAAAGAGATGGTTGGACAGTGTTCTCGAAGCTACGAACGTGAGTTTGACCAAACTGCAGGAGGCAGTGGAAGACAGGAGTGCCTGGCGTGCTCTGGTCCATGGACTCACGAAGAGTCGGACACGGCTAAACGACTAAACAACAACAACAATCCATTTGTACACACCCTATATGGGAAATATGTGTCAACTTGGCTGTTCAGTATCTAGACAATCAGCTTCTGCCATCCTAGCACTTCACCACCTCTCATCTAACCATAGTTCTTGGCATAGCTGTCAAGTTCTCCCCCCTTTTTTAAGGGAAATTCCCTTACGCTGAATAGACTCCCTCGCGAGAAAAGGGAAAACTTGACAGCTATGGTTCTTGGTAATGCTTACTCAACCCAAGTTTTCTTTGCTGTATATGCAGAGCCCTCCTTGCCCCTTAGCTGGAGTTGTTTTCCACTCTAAAAACCAGCATCAGGATCCTCCCAAAAGGAATCTTTTTTCCTCTTGTGCTCTTGTTTTGTGACACGGGTTTTGCGGAATTTCTACCTCTTTGTGTGTCAGGCAAAAGAGAGAAGGCAAAAGAGACAACCGTTATATCAATGCTGTATGATGATTGCGGCCAGCTCATCATATCTGGTCTTTCCAAATGGGCAGCCAATAGATGCCTTGCAGCCTCTGCCTTGAAGGCCTCATTGAGTTCAGGGGAAGAGACTGAAGACTCACTTTGAAGCCATAAGGCAATGTTCAAACGCTGCTTTGTCCCACCAGCTGTCCAGGCTCATGAATTCCGCCAACGAGCTTCAGAGTTACCTTACAAGAAGTTTTGAAACATGCTTTGGTTACAAAAAGGAGATAAACCGGTAAATATGATATCTTTAAGGTGATGAGGAATCTATTGAAAACAAATTCAATAGAGGCCATCAAGCCTAAATGAATGTTTTATTAGATATATAAATCTTGTGCTCCACTATTAAGTCCTGCTTGGATTTATTAAATTCTGTGTGCTTTGAGGAACACACTCGGATTGTAATAAAAAAGACGGATTGAATCTCATCAAATGTTAATAATCCTCAAGCAGGTCGATTAGATCTACTGCGATGGGGGGGGGGTGAATATTGGAAGCTCTAAAATTTGTTGGAAAACATTCGGCAATCAAATGCGGTGGGCATGAAGCTACGGTGGCTGCAAGGTATGAGGCTGGCAAGTTCCCCCACTTAATAATAATAATAATAATAATAATAATAATAATAATAATAATAATAATAATTTATTTATACCCCTCCCATCATTTCTGTCCCAATGGGAATCCAGCAAGCGGGATCCGAGTACGAGAGTTATCTCCCCTCCTTTTTTCCCCCAAGTGATTTTTATTCATTTTCCAAATACAAAATCACAAAAATGCAAAAACTTGAACAAGAAAACAAAACAAAACAAAAACAAAAATAAAACATATAAAAAGAAAAGCATCTCAAATCTTATATTATTTGCTTAACATTGTTGACTTCCTCAATTCCCCCCTCACTGGGTCCATTTTAAAATTCCAGTTAAGAAGTTTTCATCTTATAAAGTTATCTCCCCTCCTGTGGCTTCAAGCAGGTGGTGTACAGAAGCATTGCTGCCTTCTACTGTGGATGGAGATGGAGCAGAACCATCCTGGCTTGTAGCCATTGATAGCTAGTCCTCTCCTTCTCCATGAATTTGCCCGATCCTCTTTCGCTAAGTATTTGTAGCTCAGCTGCATTGTTTCCTTTTCTCTCTCCTTTTATTCCTTTTTCTTGTTCTGTTTGTTCTTCGAGGCTTGTAACTGCTTTCTCTCCCTATGTAACAAAATGAAACAAAGATGTGCTTGATGGCGGGAGGAAGCCGCCAAGGTTGATGGCCGTCACTGCTTCCTGTGGGAGAGAGTTCCGCAGTTTAACTCTGCACCGCATGAAGAGGTTTGCCCTTCACATTTGTTTACGTGGAACTTGCAGAGGAGAATTTGCTTAGGGATATGAATAAGAGACAATGCTAGTCCGTAGGGCCAAAGAAGAAGCACCACAGCTCGGCAGTGGAGCACCCATGGGCTCCCACAGAAGTAATTCTAGGACAGGCATCCCCAAACTTCGGCCCTCCAGATGTTTTGGACTACAATTCCCATCTTCCCCGACCACTGGTCCTGTTAGCTAGGGATCATGGGAGTTGTAGGCCAAAACATCTGGAGGGCCGCAGTTTGGGGATCCCTGTTCTAGGAGGAGGAGGGGGAGTTCCAGATCCGCAGTCTTCACATGACTGACTGCCATGGTGCTCAAGAAATGCAACAAAAGGAGAAGAGAGCTATCAATGGCTACTAGCCGTGATGGACAGACTTTGGCAGAAGAAATTGAAGAATTCTGTGCATTATGCTGGCAACACCAGCAGGCCATTTCCCCCGAAAGACGGAATATATTTATATGCACACGCTAACTGGACTTTCAGGCGGCAAATCATCCAAAGTAAGCAATACATTACAGCAAAACAGTAATAGAATTTATATATATATATATTTAAAAAAGCATGTGAGGGAAACAAACAGCACGCCCAGGACCTGGGACCATGCTAATGAATCCCATTATTCATCACTCTCTTAATGGCTCAGCCATGGATAACTTGCATAATTCAATTGTAAAGAGGCTTCATCGAAACAGATGGAGCCTGTCAGGACTTTAATGTGCACCAGTGTGCATTTCGCATGGCTAACCAGGCTGACGGGGCACTGCCCCACCCGTTTGAGAAACTGCACTCATCCTACCCAAATCCTGTTTTGTTGTTGTTGCTAACAACACACACACACACACACACACACACACACACACACACACACACACGCACACAGGGAGAGATTTCCCCTACAGATGCATTGCCTCAGGACACATGAAATGGAGTGCCGATCAAGGGAAGTAATAGGGCTGCTCTATTCTGCCTTGGTCTGACCCCCCTGGAGACCTGTGTCCAGTTCTGGTTACCACAGTTGAAGAATCATAGAATCATAGAATCATAGAATCGTAGAGGCAATTCTTTAAGCAGAGGCAATTCTGTCAAGCCTCTGCTTAAAGACCTCCAAGAAGGATATTGACAGCCTAGAACAGGCATCCCCAAACTGCAGCCCTCCAGATGTTTTGGCCTACAATTCCCATCATCCCTAGCTAAGAGGACCAGTGGTCAGGGATGATGGGAATTGTAGTCCAAAACATCTGGAGGGCCGAAGTTTGGGGATGCCTGGCCTAGAAGGTGCACGTAGGAGGGCCACCAAGATGGTCCAGGGTCTGGAAACCAAGCCTTATAAGGAAGAAGAGAAGCCTGGAGAAGAGACATGACAGCCATCTCTAAATGTCTAAAGGGCTGCCACATGCAAGATGAACCAAGCTGGTTTGCTACTGCTCCAGAAGGGAGGACTTGAACCAATGGCTTCAAGAAAGGAGATTCCAACTCAACATCAGGAAGAACTTGTGATGCAGCAGCTAAAAAAGCCAATGCAATTCTGGGCTGCATCAATAGGAGTATAGCGTCTAGATCAAGGAAAGTAATAGTACCACTGTATTCTGCTCTGGTCAGACCTCACCTGGAGTACTGTGTCCAGTTCTGGGCACCACAGTTCAAAAAGGATACTGCCAAGCTGGAACGTGTCCAGAAGAGGGCAACCAAAATGGTCAAAGGCCTGGAAACGATGCCTTATGAGGGACGGCTTAGGGAGCTGGGTATGTTTAGCCTGGAGAAGAGAAGGTTAAGGGGTGATATGATAGCCATGTTCAAATATATAAAATGATGTCATATGGAGGAGGGAGAAAGGTTGTTTTCTGCTGCTCCAGAGAAGCGGACACGGAGCAATGGATTCAAACTACAAGAAAGAAGATTCCACCCAAACATTAGGAAGAACTTCCTGACAGTAAGAGCTGTTTGGCAGTGGAATTTGCTACCAAGGAGTGTGGTGGAGTCTCCTTCTTTGGAGGTCTTTAAGCAGAGGCTTGACAGGCATATGTCAAGAATGCTTTGATGGTGTTTCCTGCTTGGCAGGGGGTTGGACTGGATGGCCCTTGTGGTCTCTTCCAACTCTATGATTCGATGATTCTAACTTTCTGACAGCAAGAGCTTCTTCAATGGTGGAATGGTCTCCTTCGGGAGGGGGTGGACTCTCCTTCCTTGGAGGTTTTCAAGCAGAGGTTGGATGGCCATCTGTCATGGGTGCTTTAGCTGAGATTCCTGCATTGCAGGGGGTTGGACTAGATGACCCTCGGGGTCCCTTCCAATTCTGCATTTCCATGCAGCTAAAATGCAGCCTGGCATGCACCTCTGGTGCCATAATGTCCTGTCCTCTGGTGCTATAATGTCCTGCGTTTCACACCATGAGCCGCTGGGAGTTACCGTTGGCTTTTGCAGGTCATCTTTGCTGTCCATGCTGACCACAAAAGGATGCCTTGCCCTTGCTCCATCTCGCTGGCATGCGGTGAAATTAAGAAAAGAGAAACGGCAGGAAACTGAGCTAACAAAACAAGTTCCCCAAAACACACTCACGCCCTGACATTTCCAAAGCAAAGCATAGTTCTCCTTCAGACG
This sequence comes from Zootoca vivipara, assembly GCF_965207765.1. Taxonomy (NCBI): domain Eukaryota; kingdom Metazoa; phylum Chordata; class Lepidosauria; order Squamata; family Lacertidae; genus Zootoca; species Zootoca vivipara. The sequence continues at coordinate 132,845,013 of NC_142582.1, read as the reverse complement.
AAATTACTATTATTTCCATTAAGTGTGTCCTCCACCGGGGATGGCGATTTGCTTCGTTGGTTGATTTAAATCATCTCTCCCATCTCGTCGGCCTCCGAGCCCTGTACTCATGTTCCAGTCTCCATAGAAACAAGATGCGGTTGGTTTTCACTCAAATGCAACCATCAAAAGCGATGTGCTCCAGCGCTGCCTAAATAGCAGCTCCGCTCTGCAGACACACATGCCGGCGGGTTCCTTGAGAAGGCAATTGCTGCTTCCAGATCTTATCCCTCAAGAGAAGTGGCTATACCTCTCGGAAGGCGGAAGGGAGAGTGTTGTTCTGAGCAATCAACACAATACTTACCCCATGACATTAGGGCCCAGGGACGTTTCCCCGCGTGCTTTCATTATCATCATCAGTGCAAACCCATAGCTCCTCCAGGAAGCAGAAAACTGCCATGCTGGAAGGCCCACAGTGCTGGATCCCATCTCTCTGTGGGATGTAATCCACTGAGAGTAGTCAAATACAACATTCCTTGTTTTCCTAGAGTGGACATACAAGGGGATGTTTGGTCCAGCCAGTCAAAACTTCCTGTTCCTCCTGGCTGGAGCATCCTTCCTTTTGCATGTGATAGAAGGTGGGCTTGACCTAACCTGTCCAGGTAACAAAAGGACGAGTCACGTAGCACTCCTCTCTCCTTTTGACTTCCTGCTCTCAGCTAGCAGAAGCACTGGGATTATTCCCCATATGGGGTAGATCCACATGTACATATTTGTGACTAAGTCTGCCTTCAGGGATCCAACTGTGAACTGATGTGAGTAAACTTCTTTTATTGACTTTGAATAAGATGGTGGTGTCTTTATTCTTTTAAGAGGGATTCAAGGGAACTTACCAGGAACGTACAATTTAGTCTGAGACAGACTGAATTAGATAACAGCGAGAGACTCACACGAGCCTGCAACCAGCTATCTGCTGTGCGCGTGAGAAGGGGAATGTGTAACTCTGCTAAGTAAAGGAACTTGCTAGGGCAAGTTAGGAAGGATATTAATAAACAATATATCCTCTCCTGCCACCCTGAACATTCCTACAGTCTCAACTCTTTCCCTCTAAGCAAAAGCATCCTCTGGTCGGCCGGGGCAGCCAAGATTCTCTGAAGGTCATCTTTATGTAGGATCTAGGGATGTTGGTGCCACCTCACAGCCAGGACTCCCCAGTTATAGAATCTGCACACCTTCAGGAGCAACATAACCTCCACATGTGAGCATCTGATATACTAATGTACTTCTAGGCTGCATCAACAGAAGTCTTGCTTTCTGGTTTCCCATTGGGGCACCTGGTTGGCCACTGTGAGAATAGGATGCTGGACAAGGGGCAATAAATGTACTGTAACCCAAATCCTCATAAGATGGAGATGTGGTGGGTTTAAAGTGCAGTTTAAGCGATAAAAGGGGAGAAGGCAGCTTATTCTCCTTGCCCCCCAGCACACATCAAAATTACTCAGGCATCATAGACTGACTCCCCCAACTCACAGTGATATATTTTTAAAAGGGGTGGAAGTGACTTCCTGACCTCAGAGACTATATGTGGGAGTGGACTCCACTTAGGAAACAGCAAGGGAATCTGTTCATGTTCAGAAGTCCTCTCTCCTTTGCAAGCTAAGCAGGAAGCAGCTGGAATCTTAGGTATTTTAGCAAAGCTCAGTCAGTAGAGCACGAACTCTTAATCCTAGGATTGTGGGTTCAAATCCTGCATTGGGCAAAAGATTCCTGCATTGCAGGGGGTTGGCTTAGATGACCCTTGGGGTCCCTTCCAGCCCTACAGTTCTAGGATTCTATGAACTACAGCCCTCATTCTTCTTGGCTGATTACAATTAATGGATTCAGCATGTTCTCCTGCTTTTAAAGGGGATGCAACAACAGCCTGGGAGCTGCAGAGCATCAAGACACAAGTAGGAATCTAGGTACCATGGTTCTCCTGATACAGAGAGAATTTGCGCTGAAATCCTGACATGTTTTTCTGAGGGTCCGTCCAGAAGACAGATAGCAGGAGTCAGGTAGTAAAAAGCACCTGCTGCCACAAACTCCTGGTGTCAGCTCCTCGCTGAACAACTCAGACATGGTTTTGATAATTGCTAAAAAGGGGAGGACAATCTCAAGCGAGGTCTTTTTTGCAGTCTGCTGCACCGAGCTGGGTAATGCAATTCTTCCCAGAGACACTAAAACAGCAAATGAAGCCTGCAGATCTATTTTTGCTTTCTCTTATGTGGTGCATTATGAAGTGATGCTCTAGGTTCTGATAAACAGGTAAATAAATTTTACTTAAAAAAAAGAGAAAGAATAAGAAAACAGGCCAGTGCTACAAATTGCTTCCCAGAGTGTTTTCATCTTCAACAGAGATGGCAAATGCAAACAAGCCCAAACTTATTTTTATTCCCTGGTAATTCCCACATGGACGAGATCTGCAAGCAAGCTGCATTTGGGAGAAAACTATTCTGCTGATGTTGGCAGGTTCAGGAGGGAGAGGATGGCCGAAGCAAGGAGTTGGGAGAGACTGAAAGAGAGGCGGGGGGGGGGGTACTTAATAGAAAATTGGAGCATAAACAGGACCGGCACACACTCCAGTTGCCGCTAACACATTTTCACTCTCCGTTGATGGTGTGTTTTATGTTACTGTATTTTATTCAAAAAATGCAAGATGAGTTTTTGTTGAGACAAACCAAAACAGGGGGCGAGAAGAACCTGTTCCATGCTTGCAGTTTGCCTCCTTAAATCACAGGGAGGTAACATGAGGAAGAACTTTCTGATGGCAAGGGCTGTCGGATGGTGGAACAGACCCCCTCAGAAGCTGGTGGGCTCACCTTCTTTGGAGGTCTTTCAACAGAGGTCGAATGGCCATCTGCTGGGGATTCTTTAGCTGTGATTCCTGCATTGCAGGACCCCTTGGGGGTCCAGTCCAACTCTCCAATACTATGATTCTAGGTGTGATGTGATGAGCTTTTATTCATTTTATTTATTTCATAAAATCTGTACACCACTCCATCCATCCTCCCTTCCATCTGTCTGCCTGTTGCTCCCTTTCTCTGTAACTACTGTATCTCTGAATCTAAATAAATGGTAGATAGATTCAGAGATTCAGGTAGGTAGCCGTGTTAGTCTGATGCAGTCAAAATAAATGAAAACATTTGTTCAGTAGCACCTTAGAGACCAACTAAGTTTGTTCTGGGTATAAGCTTTCATTTGCATGCACACTTCTTCAGATACCTGCACACGAAAGCTTATACCCAGAACAAACTTAGTTGGTCTCTAAGGTGCTTCTGGACAATTTTTATTTATTTATTTCGACTGCGTCAGACCAACACAGCTACCTACCTGAATCTCTGAATCTATCTACCATCTATTCTTCTTCTTCTTTGGCGATCCCTCGTAGCCGAGTAAGATTGCCTTCCATAAAGACTGTTTTAGCAGTGAGTCCGCAAGTGACTGTGGAGGCCAATTCTGGATCCACACGTCCTTCCACAGTGGGGACATGAGTTTCCAGGTGGGAGTTGATCGCAGTGAGGGTTTGCCAAGCGTGCCTTCCTCTTAGCATGTTTTTTGTCTTTTGTTTATACTACATTTTTAAAGATTTGCCTTGAGAGAGTCTTTAAACCTCTTTTGTTGACCACCAGCATTACGCTTTCCATTCTGAAGTTGGGAATCTGCCATCTACCTACCAACCTACTTACCTCTCTGCTTGTTCTGCAATGAAGATACTTTTAGAATTAAATGGCAACCAACCCTCTCGTTCTTCTGGGTCTTCCAGCTGGCTTTTGTATTCCAAGGAAAACTTTCACTAAGATGCGACTGGTCCATGGTGAAAGTTATCTGCAGATCAACAGGCTGCCTGCCGTTTATTAATGGCTGGTTGAAGCGAAAGGCACCATTAAGCAGTATCTTCTTCCGAAACTTATGATATCCTGGGCTGGTTCTGGAACATTTATCCCACACCTCGCGGCAGCTGCTGCCTCACCTGCTTGAGCTAACATTTTCTCAGTGTGAAGGATGTGCCCTGTGAAGGGGGAAAAAAATCCTTCGTTCTGCTCGACCTTTAGAAATAGAGACAGATACCAGAAGGGTGCCGAGCCTTTCTCCACAGAGTTAACTTTGGTTTCGGCCAAATGGCTTCAAGTTACAAGAAAGGCGATTCCGATGAAGTATCAGGAAGAACTTTCTGACAGCAAGAGCTGTTTGATGGTGGAACGGTCTCCCTCAGGAGGTGGTGGACTCTCCTTCCTTGAAGGTTTCTAAGCAGAGGTTAGATGCCCATCTGTCATGGATGCATAGCTGAGATTTCTGCATTGCAGGGGGCTGGACTGGATGACCCTCAAGGCCCCTCCCAACTCTAAGATTCTACCTGCTCCGGATAGATCTTGGTTATAAAGCAAAATTGAGGAGAGTATGCCCTCCCCCGAGTAACTTGTTATATTCCCACAATGTAAATCCAGGAAACCCCAAAAGGAAATCTGCCTGGGAGGACGGGGAATGTGGGTGAATAGCCAGCTGTGAGCAAATCTCAGAATCTCCCATAAAACAAGATCCTGAATTATTCAAAGCAGCTCTAAAAAGAACTGAAAGATAGTTCATTGCGGTTGTTGTTTTGTGGGTGCCACTGCAGATGTCTCGCAGATGTATTTTAATTGTTAGATTGTTCTTTTAATCTGGTATGCTGCTTCTGTGCAGTGAGAAAAAATAATAAAGCTCATCTCATCCTAGATCATTTCCCACAGCTATGTCTCACTCTCCAAGGCCTTCCTTTGCTTACTGAAATATACTCGACGTCGAGAGTGAATTTCATGCTCCTTATTCAGCTCATAGTCATCAAGGAGAAGAAGAGAAGAATGCCCTTTTCCCCAAACCATCTGCTTATATACATTATTTACACAATGGGCCTTGCGTGATTGGCTACTTCAGGGCTACACCTGTGGGCCAATCAGTTTGTGGATTGACTTCTGCCAGCAGCCTGATTGGCTGCTCCTGCAGGCCAATCAGTTTGTGGATTGACTTCTGCCAGCAGCCTGATTAGCTGCTCCTGCAGGCCAATCAGGTTGCGGATTCACTTCTACCTGGAGTTGGATTGGGTGGCTCCTGGGGACCAATCAGACTGCTGATTCTGGATCCTATTGTTCTAGGCTTCAGCTCAGTACATAACACTTACATTAACCTCTGAGGAAATCTGTGCCCCCCCTTTGCCCATTAACCTTTTGAATTTTCCTGGTATTTGATAGCATTTCTGCCCCCAACTCTGGAGGCAGAGCACAGGCATTATGACAGGCCTCTCCTCCATGAAGTTGTCTACGCTGCTTTTAAAGTCAGCTAGGTTGGCAGCCATCCCTGCCTCCTGTGGGAAGGAGTTCCCTAGTTTAACCATGTGCTGTGTGGGGAAAAAATGGCTTTTTAAAATCTGCCCTGAAATCTTCCAAGATAATAATGCCCACTCACATCACAAAGAGCTCATCACCCACCTACTCTCAGCAGCCAGAAACATCATAGCCAGACACTGGAGAGACCTGTCAGGAGTAAGCATGAACCAGTGGTACCAAATAGCACGGGAAACAGCCTTATTAGAAACACTAACCAATAAACTGAAACTGACATGGGGGCAAATGGAAGAAGATGCCTTCACAGTGCCGGATTTACGTATAAGCTAAACAAGCTCTAGCTTAGGGCCCCACTCTCTTGGGGCCCCCTCAAAAAAATTAAAGGAAAAAAACTGGATATACATTTCCAAAATATAAGATAAAAAACAAATAAAATAAAACCTACATACAGCAACAGTGTTTTGTGTTGTGTAGGCTCCTATGTTCAACAATTGCTTTGATGAAATACATATTTTGTTATGTGCAAATGGCTTTAGATACCCATAAGGTCCATCAATTACCATATAGCATATAAAAAAAAAATCCTTCCAGTAGCACCTTAGAGACCAGCTAAGTTTGTTATTGGTATGAGCTTTCGTGTGCGTGCACACTTCTTCAGATGTGTATATCTGAAGAAGTGTGTACACACACAAAAGCTCGTACCAACAACAAACTTAGCTGGTCTCTAAGGGATGCAGGTGGTGCTGTGGGTTAAATCACTGAGCCTAGGGCTTGCCGATCAGAAGGTCGGTGGTTCGAATCCCTGTGATGGGGTGAGCTCCCATTGCTCGGTCCCAGCTCCTGCTAACCTAGCAGTTCAAAAGCACGTCAAAGTGCAAGTAGATAAATAGGTACCACTCCAAGCGGGAAGGTAAACAGCGTTTCTGTGCGCTGCTCTGGTTTGCCAGAAGTGGCTTTGTCATGCTGGCCACATAACCTGGAAGCTGTACGCCAGCTCCCTCGGACAGTAAAGCAAGATGAACGCCGCAACCCCAGAGTCGTCTGAGACTGGACCTAATGGTCAGGGGTCCCTTTACATTTTAAGGTGCTACGGGAAGGAATTTTTAAATTTTGTTTCAACTACGGCAGACCAACACGGCTACCAATTATAACCATAACAATAACAATGATAATTTATTATTTATACCCCGCCCATCTGGCTGGGTTTTCCCAGCCACTCTGGGCAGCTTCCAACAAAAGTATTAAAATACAATAATCTATTAAACATTAAAAGCTTCCCTAGCTGCATATAGCATACATTCAATGTTGTGACGTGGGGTTTGTGATTTCAGCTCTCTTGACATAACATGCTGGAGACAGTTCTCTAGTAACAGCTCTTTATTAAAGTGAACAAGACTGAAGACTGAGGAGAGGAAAGCTACATTTATAGGGACAGGGGACTAGCTAGGAAGGGATACATTTTGGAGGGAACAATATCAAGCAATCACAGTGCTGCCTTTTAGAGGAAACCAATAAGACAGAGGATCCAAATACAGCAGCTTAAATGAACCAATAGTAGCTGTACCCTCTGGAACCAAAAGGCAATTACTTTATCCTAATGCAAATACAGACAATAATAATACAGATATAAAATCCTTTGACTCAATACACAACACCCCTCCCCCCCTAGTGAGCACAGCAGACGTAATCCCTCAGGTACTGTGGGGTCCTACAACTTCTACCTGATCTCCTGACAACAGGTGTTGCAGGTTCTGGATTGGGTGTTACCTGTGGTGGAGGGGCTGCTATAGGGGTTTCGTCAGGAACAGATGGAGTCCCAGACATCTCAGGGTCCCCGACCTGTACCTCGTCATCCTGAGGACTAGCAGACCCTGGTTCATTTCCTGAAGCCCCTGGTGACTGCACCTCTGGGCCATCTTCACTCTGGTCTCGCAGCTGTGCGTCATTAGCCAGGGATGAATTATCCTCAGTCTGTAAATTCTCTGCATCTGACTCCTCCCTGCTGAGCGCCCGGCGCCTCAGCTGATCTATATGTCTCTTCCAAACTTGCCCATTTTCCAAGGTCACATAATAGGACACAGGTCCACTAGCCCGGGTGATCACACCGGCCACCCACCGCGGACCTCGTGAATAGTTCCTCACCCAGACCAGATCTTCAGGGGCGAGATACCTTGTTGTGTCAGTCTCAGCCTGGGGGGTTGCTCTTGAATTACGGTTTGGCATTTTATCTGGGTGGACATAATCCAGCACCGTTACCAGTCTTCTACCTAAGAGCAGCTCGGCTGGCGACTTGCCCGTCGCAGTACACGGCGTCGCATGCTGCAAAAATAACATTCGTGCAATGCGAGCCGACCAGTTACCCTCCATTAAGCGCGCAATGGATTCTTTGGCTGTTCTTACCATGCGCTCAGCCTGCCCATTGGAGGATGGGTGAAAGGGCGCGGATGTGACCCCTCTTATAAAGTTATCAGCCAAGAATGCCCTGAATTCTTGGGATACAAAAGCTGCCCCATTATCTGATACAATGGTCTCAGGTAACCCGTGGGTAGCAAACAGCTGCCTCAACACCTTGATTACGGCAGCTGATGCCATGCTAGGGACCATCGCCACTTCTAACCATTTGGAATATGCATCAACGATAACCAAAAAGACCTTCCCTTGGAATGGCCCAGCAAAATCTATGTGCAGCCGGCTCCAGGGAGTCCTGGACTGCTCCCACCAGTGGACTGGTGCTCTGGCCACTTCTGGCCGCACCTCTTGGCATGCCTTGCATGTTCGTACCCATTGTTCTATGTTCTGGTCCATTCCAGGCCACCACACATAACATCGGGCTAGCGACTTCATCCTGACCATTCCCGGGTGTCCCATGTGAAGCGTCTCAAGAACCCTGTTTCTCAGTGGTGCTGGGATGATCACCCTATCTCCCCATAGGAGACAACCCTTATGCATGGACAATTCGTGCTGCCTTGTCGCATAAGGCCTGAATTTTTCTTCATGCGGACCACCTGGCCACCCCCTCCCCACCCAAGTGAGCACACGGGAGAGAACAGCATCTTTCCTAGTTTTCTCAGCTATATCCGTAGCTGTTACAGGAGCCCCCGGAAGTGTTTCTAGCATCATAATGTGCTCCGCAGGAGCAGGATCCTCATTGCTCCCGCCAGGAAGGGGCAATCGACTCAGCGCATCAGCATGGCACAACTGTTTCCCCGGCACATGGGTCAAGGTGTACTGGAACCCATTCAGGAATATTGACCAACGCAACATTCTGGGGGAGAGAATTTGTGGCGTTTGTTTGTTTGGGTTGAACAACCCTAACAGTGGTTTGTGGTCCGTTTCAATGGAGAAATGGCGACCGTACAAATAATCATAGAACCTTTTGATTCCGGACACAATAGCCAGTGCCTCTTTATCAATTTGAGCATAGTTGCGCTCTGTGGGCGACAACGTACGGGAATAGAAAGAGATGGGCTTTTCCGACCCATCCGGTTCCCTATGACTCAGCACAGCCCCCACACCGTATTGAGAGGCATCACATGCCAGGACCAGCGGCTTTGACTCATCATAATGAGCAAGGACGCTCCTGCTACTCAGCATTCCTCGCAAGGAGTCAAAAGCCTTCTGCTGCTCCCGCCCCCATCGCCACACATTCTTTTTCTGCAATAGTCTATGTAATGGTTCAGCTACCGAAGCTTTCTGGGGTAAGAACGAATGATAAAAGTTAATAAGTCCCAGGAATGACTGCAACTCCGTCTTGTTCTGTGGTCGTGGTGCCTCGATGATGGCCTTAATCTTAGCATCTGTGGGGTGGATGCCTGATGCATCAATTTTAAACCCCAAGAAATCCACAGTTGGCACCCCAAAACTGCATTTTTCTTTTTTCAGTTGCAACCCCACCTCCTTGAACTTGAGCAACACTGCACGGACACGCGCAACCAGTTCCTGTGGGTCTTTTCCAGCAATCAAAACGTCATCAAAAAATGGCAAGACCCCCGGCAGACCTCTTAACAGGCGTTCCATGAGCCCTTGAAAAATCCCTGGGGCCACACAAACTCCGAACTGTAATCTGTTAACTCTGAACGCCCCTTTATGTGTGACAATAGTCTGTGCTTCCGCTGATTGTGGGGTTACTGGCAGCTGTTGGTAAGCTTGTGCCAGGTCAATTTTGGCGAACACCTTGCCCCCAGCCAGTTTAGCCAACAGATGTGATACGACTGGAATGGGGTATGAGTTTCCCCTGAGTGCCTTATTGATAGTACATTTGTAATCTGCACATATCCTGACTTCCCCATTTGCTTTAAGGGGCGTGACGATTGGAGTCTCCCACTTAGCAGAGTCCACGGGTGAGAGAACTCCCTGCTTGACCAATTTATCCAGCTCTGCCTCGATCTTGGGTTGCAGTGCAAATGGCACTCGCCTTGGTTTGAGTCGGATTGGGGCCACACCGGGGTCCAACTCGAAGTCAACTGGGGGCCCTTTATAACAACCCAGTTTTCCATTAAAGAGACCAGCAAATTCCTTGCATAATGCCTCGCTCATCTCAGGGCAGGTTTGGATTGAATTAAGCCCTGAGATACTCAGTCCCAGGGCAGGGAACCAGTCAGTGCCCAGGAGACTGGGGCGACTGCCCTTCGCAATCACCAGTTTGAGTACAGCCTGTTTGTCCCGGAACTGTACTCTCACGGCACACATTCCCATAACATGGATGCGGCCTGCTGAGTACGACTGCAAGGTTGCCGGGAAGGGCTCCAGAGGGGGCAACTTACCCCTGGGGAAGAATGTCTTCGCGGTCTGGTCCGACACGATGGTGAATGCAGATCCGGAGTCCACCTCCATGTCGCACTGCTGACCCTCAATCTTCACCTTGACGTGTGCCTTGCCTTGCGCTGGAAACTGCACGGCCCTCCCGTTGATCTCCGTTACGTAGTGGCAGTCCTTTAGAAAACGAGTTGCTGTGGGCGGTCTGCGATGCTCCAGTCTAGGTGCTCCTGTTGCTCCCGACGCCGCCGATCTACAGACCCTGGCGATGTGACCCGTCTTTCCGCACGTCCGGCACATAGCATCCCTGAAACGACAACTCTTCCACTCATGGTTTCCGCCACAACCTGGGCAACTGCCTCGGCGATCTTTGTGCACTGTGCAGGCCTGACGCACCAACTCGACCCCACGGACTGGGCTCTGGCTCGGAGTAGCCTCTAGCTCGTCCATGGCATGCGCAACTTCTATCTGTGGCTTAGTGGCCTTGCGCCTGGCATCAAGCTCCTCTCTTTCATAATTCTCCGTGGCGGTGGCCTCCTTCAAGGCTGAAGCAAGGGTAACCTCTTCTTTAGCCACGATGCGTCTTCTGGCTTTCTTGCTGCTCAGACCACCAATAAACCGATCCAGGAGAGTCTCTTCCAGATTTTGGAAGCCGCAGTGCTGAGCGAGCTTCCGGAGTTCAGCCAGAAATGTGGATACAGACTCCCCAGCATGCTGCTGCCTCTTATGGAACTCCATCCACCGGGCCATCTTGGTCTCAGTAGGCGCCAAGTGGCTTGTTAGGCAGGCAAGAATATCTTTGAGAGATGTCTCACTCAGCTTCGCTGGAGCAAGTAATGCCTTGGCCAGCTTGAAGGTCTCGGGCCCACAGTAGCTCAGGAATGTGGCCCTTCTTTTGCTGGCATCGGTGATCCCTTGAGCCACTGCAAAGAACTCGAAGCGTTCGACGTAGTCTTCCCATGTGTGGGGCTCTGATGGCTGGAAGGGCTCCAATACCCTTGGACTCTCCATTGTCCTAGCGGGCAGGGTCGTCTTCTCAGCTGGCCAGTGAGTCTTGTTCTAAGCTGCAATCCGGACTCTGAGGCAGGGCTGTGATTAACCGCTCCTCAGCATTCCGGATCCCACCTTCGTCGCCAGTTGTTGTGACGTGGGGTTTGTGATTTCAGCTCTCTTGACACAACATGCTGGAGACAGTTCTCTAGTAACAGCTCTTTATTAAAGTGAACAAGACTGAAGACTGAGGAGAGGAAAGCTACATTTATAGGGACAGGGGACTAGCTAGGAAGGGATACATTTTGGAGGGAACAATATCAAGCAATCACAGTGCTGCCTTTTGGAGGAAACCAATAAGACAGAGGATCCAAATACAGCAGCTTAAATGAACCAATAGTAGCTGTACCCTCTGGAACCAAAAGGCAGTTACTTTATCCTAATGCAAATACAGACAATAATAATACAGATATAAAATCCTTTGACTCAATACACAACATTCAACACAAAAAAACAGTGGCAATTTGTTGTTGGCAAAGCTGGACAGCTGGACATATAAATGGCCCCATGACCTTCAGGAGTTTAGGGCCTCATCCATCCTAAATCTGGCCCTGGTTGTAGCCATCATGGCGGGTCGGCATTGAAAGCCTTCTCCCCCCCTAATTTCCCCCTCAATGCCCTTTGTTGGTTAGGATGTAAATCTGCCCCCTCGCAACGCTCTTTTTCTGGCATTAGCCTCCCTCCCTCCCTCCCTCCCTCCCTCCTTCTGCGTTATATCCCATCAATTCTGGACATGAAGATATTCTGTTTGAATTGCTTGAATGCTATCTCCGTTCAACTTCGGTGCGTGACCTTTCCACTGGGATCCAGCCATTACACTGAAGGCTCTATTCAGCGGGATTGTTCGATGCACTTGAACATGGCACTGCAAATGAGAGATAGGGCTCCTGCTCTGGAATTCACACCCCCTTTTCTCTCTCCTGGTGACTCACGGTGCTAACAGGCTGCTCTCCTTCTCCTGATCTCAGTATTAGAAGTGCAGTGCCCAAAGCTCGCCCCTGCTTGAATATTCACAGGACCCTGGAGGGTCCCCCTCCTGCGTCCCTGCCATAGAGGGGAGCCGGCCTGGAGATATTTATACAGAAGGTCAGGGTCAGAGCTGACTAAATCAATAGAGGAAAGCTGGAAAATGAAAGCAGGGTATTGATGAAGGCACAAAAAGAAGAGTGTGCTGGATTAGGTCAAATGGATTCATTTTCCGTTCCCACAGTGGCCAAACAAATGCCCATCACCAAACCCTCCAAGTGTCCCTATTTTCCAGGAACAGTCCTGAATTTACAGAAGCTGTCCTGGTTCCTGATTTGATCCCCAAATGTCCTGTTTTTCCGTAAAGGTAAAGGGACCCCTGACCATTAGGTACAGTTGTGAACGACTCTGGGGTTGCGGCGCTCATCTCGCATTATTGGCCAAGGGAGCCGGCATACAGCTTCCGGGTCATGTGGCCAGCATGACAAGCTGTTTCTGGCGAACCAGAGCAGCGCACGGAAACGCCGTTTACCTTCCCGCCGGAGCGGTCCCTATTTATCTACTTGGGCTTTGATGTGCTTTCGAACTGCTAGGTGGGCAGGAGCTGGGACTGAGCAACGGGAGCTCACCCCGTTGCGGGGATTTGAACCGCCGACCTTCTGATCGGCAAGCCCTAGGCTCAGTGGTTTAACCCACAGCGCCACCTGGGTCCCACTTTGGACATGTTTTTCCTTAGGACATCGCTATTTTCATTGGAGAAATGTCAGAGGGTATGGAAGACCACAAGTAGGATTCAAACACAAGAGAGCTTTCTCCGCTTGTGGTTTCCATCAACTGTTATTCAGAAGCATCCAAGTCTTCTCCAGGCGGCACGGGAAACTTCTCTAACAGATTTAGGGTGCAGGGCAGGAAGAAGTGGGGGGGGGTATCCTGTTGTGCGCGGACTTCTTGCAATGAGAAAACGCTTACAGAGCACTTAGTCAGATGTAACCCTTTGATTCTTCCTCTAAAGGCTGATTTGCCTTCTCAGAAACAAACAAAGAATGTGGCACAGTCCTGGCCAACTGCACAATTTCAAAACACAACTGCAAAGATCACACCGCTTCTGGCCCCTCCCCTCCTGTTTTCTGTGTGAGCAGATTCTGCACACAAACCTTGAAGGGCAGTCAACCCCTTTGCCTTACTGCTGCTGTTTTAAAGCAGTAGAGCAGGTCTGTATTGCATCTCCATCCCCACCCTCCTTTCTTTTCTCTCTCCCTTTCTCCCTTTCTCTCTCTATCTCTTTTATCACTTCATTTTCACAACTGAAATTTAATGAATGAATGAATGAATGTTGGCCACCTTGAAATATGTAAAGGACTGTCCCATGGTTGCAGGGAACCAGGTAGAGGGCCTTCTCGGTGGTGGCGCCCGCCCTGTGGAACGCCCTCCCATCAGATGTCAAAGAGGAAAACAGCTACCAGATTTTTAGAAGACACCTGAAGGCAGCCCTGTTTAGGGAGACTTTTGATGTTTAATAGATTATTTTATTTCATTTTTCTGTTGGAAGCCGCCCAGAGTGGCTGGGGAAACCCAGCCAGATGGGTGCGGAATAAATAATAAATTATTATTATTAGATGGAGAAAACCTATTTTCTGCGGCTCCATAGAGTAGGATGCAAAGCAATGGATTCAAGTGACAAGAAAGGAGCATCCAACTTTATATCAGGAATATTTTCTGACAGTACTAGATGTTCAACATTGGAACGGATGACATAGAAAGATGGTGGACTCCCCTTGAAATGGGTTCTTGCCTGACAGGGGGTTGAATAAATGACCCTTGGGGGTCCCTTCTATGATTCTCTGTTGGGTTGGGACTCATAAAGATACGCTTCTCGTGAGAAATGTTTGGGTCGAATCCTGGTGCCTTTGCCATTCTGCTCTGCAGCCTCCAGCCTGGAGTCTTTGCTCCTCTCTTTGCTCCGGCGATCCTTGAAGCGGGCGATTGAAATTCTGGCCCTGTGCTCTGCACATTCCTTGCCAGAGAGCCCCATTCATCAGAACTTCCTTGTTCTGGTTCAATTAAATTCTATAGCACTCGGAGGTGATGTAGCACCAGCCCTGGTGTGGAATTTCAATGCCGCCGACGCTCTTGTAAATACACGGCTGAGGATAAATTGGCCATCAGTGGCGCTAAGAGGAGGCGCAGAAAGTGTGTGACTACAGCTTGGTTTTATATGCTTGGAAGAGGGCGAGCCATTGCCAAGGACCTGGGCAATGTTGTTGAGCCTGGCAAGAAGCGGGCAGGATTTGGTTTTTTTTAAAAAAATGTAAATATATATAAACATAAAATAAATTCTGCTTTGCATTGGATGTTTTCAAGCAATGTTTTGGGACAGACTGGGAGATCTTGCTTGGATCACTACATTTAAAGCTATATGTGTAGGTATTCAGATATATTTTCTTCCATCTCAGAAGTGGAGAGTGGGGCTGGAAAAAGAAATGCTTTTCTCCCACCTTAAAGCTGGGAATTGGCTTGATTATTTATTTGATTTATTGACCACCTAATGCAAAAAATAGAAGTCTCCAGGCAACTTGCAAACAGAATACAGAGTCGACAAACTCTGTATTTTATTCAGTGCAGGAATAAAACAACAACGCCAAGAACCACAATCGTCCAAATAAGAATGAAAATCTGCTGCTCCTCCTCATCCTGGAGAGTAGTGACTAGTGGGGTGCCACAGGGGTCTGTCTTGGGCCCAGTCTTATTCAACATCTTTATCAATGACTTGGATGATGGGCTTGAGGGCATCCTGAGCAAGTTTGCAGACGACACCAAATTGGGAGGGGTGGCTAATACCCCAGAGGACAGGATCACACTTCAAAATGACCTTAACAGATTAGACAACTGGGCCAAAGCAAACAAGATGAATTTGAACAAGGAGAAATGTAAAGTACTACACTTGGGCAAAAAAAATGAAAGGCACGAATACAGGATGGGTGACATCTGGCTTGAGAGCAGTACATGTGAAAAGGATCTAGGAGTCTTGGTAGACCACAAACTTGACATGAGTCAACAGTGTGATGCAGCAGCTAAAAAAAGCCAATGCAATTCTGGGCTGCATCAATAGGAGTATAGCATCTAGATCAAGGGAAGTAATAGTACCACTGTATTCTGTTCTGGTCAGACCTCACCTGGAGTACTGTGTCCAGTTCTGGGCACCACAGTTCAAGAAGGATACTGACAAGCTGGAACGTGTCCAGAGGAGGGCAACCAAAATGGTCAAAGGCCTGGAAACGATGCCTTATGAGGAACGGATTAGGGAGCTGGGTATGTTTAGCCTGGAGAAGAGAAGGTTAAGGGGTGATATGATAGCCATGTTGAAATATATAAAAGGATGTTATATAGAGGAGGGTGAAAGGTTGTTTTCTGCTGCTCCAGAGAAGCGGACACGGAGCAATGGATTCAAACTACAAGAAAGAAGATTCCACCTCAACATTAGGAAGAACTTCCTGACAGTAAGAGCTGTTTGGCAGTGGAATTTGCTACCAAGGAGTGTGGTGGAGTCTCCTTCTTTGGAGGTCTTTAAGCAGAGGCTTGACAGGCATATGTCAAGAATGCTTTGATGGTGTTTCCTGCTTGGCAGGGAGTTGGACTGGATGGCCCTTGTGGTCTCTCCCAACTCTATGATTCTATGATTCTATGCTTTACATGAGATGTTTTGGAGCAACCCTTTGAGGCTGGCTGGTAGACCTTGCCACGTTTAAAGTCTTGTGTGTGTGTGTGTTCAGGACTTTAAAAGAAACTGTGTTGTACCTCAGAAGATGGGAGTGGGCATGGAGAGGCAGCGAAATGCAGTGGGGCACGTGAGTGTTGTACTAGGACCTGGGAGGCCAGGGTTCGAATCTCCACTTGGCCACAAAGCCCCCATCTCTCAGCCTAGTCTACCTCACAGGGCTGTGGTGAGGTTGAAATGGGGAGGGGGAGAACCAGGTATGCCACCTTGAGGTCCTTGGGAGGAAAGGTGGTATGTGAATGTAATAATGAAGCACGGGGGGTTGGACTAGATGAGCCTCAGGGACCCTTCCAACTCTACAATTCTATGATTCTGTGAAATACCGGTAAATGAGATGGAAAGGAAAATTGTCCTCCCCTGCCCCCCAATCTAGGAAAGGCTTGATAGTTTATTGCAGTCATAGGCAAACTCGGCCTTCCATATGTTTTGGGCCTACAACTCCCATCATCCCTGACCACTGGTCCTGTTAGCTAAGGATGATGGGAGTTGTAGTCCCAAAACATCTGGAGGGCCGAAGTTTGCCTATGCCTGGTTTATTGATTTGATTTATTAGTCACCTAATGCAAAAATAGGCACCCTGCAAGCAGAATAAAAAGTACAGAGTGGAAGAAAATTATCAACCACTAATAGGTAAAGGGCCCCCTGACCGTCAGGTCCAGTCGTGTCCGACTCTGGGGTTGTGGTGCTCATCTCGCTCTATTGGCTGAGGGAGCCAGCGTTTGTCCGCAGACAGCTTCCGAGTCATGCGGCCAGCATGACAAAGCTGCTTCTGGCAAACCAGAGCAGCACACGGAAACGCCGTTTACCTTCCCGCCAGAGCGGTCCCTATTTATCTACTTGCACTTTGATGTGCTTTCGAACTGCTAGGTGGGCAGGAGCTGGGACCGAGCAACGGGAGCTCACCCCGTTGCAGGGATTCGAACCGCCGACCTTCTGATCAGCAAGCCCTAGACTCTGTGGTTTAACCCACAGCGTCACAGCAACAACAAGAACCGCCATCCACACAGAAGATAGAGATGTTAGAGATATAAATTCTCCCAACCCAGGCAAGCTTCCTGGAGAAGCTCAATACCCAGAGATTGTGAAAAGTGACATCTCCACCAGCCCCGCAACATCTGGCACACAGGATGCATGTCACAAGCGGTGACGCATTTTTCTGACAGCCAAAGATGTTGCCAGGGGTGTCAGGAGGAAATGAAGAGGGTTGTGGTGCCAGAATATAACATTCTTCCCCGTGAATTTGTCTAATTTTCTTTTAAACCTCATTGAGGTTGGTGGAGGAGACCAGAATGCAAAGCCTCACTCGGCCATGAAGGCTCCCTGGATGACCTTGGTTGATAACCAGTCGCCTTCGATCTGTCTAGCCTGCCACCTAGGGCTGTTGGGGGGATCAAATGGGGAGAGGGAGAACCATGCATGCCACCTTAGGGTCCTTGGAAGGAAAGAAGCTGGCATAGAAATGCCCTCAAGCCAATAAGTAAATGTGACACATGGGTGCTGATGGAGCAGCGGATAGTTAAACTATGGAACTCCCTCCCACAGGAGGCAGAGACGTTGAGTCGGAATCTCCTTTCTTGTTACTGGAAGCCACTGGTGCAAGTCCTAGATCAAGGGAAGTAATAGTACCACTGTATTCTGCTCTGGTCAGACCTCACCTGGAGTACTGTGTCCAGTTCTGGGCACCACAGTTCAAGAAGGATACAGTACTGACAAGCTGGAACGTGTCCAGAAGAGGGCAACCAAAATGGTCAAAGGCCTGGAAACGATGCCTTATGAGGAACGGCTTAGGGAGCTGTGTATGTTTAGCCTGGAGAAGAGAAGGTTAAGGGGTGATATGATAGCCATGTTCAAATATATAGAAGGATGTCATATAGAGGAGGGAGAAAGGTTGTTTTCTGCTGCTCCAGAGAAGCGGACACAGAGCAATGGATTCAAACTACAAGAAAGAAGATTCCACCTAAACATTAGGAAGAACTTCCTGACAGTAAGAGCTGTTCGGCAGTGGAATTTGCTGCCAAGGAGTGTGGTGGAGTCTCCTTCTTTGGAGGTCTTTAAGCAGAGGCTTGACAGGCATATGTCAAGAATGCTTTGATGGTGTTTCCTGCTTGGCAGGGGGTTGGACTGGATGGCCCTTGTGGTCTCTTCCAACTCTACGATTCTACGATTCTACGATTCTATCCTCGGGAGCAGCAAAAAACAAGCTGGTTCCACTTTGCATGTGGCAGCCCTTGAAATGAGAGAGTTGCTGGAGGGGGAGCAGGTTGTGCCATGGGGAGAACTGGAGAACCAGGGGTGGTGTAGTGTTGGACTAAGAACACAGGAAGAGCCAATGGCCCAACTAGCCCAGCATCCTGTTCTCATAGTGGCCAACCAGATGCCTGCAGGAAACCCAGAAGCGGGAATTCAAGGGCAAGAGCAACTCTCCCCTCCAGCAGTTTCCAGCAGCTGGTCTTCAGAAGCATCATGTCAGAGACCAGACTGAGGATTACAGCTCTGAAGAGGAAGGGTGGGAACCTCCCCCTCTCCCTGCTCCTGACCAGGATTCTGAAGCTGCCCAGGAACAATGGAGCAGTACATAGATTTAGAGAATCGGTTTGCAGAGGGACATACAGTAGTTTGGAAAACAACAGCTGGGCAGAGCTGAGTGGGGAACAGCTAGAAGAAGCAGAACAAGAAGAGAGAGAGATACAGTAACTGACTCCCCTTAGCTAGAGAGTGTCCAGCCTATCTCCCCAAAGGCAAGGAGAGCTGATATGGTTGCTATGCAGAAGTCTCAGTGGTTGTGAGATCAGGTTGCAAGAAGGGGAAGTGATGATGACTGGGAGGGGGAGGGGGAGGAGGAAAACTTAATTGGGAGCACCTTCACTCTGAGAACGGCTGCTGTGTTCTTTTGCTGTGATCATTAAACACTCTTAAACTGGCAAGGGACTCGAATGGCTCTGTTCTGCTGATGCATGGCCAAAGGGGGGGGAGGAAGCCGTTTCTCTGAAGCCTGGCACATCACTGCCTCTCACAGTGGAAAAGGAGCACGGCCATCCTGGCTAGTAGCCACCGAGAGCCCTCTCCTCCTTCACGGATTTGCCTAATCCTCTTTTAAAGCCATCTAAGTTGGTGGCCTTCCCTGCCTCCTGCAGGAGGGAGTTCCATAGTTTAACTATGAAGAAGTTGTGGAGTCTCCTTCCTTGGAAGCTTCTCATCAGAGGTTGGGTGGCCATCTGCCAGGGATTCCTATGACTCCTGCATTGCAGGGGGCTGGACTGGTTGACCCTTGTTGGTCCCTTCCAATTCTGCAATCCCACGATTCTATGAAGGTATAAGACGGAGGGGGAAAGATCCTGTAATGCTTACTCACCACTTTGAAAAGAATGTCCCCAGGCAGTCTGGGATGAGGGGGAAAGGAGTGAGAAGGTCCCTCTTCATGTACCACAAAGTTAAACTATGGACCTTGCTCCACCAGCAGGTAGATATATCTGCAATTATGGATGGCTTTCCAAGAGGATTAGAGCACGATGCTGGACTAGACGGGCCACCGGCCTGATCCAGTCTCTTCTTATGTTCTTAAGAGCCACATATTCCTTCCTCGGAGGTTTTAAAGCAGAGGTTGGATGGGCACCTGTCAGTTGAGATTCTTGCATTGCAGGGGGTTGGACTAGATGACCCTAGGACCCCTTCCAACTCTAAGATTCTATGATTCTATACTGGCTTAGGTACTGCATGATAACTGGGCAGCTTCTTTCTTTAATGGCCGGGTGCTTCTATATCATTTGACACCTAAAACAAGAAGGGATCTTCTCCTGCCTCGACGCCATTGATTCTGCTCCAGCAGACAGGCTATAAGCTCTGAGTGCTAATTCAGCACCAACAATTGTGCAACAAGTGTGGCATCCACATCCCCTATGATACAAATAGTGGCATGTGCCCTTTCAGCGACGATGAGGGGAAAGCACTCTCTCTCCCCCCCCCCCCCCCCGTTCTCCGGAATCCAAACACATCGCCCGGCACAGGGGAGAAAGCTATTTCGGGAATATGAAATTGCTGCAAAGCAAGGGAGCCAGAGAATGGCTGTCGAAACGAGATGTGTAATGTTTCTAGATTGCACGAGAGCTCAAAGGGCAAAGAGCGTGGAGTCTATTTCTTGCTAAGGGACCGTTGAGGAGGCCTCGCTGAGCAGGTCGGCATCTCGTTCAAAAAGGGGGGGGGGGTCAACAGCAACACAAATCAACCCCCAACAGGCTCATCTCCTCATCTCCTGGAAGAAGAGTCTCCTTTCCCGCCCCCTTGACATGGTAATTATCATTCAAGGTGCTGATGGCAACAAGCTTTACAGCTTCCAAATAAACGGTGCTTTTTGAGGGAAGGGCTCCCCAGGCAGACATCAGCCAGGAAAGGTGAGCCTGGGAAAAGAATGCTGCTTACATAAGATGGGCAGAGGAGAGCTGGTCAGGCGTACAGATGAGATTGCGGCCGCTTGAGCTCTTGACAGAAAGATTCTGGGGCAGGGCGACAGGGGGTGGGGGAAGTGTCATGCAATCTCTATATATTTCCAGTCCTGGACAAGGCAGATATCTCACAGGTGTAGCCAGCTCTACCTCTCCTTTAAATCAGAACCAGTGAAGGGGGTGAAGGTCCTGTGTGAGTGTCTGCAGGTGGTTGGAGGATGGATGGCGGCTAACGGATTGAGGTTGAATCCAGGCAAGACAGAAGTACTGTTTGGGGGGGGGCAGGAGGTGGGCAGGTGTGGAGGATTCCCTGGTCCTGAATGGGGTCACTGTGCTCCTAAAGGACCGGGTGCGCAGCCTGGGAGTCATTTTGGACTCACAGCTGTCCATGGAGGCGCAGGTCAATTTTGTGTCCAGGGCGGCTGTCTACCAGCTCCATCTGGTACGCAGGCTGAGTCCCTCCCTGCCCGCGGACTGTCTCGCCAGAGTGGTGCATGCTCTGGTTATCTCTCGCTTGGACTACTGCAATGCACTCTACGTGGGGCCATCTTTGAAGGTGACCTGGAAACTGCAACTAATCCTGAATGCGGCAGCTAGACAGGTGACTGGGAGCGGCCTCCATGACCATATAACACCGGTCCTGAGAGACCTGCATTGGCTCCCAGTACGTTTCTGAGCACAATTCAAAGTGTTGGTGCTGACCTTGAAAGCCCTAAATGGCCTCGACCCAGTATACCTGAAGAGCATCTCCACCCCCATCGTCCAGCCCAGACACTGAGGTCCAGCGCTGAGGGCCTTTTGGTAGTTCCCTTACTGCGAGAAGTGAGGTTGCAGGGAACCAGGCAGAGGGCCTTCTCGGTAGTGGCACCCGCCCTGTGGAACGCCCTCCCATCTGATGTCAAAGAGATAAACAACTACCTGACTTTTAGAAGACATCCAAAGGCAGCCCTGTTTAGGGAAGCTTTTAATGTTTGATGTTTTATTGTGTTTTTAATATCCTGTTGGAAGCTGCCCTGAGTGGCTGGGGAGGCCTGGCCAGATGGGTGGGGTATAAGTAAATAATAATAATAATAATAATAATAATAATTTACTTCTGCGCCACTAGCCTCTCTGGTTAAGACGCCCCTGCTCTTCACAACCCTCTTTGCTGCTTAAGGCTACATTCTCAGACGCAGTAAGAGGCAACCCTTCATGGTGAATTACAGCCGCAGCAGCTCTCTAGCCCATCTCAGCCATGAGTCATGGCACATTGTCTTGAGAGCGAAGGTGGATTTACAATGCCCACCCCACCCCACCCGTCCATATCGAATGACTCCTCCACCAAACAGCCTCTTTTGAATTCACCCGTAGTAATTAAGATTCAGGGGAAGAGAAAGGCTGAGGAGCCAATAAAATGCAGAGGGACTCGCATTATTTTAAGCTTAATTTACTAGTTCATAAGCTGGGCATCCTCATGAATTCCGGAGTGGCAGCAAAGCAGTTGTGCTAATGAGCGCAAGGGGACTGGTAAATCGAACTCGGGACTCGGCTGACTCTCGGCATTGTTGTTGTGTGGCGGGGGGAGGAAGATGAAGAGGGGCAGTGAAGAAAGACAGGCACAATCTGTTGGGTGATTTATTATTATTATTAATTATTTTACTTTTTGAAGTGAATTTTCAACATAATTTTCAACAGAGTGGCTGGGGCAACCCAGTCAGTTGGGCGGCATATTAATACAACTAATACTACTACTAGGGACCCAGGTGGCGCTGTGGTTAAACCACTGAGCCTAGGGCTTGCTGATCAGAAGATCGGCAGTTCGAATCCCTGTGACGGGGTGAGCTCCCGTTGCTCGGTCCCAGCTCCTGCCCACCTAGCAGTTCGAAAGCACGTCAAAATGCAAGTAGATAAATAGGAACCGCTATAGCGGGAAGGTAAACGGCGTTTCCATGTGCTGCTCTGGTTTGCCAGAAGCAGCTTTGTCATGCTGGCCACATGACCTGGAAGCTGTACGCCGGCTCCCTTGGCCAATAATGCGAGATGAGCGCCGCAACCCCAGAGTTGGTCACGACTGGACCTAATGGTCAGGGGTCCCCTTACCTTTTTAATACTATTACTACTACTAAACTAAGAATATCTGCCCTCCTGCCATCCCACGCAGTTTAAGGGTGACAAGTTTTATTCGTTTATTTTTGAACATAAGAACATTAGAAGAGCCTTCTGGATCAGGCCCACGGCCCACCCAGTCTGGCATCCTGTTCTCACACTGGCCAACCAGGTGTCCTGATGGGGAACTCACAAGAAGGCCCTGAGCACGAGATACTTGTGGGGAAACCTGCAAGCTGGATTTGAGCACAAAAGCAACTCTCCCCTCTTGCAGTTTCCAGCGGCTGGTATTTCAGAAGCATTGCTGCCTCCTGCTGCGAAGGCAGAGCATAGCGTTCATCCTGGCTAGGAGCCACTGATAGCCCTCTCCTCCTCCATGAATCTGCTTCACCCAGGAGATCACAGCCACAGAGATAAGAAAAGAAGAGCCATTCTCTTGTCTGGAGAGCCCACTTCCTGGTTTGCATGGAGAAGCGGTTGTTTCCAACAGAGCCCAGCAACGGAAGCACACAGCTATATTGAGGCATCACTGGGTGTTGAACTTTTGTGCCCCATCCCCCAAAAGAGCCACATTTTAAAAGAGTATAGGGTGTCAATCAGGTCAACCAAAGGCCTGTTTAAAAAGGAACAAAGGTATACAGTGGTACCTTGGTTTAAGTACACAATTGGTTCCGGAAGTCTGTACTTAACCTGAAGCATACTTAATCTGAAGCAAAGTTTCCCATTGAAAGTAATGGAAAGTGGATTAATCTGTTCCAGATGGTCCGTGGAGTACTTAAACTGAAGCGTACTTAACCTGAAGTGAACTTTTCCATTGAAAGTAATGGAAAGTGGATTAATCCGTTCCAGACGGGTCCATAGAGTACTTAAAATGAAAGTACTCAAACCGAAGCGTACTTAAACCGAGGTATGACTGTATAATGAAGGCGCCAGGCGAACTTCCTTGGGGAGAGCATTCCACAGATGGGGAGCCACTGCAGAGAAGGCCCCGTTCTCGTGTTGCCACCCTCTGGACCTCTCAAGGAGGAGGCACACAAAGGAGGGCCTCAGAAGATGATCTCAGGGTCTGGGTAGGTTCATATGGGAAGAGGCGGTTCTTGAGGTATGGTGGTCCTGGGCATGCTTTTTTTCTGTTCTTATGGAAATCAAAATTTCCCCTCTTGAATTTGGGCCCTACTTTGGGAGTTCTCAATTACCAGACACCCCCCCCCACAGAACAGAACCAAGGCATCTACCTGTGGACACTCACCATTCCAGAAGAATCGCAAGATATATAGAGAAATTCCTCCCCACCACCACTTTCCCGACATGCCTCTGTGAATTCTATCAATTGCATTTTTGCTGCCTGTCCATTGTTGCTGGCATAGCTGTGAGTCTTTGGACACTCATGAAATTTGACTAGGGCCATCAGCATTCATGTTCATGTAGTTTTGGACGTTCGCGGTCACTGTCCGACCCAGCACCAAACACGGCTTTGAATGCTTTCTGCCCTCTGCCCACCGTTGTGTTCTCGGTATTGATGAACGGAATCTTGGGGCATGTCAACAGCTTTGCTTGCCCATCACCTGCCCACAGGCCCAGCTCATAGTGCTGATTGGCTATAGCACCCTAACAATGTTCTCCGTCATCAGGTGACTTCTTCGCACCCGTTGCAATCTTGCCTAGTATTCCACTGCAACTTTCCCTTTCATCAGCCTGTCATCGTCTTGATGGCTATTCATACCCCGAGGCACTTGCACTATACATCACCTGTCAATTATCTTCCTTTCCTTTTCTCTTTCGGAAGGAGGCCTTTCATCCCCAGCGCACAGGAGCAAACCCTTTTTTCTAAAGATAACACCTTCTGACGTGCAAAGGTATTTGATCACATCGCTCCGCTAAATGGGCTCTCAGACACAAAGTACATTTGGACATCACCTGTAAGGATGGCCAGTTAACAAAGGCGTCAAGATAATAATAGACAGATAAAGGTGCTGCTCTCCTGTAAATTACAAATTGAGATACAACCACTATTGTCTCAATCCCCGTAATAAGGATTTGCGAGGTATAGGCTAATTTGATTACGTGTAAGATCTCCAGGCTTGTTGCTGGCATCTGTTTGTCTCAGGAGACAATGGAGGAGTGAGCCTTTGGGGGTAAAGTCAAACCATTGCCTGCTGTGGCTGTAGAGACTGATAGGGG
The DNA here is from genome assembly GCF_965207765.1 of Zootoca vivipara. Taxonomy (NCBI): domain Eukaryota; kingdom Metazoa; phylum Chordata; class Lepidosauria; order Squamata; family Lacertidae; genus Zootoca; species Zootoca vivipara. Next base: position 132,820,426 of record NC_142582.1, on the reverse strand, counting down.
AGAGACATGTTTAGTTGCAGCCGGGGCAGAGGGAGGCTTCTGGTGTGTTGCTGCAGATGCACCTGGGCATTTCTTCTCTCTGGGCTCCTCCCAGCGGTCATAACATCTTTGTAGCACAGCCTTATGGGGAGTTGATTAGCAATGGTACCAGGTGATGCCCATTTTGGCCTGAGTTTGTAGGTCTGTTGGTGCACTTTCGGAGCTCCATCTTTAGTTATCCTGCAGGAGCATCAAGAAAGAGCAGGCTTTTGCCCACCTGGCTCCCTCCACAAGTTTTGGAATACAACTCCCATCAGCACCAAGCTGGCCAGGGCTGATGAGAATGGCAGTCCGAGCTTTTGGAAGGAGCCAGTTTGAGGAATGCTGGGTTTGGGACCCAGCATGTGGGCTGACAGAGCCGTCTTTCCCACTGGTGTTAGTGGTTCATTGCACCAGGGTGCCGGCCTCCCAGGGGCGCCCTAGTGAGTCGGGGAGCTGCTTGGCTTTGCTGGCATCCTCCCCTTTCCCTGCACGCCCGCCAGCTGCGGCCCACTAACTATATGGCTGGCGGGCGTGCAGCTTCCTTCCCAAGCCTCTGCAGGAGGAGACCAATCCCTGAAAAGAGGCTTAGGATGGAAGCTGAGCGCAGCTTCCCTCCCAAGACTCTGCATCTGCTAAAGGCAGCCCTGCTCCCGGTCATTGTCCTCCTCCTGCTTCCTGGGCTGTCTTCTCGGGCGCCCTGACGCCAGAGAGCATGTCCGCCAGCACGTTGTCCAGCTCGAGCGCCGCCACCACGCTGGGGATCAGGGCGGTGGGGGAGGCAGAGGACATTTTCCACCACCCGCTCCCTTGTTTTGGAGTTGCCGGGGGGCCACCGGAGGGCTCCTTGCACCACAGCACCAGATATGCTTAAGACGGCCCTGTGGGCTGAAGTTTGGGACCCGCATGTGGGCTGGAGCTGAACCCACGCTGAAAGGCGACAACCGCCTCATTTCGCTTTGTGCTCTTCTGTTTGGGAATGGAGAGCAAAATGAAGGCATCCTCCCTCGGAGACACGAACACGACCGAGAGGATGAATGAAGCTGCATCTTCCTTCATCTGAGCTCAGCAGGCTCTGCCGTCGCCGAACTGAGACTTGCCTGGCTATGTGCGCTCAGCCACTTCCTCTCGCTCCAGGGTAGCAATAAACCCACTGTCGGATGATAAACTGCATACATCTTGCGAGAACCTAAGCAGGGAATTCAACAACAGTGGGAAAACATGTGTGGGAATGAACCTGCTGTCTCAGGGGCAAGTGTGTTACCTGGACTCTTTTATTATGATGCCATTATAATTATATAATTATAAATTTCCTCAATCATCTTCTGAGACGGATGAATGCCAACAATTATATATTTCTTTATACCCCACCTTTCCCCCGACTCAAGTGGCTTACAGATAACATAAGAACAGTTAACCATAGAAGAAAAACAACCATTAAAAAACAATTAGACATTAACAGAAGTAAAACTAAATATATAATCTGTTTAAAACATACAGCTGCTTACAATAAAAACAGCACAGCACCAGCATTTTCATGAAAAGCAGTCAGTTCCCTAAAGCCTGTTGGAATAAGAAGGTCTTCATCTGCTGGCAGGCAACAGGTGGGGGAACTAGTCTGGCTCTTCTAGGCAGGGAGTTCCAAAGTTGCCTGGGAGGAGCCATCACCAAGAAGGCCTTCTCCTGGGTCCCCATCAAGCATGCCTTGGAGGGCGGCACGCCCAAAATAAATACCTTCCCTGAAGATGTCAGAGTCTGGGCAGGTTCCCACGAGAGAATGCAACATTTCCCCCACATGACCTGGACCTATAGGGCTTTCTAGGTCATAACCAGCCCTTTGAGTTGTGCCCAGAGACAGACTGGTAGCCACCTGCTCCCTATAGCCAGTCCTGGTCAGAAATCTGGCTGTAGCTCTTTGGTCTGGTTGGAGTTTCTGAGCACTTTTCAAAGGCAGCAAGTTGCAGCCACCCACTTTTTGGCCTGTCTCCAAAATATGTGGGGCTGAAGGCTTAGCAACCAGAAAACACAACTGAAGCATCTCAGCAGGTTTTGTCTTGTCTTGTTTGTTTATGGAAAAGCATTCATAGAGTGCTATTTCACGAAAAAGATCATAGTGGTTTGCAAAACATAAAAACAGACAGTGAAACAAACAAACAAACAAACAAGGTTAAAAGCAGACTTAAATCGATCATTGTGGAAAGATGCATTCTTAATCATCTCCAGGGTGACGACAGCATTCCGTTTTTATGTATATAGGAAGAATAGGAGGATAGAGCGAATTGGGAGGGGGATCTTTCCCAGGCACATGCTACAAATTCACAAGGATTTTTTTCATTAAAAAAAACTTTCCTTCTTTCAACCTTTCCTCCTAGGGTCAGCAGAGTGTTAAGGATCAACAGGAGATGCGGGTGGCGCTGTGGTCTAAACTACTGAGCCTCTTCGGCTTGCCAATTGGAAGGTTGGCAGTTCGAATCCCTACGACGGAATGTGCTCCCGTTGCTCTGTTCCAACTCCTGCCAACCCAGCAGTTCGAAAGCAGGCCAGTACAAGTAGATAAATAGGTACCAATGTGGCAGGAAAGTAAACGGTGTTTCTGTGCACTCTGGTTTCTGTCACAGTCCCTTCGTGGGCCAGAAGCGGTTGAGTCCTGCTGGCCACATGACCTGGAAAGCTTTCTGCGGACAAACGCTGGCTCCCTCGGCCTGAAAGCGAGATGAGCGCCACAACCCCATAGTCACCTTTGACCGGACTTAACCGCCCAGGGGTCCTTTACCTTACCTCAAGACAGGGATTCCTGAATACCTTCTTTCAGAAGACATAGAAATGTGCTCAGGTATAGGTGGGTGTTTGCACAGTGTGTGTGGTATTAAAAAATGGGGGATAAAGTGGGACTGAAGAAAGTGAGACGTTTTATTTTTCACCTCAGACGTAGCACTGCCTTTGACTCTGCCTTTGCCAACTCTTTTTCTGCAGAGCAAAACATTTGTCAAATAATATAGTATCTCCCTTTTGCTTTCTGCTTCCGTATCCGCCCTCCCCTTTGGTGTGAATATCCATAATCCACAGATCCAGGCTCTTGGGCCTGGTTTGTTGTTGCTTTGGCAATGGTTAAATGTATGATTTTAGGCCTGCTGCACTCATGGGAAAAGAGGGGGAAATTTGCAGAGATTATTTCACCTTCGGGGGTGAATAAATGTTTAGCAAAGAGCATAATCCCTCTGAAGGAGGCCGGCATTTTCGCACAGCTTTCGGCAGGAAACAATGAGGGACCTGCTGTATTATTTTATTTAAATGTTGGTTTGGATAGCGTCGTTTTCAAGAAGATAATGGGGGTTTAAGGTCGGCCTCTTTTAAAAAGTGGATGTTTATCAGGACAAGGCTTGAACTGGAGAGGAAAAAACCAGACTTTTTAACAACCATTCTGGAACATTGCACCTCCCACAAGCTCTCACATACCACCCAACTTTTTTACAGAAAAACAACAACAGGATGCACACCTTCCGTGACACATTCACATGACCCATGCTATGATCTCTCCCTGAGATCGCGGCACAAGAGTGCATCAGATTGCAGCACCCCAAATGGCCGCTGTGATCTTGCATGAAAAAATGTCCTCTTTTTCCCGGGACACTTGGCATGCATGCTCTCAGCTGTCTCTCCCTAAAGGCTTGCAGCCTGCGGATGCCTCTGGATCCAGCTCTGTTGCTGGAGAATCAGGTAGCTTCAGTGTCCAGAAGTGCCTTTTACCAAACACAGCCCAACAGGTACAGCCATTGTTGGGCTGGGAATGCCTGGCCACAGTAGTTTGTGCATCGGTTACTTCAAGGCTGGATCAATGCAATGCGCTTTTTGCAGGGCTGCAGTCGGTGAAGAATGCTGCAGCACAATTGCTGACAGGAGTGTGATTTTGTCAGTGTGCAGTTCCTGTGCTCAGAAAACTGGTTGGCAATCTGCTACCAGGCCAAGTTCAGTGTGTTAGTATTTTGTTGTTGTTTAGTCGTTTAGTCGTGTCCGACTCTTCATGACCCCATGGACCAGAGCACGCCAGGCACTCCTGTCTTCCACTGCCTCCCACAGTTTGGTCAAACTCATGTTCGTAGCTTCGAGAACACTGTCCAACCATCTCGTCCTCTGTCGTCCCCTTCTCCTAGTGCCCTCCATCTTTCCCAACATCAGGGTCTTTTCCAGGGAATCTTCTCTTCTCATGAGGTGGCCAAAGTATTGGAGCCTCAGCTTCAGGATCTGTCCTTCCAGTGAGCACTCAGGGCTGATTTCCTTCAGAATGGATAGGCATGATCTTCTTGCAGTCCATGGGACTCTCAAGAGTCTCCTCCAGCACCATAATTCAAAAGCATCAATTCTTTGGAGGCGAGTGACGGACAGCCTCCATACTGAACCCTCAAAATGGATTTTTTTATTCCACATCCCATAACAGAAACACCACTGGAAGAACTATGAGGTTTGTGGGTTTGTTACACGAGCGACAGACAGCCTGGGTAGAATAACAACCCCTGAGATAGCAGCATCTGAACCACAACCCCATATAAAAGGTGTGTGTGTGTGTGTGTGTGTGTGTGTGCTCCTTTAAACAATGCTCCTTTCGCATCAATGTCCTCGAACCAATCAATCAAGAAACATGAATTTCCTGATTGCAGAACGCATTTAAAACCCCAAACGAGAACATTGTGAGCGTCTACCTTGCTCAGCCCAAATTAGCGTTCTATTTTTATGCAAATGGAGTTTCCGCATGGATTTCTGTCAATCAGGGACTCCATCTCTTGTTTGGCATCTTTCCGACAGTTTGGTGCTTGATGAGTGTTCATCATCTTCCTGTCACGGTTGCCCTGAAAAAGGAGGGGGGGGGGATGCTCAAATTGGAATATCTTTGCAAGACTATAATTTGTAGATTTGGCTTTGTAGTTTTGTATTATGACGGGAAGCATGATAGCCAGCTGGCTGGTGCTGTGCTTCTTCCAAAAGACATAAGTTTCTTACTGAAAGCTACATACAACTGGGGAGCTGGAAGGGACCTAAAGGATCATAGAATCTTAGAGTTGGAAGGGACCCTGAGGGTCATCCAGTCCAGCCCCCTGCAGTGCAGAAATCTCAGCTCAAGCATCCCTGACAGATGGCCAGCCAACCGCTGCTTAAAAACCTCCAAGGAAGGAGAGTCAACTTCTCGAGGGAGACAGTTTCCCCCCCTTGAGTCTGCCCATAAAAAGCAAATCGAGAGTGAGACTCGTTGTGAGACTTTTGTGGGTGAGATGAGAGTTTATTTCGACAGAGAGGGATGGCGTTCCAGAAGGAAAAATGAATTGATATTGATCTATTAGTAACTTGGTCTTAATGTAACATTTTTATAGGCAACTCTGTATTTTTGTATTATTTTGTTTAAGTTGTCTGCTGTCGCTTCAGTTTTTTTGCCCACCACTTAGAGATATTTTTAATCTATTAGGTGGTATAGAAAATAAATAATCAAATCAAAGGTTGTTCCTGGAATCAGAGTGTCTGTCATTTGATACAGGGAAGTCAAAAGTGCCAAGGGGGGCGGCAACCCCACCACCAGTGATCTTGCCTTCGTGCACAAACCATCGTATTCGGAGGCCGTGGACTTCTGAGTGTCTGCTGCTGGAGAGATGCAAGTCTTGTCCTCCATGCTGTGCTCTCCGCTGGCAGGTGGGATTCCCCAAGGCATCTAGAGGTGCCACGGTTTCCCCACTCCTGCTTACGCTGTTGGCCAATTGAATCGAGGACCCACATGACTCACCTGGCAGGAAACAAATGCGGCCAGTAGACTAATGACATTGTTTATCGGAGTGCAAACCTTCACGGACGAGAGGCCATCAGGACCGCCTAGGGCAGCAAATGCCATAAGTTTAATTATGCATTGCATAAAGCACTTTCTTTCACCTGTCCTGGATCTACTGCAAATCAACATTATTGGAGGGGCCCAAATTAGGAGCAGAAAGGGGCGATTTCTCTCTGGCCTCTGTCTCTGCACCATATTTTACAAAGCTCTTCTCAGGTGGACCTCGTCAGCTTCTTTCCTTCTTTCTTTCTTTCCTTCCTTCCTTCCTTCCAAATTAACAGATCTGAAATTCTTTACTCAGTGCATCCCAAACCCTTTTGGGCCACTACCTCCTGAGTTCCACAAACTCATTCCCTACTCTATGGTATAAAAAGCATTATCCGTAATAGCAGTTTGCACGATGCACCGAGGAAGATAATAACACGGCAAAATTCAAAACGGTAACAATCAATTGTGCATTCTTTCAAAATCCAATTAAAACTATTTAGTTTAATTAATTCAACAAAAGGAATGGAATTGATCCAGCGAGACCAGCTCTTCAACGTCTGATAGTCATTTATACCTCCAGCCCCCCCGTCACCCCCTCACTTCTTAGCGCCCCCCTGGGGTGGTCCCACCCACTTTGAGCCACTGCTTTAGACTTCCTGCTCAAGGGAAATCACACAGGGCCATTCCTACCATTGGGCAGGATGATGCAGCCAACCCAGGCAGCTGATATTGGATGTCACAACAGAGCAGCAAATCATAGAATCATAGAATCATAGAGTTGGAAGAGACCACAAGGGCCATCCAGTCCAACCAGGAAACACCATCAAAGCATTTTTGACAGCTCTTACTGTCAGGAAGTTCTTCCTAATGTTTACCTATTTAATTGATCATGAGGAAGAGGCAACATGATAGAAGGCTACAAAATGATGCCTGGCCTGGAGAAGTGGCAAGAGGAAAGGTTCTCTCCCTCTCTCCCAACACTGGAACTGAATATTTTTCACTCAGCACATAGTTATGCTGTGGAGCAGGGATGCAGGTGGCGCTGTGGTCTAAACCACCGAGCCTCTTGGGCTTGCCAATCAGAAGGTTGGCTGTTCGAATCTCCACGATGGGGCGAGCTCCTGTTGCTCTGTCCCAACTCCTGCCAACCTAGCGGTTCAAAAGCAAACCAGTGCAAGTAGATAAATAGGTACCACTGAGGTGGGAAGGTAAACGACGTTTCCATGCGCTTTGGTTTCAGTCACGGTGTCCTGTTGCGCCAGAAGCAGTTTAGTCCTGCTGGCCATATGACCTGGAAAGCTGTCTGTGGACAAATGCCGGCTCCCTCAGCCTGAGAACGAGATGAGCGCCACAACCCCACAATCGCCTTTGACTGGACTTAACTGCCATGGGGTCCTTTACCTTTACCTTATGCTGTGGTACTGGCTCCCACTAGACTAGTGGCAGTGGTGGCCACCAACCTGGATGGCTTTAAAATGGGATTAGACAAATTTGTGGAGGAGGAGAGGGCTTTTGATGGCCGCTAGCCATTATAGAGGCCGTGCTCTGACTCTGCAGTCAGAGGCAGCGATGCTTCTGGAAACCAAAATAAAAAAATTCCTTCAGTAGCACCTTAAAGGCCTTAAAGTTTTTATTTTGGTATGAGCTTTCGTGTGCATGCACACTTCGTCAGATACACTGAAACAGAATCCACCAAACCCTTATGTATATTCAGAGGGTGGGGGTGATGGGAATGGGTGATGGGCTGATGGGAGTGGTAAACCTGTAGATGGCTGTTAACGACTGCTGATGACTGCAATTGGTCCTGGGGGGGGGGGAAGCAAGGGCTGAGGCGCTAAAGAAAGCTTGATCATGCATAATGAGATAAGAATCCAATGTCTTTATTCACCCCAGGTGGCTCCATGGTTTTAAGCTTGGTAATGAGTTCCAATTCAGCAACTTCTCTTTTCAGTCTGTTCCTGAAATTTTTCTGTAATAAAACAGCTGCTTTGAGATCTTGTATAGAATGTCCTGGGAGATTGAAGTGTTCTCCTACTGGTTTTTCTGTCGTGTGGTTCCTGATGTCAGATTTATGTCCATTTATCCTTTGACGTAGGGTTTGGCCTGTTTGTCCAATATAGAGAGCTGAAGGGAAAACACGCACGGATTCTGTTTCAGTGTATCTGACGAAGTGTGCATGCACACGAAAGCTCATACCAAAATAAAAACTTAGTTGGTCTTTAAGGTGCTACTGAAGGATTTTTTTTTATTTTGCTTCGACTCAGACCAACACGGCTACCTACCTGTAACTAGCTTCTGGAAACCAGTTTCTGGAAACCACAGGAGGAGAGAGTTGCTCGTGTGCTCGGATCCTGCTTGCAGATTTCCCACAAGCATCTGGTTGGCCACTGATAGAACATGAGGCTGGACTAGACAGGCCCTTTTTGACCAGCTCCAGAAGGCTCTTCTGATGGATGCTCTGCCCCTTGACATTTGGGGTGGGGTAGGAGGGAATCAAAGGGCTGCCATTTGCTGCTCCATCTCAGCAGGTGATTGTCTTGGGCAGACCCTTTGCACCAGCTGAGAATAACATTGCACATCTCTGAAGAAGCGCTTTCGGCCAGGTCCTTTAAAGCCTGTGCCACAGTGAAGTTGTTACCCCTGTGGATTTCATTCCACGAGACGGTAGCTCCTCCTAGTGGGGCACGAAGCAAGTGGAGACAGCAGCCCCTTTCTCCAGACGGAGTTGCCGGAATGTCTTCCACTGGTGGGGAACGGCATCGCTGCCATTCATTTCAAAGAGCCGTGTGCTGGACCTGGAGGCTTCAGTTTTTGTGAAAACACCCTAATTGTGTTGCGCACAGAAGACTGTGAATTCCAGGCAGATTCCTGGCCCGTTGCAAGTTTGGAAACCTTCCAAGCAAACCAGCAGGCTGGGGCCCACTCACCCGTCCCTTAAAGAGGGGGCAATATCCCAGTGGCTTTGCAGGCAGCTGAGCTGGTCCCAGTTTCAATTCCTGGTCTCTCTCCAGTTAACAAGAAATGACTAAGAAGAGGTGCGGGGAAAGGAGACAACAGGGGAGATAGATAGTCCAAGCTGGGGGGAAATATGAGAGAAACGTACATTGAAAATGTTGTCTATAAGAATAATATATATATATTACTAGCTGTACCCGGCCACGCATTGCTGTGGCTCAGTCTGTTAAATGAAAAAGAAAGAAAAGAGAAAGCGTACATTTCAAATATGTTTAATTTCACAATGGTTGTGGGTATACAATATTTTGTTGTTGTTCCATTGTCTGTGGAGATATAGAGATTGTCTGGTTTGCCGACTCTAGAACACCGCAACATAGAATTGTCCATGTGAGAAGTAATCCATGTCTAGATGTAAACCGTACAATTTCAAAGATGGCCCTGAGCTTTGTTGATAGATAAGACACACACACACCAGGTTTCCATTGAAAGCAGAGAGTGCCCCCTCCCCTCCCAGCTTCATTTTGCAGACTCCCCCATCCACGCGTGTTCTGGAAAATCCCCCCCAAAATAAACTGTGGGCAAACCCCACCCTGCCCCATTCATCCTCCCCAAAGCCACACCCCTCCTCCACTCAGTGCCCCCGTCCCCCACCACAGCCGCATGACATCATGACCCCCCTCTCTGGTTCCACCGCCGTGTGACGTCATCTTCCTCGCGTGTGATGTCACCCGCCACCCCGACTCCCCCCCTCTCCCCCTCACATACCCCATGCGCATCTTGGGGAGGGCCTGGCTGCTTCCCCTGGTGGGCAAGGGGGCAGGTGGCCCAGCTGCAGCTGCTTCTCCAAGGTGGACATTGCGAGGGCGGCGGGGAGAGGCAAGGCGGCGACAGCGAGGGGCAGGATCTGGCTCCCGCCCTCCCAGAAGGAGTCGCCGGCCAGCCGCTCCCAGCAGCCTCTGCGTGCTCATGCCAGAAGGATGCCACCCCGCGCCCCAAGGCGTAAAATATTTAATATAGCATGTGCTGCTTTGACGTCCAACAGATGGCGTTGTTTTTTCAAAAAAGTATGTTTTTACTTGTCACAAGTGTGACATCTATAAAATATAGGTATATAAAAACACGCATGTATTTGAAGTCATCCGTGTGTCAAAATTTCAAAGCAATCGGTGAAGAACTTTTGGAGATTTAAGATTCCAAACAAACAAACATAGAATAGAATATAAAATAAATAAATTAGTTAGGAGATGGTCTTGAACACCAGTCAGATTAAATCAAATAAAGAAGGAATATTCGGTGTTATGTTGGAGGGGATGTCAAGAAACCAGGAATTGTGTCCACATGTGATGGGGGTGTAAATCTGTACAATTTTGGGGGGGCAAAGGGTGTTTAAGGAGATAACAGAAATCTTTGGATTAAAGCTGTCCGAAAGTCCAGAGGTAGCGTTATTATCAATTTACGATGGGGTGGAAGGTTCGCAGGCTATGAAGGACTTGCTCACAAATTTATTGACAGCTTCACGCATTATTATAGCGAGGAAGTGGAAGGGGAAAGCAGAATATAAAATGGAAGAATGGTATAAAGAGGTGTGGGATATAGTTATTAATGATAAATAATAGGTGCCATTAAGGTAAGATGGGGAATATGCAGGAGAAATGATTCTGAGGAGATAGGGAGGGTGTTTGTAGAATTTGTACTGTTAAAATGGAAAGGGGTAAAACCATTGAAAGAGGTGTTGAAATTTTGGGAGGTTGGATAGTTACAATGTAATGGTCTCGGTGGTGGGGTGCACATTTTTATTCTTATTTATTTATTCTTATTATTGGTACTTTGTCAAAATAAAATAAAATAAAAAATAAAAAATAAAAAATGTCTAAGAACATAGGATTTTAAGAACTTAAGAAAAACCTGCCAGATTCAGAAGCATTGACTGCCTCCAAATATAGAGACAGAGCATAGCGGACAAGGAGCAATGGATTCAAACTACAAGAAAGAATATTCCACCTAAACATTAGGAAGAACTTACTGACAGTAAGAGCTGTTCGACAGTGGAATTTGCTGCCAAGAAGTGTGGTGGAGTCTTTAAGCAGAGGCTTGACAGGCATATGTCAGGAATGCTTTGATGGTGTTTCCTGCTTGGCAGGGAGTTGGACTGGATGTCCCTCGTGGTCTCTTCCAACTCTATGATTCTATGATTCTAATTTTGAAGGAGGATCCCTGTTTTTCATTTGCATCCTCTCCTTTTTTGGAAAGCATGAATTGCACAGGTTCACCTTTAAAATGCAACCTGATCCAAATTTCTCCCTACCAGGCACCATCAGGAGTTTGCAAATCACAAATGCACCGTGCTGGATCCTTGGGGCCTCTCTGTGCTCCCAGGGCAGGACTGGGCTGCTGGCTCAGAGCTTTGCAGCCATCCGATATCGAGGCAGTAAAACCCGAGGAGATTTTACACACCAGCTCAGGGCTCAAAAGTCACTGCTAAAGCCCATTTATGGACTCGCCTGCTCCCCGAGCAAATCCTCTCGCCATTAAACCTTTCTGGGGAGAGCCATCAGGTTTTACCGCCTTGTGTCACAAATGGCAAACGGGCCGAGAAAATGCCATTCTGGGACTGCAAACCAGGAGGCATCGGAAATGACCTGAAGCAGAAAGAGGCTGGTGGGAGGAAATCGGACACCTGGTTATTAGTATATTTTTAGGTCCTTGGGGGCAGTGAAAGCAAATTGATGGAAAAGGAAACTTGACTTTCTGAGTCCATGAATCCTAGAATCCTAGAATTGGGGGAGTGAGTTGGGTATGGAGAAGAGAAGATGGAGAGGTGATATGAGCAGGGGTTGATAAAGGTGGGGGCGGTGGGGGCAAACTGCCCCGAGGGGTGGCAGCATTTGGCGTGCCACCTGCCCGTGACTGCCACCTACCCCAACCATCGGGGGATGGTGGGGGAGCTGCGCTGGTTTGCTAGCTGCCTCCCCCCCTTCGTTTTGACAGCCCCACGCTTCCGGGCCGCAGGAGGGGGCATGTAGGCAGACAGGGAGGGAGAGGACAGGAAGAAGGCAGGCGAGCGAACAAGTGGAGGGTGGAGGGAAGGAGAGCAGCTCCCTCAACTCAGGACTGAAAGCTTGTAATCCCCCCCAAAACAACTTTGGCCAACCCTTCTCCCCCCAAAAAACTCAACATCTTTGGCCAACCCTCTCCTAAAAAAAGCTCAACAACTCCTGGCCATGACAAATGGGTAGACTCTTGGGAGTCCAACTAGATTTCAATGGGGGGGCGGTGACAAGAAATTTTCTGCACTGGGTACCACCTGACCTTGCTACGCCACTGGACACGAGAGCCATCTTCAAATTTCTGAAGGGCTGTCCTGTGGAACCAGGCTTGATTTCTGCTGCTCCGGAGGGGAGGGCCCAAACCAATGGATTCAAATGACAAGAAAGGAGATTCCAAATCAATGTTAGGAAGAAGTTTCTGAAAGCAAGAGCCATTCAGCAGTAGAACAGACTCCCTTGGAAGGTGATGGACTTGCTGGAGGTTTTTGAACAATGGTGAGATGGCCACCTGTCAGGGATGCTCAAGCTGCAATACTGGGGGTTGGACTGGATTTACGAATTATAGAGTTGGAAGGGACCCAAAGCTTCATCTAGTCCAGGCATGTCCAACAGGTTGACTGCAATCTCCTGGTCAATCGTGGGGTGTTCCTGGTCGATTGCGGTTGATCTTTGAACCCTGAGCGATCTATTAGCAAATAAAAAATAAAAAAGATCAACAACTCTGGCTCCCCCCAAAAAAGTTCAAAAACTCTGGCTCCCTAAAAGAACTCTGGTCCATCCTCCAATGACAAACTGCCAGTTTTTGAATACAGTGAGTAGATCAGTCTCTTGGGAGTTGGGCATGCCTGATCTAGTCCAACCCCCTGCAATGCAGGATGCCATGAACCATGTTTTGCTTTTGCTGGAAGCAGGCGTTTGTGTTCCCCTCACTCATTTGTCATAGCAGAACAGGAGAAAACAACAGATAAACACCTTTGCTTATTTGGTTTTGAGGATTATCAAACATTTAAATGCACCAGCTATTCCATCCTTGCAACAACCCCGGGAGACAGGTGAGGCTGAGAGACATAGCTGCCAAGTTATCCCTTTTTTAAAGGGATTTTCCCTTATGCTGAATAGGCTTCCTCGCGAGAAAAGGGAAAACTTGGCAGCTATGCTGAGAGACTGAATTTGGCAGCTGAGCAGGGATTCGAACACTGGCCTCTCGCGGGCCCTAGTTCATGACTCTGACCACTACACCACGCTGCTTCTCAGTTTGCTATTCATGTCTGACATGATGGAATAGGGCTGTCCCAGTGATGGGGTGAAACCTTCCCTGTTGGAGGGATGGAGATGAGAGTTTTCCTCTCCCTTTTAGTCTCCCAGCCTGCAAATCTGTGGTTTATGGGCTCCCTCCCTCCCTGATCCATTTATAGGATGCAAAAATGCAGAGAAGACACCTAATGGCTTCATCTGTTTCCAGCGCATTCCGGAAGCTTCCTTGACGTGTCACCAGGAATATTTCACAGCTTCCTAATGAGGACCGGTGTTTGCCCTGCCGAGCCAGCTCCTTGGTTCTCTTGGCAGAGAAGGAGCTGCTGTTTGCCTCCTAATGAATTTACGATGATAACTAAATTACTATAAAGAGATGCAGTCGTATCTAATTGTAATTGAGAGGGGACATCCCTAGCAACCTCTCGGTCTCATTAGGAGCTTTCTGTTCTCTCCCTGGTGTTCTGGTGGGGTTTCTTTCCTCCGAAGCCAAGGTTTATTCTAAGCAAAGTACAGTGGAACCTCGGTTTATGAACACCTCGGTTTATGAATTTTCGGTTTATGAACGCCGCGGACCCATCTGGAACGGATTAATTCACTTTCCATTACTTTTAATGGGAAAGTTCGCTTCAGTTTATGAACGCTTCAGTTTATGAACAGACTTCCGGAACCAATTACACCCATGTTTCAGTTTATGAACGCTTCAGTTTAAGTACTTCACGGACCGGTCTGGAACGGATTAATCCACTTTCCATTACTTTCAATGGGAAAGTTCGCTTCAGTTTATGAATGCTTCAGTTTATGAACAGACTTCCGGAACCAATTGTGTTCATAAACCGAGGTACCACTGTAACTTCTTTAGCAAACACCTTTTGGAGAAAATGCGCAACCTTCCAGGGTCTCCACATTCTCTGCTGCTGTGCCACCAGGTAGAGACCAGTTTCATGTTCTGTCCGCGGCTGCTAGGCCAAGGCTGGATCGAGACACATCAAAGAAGCGTTTCAGTTCAACGCGTTGTAAATTTAAACAGGGAAAACAGGTAGAGAAAAATGAGACTCCACGGTGCCACATGGAGGCACAACGTTATTTGCATATACAATGCATATACTGTATTTTTCCATGTACAACACACCCCTAGGTATAAGATGCCCCCTATTTTGAGGGACTCAAAATTAAGAAAATGGGGGAGATTGCCCCCATGTATAAGACTACCCCCCTTTTAACATTATTTTTTAGAGTCCCAAGTGGACCTTCGGGAAAACAGAGTCCTTGGTGGGGTGTGGACTCGCCCCCCCCCCCGCAATTTCAGTGTTTCCTGGCGATTTTCTTCTCTTATTTCAGTCCAGGCTGAGATTGCTCTCCCAGGGAGTAGAAGGATAACAACAACAACAACAACAACAACAACAACAACAACAACAACAACAACAGCATGTTATTTATACCCCACCCATCTGGGCGGCTTCCAACAAAATATTAAAAATACATTAAAACATCAGTCATTAAAACTTCCCTAAACAAGGCTGCCTTCAGATGTCTTCTAAAAGTCCGGTAGTTGTTTATCTCCTGGACATCTGATGGGAGGGCAGAAGGAGTCAGTCAGAATCCCACCCCTACCAATGTCCCTTGGGGTACCAGAGTTATCAGAACATTGGAAGAACCTGTTGGATCAGCTAATGGCCCATCCAACCCACCATCCTGTTCTCGCAATGATCAGATCCCGGTGGGCAACTCTACAGTTCTATGATTCCGTTGCCCACCTGCCAGGTGTGATTTAGTTGAGATTCCTGCATTGGATGGAGTTGGACTAAATCAGGCATCCCCAACCTGCGGCCCTCCAGATGTTTTGGCCTACAACTCCCATGATCCCTAGCTAACAGGACCAGTGGTCAGGGATGATGGGAATTGTAGTCCAAAACTTCTGGAGGGCTGAAGGTTGGGGATGCCTGGACTAGATGATCCTTGGGGCTCCCTTTCAACTCTGCGACTCCAGGATTTGAGGATTTGAGCACAAGAGCATCTCTCCCCTCCTGTGGTTTCCAGCAACTGTTGTTCAGAAGCATTGCTGTAACGTACCCACCCCAAAATGACAAAGTCGCCCCTTTGGGGGAACCACTACAGATGTCTCCCTGAAGTTAGGCAGGCTTTGTCCCCTCATAATAGATGACCTGGCCTAATCCTCTTGATATCGCCAGGTATCCTCCTGTTCATGGGTTAATTGCTTTACAAAGCGGAGGCAGTATTCTGAACGGTGGGCTGCTTCACAGCTGTTCCCAATGGAGGCACCCTATATATAGAAAGGAGCAAACCATGACTTACATCATTGGCAGGGGCGTAGGAAGAGGGGGGTGATAGGGGCTCTCCCCCCCCCCCCCGGGCAGCGCGTTCCTGAGGGTGGCATCGCGGATGCCCGCACTGGGCGCCCCGCCCCCAGAACGCGCACCAGCCCTGCCCCCACCTGCTCTCCACCCTTGGTGCCGGAGCATGAAGCTCGGCCACTGATCATAGGACCCTACACAGCACAAAACACTGTTGCTGTATGTATGTTTTATTTTATTTGTTTTTTATCTTATATATTGGAAATGTATATCTAGTTTTTTGTTCCTTAAATCCGGCGCTGGTGACCAAGCTGAGAAACAGCACCCAGTCCTGGCAAAAACTGAAAAAAATCAAGAGACTTTATTTTTTGAAAAATTCTGTTTCCCCCCTCTAGCTGGACCCTATTTCAGCTCTGGCAAATACTTTCTCAAAACTCACCCCACATTTGTGTTCAAGACTATTACTCTGTTGAAAGATACCCTGTTTCTCAAACCCCCCTGTGATATCATTATTCTTCGGGGCTTTCTCGGTGATCCATTACTCTTGTGTGTGTTTTTCCTTCTTCTTTCATTTTACAATGTAAAATCTTTTGTGTCAACAGAATCATGTACAAGGGACTAATAGGATTTATAGGCTTTTATAAATTAGAGTTATGGAATATTACCTGCTTCTCTTCATTCTTAACCAGCAATTCCTGGAGATAGATGGCCTTTAATGACACGTCGTGGCATTACACATTTATTTATTTTAAACTCGCCTGCCATACAAAGCTGGAACGTGGTGAAAAATGACATTTCAAAGGGGACCTCGGAGATTTTAGGAGGAGATGGAGAGGAACGGAGATCCATTCTAATCCAGCCGACTGCCAGGCATGCGTTTCGCACAGCAATTAGCTGAACAACACATTAGCTCCAGGAAACGGGGCTGGCTTTTTGAAGTGTGCAACTTTTTAGCACTTCTGAGCTTTCTCCTTTGTGGGAAGGAAAGGTTTCTGGGGCTCAGTCCCGTGGAATCCCTTCTTCACCTGTTTTATGTAGGAGAAAGGGAGGTTCATCAAAATCCCATCAAGTTAGAAGTCCAGCAGCTGTTCTGCAAACTTCTCTGGAAGTGAATTCAAGTTTCAAAAAATGAGATTCTGACTCAACTGTGGGAAGAACTCCCTGGCAGCAAAGAACTGTTCAACAATGGAATAGAGTGACTCTCCTTCCTTGGAGGTTTTTATGCAGAGTTTGGATGGCCATTTACTATGTATGTTTTAGTTGAGATTCTTGCATTGCAGGGGGCTGGACTAGATGACACTCAGGGTCCCTTCCAACACGACAATTCTATGATTCTATCATCATCATCATCATCATCATCATCATCATCATCATCATCATTATTATACTGCCCTACACCCAGGGATCTCCAGGTGGATCACAAAATAAAATAGATATAAAACCACAAAATTCCATTCTGAAGGAAATCAGCCCTGAGTGCTCACTGGAAGGACAGATCCTGAAGCTGAGGCTCCAATACTTTGGCCACCTCATGAGAAGAGAAGACTCCCTGGAAAAGACCCTGATGTTGGGAAAGATGGAGGGCACTAGGAGAAGGGGACGACAGAGGACGAGATGGTTGGACAGTGTTCTTGAAGCTACGAACATGAGTTTGACCAAACTGCGGGAGGCAGCGGAAGACAGGAGTGCCTGGCGTGCTCTGGTCCATGGGGTCACGAAGAGTTTCAGCTACTGAAGGTAATGGGGCCTTTTATATGTCCAGCTACCATTTGCCAACAACAAAGTGCCACTGTTTTTTTGTGTTGAATATATTCTATATGGTAATTGATGGACCTAATAGGTATCTCAAGCCATTTGCACATGCAGAATGGAGGCGCCCTATATATAGAAAGGAGCAAACCAGTGATATTTCAGAGAGCAGGCGAGCAGGCGGGGCCCATGACTTACATCATAGGAGCCTACACAACACAAAACACGGTTGCTGTATGTAGGTTCTATTTTATTTGTTTTTTAACTTATATTTTGAAAATGTACATCCAGTTTTTCCCCCTCCTTTGAATTTTTTTTGGGCCCCCAAGAGAGTGGAGCCCTAAGCTAGAGCTTGTTTAGCTTATACGTCGATCCGGCGCTGGCTGGGGCCGCTTGCATCCTGTGTCGGACTGGTGCTATTAGAGAAAGAAATGGGAGTTTCAGGTCAGCTCGATTTGGTCGTGCTCATTAGGTGCAAAGCACGGGCCAGAGAGTCCCCCGTGGGCCTGATCCTTTCCGTCAGGCTGCTCTCCACTTTATTCCCCTACCATATGGTTGGCTCAGTGCAAACATCAAGGCAGGGATGGTTGAAGCTGGCAGTGTGAATACCCGCTTCTCCCCAGAGCATCCTGATTCCCGCAGCGCAGCCCCCGAAGGCCCCCGGAGCTGCTTCTCATAGAGACACGTCGTCCGAGCTACATTTGGGAGAACATAATTTCTGCTGCCCTTCAATTGCATGTCAAACACTTCTGGTCTTGCCACGATATTACATCCCACAGCCATTAAACATGTATTATCTTTGGAAGGAAAAGCAGAGATTAATGACCCAAACCAGAATGATGAATTTACTGTGGAAGGGAGAAGGTAGACTTACGAGGGAAGCCGGCAGGATGGAAGAGCAAAAAAAAATGTTATTATGGGCAGCTAAGTAATGGAAGGAGAAGGTTAAAGAAGGAGAAATGAGCAAGTTGTTATTGTAAATGATTTTCTCGCCGGGGAAAGAAAGGGGAAAAAAGACAGATTATTTGGATGACTTTGTCCCCTCTGCCTTTTTAGACACACTCACTTCCCAGCTCCAAAGTAATAGATTGATAGATTTCCACACAAGACTGGATCATTATGATCTGATCTCATCTCTTGGCTAATTTAGGCCACAGCAGCTCAGTCAACAGTTTTGGCGCTTCAGCCAGGATTTCTCATGGAGGAATATCAGAGCTCTGATGTTCTCCCATGTGGTGTTGGGATTACAACTCTCATCAACCTTGACAACGGGGCTGTTGGAAAATCCAGGACAGAGAAGAGAAAGAACTTACTCACGCAGCACTTAGTTAAACTGTGGAACTCACTGCTGCAGGAGGCAGCGATGGCCACCGACCTGGGGGGCTTTAAAAGAAGAGTAGACAAATTCATAAAGGGTAAGGCTCCTAGGGTTTGACCAAACTGCGGGAGGTGGTGCAGGACAGGAGTGCCTGGCGTGTTGTGGTCCATGGGGTCACGAAGAGTCGGACACGACTAAACGACTAAACAACAACAAGGCTCCTAGTCACAATGGCTATGCTATGTCTCCATGGTTGGGGGTACTAGTGCCTCTGAATGATATTGTTGGAGATCACAGGAGGGGAAAGGGGCTCTTGTGCTCAAATTCTAACAACAACAACAACAACAACAACAACTTATTTATACCCTGCCCATGTGACTGGGTTTCCCCAGCCACTCAGGGCAGCTCCCAACAGAATATTAAGAGCATAATAAAATGTCAAACATTAAAAACGTCCCTAAACAGATGCCTTTTAAAAGTCAGGTAGTTGTTTATTTCCTTGACATCTGATGGGACGGCATTCCACAGGGCAGGCACCACCACCGAGAAGGCCCTCTGCCTGGTTCCCTGTAGCTTCACTTCTCTCAGGGAGGGAACCGCCAGAATGCCCTCGGAGCTGGACCTCAGTGTTTGGGCTGAACGATGGGGGTGGATACGCTCCTTCAGGTCTACTGGGCCAAGGCCATTTAGGGCTTTCAAGGTCAGCACCAAGACTTTGAATTGTGCTCGGAAACATAGTGGGAGCCAATGTAGGTCTTTCAGGACCGGTGTTATGTGGTCTCAGTGGTCACTCCCAGTCACCAGTCTAGCGGGCGCATTCAGGATTAGTTGTAGTTTCCGGGTCACCTTCAAAGGTAGCCCCACGTAGAGTGCATTGCATTAGTCCAAGTGGGAGATAACTAGAGCATGCACCACTCTGGCGAGACAGTCCACGGGCAGGTAGGGTCTCAGCCTGCGTACCAGATGGAGCTGATAAACAGCTGCCCTGGACACAGAATTGACCTGCGCCTCCTTGGACAGCTGTGAATCCAAAATGACTTCCAGGCAGCGCACCTGGTCCTTCAGGGGTACAGTTATCCCGTTCAGGACTAAGGAGTCCTCCACACCCACCCACCCTCTGTCCTCCCAAAACTGTACTTCTGTCTTGTCAGGATTCAGCCTCAATCTGAGTTTCCCATAGGCCACTGGGAACAGGATGCTGGGCTAGCTGCTGCTTTGGGAACTTGTCCATTGACCTCCCTTTGCTGCTTTTCATTGGAAATGGCCATGGACCCATGTCCCTGGTCTCTGACTTCCCACAATCCTGTTATCTCTTTCGATGCCTGTGGGAGACAAACAAGCAAGATTTGAGCACAAGAGCCTTCTCCACATCTGCAGTTTCCAGCAACTGGTATTCAGAAGCGTTGATGCCTCTGGCTGTGAGACCATCATAGCTAGTAGCCTTTGATAGCTTTCTCCTCCATGAAACTGGCCAGTCCTCTTTGAAAGCCATCTAGGTTGGCTCACCATTGCTTGGCATAGGGGCAGCTTTTCAGCTGAGTCCACCTTCTCCTCCATAGTTGTTCCTCCTCTTCAACCGCAAGAGATCTGCTTTGCTCTGTCCTCCTGCTGCTTCCAGGGACTCTAGAGCTCCCTTAATTCGTGGGGACCAGAAATGACCTCACCTGGAGTACTGTGTCCAGTTCTGGGCACCACAGTTCAAGAAGGATACTGACAAGCTGGAACGTGTCCAGAGGAGGGCAACCAAAATGGTCAAAGGCCTGGAAACGATGCCTTATGAGGAACGACTTAGGGAGCTGGGTATGTTTAGCCTGGAGAAGAGAAGGTTAAGGGGTGATATGATAGCCATGTTCAAATATATGAAAGGATGTCATATGGAGGAGGGAGAAAGGTTGTTTTCTGCTGCTCCAGAGAAGCGGACACGGAGCAATGGATTCAAACTACAAGAAAGAAGATTCCACCTAAACATTAGGAAGAACTTCCTGACAGTAAGAGCTGTTCGGCAGTGGAATTTGCTGCCAAGGAGTGTGGTGGAGTCTCCTTCTTTGGAGGTCTTTAAGCAGAGGCTTGACAGGCATATGTCAAGAATGCTTTGATGGTGTTTCCTGCTTGGCAGGGGGCTGGACTGGATGGCCCTTGTGGTCTCTTCCAACTCTATGATTCTATGATTCTATGAAATGCCATGCCAGATTTTGGTGTATCTGGGATTTGTATCACTCAATACATAGCATTTGGCACAGAAATAAATACTATTATCATTTTGCGGCAACTGACACCCACTGGCTCCAAAGTGAAGGCTTAAATGGACAAAGGAGGCTGGGCTTCCCCCTGCCCCCCCTGGCCGGACAACAGCTAGGGAGCAATTATTATTTTGGAAAGGTCAGCTTGCCTGTTGTGCATCTTTGCTGCAAATAAAGCTCAGCCTCCAGCTATTTTTTTTTTTTTGCCTCCATTGATCCACTTGGCTATTGTAAATCCAATCTGGTTTATGATTTATTACAGGATGAAATCCATGTATTATTTCCCCCCTCCGTAATAGGATCTGATGATTTCTGGCTTAGCGAGAAAGAAAGTCAATAGTACAAATCTACCCGGTCCAGTACTCAGAGACCACCTTGGGAGCCTGGGCTTATCATCCCAGAGAAGGCTGCCTTTCTGGCACAGCTCCTCTCTCAACAGAAAGCCCTGGAGCTCTGGGTGGGGGAAGGACATGCCTGCCCTGGGGGAACTGTAACTGGAAGGCATGGTCCGCAGGGCCGTCTTTACCCTGCGGATTGAAGTTGGATCCTGGCAAGACAGAAGTACTATTTGGGGGGGACAGGAGGTGGGCAGGTGTGGAGGACTCCCTGGTCCTGAATGGGGTAACTGTGCCCCTGAAGGACCAGGTGCGCAGCCTGGGAGTCATTTTGGACTCACAGCTGTCCATGGAGGCGCAGGTTAATTCTGTGTCCAGGGCAGCTGTCTATCAGCTCCATCTGGTACACAGGATGAGACCCTCCCTGCCCATGGACTGTCTTGCCAGTGTGGTGCATGCTCTAGTTATCTCCCGCTTGGACTACTGCAATGTTCTCTACGTGCGGCTACCTTTGATGGTGACCCGAAAACTACAACTAATCCAGAATGCGGCAGCTAGACTGGTGACTGGGAGCGGCCGCCGAGACCACGTAACACCGGTCTTGAAAGATCTACATTGGCTTCCAGTACGTTTCCGAGCACAATTCAAAGTGTTGGTGCTGACCTTTAAAGCCCTAAATGGCCTTGGTCCAGTATACCTGAAGGAGCGTCTCCACCCCCACCATTCAGCCCGGACACTGAGATCCAGCTCCGAGGGCCTTCTGGCGGTTCCCTCATTGCGAGAAGTGAGGTTACAGGGAACCAGACAGAGGGCCTTCTTGGTAGTGGCACCCGTCCTGTGGAACGCCCTCCCAGCAGATGTCAAGGCAATAAGTAACTATTTTACTTTTAGAAGACAACTGAAGTTTTTAATGTTTAATGCTGTACTGTTTTAATATTCGGTTGGAAGCCGCCCAGAGTGGCTGGGGAAACCCAGCCAGATGGGTGGGGTATAAATAATAAATTATTATTATTATTATTATTATTATTATTATTATTATTATTACCCAGGGGTGCAAGGGGTGCAGGGCACCCGGGCACCAAATTTGAGGGGGGGGCAGCAGGCGCCTGCCGCTGAAGCCGCCTGAGCTCTTAACTATCTACCTGTTATGAAATAATAAATAATTTTGATCAAACTAGAAAAACAAAATACATATATACCTAGGTATAACCGAAATGTATACCTCCTGTTTCACTCAAGGACTTTCGACTTTGTGCGCTCATTTACCAAAGACGCGCCACGCCAGTGGTGGCGCTTGTCATTCACAACGGCGGCACTCGTCAGACTCAATTATGGCACTTGTCACCCACGACTGCACCGTGCACACGAAATTAACTCTCACATCAAAATATTATGTTATGTATTGTATTGCTATGTGGCAGCTGGGTCAGCGGCACCTTTGACACGACTGATGTCTCTCCTAAGTAGGTGCCTAAACAATACTTACAAGTTTAAGTGTGGTGCTGCTGCTGTATACTTAAGTATAAGTGTATTGTAAATCAATGAGCAAATAAAAAAGTTTGTTTCTTTTCCCTCTCTTCTTTTGTAAACAAGAGATAAGGCGTAAGCGTCGTGTCTGACATAAGAATAATAAAAGTTAATCTGGGGGCTAAACTAAATTGGGGGGGGGGCGCGCGCTGGGTGGATCTTTGCACCCCGGCGGCGCATATGCTAAAGAAGAGAAGAAGAAGAGTTTGGATTTGATATCCCGCTTTATCACTACCCGAAGGAGTCTCAAAGCGGCTAACATTCTCCTTTCCCTTCCTCCCCCACAACAGACACCCTGTGAGGTGAGTGAGGCTGAGAGACTTCAGAGAAGTGTGACTAGCCCAAGGTCACCCAGCAGCTGCATGGGGAGGAGCGGAGACACGAACCCGGTTCCCCAGATTACAAGTCTACCGCTCTTAACCACTACACCACACTGGCTCTGTGTTGATGGTCCTCATGGCCCTGACAGGTGGCCATGCAACCTCCGCTGGTCAGTCTGGGCCCCACAGTGTCTCCAGATGCTGCATGGTCAGTTCAACCAGCATGGTTTAGTGCACAAATGTTGCAGGATGCAATAGCACACGCATGCCTGATGTCACATGTACATGCAGCCCCCGCAATATTGTGTGTGTGTGGGGGGGGGGCTGATCCATGAGAGGCAGTCAAATACAACATTCCTTGTAATGCTAGAGAAGACATGCAAGGGAATGTTTGGTCCAGCCAGTCAAAACTTCCTGTTCCTCCTGGCTGGAGCAGCCTTCTTTTGCATGTGTCTAGAGGTGGGTGTGGCCTTACCTGTCCAGGTAACAAAAGAACGAGTCACACAGCACCCTTCTCTCTTCTTTTTGACTTCCTTCTTCGTTCGACCAGCTTTTAGCTAGGACTGCTTGGCTAGCTCTTAGAAGCACTGGGATTATTCCCCCATATGGGGTAGATCCACATCTACATATTTGTAACTGAGCCTGCCTTCAGGAATCTGTGTGCTAATGTAAGTAAACTTCTTTCATTGACTTTGAATGAGATAGTGGCGTCTTTATTCTTTTAAGAGGGATTCAAGCGAACTTACCAGGAACGTACAATTCAATCTGAGACAGACTGAATTGTATAATAGTCAGAGGCTCACACGAGCCTGCAACCAACTATTGGTTGTGCATGTAAAAGGCGTTGTAACTCTGCTAAGTAAAGGAACTTGCTAGTGCAAGTTAGGAAGGGTATTAATAAACAATATATCCTCTCCTTCCACCCTGAACATTCCCACATATTGGGCGCAACTTGGCAACTGTGTTTCCAAGGGAGTCTGTCCCACAGTCAAGCAGCCCTTGCCGTCAGAAAGGTGAGTCGGAACGCCCTTTCTGGTAGGAGGCACATTAATCTCTCGCCCTTACAATGAATCCATCCGGTGGACCAGTATTCTTATGCTCCTTTTGGAGACTTCAGGGTGGGCGTAAGCTGTGGGGCTCGTGGCTTTCCTAGGGCTGCCTGGAGTGCTGCAACTGGAGTGCTGTTTGAACTAGGAATTGAGCAACCCCTCCCCCCCAAGTTCTTTCATGGCAGTGAATGTTAGATCGATTTTGAGCAGTTGCATCCTCAGCAAGTTGAACTCCCGCACTTCTGGCACATGCAGAGAAGTTCCTTCCAGGATGAAAAACCAAGTACCTTCTTAAATCCATCATGGCAACTTCCAGCTGGGATGTGGTGCACCAAACTACAAATCCCAGGGATTCAACATTCAACATGCACTGCACCACCCACATCGATGCTCCCAGTATTACAGGAGCCAGTTCCGAGTGGAATGGATGGAAGTAGAATCTGTCCATTTCAGTTTCTCATTTGCACTTAGTTTTAAAGTCCTCGGCAAAATTCAGCAGTATTTTAATGTGAATTTCTGCTAATAAACACATTTCCCGTGTAATTTTGCTTAGGGTTATTTTTTTGAAAAGCAATTTGCCCCAATAGAATGCAATTTTGCATGCAGTTTTCATGAATATACTGTATGCATTCTTAGGTCCTAGTAGATACATTTTTGTACACTGCAATGCAAAGTTCAGAGCACTGGCGGAGGAAGGGGCTGCGGGGGATGCAGTTCGCCCTGAGTGCCATCCGGGGGGGATGACACCACTGCACCACCCCCACTTTTGCTGCGCCCCAATGCTCGCTGTGTGGGCGGCGGGTGGCTAGCCCCACCCCATATCACTCCGGGTGCCAGAGCAGGTAGCTCCACCTCTGCAGAGAAGGAAGGTTTTCAAAGGACTGCTGCGTTTCAGTTCACATCGTGCTTGTTGCCCCCGCTGCTGTTCCATTGATTTCCCACCTTCTTCTCCGAGCTGCTCAAGGTGGCCGACATGGCTCCCCCCTCCTCATTGAATCCCCGCAACAACCCTGTGAGGTAGCTTAGGCTGAGGGGCAGTGAGCAGCCCCCAAGGTCACCCTATGGGCTCCATGTCCAAGTGGGGATTTGAGCCCTCGTCTCCCAAGTCCTGGTCCGACACTCTAACCACCAGGCCATGCTGCAAATTGGGCAGGTCCACATTTAAATGCGAAGCGAATCATAGAATCATAGAATCATAGAGTTGGAAGAGACCACAAGGGCCATCCAGTCCAACCCCCTGCCAAGCAGGAAACACCATCAAAGCATTCTTGACATATGCCTGTCAAGCCTCTGCTTAAAGACCTCCAAAGAAGAAGACTCCACCACACTCCTTGGCAGCAAATTCCACTGCCGAACAGCTCTTACTGTCAGGAAGTTCTTCCTAATGTTTAGGTGGAATCTTCTTTCTTGTAGTTTGAATCATATTTCTTCCCCATTGCCTGCGTGATGTGGTTCTCACAAGCGTTCCCTGTGCCCCCTCGCTCTGCAGGAAAACTCCCCCCAAACTCTTGAGAGTCCAGGAGAAACCTTTAGCAATGCAGGTCTGATCCCTCCTGGAGGCCGACTTGGTGACGGGCTGTTTTCTCTTGCCTCGGCAAGAGCCAGCTCCTCCTGCTTCTCTGAATGCATCACTGCCGTGAATTTGCTTTTTAAAATAGTGGGGTATTTCTCGCTGTTGAAACATCCAGTAGCAAGGCGTAAAAGAACTGGCAAGTGCCTTGGAACAAAACGCAGGCAGCCAAAGAATGGGAAATGGCTCTCTGCTCCACACACAACCTGCCCCCTCTTTTCCTCCAATTCAGCTCCCTCCAATCCCCATGCCACTTCCATGGTGAACTATTATTCCTTGCTATGCAAAGCAATAGAAAGAGACTAATTAATGGATTCCTTGAGGGAAAATGTGCATGTAAGGTCGGCTTTCCTGCTTCTTGAATATATATATATATATATATATATATATATATATATATATATACACATAGATTGGAGGGGGTGAGGAAAAAAGCAAGTAATTACCCCTGCTTTTATTTAAGATTTCCTTGGCTAAATATATCATATTTCTGCAGCGTGAAAGACTACCCATTTGAGCTTCTACCTAATGGCTCACCATTAGTATTTGCTTAAAATAGAACCATTGATTTGCCAGGCAGCCAATACTTTGCAGGATGAAGAAAGCAGGCTCTCGCCTTGATCCGGGGATCCCTGTTTAGGTAGAATCATAGAATCATAGAGTTGGAAGATACGACAAGGGCCATCCAGTCCAGAGCAGAATACAGTGGTACTATTACTTCCCTTGATCTAGACGCTATACTCCTATTGATGCAGCCCAGAATTGCATTGGCTTTTTTAGCTGCTGCATCACACTGTTGACTCATGTCAAGTTTGTGGTCTACCAAGACTCCTAGATCCTTTTCACATGCACTGTTCTCAAGCAAGGTGTCTCCCATCCTGTATTTGTGCCTTTCAATTTTTTTGCCCAAGTGTAGTACTTTACATTTCTCCCTGTTAAAATTCATCTTGTTTGCTTTGGCCCAGTTGTCTAATCTGTTAAGGTCATTCTGAAGTGTGATCCTGTCCTCTGGGGTATTAGCCACCCCTCCCAATTTGGTGTTGTCTGCAAACTTGCTCAGGATGCCCTCAAGCCCATCATCCAAGTCATTGATAAAGATGTTGAACAAGACTGGGCCCAAGACAGAACCCTGTGGCACCCCACTAGTCACTACTCTCCAGGATGAGGAGGAGCCATTGATGAGCACCCTCTGGGTTCGGTCAGTAAGCCAGTTACAAATCCACTGAATGGTAGCATTGTCTAGCCCGCATTTTACCAACTTCTTTACAAGAATATCATGGGGCACCTGGTTAAAGGCCTTGCTGAATTCAAGATAGGCTACATCCACAGCGTTCCCTTCATCTACCAGGCTTGAAATTCTGTCAAAAAATGAGATCAGATTAGTCTGACATGACTTATTTTTCAAGTCTGTGGCTTATGGCAGGACACAGTTACAAAGAAAGGCAACCAAGATGATCAAAGGTCTGGAGGAATGGTTGAAGGATCTGGGTATGTTTAGCCTGAAAAAGAGGAGACTCAGAGAAGATATGTTGGCCATCTTCCAATATCTGAAGGGCTGTCTCATGGAAGATGGAGCAAGCGTGCTTTCTGTTTGACAGTGGAATGGTCTTCATCAGAAGATGGAGGACTTTCCTTCCTTGGAGGCTTAAGCAGAGGTTGGAGGCCATCTGTCAGGGATTCTTTAACACAGACATGTCCAACCGGTCGATCACTGTCTACTGGTTGATTGTGGGGCATCTCTGCTTGATCCTGGTCAATCTCGCGATCTTGAGTGATTAACTAACTAACTAACTAACTAACTAACTAACTAACTAACAGCTCAACAACTCTGGTTTCTAAAAAACAACAACACCTCAACAACTTCAGCTCCCCCAAAAACCTCAACAACTTTGGTCAATCCAATGCGTAGATCACTGCCACTTTTTAAATATATATAGTGGGAGTAGATCGCAATCTCTTGGGAGTTGGACATGCCTGCTTTAACAGAAAGCCCTGGCCCTCTGGATGGAAAAAGGACACTCCTGCCATGGGAGAACCATAAGTGGAGGACATTGTCCTCATGACTGAAGTGTGGAGAACGAAAACTAAAGTGGCAGCTTGCTTCCCAAAGGGATCAACACACCCTGCTGTCTCCTCTGCTTACGAGTTTCCCATTGGGGCATCTGGTTAGCCACCGTGAGAACAGGATTCTGGACTAGGTGGGACTTTGGCCTGATCCAACTGGCTTGCCTTAGGTTCTTCAGGGTCCCACCCAGCAGCCTTTCCCAGCAGGTGGCAAGGCGACCTCACAAGCCATTTGACAAAGATGACTCAATTTAATCAGCAGCAACAATGCACGGGGGACAGAGATCCTCCTAATCTCAAA
Source organism: Zootoca vivipara (assembly GCF_965207765.1). Classification (NCBI taxonomy): domain Eukaryota; kingdom Metazoa; phylum Chordata; class Lepidosauria; order Squamata; family Lacertidae; genus Zootoca; species Zootoca vivipara. The sequence goes on along the minus strand of NC_142582.1, from coordinate 132,792,570 downwards.
CGGTTAGGCAAGCAGCAACGGGCTGCAGCCTTAATTTAATAAATAGCATTTAATTAGATATATCAAATTAGTGCCACACAAATATTTGCAGAGCTTCTGTTTGTTCTGGCACCAATTAATGAATTGCTGGAACCCTTTCAGGCCCTCTCCCGTTCCTTTCTTCTTTTCCACGGGTTTTCTTCTGCCACGTCTTTTGTGCCAAAGGAAACTAGGAGGAATAAATTACCCTTCCCGTATGGGATTGTGTGTGGTGAGGATATATATATATATATATATATATATATATATATATATATATATATATATAAAGAAAAATAGGGGAGGAGGGGATCTGATTTTAGACGTTTGGTTAATAGTTTTTCTTTTCCTACTGAATATGTATTATTGACGTGCATCAAGGAAGACAAAAGGAGTTGGCCCTGAGCCTGGCGACTCTGGAAGCAGCCAGGGCCACGCAACTGATTATCTCTTTCATTTGGAACAGTTTTATATGCTAATTCGGAGGGCCGAGCATGCAGATACGAGCAAATCAAAATTCCTGGCACACGTGGAAAAATGGAAGCTGGCTGGGCGGCCCCCTCCCCACCCCAAATTGCTTTGTTGTTTGTTTTGTTTCAACATGTTAGAAGGCAGGAGAAATAATTCCACTCATTTGTATTCCCTGGCGCGGTGCAACGGGGGCTCACAATGGGCAGTTTGACATCCAGGGCATTGCCTCGATTCCTGGACTTCAAAGCTCTTGTTATTTGGTGCCAGGTGAGCCAATATTCTGTCCCCAATCACAGAAGGAGGGGTTCCGCAACCAGAATTAAGCAAATCTGTGCATTTGGGAAGATCCTCTCTTTTAGCTATGAGAAGGGCAGCCATATTTGGAGCACTGAGTACGGTTCTGGTCGCCAGGCCTTGAAAAGGATGTTGTTGATGCCAAGAACTGGAAATAACATTTATTACCAACGATCGACGACTGGCAGATGAAGATGATGGAATTTATGGAACTGGCTGAGATGACCGGAAGAATCCGCAACCGGGGGGAGGAAGCGACAGAAGAAGAATGGAAAGATTTCAAGTTATATTTTTAAAAATATGCAAAATGATATATTAAGATCAGAATTAGGTTGTAAATAAACTGTGGAATTTATGTATATGGTAAATGAAAGGAGTAAAATTAGATTATACACGGTGATTAAAATGGTTTAGAATTTGCTAAATTATAAATGTGCTAAAGATCCACAGGGGAAGGGAATCCCGAGGGGGTCCCTTCATACAATGTTATCAAACAAAGGAACAAGACTTTTTAAATTGTGTGTTTTCTTTTTCTTTTCTGTTTTTCTATTTGCCTTTTTGTATTGTGTTATACTCATTTTTGTACTTTTGAAAATTCTAATATTTTTTTAAAAAAAGAAAAGGATGTTGTTGAGTTGGAAAAGGTTCAGAAGAGGGCTGCCCTAATGATCCTGGGAATGGAGCGGCTGCCCAGTGGAGAATGGTTGCAGCATTTGAGGCTTTTTAAGTTTAGAGGAAAGGCAAGTGAGAGGCGGCTGGACAGAAGTTTATAAAACCATGCCTGGCATGGAGAAATTGGAGAGGGGAAAGATTTTCTCCCTCTCCCATAACACCAGAACCTGCAAACACCCACTGATGTGAAATGTTGGAAGGTTCAGGGCAGATAAAAGGAAGGACTATATGTTCACACCGCATATAGTTAAACTGTGCAACTCACTTCCACAGGAGGGAGTGATGGCCACCAACTTGAATGGCTTTAGAAGAGGATTAGGCAAATTGGCGGAGGAGACAGGGCTATGAAAAGCTACTTGCCAGCCTGGCTGTGCTCTGCCAGCATAGCCGGAAGCAGCAATGCTTCTGAATACCAGTTTTTGGGAAATGCAGGAGGTAAAAGAGAGGTCTTGGGCTCGAATCCTGCTTGTGGGCTTCCTCCAGGTACAGTGGTACCTTAATTCGTTCCGGAGGTCTGTTCTTAAGCCGAAACCGTTCATAACCAGAGGTGCACTTTTGCTAATGGGGCCTCCCGCTGCTGCCGCACCGCCGGCACGCGGCTTCCGCTTGCATCCCGGGGCAAAGTTCGCAACAAGGGCCATCTACTTCCAGGTTAATGGAGCTCGTAACCCACAGCATTCACAAGGAGGACAGTACATAAGGAGGACAGTACAGCATTCACAAAGAGGTGCCACTGTATCTGGTTGACCGCTGTTTGAACAGGAAGTTGGACTAGGCTGGCCACTGGCCTGACCTAGCAGGCTCTCCTTATGTTCTGTCCCAAATCTAGTAACCCAGAAGAAATTGCCATAGCAACGGGCAGAATTTCCCTCAGAGGATGTGAGAGAAGAAGCTGACAATAAGGAAGAATTAATTGAAGCCGCTTAATGAATAGAAACATTAAATGCTAATGAATCATAGATGTCCCACTACACCCTCTTATGAATTAGTCTGAAAGCCAAAAAGGAACACTCCAGTTGAGTGAAATCAAGGGGGAAAGAATAAGTATTTCTGCACTCACTGTCCTTGCAATGAAGCAATGGATTAAAAAGTAAATAAATCTGGAATTTCTGAAGAACACCAGAAGTTGTGGGAGATGAGGAATGAGGAACTGAGAAACAGCAATGGTAGCAGCAGGAGAAGAGTTTTTTAAAAACCAGGAGATTTTCTTTAGAGAGAGAAAAAAGTCCTTTGCAGCTCACTTAGAATGTCTGTGGTAATGTAGAGAACTGAACTGAAGACTGGGAAAATCAGGCTGGAGGGAAATGAATCTACAGAGTTCTCCATCCCTTCCTCTTGGAATTCTGAGTAGACATTGGTAGGACTGGGATGTCGGCAGGGAAATAAATGAAGCTAAATCATGCAGCGAGCCAGATTGGCGAGGAGTCCAAAAAACCAAGGCGTACAGCTTCACGCCACCGTTGGAGCTCATGCAAGATCTGGGGGCAGCTTTGAGCCTTGAGGGTTGATAGGAAAGTTCAAAGAGCTTCGTGCAACCTGGGCTCTCCCCCCGCCTGGAAGGGGATGGTCTTCAGGGAGCACAGGATGAACTTTCATCATCCGCAGGAAACTAGGATTGCCGTCGAAGCAAGTCAGAGGCTGGAATCAATACTTGGCATTATTTTAATTAACAACTGGAGGGCACTTGATCCTGTCTCCAGTCAATTAAAAAGACATTATGTAGTGATGAAGTGGGTTGTAATGATAGCCGCGGTTCGTTCCCACCTATTTGTCTTGAATGAAACGTGCCTTTAAAGAAAGGTGGAAGCAGTGGGGGGTCAGATCACTTCCGCCCTTCTAGACACTCGCAAGTCCCCAAGCGGCTGCCATTGGGGTGGGGGTGCCAAAAACAAACCCATTCAGGTGGGGGGGGGGTGTCAGAAGGAAGCTCCCTGTTCCCATGGGATCCACTCCAGGGGGCATTAGAGGGAAGGAAGCAGAGCTCAGTGGGTGGATGGAAGCACAGGAGCGAGATCTCCTCTCTGGTCAAAGGCCGGCCATCGTGATCCGTAAATCATGGGCTTTGTATGGCACGTTAGAATGACACAAGTCATAATTCTCACAGGGCCCTTGGAAGTTAGGATGTTGGTTATTTTTTAATGCTCTTCTTGTTATTTCTTTAAAGATTTCATTGACGTTGTTGTTGTTTAGTCGTTTAGTCGTGTCCGACTCTTCGTGACCCCATGGACCATAGCACGCCAGGCACTCCTGTCTTCCACTGCCTCCCGCAGTTTGGTCAAACTCATGTTCGTAGCTTCGAGAACACTGTCCAACCATCTCGTCCTCTGTCGTCCCCTTCTCCTTGTGCCCTCAATCTTTCCCAATCTTTCATTGGCGTAGATGAAACAAATCAATACAATGAAGATAAAAGGAGTGCAAAGAAGCAGCACAGTATACCGGGAAGAGAAGATTAGGTGGGTGAACTACTTAAGTGCGTGTGTGGGGTGTTGGGGAGGAGGTGGTACCTCTGGTGGGGGGCACATGGTGCTCCTTCTGGGGCAGTTTGCCCAACTTTGGTTCCCACCCTGCACTCAGCTCCCACCTGTAGCTCCTAGATACTGTCAGCATTGTGGGAAATAGCTTCATCTGGCCAGCTCAACCAGGCGAGTGTAGCCAATGGGTCTAAAAGCCTCGGTGAGTGATGGATTTCCCCTGCATGCAAAGACAGGCTCCTGTGGATTGAGTGGACAAGACCAAGATTGGGTCCGACGGTCCAGAAGGTGGTTTCTGCCTGTGCTGTAGTGGAAAGTGAGGGGCAAGTGGAAGGTAGCCCACCTAGAAGGAAAACTCTGATCCTAAACCTCTGTAGCCTTTCGGGACATCATTGGGAGAAGAAAAGGCTAGGGGGTGAACCCCAGGGGTGTAGCCAGGGGGCGGTGGAGGGAGCAGATTGCCCTGGGCAGCACTGGGTCTGCAAGGGTGCCTGAGCCGCTGGGTCCCTCCCAGGCCCATCCAGCTGGAGGGGAATAATTGTTGTTGTTTAGTCACTTAGTCGTGTCCGATTCTTCGTGACCCCATGGACCATAGTACACCAGGCACTTCTGTCTTGCACTACCTCCCGCAGTTTGGTCAAACTCATGTTCGTAGCTTCGAGAACACTGTCCAACCATCTTGTCCTCTTAAAAAAATTCCTTCAGTAGCACCTTAAAGACCAACTAAGTTTTTATTTTGGTATGAGCTTTCGTGTGCATGCACACTTCTTCAGATACACTGAAATAGGAGTCCCCAGGCACTTATGCGGAGAAGGGGTGGGGAGGGGGTGGGGTGGGGAGGGGATATCACTCAGAAGGGTGGTGGAAGTGGGTGATTGACTGACTGATAGCTGTTGATGACTGAAAATGACTGCAAGTCGTCTTGCACTGATCGGCGATCAGCCTTCTTGATCAGCTCTCACTTCCATACATCACTACTGGGAAAACCATAGCTTTAACTATACGGACCTTTATTGGCAAGGTGATGTCTCTGCTTTTTAAGATGCTGTCTAGGTTTGTCATTGCTTTTATCCCAAGAAGCAGGCGTCTTTTAATTTCGTGACTGCTGTCACCAGGGCCGGCTCTACATAGACCCCCAGTGGCGCAGTGCACCATGGCGGGGGGCTGGTAAGCTGGGCACCGGCCTGGCAAGGACTAGGGCGCGCGATCTGCTCAAGACGGCCCTGGCTGTCACCATCTGCAGTGATCAAGGAGCCCAAGAAAGTAAAATCTCTCACTGCCTCCATTATTTATTTATTTATTTATTTATTTATTTATTATTTAATAATATTAAATAGTATTATATTATTTATTTATTTATTTATACCTCGCCCATCTTGCTGGGTTTCCCCAGCCACCCGGGGTGGCTCCCAACAGAATATTAAAAACACGATAAAACATCAAACATTAAAAACTTCCCTAAACAGGGCTGCCTTCAGATGTCTTCTAAAAGTCAGATAGAATAATAATAATAATGTGCTCCACATCACAGCTGAGCGGTGCTGCACTGAGGAGCGAATGTTTTGCTGGTTGCCTATTGCCTCTCACTCGCTGGATCATCCCCTTGTCGTGGTGAGTGGGCTTGCATGTTCCTATGATCCTTGTGAGCGAAGCTGTCGGGAATCTTGTACTCCCAGCTGGGTCAACCAAGGCGGTAGGGTCAAAGGGAGGAGCTAGAATGATCAAAGAATGATCCAAGAAGTCCTCAACGGCAGAACAGGCGGAAGATGACAAGTGGCATGTTACAATGGCTGTGAAGGCGGATGAAGGCTGCAGCAGATAAGAATCTACTAGGCATCGTGACTACTCAGGCCATCAGAACAGAGCCCTACTGCGAAGACTGTGCGTTGGTCAGTGTGCACTTATCCACACATAAAACAAATCCATGCACAGGCATCTTCCAAAAACCTATCCCAAACGCAAACCCCCACAGTCTAATGGCTATCAGCAAATGGTAATGGGGGCAGGATCAGGGCCGGCCCTACGTGCAGGCTGGGTGGCGCAGGGCACCACGGCGCCGTTCCACCAGGAGGGCGCCGCAAGCTGCGCCCGCCCGCCCGCTGGCTGGCCGGTCCGCCGCGCCCACCCGCCCACCGCGCTGGGGAACGGGGCGGGAGGGCGCCGAAGAGATCACGCTGTGCCTGCCAGCCCGCCCGCCGCGCAGCGTGCTGCGCCCACCTGCCCACTGCGCTGGGAAGCGGGGTGGGAGGGCGCCGGAGAGATCCGCCGCACCATGGCACCAGGGGCGCTTAAAACGGCCCTGGGCAGGATCATGAAATCTGGAAGCCCCTAGTCATGAATTGGCACAGATTCAGGCGCTCTGACTCAAGGGACGAGGCAGTTGAGCAGCTCGGCAGCTGTATCCAGGACTGAGCAGCCCTACTTAGGATCCACTTTGCTCACCCCAAAAGGGGGAGGGGCTAGAAAAGGTGCCCTAAGCATAGTCTGCCTCCCTCTCAACAGGTCAACGGTTTCGGAGAGCTGTGTCCCCCCTTGGTGGGATGCAGATTCAGAAGCAAAGGACCATCCTTTTTGCATTGTCCTGAATGTTTTTGATTACCTTGCTCGCCTTGTTCCCACTCAAGTGCCCACTCTCTGCTGATGTGAGCCGTGGATTAGCATTCATGCCCAGTGGGGGGGGGAGAAGCATTGCAGCGAAGACACCCCCCCCCCCAGAGCCTGTAGGGGCACCACTAATGAAAATTAGAGAGGGTTTAAAGGTCATCCCAAACTCATTCAGCCTCTCTTAATGGCCGTCCGCAGGATGTGATTACCATTTGTTAACAACAGAGATGATTTATTAGCAGGTTGCAGAGAGGCTGGTCTTGTAAAGCAGAGGGGAAGGGAAAAGGTTCGCACTCTTGCAAGCAAAGAAAAAAACCCAAACCCACTTGAGATCACACAATCTCTTGGTCTTGGGAGGCCCCAGGGCAGGAATTTCCTTGGAAAACTCACAGTTCTCATTTATTGCCCTGGCAGCCTTAGGTGACATGGATGCTTATTCCTGCACATCTGAGTCACTTATCCGAAATCCAGATCCATACAGACTAGTTGCCTCTGTCTCGAAACATCTGGTGGGGGCATGGAGCATCCATCTGCTCTGTTATACAATTGCTCGATGCATAATTTGGGTCAAAACTTGTGCGGAAAGGTTTCCCATTGCATGGAGAGAGAGCCTGGCTGTGAGCATTACCCCTCTCTCACCATTGCATTCCCTGCCAGCCTGACTCCATCAAGACACCCCCTCTCTGGTCACAAAGGGTTGCAGATCACAGTCACAGCCTTGCATGGGGTGGAATCCCCGTGAGATCCATTATTACTGAGTCCAGGGTCACATACACAAGAGGGCAACTTAAGCACAAGACTGGTGAGAGATGGTTGAAGAGGAACTTAACAGCGGAATGTTAAAGTGAAAAACAACTTTGGATAAAGTACAAGGAGGGTTCTGATACGTGCAGTAAAAAATGGGTTGAGTGAGTTGCATTTCAAGGGCTGTGGTTGGATGAGAAGGTGAAACAGCCAAGTTGACATACAGTGGTACCTCGGTTTGCGACCACAATCTGTTCCGTGGAGCCGGCTGCTCCCCAAATCGGTCGCTCCCCGATGCACGCTTCTGCACGTGCGCAAAGCACCGATAGAGCGCTTCTGTGCATGTGCGTGCTGCACAGATCGCTTCTGCGCATCCAAGCGCCACAGAACCTGGATGTAAACACTTCCGGGTCCGCGGTGGTCGGAAACCGAAGCGGTTGCAAATGGAGACGGTCACAAATCGAGGTTTGACTGTACACTTTTTCTATATACTGGTAGTGTTTTCTAATGGAAGACTCTCACAGAGAGGGTCGGGGATAAATGAATGAAATAATAATAATAACCAGATTTCCCCCCAATACAATATACCCAAACTGGTCTATAGAAACAATGATTAAGTTAGCATATTAAAAATAATACATATAAATCATTCTAACAGATTTCTGGAAAAATAGGTATTTTTCATAATGTTTTGGAGTACATAATGAAAATGTTCAACCTCAAGCTGCCTTTGCCCTGTTGTAATATCACGAGGACCTGTTTATGGATTATTATTATTTGTTTACTTTATTGAATTTAAATATAAAACAGAACAAAACTAATAATAACAATAATACCATTGTGATTTCTGTGCTAGGCAGCAAAACGTCCTGAGCAAACCATGTGAAAACATGAAATAGACAGGTTTAATGTATTATTATTATTATTATTATTATTATTATTATTATTATTATTATTATTTTGCAATAAAGGATCAATTCACCTCTTTGCATGTATAAAGTGTGGCTTCTCCCTGCGGAAAGGAATTCCTGCGCTGGCATAATGGAGAAGAGCCAGCTCATGTCTACACACAGGAAAAAGAAAGGGAGTTATTTGGGGGCCAGCATGAGTCCCATTTCTGCCTGGGGCCATAATGAATAGATGCCTTTCATTCAGCCGGGCGGGAAACGCCTCTCCCAAGTCACCAGAGAGAATCTGTTTGCGAGGAGTTATTGTGTCCATGAAACAAAAGGGAGCAGCTCTGTGCAAGCTTGGCTGCCCTTCAGTACAGAAAGTGGTGAAGAGATCACAAAAAACAATTAGCCAGGGACCATTGGATTTTTCTTCTCTGGGGAGCCATGGGCTCCTGTGCCAGCCTCTGGTGTAGATCCATCTCATGCCCGCAGAGCCAATTTGATGTGGCTGGGCTAAGTCAGTGCAGGGGCGAAGGAAGGCTAACTGGCACCCAGTGCAGGGTGCCGGGGCGGGGCAAACTGCCCGGCAGCGCATGCATGTGCAGCGTACGTATAGAACATGTGCACTGCTGCTACATACAGCGCACACACATGTGAAGTACATAGCGGTGCCACGCATTCGCCACCGGGCAGTTTGCCAATGGCGCCGCTCAAGCACCGTACGGACGGTGGCGAGATTCTCTGCTCGCGGCGACGGCAGGATCCTCTGCATGCGGCTGCGGTGGCGCGATGGCGGTGGCTCGTGCCGCCATGCCCAGGGGCAGCGGGGCAAGCCTTCTTGTCACCCCCTCAGAGATGGCACCCGAGGCGGACCGCCCCCCTGCCCTCTTCCTTCGCCACTGCAGACAGACAGCGATGGTCCTGAGGAAGCCGCGCCCAGAGATAACCGACTTCCGTTCTCTCTCTTACGGTATGAACCTGTATTGCCCAGCACAAACTTTCATCTCACAGGTTACAAATTAATCCATCGAATGGGGGTTCTAGGAATCACAAGCCTTTTGTCTCCCTTAAGCTCTAGCCCATCTAGGAGAAAGGAAAACTCTGGTCCTCAGCCTTGGCTGCCTTGTGGACATTAGTGAGAAAGGCTTCAGGAGTAAACCCCAAGGAAAAAGGCATATCCACCGCCTTGCGGGACGTCTTTGGGAGAAGAAAAGGAGTAAGGAGTAAACCCTACACCAGGCATCCCCAAACTTCGGCCCTCCAGATGTTTTGGACTACAATTCCCATCATCCCTGACCACTGGTCCTGTTAGCTAGGGATCATGGGAGTTGTAGGCCAAAACATCTGGAGGGCCGCAGTTTGGGGATGCCTGCCCTACACAAATCCAGAGCGGAGTCCCCAAGACCATTGGATTGTGCCTTGTATGCCTCCTTCTGGCAACTCCTACAGCCAAGCTGGTGACAAATGTCTTGCTCTGATTTCTTTTGGATCACCTCAGTGAGGCCAAGAGGGGGGTCTTGTCATCTGGGCTGCCCAGAAACACTGCCCAGGTTTGCACCCCAGGGAGGTCACTACATAGAATCATGGAATTACAGAGTTGGAAGGGGCCCCAAGAGTCATCTAGTCCAACCCCCTGCAATTCAGGAATCTCAGCTAAAGCATCCATGACAGATGACCACCCATCCTTCACATAAAAACCTCCAAGGAACAAGAGTCCACCATCTCCCAAGGGAGTCCATTCCATTCTCACTGTCTGAAAGTTCTTCCTGAGGTTTAGTTAGAATCTCCTTTCTTACAACTTGAAGCCATGGGTTCGAGTCCTACCCTCTGGAGCAGGAGAAAACAAGCTTCCTCCCTCTTCCACGGGACAGCCCTTGAGATATTTCAAGATGGCTCTCGTATCTCTTCTCAGTCTCCTCTTTTCCAGGCTAAATATACCCAACTCAACACCACATAAGGAGAAGACCAGGGGGAGGAGACGAATTGGGGGAGGACTAGAATGATCTTACCCAACACTATCCAATCACAGCAATTGGGGCGGAGCTAGACTTTGCCTGATCAGGGATGCAAGATCAGCCTAGAATGCTATGACCTCACTCAACGTTCTCCAATCACCGCAATTGGGGGAGGAGCTAGACTTTACTTGGTGAGAGATGTTCTGTCTCAGAAAACGTTTGGTGGAATTGGCTGGCAATTGCTCCGCTTGTGTTTCTTTTGAATCCTGTCCCAATATACCCCCTTCATTCCAATTCTATTCTTTTTCGTTTGCTGTCTTTCTCTCAGCCTCTCCTCCGCCAATTTTGGTTGTAGTTTCTCGGTAAGGTTTACTTACAACTGAATTTAGTTCCCTGCGACTTACTATCAGTTCTCTTATTATGGAAACATAGAATCATAGAGTTGGAAGAGACCACAAGGGCCATCCAGTCCAACCCCCTGACAAGCAGGAAACACCATCAAAGCATTCTTGACATATGCCTGTCAAGCCTCTGCTTAAAGACCTCCAAAGAAGGAGACTCCACCACACTCCTTGGTAGCAAATTCCACTGCCGAACAGCTCTTACTGTCAGGAAGTTCTTCCTAATGTTTAGGTGGAATCTTCTTTCTTGTAGTTTGAATCCATTGCTCCGTGTCCGCTTCTCTGGAGCAGCAGAAAACAGCCTTTCTCCCTCCTCTATCTGGCATCCTTTTATATATTTGAACATGGCTATCATATCACCCCTTAACCTTCTCTTCTCCAGGCTAAACATACCCAGCTCCCTAAGCCGTTCCTCATAAGGCATCGTTTCCAGGCCTTTGACCATTTTGGTTGCCCTCTTCTGGACACGTTCCAGCTTATCAGTATCCTTCTTGAACTGTGGTGCCCAGAACTGGACACAGTACTCCAGGTGAGGTCTGACCAGAGCAGAATACAGTGGTACTACTACTTCCCTTGATATAGATGCTATACTCCTATTGATGCAGCCCAGAATTGCATTGGCTTTTTTAGCTGCTGCATCACACTGCTGACTCATGTCAAGTTTGTGCTCTACCAAGACTCCTAGATCCTTTTCACATGTACTGCTCTCTTAGAACTGTGTTGTGTTGTGTTGTGTGTTGTGAGTACACTGCACACAGTCCGGTACTTTATTATAACAACAGCCAGCCACATCATTATAGTGCACTTCTGATTTTTGTTAATATTCCACTTTCTAGGCAGCCACCAAGCAAGCAAGACAACAACCTAGTTTTGTGGCACACAATGTTATTCTCATCATCATCATCATCATTCCTGAAGCTGGGGACCTCTGGGTGGCTGGAGTGTTCAACAAACATAATCACCACTTACCAATACCTTACCTGGAAATAAGCTTTATTGAACATAGTTGTAAAATTATCTCTTTCAGTTGAATGACTGAATCATCGGCACAAACGTTTTTCTACAGATTTTTTTTTTAAAATATAAAATCAAGCCTCCTCATTGTTTACCTGTGTCTCTTTGTGCTTTTTTTTTGAAATATTACTGTTTTCAAATGTTGAACTTTTATTTTCCTCCTTTTTATATCCGAATTATTTGCATACACGGTTCCCCCCTCCCCTTTCCATCCCCAGGGTTCTGAAAGAATGTAGAATATGCGTAATAATTATAATAACTCTTGCTTAGGCAAAACTCTTTTTCTTTTTAATGAAGTCAAAAGCTGAGATAATTTAAGGAAAAAGGTCTTCAATTTTTCTTTTCCATTACCAACTTGTATAGAAGGGGAAATTTACACTGTATTGGAAAAATTGGCTGAATATAGGTATGGGATGGAGCCAGGTAACTGAAAATAATTTGTACAGGTTTTATTTTTTTCTTTTATTTTTTTTTTGTAAAAGTGATTTGCTGTTGTTGGTTTTTTTTTCTGTATTTTTTTTTAAAATTTTGCTAAAATAATAAAATAATATTTCACAATTTTGCACAAGAGTCTGATGAAAGGGCAGAGGACTTCTCTTCTCTGTGTTTTTGACATGAAACCAGGTCGGCTGGCCTGCATTTTGCCACAAAGAGTCTGTTTGCTTCCCCTCGCCCCGCTGACCTCCCCCTGCTTCCCCAGCTCGCTAAACGTAAGGACCAATCTGGTTTTGCGCAGAGGTTAGAGTAAGAAAAACTCTGTTTGTGTGTCTGTGTGTGTGTGTCTGTGTGTGTGTGAACCACCTTCTTTTACAACTCCTCCAGCCAACCTCACTTGGTACCCTGGAAAGCAAGGGCTGCCCCTGTTTCCCCCGGGATCAAACGGGCACCAATTTCTCACGGACGCTACGTCGAAAGGCCATGGCTGTTGGGAAGGTCTCTGCCCGCAAGGGGCTTCCAAGTCAATCCATCTCCAGAAGCAGGTCGCTGCTTTTGCTCTTTACCATTCTTCTTCGGCGTTTACGATTGCCTTTTTATTCATTTATTTTTTTGCTCTTTAGGGAAAAAAAAGAGAAGTTTTTTTTTTTTTTTTGCAAACGTCCCCCCGAACTTGCAAGCTTCTTCCCTCCATGATTTCATTTCCCCACCCACCCCACGTTTTTCTTCTTCTCAGGCTTGTTATTGTTGAAGGCACTTGGTTTCCATGGCATTTTAGAAAAAAAGATGGTAGTTTGGTTTCGTCACTTGGTTCAAACGGATGACTCCGGCCGGGCTGGGGAGGAGGAGGAGGAGGAGGAGGAGCAGGGGGAAAGGGGTCTAGGAGGGCGCAAGGGCCTGGGGGCCGGGGAAGATGGCATCTGGGCATGGCGTCCGAGCGGCCGCAAGCCAACTTTGGACAAACCTGTCGCCGCCGCCGAACGTCCGTACGTTCCCGGAGTTACATCAATGCATGCAAAGCGAGGAGGCCACATACCGTTGATCTAGCCTTGCCATGGGGAACTGAAACGAGAATGTCTTCAAGAAGAGCTTGGGTGCCGCCGGGCCCTCCTTCCCGAGGGCAGCGGCCAGCGGTGAGGATAGGGGGCCTGAAACGGTGGCACGGGACTCGATGCGGGGAGAAACCTCCCGTGGAAGGGGGGGGACGACAGAAATGCAGGCTCATCTTCTACCCTGTTTTGCAGTGAGGTGTAGGGACTGGGCTCTCTCCTCCTTCCCCCCTTCTTTCACGCTCTCTCTCTCTTTCACGAAATCTCTCCGTTGGCAAGTCATTAGGGCCTCCATGGCAACAAGCGAGCTATTCATTTGAAACAAAACAAGCCATGACTTTGTGCTTTGAACAAGGAATTCTATAGCTCTTTGACAGAGTTCTTCCAATGAATGCTGTGTGTATTATATGTGTGTGTGTGTCGGTGTCTTTTTCTCTCTCTCTCTCTCTGGTTTCGTTTGTTCGTTTCTAATTAACCACAAAAGCACCTGAAGGTCTCTCTCCTTCACTTCCACGTGGAAAACTATGGCGTCCGCAGCCCCTTTGTCGCTCCATCTCTTTTGTCTTTTATAAACTCCCAAGGCTCCCTTTTTTATATATATTTATATACTTTTAATGTTTGATTCTTCTTCTTATTCTTCATCATCATCATCTTCTTCTTTTTTATTTTTTAAAAAATCGTTTTTGAGTCAGTCAGTGGAGGAATCTTTGGTAGTTTTTGTTTCTTTTTAAAAATGTTCTCTTTTCCTCATGCCACCTCGTCTGCTGTAGCCTCTGCCGGAATAAGGTCACCTCTGATGACTTAAGACAGACATGAGAAGGAAAACGGGGAAAATCCGTATATGTGGCAGAGTCCTGACTGTGCCCGAAGGTATATCTGAAGAGAGAAGGGGAAAGAGAGTTAGCAGGCATTGGAGTTAGGCAGGCCTCTCCCTTTCCTGTTTCCCACTCTTAAGTCCAGTTCAATGCAGTTTTTTGCCCTCACAAAAATCTGACCAGATTTCAGATGCATTCCTCCTAGAAAGCACATTTTCCTAATAAACTGTCCTTCCATCACTCCTAGTCTTTCAGTGAGGAATTTGCTCGATGAGTTCATTATCCTCCTCCCCTTTCAATGGGATGAGCTGGAGGTTCAGTGGCTAACAGGGGCTCAGGGCCGGCTTACCCATAGGCGCTAGGGGTGGGGGCACCCAGGCGCCGGGATCTCCGGGGCGCTAGGCCAAGAGTTCGGGGCTGAGATTTGGAGTCTGGGGGTTGAAATGTTCAGGTTTCTCTTAATTGGCTCTCTGGGAAACAATCAGACTCTTGCTTCTCAAACTAATAACTCTGGGAGTCAATTAAGACTGGGCAGAAAGCCAAGTTCTGCCAGAGACATAGCAACTGCTCTCTCATTGGTTGAAGGTCAGCACTGAACCCTGTTATTAAGGAATGCTAGCACATTTGTTCTGTGTGGTGGTGTAGGTGAGAGTTAGAAGGAGACGTGCTGTATCAGATGGTTGTGTGAGAGAGAAAGAGTAAGGATTTATTTTGCTTTGCTTTGTATATAGAAACTCTGTTTTTCTTTTATTTAATAAATCCTGTATATAGTTATTCTGCGTCCAGACGTCTAGTCATTGAAACCCCTGGAAGTTTCTGTGTTGTGCAGCGATACTCTGCTACGTTTGGGCTAAAGCCGCTAGAGCTACGCTTTATCAAAATTCTAAGAGAAGGAGCCAGGCCAGCCAACAGCCGCTGCCGAGTGGCGCAGAGCCCATCGGAGCACCACAGGCTATTCCGCTGCGGGCGCTGAGGCAGCCTGCTGGCTCTGCCCTCCTGAGCGCCTGGGATTGGTGGGCCATTGACGGGCCTTCCCTCCCAGACCTCTGTGGGGTTGCTCTTCTCCTGCAGCGGCATGGGAGAGAGTTGCGTGCCTCACCGAAAAGCAACAACTCTGAGCCGCCCCCTAAAAAAAGCTCAACAACTTTTTTTTACATCCCGGCACCGCATATGCTAAAGACGGCCCTGCGGGGGCTTGGACTACATGACCCTCACGGTGCCTTCCAACAATTCTATTTTTCCAGTTGTGCATCTTGTTCTGTAATGCCATTAACTAGACCTGTATTCCCCCCCCCCTTTTCTGGGCTAGTTCACCCTTATGAGCAACCCATAGCTTCAATTCGGTGTTGGCCTGAATGTCGCGTGGGGTTAATGACAAACGAGCAGCGTCCTTGGCTAAAGGGACAGAGCGGTTAGCCACTTAAATGGCGATTAAGGGGCTGTTTCCCCATTTGCAAGTCTTCTGTTCCAAAGGAAGCAGTCAGGAGACATTAAGCCTCTTACACATTTCATGCCGTAATACGAGGGGATGTGCATGGAAGAGCGAACCAGAGAAATAGGAGCAATCTGCGGTAGCATTTTAATGTTCTAATATGCTCTGCTGAATTGTAGCACTTTAACCTGCTCAGAGACCTTAGGGGGAAGGGCAGGAAACAAACAAACAAACAAACAAACAAACAAACAAACAAAGGCCCGGGGGCTGGATCTGGCTCAATTGCTTTCTGGATCCGGCCTGCGGATGGTCAGGGAATCGCCGCGTGGATCGGCATGGGGATTCTGATTGTTAGGGCTGTACCATTCCCGCCCCCCGTAGCTGCCAAGTTCTCCCTTTTTTTAAAGGGAAATTCCCTTATGCTGAATAGGCTTCCTCGTGAGAAAAGGGAAAACTGGGCAGCTATGCCCCCCACCGCGGTGGTGCCTCCTCCCTCCCTCCTCCTAGCTTCTCCCCGCCCTGCCTATAGGAGGAAGGGGGCTGGGATTTGTTGAGCCACAGTTGGCTGAGTGCCATTTTAAGCAGCCTCTCTCCAGAGCCAGGTCTTTCGTGCCGCTCTTTGCCCCTCCTCCTCGGCCGCCGCCAGCCCCTACCGCTCATAAGGCACAGGTAAGCAGCCACCTGGGCTTGTTTGGTGCTGTGAGGAAGGGAGCGGAGAGTCGGCGGGGGAATTTCCCCCCTCCAAAATATAGTCCAGCCCCCCACAAGGTCTGAGGGACAGTGGACCGACCCCCTGCAAAAAAAGTTTGCTGACCCCTGGCGTAACCCATTGCAATTTACTCAGTGGTGGAGCACATCTAAATAGAGCCTGGTTCAGGTTCAAGGGGCAAGTCCCCAAAGGGGGCGCGACAGGGAGGGAGCCCGCTGCAGCACCGGCACAGGGGTGCCCTCGCACTCCCCAGTCCAGGAGAGTGGGCGGCACAGCCTTTCTCTGTCCTTGGGTCATGATTCACCCTGGGAAAGAGGAGCTGCGGCTGGGCATGCCAGGTGGGGGCAGGACACACAGAGGGGGATCTTCACCCTCCATGCTCTCCAGCCCCCACTACCGGCAGGGCGCAAGGGGTGTCTCTGCGTGGGGGGGGCGTCGTCTAGTTTGCACCCCCCCCCAGATTGTCCACCCGGGGCTACGGCCCCCATGCCTCCCCCGCTACGCCACTGAATTCACCTGTTCCTTAGTAGTGGATTATATTTAGAATACGCAACAAGCCCTCCTGTTGATCATGGCTTATTTATTGTGCTTTCCTCTAAGTCCGCTTTTTCTTCCCATCCCAGATAAAAGCATTTATTAATTGCAGTTTCTACCCATTTAATATAGCTCATATATTTTGCTTTTGGGGGGGGGGGGGCAACACATCAAATTTTGGCCACGTTTATTTTCCAGAGCCTCCTGTTCATTCCCATGGATGCAGTCTAGACAGGGGGCTCCTGTGGTTATGCTCAAGGGTTTGAACTTAAACAGCTCAGGACCACAATACTTCAAGGACCGCCTCTTCCCATATGAACCTACCTGGACCCTGAGATCATCTTCTGAGGCCCTCCTTCATGTGCCACCTCCTCAAGAGGTCCAGAGGGTGGCAACACGAAAATGGGGCCTTCTCTGCAGTGGCTCCCTGTCTGTGGAATGCTCTCCACAGGGAAGTTCGCCTGGCGCCTTCATTATACATCTTTAGGCACCAGGCAAAAATGTTCCTTTTTAACCAGGTCTTTGGGTGAACTGATTGACATCTAACACCCTTTTAGAATGTGGCTATTTTTGGAAGGGGGTTTATTGGGTTAATGCTTTTGGTTTGATTTTATATGTTGTCATCTTGTTGTGAACCACCCTGAGACTTCCGGGTATCAGGCGGTGTATAAGTTGAAAGAAAGGAAGGAAGGAAGGAAGGAAGGAAGGAAGGAAGGAAGGAAGGAAGGAAGGAAGGAAGGAAGGAACTTAGATTATTACGTTTACACTGGGGCCTTGGAGCAGATTGTGGCTGGGACACTGCTGCGAGGATGAGGGTGGGTCAAAGAGAAGAAGAAGAAGACGAAGAGTTTGGATTTGATAGCCTGCTTTATCACTACCCAAAGCAGCTAACATTCCCCTTTCCCTTCCTCTCCCACCACAAACACTCTGTGAGGTGAGTAGGGCTGAGAAACTTCAGAGAATTGTGACTAGCCCAAGGTCACCCAGCAGCTGCATGTGGAGGAGCGGGGAAGCGAACCCGGTTCACCAGATTACGAGTCCACCGTTCTTAACCACTACACCACACTGGCACTTACGATTGTTTACATAGTCCTCTTTTGTGCATTCGCCTTCCACAATTGAGATGTCGTCGATGGCGATGTCGCCTTCGATGCCTTTGCCACGGATTCCTTCAAAAACAACCTGCAATGAGATCACATGAGATTCACCTGAAAAAGATGATCAGTGCAGCAGGAGCAACAGCAATAGGGGATCGTGCAAGCCGAGTTGCTTCCAACAGATACAGGGCCAGTTGAATCTCCTATTACTACTATATCTCTCCTTTCTGAATGTTTGGTAATCTGGTTTAAGAAGGCACCATCCACAGTTCCTTCTATTTCTTTACATTTCTTTACTATGTACCATATGTGGTGGAAATGCAAAAAGAAAAAGGAATTTTGGGATATGATTTACAACAAACTAAATTATTTTAGTTAACCTTTGTCAAACAACCCGAAGCCTTTCTCCTAGGTATTATAGGCGTAGATATACCGAAAGATTTGAGGACGCTATTTATGAATGCAACCACAGCTGCGAGAATGCTATTAGCCCAATGTTGGAAAGGAGACAATATACTCACAAAAATGGAATGGCAGGCAAAACTATTTGAGTACGCTGAGATGGCAAGACTAACAGGGAAAGTTTTGGTCATCATGATGACCAGAAATTTAACACAGAATGGGACAAATACAGACAATACCTAAAAGATAATTGTAAATATCTGAAATCTTTGGCAGGCCTTGAATGACTCCTGCAAGGTGACATAACCTATGGATATATTGGATAAATATAAACTAGACGTTATTCGATATGCAGTTAATATAGAATTGTAGAGGACCCACATGGAGGGAAGTCTTACGGTAATACTTTACTATATACCGTATTTTTTCGTCTATAAGATGCCCCCATGTATAACATGCCCCCTAATTTTTGACATTATTTTTAGGGAAAAAACCTAGTTTTATACTAGGAAAAATACGGTAATTTTATTTCATTTTCAACATTTAAGTATTTTTTCAACATTTAAGTATTTTTTTTCTTTTTATGTACATCTCTGATGGAGAATGATAATTGTGATGTATACTAAAAAATCCATAAAGATTAAATGCAAAAAAGGGGAGAAAAGAAGGCATCGTCCAAGTCTTCAGACTGACTTGGAGATCTATAGCAGATCCCCACAGTAAGACAACAGTTGTTTCCCTCACCTACTGCTTTTACCCATATACTCTCAATCGGCCTTCCATGTTCCAGGTCATGGATTTCTTCATAAGTGTGCACATCCATTACATGCAATGCTATTCCTTCTCCCTTCCTGTTTAGTCTATTCCTTTTGAACAGGTTATACCCCTCAGTTTCTTACATTCCAGTCATGAGTTTTATCCCATCAGGTTTCAGTAATGCCTACCAGGTCATATTTGCCATCCTGAATTAAAAGCTCAAATTCGTCTTGCTTGTTTCCCATACTCTGTGCATTAGTATAGAGACAACTGAAACCATGAGGCAACTGCTGTCTCTGCTCCTCTGACTCCGAATCAGTGTCTGAGATAAGAGCAAGGAATCAATATTGCAGCTCCAGGGACATAGCATGGGTCCTGACAGTCCTGCGTCTGTGCATCATGTTCCTCTATCACCTGGAATGGGTGATCTTCCTCTCCCTTATGGGCTCCCCTCATGCCACCTGGCCCAATAGCTTGAATTGTGGATAGGTGGGGTTCAATGAGAGCCATCTTCAAATATTTCTTGCCATGGGATGGAGTACCTGGTAAAGTGGTAGACTCTCCTTCCTTGGAGGTTTTTAAGCAGAGGTTGGGTGGCTATCTGTCAGAGATTCTTTAGCTGTGATTCCTGCAATGCGGTGGTTGGACTAGATGACCCTTAGGGGTTCCTTCCAACTCTCTATGATTCTATGATTCTTTGTGGTTAATGCATATCTTATGGTGGTTCAGAAAAGGATTATGTCAGACTGCGAGACTGCAGTGAGATCTCCAAAGGTCCTTTGGGCAAGGACTGGCACTCTTTTCATCTATACAAAACAGCACTCCAGTAATGTTAAATTCTAGTTTATACTAGGAAATGCTCTTGCTATAATTTATCCCTGCCTTAGCTGGTCATTTAGAATCAGGGATTGCTGCAAGGCATTCATAATCCCTTCTTCAGATGAGAAATGCTTTGCCGATGATATGTGGGCCTGGAAAGCATAAAATAAATCTTGGATGCACTTCAGTGTGCGAATTAACCTATAAAAAGCTTTAATTTCTGTGCTGGAGCAACTGCATTTACTGCAGACAGAGATTCACTCTGATTCACTCTACTTAAAATTAACTGGGAGGTTTACATCCCTTCCCATTTAGGCTCTGAAATGCAAAATAAAGTTTGGTTGGCCCAGGAGCTGCAAAAAAAGAAAGAAAGTAATTTAAAGTTCCAGCTGTGCTGACATTTATTCTGCTTTATTTGTTCAGCGTTTTCACGGCCCTAAATTTGTTTTATGCTGTAAAATAAGAAAAGGAGGGGCAGGAAACTCCAGGAACGAATAGACAAATTGAATGATTCCACCGAAACAGACTCTCGCCAATCCTGTTCACGGGGAAAGTAAGAAGGACAGGGCATTGGAGTTAGCAATGAGTTATGCAAAAGCTATAAACATCACAGATACATCCAGGGTTGGGGTTTTTTCAGTGGAGGGGGGTATCTTGGGGATGGCAAAGTTCTTGGAGTACACTGCATAGGTAGGACCCCATAGGACCCACATTCACTATCTCCCTGCCCTCTCTATACTTGTAAGCAGTTTCCCTCTTGGTCTGAATGCCCTCCCACATCAGTATTCATTGTTGTTTTCATTCTGCAAATGACACACCATTGATTAGTGCCTCCCCCCTCTGCAATTTGCATTGTGTTTCCTTTGCATTGAAATAAATGGGGTGGACCAGCCTAACCGTTACACAACTGATGGCGTAATTAATCATGGGAAATGAGGCCACAGGCGAGAGAGCAAGATGGGAAAAAAGCAGGTTTTGTCAGAAGCCGAATTGCAGCAGAGTGGAAACAGAGCTGCATGTAGCAAATATGTCTCAGAATGGAAATTAGTGCTGTATTATCTCCCTAGTTGCAATTCAGTTCTAACCATGGCGACTGAGAGGCAAGCGCCACTGAGTTTGAGGTATCTATGAAAAGGCAACATGGTTGTGAGTGCACCACAGGGATAACTTGAATTTCATGGGATGCCCCTCAAAAGCAGCCAAATCTTCATTTCCTCTGCAACGTGTGAAATCCAGCCCCGTAGCTCTGGCAGGTGCAATAACACTAAAGGATCATTTTTGTTCATCAGCTATGAGCAAGAAACCAGAAGGGATCTATTCAGCCACCTGACCCATTTCAGGAAGCCTCTGCCAATCACCTGCATATGCTCCAGACCTTCAGACCTTTTCAGATGCATATGCAAGAGGGGAGGGAATGCTTTGCCTAGCAATAGAAAGTCCAATATTGATGCCTAATCAGCAATGTCATCATATGCAAAAATAAAATAAAATGTTTTGATCAGCAACCCAATGAAGAGATGAGGAACACAGTATAATATTGGAACTACTGGACCTTGGCCACCGTCTGCCAGTTCAGAAGTCTCTGAATTTCATCCATCTTTGACGTTACATCTAAGACCAGGAACACGAGTTCTCCTGTGACCATGACCGTCCCAAAGGAAGACATGCCATTTCAAATTTGAGCTTCACCACTCAGGAATGTCCTCCTGACTTGGGCGGCTATTTAGACACACGCAGTGCAATCCATTGCTCAGACGTAAGCCCCACCAATGGCAAAGCAACTAACTCAGGGGAATATAAGGAGGGTTCTGAAGAAGGATTAGGCCAAAGGGGTCCCATCTAGTCTGCAGCCTGCTCTCATAGGGACCAACCAGGTGTTCCATGGGAAGCCTGCCAGAAGGACCTGAGTGTGAGATCACTCCTCCAGGCTTTATTCCCAGCAATTGGTATTCAGAGCTCCCTGGCAAGTGGGTAGGCCTGTAGCAGACGGCTATGGGGATTTATTAATATGATGGCCACCTGTCAGGGTTGCTTTAGCTGAGATTGCTGCATTGCAGGGGGTTGGACTAGATGACCCTTGGGTCCCTTCCAACTCTACAGTTCTATGATTCTATGATATGTGATTCCTGCATTTCAAGGGGGGGGGGGGTTGGATTGGATGATGCTACCAGAAATACAGCCTCCTTGGTGGCTAAATTTCTTTTTTTAGCTTTCAAGCATCATAAGACTAAAATTGACTGTATTGATTTGGGGCTATCTGTTTAGCCCTTTTAAAGTGTTGGCTGTGTTTAAAAACCCTTTCAGATGTTTTAACTTTGTATGGATAACTGTATCTTTTTCTGACTGACGGTCAAATAAAAAGGATGATGATGATGATGATGGTGATGATGATGATGATGATTAGATGACCCGCAGGTCCCTTCCAACTCCTTAGCCCTATGATTCTAGAGAACCTTTCGTCCAAGGTCCTCTGGGCAGATTACATTCAAGTCAATAATCTCACCGGCTGCTTTTGGCCATAATCAGATTGGAGCTTCCGTTTGTTAAGTTGGAGGAAAGAACTGAACACTTGCAGAATCTCAGTGGGATCCCCGTGTCTCTAGCACTTGCAATATGAGACATCCAAAGCTCAGTGAAGTTATGGGTGACGATTCCTGCCTGGAGATTTTTCTCTTTTGTTCCAGCCTGGTTGGGATCCTGCCCCCAAACCCCCCAAAAACTTCAAAACACTGAAAGCAATTCATAAGCTTTTTGCTGGCAGTGTGCTTGCTCCCATGAGCATAATAGATTTTTTTTAAATTAGAGGAACCTCATTGCTACTATGAACCGCCACTATGTTTTCCTTTGCAGTATAATTGTGATGGTTTTTTATTGTGTTTCATATAATTTTTGTTGGGATTGAGTGGAATTGTGCAAACCTTAGGCACGTCGATTGTGCTTTGTGCATGACAGGTCGGTTTTTATAAAGGAGGAAACCAAGAAAACATGGGTTGAATGTGAGACGATGGCCCATTGACCCTCCTTTCCTCCTCCTCCTCCTCCTCCTCCTCCTCCTCCTCCTCCTCCTCCTCCTCCTCCTCCTCCAAGGCAACCATCCATTCCTTACCTGAAACGAAGTGTTTGGATGTATATTCACTCGGGCCTGAGACCAATGCTGCCCTTTGTTTCCGCTCGAAGACCAGAAGGGGTTTTCTATGGAAGCCTGGTTCTTTAACCGCAGGTAGACATTCAAGGTTCCTTTGGGGGAGAAACAAACACACAACAGCAGAAGGCAAATGTTAGGAGGTTGCGAGATGTTGGATGATGGGATGCCGCGAGAGAAACCTGGAATGGGCCACAGACCCAGAGCTCTTGAATCACAGACTCACAGAACTGTAGAGTTGGAAGGGACCCCCAGGGGCATCTAGTCAAGCCCTGTGCAATGCAGGAATCTCAAAACACAGTTCTCCTCATCCAATCTGAAACCACACCATTCTTTGCAAATGTGTTAGCAGTGATTTGAAGATACATAAGAAGCATAGCTGCCAAGTTCTAGCCTGAGAAATAAGGGACTGGACCAGAAGTAGCAGACCGGAAGTAGCACTGCCGCCATTTTGGAACTGGGCGGAGCATGCTCAGAAGCTACTTTTGATGCTGCTCTGCCCTGTTCCAAAATGGCCGCCACACCAGAAGTTGAGCTGCAGCCATTTTGGAACTGGGCAAAGCAGCATCAAAAGTAGCTTCTGAGCATGCTCTGCCCAGTTCCAAAATGGCCACCGCACCAGAATAAACCGGGGAACCCCCCCCCCAAAAAATCATTTTTTTTCAGCTGGGAACAGCTGGAAAAACGGGGGTTTCCCGGGGAATACGGGAGACTTGGCAGCTATGATAAGAAGAGTCTGCTGGATCAGACCAAAGGGGGCCCATCTAGTCCAGAATCTTGTTTTCACAGTGGCCAACCAGATGCCAGCTAAAAACCTGAAAACAGGATCCGAGCACAAGAGCAACTCTCCTCTCCTGCGGTTTCCAGCAACTGGGATTCAGAAACATCCCTGCCTCTGACTGTGGAGCAGGGCCAGGAGCCATCCATATCCCTTTCCTCCTTCACAAATTTGCCTAATCCTCTTTTAAAGCAAAGAAAGTTTGTGGCCACCCCTGGCCCACACCCCCTTGCACTGTTTTAGATACCCTCCCTTTTCCTGCTGGCTTTTAAGGCTGAAATTTTGGCCCAGTGACAGGATCATTTATTTTATTTATTGCAGATCTTAATGTTGGGTCTTTTATTATGTTTTTATACGTGTTGGAAGCCGTGCAGAGTGGTCGGGGCACTATGACAGTCGTACCTTGGAAGTCAAATGGAATCTGTTCCGGAAGTCCGTTCGGCTTTCAAAACGAACAAAAACCAAAGCGCGTAGAAGCCCCGTCGGAAGTTTGGCTTCCAAAAAATAGTTTGCAAACCGGAACAGTCACTTCTGGGTTTGCAGCATTCGGGAGCCAAAACGTTCGAGAACTAAGCTGTTCGAAAACCAAGGTACGACTGTATTATTATTCTGCTCATCACATTTTATATTTTAATGGAGTATTTTCACCGTGTTAGTTTAATGGAGGTAGTAGCAGTTGTTGTTGTTATTATTAGCAGTAGTATTATGCTTTTGAATTATGGTGCTGGAGGAGACTCTTGAGAGTCCCATGGACTGCAAGAAGATCAAACCTATCCAGCCTGAAGGAAATCACCTGGTCCCATCACCTCCTGGCAAATCGAAGGGGAAGAAATGGAGGCAGTGAGAGATTTTACTTTCTTGGGTTCCATGATCACTGCAGATGGTGACAGCAGTCACGAAATTAAAAGACGCCTGCTTCTTGGGAGAAAAGCAATGACAAACCTAGACAGCATCTTAAAAAGACATCACTTTGCCAACAAAGGTCTGTATAGTTCAAGCTATGGTTTTCCCAGTAGTGGTATATGGAAGTGAGAGCTGTACCATGAAGAAGGCTGATCGCTGAAGAATTGATGCTTTTGAATTATGGTGCTGGAGGAGACTCTTGAGAGTCCCATGGACTGCAAGAAGATCAAACCTATCCATTCTGAAGGAAATCAGCCCTGGGTGCTCACTGGAAGGACAGATTCTGAAGCTGAGGCTCCAATACTTTGGCCACCTCATGAGAAGAGAAGACTCCCTTGAAAAGACCCTGATGTTGGGAAAGATGGAGGGCACTAGGAGAAGGGGACGGCAGAGGATGAGATGGTTGGACAGTGTTCTCGAAGCTACGAACATGGGTTTGACCAAACTAACGGCGGGAGGCAGTGCAAGACAGGAGTGTCTGGCGTGCTCTGGTCCATGGGGTCACGAGGAGTCGGACACGACTAAATGACTAAACAAATTACTGTTATTAAAATGCATATTTATGCACCCTGAACTTTAGGGAGATGGTGAGATTAGAAACTGAAATATATATTTATGTGTACGTGAGTATTAAATATGAACAGATTTATATTATAATGATATATTATTTTTATTTTGCCAGCGAATGTCTCCTTGCAGAGCCCAAAGTAGCACCTGCCCTATGCCCTCAAATCTTCAGACCTCAAACCTCCGAGGGCACTTGGCGAATGCCTCAGAAGCTCATTCCAACTGACTTGGTGACTTTGCGGAAGAGTAACCCCAGAGAAGTTTGAAAGGAGCTTATCCCCCCAACGCGTGTCTGCCCTGTGAGTCCTTTCATTCCCGCTTCTAAGAAGGAGCAGCGTTTTCATGCATATGGATGTTGCCAGCCAGCCTCGTTTGATCTCCGCAAAGAGCTTAAGAAGGTTTTAAGACGCTGGGGTGTTTGGACAAATGGCGCTCAAGATGCTCAGGCCCTCAGCCCTTCCCCCCAGACTCAGGGGGGAACCTTTTCTACAGCAGATGTCAATTCAGCTCAGGAAGCTCCCTGCCCTCTTCCAGCTCCATTACCCTAATTTAACAGTCTCCAAAATCCCTTGGCACGGATTCTGGCCGGAATAATCACAGGCAGGGATGAAAGATGGATGCAGTCGGTCGACAAAGCCTTGCGATGTGGCCACTGGAGGAAGGAATCCACAGCCAGACCTGTGGCTTTGTGTCCCAGAAAGAGGCACAGGGAGTCCTTTTCAGGCCCGAGGGCCATATTCTTATCTGGGTGACCTTCTGAGGGCCACCTGCTACTTGTGCCCAGCAGGGCCAGAGGCTGGTTTGGAGGCTCCAGCTGGTGCAGAATGTTGTTGGGTTGCTGATAAACACAGCACACCGTGGTTAAAACAGCTGCACTAGCTGCACATCCATTACGGAGCTGGGTTTGAAGTCCTTGGATTAATTCCCAAAGCCCTGAACAATTTATGTCCGGAGTCTCTCAAGGATTGCATGAACCCTTCGATCCCAACTCGATCTCTGATATCATCTGCAGGAGTGGTGTTGGTCATTTCCTGAGTTGGTGAAACTAGTCCAGTCCTGTGGAACTCCCTGCCACTAGAGATTCAGCAAGTGCCTTCTGTGCCAGCTTTTAAATGCCTGTTGAAAACCTTGCTATTTTGCCAGGTAGTTATGAATACAACCTTCACTCAGTAGTTGATTGATGTCAGATTTGAACTCTATATGGTTTTTATTGTACTTTTGTCGTAAACAACTTTGATATACACATATATTTAATCATACAGCAGTACATAATTTTTTAAAAATATAAATGAAATAACATAAAATAAATTATCACGCCTCTTTGCAAAACCAATGCCATATTTGGACAACATTTTGCGGTCATTATTTAGGCTGTGTAGAGATTCTTCAGGTACCAGAACTGAAGCGCAAAACGTGGAGTGAGTTTTTATTTTTGCATTGTATTGTTTTCTGAGTCATAGGAAATTATAATAATAATAATAATAAACCAAAGTGGCTAATAAGTCCAATTAATAATAACCACAAATAAATAAATAACTGGCTGTAACTCAGGGGCAGAACAGCTGCTTGGCATGCAGAACGTCGACATCTCTTTTTAAGGGGGGAGGAGGGTCTCAGATAGCAGGGGCACCTTTCAGCTAGGGACCAGGCTGACATAGTATGAGAAAGCATCTATAAAAAAATAAATAGTGGGTTTGCCAGTTTATTCCCCAAAGGAGGTATGCCCAACAGGCTATAGTCTTTGAAAGCTCCACTTTCTGGCTCCAGGTGAACTGAGATGAATTCTTCCTAGTTACCAACTCTCCTTCCCTGGAGGTTTTTAAGCAGCGCTTGGTTGGCCATTTGTCAGGGATGCTTTAGCTGAGATTCCTGCATTGCAGGGGGTTGGACTAGCGGACCTTCGAGGTCCCTTTCAACTCTACGCTTCAGTGATTCTATGATTCTAACTGCTGAGATGTAATGGAGTGCTTCTGGACATTCAAGCTTCTCATCAGTTTGAAAAAGCCCATTAAGAATAAAGGCTGGCCACGGTGAGAGACAACAGACCTCCCTGGGGCATTTAGCTAAGCCAGAGCTCTCTTCCACCAACTTCTCCACATCTGAATTCTCTCTGGACGTCAAGCAAGAGATGCTGAAAAGGGCAAGGCCAGCAGCAATGTTTGCTAAGCAGTCTCAGTTCTTCCCCAAAGACCAAGCGCTGGAGATGAAGGACAGAATAAAGGGCAAAGGTAGGGGAGAAGAGGAGACGAGGAGGAGAGGCAACTTTACTGCCCAGAGAACATTCAACCTCACTCAGAAGATCTGGGCAAACATATCTTGTGACAGCAGTGAAATTAACACGAGCTGCGGAATCAGCTCACCTATGTGTTTTCCGTACATTTAACTTATATGCAGAATTCATCATGCGAAATGCTGGACTGGAATTAAGATTGCCGGAAGAAATATCAACAACCTCAGATATGCAGATGATACAACTTTGATGTCAGAAAGTGAGGAGGAATTAAAGAACCTCTTAATGAGGGTGAAAGAGGAGAGCGCAAAATATGGTCTGAAGCTCAACATCAAAAAAACCAAGATCGTGGCCACTGGTCCCATCACCTCCTGGCAAATAGAAGGGGAAGAAATGGAGGCAGTGAGAGATTTTACTTTCTTGGGTTCCATGATCACTGCAGATGGTGACAGCAGTCACGAAACTAAAAGACGCCTGCTTCTTGGGAGAAAAGTAATTACAAACCTAGACAGCATCTTAAAAAGCAGAGACATCACCTTGCTGACAAAGGTCCGTATAGTTAAAGCTATGGTTTTCCCCAGTAGTGATGTATGGAAGTGAGAGCTGGACCATCAAGAATTCTGATGGCCAAAGAATTGATGCTTTTGAATTATGGTGCTGGAGGAGACTCTTGAGAGTCCCATGGACTGCAAGAAGATCAAACCTATCCATTCTTAAGGAAATCAGAATGAGTGCTCCCTGGAAGGACAGATCGTGAAGCTGAGGCTCCAATACTTTGGCCACCTCATGAGAAGAGAAGACTCCCTGGAAAAGACCCTGATGTTGGAAAAGATTGAGGGCACTAGGAGAAGGGGACGACAGAGGACGAGATGGTTGGACAGTGTTCTCGAAGCTACGAACTTGAGTCTGACCAAACTGTGGGAGGCAGTGCAAGACAGGAGTGCCTGGCAGGCTCTGGTCCATGGGGTCACGAAGAGTCGGACACGACTAAACGACAACACAATCTCGTGGCAGCAGTGAAATTAACACGCGTGGCAGAATCAGCTCACCTATGTGTTGTCCGTACATGTTATAATAGAAGCTGAAGCAGTATGCCGTGTTGGTGGCTCCGTAGGGATTTTTGGGGGGGATGCTGAAAAGAGGGCTGGTCAGCCTGGCCCGGTCTCCTTCCTTCCTGGGACTGGAGGCTTCAATGTACATGAAGAACCCTGCAAAGAGGAAACAGCACGGTCAAATGGCGAATGGCAACCGAACCCAGGAAAGAGCTTCTCCTTCTGCCCAGGCTGTAGACCATCAGCAGGTAAATCAGTGGTTCCCAAACTTTTTTGGGGGGCACTTCCCCCTTGGTTCCATAAAGTCACCCCCAGGGCGTATAAATAGCATTACAGTGGAACCTCGGTTTATGAACACTTCGGTTTATGAATTTTCGGTTTATGAACGCCGCGGACCCATCTGGAACGGATTAATCCACTTTCCATTACTTTCAATGGGAAAGTTTGCTTCAGTTTATGAACGCTTACTCCGCGGACTGTCTGGAATGGATTAATTCACTTTCCATTACTTTCAATGGGAAAGTTCGCTTCAGTTTATGAACGCTTCAGTTTATGAACAGACTTCCGGAACCAATTGTGTTCATAAACCGAGATACCACTGTATTCAGAATAGCTGTTTGCATGACCCACTAAGGAAGCTGGCAATGCAATGCAATTCAAAACGGTAGCAATTAATTGTGCATACACACAAAATGCAGTTGAACTATTCAGTTTAATTCAGGCTTTCCCAAACTTGGGTCTCCAGCTGCTTTTGGACTACAATTCCCATCATCCCTGACCACTGGTCCTGTTAGCTAGGAATGATGGGAGTTGTGGAGACCCAAGTTTGGGAAACTCTGGTTGAATTGATTCAACAAAACTGATGAAGTTGATCCAATGATACCAGCTTTCCAAGCTCCAACAGCCATTTAGCAAGAGTCTTAGAGGCCACATTTAGCAACTATGTCACATTCCTGTAAATTCTTAATGCGATGGGTGAACATGATGAAAAGACGCCAGATTCCCAATGTCTAGTTTAGAGTCACTTAGCAGGAGTTTTAAATTGCCACTTCCAGTGGCTCCCCGTCTGTGCAATGCTCTCCCCAGGGGAGTTTGCCTGGCGCCTACATTATACACCTTTAGGCGCCAGGCAAAAACGTTCCTTTTTAACTAGGCCTTTGCCGGAACTGATCTACATCCTATGCCCTTTTTAAAATGCTGGCTTTTTTTTTAGGGGGGGGGTCCTATTGGGTTGTCATTTGTATTTTGATTTTATGTATGTAGGAGCGTCTCCACCCCCATCATTCTGCCCGGACACTGAGGTCCGGTACCGAGGGCCTTCTGGTGGTTCCCTCGTTGCAAGAAGCCAAGTTGCAGGGAACCAGGCAGAGAGCCTTCTCGGTGGTGGCGCCTGTCCTGTGGAACGCCCTCCCATTAGATGTCAAAGAGAAAAGCTACCAGATTTTTAGAAGACATCTGAAGGCAGCCCTGTTTAGGGAGGCTTTTAATGTTTAATTGTTTTATTTCATTTTTCTGTTGTAAGCCGCCCAGAGTGGCTGGGGAAACCCAGCCAGATGGGCGGGGTATAAATTATTTATTTATTTATTTATTTATTTATTTATTTATTTATTTATTATTATGTGATCCTTTATGTGAACCGCTCTGAGACCTTCATGTATAGGGTGGCATAGAAGTAAAATAAATAAAGATGGCCAAGGGACACATTCCCCTAGTGTCTCTCCCAACAGAGTTCATCACCCAGGGTACCCAAGACATTACAAATGGAAGAGTGAAGGAGCTCTTGTGCGTGGTCAAAAGCCAATCTGAGCTTTAGGCCGAGATATGAACTTTACCTTCCTTGGATCCTGACCGGTCAGCGCTGGGCCCTGTGTTTGGGGTGTACTTGGTGTCCCGGAGGATAATATTTTGCCTCGTCCAGTCAAAGTTGTCCTTCTCGTCTTGGGTGAACAAACAAATGTTGCCGTCTTCAAACCCACAGTGGAATTCTCCTGCCAACAGACGGACACCAGATTCGCATGAAAAAAAGAGGATTTCAACAACCGGGAAGCATTTGGGGCTCATCTTCTCAAGCAGGCTGAATGCAGACAACCCCGAGACAAGGCTCCACTTTGGACCTTAGCCCTGGCAACC
This sequence comes from Zootoca vivipara, assembly GCF_965207765.1. Taxonomy (NCBI): domain Eukaryota; kingdom Metazoa; phylum Chordata; class Lepidosauria; order Squamata; family Lacertidae; genus Zootoca; species Zootoca vivipara. Next base: position 132,762,183 of record NC_142582.1, on the reverse strand, counting down.
TCTAGGCGTAGACAGCCTGGGAGGTCAAGCAAAGCTTTGCCTGCATGCAGGCACACATAAAACAGGCATGTCCAACTAAGAGACTGCAATCTACTCTCACTATATATATATAAAATGACAGCGATCTACCCATTAGATTGACCAAAGTTGTTGAGCTTTTTGGGGGGGAGCCTTCTCCAAAGTTGTTGAGCTTTTCAACACTTGATTGCTGTTGGGCAATCAATCTGGATCACACGATTGACCAGGATCGACCAGGGATGCCCAGCGATTGACCGGTAGATCACGATCGACCGGTTGGACATGCCTGATGTAGAAGATTTCTTGGTGGGGGCAGGAAGGAGCAGTGGTGGAAGGAAGTGTGGGGTGGGGTGTCAGGTGTAAAGCAGAGCAGAACATCCCTAGGTAGGTATAGCTGAAAAATCATCTGAATTCAATGGGACTTCTGAGAAACCCTGCCTGGGATCGGGCTGCAAAACCCATTGAATTCAGGAGGACTTGCAGCCAGGAAAACATGCATGGGATTAGGCTGTAGGTTGCACAGAATTCTATAGTAGTGCTTTTAAAAGCTGGGAGCAAAAAATTCAGAGACTGCACCGAGGATCCTAGGGAGTGGGCTGGCTCTGCTTCTCTTCCCTTGCCATCAAAATACCCCCAGGGCAGAAGGAAGGGAGCAAGATTGTTCCACAAGGCAAGCAGAAATGTTTGTATTTATGGAGCGATCTCCTTAGTGCTATGTCACATTCCTTCTTGGATCAATAAATAGCAGGCTCATAGCCAGCATCTTACCTTCCAAGTCCCGAACTGCAGAATCTGGGATTGCAGCCGTGTGACACCGGAAGTTGCGTCGACGTATCTTCCGGTGTCGTTTTGCCCTTCTATGGGCACCAAAAATGGCTGCCGCCGGCTTCGAAAGTCGCTTCTACGCATGTCAGGAAGTGCATCGACGCAACTTCCGGTGTCGCTCCACTCATCTATGGGCACCAAAAATGGCTGCCGCCGACACCGGAAGTCACGTCTATGCACTTCCGGACATGCGTAGATGCGACTTTTGAAGCCGGCGGCGGCCATTTTTGGTGCCCATAGAAGGGCAAATCAGAAAGAAAAAAAATGGCCACCGGCAGGAGAAAATAACGGAGAAAAACGGGAGATGAAGTGATACGGGGGACCACCGGGAAAAGGTAAGTAAAAACGGAGGTTTCCCGGGGAAAACGGGGTACTTGGCAGCTATGGCCAGCATTGACGAAAACCTGTTCCCATGAACTCAGGAACCATCATGCAAAATTTGGTTAAAATCAGTGCTGCTTTGAAAAGTTCGGTCTGCCATCTTGATTCAAAATGGCACCCAAGCATATCCCAACATAGGCAAAAAGCTGCTCCCTTGATCTAAGGAAGCATCATGCAAAACTGGGTCGTGGCATCTAAAGAGGTGTCCAAGTGCTTAGCAAACAGAGGCAAGAAACTTCCCTAAGCATAGATTACTTTTATTGACATTTCATTCTAATTAATGCAGAAACCAGGTATTACAAATACTTACGTAGGTGAGGATTCATCGGGGCTAGAAGGGAAGGAGAGAGAAGATCCTAAAATTAATTCATTTCTGCACATGCTGATGAGAATTTTGCGGCTGATTCTCTGCCCCCTCTAATTATCTTTCCAAATCCACTTAAATTCCATTCTCAGTTTGTTTTATTTAAGGCATTTACATTTATTTATTTAAGACCTCAATTTTTCATACCAATAAATGGTGTGCATACAAAACCACACACAGAAAATGGGATTTCTGATGTTGCATTTTTTTTTTTTGGTCAATTTAATTTTGTCCAGTTTTTTATATTAACTTTGAACTGGCCTTATTTCTTTAAAGTGAAAGGCATTACATAAATACTTGTCTGACATAAATGCATTAAAATGAACATTTCGCCTCCGGTTCAAATGGGTTTGTTTTATAAGTGCATGTTCATGTTTCAGTAAAACGACTTCTGAGATGGAGGGAACGGGGAAGGAAATCCTGGCACTCTGCCCGACTCTTGCTGATACATCGGAGGAGATTTAATAAATAAATAAATCCCCGAAAAGCTGTATAAATTTTATAAATAAAATATAGTAAATAAATCAAAAGATAAATGGTGTCATGTGACTTCAAGGCTACAGGGGAGGGGAAGCTCTCGGATCTGAATAGTATCCAGAACCCATTTGTTTTTCCCTGCATCCTATTATTTCAGGAATAGGGGAACCTTCGCTCCCACTCGATGTTGTTAAATGCCAACTCACATCAGGCCCAGGAACCATAGCCAATGGTTTATCGGGGTGGGGGGCTGCAATCCAAAAAACATCTGGAAGGCCAAAGGTTCCCCATCCCTGTCATGTTTCATGGAAAGAGGTTTGAAAAGCATTGTGTATATAAGAGGATGAGAAGAGCTGCTGGATCAGGCCAATGGCCCACCTGGTTCAGTATCCTGTTCTCTTGGAGGCCACCCAGATGCCTGCGGAGAACCTGAAATCCAATCATGAATGCAACAGCCCCCTGCTCTCCTGCAGATTCCCAGAAACTCTAGCCTTTCCCTCCACAGATTTGTACGTTCCTGATTTCAAGGCCACCCAAGGTGGTACCCCCCCTCCCCCAGCCTCCTCTGGAAGCATGTGCTATAGCAGGGGTCCCCAGACTTACCAGCGTTTGGGCCGGTTCCCATCGCGCGGCGGGCCGGAGGGCAGGGGAGTGCGCGCCTGTGCGGGCCGGCGGGCGGGGGAGTGCGTGCCCGTGTGCATGCGCACGGGCGCTTACTGGCGCGGTGGCGCGCTTCCAGGGTGGGAAAGCGCCGAAAATCCGTTGTGCGCATGCGCGTGGGCCTCCCCCGACCCGGAAGTGCACCAGAAATGACTTCTCCCGGGTCGAGAGAGGCCCATACGCATGCGCACAAAGGATTTTCGGCACTTTTTTCCCAACCCGGAAGAGCGCTGCCGTGCTGCGCGCCGTAAGAGCGGGCAGCGGCGGCGGGCGGCGGGGGTCGTCGCGGGCCGGATTGGCAGGCTAATTGGGCCGCATCCGGCCCCCGGGCCGTAGTCTGGGGACCCCTGTGCTATAGTTTGACTATGCAATGTGTAAAGAAATATGTGGCTTGCCCAAGAGGTCTTTGCAGGCAAGACCTCGCCTTCCTTTCTCCAGCCCATCTCATTCACTCGGGTTCTCTGTCTTCCCTCAGGCAACTCTTCAGAAGAATAGCCTGCTACATCTGGCCAGTGGCCCTTCTAGTCCAGCATCCTGTTTTCTCTCTCTCTCTCTCTCTCTTAGCTTCCACATGCTTTATTGAAATTAATTGATAACAAAACATTCTTGTGTCCAAGTATACAAATAAAAATCAGTTCCATCTTATTTAGTCCATTTGACCATACATTCTTACTAAAGTTCATAAGACTTCTTGTCACACACACCCAGTGTATTTACCATTTCTACTATCTGTTGTACATATAATTATTGTTGTTGTTTAGTTGTTTAGTTGTGTCTGACTACGACTCATTGATATCGAAAGACAACAGGACTGCTCAAGATGCCCCGAATATAGAACTGGAGAAATTGAGAGATACATAGCCGCCCCGGCACCCTACCTCTCCTTTCTCCTGTCAAAAAACGCAAGAAGGGCCTTCTCACTTGCCAGAAGCACGACATTGCCCACGGCTGTGCTGGAGGGGCTTTACAAAAAAACCCCATACGCCCAAAGACTCTGAGTATGCCCACTAGGGGAAATAGGAAGCCCAGAGCACTTGTTCTTCAGATGCCCCCTCTATGAAGAAGCTCGAAGGGAGATCCTGGATCCCATACTGGTGAAGTTAGCAAGCCTCCTGGAAAAGCAATTATACAACCTGCTCTTGCTAGGCAAAGACCTGAAGATAACCAGGGCAGTCGCCAGATTCTGTGCCCAAATATGCAGACACAGACTTTCTCCCGAGTCCGCCTGAATTTTCCCAAAATATGGTACCCCGAGTGAGCTAGGCTCAGTTTTCTGCAGCTTCTATTTTAAGGGTTAAACTTTTAGCATAGTTATATAATTAACAATTTTCTTTTAAATGTTGTTCAAAGCGTATTATATACGTTACGCTCCCGGAAACTGTTCTTTCAAAGGGATCCATTTTATTTTTATTTTACTTTTAAGAGCTGGTCCTCGACCGTAATAATAAATAAATAAATAAATTTAGTTGTGTCCGACTCTTCGTGACCCCATGGACCAGAGCACGCCAGGCACTCCTGTCTTCCACTGCCTCCCGCAGTTTGGTCAGACTCATGTTCGTATATAAAGCAATATAATTATTACTTTGTTCTTTTTATGTTATCTTATAATTTCTTTCACCTTTTCGCATTTATTCTCCTTGTTTCTTGTTGTTGTTATTTTACACAGAGGTCATTCAAATGCTGCCATAGATGCCACAGCATCCTGTTCTCAAGGTGGCCACCCAGACGCCTGCGGAAATCTGCAAGAAGGATCCGAGCACGGGAGCAACCTCTCCTCCTGTAGTTTCCAGAAACGGGTATTTAGAAGCCTTGCTGCCTCCAGCTGTGAAAGCAGAGCATGGACTTCATCCTGGTTGGAGCCATCGACAGCCCTCTCCTCCTCCATGAACCAGTCCAATCCTCTTTTAAAGCCATCTAGGTTGGTCGCATGAAGGACTTTCTTTGGTTTGTCCAGAATCTTCCCCCATTCCCCTTCATTGGAGGCCCATGAAAACGCCTCCAGTGCCGTCCTTTCCACATTTACGGATCTGAGCCCATTTAAGGCAAGCATCACTCAAGCGCTACCCTGGTCTGAAATTTGACTCAGCAAAAACCCTTTTGAAAGAATACTTTGATTCAGCTGCACTACCTTTATATTTGAAAATCCCCCCCCCCATTCCTTTCTCTAAGAATAATAACCAACAATTTGCTTCCTGTGTAATTTTCCACGGGAAAAACGTAGTCAATTATTCAAGATCGCCCTCTCCGTGTTTGCTAACACAATTCCTTCTCATTTGCTGAGGAACACATTTATTTTATTTTTTGGCATTCTCTTGACTCCAAATGAACCCAAATTGTGGGGGGAGGTGCTGAGCGACACTCGCTTTGTCGCCAAACGTTGTGGCTTTTAGGGAAGCTATCATTAATGGCGGACCTTGAATGGCGCAATATTCATATTGTTCTCAGTGCGGCGACCAGGGCGGAATGGGTGGGTCGGCAAACAAGGCTCACCCCCCCCCCTGTGATTGACAGGAGCACAGAAACAAACCCAACATGCTGGTTAGTTATTTGAATGTCAGGGACCAGCAGCAAAAAGAGAAGCTGGAAATATGGGGGGAGGGGGGAGAGCTGCAGCTCACAGTGATTCTTCTGCTGTCCCTTCTGAAACTTCTAGCGCTGGATGGATGGGAGAGGGTGGCGAAGCAGTGCGGGGTGGTGGATAGAGCGCTGGGCTACTACGACCCCAGAGAGACCAGGGTTCGAATCCCCCCTTGGCCATGCAGCTCACCGCAGGACTTTAAGCCAGTTACCACCTCTGAGACCAACTAACTTCACAGGTTTGTCGAGAGGAGAAAATGCCAAGCAATTTCCCCTAACTATGCAAATATATGCATTTCTGTGCACATTACTGGGCTGGAGAACTGCAGTGCAAAATTCAGAGAAGAGAAAATTTGGAAAGGGTGCCTCTGTTTCAGCTCGAAACAAAATAAAAAAGATTCCTTAGAGACCAACTAAGATTGCCGTTGCTATAAGCTTTCGTGTGCATGCACACTTCTTCAGATACCTGATGGACTTCCATTTCATGCGGCTCAATGTGGTGCCTTCCATAGTTCTAGTTACAGGTAGGTAGCTGTGTTGGTCTGCTGTAGTCGAAACAAAATAAAAATAAAAAAATCCTTCCAGTAGCACCTTAGAGACCAACTAAGTTTGTCATTGGTATGAGCTTTCGTGTGCATGCACACTTCTTCAGCTGTTTCAGCTGGCACATTATCTCAGAAAGTGCGAATTATGTAGATTTGCCTTTCAATGTGAAATTGACTGATTATCTCTCCCATCCCTAAGGTAGTGGAGCTGCCTCCCACACATTAGCAGGAGCAACTACCTCCTCCTAGAACAGGGGTCGGCAAGGTTTACTGGCCATGGGCCGGATCACTCCCATGAGTGAGATCGTCCATGGGCCAGACTGGCGCAGTGCGATGCTGGAAATCGTGTCTGTGCATGCCCAGACGCCGGAAATCGTGCCTGCGCAGAAGCGATTTCGGGTGTCTGGACATGTGCAGATGCAATTTCTGGTATCTTCCCGTGTGCAAACACCATTTCAAGCACCACTCGGTGAGTCCTCGCACCGTGCCACGTTGGTTTAGCGCAGCACACGGGGGACTAGCCAAGTGGGTGGCTCAGTTTGCGGGTGGCTCGTGGGCTGGTAAAATGGTTTTCGTGGGCTGCATCCGGCCCATGGGACGCACGTCGCCGACCCCTGTCCTAGAACATCCCTCCAGTGAATACCTGAATGCTTCTCCCCGCTATTCCTTATTTCTCAGTATAAAATCATAGAATAATTGAAATGTACAGTTGGAAGGAAACCTGAGGGCCATCTAGTCTAACCTCCTCAATGCAGGCATCTCATCTAAATGACTGCTTGAAAACCTGCAAGGAAGGAGAGTCCACCACCTCCTGAGGGAGACCATTCCACTGTCGCAGAGCTCTTCCTGATACTTCATCTGAATCTCCTTGTAACGTGATGTCATTGGTTCGAGTCCTGCCCTCCAGAGCAGGGGGCAACAAACTTGCTTCCATCTTCCATGTGACAGACCTTGAGATATTTGAAGATGGCTCTCATATCTCCTCTCAGTCTCCTCTGAAAACCATTGTCCAAACCATAAACCAGCTTTGGAATAAAAAGGGTGGCATGCAAGCAGATAAATAATAATTAGAATCTGGATGAAGTAATCCACTTATTCCTGCATATTTCCGGAGCAGCTTTGATTGTGTCCACGTTGAGTGTTTGGCGTTGTCATAGAGATAGCCTCAAGCGATACCTGGATAACAGGCTCATTTGCAGCAGTGAGTCAAGGGGAAGGAAGGCGATCTCGTAAACATTTACCGTGCGGGACTTCAAATGTAAAACAAGACGAATGCAGGAGTTAAGGAAGAATTTACAACCCGGGTGGTGGCATGACTATTGTTTTGTTCTCCCACCCACTCCTCTCTTTCCAGCCTGCAGCCAAAGAGCCATGAATCAGACTATTAATATTCTCAATAAACATCTAATTGCATGTGTGGCACTTTGCACAAGCCAAAACAACTCATTCTTTGAAAAAGATGTGTAAGGGGGAGGGCTTATAGAGAACCCCCCCCCCATCTGAAGCAGCCCGTCTCCCAGCAGTCATGAGAGCGAAGGGTCTGATGGAGGGAGTCAGGAAATGAAGAGGGAGTGCCAGGGCTCTGGCTACATCCAAGAGCCCCTGCTCCATAGGCAGGAAGAGAGGGAGGCGGAAAGAGAGGACAGGAATCGGTCAGACAGAAGACCTGTCCCCCCAATGCCGGAATTGAGGAGGAGGAGGAAAGGGAGGCGCTTCTCAGTTCCGAGGCTTTTATGTTGGTCCAGAACGTGGAGGGGGGCAGTGCCGGATTCTGATTCGGAATGAGGAGACATGGAATCAGCAGTTCGTTACACTGTAAATAATGTGCACCAATAAAAACGTCTGAAAGACAAGCATGTTGAAGGTCGTTACTCAAGAGTAGTCACTACAACCCTGACAGCATTCCTGCACTCTTTGAGACTACTTTTGAGCAAAAGGCATCATGAGTGCAGCAGAGGTGCCGGCCGCCAAGGCAGAGGCGGCAGCAGCTAGATTGGAACTGCAACAAATGGACTCGGCCAAGAGAGAACTACAGGAGGCGAAAAAAGACGCAGACGCAGCGCGCGAGGAAATCGGTAAAGGAAGGTCATTACTCAAGAGTAGTCACTACAACCCTGACAAGATGTGACCCTCCTTCTTTTTTTCACACAGGAGCACCAGGCAGGTATATACATACATGTGTGTGTTCCTGCAACAGAGATAATACTCAGGACATATTTTTTTTTATAAAAGGACTTCTTCACCCAGGGCATAGGTAAATTATTGAACTCGCTCCCAGAGGAGGCAGTGATAGCCACCAAACCTAGATGGTTTAAAAAGAACATTGGACAGGAGAGGAGACATTTGATGGCTGGCCTCTGCATCCAGGGTTGGACTTTTCACCGCAAGGCTTAGTTTCCAGACCCTGGATCATCTTGGCTGCCCTCCTATGCATGCAAATTCAACATTGCATAGCATCTTATCAGCTTGCCAGTATCCTTCTTAGATTGTGGCTCCCAGAACCATAGCTGCCAAGTTCCGGCCTGAGAAATAAGGGACTGGACCGGAAGTAGAAGACCGGAAGTAGCGCTGCCACCATTTTGGAACTGGGCGGAGCATGCTCGGAAGCTACTTTTGATGCTGCTTTGCTCTGTTCCAAAATGGGCGCCGCACCAGAAGTCGCGCTTCAGCCATTTTGGAACTGGGCAAAGCAGCATCAAAAGTCGCTTCTGAGCATGCTCCGCCCAGTTCCAAAATGGCCGCCGCGCCAGAATAAACCGGGAACAGTTGGAAACGGCTGGGAACAGTTGGAAAAACGGGGTTTCCCGGGGAATACGGGAGACTTGGCAGCTATGCCCAGAACTGGGCACAGGACTCCAGGTGGGGTCTGACCAGGGCCGTCTTTACCCAGGGGTGCAAGGGGTGCAAGGCACCCAGACGCCAAATTCTGGGGGGTGCCAGGTGCCCACCTCTGTAGCTGCCTAAGCTCTTAACTATCTACCTGTTATGAAATAATAAATAATTTTGATCAAGCTAGAAAAACAAGACACATATATACCCAGGTGTTACCAAAATGTATATCTACTGTTTCACTAAAGGACTTTTGACTTTGTGCACTCATTTACCAAAGACGTGCCACGCCAGCGGCGGCGCTTGTCAGACTTGGGGGTGCTGGGTGGATCTTTGCACCCTGGTGGCCCATACGCTAAAGACTCCCCTTGGTCTGACAAAGGCAGAAGAGAGCAGGTAGCTATGGGCCTAGGTAGCAGGCTTCACGGCATCTTGCTTCCTCTGCCGCCAGCTCCCTGCACCACCTCCTGCTCTTGGGACCTGATCCTGCCGGCACCCAAGACCTGCAAGCGTGATGGATCTGCTTGGCAGGCTGAGCCAAGGCCCAAGTGAGGGGTTTTGGCTTCCTCTCGTGCTATAAAAAGCAGCCCTTTTTATGATGATGTACTTACAATGTGGAAAATTCCCCCTTAAAAAACGAGGTAGAGGGAGATTGTAAACATTCAATTAACTGCCTTTGGTTACTGGCTGATAACAGTTTCATTCCTGGCATTTGGAGGGGGACATTTCAGCCGACAAAAGGTTTATGCTCTATTAATATGATTAATTGGCTTTAAAAGTGCTACTGGAATCTAATGTTCCATTACTGCGAGGCGAGACATCCTCCCGTCCTATTGCTGCAAAAGAAAAAGAAAAAGCCATTTGCTGAGGGAGGGATATTGTCTAAAGCTTTGAAGAGCCCCCACATTTTCTAGGCTCCTCAAATTAGGGACTCCATAGGATCACGCAGTTCTCCCTTCCTACAATGCAGTGCTTGCAAAGAAACCCCCTGCAATTTGCAGTGCGTACTTCCGGGGCTGTCTGGTTTTTTTTTTAGTTTGTCACTGATTTTATCTCTGGAATATTTTCTTTCCCCAATGGCTTCATTGTCTCGCCTTTCCCGAAAACTGCTTTGAGGTTTCGAGGGGTGATGGCTTACAATCTACAATTCTACGATTCTATGAAATTAATACGATAAAGCAAATCTTCTTACCGCTGTATTTGATCACGCGTATCGTTGAATCTCCATCTCCGAAGATGGTGACTGGGGTCAGGCGGACTTCGTAAGCCTCAGGCTTGATCAGCTCAGTCAGGTTGTAGGTGATCAATTCCCCCTTCTGGATCTTCAGGTTCACGGCAATTTCCTGCTCCCACCAGCGCTGCTGTCCGGCCTAGAAGGAAGAGGCGAGGAGGCTGCTGAGTTCCAGGTGCTCAAAACACGCAAGTGAGCAGCGCAAAACCCGACAAAACTTGAGAAAACCAGAAAGATGTTTATTTATGAAATATATTAGTTGCTACATTTTTTGGCCCAGAAACTCAAAACGATGTGCAGAACAACTTGGGGAAGAAAACTACATAACACCAGGAAAAATATATATTGTATGTTGAAACAGCCCGCCCACTCTAAAAGACTACAGATAGTTATAATTGAAAGGCATGGAGCTCTTGCAGCCCATCGGAAGCCGCATCTTGGTTTTCGAACATTTTTGGAAGTCGAACAGACTTCCGGAACACGTTACGTTTGAGAACTGAGGTACAACCGTAAATACAAAATGGACCCAGTCATAGAATCATAGAATCGTAGAGTTGGAAGGGACCTTAAGGGTCATCCAGTCCAACCCCCTGCAGTGCAGGAATCTCAGCTGAAGCACCCATGAGAGATGGCCATCTAACCTCTGCTTAGAAACCTCCAAGGAAGGAAAGTCCACCGCCTCCTGAGGGAGACCGTTCCCCTGTTGAACAGCTCTTTCGGTCCACTAGGATATTCTTCTATCCAACCTCTACTGAAATGAATGAGAGATGACAGGATAGCCATCTTCCAATATCTGAATGGCTGCCGCGTGGAAAATTGAGCAAGCTTTGTTTTCTCCTGCTCTGGAGGCTAGGACTCGAATCCATGGCTTCAAGTTACAATAAAGGAGATTCCGACTAAACATCAGGAAGGACTTTTCTGACGGTAAGAGCTGCTGAACAGTGGAACAGACTCCCTTGGAAGGTGGTAGACTTTCCTTTGTTGGAGGCTTTTAAACAGAGGTTGGGTGGCTACCTCCTGCCAGGGATTCTTCAGCTGTAATGGGTTCGACTGGATGACCCTTGAGGGTCCCTTCCAATTCTACAGCTCCATGACTCTATGCATGGGAGATGCAGAAAAGCGTATCAAACTATAACCTAAAATGTAAATATATTACCAGGGCCCGCTCCCCTCATTCGTCCACCATTTTTTGCTCCTGACATTTTTTTCTGACAGAAAGGAAAAGGGTTGAAGGCTCTCCTTCTGTTCCATATTCCCCTTGTGATTCCCCCCCCCAAACCTGAAACATATTTCCAATTACCAGCCTTACTGACAACGAAAAAAGGTTGCTTTTGAGCAGCCAGTTCTTCCTGCAAGTAATACTTGTCCTCAGGGCATGAAGGGGGTAAACCAGTCAATATTTATTGCCCCTCCCAAGGGCACCCGTCAGGTGACATCTTGGGGTTGTGGAAATGTTCCTTGTCAAGAGGTCTAGTGTGACAAGAAGATGGCTGCAATTTCTTATGGCAAACTTGGGAAACAAACAAACAGACAGACAGACCTAGTCAACCAACCTTTTTATTCCACATCTTTAATCTGCGCAAGGAATAAGTCAGACAGGGCAAAACAATCCACCCCATTTGTCAAGCGTGATCCGCAAGAACAAAAAGTGCATTGAGAATAAAAGGGCTGCCTGGAATGATTCCAGTGGTGCTGAGTCCTTTGGAAGGGCTCATCCGTGATTTAAGCAGAGATCCCCTTCTTTCTGATCTCCTAATTCACATCCCAAATCACTGAGTTCATTTTAAAAGGCAGAGCCAAGCACCAAACTGCTAGAAAGGTTCAGATAAAGTTTCAGATCCTGTAAGTGCACAAAGTATGTATTGATCAGCGAAATTGGCTCTGCTACAGGTGCCATGTAATAGCCATTCCACATTGGTAAGAACTCAATCATTGGAACTCCCCGCCTATTGATACCAAGCAGATTCCTTCACGGTGCTCTTTTTCCTCGCCTGCTAAAAACATGATTCTTCAGACAACCCTAAACAGATGCTTAGAAAACTGGTGTTAATTCTAAGCTGTTTAACTTTTTGTAACAGGTAGGTAGCCGTGTTGGTCTGAGTCGAAGCAAAATAAAAAAATTCCTTCAGTAGCACCTTAAAGACCAACTAAGTTTATATTTTGGAAGTGTGCATGCACACGAAAGCTCATACCAAAATATAAACTTAGTTGGTCTTTAAGGTGCTACTGAAGTAACTTTTTGTAAGTTTTTTTAAAATCATTTTTATTAATTTTCCAATAAAAACAGCCAATCAACACATACAGTGAGGGGGGAAAGTATTTGATCCCCTGCTAAATTTGCCCGTTCGCCCTCTGACGAAGAAATGACCAGTCCATAATTTTAATGGTAGGTTTACTGTAGCTGTGAGAGACAGAATAACAACAGGAAAACCCCCAGAAACCACGAAGACAAAAGTCAGAGTTCATCCTGAGTTCGAGTGTCTTCAAAGTCCATGACACCTTTGGTAAAGGCTGTTCTCCAACTGGAGCGCTCGCAGGCAGGTGTTTCCCAATTGTTGGTGTTTATACTACATTTTTAAAGATTTGCCTTGAGACAGTCTTTAAACCTCTTTTGTTGACCACCAGCATTACGCTTTCCATTTTTGAGTTTGGAATAGCCTAGTTGCTTTGGAAAACGATAATCAGGCACCCACACAACATGACCAGTCCAACGAAGTTGATGTTGAAGAATCATTGCTTCAACACTGGTGATCTTTGCTTCTTCCAGGACACTGGTATTAGTTCCCCTGTCTTCCCAAGTGATGTGTAATATTTTTTCAGAGACACAATTGGTGGAATTTTTCGAGGAGTCGGAGATGGCGTTTATAAGTGGTCCATGTTTCACAAGCATATAGTAAGGTTGGTAGTACAATAGCTTTGTAAACAAGCATTTTGGTTTCCCTGCGAATGTCCCAGTCCTCAAACAGTCTGGATGGCCATCTGCCTGGGATTCTTTTGCTGTGATTCTTGCATCGCAGAGGGTTGGAGTAGATTACTTTTGTGGTCCCTTACAGCTCTACGATTTCTATATATGTAGAGAGAAAACCCTATCAACCAGTTCAGAACAAAGTCTGGCTGGTGGATGCAATTGCCTTGTCTTCATAAACGGAGTCTTTTGAGTCTTCATAAATGGAGTCTTTTAACAAACCTTTGCCCAACCACAGTGTGTAGGCTTGATTTCATTTGACATCCTACGCTAGCCTTGTTGATGGGAACAAACCACTCAAAGTGCAAAGAAGCCAGTGCAGAGATGCCTCTTTAAACATTGCTGCTTCTCTGGGAAATTGCATGGGGAGACGGTTTGCTTGCAGAGAGACTTTCCATTTGACCCAAGAGGGAAATTGATGGGCTACTCTCCATTATTCATTAGGATGTAAGTGAGCAAATTTGTTTGCTTGTTTTGAGATCTTACAGCCGATTTTCAAGGCTGTTCTCTCACAGAGCTGCTTCCAATATGTAAAACGGCAATAGAGCCCTGAAGAATGGATCAAAAAAGCCATAAAAGCCCACTCTCTGTGCTTTCCAGAAGTGATTGAAGCCAATTCCGCCCCCCCCCAGCTTTCCCAGCTAGATGAGAAGGTCTTCACATCAGGAGTTCATTTGTTGTGAATTGCCTTGTGATATTTGGGTGAAGTGCGGTATACAAATTTAATAATGAACAAACAATTCAAATCAATAAATTTGGGGTTGTTTTAAAGCCGATTTTCGGTTAGGTTCCCCCCTACTGTTTTAAAAACAACTTTAGCTGCTTCATGATATGTCTGTTAAAAAAAAGTCTTGTGGCAAATATGTAAAAGGACATTCCTAAATTAATCAGTTTAATCATGAAAATTAAAACACGATTAAAAAGGTAGAGCTTGACAACAATGTCAGAGGAGCCCTCCTGGATCAGACCGGTGGCCCATCTTGTCCAGCCTCCTGTTCTCATGGAGGCCAACCAAATACCTGAGGCAAACTTGCAAGTAGGTTTGAGAACAGCAGCAATTCTCCCTTCCTGCGGTTTCCAGGCGCTGGTATCCAGAAGCATGGCTGCTTCCCAATGCAGAGGCAGAGCCGAGCCATCCTGACTTATAGCCACTGACAGCCCTCTCCTCCAAGTTTGTTGGAACCAAGAATCTTACGCACCCTTTTAGACTATAAACTGTAGTCCAAGAAAGGTAATGAGCACGTTAGTTTTTAAGATCCCGCAAGTCTCTTTGTTGCTTCCATTTCATTTGAGTGTATCAGCGGAATCAATAAGTTTGGCTCGGGGTGAAGGATGAAAGATGCCAGACTCAGCCCCAGTTAAAATGGGAAGGAGAGCGACCTGCAACAAAAGGCGGCATGGTATTTAATGATTCATATATTGCTTAGCTGCAACAGAGCAAAGTTGTGTCCCGACATGTAACCGCAGACTGCCTGGGACAGGAGAATAATTGGGCTATTATGCAAGATGACTTTAAAGGGGAGACAGCAATTTCAGAACGTGCTGAAAGTTTCCTTTGAACTCCCCCATTACTGGTATTGTTTTAATTTGTGGCCAAGATCATTATATATAAATGAAATAGAAAAGAAAATAATAAAAACAAATGCGGGGCAGGGGGGGGAAGGGGAGATAGCATAGCAAGCAAGCAAGCAAGCAAACACCCTACAGTATGGTGAATAAATTGAAAGAAAAAAAAAAATCATCATTTACATTGGAATTCCAGAAATGTAAAAATAGGGCCTACCTCTCCATTAATTTGTTTTCTTGATTGTGCTTCTCTCATAATTTTTTATCATTAAGGCAGTTTGCCAAATTTTTCTTAACCAATTAGACACGGTAAGGGGGAATATTTATTTTCCCATTTTCCCGCAAGACACTGTTTTGCTGCTGTTAGCAGTGTAGTAATAAGCTGCAAATCGGTATTAATGGCTTCATTTTATATTTTGAAGGGCAACCCAAATGGTCAGGGGGGGTGGAGGCAATGATGGCGTCCGATGGCTACTAGCCAAGCTGGCTATGCCCTGCCTCCCCAGGAGGCAGTTGCTGGAAATTGCTGGAGGGGAAAGGGCTCTTGTGCTTGGATCCTGCTCCCCTGGTTCCCATAGGCAACTGTTCAGCCCCTGTGAGAACAGCCAGAAGGTTCTTCTTATGCTCTTAGACCTTGTGCTACGTGTGACAAACCAGGTATAAATATTCCTTGCATTCTGCATGCAGCTCAGAGGACTTGGCGCTCATCCAGGCTTGTGTGTTGAGCACGCTGCTTTATGGAAGTGGGTTGTGGGCAACCGACAACCATCAGGAATCATAGAGTTGGAAGAGACCAATGACGCCTCAACACCTTCCACATGCATTGCAGCACCACATGGCAGGAGACAATCCCAAACAAAGATGTGCTCTCCCAAGCCCACGTTCCTGGCCTCTTCACACTCTTGTCTACGCTGGTTTGGTCACGTCCACACAACGGAAGATGGCAAGACGCCCAAGGACACACTCCATGTGGAACTGGCTTCAGGCACCAGGCCTGTTGGCAGAATAACTCTGTGCTACAAAGATGCTGCAAACATGGCATGATGTCTGGCAACATCAACCCCGCCGTGTGGGAATCCCTTGCAGACGACCGCAATGCCAGGAGACAGACAGTCAGCAGCCAGAGGAGGAAGGACCACTGGGAGGAGCGCCGAGAGAAGAAACTCCAAGGTGCATCTGCAGCAGCACAACTGGACGCCTTCATCTGCCCCAGCTGCAACAAAACATGTCTCTCCTGTATCAGTCTCTACAGCCACAGCAGGCACTGTAACTCTCCAACAGTCTGACTTCACCCACAAAAGCGCACTGTTCCATTCAGGGCAGTCTTTAGCATATGCGGCGCACAACTATCTCCCAGGCTGCTGCGGGAGGAGAGCAATCCCCACAGAGGCTTGTGAGGGAAGCTGCATGCCTCGTGTGAGCAGCATGCGTGCACCGGCTGGGCCTCTCGATGGCCCACCAATCCCAGGTGCTCAGGAGGGCGGAGCTGGCCGGCTGCCTCAGCCCCTGCAGAAGAGCCTGCGGTGCTCCGATGGGCTCTGCTGCTCCACTCAGCAGCGGCTGTCAGTTGGCCTGGCTCTTCAATCCCCGGGCTCCAAATCTCGGCCCTTGACTCTCGGCTTGGTACCCCTGAGAGCCCAGCGCCCAGGTGCCATGCACCCCTAGCACCTATGGGTAAGCCGGCCCTGGTTCCATTGTCTCCTGAGACAGACAGATGCCAAAACAACAAGTGGCTGAATAAAAAGAGAGATTTAAGGTGAATCTGTGCATTGCTTGCTTTTAGTGAGGTCTTTTGCCAGGTTGTGATGGTCACCCATACACGAGAGAGAGAGAGAGAGAGAGAGAGAGAGAGAGAGAGAGAGAGAGAGAGAGAGAGAGAAGCAGACAATGACAGGTCCTGTTCCCTTTCACTGGCTTCGTCTCCTCCTGCCGAGCTTGAGTGACAGCTCAATTTTTTCAGCTCCAAGGGATCTTGGTGATCGAAGCAGTTGCAGCCAGGAGGGGGGTGGTGCGGTAGGGAGGACAGCTCGCTCCGGAAACTTAAAGGTTTTCAACTTCCACAAGATTGTTATCCGTCAAAACCCTCTTGACATGTGTGTTTAGCACTCTCTCTGTCAGGGAACAGCGGCAGAATGACAAGAGGTGCTGTTTAAGGAATTCTGCCACAGAGCCGGGCGATTGATCTCCGGTGGAATCTGGGTCGTTTCTCACTCAGATCCAGACAAACATTTGTCTCGCTGGGAAATTAAACACACAAAAAAGCATCTGCATTCACGAGATGGCAGGGATGATTTCCCACTTCCAAGACTGCACTTCCAAGATGCACCAGTCAGTGAGACTCCATTGCTCCCGTCGGCTAACTCTCTTGCCATTTATTCCTTGTTATTCAACAAGAAGGAAAGAAGGATGAAGGAAAGAAAGAAAGGGTGGCAGGCAGGTGGTGAATCATCCATTCATCTGCGCAGGGAAGGACCGCTCCTGCTCCATCTGGCAAGTGATTGACACCCTTATCTGCCCTTTCAGGATCCTGGAAGTTGCCGATATCGCCTCCTGTGCCCTCCCATCAATCAAGATGTGATTGACGCGGCTTTGAATAGGCTCCTCCGCTTGCCATTTCTGGAGTCTGCTCGGAACCACTTCCGAGAAGGCTGGCGAAACTCTCTAGAAAACAGTAGGGCAAAAGAGCATGGGTGCTGGATCAGGCCAGTGGCCCGTCTGCAGCTGGAACCATCAACGCTTCTCAAGGCCACTGGGGGGGGGAGCAAGTGCTCTCGCACTCACATCCTGCTTGCTGGTTTCTCCTCGGGGCATCTGGTTGTGAGAACAGGAATGCTGGAGTGGATGGACTGCTTGCATGATTCTGGGATATTTTTATGGGCTTAGTTAGCCCAGCATCCTGCTCTCAGGATGCCCCATTGGGAATGATGATGATGATGATAAATTTATTATTTATACCCCGCCCATCTGGCTGGGTTTCCCCAGCCACTCTGGGCGGCTCTCAACAGAATATTAAAAAACATCATAAAAGATTTACATGCCACCCATCTGACTGGGTTCCCCCAGCCGCTCTGGCCAGCTCCCAACAAAATAGTAAAAGATCAAACATTAAAAACTTCCCTCAACAGGGCTGCCTTCAGATGTCTTCTAAAAGTCAGGTAGTTGCTTATTTCCTTGACATCTGGTGGGAGGGCGTTCCACAGGGTGGGCGCCACTACTGAGAACGTCCTCTGTCTGGTTTCCTGTAACCTCACATCTCACAGGGAGGGAACTGCCAGAAGGCCCTCGGCGCTGGACCTCAGTGTCCGGGCTGAATGATGGGGGTGGAGATGCTCCTTCAGGGATACTGGGCCGAGGCTGTTTAGGGCTTTCAAAGTCAGCACCAACACTTTGAATTGTGCTTGGAAACGTACTGGGAGCCAATGTAGGTCTTTCAGGACCAGTGTTATGTGGTCTCGGTGGCCGCTCCCAGTCACCAGTCTAGCTGCCGCATTCTGGATTTGTTGAAAGCCCATAAGCAGGACCTGAATGCATTTTGTCTCTCTGCTCTTACCACACATGTTCTATGTTTCTCTGGGCTCAAGGGATCTGCACTGCAGGGGGTCATCCCTAGATTAAAGCGGGTTGGGCTAGATGACCCTCTGGGTCCCTTCCTAACCTACAATTCTATGATTCCAGCCAAGATTTTGCACAAGAAGAAATGAAGAGCTCTGGATTTTTATTTTTTATTTTTGCTAAACCACAGGCATAGAGGATATTTTGTTTTTGTTTAGTGAAAAGCTTCATTTAAGTTTTAAAAACCCCATGTTGCTCTGCTCTAACAACACAAAACACCCCGAGCTCCTCAGAACTCCACAGGGCAGCATTTTTGACACCCTTACTTTGTAATGCCTATCGGAACGCCTCTAAGGCCCAGACCGGCGTGGAGTTCCAGTCTTTTAGAATGTGGGAAATGAAGAACTTTGTTTAAGCACAGATTGAAATGGTCCCTCTGTCACAGAGTGACTTGGAAAAAGATCAGAATTTTGTTTAGCCTGGAGCACAGAAGAACGAGAGGAGGTAGGATAGCTACGTTCAAATATCTGAAGCGCTGCCCCATGGAAGATTTCTTGATTTCTCCTGCTCCAGATGTTAGGAGCCAAACCAAAGAATTCAAATGACACGAAAGGAGGTCATTCAACATTAGGAGGCAGACTGAATTGTACAATAGTCACACAAGCCTGCAACCAGCTATCTGCTGTGCGTGTAAAAGGGGGGGGGGTGTAAACTCTGCTAAGTAAAAGGACTTGCTAGCGCAAGTTAGGAAGGATGTTAATAAACAATATATCCTCTCCTGCCACCCTGAACATTCCCACAAACACCAAGCATGGGACCAAACCCCAGAGTTAATTTGGATGATCCTTTCAGGTGCAAAAGATCCCTTTGGCCCGGAGCCCTGAAGCATCTATATAAGCACATGGAATGGTGGGAAGGGTCAGGGCTGCCAACCAAACCCAGAAACCCAGGTGCCAATTAACGGCGCAAACCGAGAAGACGAGGTGATGACCCCTGTCAGTAATCCACAGACTGCTGTCGCAAAATAGACTTTTGTGCTCAAGGGAATGAAATGGCCGTAGCAATAATAATAATAATAAAAATCAAAAGGAGGCAAGATGCTCAAAGGACAGGATGGTGACAGACTCTTAAACACCTTGATTGGCTCACCTTTTTTTCATCTGAGGGCCACTGTCACCCTGAGTCAACCTTCCAGGGGCCACAGACCTGGTGTCTTACTGGGCAGAGGTGGGAGGGTTGAGACTGTGTCACTCTTGGGAAAAAGGATCAAGGTTTCCAGGCCCTTGATAATTTGGGTCGCCCTCCTCTGTACACCTTCCAGCTATGATTCTAGGATGTGCCAATAGAGTTCTAGGCAAGCAGGGAGATGGACCAGGGCAACACACTTGGTCTCAAATCCAGAAGTGAATTTGGGGCAGGGCAACCCATTCTGACAAATCAGGTGGCAAGCTTATCCTGCCAGCCGTCCAGGCCAGGGCTGCTTCAGTGGGGCCTCCCCATGCATTGGTCATACAGCTGGGGGAGAACGATTTGGCATACGGGAATGCGGTCGACCTGAAATTGAAAATCTTTGAGGACTTTGAAAAGCTGCTGGTTTCTTTTCCTGGGATGACGCTGCTGTGGTCTTCTTTGTTGCAAAGGCGCATTTGGCGAGGCGGGCATTGCCCTAAGGCTTTGAACAGAGTGAGGAGGCTCTTGAATTCCTTTGGGGTACGCAGGGTGCTAGCACTGAATGGTCAGATAATTGCACGCCCAGATTTAAAATGCACTGAAGCAGCCCTTTTTCGCAATGACGGGGTACACCTTTCACCACAGGGTAACGACATATGGTTAGATGACATAATTAGGGTGTTGAAGCATTGGTTGCGGGTGTGAGGGTATTGGCGGCGCGCCTCAAGAGGCTCGTGTGGCGGTTAGGCATTGGAAATTTGCATAAAAGAAGAAGGGGGGCAGATTGCGTCATCCTCTGCCCAGAAATTGGAGAAGTAACTCTGTTCATAGAATCATAGAATCATAGAATCATAGAGTTGGAAGAGACCACAAGGGCCATCCAGTCCAACCCCCTGCCAAGCAGGAAACACCATCAAAGCATTCCTGACAGATGGCTGTCAAGCCTCTGCTTAAAGACCTCCAAAGAAGGAGACTCCACCACACTCCTTGGCAGCAAATTCCACTGCCAAACAGCTCTTACTGTCAGGAAGTTCTTCCTAATGTTTAGGTGGAATTTTCTTTCTTGTAGTTTGAATCCGTTGCTCCGTGTCCGCTTCTCTGGAGCAGCAGAAAACAACCTTTCTCCCTCCTCTATATGACATCCTTTTATATATTTGAACATGGTTATCATATCACCCCTTAACCTTCTCTTCTGTTAAAGGGGTTCCGGGGGCGGTAGCTTTGTCCTGGGCCTACGGAAGACAGGGCCTTATGGCACCCCCCAACGGTGGCCACAGGAGGTGTTCCAGTAGATGTACATCATTGGGCTCCTTTCTGGCGGTTAATTTCTCCCAGACTGTAACACACGGGTTACAGTCGGATATAGCCGGTTAGGTTCCAATGCCTAAGCCAATAC
Source organism: Zootoca vivipara (assembly GCF_965207765.1). Taxonomy (NCBI): domain Eukaryota; kingdom Metazoa; phylum Chordata; class Lepidosauria; order Squamata; family Lacertidae; genus Zootoca; species Zootoca vivipara. The sequence goes on along the minus strand of NC_142582.1, from coordinate 132,741,627 downwards.
CGCTCATCATTCGTAACCAATAAAGTTGTGGCCTTTTCACCCACTTAAATTTATTCACTGTGTCTCGTGTCTTATTTCACGTGGAGGGAGGGGCATTGCCACACAACCCATTCTGACAAATCAGATGCCGAGCCTAAGGGACATCGCAATCTACACAATCCCTTTTATGTCCTTGGGAGTTCTTCCAAAACAATTACCATGGAAGGAAATAATTACCTCCAAGGACGTGCTTTAGCCCCAGCAGAGAAATTATTTTTCTCCTGGCCCAGATTTTGAGCTCTATTTCATCCTGTCCTATTTTAGTGTTGGCCATCCATAAACCTCTTGCAAACAAGATCCGAAAACCTCTGTGGGTTTCGCTGCTTTAGAAGCGAGCTCTTCTCCCAGTTAACTTGGCCCTGGGTGGCATCTGGAATAAAACCCAAGTGTCAGATTGTGGATTAAGCACCCCCTCTCCAACAGGGTGGTTAATTTAAGAAATCAAGGCAAGGCAATCTAAACCTCTCAGTCGGAACACTCGACACCCGCTCTCCAAAATCAACTCTTTGCCAAAGATGGAAATGAGATGATGTTTTCTCCAACAAAAGTGTGTGGAGAGTTTGTCAAAAAAAAAAAGGTCTCAGCCATTTTTATTTTGCATAGGTTGAGAGCTCCTTTAGCACAGCAGCTGTGAGATGAAGAATCCCCCATTGATCGCTTTGTTTTTATTCCATTTTTCAGAGTGAGAAACCCTCCAGACGCAGCTCATGGCGATTTTAAAACTTAAAATGACAACAATAGTTGATACGCAATTAAAGATGAACTCACCGCCAGCATGTATGACAAAATCAACCAAGAAGCAAGCCAAACAAAAAAGTTTTGAAGGACTGCTTAAAGGCAGCTACTGTTAAGGACATTCTGCAGATGTGGAGCCAACACCAAGATGACCCTGACTTTGGCAACTGCCAGTCTGAAGGTGGAGCAGAAAGTAAGTCTGATTTCGGGGCTGAGCATCTTCCAGCATCGAAGGGGGTTGCTCTAGATGACCCTCAGGACCTCTTCCAGCTCTATAGTTCTAGGATTCTATATGGGTTCTTCAAGCAGTTCTTCAAATAGCTTGGTTCCAATGTGACCTAAATTGACAGATTCCTCATCTTTAGTGAGCAGGGCTTAAGCATCAGAAAGAAAAGGGTGGTGGACACTTTGGAACTCCCTGCCTCTTGATACCAGGCAGGCATCTCCACTGTGTTCTTTTCAGCACTTGCTAAAGCTATCCAGCCATTTCTGCCTCCTGTGGCAGGGAGTTCCATAGCTTGAATGAAGAGCTTTCTTTTACCTGCAATCCCAGGTAAACATGAATAAGGCTGTATACCTAAGTATGTCTACTCAGAGTTTAAATTGCATTGAGCTCAATGGGGTCAAGTCCTACAACAGCAGGCATAGGATTGAAGTGGCCCATAGCTGCCTTTCCTGGGGGCAAAAGGGGCCACCGGACCCATGAATGATTTTTTAAAGTGTTATGGTTGCAGATGAGGAAAGTCCCTTGAGCTGTTTTTCCCCCCTTTCCTTTTTAACATGTGGGTGAGAATTTGATCCGCCTTCAAGCCACCCCAGGAAGACTGGTGTGCCTAAAGATCAAACTGTATTATTTAACACTCATTCCCACTCCTTATCAGGTTCCATAACTGAGTCAAAGAGGGATATTCGCTTTGGCAAATGTGTTTGCATTGAGAGATTTCTTGAACATTATCGCTGGGCAGGCTAACTCTTAAGCAAATTCTCAGCCGGTGTCAACAGGGAAGAAGGCGTCTAATTATCACCCTGGCTCCAGGAGATATCGCGGCAATAATGAAGGAAGAGAGCGGAGTCTCCTTCTCTCTTCCTCAAACAAACACACACACGTGAAAATCCCCATTTGCAGTTGAGTCACATAACCAACGCAGTGAAGGCTCCCTAATGGGCACTTCTGGACATTTAAAAGATTGTGCCTATTTATTTGAAAGATGTCCTACCCACCCTTCACCATAAGGTTCCAAGGTGGGTGAGGACAATACCTTGATAGAACTGCGGAGCTGGAAGGGATCCCCAAAGGTCCTCTAGTCCAACCCCCTGCAATGCTGGAATCTCAACTAAAGCATCCATGGCAGGTGGCCATCCAAGCTCTGCTTAGAAACCTCCATTCCCCAGCCCAGCATTTTCCAAGGGAGACCACTCTGCTGTTGAACGGTTCTTGCCTAATATTTAGTGGGAATCTCCTCCCTTCCAGAGCAGGAGAAAACAAGCTTGCTCCATCTCCCATGTGACAGCCCTTTGGATCTTTGACAACGGAGAACATCTTGCCTCACAGCCCTCTCTTCTCCAGGCTAAAGGCAGTGTGCACATTGATGGATTTGCACTTAATGAATGAAATTAACCAAATGAACGCAAATCAATGAAAATGAATGTTCTTTGCACCCCTTCCTGGCCCAGTCACCATAATGTTAGGGGACGGTCCATAGATCAACTGATTTGAGCCTCTTCTGGTAGGGGCCATTACTCTCACCTGGAGTACTGTGTCCAGTTCTGGGCACCACAGTTCAAGAAGGATACTGACAAGCTGGAACGTGTCCAGAGGAGGGCAACCAAAATGGTCAAAGGCCTGGAAACGATGCCTTATGTGGAATGGCTTAGGGAGCTGGGTATGTTTAGCCTGGAGAAGAGAAGGTTAAGGGTTGATATGATAGCCATGTTCAAATATATAAAAGGATGTCATATGGAGGAGGGAGAAAGGTTGTTTTCTGCTGCTCCAGAGAAGCGGACATGGAGCAATGAATTCAAACTACAAGAAAGAAGATTCCACCTAAACATTAGGAAGAACTTCCTGACAGTAAGAGCTGTTTGGCAGTGGAATTTGCTACCAAGGAGTGTGGTGGAGTCTCCTTCTTTGGAGGTCTTTAAGCAGAGGCTTGACAGGCATATGTCAAGAATGCTTTGATGGTGTTTCCTGCTCGGCAGGGGGTTGGACTGGATGGCCCTTGTGGTCTCTTCCAACTCTATGATTCTATGATTCTAGGCCATTTGTGACCATTCACTTCTTCACACGGTGCAGAGGTAAACTGTGGAACTCCCTCCCACAGGAGGCAGAGATGACCACCGATTTGGATGGCTGTAAAAGAGGGTTCCTCACAGGCACCCACAGGTTGGCCACTGTGAGAACAGGATGCTGGACTGGAAGGGTCACAGGGCTGGTGCAGCAGGCTCCTCCTATTTTATTATGGAGCCTCCAGGCAGTCTATCTAGATTCTTAGGGTTATTTGGCCCCTGTGCGAACAGGATGCCAGACGACAAGCCTGATCCACCAGGATTCTTTGAATGTTCTTAAGTGTGAGCTGGCACAACCGTCTCCGACTTGCTTCTCCTCTTGGCACAGCCCCACCGTATCCATTTAGCGAGAAAGCAAATAGCGCGAGGCCCGAGCGGAGCTGTTCCAGAACGCTTTGAGCTTCCCTACCAAACGGCAAGCAGCTCAGATCCCGTCACTTTGCCTGAAACGTGCTCTTGCCGCGAGAGCCGAGGTGAGACAACTCCCCATCGCAGACATGTCAGCCCTTTCAAAAGCCGCTTATCTCCACGAGTGCTCTTTGATAATGCCTTGTAAGCTTTGCCCGGGGGCCCTGTGTCTCGAGCAGCCGATCCGGGGAGTGCCGAGCACGTCCCGCCATCTTGCCTTTTCTGAAGACAAACCCGCCTCGCAGGTGCCACTTGTGAGGACATAATGAATATCAAAGTGCTCGTGTAACTCCTCAGATGAAGGAGGACGCAATTATTGTTCCAGACCAACGCTGACAGGCGGATAAAAAAGCCAGCCTGTGCTTTGCATCATCTCATCCACAGGGAAAGTCAGGAACTAGTCAACGACGTCGAAAGAATTGGTCTTGGTTCTCTGCTCACCAGGATGTTGTCCTCGACCGAGACCAAAGGCTGCCCATGATCTTCTCACTTTGCCATTGGTTTATCCTTTGCTGATCTGGTGCCCTCCTGATGTTTGAGACCAAGTACAATAAAAAGTTGTGTAGCAGTGTAATGAACTCCCTCAGAAGGTGGGGGACTCTCCATCTCTGGAGGTATTTAAGCAGCGGTTGGGGGGCGGGCATCTGACAGCAATACCTCAAGGACTGCCTCTCCCCATATAAACCGACCTGGACCCTACAGTAATCATTTGAGACCCTTCATTGTGTGCAAACTAAGGCCCAGTTGAGCAGATCCAGCTCAATCTCCTTCTAAATCCGGCCCACAGATGGTCCAGGAATCAGCGTGTTTTTACATGAGTAGAATGAGTCCTTTTATTTAAAATGCATCTCTGGGTTATTTGTGGGGCCTCCCTGGTGTTTTTACATGAGTAAAAGGTGTGCTTTAATATAAAATGCATCTCTGGGTTATTTGTGGGGCATAGGAATTTATTCATTATTTTTTCCCCAAAAACTCTAGTTCGGCCCCCCACAAGGTCCGAGGTACAGTGGACTGGCCCCCTGCTGAAAAAGTTTGCTGACCCGTTATTCCATAGTGGGGTTATAAATGTGCAACTCCACATATGTCACATACCTGCCAGGGGGGACCTCATGCAACCTTTGACCTTTGCCCAAGTGATGTGACGAGGAGGGAGGGATGCCAACTTTCGCCAAAGTGGGGCAATTAAATTCCTAAAGACCATTCAGCTGTACATCACTTTCAGATCATTTTTAAAGTCCTCGTGAAAATGCACCAGCAGTTTAGCACTGATTCCTCCTCCTATACAGCTTTGTTTCTGTGGTTTCCCCCCAAATCTACCTATTTCTGAGAGCAAGCTTTTTCTATAAAATGATGGGTTTGGGTGTGTTATTTTCACTGAAATGGATATTTGTATGGACACTCTCCCCTAATAAATATGCAAGTCGTTTGGTCAGAAAACTGCAGCACAAGATTCAGGCACAACCAGTCCTCCAGCTTTGTAGCCAAAAGAGTCGCAATTATTTTACTGTACTTTTAGAAGACAACTGAAGGCAGCCCTGTTTAGGGAAGTTTTTAATGTTTGATGCTGTACTGTTTTTAATATGCAGTTGGAAGCCGCCCAGAGTGGCTGGGGAAACCCAGGCAGATGGGCGGGGTATAAATAATAAATTATTATTATTATTATTATTATTAATATGCTGGGCTCCATATACAGAGTTTTTTGCCCTTCCTGCCTTTCCCTCAACACCCTCAACAACAAGGGAAAAAACACAACGTGAAGCTCGTGCAGCAAATCGTGATGACACTGCAGGTGTCTGTCTCCGCTGCAAAACATCTCTCATTTTATTTTTTATTTTTTTTGTTGCTGAGATTCCTGCAACCCTCCAGCCTCAACCGGGATCGCGCCTTTCATCTTCCTGTTCAGCTCTGCGTCCTAGAGAGCTGCAAATTCATTTTGTACATCGAAAACCCTCTTTTGTACATCGCGCGTGGCACCCCCCCCAACTTCTAACTGACAGAGGCAAAAAGCGAGTTGAAACAGGAGACGAGATTGGAGCTGGGGGGAAGACACCTCGCCCTGCTTCGGAAGAAGCACCTGAGCCTCTCACCTGCCGGATGCCCAGGTGGTACGTGAGGATGCGGTCCACAGCGTCCGGGTTCATCTGAGTCCACTCGAGGCTGTAGGCGTAGACGCGGGCCCGATTCTGCCACAGCGGGTTGTAGGTGTCGTAGTAGAACTCCGGGGCATAGGCTTTGCCTGCAGGGAAGAGAGGGAGGAGGGTCAGGCGAGAGGAGGCGATGGCAAAGCAGCAAGAAAACAAACAGTGTGTGCACATCATGTTTCTATTCATGGGTAGGCAAACTAAGGCCCAGGGGCCAGATCTGGCCCAATCACCTTCTCAATCCGGCCCACGGACGGTCCGTTAATCGGCGTGTTTTTACATGAATAGAATGTGTCATTTTATTTAGAATGCATCTTTGCCCACAGGGCAGATCACAGCATAACAATAGAAACAAAAGAACACAAAAGACATAATAAAGAAAGGCTGCATTGCAGGGGGTTGGACCAGATGACCCTCAGGGTCCCTTCCAACTCTACAATCCTGATTTTTCCTCTTCCCTCCCCATCCTTGTTTCCTTTTGTGCTGTGTCATTTCAGACTGTAAGCTTGAGGGCAAGGACTGTGTTGCATTCCTTGACAAGTAAGCTGCTCTGGAAGTCTTTCTGAGCAAAGAGAGAGAGATAAGTGGCCTTTGAACAAATCAATGAACAATAAACGTTTGAACGAGTCCTTTATACACATCTGAGCACAGAGCAACATTGCCCTGCATTGTGAAATGTATCAATATTAGTGGAGTGTAGGATATTTTCTCCCACAGGAAATGGAACTCGTGGTGCCTTTTAGGTTGTGATCCCCCGAAAGGAGATGCTCTGGGGCGCTTGTCAGCCCAGACGGGAGAATTTCAGTTAAAATTCTGCTCACAAAGAACGTTCCATCTTCATGGCATTTGTTATTGACTGTGAGCTTGGCGCCTCCATAGAGCAGGGGAGGAAAGCGCAGGATCTCTCAAGTTCAAAGAGGTTTCGCTTGCCCTGTGAGCAGGAGGATCAATATGGAACAGAGATTGCGGTGCTGAACTCAAAGCAGCACAAAGTGTGAGTGTGTGTGTGAGAGAAGGAGTGAGAGACAGCTGGAAATGGTTCTTCAACATAGGAAAGTGCCTTATAATGAACTATCCCATTGGTCCATTTTGCTCAGTATATCCTGCACTGACTGGCAGCATCCCTCTAGGGGGTTGAGGGTTGGGGCAGGGGATGCTCTCAGCCCTACGAGGCGATGACACTGGGACTTTCGGCATTCAAATCAGATGTTCCTGCCATGGAGCTACGGCCTTCCTGGGCAGACAGGGACTCCAGAAACCCCGGCCACATCCCCAAGGCCTTAATGGATATGTTGTGTGTTCGTTTAGCACTCTCTGCGTGTTCCATAAATGCACACAGAGAGAGACAGGGAGACGGAGCGATTAGTCTGACAGGGTGCGGTGGAGGAAATGAACTGGGGAACGGTGCTCCGGCAGATGGTGGGGAAGCATTTCCTCTCCCCCGGAAAGATCAGGCACATCAAGTCTCAAAGCCTCGTTCTCGTAATTACCAATTTGGCAAAGAATTCGAGGCAGGGAAAGCAGACACAACTGTTTACACTTCCCTTTCTTAAATGGCTCCTTAGCACCTCAGCCCTTGCTCCCCCCCGCAAGACCAATTGTTGGAATTAGTTCATACGTTGCAAGATGCTGAGTTTATGCCTCGGACTGGCATACGTCCTCTGGAACTGTTTGGATGCATCATTTGATGATCCTGTATCATTTTGAAGAAAGTTCTGCAAGTCAAGTTTTGAATAACACCTAATGGGTCTGGAGAATGTTTCGTTTCCAAAAAGCGTTTTCATGCATCCAGTCACATCAAACTGCAGTAGGAATCACAGATGGCCGTCTGTGGGGAGAACAGTTTTGCTCAAGAATTCGCTCCTTTTTGTAGCAATCTCCCTCCGCGTCTGTAAGTAACTCACCGACTTCGCTGTATCGACCTGGGTTCCAGCAAGGTTGATTTGGGATCCTTTTACTTTTCCTCCCTGGTCGCCCTCTTAAAGTCTCTTTCAGTCGGAGTGCCAAGGGTGCTCGCTATTGCGAGTTTTTCAGGACGCCTCCTCAGCGCGACCGTGGTCTATGGCGTCGGCTCCTCTTCGTCCTCTCCACCGAATGGTGCCGGGACGAAGTTCTGCCTCCTCGCCAACTTTTTATTAATCGGAGAGGGACCCGCACTCTCTCCTTTCAAGTTGGGGGGTTTTGGCGTCTTGACCCCCCCTTCGGGCCGATCGCTGAGCTAAAAACCGCTCCGGTTTTACGGAGCTTTGTTTTTTCGTGACTCGTCCTCTAGCGCACCCTGGCCCACTAAGAGCACAAGATCACAAGAGGAATGTGATGGATCGGACCAGTGGCCCATCGAGTCCAATATCCTGTTCTCTATGTCGGAAACTCACATCGTTCTGCTCCATCGTTCTGCTCTGCTTCCAGGGTTGGAGGGAGCAATGCTTCTGAATACCACTTATGCTTCTGAATACCATTGTGGGCATGTGGTTGGCCCCTGGGGAAAAAGTGTTGGATTAGATGAGCTATTGGCCTCATCCTGCAGGATCTTCTTAGCTTCTTATGGAGGTCCAGCCTCAGGATTCATTACACAACTGTTTCAGGTGTTTGGTGTCCAGTGCATCACCTGCCCCAGGTGCATCAGCCCTTTGCAGCAGGGAGCTTGTCAGAGATGCGTTAGCTGTGATTCACGCACTGCAGGGGAGCTGGGCTGGATGGCCTTTGGGGGTCCCTTCCAACTCTGCGACTCCACGAGCCTCCTGGACGCTCCTTGTGGGGTTTAGGGCCCTGGCTGTTCCCCAAACTGCAGTTCTGGAGATGGGGGGGGCAAATTTGCTGACCCCCTCACAAGTTTTGGTTCCTCAGAAGGTTTATAAATCCTAAACAAAGCAGTATATTTACCCCGAGAGTTATGGCCGGCTGCAGCCAGCCTGAAAGATGCTTTGTATTACCCGCTTGGCCTTTATGGTGCAATATATATTTTATGAAAAGCTGGTAATAAATGCAGGCGCAGATTCCGCTGCTCCGCCTGTGCAACGGGGAAGGCATGCCGTCGGTTTGAATTAGATACGCAAAGGGTGATTTTCACATCTTCAAGCGGCCGAGGTCTGTTAGAGGAGACCATTCTCCACATTGCAAGTCACTCTCCACCTTCCGGCACCAACTGATCCTCTCTCCCTTTTTGCTGCTCCCATTAATTATACAATTATCAAACTTAAGATGTGCACAGCGGGATCTGTGGAGCAGGCGCAATCCTAAGGAGCGGACCGAGTTCCTTCGATGCTCCTCTCCTGCCTTTTCCCAGAGAACAGAAAGTCCACAGAACTAAGCAAACGTGACCCCTGCTGGATGAAGAGGGAAAGAGCAGGGGTTTATCTGCCTTTCCTTCAGCACAGAATCAAAGAATTGAAAATGACCCCCAGGGGTCATCTAGTCCAACCCCAGCAATCTTGTTTCCCCAACTCCAGCTTCATTCTCCCAGTGCAAAAAAAGAAAGTGTGTCACTGGCTTATCCTAGAGACCAGGGACAGATCCGTTAATTTCAGTGTCTCTCAATCTCCCATTCCTCCCCCTCCCCACCCCGATCTTAAACCCAGCCCTCCACATTCCTGCAGCAACTTGGCAAATTATTATTTTTATAAATCCTCATGAAAATTCATCAGCATTACAACAAGAATTTCTGCTGATAAATACGTTTTCTAGGCAGCTTTGGCTAATAGACCCACTTTTTTTGCAAAGCAATTTACCCTAATAGAACATATTTCTATATACACACACAGAGAGATTTGTCTGGTCCCAGCTCCTGCCCACCCCTAGCATTTCGAAAGCATGTCAAAGTGCAAGTAGATAAATAGGCACCACTCCGGTGGGAAGGTAAACGGCGTTTCCGTGCGCTGCTCTGGTTTGCCAGAAGCGGCTTAGTCATGCTGGCCACATGACCTGGAAGCTGTCTGCAGACAAACGCCGGCTCCCTTGGCCTATAGAGCGAGATGAGCGTGCAACCCCAGAGTCGTCTGCAACTGGATCTAACGGTCAGGGGTACCTTTACCTTTATACACTAGGCTACACAGCATCTTAAAAAGCAGAGACATCACCTTGCCAAAATATAGTTAAAGCTATGGTTTTCCCAGTAGTGATGTATGAAGTGAGAGCTGGACCATCAAGAAGGCTGATTGCCGAAGACTTGATGCTTTTGAATTATGGTGCAACCAAAATGCAGGAGGCAGTGGAAGATAGGAGTGCCTGGCGTGCTCTGGTCCATGGGGTCACGAAGAGTCGGACATGACTAAACAACTAAACAAAAGGAAATACACTAGGCTTCTGTCACTACATAAGCAGAGTCTGCTGGATAAGGCCAATGGCCCATCTAGTTCAGCATCCTGTTTTCACAGTTGCCAACCAGATGCATATGGAAAGCTCTGAGCACAGGAACACTAATTCTTTCTCTGATTTGTAGCGGCTGATTCCTCCAGGGGCACAGTTATGCGAAAATTCGGCAGAGCCCCAACACCAAACTTTGTAATACTTGTTGTAGGGAATCCAAATTAATCCAAATGCAGAACCTCTTTCATATCTTTGCACTGCAGTTGATGGTTTTGGTACAAAGCCATTTGGAAGACTATTTAAACAATGATTCCTCTTCTGGTAATATTCCCTCATTATTATGATTTTTTTGTAAAATGACAAACACTGTGTTGTCTGATGCCTGCTTTGCCAAATCAGCATTAATAACTGAAATGGATCTGGACTCGTTGTTAAAACCGTGTTTATGGAAGACAATCCTACTTGGCTACAAGGGATCGCCAAAGCAGAAGAAGCCCTCTGACCCTGGAGAAGAGAAGATGGAGAGGTGACAACATAGCCATCTATCCAAATATCTTAAAGGCTGTCACATGGAAGAGGGAGCAAGCTTGTTCTCTCCTGCTCTGGACGGTAGGACTCAGGGCCGGCTCTAGGGGTAGGCTGGGTGGCGTGGGGCGCCAGGGTGCCGGGTTGGCAGGAGGGCGCTGCGCGGCAAAGCCGCGTGGAAACCACACTGTGTGCTGCGCCCGCCCACCAGCCGCGGAAAGAAATGGGGCGGGGCGGGGGCGCCGGAGCGATCTGCGCACCACGGCACCAAGGTGCCCGACCTGCTTAAGACGGCCCTGGTAGGACTCGAACCCATGGCTTCAAATGGCAAGAAAGGAGTTTTGGGCTAAACATCAGGAAGAACTTTCCGACAGCAAGAGCTGTTCCATCGTGGAACGGTCTCCCTCAGATGGCCACGTGTGGGCAACTGTCCTTAAGGCTCCTATGGAAACTTAAAACTTACACTGCTGGTTTATAGCCTCCAACTTTCATTTGGACTTAAAAGCAGAAGCTAATAACTAACAGTCAGTCTGATAATCAAATCTCCCTTTGAAGGGAGGCCATGGCAGCAAGAGAGAATTACAGGGGATTTGTTCTCGTGGCCCCACAAGGAAACACATTCAGTTCAGTGCCATCATTTGCAGTGCAGATCTCTCTCAGGTATTCAATGGACTTGAGGGTACCAGCTACCAGGGGGTTCCAGACAGAGAATGTTCCAAGCCCCCGAGATTGAACCTGAGACCTTCTTCATGCCAATCAGGTGCTTTATAGTTTAACTGTCTGTGGCCCTTCCTCTTATCTAATGCTGCCTTGTTGCAATCTTTCTTCTGAAAACCTGAAGGTTGCAAATGGAACAATCTGCGCTGAAAATACTGGTAAGTGCTTTCCCACTGAATTTTGGTCCTTCTGCAAAAATAAATAAAGCATCCTTGGTGGCTTCTGTGGCTTCTGTGGAACTCTGCACATTTTGAAAGCGTCCAGGACTTTGGGAGTCTTTCATAAGCAACATAAAACAATCTGATAGGTCTGGCTTTGGGTGGTAATGGAGTCCATGGTGGGAAATCATAGAATTGTGGAGCTGGAAAGGAGCCCAACCCCCCCATAATGTAGGAATGGGAACTTTAGCAGTTTTTTTTTTAAAAAAATGTCTCATTTCTTTTAATGCATTCTTGCATGGGTTCTGGGAGACTCCCTGGGGCTGGCCAAGATGCCTCAAATTGCTTCTCCAAGGAGTTCAGAATGTTCTTCTGCCAGTCCAGGGTCTGATGCGACCACTGGGCTAGAGGGGTAACAATGGCTCTAATGAGGTAACAAGTTCACCATCTCTGCTAGCAGGACCACTGCTCAGGGCACTCCTTAGCCACCAACACCACTTCCTCCTGGAATGAAATGGTTTTGACATTTGGCGCTGGCACCGGTGCCAAACGGAAACCCAAATAATAATAATAATAATAATAATAATAATAATAATAATAATAATATATTATTTATACCCCACCCATCTGGGCGGCTTCCAACAGAAATATTAGAATACACTAATTTCTTACAGATTAAAAGCTGAAGAAGAAGAAGAAGAAGAAGAAGAAGAAGAAGAAGAAGAAGAAGAAGAAGAAGGAGGAGGAGGAGGAGGAGGAGGAGGAGGGGAGGAGGAGGAGGAGGAGTTTGGATTTGATATCCCGCTTTATCACTACCCGAAGGAGTCTCAAAGCAGCGAACATTCTCCTTTCCCTTCCTCCCCCACAACAAACACTCTGTGAGGTGAGTGGGGCTGAGAGACTTCAGAGAAGTGTGACTAGCCCAAGGTCACCCAGCAGCTGCATGGGGAGGAGCGGAGACGCGAACCCAGTTCACCAGATTACGAGTCTACCGCTCTTAACCACTACACCACGCTGGCTAAGAAGGATGCTAGGATGTTTGCTGGAAATGTAAGGAGAAAGAAGGCACTTTCTACCACACTTGGTGGAAGTGCAAGATAACTAAAGCATTTTGGGAAATGTTGTATAATGAGTTGGGGGGGGGGAATGTTTAAAATAACATTTGTGAAAAAACCAGAGGCTTTTTGGTTAGGCATTTTAGGTACAGAGATTCCAAGAGACCAGAAAAGACTATTCATTTATGCAACAACAGTAGCAGCATGGATATTACTGGCCCACAGATGGAATGAAGACAAATGGCTGATGAAGATGATGGACTATGCTGAAATGGCAAAAATGACTGGGAAAATCAGAAACCAGGAAGAGAAGAATTTAAAGAAGGAATGGGGAAAAAAATTATAATGTACTTAAGAGAACATTGTAAACAACTCAAAACTTTGGCAGGATTTGAGTAATGCCCGTAATGTACAAAAAACAATGGGAAAATGGGCAAGATTCTTTTAATAATTCTTTTAATAATGTAGATAAAATAAGATAAGCAGATGGAAAAGTGGATTGATAATGGTAACCATGGAAGGGCGGAGGGAAGTCAAGGGATTCAGAGAATCCTAAATGACGGGGGTGATTGATGTGTTTGAATTAAAACTTGTTATGTAAAACTTTATAAAAAATATAAAAAAGTAAGGACATTAGGAAGAACTTTCTGGTGGGAAGAGCTGTTTGATAGTGGAATGGACTCCCTTAGAAGGTGGTGGACTCTCCTTCCTTGGAAGGTTATAAGCAGAGCTTGGATGGCCCTCTGTCAGGGATGCTTTAGCTAAGATTCCTGCATTGCAGGGGGTGGACTAGATTACCCTTGGTGTCCCTTCCAACTCTGATTCTATGATTCAGTGGGGCCTCAGAAGAAAAGAAACAAACCCAGACAAAAAAGTAGATGAACCCAAAGTTGGCAACTTGTTTAAGAATATCACAAGCCTTCTGAATGTGGCTTTTCCAAGGAGAAACAAGGAAATTATGAAAGGCCACGGAAGAGGCACTTTATAAAAAATCATGTACTGTACTGAGTGGAGAAAGTGGATACAGAAAGGGTTTTCTCTGCTGTAATACGAGAACTCGTGGAAATCCATTGAAGCCAATTGCTGTAAGGTTCAGGACGGATAAAAGAGAGCACTTTTTCACGCAGCGCCTAGTTAAACTGCAGCCCTTGCCCCCACCCCCTCCCCAGGAGGCAGTGATGACCACCCACTTAGATGGCGTTAAAAGAGAACGAGGCAAATTTGTGGAAAAGGAAAAAGCCTATTGATGGCTGCCGGCCAAGGTGGCTCTGCTCTGGCTCCACAGTTGGAGGCAGGAATGCTTTTGAATGCCAGTTGCTGGAAGCCCAAGGAGGGGAGAGCTCTTGTGCTCAAATCCCATTGCATGATTCCCATGGGGGCATCTAGAGGACCACTGTAAGAACGGGGTGCTGGACTCGAGGGGCCATTGGGCTAATGCAGCAGGATCTCACGTTCTGAAGCCTCTCAGCCCTCCCACAGACATGAAATGGCCTTCATGGTTTGAAAACAAAACACTCAACAAGAACTCAAGACTGCTTGCAACCTCCAGAGCCCACTCTGTAAACAGTTGTCTGCCAGAGGGCACAATCGTGATTCTTTTTAAAGACCTTGTTCTACAAGTTATCTCATAACAACCCACACAATGGTTTGCAATATCCCTTTTTTTCTTTTTCTTTTGCAATGCAATAAAACCGAGTGAGGTGTTCAGCCTAGGATCCAGGATTGCGACGTAAAGGCAGGAATCATTCCCAAACAGAAGACAAAGAGGGATCCAAGGGTTTTGCATTTGCTTGTGTACTTTTCCCTGCCTATCTATAAGTTATGTTGATGAGAGTGTTATGTACTGAGCTGAATCATAGAACAATAGGATCCAGAATCAGCAGTCTGATTGGTCCGCAGGAGCCACCCAATCCAACTCCAGGTGGAAATGAATCCGCAACCTGATTGGCCTGCAGGAGCAGCCAATCAGGCTGCTGGCAGAAGTCAATCCACAAACTGATTGGCCCACAGGTGTAGCCCTGAAGTAGCCAATCACGCAAAGCCCATTGTGTAAATAATGTATATAAGCAGATGGTTTTGGTGAAAGGACATTCTTCTTCTCTTCTTCTCCTTGATGACTACGAGCTGAATAAAGAGCATTAAATTCACTCTTGACTCCGAGTATATTTCAGAGAGGTTCCATAATGCTTTGATGCAGTGGGTGCCAACAGGCAGAATGAGGCATCGGCAGGTAATGGGCCTCGATCCTGAACCTCTCTTTGTAGGGAAGAGCTGAGAGACAGGGAGCGGGTCCCTGATTCAACCTTGCCTGCACTGTATGGATGCGAAAATATTTCAAGCTCCGTTTATCATTCCCCCCCCCCCCCGATCTTAGATTTGGTTCTGTGCATTTCAGATCGGCTTGTGTTTGTTATTTTTTAAAATCCTCATGAAAAATGCTGTGCAATCATCCTTAACGCCATCCATTTTCACCAATATATCCATTTTTAAAATGGATATATTTAAATCTGTTATTGTACACGTCTGGAGAACAAGACTGCAAATTTTGGAAGAAAGTGAATTTCCAAAGGCGGTTGTGCCTCAGTCTGTATGTTGTGTCGGGAAGTGCAAATTACGTAAGTTGGACTTTCCATGGAAATGGAACTGAATTCTTCCTCCATCCCTACGTGAGAGAAATTTGGGGACTAGGCTAGAAGGAGAGTCACCCAAAGCTGAATTGGGTGGCATTAATATCCCTTGAGTTGACAGTTACATCCTTCCTTTGGGGCATAAAAAGAGCCTTTTGGATCTGACCAGTCACCCATCTAGTCCATCATCCAGTTCTCACAATTGCCAAGAAGATGCCCCAATGGGAAGCCCATCAGATGGACCAGAAATCAACACCCCTCTCCTGTCCTGTGGTTTTTAGCAACTGGTACCCAGGGCCACTTTTCTCCCAAAAAAGAAAAGTGAGAGAAAAGCAATGACAAACCTAGACAGCATCTTAAAAAACAGAGACATCACCTTGCCTACAAAGGTCCGTATAGTTAAAGCTATGGTTTTCCCAGGAGTGATGTATGGAAGTGAGAGCTCGCTGATTGCCAAAGAATTGATGCTTTTGAATTATGGTGCTGGAGGAGACTCTTGAGAGTCCCATGGACTGCAAGAAGATCAAACCTATCCATTCTGAAGGAAATCAGCCCTGAGTGCTCACTGGAAGGACAGATCGTGAAGCTGAGGCTCCAATACTTTGGCCACCTCATGAGAAGAGAAGACTCCCTGGAAAAGACCCTGATGTTGGGAAAGATTGAGGGCACTAGGAGAAGGGGACGACAGAGGACAAGATGGTTGGACAGTGTTCTCGAAGCTACGAACATGAGTTTGACCAAACTGCGGGAGGCAGTGGAAGACAGGAGTGCCTGGCGTGCTATGGTCCATGGGGTCACGAAGAGTCGGACACGACTAAATGACTAAACAACAACAACCCAGGGCCACAATTCCACAGTAGTTGGGAGTAGTAGCACACAACATCTGGGAGGCACAACATCAGGTTGCAGGCGGCTGCCCATCGCAGTTGAAGAATCTGCTCTGAATGAACAGCCTGAGCGATGATCGGCTGGTCTACCTTGCGGAGCCCCAGGGCATCTCTCCGTTGTATCAGGCTCCAGAAACCCCTCTCTGTCCTTCCCGCCTGTCTTCAGTCCGAGGAGGAAAGAAAGATGATCAAGTGCCTAATATACACCTCGGGGGAGAGCGATGGAGCTGCGTTTGCTCGTAATGGGTGGCAAATTGGTGGGCGATGAGTGCCAGAGCTATTAAACAGGGACTCGGCAGCAAGCAGGAGGGATGTTAATGGCCCCCACGGCTCCTCTCTGCGCCAGCAATTTGGGCTTCCGACAACGCAGTGGAGTTGAGCACAAAAGCAACTGTGTCAAAGGGATTCTTTTCAGATCTCTGTGGAAGGTGGGGAATCCAAAGCGGAGCTCAAGGCAAGCAATCCAGAGATGATGCATAGCCTCCCTCCTCCTGCACCCCAAGGAACATCAGAAGAGCCTGCTGGATCAGGCCCATGGCCCATCTAGCTCAGCATCCTGCTCTCACAGGGGCCAAACAGGGGCCTGCGGGAAACCAGTAAGGAGGATGCAAACACAAAATGAATCTATAACCTTTCCCCAAGGGATGTGGGTGGCGCTGTGGTCTAAACCACGGAGCCCCTTGGGCTTGCTGATCAGGTCGGCGGTTTGAATCCCCACGACGGGGTGAGCTCCTGTTGCTCTGTCTCAGCTCCTGCCAACCTAGCAGTTTGAAAGCACGCCGGTGCGAGTAGATAAATAGGTACCACTGTGGCAGGAAGGTAGACGGCGTTTCTGAGCACTCTGGTTTCCATCACGGTGTTCTGTTGCGCCCCAGAAGCAGTTTAGTCCTGCTGGCCACATGACCTGGAAAGCTGTCTGTGGACAAACGCCGGCTCCCTTGGCCTGAAAGCGAGATGAGCGCCACAACCCCAGAGTCGCCTTTGACTGGACTTAACCGTCCAGGGATCCTTTACCTTTTTTTTTTTACCCTTCCCCTCCATGAATTTGTCTAAATTGCATCCTAAATGCGCAAGTCCTTCCAACACACACATGCCGGATGCCTTCCAACTTTTTTCCCGTGAAAATAGGGATGTCCCAAGGACCGCCTCTTTCCATATGAACCTACCTGGACCCCGAGATCATCCTCTGAGGCCTTTCTTCACGTGCCTCCTCCTCGAGAGGTCCAGAGGGAGGCAACACGAGAACAGGGCCTTTTCTGCGGTGGCTCCCCATCGGTGGAATACTCTCCCCAGGGAAGTTTGCCTGGCGCCTTTATTATATACCTTGAGGTGCCAGGCAAAAACATTCCTTTTTAAACCAGGCCTTTGGTTGAACTGATTGGCATCCTGTGCCCTTTGAAAATGTGACTCTTTTTTGGGGTGTGTGTGTGTTATTGTCTTCTTGTTTTTATTTTGGTTTTATATATTGTGACCTTTTCTGTGAACCACCCTGAGACCTCCGGTTATAGGGTGGTATATAAATAATAATAATAATAATAATAATAATAATAATAATAATGACATTTCCAAGCACAATTCAAAGTGTTGGTGCTGACTTTTAAAGCCCTAAACGGCCTCGGTCCAGTATACCTGAAGGAGCGTCTCCACCGCCATCATTCTGCCCGGACACTGAGGTCCAGCGCCGAGGGCCTTCTAGCGGTTCCCTTGTTGCGAGAAGCCAAGTTGCAGGGAACTAGGCAGAGGGCCTTCTCGGTGGTGGCGCCTGCCCTGTGGAACGACCTCCCAACAGATGTCAAAGAGGAAAACAACTTCCAGACTTTTAGAAGACATCTGAAGGCAGCCCTGTTCAGGGAGGCTTTTAATGTTTAATAGATTATTGCGTTTCATTTTTCTGTTGGAAGCCGCCCAGAGTGGCTGGGGAAACCCAGCCAGATGGGCGGGGTATAAATAAATTATTATTATCATTGATCAGTGATGGAGGGAGGTGGCTTATCTTTTGCACCCAAGAGAGAAGGCACCTGTTCCGCATTTTCATGCGCTGGAGTACACACTGCAGCCTTGGCATCATGGCAATCCTGGGGGTGGAGGGGGGGAAGCGGCACGGGGGAAGCTTACCTGTCACCAGAAATGTGCACCTCCCGGCCCCCGCCTCGTTGATGATGTTGCAGTTGTAAATCCCATAGCTGTCCCTGGAAAGGCTCCGGATGGTGTACTCGGTGGAGTCCTGGGCGTCAAACTGCCCCGTCCGAAGGAGTTTGTTGCCCAGCCGCCACTCGAAGGTCAAGACGCGGGTTGGGTAAGCCCTCAGCACTCGGCAGGTCATGGTGACGCTTCGGCCTTGGCCCTGCCGGATCTCCAGGAAGGTCGGCTCCACGGCCGGGGGATCTACAAGAAGAGGGAGAGGAGAGGGCATTGCAGCAGCTTTTCTTCAGTCAACCACACCGGTTGTGATGATGTCAGAGAGTTTTGCTAGGTCAGAAGCTACAAAAAGCAGAGTCGCCAGGCCTATAAATTACACAGAGGCCTCCCCGCACCTTGGCTTTACACACAAGTAGACATTAAGTCACATAACAAGCGGAGCTGCAACCGGGTAACTCAGCAACAGCCTTCTCAGATGCAGCAATCCCAGGCACAGAGGAAGCATGAAGGCTGTAAACTCATCAGCAAATTTCTTCAATAGTCAGAAGATCTCCTGGCTCTCTCTCTTTCTCTCTCTTTCTCTCTCTTTCTCTCTCTTTCTCTCTCTCTCTTTCTCTCTCTCTCTCTCTCTCTCTCTCTCTCTCACACACACACACACACACACACACACACACACAACATTCCCCCCTACCCAACAAGGATTTCACAGTTGTTTTTTTTTCACTTTTAGCTATTCCTAAGCACTGGAAGAGTGAGCGCATGCCAGCTAGAGAAGAAGGGCTACAAAAGCAGAGCGAGTCCTTGGAACTGGCTAAGTTGACTGAAGCCTTAAGGAACAAGTCAAATAAAATAGCCCAGAAGGAATGGGAATGCCTAAATACCTGTCTATCGAGTCAAGGTTCAACAACCAAGATTTGGTTGTGTTTAGAATAAACCCGTAAGTGGGAAAGTGTCTCCTTATACCAAGATGAGGAATATGTTGAAATACAGAGAAATTGTTCTAGTGATAGGAAATGAACCACCGTGAGGTCGATGGAAGTCAAAAAACAAAAAGTATAATAAAAAGAAGGGTCAGCATCTGGGTAGAGATATCTAACCTTGTACAGTGGTGCCTCGCTAGACGAATTTAATTCGTTCCACGGGTCTTTTCTTATAACGAAAAATTCGTCTAGCGAATCCCATAGGAATGCATTGAATTTTTTTTTTGAATTTTTTTTTGCCCATAGGAACACATTAATTGAATTTCAATGCATTCCTATGGGAAACCGTGATTCGCTAGACGAATTTTTCATAAAACGAATTCGTCTAGCGAGGCAACCTCCGCTAGAAAAAAACTTTCGTTAAGCGGAAATTTCGTTAAGCAGGGCATTCGTTAAGCGAGGCACCACTGTATTATATACCTTGCATTGGCACTGTTTTGCTTTGTTTTCTTTTTTCTTTTTCTTTTTTTCTGTTTATTTTCTTTTTTCTCTTTTTGCGTTCAGTTGAAATGTTTGTATACTTGGTTTCATTTGTATTTGCATAATAATTTGATTATACACACACGCACACACTTTAAAAAAAAAACAGTTTCTTTTCACTGCTGTTACTATCCTGGGTGGGACTCAAACTACGGATTCAAATTGCAAGAAAGGGGGATTCCAACTAACTCTCAGGAAGAACTTTCTGGCAGGAGGAGCCCCAGGTAGGAATCACAACTAAAGAACTCCTGGCAGATGACCCCCCTCCCCCGCAACCTCTGCTGAAAAGTCTCGAGTGAAAGATAGCCCACCACCTTCCAAGGAAGTCCATTCCACTGTTGAACAGCTCTTACTGTCAGAAAGATCTTCCTAATATTATGTCAGAATCTCATTTCCTCTCCTTTGTATCCATTGATTCCTAGTACCCTCTGGAACAGCAGAAAACAAGCTCGCTCCATTCTCCACATGACAGCCCTTGAGATGTTTGAAGATGCCTCTCATATCTCCTCTCAGTCTCTTCATTCCCAGGCTAAACATACCCAGGCTAAACAGTTTAATAACTTGGTCACTCTCCTCTGCCCACGTTCCAGCTTGTCAGAATCATCCTTAAATTGTGGTGCTCAGAAGTGGACTCCAGGTGTGGCCTGACCAAGGTAGAATAGAGTGGGACTATTCCTTCCCTTGATCCAGACGCCAGACTTCTGTTGATGCAGCTTAGAATATCATTAGCCTTTTTTGCTGCCGCAGTACACTGTGGGCTCCATTAAGCTTGTGGTCTATTATGGGCACACTGCCACTCATCCTGTGCCTAGAAAGTACCGGTCTGAGCCGTTTTCATCTTGCCCTTCTCCTCTCCCAGGGAAAAACCACTCTTTAGTGCTAATTCAGAGCAAATGTCCACCTGGAGAAAACTCGCATTGCTGTTTGCTCCGATTGAGTATTAAAGAGCAGTTTTTGCTGGGGAGGAAGCAGCAGGACAAGTGAGAATGTGGATAAGGACTAAGACTCTTAGATGCTTTTCCTGTGTACCTCTGTCAATCCAGGTGTGTCCCCCATCCTATCTGTGTGCATCTGGTTGCTTCTGCTTAAGTGCAGAACCTTTCACAACAAATAAATGACAGAAGAGACATTCCCAATTTCGCACATCTTCAGTTTTGCACATTAGCCACTTCGTTTGGCTGTCCTGCCTCTGCTGGGCCCCTACAGAGAAGCTGCCCTCCTCAGTCATCTTTCCCCCAGCCTTCAGACTATTAATGGGCCAGAACCTTCCAGCCTGTGGAGGAGCAAAGACCTTTTGTGGCTCCAGGCACCTGCTTGATTGACAGGCAGGAGATTAGATGGTTTTAAACAGCGCTGAGAGTTACAGGTCATTCTGATTCCTCGAGAGGGCAATTAAAGTTCTTTCTCTTTTCCTTAACTCTCTTCCCACCCCCTCCCCTGAAATCACAGATCCTCTAGGCAGATTTTCCCCCTTCTGATGAATTTCGGTAATCGATCCATGTGAGGGACGGAGATGGAGGCCTACCTGGACTGGGGTTTTCAGGTGGGTCTGGCTGGGGAAGCTCCTAGTTCACTGGCAGAGCAGTGTAGACAATCCTGAGCCACGTAGGCGGATCATGTGGCCAGCAGGACTAAACTGCTTCTGGCGCAACCAAACACATGGCGCATGGGAATTCCGTTTACCTTCCTGCCGCAGCGGTCCCTATTTATCTACTTGCACTGGCATGCTTTCAAACTGCTAGGTTGGCAGGAGCTGGGACAGAGCAACGGGAGCTCCCTCCATTGCAGGGATTCGAACCGCCGACCTTCCGATCGGCGAGCCCAAAAGGCTCAGTGGTTTAGACCACAGCACCACCTCCATCCCTTCCTTGCACTTGAAAGATCACAGCAGGTGAGGGGGAACCTTCCTCCTGCCCCCTCCTGCAAGGAGATTGCTATGATTTTGGCTTCTGGGGCTGCTGATTCCTCAGGCAGCAGAACAATTTGCAACCTGCTTCAATCAAGGATTGCAAACAGCAACCATTGAAATTGAGGAAGGCTGTCAAAGGGCTGTTTCACAGCAGATCCGCCAGGCGGGCTCCTGGCAGACGGGTTGCTGGGAACAATCAGCACCTCACCTACAATTAATGTTGAGGCTTCTTGATGCGAGCCTCTCCTCCTCTCCACGCCTCTGCTTCCCAGTGTTGCAATGTGAATCCTGGCAACAGACCTGCCTCCCAATGAAGATGGCCATAAGTTGCCAAAAACCAAGCTTCAATTAGGCCTAAATATAAGAAGGCAGGAAGAGCCCTGCTGGGTCAGGATAGTGGCCCATCTAGTCACAGAATCGTAGACTTGGAGGGTACCCCATAGATCATCTAGTCCACCCCCTGCAACGCAGGAATCTCAGCTCAAGTCTTGCATCCTGTTCTCACAGTGGCCAAGCAGAGAAGCCCCCTGGCAGGAGTCGAGCACAAGAGCCTTCTCCCTTCCTGTTTTATTATTATTTATTGTATTTATTAGTTTCATACACTGCTGAGGGTCACAGGGCAGTTTCCAAAATACCAGTGTTCAGAAGCATTGCTGTGGAGGCAGAGCACAGCCATGGTGGCTAGGAGCCAGCAGTAGCCATCAGCAGCCCTCTCCTCCTCCAGGAATCTGTCAAATCCTCTTTTAAAGCCACCCAAAGAAAGAAAGAAATGGGAGGCTATGTATTCTCTGTAGTGGTGTAGCATCGGGAGGCGAGGGGGGGCAATCTGCTTAAAACCCCAACTGACGTTTGTTCCGATTGAACGATAAAGAGCAGGTTTTCATGGGGAAACCTCCAGGTCAAAATCACCCTGCTCGGACACATAAGCCATTGGCAGGCTTTGAAAGAGCATTAGACCAATTCGTAGAGGAAAGGGCTATCAATGGCTACTAGCCAGGATGGCTCTGTTCTGCATCTACAGTTGGTGGCAACGAGACCTCTGTATATCATCCCCTCCAACATTTCTCTGATGAAAATAGGGACATCTAAAGGAAAAGCAGAACAGTCTGGGATTAAATCAGAAGCCCGGACTGCTTCAGTAATTCAAGGACTGTCCCCGGGAAATCAGGACACTTGGAGGGCATGGTATACCCATTGCTGGAAACCCCAGGAGAGAGAGGGCTCCTGTGCTCAGATCCTGCTTCCTAAAAGTGGCATCTGGTTGGCCACTGTGAGAACAGGATGCTGGAATAGATGGGCCACTGGCCTGATCCAGCAGGCTCTTCTTAAATTCTTATGTCACAGGATGCTCACCCACTCTGCAAAGAAGAAGAAGAGTTTGGATTTGATATCCCGCTTTATCACTACCCGAAGGAGTCTCAAAACTGCTAACATTCTCCTTTCCCTTCCTCCCCCACAACAAACACTCTGTGAGGTGAGTGAGGCTGAGAGACTTCAGAGAAGTGTGACTAGCCCAAGGTCACCCAGCAGCTGCATGTGGAAGAGCGGGGAAGCGAACCCGGTTCACCAGATTACGAATCTACCTCTCTTAACCACTACACCACACTGGCAAAGTGGTTTTGGGCTGCCCATCATCACAAAGACTGGGTGTGTGTCTGAATCAAACCACTCCAGATCCTCTCCCTTGCCGCAGGGCTCCCTTCTCGGCATCTGTCTCCTGCTCCCTCCCTCCCACAGAAGCTGCCAGTCATTCTCCAAGAGACAGATACATCTCAAGCCTGTTTGTAGTGAATTTGAAACTTTTATTTGCTGAAATAGTCACAAATCACAAGGAGGGGGCCTTACGCGACCGGCTCTCAGGGGGATTCTGATTTGCCACAGAGACAGACTTCTTTAAAGTTCCATGAAGCCTGCATAATTTACGGCTCTTCAGAATAACCTACTCCGCGGCCGATGTTTTATGCATTATCGCTCCATACTTCATATTTTGGATGAGGTGGTTTGCATAGAGGAGACGGACTGCGCAAAAAGAGCGATGGATTATTGCAGGCGGGTGGAAATGGCTTCGATTAACAGGCTCGGCCAGGGGTGGGTGGCAGAAAATAGCCAGGGGGGGAGGGGATTTTGTTCAAGACAAAGGATGATTCCTCAGTGCAGTAAACCCCCAGGAGATGGACTGGGGCAAACACTGGTCCCCATCTGCACAGGCAAGATGAAGGGGCAAACAAGGATGGAGAAAAGAGAGACGATGCTCACTTGCACCCGCAGCCATGCCATACCACTTTAAACAGACCATATTTTTCCGTGTATAAGATGCCCCCATGTATAAGTCTCCCCCGATATTGGGGGGTTAAATTTAAAGAAAATGAGGGGAGATGGCCCAAAGCTGTTGAGCTATTTTTAGGGGGAATTGCAGGCGCGCTATCACCCCAGCAGGGGCGTTGCTGGGGGTTGGCAAAGTGGGCAGCCGCTCCCCCCACGCCACTGCAGGTGGGAAACGCTCCCTAGAGCATGGGCTGTCAACCAGCTGGCTGGCGGGCACGCAGCTCCCCCCCCCCAAACCGCTGCAGGTGCAAAACGCTCCCTAGAGCATGCGCCGCCGGCATCGGCATCGGGGGAGGGAGTTGTGCGCCCACCAACCAGCTGGCTGGAGGCGTGGAGCTTCCCCTCCATGCCACTATCCATGTATAGGACGACCCCAGTTTTTTGACATGATCTTTGAGTCAAAAAGCCTCGTCTAATACACATAAAAGTACAGTACAGTGTGCCTCGCTTAACGAATGCCCTGCTTAACGAAATTTCCGCTTAACGAAATGATTTTTCGAGGGGAGGTTACCTCGCTAGATGAATTCGTTTTATGAAAAATATGTCTAGCGAATCGCGGTTTCCCATAGGAATGCATTGAAATTCAATTAATGCGTTCCTATGGGCAAATAATAATAATAATAATAATAAATCCAATGCATTCCTATGGGATTCACTAGACGAATTTTTCGTTATAAGAAAAGACCCGTGGAACGAATTAAATTCGTCTAGCAAGGCACCACTGTATATGGCTTCCTCCTAAGAACTCTGGGAGCTGAAGTTTGTGAGAGTTGTCCGCTGACCCCCCCCCTTCTCCCCTCAAAACTACAGTTCCCAGTGCAGTTTAACAATCAATCCCTTGCCCCAAGGAACTAGAATGTAGGGAGAACATCTGCTGGGTCATCTGCTGGCCCATCACATCCAGCATCCTGTTCTCACAGTGGCCGACCTGCAAAAAAAAAAAAACCCCATCCATCTGGCTCCCCACCCAACACCCCTACACAACTCTGCATTCTTTCTATATTGAGACTGGGAGGAAAGGTGTTATTCTTCTCGGCAGCATTTAAAATCCAGTCTGCATTTCCTAGGCACCTGCTGTTTAGTGAATGGGAGATTCCAGGGTTAAATTACTATGACATTATTAAAAAAATTCCTTCAGTAGCACCTTAAAGACCAACTAAGTTTTTATTTTGGTATGAGCTTTCGTGTGCATGCACACTTCGTCAGATACACTGAAACAGAATCCACCAGACCCTTATGTATATTCAGAGGGTGGTAAACCTGTAGATGGCTGTTAACGACTGTTGATGACTGCAATTGGTCCGGGGGGGCGGGGAGCAAGGGCTGAGGCGCTAAAGAAAGCTTGATCATGCATAATGAGATAATAATCCAACTGGTTTCTCTGTCTTGTGGTTCAGGCCAAACCCTACGCCAAAGGATAAATGGACATAAATCTGACATCAGGAACCACAAGACAGAGAAACCAGTAGGAGAACACTTCAGTCTCCCAGGACATTCTATACAAGATCTCAAAGCAGCTATTTTATTACAGAAAAATTTCAGGAACAGACTGGAAAGAGAAGTTTCTGAATTGGAACTCATTACCAAGCTTAAAACCATGGAGCCACCTGGGATGAATAAAGACATTGAATTCTTATCTCATTATGCACGATCAAGCTTTCTTTAGCGCCTCAGCCCTTGCTTCCCCCCCCCCAGGACCAATTGCAGTCATCAACAGTCGTTAACAGCCATCAACAGGTTTACCACTCCCATCAGCCCATCACCCATTCCCATCACCCCCACCCCCCACCCTCTGAATATACATAAGGGTCTGGTGGATTCTGTTTCAGTGTATCTGAAGAAGTGTGCATGCACACGAAAGCTCATACCAAAATAAAAACTTAGTTGGTCTTTAAGGTGCTACTGAAGGATTTTTTTTATTTTGCTTCGACTCAGACCAACACGGCTACCTACCTGTAACTATGACATTATTATTATCATCATTTATTTGCAAAATACATTCCCCTCAAATAAGCTTCCAGCCATGGTCCGTGGCCACCCCAACTGCATGGCGGTTGTTCTTCTTCATTCATTAGAGGCAAACCCTTCCCTGTGTTCAAGGTCAAGCAGCCCCCTTTCATTTTTTGCATGGTAATGAAACATTTACTTTTATTCTACTTATTGTCTTTCCTTCTCCCTCAATGGGGCACAGAATCTGCTGCAGAGATCTCTGCTCACTGACCCTGGAGGCCTGACAAAACCTTCTGATCTCAAGGCACACACTCCCTTGAACTGAAAATATTAATTTATGTCCTTGCAATCTTGCCTGGTCACCATACAACAGAATCTTTTCCATTGTTTACTGGCTCTGTTTATGTGATTTTTCTCTTTGGGGCATTGTATTCCTCTGTTTATTTCTATTGCTTCGCTCCCCCCGCTCTGGGATTGAAAACATCCGAAGAAGAGCAGACTATGAATACTGCAGAAAATAAATAACAAAGACTTTTGCAGGCCTTGTGATGGACGTCCTGAGCACTTTTCCTAGCCACAGTTAGGAAGGGCCTGGGAGTAGGAGATAAAACACGACAGAAGCGACTGGAGTGGGCACCACTTGGCAGGCTCTTAATGCCCATAAAAATATTGCCAGCATGGCTTGCCTGAGCATGTCCAGAGCAGCAGTCTCCTTTTGCCAACAATATACTTCATCTTGGTGGTATTTGATGGGCTCGTAAAAGGAACCACAAACCCACAACAGTAATGGGGGCTATTGCTCTGGCGCTGGATGCTCGGCCTATCGCGCAACACCCAAAAAACCAAAGTGCTGCACCAACAAGTACAAAATAACCCCTCTGCAGTGCCACAAATCCAATTCAATGGTGTATCGTTGGAAAGGGTCAATCGCTTCTCCTACCTAGGCAGTTATCTTTCCACAAGGGCCAATATTGATGCCAAAATCCAGCATCGCCTGAGTTCTGCGAGTGCAGCTTTCTCCCGATTGAAGCGCAGAGTGTTTGAGGACCGGGACATTCGCAGGGAAACCAAAATGCTTGTTTACAAAGCTATTATTGTACTGCCAACCTTACTGTATGCCTGTGAAACATGGACCACTTGTAAACGCCATCTCCAACTCCTCGAAAGATTGGGAAACACTTGCCTGCGAGCGCTCCAGTTGGAGAACAGCCTTGACCAAAGGTGTCCTGGGCTTTGAAGACACTCGAACTCAGGACACAAGGGAGAAACGTGCTAAGAGGAAGGCACGCTTGGCAAATCCACATTGTGATCATCTCCCGCCCGGAAACCTATGTCCCCACTGTGGAAGGACGTGTGGATCCAGAACTGGCCTCCACAGTCACTTACGGACCCACTGCTAAAACTGTGTTTATGAAAGGCAATATTACTCGGCTATGAGTGGTCGGCAAAGAACAAAGAGGAAGAAGAATAAAGCACAAAAGGACAGGTGAGAACAGACCCTCCAAGTTTCCCTATTTTCCAGGGACATCGCCTGATTTAGAGAAGCCATCCCGGTTTCTGATTTGATCCCAGAATGTCCCTGTTTTCCTTAGGATGTCCCTATTTTCATTCGAGAAATGTTGGAGGGTATGGAGTTACCCCACCTCTGAGTTGTCTGAAGCCAATTCTGTATAGGAAATGTTTTTTTTTAAAAAAAAATGTTTAACGTTTTATTATGTTTTTATATATGTTGGAAGCTGCCCAGAGTGGCTGGGGCAACCAAGCCAGGTGGGAGGACTATACATAGTAAAATTATCATGATGGAATGGGACGTCCCTATTTTCATTGGAGAAATGTTGGAGGGTATGCGAGGAGGTTAAGGGGTGATATGATAGCCATGTTCAAATATATGAAAGGATGTCATATGGAGGAGGGAGAAAGATTGTTTTCTGCTGCTCCAGAGAAGCGGACACAGAGCAATGGATTCAAGCTACAAGAAAGAAGATTCCACCTAAACATTAGGAAGAACTTCCTGACAGTAAGAGCTGTTCGGCAGTGGAATTTGCTGCTCCTCCTCCATATGACATCCTTTCATATATTTGAACATGGCTATCAAAATAAGCTTTCCCCCTACATTCAGACAAAATCAAGGTTAGCAAATCCATATTTAAATTATGAACAAATCCAGGTGTGTGTGTGTGTGTGTGTGTGTGTGTGTGTACGTGTATGCGCGTTTTAACAAAATAGCATCAGGTTCTCTGATTCTTGCAGCTTTAAATATCTTGGCTTCTTGGTTCCCTCCCAAAAATTATTTTCTGGGTAGCATGTGGCCTGACCTTTTCAAAAGCAAACAAACATCAGCGACAACATATCTAACCCACCTTATCTAGGTCACGCCACTGTGCATGGAAATCTTTCCTGGGCACTCACTTGCTAAAGTAACCCCCGAACTCCACTTCCGTATTTCTGCTAAAGAACCTCGGGGAATGTCGCCTCCTGCTTCAACGGGGATCTCAAGGCGCAATGCGGCAATCGGAAAAAGCACCGTTCCTCCAGCTCAAATGATACTTCTTTGCAAATGGCACCACCAGAGTTTTCATTTAAGATTGAAAATGTTTATAATAATAATAATAATAATAATAATAATAATAATAATAATAATAGCTGGTTCTACAATAACTTTTGAACAAAGGGTGTTCCTCCAGACATTTATTTTATTCTTTTTATTTTGTAAAGTTTATATACTGCTTGATTGTTTAAAAAACTCCTCAAGGCAGTGGAGCCTTGATAAAACTATCAATAAGAAAATAATCAACGACAACAATGCAAGAGTTTTGAAAAGTTAAAATCATAGAATTATAGCGTTGGAAGGGAGTCAAGGGTCATCTAGTCCAACCCCCTGAAATGCAGGAATCTCAGCTAAATAATCCATGACAGGTGGCCATCTAACCTCTGCTTAGAAACCTCCAAGGAAGGAGAGCCCACATAGCGGATGACCAGTCTGTAGGCTTCCCATTGGGGCATCTGTTTGGCCCCCTGGGAGAACAGCCCCCCCCCCTTCGGCCTGATCCAGCGGGAGTCTCTTCTTACACTATTTAGCTCCTTCATCTAATATTTTGCCATGCACGCCATTGAAAAGTTTTGTGATTCAGTGGCCCACAAGCCTTTTAAAAATAAAATAAGCTTTCCCCCCTACATTCAGACAAAACCCAAAATGGAAAAGGGAAGTCATCAACCGATGTGGTTCCTTGAAGCGGAGCCAATTTGCATCCGCCACGAAACTCACAAGTCGGGTCCCAAACACTGCCCCCCCCTTTCACGCAACAGCACAAAACATAAGCCCAGGCGGCGCTTTTTGCGACCACATGTCCTCTGTAATGAAAGCTAACAGACCAATTTGCTAGTAATTTAGATAATGTACAAGCGAGAGACAGCCACTTAGGCGTAATTTCAAACAAATTAGAATCGTCCAGGGTTTGTAAATTTTACCTGGAAATGATTCTTCCTAATGTGGCACATGCACGCAAGGTTTTCTTCGATTCAGCGGCCACTTGTAAGTTCATCGTCGCCGCTGACTGGCAATCAGATCTCTCTGGCAGGGCTGGCCCTGTTTGCACTTGCGCCAACAAGCGCTTTGCAATTTGCGGGGAAAAGGGAGCAGGATTGTGTAAGGTGCGTCAGTAGGACGGAAGCACAAAATAGCACCCTGGAGGAGGAGAGGGCTACCCTTTCATGGCCCCTGTCCTGAGTGTGAGTTTTGCCTTTGACAAAGGCCCTCATCACCAACAGAGCCACAGTTTCCTGACAAAGAAGAGGACCGTGAGGAATTTGCACTTGGAGGTATGGATGGGAGGGGGGAAGCTGCAATTGGCTCACCCAGCTCAGTAATGCACGGTTCTCCTGTGTTTCTTAGACTTGGGTCCCCAGTCGTTGTTGGACTACAACTCCCATCATCCCTGACCACTGGTTCTGCTAGCAAGGGGATGGGACAGAGCAACGGGAGCTCGCTCCATCGCAGGGATTCAAACCGCTGACCTTCAGATGGGCAACCCAAAGAGGCTCAGCGGTTTGGACCACAGCGCCACCCGCTAGCAGTTCAAAAGCACATCAGTGCAAGTAGATACAGTGGTGTCTCTGGATGCAAACAGGATCCGTTCTGGAGCCCCGTTCACAACCTGAGCAGTGCGCAACCTGAAGCGCCGAATCTGTGCACGATTCGGCGCTTCTGCGCATGCGTGTGACATCATTCAGCGCTTCTGCGCATGAGCGAATTGCTGAGGCCGGAAGTAACCCTTTCCGGTACTTCTGGGTTCAGCGCATTTGTATCCTGTGATGTACGCAACCCGCAGGGAACATAACTAGAGGTATGACTGTAAACAGGTACCGCTGAGGTGGGAAGGTAGACGGTGTTTCTGTGCGCTCTGGTTTCCGTCACATTGCAACAGAAGCGGTTTAGTCCTGCTGGCCACATGACCCGGGAAGCTGCCTGCGGACAAACACTGGCTCCCTCAGCCTGAAAGCGAGATGAGCACCACAACCCCATAGTCGCCTTTGACGTGACTTGACCGTCCAGGGGTCCTTTACCTTTACCTGCTAGCAAGGGATGATGGGAGTTGTATTCCAACAACAGCTGGGGACCCAAGTCTGAGAAACAGCGGGACTCTACCCTCCTTGGGAGTGGCTCTCCAGGGAAAGACCCCTGATTAGAGAATCTGCTTTGTGCGCAGAACGGCCCATGTTTGATCCTTGGCATCTCCAGCTGGGGTTGGGAGAGATCCCTGCCTGAAGCCCTGGACTTCGCATCTGACCGTCTAAGGCTCTCCGCTATCTCCAATAAGACCATTACATCCAGGGTCTGGAACAGGAGAGGGGGAGTCAGGTCCAGGATCCAAATGTGACCCCCCCGACCTTTCTCCCTGGTTCTCAGGACTCCCCCCAGGCCATCATCCTCCGAGTAGGAATGAAAGGATATGTCCATTTTGCTTCTCATTTCTCCAGTCTTGGAGGCTTTTCCTAGCCCTGCTCTGTTCGTTCTGATGGAAGTGGAGCAAAGGATGCTGGACCAGATGGATCACTGGCTGAATCCAGCAGGCTCTTCCGACGTTCTTATGTAATTCTTGCACTAGTGCAAAAGTTGAGCTGAATCCCACCTTTTGTTCTGCAGCCCCACAGCTTCTGGTGGGCTTTGGGTCTCACCCGAACCCCATGCCCAGAGGGAGCCTGATCCAGACACAGCTCCTTGCAACCTCCTTTCAGTCCACCAGGCAATCATCTTTCTTTAGCATTCTCCTTTAGGCAGGAATAATATATAATTTTTTCATACAGGAGGAAATGCATTCCTGCATCTGATCCTCGCCCTCCTATTTCAGGATTTCATGAAATCTAATGCTTCTCCTTTGCAAGTCTGTTTTCTTCCTCTCTGTCGTATAGTTGTCTGCTTTTTTATTATTAAAAAAGACCCACACAAAAGCATCTCTCCTGCCCCCCCCTGCACCGACCCTGTCCCTTCCAGGCTTTCTCATTCCCTTTCTTCTGTAGTTCTTTGCTGCCCCCTCCAAGCTCCTCGCTCATTTTTATCAAGCCCCCTTTTTATCTCTCAAATTGAATTTCAAGGTTACTGGAGAGAGGTATTTTCCCCTCCTCCTTTTCTCTGTTCCTTTCTGAATACTGTCACACCTTATTCAGCAAATGCACTTTCTCTCTCCCCCCCCCTTTTGCAACCCTGCTGTGCTTTCCAAGGCTGCCTCCCCCCCCCAAAAAAAGAAAAGTCTTGCATGCGCAATGGGATACAGACCCTGTGTGAGTCTCCCTCCCCGACAAACCAAGAGCCAAAAGATAAATGTCAAGACCTCTCCTGCCCCCTCCTCATAACCTGCTGCTATGCACAAAGACACACCTGCCGCCTCCAGGCTGCCAACTGGGCCATAAAGCACATTGATGTTATTCTCTGGGGGAGCAACACCCTTGTTTGTCAGGTGGGGACGGCATCACATTTGGGAGCTCTCGGAGCTGAAAGCCTCCAATCCAATGACAGGTTTGCTTACCTGGCATTGCAGCTGATTACCCTTCCCTTGAGTGGCCACAAAAGGTTACTGTTGAAGGACAGACCCCGGGCGCGATTGTCAGTTTTTGAAGAGCATTTACCAGATCTGAAGGGTTGTGCTTTCTGGGAGGGTGTCACAAAGCTTTTCCTCCCTGAGCCGAGAAGGGAGATGTTGCTTGCACACACACAGACACACACAGACACACACACAGACACACACACACAGACACACACACACACACACACACACACACACACGTTAGCTTAGACCATGGGCAGGCAAACTAAGCCCCAGGGGCCAGATCAGGGCAGTCTCGAGCAGGTCACGCGCCCTGGTGCTGATGGGCGGAGATCGCTCTGGCGCCCCCGCCCTCGCAGGGCGCAGCATGGTTTCTGCGCGGCTTCGGTGTGCAGCGCCCTGCCTACCGGCCCGGCGCCCTGGCACACCGCGCCACCGGGGTCTACCTAGAGCCGGCCCTGGGCCAGATCCGACACAATTGCCTTCTAAATCCAGCCTGCGGACGGTTCGGGAATCAGCGTGTTTTTACATGAGTAGAATGTGTCCTTTAATTTAAAATGCACCTCTGGGTTATTTGTGGGGCCTGCCTGGTGTTTTTACATGAGTAGAATGTGCGCTTTTATTTAAAATGCACCTCTGGGTTATTTGTGGGGCATAGGAATTTTCATTTCCCCAAAAAATATATAGTCCGCCCCCCCGCAAGGTCTGAGTGACAGTGGACTGGCCTCCTGCTGAAAAAGTTTGCTGACCCCTGACTTAGACCCATGCAATCATAGAATTGTGGAGTTGGGAGGGATCCCCAAAGGTCATCCAGCCCAACCCCTCTGCAATGCAGGAATCACAGCCAAAGCATCCCTGACCGATGGCCATCCAACCTCCAAGGAAGGAGAGTCCACCACCTTCTGAGGTTGCTTGTTTTAGGGTTGAGCAACAACCCTCAGAAAGTTCTTCCCAATGGCTAGTTGGAATCTCCCTGCATAGCGTATGTGCATTTGTAAGTTTTTGTAATTTATATGGCGTGGAACTCTTTACCCCAATGACTTCTGTGCCACTGTTTTGTTTTATCGGAGAAGGAAAGTTCTGAATAACTCTTAGCAGGTTGAAAGTTATTGGGGTTTCTTTAGATGTACATTTGATCCAGTTACTCGGTAGGTACAGTCTATTATTCTA
This sequence comes from Zootoca vivipara, assembly GCF_965207765.1. Lineage (NCBI taxonomy): Eukaryota > Metazoa > Chordata > Lepidosauria > Squamata > Lacertidae > Zootoca > Zootoca vivipara. Next base: position 132,708,750 of record NC_142582.1, on the reverse strand, counting down.
TTTAAAGAGGGTTAGCAGAAACATTGGAATAAGTCCCAGATCTCTCTCTCTCTCTCTCTCTCTCTCTCTCTCCTATCTACCTCCTCATATACACATAAACACACAGACCCAAAAGCAAAGGAATGCCAAACATTTTCAGACTCTGTGCTAAAAGCACATTTCCCTGAGTAATTAAAACATTTTGGGGTCTCTCTCTTTTTCCTCCATTTTTGCAGCTCCAACTTCTCTCCCCCCCCCCTAGCAACCTAACGACGTTTCTACATTTCTGCTCTTTTCGCCATGTATTATCAATGGTCTGGGATTTTGCTTCCTCTTAACATATCCCAGTAACAATTCTGAGCACAAGTCAATACATTTTAAAAACCACATTAAAAAGAACACGATTTGGCTAAATCATATCCCATGTTGTACACCTGTGTGTATAACACAACATGCTCACGGAGGGAGATTAGACATAATCTAACGCAGTGTAGCAGGAAATACGGATTCACTCACCCGTAATGCTTTTACACACATTCTGGAACCAGACACATATACGTGCAAATGTACGGTACCTTCACTGATAAACAGAGCAGCTGTCCTCTTTGCCTGGGCTAGACAAATGCACACAAGGCTATCAGCAGCAACCAGGTACGATGGTTTTGATAGCCCCCCTTTGGCCCTGATTCAGCAGCCAGATCCCTCCTTATGGGTTCAGACAATTCTGTGTCCAGGGCAGCTGTCTATCAGCTCCATCTGGTACACAGGCTGAGAACCTACCTGCCCGCAGACTGTCTCGCCTGAGTGGTGCATGCTCTAGTTATCTCCCGCTTGGACTACTGCAATGCGCTCTACGTGGGGCTACCCTTGAAGGTGACTCAGAAACTGCAACTAATCCAGACTGCGGCAGCCAGACTGGTGACTGGGAGTGGCTGCCGAGACCACATAACACCAGTCCTGAAAAAGCAACATTGGTTCCCAATACATTTCCTGGCACAATTCAAAGTGTTGGTGCTAAACGGCCTCAGCCCAGTATACCTGAAGGAGCGTCTCTCCCCACCCCATTGTTCTGCCTGGATACTGAGGTCCAGCGCTGAGGGCCTTCTGGCGGTTCCCTCGCTGCGAGAGGTGAGGTTGCAGGGAACCAGGCAGAGGGCCTTCTCGGTAGTGGCACCTGCCCTGTGGAACACCATCCCACCAGATGTCAAAGAAATAAAAAACTACCTGACTTTTAGAAGACATCTGAAGGCAGCCCTGTTTAGAGAAGTTTTTGATATTTGATGAATTATTGTATTTTAATATTTTGTTGGAAGCCGCCCAGAGTGGTGGGGGAAACCCAACCAGATGGGCGGAGTATTATTATTATTATTATTATTAATAATAATAATAATAATAATAATAAGCTGTGATGGGACTGTGGCTCCTGCAGCTTCGTTCGTTCCAGGTCTGGTCAGGACTGAAATCCAGGCTCAGCACAAGGTGGATAAGGGAGAGTTGCACCTCAAACCTGCTCTCTGCTACTTTGGCACAGAGCACTCGGTGGAGGCGAAGGATCGAAGCAAATTTGCAGGGTCTGAGCCGGGCTCCGCCCCCCCCTCCCGTTGGAAAACTTTGCCATCCTTTTAGAGTAGAAATGCTGTCTCCCTTTGTCCATCCCACCCTTGCCAAATTCAAACATCGCCGGATCATTTAGAGGAATTAATGTGTACTTGATGCGAAAGTTCGGGTTCCTGCTAACGAGATGCATATTTTGACCCAGAAGCAGAAAGCAAAGCCATCAGCCTTGGGCTGGGGACTGATTAGCTTCTCGGGAAAGGGGAAGAGTGTTCTTTTGAACGAGTGTGCTTGATTGAAAAAGAAAATCAAGATGGCCCTTTGGAGTAGCCGTAAGCTGCTAATTACCTCCTCTAATGAAACCAAACTATCTGGGGGCGCTCCGGAGGAAGAGGCATGAAGGACTCGCCTCCACTTCGACACAGTCCCCCGAGACAGAAACTTATGAGATCGGCTCTGCAATCAACCTGCATAATGTGGCTAAGACGGCATAAGCTGCTAATTAGCAATTTTCCAAAACAAAGCTGTTTGAGCTTGTATGAAAGGGCATGGAGGAGGGATTAGCGGGCTGGAGCCGGGAAATTGGAGATTTGTTTGGAGGGCTGTTGGGCGCAGCTGCGGGGAAGGATGCGCAACTGGGGGGAGCTATGGGACCGAGATACGAACATGAGTATGACCAAACTGCGGGAGGCAGTGCAAGACAGGAGTGCCTGGCGTGCTATGGTCCATGGGGTCACAAAGAGTCGGACACGACTAAACAACTAAACAACAACAACAATGGGACCGAGATGTCTGGGACCCAGAGCCCGGCTGGATTTGTCAAGAATCACAAGAAAATGGCTACTTCTTGCAGTGCTCGAGACGCGGCAGTTAAAGAGAGGCATGCGTGCAGCTCAGAGGAGAGCATCTGCCTTGCATGCAGAAGGGACCAATTTCCACCCCCCACTGGCATCTGTGGGTGGGGGTGGCAGCGATTATTTATACCCCACCCATCCGACTGGGTTGTCCCAGCCACTCTGAGCAGCTCCCAACAGAATACAGTCATACCTCAGGTTTCATTAGCTGCGGGTTGCGTATTTTCAACTTAAGAATGTGGCGGACCCGGAAGTGTTTCTGTGCGCTTCACGCGTGCACAGAAGCGCTCTATCAGTGCTTCGTGCATGCTCAAAAGCACTGCTCTGGATGCGTACTTTTGGGGGTGCAAATGGCACCCTGGAACGGATCAGGTACGTATCCAGAGGTACGACTGTGCTAAAAACACATCAAAACATTACAAACTTCCCTAAACAGGGCTGCCTTCAGATGTCTTCTAAAAGTCATATACAGTGGTACCTCAGTTTACAAACACTTCGGGTTACAAACACTTCGGGTTACAAACTCTGCTGACCCGGAGGTAGTACCTCGGGTTACAAACTTTGCCCCAGGATGAGAACGGAAATTGCGTGCTGGCGGCATGGCGGCATGGCGGCAGCGGGAGACCCCATTAGCGAAAGCCGCCTCAGGTTAAGAATGGTTTCGGGTTAAGAAGGGACTTCTAGAATGAATTAAATTCGTAACCCGAGGTACCACTGTAGTTCTTTATTTCCTTGACATCTGATGGGAGGGCATTCCACTGGGCAGGCACCACCACCAAGAAGGCCCTCAGAGGTAGACCTCTGTGTCCAGGCTGAGCAATGGGGTGGAGACTCTCTCTTGTCCCGCTGCTTTTCCCTGGGAAAACCACTCTTTAGCACTCAATCAGAGGAAATCGGGTTTCCCCTTGATTGGCATCTGTTATGATCTATCTGTAAAGAGAGGGTTTTCCCTTGGAAAGGGGAAACGTGCTCAGACACTTAGCTAGGAAGTGCGGGCCAGGAGGAAAACCACTTGGACTCTGGCGCAGTGCAAACAGAAGTGTGGACCAGCCCTAAGGAATCTTCCTGGGCTGGTATGCGTGCCCCACCCAAAGAAAACCAAAAATATATGGACTTAGAGGGTTGGCACTGTGGGATATAAGGCTTCATGGTGCAAGGCTGGCACAGGAGGTTTTGCTGGCCATCAGCCTAGATGACTGGTGAATTTCATGGAGGAGAGAGCTGTCAATGGTTGCTAGCCACGACGCCTATGCTCTGTGTCCATAGTTAGAGCCAAAAATGCTTCTGAACCCCAGTTGCTGGAAACTACAGGCTTTTGTGTGTGAATCCTGCTTGCAGGCTTCTCACGGGCATCAGATCGGCCACTGTGAGAGCAGGATGCTGGACCAGATGGGCCACTGGCCTGATCCCGCTGGCTCTCCTTATGTTCTTGAGCCTTGCTCCTAGACCAGGTTCTCCCCTGCCAACCCTTTGCATTGAGAAACTGAATTAGCTCCTTTTCTGCTGCTGAGTTGGGCCCATGACCCTGATTTAATAAAGACCCCTTCCATATGCACAATAAGAGCGTCTGGCTACGCTCTGTGAGTCAGAGGCGGAGAGGCTTCTGCACGCCAGTTGCTGAAAAACACAGGAAGGGGGTGTTGCTTTTGTGTTAGAATCCTGCTTGATGGTTTCCCTTGGGTGTATACAGTTGGCCACTGTGAAAACAGGACGCTGGGGTAAATGGTCTACTGGCCGGGTCCAACGGGCTCTTCTCCTATTCTTATTCTGGGTGCGTCCGTTCTGCTCAGGTCCGGATTAAGGTTTGATGAGGCCCTCAGCTACTGAAGGTAATGGGGCCCTTTATATGTCCAGCTGCCCTTTGTCAACAACAAAGTGTCGCTGTTTTTTGTGTATGCTATATGGTAATTGATGGACCTAATAGGTATCTCAAGCCATTTGCACATGTTGTCCTGCAACCAGTCCATGCAGAATGGAGTCGCCCTATATATAGAAAGGAGCAAACCAGGGATATTTTAGAGAGCAGGCAAGCAGGCGGGGCCCACGACGTACATCATAGGAGCCTACGCAACACAAAACACTGTTGCCATATGTACCGGTAGGTTTTATTTTATTGGTTGTTTATCTTATATTTTGGAAATCTACATCCAGGGTTTTCTCCTTTGAATTTTTTTGGGGGCCCTAAGCTATAGCTTGTTTAGCTTACAGTGGAACTTCGGTTTATGAACACCTCGGTTTACGAATTTTCGGTTTACGAACGCCGCGGACCCATCTGGGACGGATTAATTCACTTTCCATTACTTTCAATGGGAAAGTTCGCTTCAGTTTATGAACGCTTCAGTTGATGAACAGACTTCCAGAACCAATTACACCCATGCTTCGGGTTAAGTGCGCTTCAGGTTGAGTACTCCGCGGACCCGTCTGGAACGGATTAATCCACTTTCCATTACTTTCAATGGGAAAGTTTGCTTCAGTTTATGAACGCTTCAGTTTAAGTACTCCGCGGACCGTCTGGAACAGATTAATCCACTTTCCATTACTTTCAATGGGAAAGTTCGATTCAGTTTATGAACACTTCAGTTTATGAACAGACTTCCGGAACCAATTGTGTTCATAAACGGAGGTACCACTGTATATGGAAATCCGGCACTGGTTCTGCTTCTTAAATCAAAGTCACATTTTAGTCCTCTGTTGGAGTTCTCCTCTCTACTCTGAATTCTTTGCAGGTTGTCAACACTGGATGCTGTTGACACATCCTCCTTGAGAGAGAACTGTGACGATGATGGTGCCAGACAACTGCTCGAGGGACTGGGGATTCCCTGCTTTCAATATTTGCTACACCGACAAGTGTGGGTGGGGGGGGGCACCTCCTGCTTTGTTTGAACGCTTCTGTTTGCTTGTTTTCTTATCCAACATGTCTCATCTGTTCTACCAGATTCTTCTTTATTTATTTGGGGGGGGGTGTTGGGGTGCACAGATCCAATATCTGGGAAGCCAAGATTTGACTTTCCAACGCAGTCATACATCTCTGTTCTTGCCTGCACCTAGCTTTCAGCAAACAGCCGGCCTCTGTCTTGACTGCTGACTGACACGGCTTCATCTTTTCTGCTTCCTTCCTTTTTTGATTTTCCTCTTATTAACCAAGGAAAAGCGCAAGCATTGCAAAAAGAAAAGAAATAAATGCATCAAAAAGGTAAAGCATCAAGCATCACGGCCCAGAAGCGCGATGGGCCAGACGGCCGTGAGCTGCCTGACGGGAAGCAGTTCCTAAATAGAATTTCTGATTTCTTATTATTAATGCTAATGATGAAACAATGCTTCTTGAAAAGTAAGGAGAAGAAACTGGTGTCTGATCCTCTCGTTGCGCAGAATTGGCAAGGCAGTGGAGTCGTTTGGTCCAGAGAGTGTCTACAAAATCAGTCAAAATAGTCCCTAGGGCACCACAGCTCTAAGCTGCTACTACTACCTTGCCGTGGCAAGGCTGCAATATGAAACTGTCAAATCTATTTCATATGTCTGTTTGTTTGTGTGTCCTTTTTTAAAAAAAGGATTGCTGCCTCCTTCTGGTTATTGGTGCTTGCTTTTATTAATTCTTTGTTAATTCTTCAGGGGTCTGCAAACCAAAAAGCGGTACCGAAACGCTTTAAGTCAGTGGTTCCCAAAGTGGGTGTTCCTACCCCTTAGGAGGCAGTGTGGTTACCTGGGGGGGGGCAATAAGAGGCAAGAGGGGTGGCAGGGGGCATTCAAGGTGTAAATGACTCTCAGATTTTGAAAAGCTGCTATCACTAGATCAAGTTCATCAATTTGGTGGAAATAACTAAATTAGTTTTCTATTGTTTTTATCAGAGATTTTCTTGGGTTGCAAAGGTACATACTGTACATCGTCTCCATTTTCAGATCATAAAGCTCTTTCTACAGATGAGTTACATTCGATGTGATACATTAAAGCTGTATATAATATAAGGCTGGGGGAGAAGAGAGTTGGGGGAGGAGGTAGAAAACTTTCATTCTTTTACTTGGTGTATAAATCACTAAATATTTTTAATTTGATTTTGGAATCAGTGTGCAAGGAATTGTTACTACTGTATTTTGAATTGAATGGGGTTATTATCTTCCTTAGTGGGTTGCGGAAACCACTATTCTGGGGGGGGAAAGCTTTTTAATAGGGGGGAGAAGTTTACGGCGCCAAGAGGGAGGTAATCTCCAAAGGTTTGGGAACCACTGCTTTCAATATGTAAAGAAATAGATTCAACCTCTAACAGCAGGACTCTGCATTACTTTTTAAAATAAATCAATAAAATAAAATACACCAGCTAAGAATAAGGGCCCTTTCCACGAGCCACAACCTTACTAAACTTATCCCCGGCATTTGCAACTTTCTGTTTCTGTTAATACTTGCAAATTCCTCACCTTTGCACAGGTCGTTGGGCACAGATAGCCTTCAACCGCCGTAAATGTCAGGGTGCCCTCACTGCTCGCTTTAGTAAACAGAGTCATGGTGTTGACAATTGCTGAATTTTCCTTGCTTTGTTGCTTTCCGGAGCCAGTGGGGAGTTCTCCCAACCCACTCACCCTCCAGTCAGTTTGCTGTCATTTTCAGGAGTGGCAGGAGTGGCAAGAGTAGCCTCCCCACATGCTGCCATCCCATAGCCTAAGATCACCTCCAGCACCACAATGAAGAATGGTCACAGCGTTGGGATCTTAGAATCATAGAGTTGGAAGAGACCACAAGGGCCATCCAGTCCAACCCCCTGCCAAACAGGAAACGTCATCAAAGCATTCCTGACATATGGCTGTCAAGCCTCTGCTTAAAGACCTCCAAAGAAGGAGACTCCACCACACTCCTTGGTAGCAAATTCCACTGCCGAACAGCTCTTACTGTCAGGAAGTTCTTCCTAATGTTTAGGTGGAATCTTCTTTCTTGAAGTTTGAATCCATTGCTCTGTGTCCGCTTCTCTGGAGCAGCAGAAAACAACCTTTCTCCCTCCTCTATATGACATCCTTTGATATATTTGAACATGGCTATCATATCACCCCTTAACCTTCTCTTCTCCAGGCTAAACATGCCCAGCTCCCTAAGCCGTTCCTCATAAGGCATCGTTTCCAGGCCTTTGACCATTTTGGTTGCCCTCTTCTGGACACGTTCCAGCTTATCAGTATCCTTCTTGAACTGTGGTGCCCAGAACTGGACACAGTACTCCAGGTGACCAGAGCAGAATACAGTGGCACTACAGTGGTACCTTGGTTTAAGTACACAATTGGTTCTGGAAGTCTGTACTTAACCTGAAGTGTACTTAACCTGAAGCAAACACCGGCTCCCTCGGCCTATAGAGCGAGATGAGCATGCAACCCCAGAGTCATCCACGACTGGACCTAACGGTCAGGGGTCCCTTTACCTTTTTAAGCTTGGCTCAGTGCTTCAGACGCCACTTTTGGATCCAAAGTTTCCAAGCCAAATGACTCTCTACGTCACCAATTCAAATCCCAACAGACTTATAGGACAGAAGAATTTATCAAGTGTGAGCATGTGTGCGAGAGACAGAGTCTCTCCTTTAACTGAACTGCTGCTTTCTTTATCAAAAGGTCCACGGCAGGAGGCTGTGTGCGGAAACCAGCTGTGAGACCTGCTACAGGTCGGAAGGTCAGCGCCGATGGATGAATAAGCGTCCAGCTTAATAACTCAAAGCAGGGCAGAAATGATCAAAAGGGAGGTGAGATAAAGAGTGATCCTGGGAATGTGAAAAGTGCGGCAGAAGCGAGAGCAACAGGAACATAGTTAAGGAAGTTATCCTGCTGGGGGATAAGAAAGGAACAGAAAAACACCAAAGGAACAGAAATCAATCATTTGGCAATGACATTATTAGGGCATCACTCCAGGAGAAGAAAAAGAGGGCCTCTGTATTTCCTTACAGAGTGACACAGTAAGAGACCTCTTGAGCAGAGTCCTACAGCTAACATGCTCCCAGCTCTTTTAATAGATTCTTCAACATCAACTTCGTTGGACTGGTCATGTTGTGCGGATGCCTGATGATCGTCTTCCAAAGCAACTACTCTATTCCAAACTTTAAAATGGAAAGCGTAATGCTGGTGGTCAACAAAAGAGGTTTAAAGACTCTCTCAAGGCAAATCTTTAAAAATGTAGTATAAACACCGACAATTGGGAAACACTGGCCTGTGAGAGCTCCAGTTGGAGAACAGCCTTGACCAAAGGTGTCATGGGCTTTGAAGACACTCAAACTCAGGACGCAAGGGAGAAACATGCTAAGAGGAAGGCACGCTTGGCAAATCCACACCGTGATCAACTCCCACCCAAAACCAATGTACCCACTATGGAAGGATGTGTGGATCCAGAATTGGCCTCCACAGTCATTTACAGACTCATTGTTAAAACCGTCTTTATGGAAGACAATTTTACTCAGCTATGAGTGATCACCAAAGAAGAAGGAGGAATCATAGAGTTGGAAAGGACCCTGAGAGCCATCTAGTCCAACCCTCTGCAATGCAGGAATCTCAACTGCTTAAAAACCTCCAAGGAAGAACAGTTCGCTGCCTCCCGAGGGAGACCGTTCCGCTGTTGAAAAGCTCTTGCTGCCAGAAAGCTCCTCCTGGTGCTTAGTTGGAACCTCCATTCTTGTAACCTGAAGCCATGGGTTCGGATCAGGAGAAATGTTGTCCTCTTGTTGTCAACCACGCTGATATTTTTATGAAACAGTGGTAAATAAATATTTTAATAAATACATAAATAAAAGCTGATTAGATAAGTTCCTGGGGGAAAAAACTATTAGTGACTACCAACCAGAATAGCGTTCGATGCAAAAATACTTCTGAATCCCAGTTGCTGGAAACCAGAGGAGGAGAGAAAGTCTCCTTGTGCTCAAATCCTGCTTGCGAGTTTCCCAGAAGATGTTCTTTTCCGTTACTCCTCATAACACTTTCCCTGTGCCAACTGAGCCCACTTTGGCTGCCTCAACTGACTCTCCTACAGGGTATTCCAAGGATCATTCTAAAATCCTGGCTGCTGCTGCTGCTTCTTCTTCTTCTTCTTCTTCTTCTTCTTCTTCTTCTTCTTCTTCTTCTTCTTCTTCTTCTTCTTCTTCTTCTTCTTCTTCTTCTTGTATCTGCTTGTAGACTTTGTTCTGGCACATTCTTCCACATGTGGTGGAGTTGCAAATTTGTACAGAAAGGGTGGAGACAAGTTTCACAAGAGATCTCTGAGATTGCAGGAAGACCAGTGGATCTCAGTGCCAGGCTATTCTCAACATTTGAAGATAACAATGCAGGACTAGTTTATAAAACTCCTATTATATATTTGTGTCTCTGTGTGCTTTTTTAAATAGTTTTTTTCACATTTTGAAATTTATAAACAATTATCAAACAACCAACATAGAAAGAGAATTTCGAAGAATATCCTGAACTTCCCTCCTCCCCTTTGTGGGTCCTTATATCAACCTTTTTCCTCCTGCATCTTATCGATTAATCCAAATCTATTAAATCTCCATGATAACCAAAATTCAACATTAAACGGTGAGTGTTATTCCAATCCTACTAATAATTTTAGTTGTTTACAATGGCTTTTAAGGTAAATTATCTATTTTTCCCATTCCTTATTAAAATTTCGGTCTTCCTGATTTCTGATTCTTCCTGACATTCTTGAATCTTGCCACTTCAGTGTAGTTCATCAACTTAATCTGCCATTCTTCTGTGGACGGGACTTATTATATATCTGTTGGCTGTAGCCAATTACCTGTTGCCCAAGGATGGAGAAATACGTCAGACCTTCTGTGAGGGAAAGCAGCTACAGACAGCCCCCTCCCATCTTAAGCACAAGCTCTTCTCCCAGCGTCAGTGGGAGCGGGGAGGGGGATGTCTCCAGCGGAGAATCAGGAAGTGGAGGGCATGGCTCAGGTAGGGTAGCAGAGCCAAGACTCCGCTCAGGAGAGGAAGTAGGAAGCAGGGAAAGCGCAACCAGAAGACCGCTCCCGCCAACGCCGGAATTGTGCAAAAAGCGGCGGGGGCGGAGATTCAATGTTCCCAGGCTACTTTGTTGGAGGAAAACGCGGGAATCTCCATTCGGAGGTTCTGACCCAGACTGACAACATGTACATAGTACTGACTCTGCACTGTAAATAGTTTGCACTGAATAAAAGCATGAAAAGGCAACGTCGTGAGGAGTCTTTACTCTAGAGTAGCCGCTTCCGCGCCTGTGACACCTTCCCTTTAACGTCTGGTTTCGGTAGGCTCTATGTATTGCAGTGTGAGAAAAGTCGACTCATTTGACATGGGTTTCACGAGGCACCGTCAACAGACTACGTTGTCATGTGTTTGGGTGTTTTGACATATACTAAGAAACAATCTCATGGCTGGCAGGTCCCCACCCAACAAGTCTGATTTTATATGGTACTTATTATATACCAACATCCACTGCTACAGGCCATCTTTGTCTTCATGAGAACAATAATTGTATCTTCTTTTCTGAGTTTAGATCAAATATCTTCATGTTCCGATGACTTATCCAACCATGTGCTATGGATCTATAATAGCAAGCTGCTGCCCGATTCTTTGTTTTGCTTTATTGAATTTTGGTTACTTAAAGTTTAAGAGGGGGAAAATAAGGGTGCTGAGTGAGTTGTCGCAGACGGAAGCTATTAAGCAGAGGCTTGACAGGCATATGTCAAGAATGCTTTGATGGTGTTTCCTGCTTGGCAGGGGGTTGGACTGGATGGCCCTTGTGGTCTCTTCCAACTCTACGATTCTATGATTCTATGACTCTGGAGTCCAAGAAAAAAATGAAATCCAGAATGAAGATTTCTCTTCTCCAAGCAAAGAGGTTCCTACAGACCTTCTCAGCTGTGAAGCTCCAAGCTTCTCCAATAAATTTGGAAGTCATAACCTGTGTCGGCACAATTAATTAAATTGTTATACATCACTTCGCAAATACCTCCGGGAAGGAGGGCTTCCTCGCTCCTGTACACAGAGTGAGGCTTCTTCTTCCAAGGTGCTGGTGTTAATCAATAGTTGCTCTGATCCCAATATTGGCTTTAGATGAGAGCTCCTTCCTTGGTGGCCCCCTAGGGGAGCTGCTCTCCGCGATCCCGATTACCATTAACAAAACAAGGCCGTTTGCTCATCAAGTCGTGGCACCCCAAGAGGAAGAGAAGGTGAGCGGCGCTCAATACATCTATACTGCCGTCTTCCGTCATTTGGATATAGCTATTGCACGGGAGGAGTGATTTCTCCTAGTGCAACAGAACTTCGCATCTGCCATGGATGCTTGAGCTGAGATTCTTGCATTGCAGGGGATTGGACTAGATGGCCCTTGGGGGTCCCTGTCAACTCCACAGTTCTATGATTCCACGAATCCCCTCCCTCTCTTCCCCTCGCCCCACCCCAACTTTAAGGAGACAGTGGGTGCACAAAGGGTGCAGGTGGAGGAGAGGGAAGGAAGGTCCGTTGCTCGAGAGGGAGCTGTTCCACTTGCGCGGTGGACCAGAAGAACATGAGCAGGATCAGGCCAATGGCCCACCTGTCCCAGCATCCTGTCCTCTGGGTGGCCAACCAGACGTCCTTGTGGGAAGCTTGAAAGCTGCTGCTCGTGTGGGGCATGCAAATTAGATAGGTTCACATTAAAATGCAAAATGAATGGCTTTCTTCCTCATCTCTAACAACAAAATTCCTCCCTAACCCCCCCTCCCAACACAGCACATGCCATACTGCAGATTTCCTTAGCCATTCCTAATACACAGGGGCGTATCGTGGGTTGCCAAGTGTTGCATCTCCTGGTGGCCGGCAGTGGTCAGTCTCTTCGCCGGCCAGCATCTAATCAAGGGAGCCTCTCCTTGCAAACCAGCTCCAGCCTGGAAGCAGAGATAAGGCAGAGAAACGGGATGCCAGGATTGCCATTTTGTCGCTCTCCCCTCCTGTCCTTGCAGCGAGGCGCTCCGGGCAACACACGAGGCTCTGGGAGTGCTTCCCCCCCCTTCCATTTCCTCCCTCTTGGCTGGCTCAGGGAGAGGGCATGTACAGGCGTCCCTTTGCTGGCCACAAGGTGGCTTGCTTCCCCATGGCTCCGGCCTCAATGAGGGTCTGGTTGCATCCCCCCCCCTCAGAAATTTGCACCTGGTGCCACGGACCCCTGCTCCCCTTGCTACGCCACTGCCAATACAGTCCCAGGGTGTCTTCCCTCCCACTTCCCCAGGCTCCCTTGCACTCCTCTTGGCTTCTAGAGGCCACCCTTCACCACTTGTTGCTGCCCCATAAAAGGTTCACTGTGTAGCCCACACACAATGGGAAAATTCACGGCAAGTATGTTTTTTTTTGGTGGGGGGGGGGGGTGAAATGCGGTGTCACATTCTCAATAGATGTCCCTCTCGCACTCTCCAAAATGAACCGTGGAACAGTGACTGTGATAAAAACTACGATCACTTCCGAAGCGGCTGTTTTTGGCAGTCCTGACAGCCTTTCGATGGGCAATGAAAATAAGCGCAGAGGAAAGCTAAAGATGCTGTTCTGCTACGGCAAAGAGGAACAAAAGGATCAGCCTGTGGATCTCTCCCTCCCGCCCCTCCCCTCCCTCTGTGTTGTCTGTGTGAATAGGCAACCGAACAGGGAACAAAGAGGTTCACTAATTCTGCAGATGGACCTGGCATGGGCACAGAGTGCTGGAAGTGGGAGCTTAGAATGGCACACTTAACCCAACAAGGTTTAAAAGGAGACCTGCTTAGCGGAAGTCCTTCTTCATGCAGCATAGGGTTAAACTATGAAAGGAGGCAGTGATGGCCAACAATCTAGACATAAAAGTTGTTGAGCTTTTTTAAAAGTTCTTTTAAAGGAAATTCGCTAAAATCTACACTTCCAACATCAGGGGTCGCCAGACTTACCTGGCTTTGGGCCGGTGCCCGCCGCACCAATCGCACGGCGGACCGGAGGGCGGGGGAGTGCGCGCCCGTGCGCATTCACACACAGACTTACTGGCGCGGTGGCACGCTTCCAGGTCGGAAAAAGCGCCAAAAATCATTTGTGCGCATGCGTATGGGCCTCCCCCAACTTGGAAATGACCTCTTCTGGGTTGGGAGAGGCCCATGCGCATGTGCACAAACGATTTTCAGCGTTTTCTCCTGATTTGGAAGTTCGCTGCCGCGCTGCGCGCCGTAAAAGCAGGCGGCGGGGGTTGTCGCGGGCCGGATTGGGAGGCCAATTGGGCCACATCTGGCCCGCAGACCGTAGTCTGGGGACCCCTGTCCAACATGCTTCTGAACACTGGCTGCTAGGAAGAGCAGGAGGGGAGAGGGTTCTTGTACTTGGGTCCTGCTGACATGATGATTCCCATTGAGGCATCTGGTTGGCCACTGTGAGAACAGGTTGCTGGACTAGATGGGCCATTGGCCTGATCCTGCAAGCCCTTGGGTCAAGTCAGAGGGAACTGGGCTGTGAGTGTGTGACTGGTCTTGAGTGAACCAGCAAGCTCCATAGCTGAGCAGGAATTATGGTTCTACCCTTCCTTGGACCCAAGAAAATAAGAGGAGGCTGCTGGATCAGGCCCATGGCCTATCTAGTCCAGCATCCTGCTCTCACAATGGCCAACCAGATGCCTGTGGGGAACCAGCAAGCAGGATCCGAGCATGTGGCCATCACTGCCCCCTGTGGGATTGAGTTCCATAGTTCGTGCTGCACAATGAATGACTTTCTTTTATCCGCCCTGAATCTTCCAAACTTCATTGGATGTTCATTGGACAAGTGTTATGTACTGAGCTGAATCATAGAACAATAGGATCCAGAATCAGCAGTCTGATTGGTCCGCAGGAGCCACCCAATCCAACTCCAGGTGGAAGTGAATCCGCAACCTAATTGGCCTGCAGGAGCAGCCAATCAGGTTGCTGGCAGAAGTCAATCCACAAACTGATTGGCCCACAGGTGTAGCCCTGAAGTAGCCAATCACGCAAAGCCCATTGTGTAAATAATGTATATAAGCAGATGGTTTGGGGAAAAGAGCCATTCTTCTCCTCTTCTCCTTGATGACTATGAGCTGAATAAAGAGCATGAAATTCACTCTCGACTCTGAGTATATTTCAACAAGCTAGCACCATCCCTGGCATTGCCCCAATTCTCCAAAAATTCTCTTCTGCCAGGCTGCTCTCAGTTGGGGAAGGCACGTAGCCTCAAAGCAGGCTGGGTTTTTTCAGAAGGCCTCGTAAGCACTCCGAGGCTAATCCTTCCCCCAAGCCGCGGATGCTATAAAGTTTAAACAAAATTTTCTATGCAGCGCCAACGTGAAATGATTGCATATAAACTCTGGACGGAAACCCCGGCAATAACTTACCTCTTGTCCTTTTGGATATTGTGGCTTGATAAGGTACATGATGTAAACATCTGATTATATTGTGCCTGGTGGCATTTTTATGCGCTAGGTGCCGTCCCCGAGGATGGTAAAAGCGGATGGCTGAAATTGCTTTTGGACACAGCTCCACGCTGCAATGATGGTTTTGCGCTCAGCAGCATGGATGTGAGGAGTGGAAAGGAGGAATAGAGGGCCCAGGCACGCTTATCCCTTGCCCCGCTCTTTCCAAGCAGAGGCCTGAACTTTAAAGGTCCAAGAGCTCTCCCCCCCTCCGCCCCGTGAAATCCACTCTTTAAAGTTGAAGTGCAACAAATAGCAGTTGGAATTTTCTGTGGGTTGCTGTTTGTTCCAATTTAGCTTTAAAGATCACATTATCGTGGAGAAAGCTCTGGGGCAAAAAGGGTGCTTGGACATGGAAAGGTTAGTATGGCTATGCCCAGAGGCAGGCTGAAACTCCAGACGTCTTCACTGTTGCATCTCATGCTGTGTGTGTGTGTGTGTGTGTGTGTGTGTTTAAGCCTATCCAGGACAACAGGCACAATCCACTGGAAAGCTCTCCACAAGAATGATTGGAGTCTGTGCAACAGCCTTACCCCGGTTTTGCCCAGGCCCCATTATTTTCATTGGGTCTTGGGTGGGAGGACAATCCCAGGAGATTGTGTTCAACGTGTTTCAGGAGGAAGCTTCCCTTGTAAGAACACAATAAGAGCCTTGCTGGGTCAAGCCAAGGGCCCGTCTAGTCTAGCATCCTGTTCTCGCAGTGGCCAACAGATAATCCCAAAGGGAAAGCAGCAAGCAGGATCCAAGCACAAGAGCTCTCCATCGCTTTCCATCAAGCGTCATTCACAAGCATTGCCGCCTCCAACTCTGGAGAGCAAACCGATTCCTCATGGCTGGCAGCCATCGTTAGTCCTCTCCTCCTCCTCCATGAAGTTGTCAAATCCTCTTTTCAAGCCATCCAAGTTGGTTGACATCGCCACCTTCTGTGCAGCGGCGGAGGAAGTCTCTCAGGCTCCTGAGGCGGCATGGCCAGGGACAGAGCAAACCACCCATAGGGGTGGGTTGCGGGGCCCATAGTGGCGGGCCATGGTGTCATAGAATCATAGAATCATAGAGTTGGAAGAGACCACAAGGGCCATCCAGTCCAACCCCCTGCCAAGCAGGAAACACCATCAAAGCATTCTTGACATATGCCTGTCAAGCCTCTGCTTAAAGACCTCCAAAGAAGGAGGTTCCACCACACTCCTTGGTAGCAAATTCCACTGCCGAACAGCTCTTACTGTCAGGAAGTTCTTCCTAATGTTCAGGTGGAATCTTCTTTCTTGTAGTTTGAATCCATTGCTCCGTGCCCGCTTCTCTGGAGCAGCAGAAAACAGTCTTTCTCCCTTCTCCATATGACATCCTTTCATATATTTGAACATGGCTATCATATCACCCCTTAACCTTCTCTTCTCCAGGCTAAACATACCCAGCTCCCTAAGCCGTTCCTCATAAGGCATCGTTTCCAGGCCTTTGACCATTTTGGTTGCCCTCCTTTGGACACGTTCCAGCTTGTCAGTATCCTTCTTGAACTGTGGTGCCCAGAACTGGACACAGTAATCCAGGTGAGGTCTGACCAGAGCAGAATACAGTGGTACTATTCCTTCCCTTGATCTGGATGCTATACTCCTATTGATGCAGCCCATAGGGATGGCATGGCCCGTGCCTTCCCTATGGGTGCTGTGCACCCCATGCTGTCCCTATGGGCACCGCGTGCCCGGGACCATACAGTGCACGTGGCGCCCATAGGGACGGAGCACGGGGTGCCCATAGGGATGGACATGGTGCACAGGATCCTTAGGGATGGGGCACGCCACGGGGGCTCTGCCACCCAACAGCTGGGGGGGGGCAGCTGGCGCACAACGCAGAGCCTGCAGGCACCGAAACGCATGTCTCGTGCGTGCTGCAGGCCCTGCAGTGAGTGCCGCTGGCCATTTTGTCACCCCCCCCCGTCAGGGCGGCACCCAGGGCGGACTGCACCCCCGCACCCCCCTTCCTATGCCCCTGCTCCTGTGGCAGGGAATTCAACAGTATAACTATGCTGCCTGGAGCACAGGTGTGACCCCAGACCAGGAATACATAGGCTGCATGTATGCAGCATCCTTTGAAAAGCACCAGATGACTCTTTCAGTTCTGCGATTCTTTGATTTTTCCCAATCTTAAAAAAAGCGATTTCAGGGAAAGGCAAGTCCGCTCTTGTCTATGAAAGCTCCTGCAGCTCCAGTGAATTTGTCAGTCATTAGTGTCTTTAATTTTCAGACATTTTCTTTACTGCTACTCTTTCTGGATCGTTGATATATATAAAAAAATCAGGGCACTTGCTTTTGTAAAAGCTCCAATTTTCAGCCATTAAACAAGATCACTTTGCAGAGGAAAGAGGGTGATGATGAAGTAAATTGCTCAATTTGCACACACACACACACACACACACACCTATCCTTCCAGCCATGTGTAAAGTGGCTGTTTAATAGCAGCAACTGGAACAAATAAACTGGAACACCAGGCATCCCCAAACTTCGGCCCTCCACATGTTTTGGACTACAATTCCCATCATCCCTGACCACTGGTCCTGTTAGCTAGGGATCATGGGAGCTGTAGGCCAAAACATCTGGAGGGCCGCGGATTGGGGATGCCTGGGCTACACCTCCAACAGGAATGTACTATTTTTGCCTGCTTCATGAGAGTCTATGGGCCGAGCTACATATTACACCCGAAGGCTGCACTTAAGCTCAAAAGAGACATTGTAGAGTCAGAAAAGGCTTAGAAAGGGGCCACCCAAATGGTTAACTGGATGGAGTGCCTCTTCTGCAAAGAAGGGTTTCCGCGCCGGGGATTTTTAGTTTAGAGAAATGGCAAGCAAGAGGGGACATGACAGATGTTTCTAAAATTATGCGTGGCATGGAGAAAGTGGGGAGACAAAAAAACCCCTCTCTCCAATGAAGCTGAATGTTGGGAGATTCAGGACAGGTAAAAGGAAGGACTTCACCATGCAGCGCGTAGTTCATCTATGGAACTCCCTCCCACAGGAAGCAGCAATGGCCACCAACCTAGATGGCTTTAAAAGAGGAGGAGCAGAGGGCTGTCGATGGCTACTAGCCAGGATGGCCAAACTCTGCCTCCACAGTCAAGGCAGCAGTACTTCTGTATATGAGATGCTGTGAGCCAGAGGAGGAGACAGTTGCTCTTGTGCTTCGATCCTGCTCACTGGTTCCCTCCAGACATCTGGTTGGCCACTTGGAGAACAGGTTGCTGGACTAGATGGGCCAGTGGCCTGATTCTGTAGGCTCTTCGTTGTGCTTTTATTTAGTTTAACTGCGATAATTTCTAAAATTCAAAATTAAAATTTGGAATTTCAATGCGTGCAATTTGCCATCATTTTCAGGCTGAACCTGCGGGTAAAAATCCTTGCTTCTTAACAGGTTTCCGATAGCTACTTGAACACGTGGGAAATGGTGAAACTGCAACTCTCCCCAAATGTATCTAGGTGAGACTGCAAAAACTACAGCACTGTGATTTTTTTGTGCTGTGACCTCCAGGCACAATGTAGCTGCTGCACAATGGTGCCTTGCAAAAATAAAAATTATTAAGAAAGTTGCAAATGTGACAGAAAACCCTCACAGGAATAGTGACTTTGTGTTAAATCTCGCTTGAAAATATCTCAGAAGCTGTGACAAGAGGAAGAGAATAACAAGAAAGAACTGTTGGGAAAGATTGGGACTATATTGGACTATAATGATTGAAAATAATTTGGAATTTGGATTAGAATAGCAGCAAGTATCATTATTCAGAACCCTCAGATTTTGAAGCACGGGAAGTCAAAAATTTTATGATTCGGTATAATATTTGGTTTAATAGATATATATTTGTATAATTTGGAATAATTGATATGATATGATTGGTTTGTAAGTGAAAATTTTAATAGAAATTGATTATTATTTTTTTAAAAAAGAAAGTTGCAAATGTAAAACTTCAGAAATATGTGCATGCACAAAAGTCTTGGCAGAGATTTCAACTTCTGTCTTTGCATTTGGGGTGGGGGGTGGGGAGAAACACCCTCTCATCTTATATACACTCACACATTTTACAAGAAACCAATTATGGCATTCTAAGATAAGATACCGCATTCTATTTATAGCCCACCACAGAGTCATCGCAGACGGAATCTTACATAATTGCTTCCCAAAAAAGAAGTGGAGTGCCTTAATAAGGTGTTCTGCAGGATCCTCAGCTGCCTTCAGAAATAACCCTGAACTCAGTCATGCAAACACATTTCTTCACGGAGCAAAAAAACCCTCCCCGTATAACACCTCCACATCATATCACATAATAGCAACCAGATTACACAATCTTTGCTCTGATGCTTTTTCTGATTGCCACACTAAAAGCAGGCGGCCGGGATTCTATAGAAAGGCATTTTACCAAGAACCTAAACATATTATCCCCCAAATGCAATATTAAGAAATGGGCTCAGTGTGGCATTTTTCAAAGGCCTTGAAGGAGCCATTGAAACTTGCAGTTCCTTCAGTTCAGACATGAAGAGTGATCAGCAGTCAAAGACCCCTCAGAGCCGGACTCTGCAGAGACCCATCACCCAAACCCCTGCAAGCAGCAGATATCCTCCCTAAATCATATTTGTTGGAGGCAGATAACTCAGTTGGTTAGAGCATGGTGCTGACAACGTCAAGGTTGCAAGTTTGATCCCCGTAAGGGGCAGCTGCATAATCCTGCATCGCAGGGGGGTTGGACTAGATGACTCTTGGGGTCCCTTTCAACTCAGTGATTCTATGAGCTAAAGTTCATAGCTTCTGGAGAAGAAAAGCACACACCTCAATTTATCCTGCCTTATTGAACAAACCCATCTTAAGCTAAACAAAGCAGGATCCGATCCACAAAAGTTGTCACTATAAAGCTATGAAAGGCACAACAGATTAAGAAGGTGACATCTCTAGAATTTTATTACCCTAAACTGGATCCAGTATCATAAAACCACAAAACTGTAGAGTTGGAAGCGACCCGGAGAGTCATTTAGTGCTATCTCCTCCAATGCAATGTATTCAATGTATCTTTTAAACAACAACACACTGTTACTTGGGAGAGGGATAGGTTTTGAACTCAATATTTCATTACTAAAGAGCTTTCCCCAATCATACAAGGGTTGAGAACACCCATTGCATTGTCAGAGGTTACCATCACCTTCTGCTCTCCAAGATACCCAAAGCCACCTCTTTTGGCTTGTCTTGGGCCGACTACACAATACAGTTGTGAGTTTGTGGGGTCAGTTTGAAGGATGCCCCAACTTACTTCCAGTTCTTGGCGTCCTGTACCCAGTGAGGGTTAGAATCTAAATAAAGGGTTCAACTCCTACCAAATTACCAGACATGTTTCTTTGCAAGACAATGACCTTAGCTGGCCGCTCGAGTGTCTTCATCGGGATCCCAAAAGGATGGTTCAGGTTGCAAGAGCTACAACTGACGGTGCCTTCCAGGCTAATGGGTGGGCCTTTTCTGCACCCGCCTCACCTGTCTGCTAGGTAGGAGAACAAGAGGCAGAGAGGTGTGCGTATGAACTGAACTGGAAGAAGGCTGGAAGCTGGAGACACAGACTTGCTTGCTCTGTGCTGGATCCAGAATTGACTAATAGAGAAGCAAGATCTGTTTGGAGGATTAATGCTGTGCGCCCCTCGATCCTATGCGCTCAGGTTGCATATATGCGTAAATAAAACCACACACCCCAAAGACATTGCAGTCACTGGTGATCTTCACTCCAAGGAGACAGAACCCAGGTAAATGCCTTGGGAGATTGGGGTGCATGCAATAATACTGATTCACCCCGCACCCAAGACATCATTGTTGGGTAAAGCTGAACCCCTGACAAAAAAGCCACAAAATTCACACACAGAACAGTATCATGAAGCAGGTTCCCAAACTCTGTGGAGCCATAGCTGCCAAGTCTCCCGTTTTCCCCTGGAAATCCCCGTTTTTCCAGCTGTTCCTAGCTGAAAAAACAGATCCCCCCCCCCGGTTTATTCTGGCGCGACGGCCATTTTGGAACTGGGCAGAGCATGCTCAGAAGCGACTTTTGATGCTGCTTTGCCCAGTTCCAAAATGGCTGAAGTGTGACTTCTGGCGCGACGGCCATTTTGGAACTGGGCAAAGCAGCATCAAAAGTCACTTCTGAGCATGCTCCACCCAGTTCCAAAATGGCGGCAGCACTACTTCCAGACTCTAATCCAGACTCATTTCTACCAAACTGGGGGGGGGCAGGGGAGGGTGTGGACTTACACTGCACAATGAGCTGCACCAGGGCTTCCCGTGGCTTGACGTTAAATCCATTGTACTGGCTGGTCTGACACCTGTAAGTCCCCGTCATCTCCCTCGAGACGTTGACGATCCTCAGGATCCCGTCGTAGCTCTCCATCTGCATAGATCCATCAGGCATGGGGACCTCCTTGTCCGCCCTGGACCAGAGGATGATTGGCTTGGGCTTCCCGGTCACCTGGCACTGCAGCTCAACCGTGTCTCCTTCCCTGGTCACCAAGGGCGACTTTTCTTGTGGGACAGTCAGGTTGGGTGGAACTTCAAATGGGGGCAAAGGGGTGGGAGAGAGAAAAGGGAGGAAAGAGAGAGGGGGGAAAGGGATAATTAGTACTTGGGAGTTCTCTGCATATGATGCAAGCATACCCCGTGTTTCTCATATTATAAGACACGTCTTATATTTATTTTTTCCTCAAAAAACACACTATGGCTCATTTTCAAGGGATGTCTTATTTTTTTCCTCCTCCTCCTGCCGCGGCCGGCATTGCTGCTGCGCCTATCACTATGTCTTATTTTCGGGGTATGGCTTATATTCCTTGAATGCTTAAAAATCCTGCTATGGCTTATTTTATGGGTATGTCTTAAAATATGAGAAACAGGGTAGGATTGCTCTGTCTGTCAGGGCGTACAGCATTCTTTTATATATATCATATGGTTGAAATTGTGCAAATTTCTTTTGCACTGGGTGACCCAAGTAGAGCCCATGCAAAAAGTTTTTAATCTCTCTGCCTTGCTTGCAAGGCTAGGGATGGTCAAGTGAGATCTCGTGGGTAGTTGGATGGCCCTGTGAGATCTCGTGAGAGCATCACAGAGCCTTGCCCAATAAGAAAAACAGAGAACTTTTAGGGGTTTTTTTTGGGGTGGTGGTGGTGGTGGTAAGGTGGCCAGCTCCAGAAGGCATGGATGCACGAATGGGGACAGTTCCAAGGAGGCCCTTTGAATATATCCATTTTTGCATATCCACACCATCCCCAGAACATAACATAAAGCAAGATGCCACCATACAGAAATTATTTGGGCTTTTGAGAATTTCACATGAAGCAGGACAAAGAGGGGGAAAGCCCCCCTCCTAATAGACCAACCACTGTGCAGTCCATCTCCCTCAATGTCTGCTGCTCACAGTACCAGAAGTGTGGGAAATTAGCAGCCAAATCTAACAATGCACATTCTTGCTAGTTAGCAAAAGAAGGGGTTAAGACCACAGAGCTGTATTGCTGATGGGCAGAGACTCAGACCATGGAAATGTAATTGGTAGAGAGGGCTCTGCGTGATGTCATTTCCCCTCCTCTCTTGAGCGGGAAGAATCAAAGAAGTATTTCCTGTTCCTTTCCTCTCTCTTTCTCTTTAACCAGCGATGGGAGCAGACATGGGTCCTACTGCTCCATCTCAAACACACGCCTCAGGCCTGTTTATGCGGTAAAGATTTTGCCTTCATTTATTTCACTGCTTGTTGCTGCTGAACAAATGCAGGACTATGAGTAAATAAATCATATTTTAAACTACTTCTCAGTCTGTTGTCTGAATCTTTGTTAAGCAGGGAAAGAAAAAGGGGAGCCAGCTTGCTTCTCAGCTGGGCATAATTCGCATCCTGTTCCTATATGCTTTCCATTTTTCCGCTAAGGATCAGACTTTAAACTTCTCTCAGTGTATGTTCAACCCACACATGTTGGCACCTGGAGGGATAAATTGCCATTAATATATCCGCTCCTACCAATTAAAACATATCCCACAAGAAGTAGATAAAAAGAAGTGAAAAAATAATAATTTACTTTTCCATTAAAACGGGTATTGGTTTTGCAGGCACAATAATATTGAAAGGTGTTTAAAACGTTTTAGAAGTGATTGCTCTGAATAAGGCTTGCCATTTTTAAATAGTCTCAGCCGAGCCATTAATTACAGCCTAGGAATTTACTCTTGTCATGATTGCAACGGGCACATTTATTTAAAGGTAACAAAATACTCCAACGGTTGCTTTAGAAATGAAAAGAAGGCTCATCCAGGGAAGGGAGAAAAAGAACCGGGAAGAACAGGCTCCCCTCGGTCTCATGAGAGTGTGACATTCAATTAGTAAGTGCGTTTTGCAGATAAAAAGGTCAGTCCAAAGGAGGAGAGGCCACCCTGACCCGCCACTTCCTTGCTCAAAGAGCTTAACACAGTTCCCAACTGTGACTCACCCTGTATGATAAAAAGGGGAGCAGAGAAAGACCCAACTTCCCCAGATGCTTAAAGAAATGACTCAGAACAGGAATCTGGATGGATGTTCTGCGGCAACCAGCCTGTGCCCTAGCTTTTGGCAAGATGACCCTACTTGAGCAGTCATGAAATTAAAAGATGCCTGCTTCTTGGGAGTAAAGCAATGACAAACCTAGACAGCATCTTAAAAAGGAGATACATCACCTTGCCGACAAAGGTCCGTATAGTTAAAGCTAGGGTTTTCCCAGTAGTGATGTATGGAAGTGAGAACTGGACCATAAAGAAGGCTGATCGCCAAAGAATTGATGCTTTTGAATTATGGTTCTGGAGGAGACTCTTGAGAGTCCCATGGACTGCTCACTGGAAGGACAGATTCTGAAGCTGAGACTTCAATACTTTGCCACCTCATGAGAAGAGAAGACAACCTGGAAAAGACCCTGATGTTGGGAAAGATGGAGGGCACTAGGAGAAGGGGACGACACAGGATGAGATGGTTGGGCAGTGTTCTCGAAGCTACGAACATGAGTTTGACCAAACTGCGGGAGGCAGTGGAAGACAGGAGTGCCTGGCGTGCTCTGGTCCAGGGGGTCACGAAGAGTCGGACACGACTAAATGACTAAACAACAACAACAACAACCCTAGTTGAAGGTAAGGTAAAGGCAAAGGACCCCTGGACGGTTAAGGCGACTATGGGATGTGGAGCTCATCTTGCTTTCAGGCTGAGCTAGCCAGCGTTTGTCCACAGACAGCTTTCTGGGTCATGTGGCCAGCAGGACTAAACCGGGACTGGTGCACAGAGGACCGTGACGAGTGCCAGAGCGTATGGAAACACCATTTACCTTCCTGCCGCAGCAGTACCTATTTATCTACTTGCACTGGTGTGCTTTCGAACTGCTAGGTGGGCAGTACCTGGGACAGAGCAACGGGAGCTCACTCCATTGCGGGGATTCGAACCACCGACCTTGTGATCGGCAAGCCCAAGAGGCTCAGTGGTTTAGACCACAGCGCCACCCGGGTTCCCTCCTTTTGCCTTTACCTAGTTGAAGAGGAGGAGAGGATGGGAGAAGCTGCTTGAAAGTCAGATTACTACTACTACTAGTAGTACTACTAGTAGTAGTAGTACCATTGCTTGTTTATTGAATTCACAAAATTTATATACCACTTGATTGCAAACAAAAGCGGTTTACAAAAAGATAAAACAAGAAAATCTGAGCAGGCTTGTCTTAAAAGGAATGCGCCAAAAAAAGCACCATGAGGGTGCCCGCTTGATCTCAATAGGCAAGGAGTTCCAAAGAGTAGATGCTGTCACACTAAATCAGCTTCTCACTAATGTGGAACTGGTATCACGCGGCACCCGCAGTTGTGCCAATTCTGCCAATTGAAGTGGTCGAGTGGGCACATGTGGAGGAATGAGATATTGTAGGTTTTTTGCCAAGTCAATTCCAAGAGGCTTACAAAACAACTTCCAGCAAACAAACAGCCATCTATTAAAAACAAGGGAGAAGAAAAAAAGACATTAAAACACCCAGAGGTCAGGAGAGGGCTTCTGCCCCATCACACCATCATAGAATTGTAGAGGAACAGGAGTAGGGAGGAGAAGAAGAGACTAAGAGACAATGGGAAAGCCATCTTCATATATCTGCAGGGTTGTGACATCGAAGACGGAGCAAGCTTGCTTTCTGCTACTCTGGAGAGGAGGACCTGAACCAATGGATTCAGATGACAAGAAAGGAGAGTCCAACTAAACATTAGGGAGAACTTTCTGACAGTAAGAGCTGTTCGGCAGTGGAAAGGAGCCATCAAAAGCTGGTGGACTCGCCTTCCTTGGAGGTTTTTTTAAAAGGTTGCCATCTGTCATGGAATCTTGAGCTGAGATTCCTGCATTTCAGGGGGTTGGACTGGATGGCCCTTGGGACCCCTTCCAACTCTACAATTCTATGAACCCATGATTCATTGGTGGTTTTTAAACAGAGTTTGGATGGACACCTGGCAGGGATTCCTACATTGCAGGGAGCTGGACTGGATGGCCCTTGAGGTCCCTTCCAACTCACAATTCTATGATTCTGTGATTTTAAATCCACTTGGGGGGTCAAAGAGGAATGTGCAGAACAGATTTGGGGGCATGCGGGGAGAGGTGGAAGTCCCACTGCAGAAGCAGATATCATTCTGTGTATTTTAATGCTTCTGTTGTAAGCCGCCCAGAGTGGCTGGGGAAACCCAGCCAGATGGGCGGGTATAAATAAATTATTATTATTATTATTATTATTATTATTATTATTATTATTATTATTATTCCACTCATGCAGTGATTTAGCACTACTTGGGATTTGATATATGTGTGTGTTTGAATTGTTGGACATTATGGAAATGTTTCTAAATATCTCTTCGCTATCCCTGCAAGTCCAAACAGCGATGAGTAACTCTCCGTGACCTTCACATGCACTTGGAGTTTGCTGTGTGATTCTGATCAAGTCCTGGGCAGTGTTGATGACTAAGAGGACACCCAAGGAGATCGGTTCTAGCTCAAGGCTTTCTTCCTCTCAGCCCTTTCCCTCTTTCTCCATCCATCATCTGCCCGAGGAAGTTATGGAGAGCTTTCAGGTCCGACCTTCTGATGAATGCTTCTGATATCTCCAATCCCTCTTCCAAATGAATCCATCACAACTAACAATAACACATCGGTTACTTTCTTCTGGGGAAGAAATACGCCACTGTGTGGAACGGCCTGGTGGCAAGCGGGCGAGACGGTCACAACACAGCCGTGTCCGTCGCCATCCATCATGCCATGGACATCCAATAAGACCTGTATTCACACTACACTTCAACATTTGGGTCTTGCTGTGAGTTATGAGCAGCTGTGTTGTGCTAAAGGAAAGAAGGATGTTGGCAAGCACCCACACACCCCCTGAGCAAAGTTTCTTTGGATCCATGAACAATTGCTCACATTCTGTCTTATATTGATTTGAAACCCTAGAGGAGGGGAGGGGATTCTCTCGCTCGCAGGCCCACCAGAACCGATAGGCTGGCCAGCGAGGATGTTTGGGGCAAATGCCCACATTTCCAGGGCCTGGCATATTGTGTGTGTGTGTGTGTGTGTGCCTGTATTGAGCTTGAGGGGTGGGGTCAGTCTGGATGAAGCCCTGAGTTCCTTTCAATTCCCAAAGGACTGTACCCTGCTGTCAGGGCTGGTTTAGATGCAGGTCAGCATTCAAGATGTAGACAAGCAGAATGGTTAGAAAACAGCATGCCAGGCAGCAATGCCTATGAAAAAGGACTGGTCCCCATGAAACAGTTGCCAGGACTGAAGCTCTCTGCCTTCTACTTTCCATTAAGTCTCCTCCCCAGCCAGATGTCTCCCAAGAAGCCTTAAACTAAGCCTTCAACCATACCCACCGTTCTGCTACATGCAAGGCTCTCTGTGACCTTGAAGAAAAGTGGCCCCTCCTTCTCTGCTTCAGGTCCTGAGTCTGCATTGCTTTCTGCTCCAGCTCTTCTCTCTCGCTCAAGCCGGTTGCTTCTTCAGCCTCCAACCCTTCTGTCCCCCACCTTCATCCTCTGGCCTGTCCTCAGTGTCCCACCACCACCACTGCCCAGGCTCTGAGTCTTCCTCCCCGGCTGGGGCCTCCCACCCCTCCTCTTCACCCAGCCAGCACCTGACATCCCGCTTGTTCTGTGCTGGGTCCAAAACTGCAACTAATGAAGAAGCCCATTGACACCCATTGGGGTGTCAATGCTGTGAGCTCCTCCATCCTATGCTCAGGAGGTATCTATGTGTCAATAAATCCAAATAGCCTAAGGACACCACAGTCTCCACTGACCTTCATTCCAAGGAAAATAACTCCTGGGTAAGCGCAGAAACGCCTGGAGTCTCTCACCGACCAGAGATTGGGCTGGCATCTCACACTCTCCCTTCTTGTGGTTTCCAGCAACTGCTATTCAGAATCATTGCTGCCTCCAAGTGTGGAGGCGCAAAATGTGGAGGCCATGATGCCTAGTAGTTATCAATAGCCTCCATGAATCTGTCCAGTCGTCTGTTCAGCCCACCCAAGTTGGTAACCATCACTGTCTCCTGTAGGACACCAGTTCCGTTGTCTAACTATCAGCATCATGAATTGTAGAGTTAGAAGGGACCCCAAGGGCCATCTAGCCCAACCCCCGGTAATAAGAACCCAGGAAGATCCCTGCAGGATCAGGCCAGTGACCCATCTACACCAGCATCCTGTTCTCACAGATGCTTGTGGGAAACCTGCAAGCAGGATCCAAGCACAAGAGCAGCTCTTCCATGGGCGTAGGCAGGGGGGGCAGGAGGGCGCAGTTGCCCCCCCCTAAAAGCAGGGCCGCTGGCCAGCCTGCCCCGCTGCCCGGTGCTGTCTCCCTTCTCCCTGGCTGGCTGTGGGCGGGTGGAGGGAAAGCCCCAGAGCCGAGCAAAGCATTTGGCTGGCTTTCCCTCCGGCCACCCCACAGCCAGCTGGCTAGAGGACGTCTCCCTTCTCGCTGGCTGTGGGGCAGGAGGAGGGAAAGCCAGCCAAACGCTTTGCATGGCTCTGGGGCTTTCCCTCCACCCGCCCCACAGCCAGCCGGCTAGAAGGGACGTTTCCCTTCTCCCTGGCTGGCTGTGGGGCGGGTGGAGGAAAAGCGATCGCGGAGGGATCGGAGGGATCGGAACAGCCCGATTTCGGGCTGATCCTGGCGCCCCCTCGCCCCTGAACGACCATGGCTTTCCTTGCCCCACTGTGGCCCCTCCCCTCCCGTGCCTTGGCCCCGCCCTTTGCCCTCTCTAATTTTGATCCTGGCTACGCCCCTGGGCTCTTCCCTCCTGTGGCTTCCAGCAACTGGCATTGCTGCCTCCGACTGTGACTGAATCTCTGCCCCCCTCATTGTCCACACCCCCCCACACACCCCGCTCTCCTTCTGGTGAGTCAGCAGCCTGACCTCCTCGAAGTCCTCCCAGGAGACATGGGACTCATACCACAAAGGACCAGGAAGACTGTGGTGAGACTCATTCCAAGGACACAATGTCTGCTTTACAGGTCAGGGTCTTTGGTTTGCCAAAGCATCAAGGAATGGGAGCGCCTCTTGCCTTTCAGTCCTCAACTGAAAACCTACCTCCTCTTCTTCCCTGATACCTCCTTGGTCATCCTCCCAAAATGTTAATCTTTCTTAGAAATCAAATCTCAAGCTTCGTGAGCTCTTCCTCCCTCTCCTCTGGTGCTCTGAACGTTAAGTCATAAGCAGACTAAATTAGGCTGAGTTGGGGCCTACGCCGAGGTGCTTAACGTGCAGGATGCATTCTATCCACAGGATCGGGGCCCATATCAATAGAGTAGGTGGTCTTACATACCCTCCAACATGTCTCCAGTGGAAATAGGGGCGTCCTATTCCACCCCATCCAACTTTTCTCCAGTGAATGAAAAGTGGGACATTCCGGGCTCCAATCAGAAACCAGGATGGCTTCTGTGATTCCAGGATGGCCTGGAAAATTGGGACACTTGGAGGGTTTGGCCTTAAAGGGAACCAGACCCACTGGTCCACCTAGCTCATAACTAGCTAATATATATATATATATATATATATATATATATATATATATATATATATATTGTGCAAATCTGTTCATGTTGTAAGTCACCTTGGACATGGTTTTAACAATGAAGAGGTGAGACAATGATGAATCCCACCCCAATTTAGCTCATTTGATATTTGCCCCTGATGAAATGAGTGGTGGGGCGAAGGTTGCCCATCACTCCTGGAAACCTAAAGGAGTCTCAAGGCTCCATGACAACTGTCTCCGCTGGTCTCCATTCACTGCCCACCCACCTGACTCTCCACGGTGGTGGAGAGGTTGGGGCAGTGTTTCTCAAACTTGGGTCCTCAGTTGTTGTTGGACTACAATTCCCATCATCCCTGACCACTGGTCCTACTTGCTAGGGGAGATGGGAGCTGTAGTCCAAAACCAGCTGGGGACCCCAGCTTGAGAAACACCAGTAGAGTGTTGGTCTAGGAGCTGGGAACATTTCCTCCTTGGAGGAAAAGTTGGGCTATAAATGCAGTTAATACATAAACTTCTCTTGCCTCCTATTCCTGCTGCCAAATCAGACTCCAACAGAGTGACGGAATTGCGCTCACCTGTGCTGCTGGAAATGTTGACATCGATGCTGATGTCCGAGATCCCCCCGCCCTTCAGGGATGCAACACAGGTGTATGTCCCAAAGTCCGTGAACTTCAGGTCAATGATATCCAAGTTGGTGGTGCCTGGGGAGACGTCGGGGTCTGTCTGAGTGATGACCATCCTCTCGGAGCTGCGCAACGGCCGGCCGTTTTTGAACCAGCTGAAGGTGAGCTCCTCGGAAGGGACCGCCTCCACCTGGCAGGAGATCTTGACCTCCCGGCCGATCTGGATGTTGTCGTCTTTGTGATACGGGTCAGGCGTGATCCAGAACCGCCCTTTCTTCAAGGCTAAAGGGAAGAGAAGCACAAGGTGAGTTGGGGCAAGGACCCCTTTTTATTCACTGCACAGGTGAGACCAGAGATGCAGGAACCTGCCAATAATAATAATAATAATAATAATAATAATAATAATAATAATAATGTATTATTTATACCCCGCCCATCTGGCTGGGTTTCCCCAGCCACTCTGGGCGGCTTCCAACCGAATATTAAAACAGTACAGCATTAGACATTAAAAACTTCCCTAAACAGGGCCGCCTTCAGTTGTCTTCTAAAAGTAAAATAGTTACTTATTGCCTTGACATCTGCTTGGAGGGCGTTCCACAGGACGGGTGCCACTACCGAGAAGGCCCTCTGTCTGGTTCCCTGTAACCTCACTTCTCGCAATGAGGGAACCGCCAGAAGGCCCTCGGTGCTGGATTTCGGTGTTTGGACTGAATGGTGGGGGTGGAGACGCTCCTTCAGGTATACAGGACCCACCTCTCGCAGCTTTTCCAATTTGGTTGTCCACATTTTTGCAGCAACTTGCAACACAAGTACAATGTTTCAAAAGCCGCATGAAACTTTGTTGGCAATTTAGTGCGAATTTCTCTTAATGTACACTGGTGGAGACCGAGGGTGGCTGTATTTAAGTTCTTGGGTGTTACCATCGAGCAGAGTATGACCTGGAGCGCGAATACCACTGCTCTGGTGAAGAAGGCCCAGCAGAGACTTTCAAAAAAAGAACAAGCTGAGTGAGAGACTGCGGGTGTCCTTCTACCGAGGCGCCATAGAGAGCATTCTTACATACTGTATCTGTGCTTGGTTTTCCAGCTGCACAGTCATGGATAGGAAAGTGCTCCAGAAGGTCATAACCACAGCCCAAAAGATTATCGGTCATCCCCTCCCATCTCTGGAAGAACTATAGAGTTCCCGTTGCCTTAAAAAAGCAAATACTATTTTGCAGGATTCATCTCATCCTGGATATAGTCTTTTTGCACCGTTGCCTTGCCTTCGGGCAAGAGATACAGAACAATTAGATCAAGAACGAATAGATTAAAAAACAGTTTCTATCCAAGAGCTATAACCATCTTAAATGCTGTAACTAAATACAGTGGTACCTCGACTTACGAAGACGATCTGGCACTCTTCGTAAGTCGAGGTCTTTGGATGTCGAAGCACCCATACCGCGCATGTGCAAAGCACAATTTTGCGCTTCTGCGCATGCGCGGACCGCGCGCGCCGCTTCTGTGCAGGCGCGCGGGGCGAAAACACTTCCGGGGGGGGGGTCAACTTCGGAAGTCGAAGCGTTCGGAAGTCGAGGTACCACTGTAATATGATCCTGGGGAGTTGAGATGGGTGTGTGTGTGTGTGTGTGGCTGTAATTGTATTTTTATTTTGTTTTTTATGGGATGGCATTCAATTTCATTGTACTATCTATTCTTCTATTCTATTCTATTCTATTCTATTCTATTCTATTCTATTCTATTCTTGTATGCACTTTTGACCAATATGCATATTTCTGCAAGTTGCTTCCTTTCATATAATGCATTTGTTGATGCTGTCCCCACTAATACACACATTCTTATGCACCCTTTAATCTGTGAGTTTTTTTTACACATTGCTTGGTTGGAGAAGCGCTTTGCAAAATGCAAAGAAGTGCAGATTGCAGAGGATAACTGTGTGTTGGGTTCATGCAATGGTTTGAAATGCTGGAATAAGGTCGTTTCTCATTAAAACAACTCAGATATAACCCAAAATACCTGAAAAACCACCTCCATCCTTACAGACTAACCACCTCCTTCCTAACAGACTCTCTTGGGTGCTGAGATAGGCAGAGGGGACCCCTTCCAACTCCACACGGGACGCGGGTGGCACTGTGGCCCAAACCACTGAGCCTCTTGGGCTTGCCGATCAGAAGAGGGAGGGGCCTTCGGGGAGGGCGTGGATGTCAGGGGACCACCAGGGGTCAGCGGAGAGTCCCAGAAGGGGGGGGGGAACAAAGGCTCTCAGATGCTGCCAGAGCCCTGGATGGCAGTGAGGCAGAGCTGTCCACTGGAGATGGTGCTGAACCTCAGGAAGCGGTGCAGATCCTCGAGGATGCTGAGGAGGGAAGGTCCTCAGAGGGAAGCATGGGGGGGGGGGCGGATCAGAGAGCCCAGGAAGGGAAGGTGCCAGAGGAGATAGCACCAGCCCCCCAGCTGGGCAGTTCCAGTGGGGAGGGTTCTCCAGCAGCCCCATCACCCCAGCAACGGAGGGGTGAAAAGAGGCGGGCAGAGAGGAGGAGATTCCGAACGCCCAGCGTGTTCTGTTGGAGAAGGCCACGAAGGGCTGTGCTTCCGGATTCTGACTCGGGATAGATCAGTCATGCTTTCTGTTGCTCTGCCTTGTACATATGTACAGTGGTACCTCTGTTTATGAACACAATTGGTTCCGGAAGTCTGTTCATAAACCGAAGTGTTCATAAACTGAAGCAAACTTTCCCATTGAAAGTAATGGAAAGTGGATTAATCCGTTCCAGACAGTCCGCGGAGTACTTAAACTGAAGCGTTCATAAACTGAAGCGAACTTTCCCATTGAAAGTAATGGAAAGTGGATTAATCCGTTCCAGACGGGTCCGCGGAGTACTTATACTGAAATGTTCATAAACTGAAGCATGGGTGTAATTGGTTCCGGAAGTCTGTCCATAAACTGAAGCGTTCATAAACTGAAGCGAACTTTCCCATGGAAAGTAATGGAAAATGAATTAATCTGTTCCAGATGGGTCCGCGGTGTTCATAAACCGAAAATTCATAAACCGAGGTGTTCATAAACCGAGGTTCCACTGTATATAAATAAAACTCTGTAAAAACCAGCCACAGAGTTTGGAGCGGATTACTCGTGAGGAAGTTCTAACACCATTACAAAACGACTGAGCCTCTTGGGCTTGCCGATCAGAACGTCGGCGGTTCGAATCCCCGCGACGGTGTGAACTCCCCTTGTTCTGTCCCAGCTCCTGCCAACCTAGCAGTTCAAAAGCACGCCAAAAAGTGCAAGTAGATAAATAGGTACCACTCTGGCGGGAAGGTAAATGGCATTTCCGTGCGCTGCTCTGGTTTTGGTGTTCCTTTGCGCCAGAAGCAGCTGAGTCATGCTGGCCACATGACCCGGAAAAACTGTCTGTGGACAAATGCCGGCTCCCTCGGCCTCTAAAGCGAGATGAGCGCTGCAGCCCCAGAGCTGTCTGCAACTGGAATTAACGGTCAGGGGTCCTTTACCTTTATCTTTTTTTACCTCCAAATCCACAATTCTCTGATTCTATATGGAAGGCTGCCGAGTTGTAGCTTTCCGCTTTTCTTTCATTGTTCCTTTCATCTTTCCTTCCTGATCATTTTAAGCCGCTTTGGACGGGCGGTTGCCTTAAAGCAGGCATGTCAAACCTGCGGCCCTCCAGATGTTTTGGCCTACAACTCCCATGATCCCTAGCTAGCAAGACCAGTGGTTGGGGAAGATGGGAATTGTAGTCCAAAACATCTGGAGGGCCGCAGGTTTGACATGCCTGCCTTAAAGGATTTGATACTTTTACAAGAAAGAGACTATTTTAGCAGCTGACTGCTCCACAACCAGGAAATGCCCCCCTGCAAGACTCACCTACTCCAGATCATCTTCCTAGTTACATTTCCGAGCACAATTCAAAGTGTTGGTACTGACCTTTAAAGCCCTAAATAGCCTCGGTCCAGTATACCTGAAGGAGCGTCTCCATCCCCATCATTCTGCCCGGACACTGAGGGCCTTCTGGCAGTTCCCTCATTGCGAGAAGCCAAGTTGCAGGGAACTAGGCAGAGGGCCTTCTCGGTGGTGGCGCCTGCCCTGTGGAACGCCCTCCCATCAGATGTCAACGAGAAAAACAACTACCAGACTTTTAGAGGACATCTGAAGGCAGCCCTGTTTAGGGAAGCTTTTAATCTTTAAATTAGTGTATTTTAATATTTCTGTTGGAAGCCGCCCAGAGTGGCTGGGGAAACCCAGCCAGATGGGTGGGGTATAAATAAATTATTATTATTATTATTATTATTATTATTATTATTATTATTCCTAAGCAATTCCAAAACATGTCCTAAGCCCTCCCTGGGTCTGTGGCCAAGCCCGGCCCTTTCTACCCCCTCCCTCAACAAACTGCATTTCTAATGCACAAATTAAGTTGCAACTGCCTTAGCGACAATTTCTCCACGTCCTCTCGAAGTGTAGCTGTGCTGGCCTTCCTCCACCCCAAGCATTCCTCTAATCTGCCCAAACACCCCTATCTTGCAAATGCACATTTAGCCGGACATGAATGGCATCAAAGGGAGCCTTTCAGCTCCCTTCTGTCAACAGGCTTTGCTGGAATACTCATGGCAAAGTCAGCCGCCTCCAAAGCGCCCACGAGGGACCCAGGGCTGCTCACATCAGCCTCTGCAAAGGAGGTTTATGGGTTTGACCAAGGAAAGCCTGTGGCATCGACCATAGTAAGGAGCCGGCCTGTGAGATGAAGCAAATTGGGCTAGAGCTGAGCCAACAATTCTCAGAAGACTCTTTCTTTCCCCCCGAGAAAATTCTGCTGAGTCTTTTTTCTCTCTCTCTTGCCCCCACTTCTCGATCAAAGCCACATTCACACCGTGCATTTAAAGGACTACGGGTGCCACTTTGAAACACACATGGCTTTCTCCCCAAGAATCCTGGGAACTGTAGTTTCTTAAGGGTGCTGCTGGCTGATGGGAGACTCTCGTTTCCCCCTGCCAAAGCTACAATTGTAGGAGCTCCCTGGGAAAAGGGATGGATGGTTCTGGGAGGGGATTGGGAGTGTCTCATAACAACCAGCAGCACCCTTAACAAACTACAGCTCCCCCAGACTCTATCCCATCTAAATCAGACTGGCAAAACAAATAACGGTAAGAACTAGCTGTGGAACTAGCGAAACTATCAGCAAGGTTACGAGAAGTTACAGACGAAAAATTTACCAGAGAGTGGGAAATATACAAAGTCTATGTAAAAGAACATTGTCAAAGTATCAATCCATTGGCAGGTTTTGATTGAGCTTCTGTGTGTAAATAGGACAACATTATAAAATGTATATAAAAAAATTGTCCAGTAACACATTAGAGACCAACTATGTTTGTCATAGGTATGAGCTTTCGTGTGTATGCACACTTCTTCAGATACACTGAAACAGAAGTCACCAGACCCTTATATATAGTGGGAGGGTGGGGTGGGTTTTTTCTCAGGAGGGCAGTATAAAACTATAAAATTCATAGTTAGTTAAACAATGTGGAGAAAATAAAGCCAAGTGTGTACTTAAGGAATCCAATTTGGGAACATAATGGGAAGATCAGAGGTCATGATCTTGTAAGGGAGGTATCTGGAGTCTTTGTTCTCAGACTCTGTGAAAGTGAAGACAGAAATGAAGCTCTCCGGGTAGACAGCTCCAGGCTGGAATGCAGGTTGTGGGGAGAGACAGACCTCTGCTTCTGGAATTAGTTATTGGAATTAGTTGTTGGAATGAGTTCATATTTTGTAAGATGCTGAGTTTATGCCTCAGACTGGCATAATGTCCTATGGAACTGTTTGGATGCCTCATTTGATGTTTCTGTTCTGCTTTGAAGAACGTTCTGCAAGTCAAGTTTTATTTAAAATGCGGCTCCCTTCTACGATTGGATTGAATACTTACTCAAACTTGCAGCATATGAACAATCTGCATACAAACACAGACTTGCCGTTGCCGTGGACAAATTCAATTATATTTGGAATCCATTCTTACAAATACTGTAATAGGTTAAGATCTGGTGAAGTACAAATAACAGCCTTGTAAAGTAAACAGTTTTGGGGTCCCCCCATTATTTCCCCTTCTATAAGGCTCCTGTTTCTCTTTTTCTCTCTCTCTCTTTTATTTACATCTCACCATGTTTAGTGCACATATAGTTATGTACTTTTTGAACAATAAATAGTCAAATTTTAATTAAACCTGTGGGCCTTGACAATGTTTTATTTCCAAGAGGAGTCGGTTTTTATGCATCCGGTTGCTTCCAACTGTGGAACAGTCCTAACTGCAATAGAGACCCGCGTCTGAATCCCCAGTCCATTGCTGCCAGTCTGTGTGGGCGATACTGAGCTGGGTGGACCCACAGTCTGGCTCCGCAAACGGCATTTCCCTGCGCCGACCCCTCCTTCCAGGCCCCAGCAGCGCCTTCCTCTGCTCCCGGTGGGGCTCCTCCTCCACTCCTTAGCATTTAACAAATCCCCAACTTTCAAAAAGTGTCGGTGCAATTAAGCAGCAAGGCATTATCCTACCAGGGCATCTCAAAACTTTTTAATATCAAGTAATTACTTGGCACTTATGAGACCAGATGCATTCACATTTTCAATTTAAATGCAAATACTGCTGAAGGATTTACACAGGTTGGTACCTCTAATTTTTATAAATGCCTCTTTCTAAAAAAAGGGCGGGGAGGAGGAGAGGGAAGGAGAGAGGGAGAACGGCAAGAGAACTTGATCTTTTGCAAGTGTAGCGCTACAGATGTCTCCATCCACCTGGGATCAAGTTAATTAGGTACTGTTTGTCTGGCAGGATTCCAGTGGGGGTGGGGGCCATAGGTGGATTCTCTGCAGGAGTGAGACAGTTCTGGCACCTCTCAGGTGGGCACCATTGTGGGCCAGCGCTCCGCCCACCCGCTTCTCACCTTTAGGTAAAAAAAGTTTAAGGACCCCTGGACGGTCAAGTCCAGTCAAAGGCAACTATGGGGTTAGAATCATAGAATCATAGAGTTGGAAGAGACCACAAGGGCCATCCAGTCCAACCCCCTGCCAAGCAGGAAACACCATCAAAGCATTCCTGACATATGCCTGTCAAGCCTCTGCTTAAAGACCTCCAAAGAAGGAGACTCCACCACACTCCTTGGTAGCAAATTCCACTGCCAAACAGCTCTTACTGTGTTGTGGTGCTGATCTCGCTTTCAGGCCGAGGGGGCCGGCGTTTATCCACAGACAGTTTTCCAGCTCATGTGGCCAGCAGGACTAAACTGCTTCTGGCACAACAGAACACCGTGATGGAAACCAGAGCGCACGGAAACGCTGTTTACCTTCCCGCCACAGAGATGCCTATTTATCTGCTTGCACTGGTGTGCTTTCGAACTGCTAGGTTGGCAGGAGTTGGGACAGAGCAACTCCTCACCCACAATAATACAACCACCAGACTTAAGATGGACACTGGTACCAGAGCCTGCAATAAACCCAGATGCCAACTTTGCTGCCACATACACCCGGACAACATCATTACTGGCCCCAACAACATCCAACATACCATCTCAGGACTATTTAACTGCTCATCTTCTAACATTGTGTATGCCATCAAATGCCAACAGTGCCCTTCAGCTCTCTATATTGGACAAACAGGCCAAACCCTACGCCAAAGGATAAATGGACACAAATCTGACATCAGGAACCACAAGACAGAGAAACCAGTAGGAGAACACTTCAATCTCCCAGGACATTCTATACAAGATCTCAAAGCAGCTGTTTTATTACAGAAAAAATTCACGAACAGACTGGAAAGAGAAGTTGCTGAATTGGAACTCATTAACAAGCTTAAAACCATGGAGCCACCTGGGATGAACAAAGACATAGGATTCTTATCTCATTATGCATGATCAAGCTTTCTTTAGCACCTCAGC
Source organism: Zootoca vivipara (assembly GCF_965207765.1). NCBI lineage: Eukaryota > Metazoa > Chordata > Lepidosauria > Squamata > Lacertidae > Zootoca > Zootoca vivipara. The sequence continues at coordinate 132,671,375 of NC_142582.1, read as the reverse complement.
CCTTGCTTTTTCCCTGCAGGACCAATTGCAGCCATCAGCAGTCGTTAACAGTCATCAACAGGTTTACCACTCCTATCAGCCCATCACCCATTCCCATCACCCCCACCCCACCCCCCACCCTCTGAATATACATAAGGGTCTGATGGATTCTGTTTCAGTGTATCTGACGAAGTGTGCATGCACACGAAAGCTCATACCAAAATAAAAACTTAGTTGGTCTTTAAGGTGCTACTGAAGGAATTTTTTTATTTTGCTTCGACTCAGACCAACATGGCTACCTACCTGTAGCAAGCTCAGAGTTAGAGTACGTGCATTGCTTGAAGAAGGAAGCAAGCTCAGTTGTCACTGAGATGGATGTTGGAAAGGAAGGACAAGAAGATGTATCTCCAGGTAGGGCTGGAAGAGAACTGCATCTCAAGTCTGGAGAGCTGCTGCCAGTCAGTGTAGACATTACTGAGCTGGATCGACAGAGGTTGGGTGACCATCTGTCATGGATTCCATAGCTGTGATTCCTGCATTGCAGGGGTTTGGACTAGATGACCCCTGGGGTCCCTTCCACCTCTACAATTCTACGATTCTATGAGCTGACTTGGCAGAAGACAGCTTCCAATATTACTGAGGCCCTGGAGATCTACTGCAGCTTGCAGCCTTCCTTCAGAGCTTGATTGCACCCCCCCCAACTATTCAGAGGCACCCTCGTGGCACGGAAAGCTTTTAACCTATTATTTAGGAATAATCATTACTGCACCTGACTACAACAAGCATGATCAATAGGCTATCTACATCTTAATGTAGAGCTGCCTATAAAATCGATCCAGGCAATGCCTCAGCTGCTGGCAAAGGACAGCGCCCCGGCCTCTGTTTCTGGCTGTAAAATGCACAAGGCGATTAAACTGAGTGGCCATTGCCCTTCTGTGTTTTTATCCATGGCCTTGTAAAGTTTTGTGGGGAGAGCGATGCTCAGCATAGCAAAAGTACAAACTTAAACCACTTGCAAACCGATAATAATAATAATAATAATAATAATAATAATAATAATAATAATAATAATATATTTATTATTTATTCCCCACCCATCTAGCAGGGTTTCCCCAGCCACTCTGGGTGGCCTCCAACAGAATATTAAAACATAATAATCTATTAAACATTAAAAGCTTCCCTAAACAGAGCTGCCTTCAGATGTCTTCTAAAAGTCTAAAAGTTGTTTTTCTCTTTGACATCTGGTGGGAGGGAGTTCCACAGGGCGGGCAGCCTCCTCTTTCTTCATCATGCTTCCAAGCTGACCACACATGCATGTCTGAACTCTGCAGCTCAGGTGCCATTTTTGAACTTAAGTTTTGTGCTTTTGTAACTTAGATGATAGTTATAAACTTGCCTTCATTTTGCTACCACAATCGCTGCTTCAAGACCTAGATTATGTAAGTAAGTCCTACTTTTACTTCTTCACAAAACTGTGATTTTTGCTTTTAAGGGGGAGGAAAAGGGCTAATCCCAGGAAAATCCACTCCGCCTTAAAGCATCCTGCATAATTGTTTCTAGAAGTTTAAAACAACTTTGTCTTGGCTTCTGAGTTTAAGCTGCAAAGAACTGTACTTTGCTGATCTCACATGAGCCAGGAAGGATCAAAACTATGGAATATATCCTCTGCTAGTGTCTAAATCCAGACCTGCACATTACAGTTGTGGGGTGCATGTACTTTGAGGGTGCCAAAAGTCGGGGTAGGAAATTGAATCCTCTGCAACTTTCCGTCTCTAGGGGGAAACATGAGTGGCCTGTTTGAGCCAGGGGTATTGCATAAGGGGGCGAGGGGGGCAGGGCGCCCCAGGCTCCACTCTGCAGGGGGCAGCACGGCACCCCCTCACCACCTCCACCGAAGGCTGCTGCTATTGCGGCGGCAGCGCGACTGCCATCGTGGAGGCCCCAATTTTGCTGGCCTCGTCCCTCGCTTCTTTCTGGTGGGGCAGAGGCAAGGGGGCGGGCCAGAGAGCAGCCCAAGAGGTGGTCGCTGATGCCCCTTGCCGCTCCACCTGAGTAAGAAGCACAAAGTGCACTACAGAGCGGGTTGCCACGCGCTTTGTGCTTCTTCCTACTCAGGTGGAGCGGCGAGGGGCGTTGGTGGAGATGCCCCTTGCCGCTCCGCCTGAGTAGGAAGAAGCACAAAGCGCGCAACGGATCGGATCCGGGCCCTGGAGCACCGCCCCAGGCGATATGCTCCGTAGTGTGCACGTGCGAGGAACCTGCTCCATCATGTGCATGCGTCATGACGCAGCGACGTTATGTCATGATGTTACGTCACGGTGCATGCGTCACGGCAGAGCGGGTTGCTGCCCCGGGCAGCAGAGAGGGCTCTGTACATGCCCGGTTTGAGCGCCACATCACAAGCAGAAGGAGAATGCAGCCCAACACAGATTCCAGGCACCTAGCTCTCTGCAGAAGGAGATTGTCCCTCCTGGTGGGACATGGCTTGATTTAGCTCCAGATGACTCAAGCGCTATGCTAAAATGGCAAATAAATTCTTGCCCCTGAATCCCTCTTTGCTCGCATTTCTCCGCAGCCCTGGAACAGGTGCTAACATCTGCGTTGGGCTTCTGAGACTTCTGTTTTGGAGACTTGAGCTGAGGCAGGAAAAACCGCAACTCACACTGACAGGCCCTTAAAAGGCAGCCCCCCCCTTTAAAATAAACTCTCTGAAACCAAAAATATGGAGAAGAGTTTCACCACAGAGGAACAAAGCACCAAGATGCCTTTGCAGGGGAAGGATGGAGTTTCATTAAATTTACAAATTTCTCCAGGAAACCAAACACCCATTTCAATTGTTTATACTAACTTCTGGATCACTAAATAAGAACATGATTTGCAGATGTATATACGGTTGCACCTCGGAAGTTGAATGGAATCTGTTCCCGAAGTCCGTTCAACTTCGAAACGTTTGACTTCCAAAGCGTGGCTTCTGATTGGCCGCAGGAAGCTCCTGCAGCCAATTAGAAGCCGTTGAAGCCCTGCCATACATTCGGCTTCCTAAAGGACATTTGAAAACTGGAGCAGTCACTTCCGGTTTTTCATCATCCGGGAGCCGAAATGTACGAGTTCCGGGGTGTTCGACAACCGAGGTACGACTGTACTGTGATTCGTTGTGGTGTATGTACAGGGATATAGGTTTTCATAATGTGATTTGATTTGATTTATTGTTACGGTTCTTGACCAGCACACATAAATATGCAATACATAAAAACAATAAAAGAAGACAAGAATATCTAAAAATAGACAATAAGTATAAGTTTTAACAATTGGTTAAAAGAAAACTAATTAAAAGGAAAATAAAAAAAATTCCTTCAGTAGCACCTTAAAGACCAACTAAGTTTATATTTTGGTATGAGCTTTTGTGTGCATGCACACTTCTTCAGATACCAATTAAAAGGAGTATTACTACTTAGGGGGGTAGACTACAGCAGTTAATATCACTGGATCCTCTTTTGCTAGTCCTGAAGATGTTCTGAGGATATTTGGACACTGCTAATTAGATTGGACCGAATTTTTACGGCCCTAGCACAGAATTTGGCAACCTTCGCTGACACATTAGGGTTAGCGTCGGAAAGAAGCCACTCTATATAAAAATTATCCGAGCGTCCGGGTAGCCTTCAGCAGTTCTCCAGGGGACAAACAAACGGATCCCTTTATGTGAGAGATGCTGCCTGTGCGGATCAAGAGAAATGGAATCTATCGGCCATATACTTCTGCGATGCTGCTTCTACGAGGAGGTTTTCATAATGTATTTGGGGGGGGGGTCTCCAGGAAAGAAGAAGGAAAGAAGAAAGAATTGCAACTCATGGGAACAAAATCTTAAAAGCCCCCATCTTTAAAAATCTCTCTGAAACCCGCCCCAAAGTGGAAAACACAGGAGTTACCGACGATTGAAGAGTGGCCGACGAAAATGATGGACTATGCGGAACTAGCAAGACTGACTAGCAGGATCCGAAACCAGGGAGAGTCAAGGTTCCAAAAGGATTGGAGTAAATTTGTGGACTATATGGAGAAGAACTGTAGAAGTTTAAAGACACTTGCAGGATTGAAATAATTCCTACGAATTGACTTTAAGTAGAAGGAATAAAGGAACTGTGAGATAAGATTTGATAAGAAAACCGAATTGGGGGGGGGGAGGAGGGAAGTCAAAGCTCGGCAGAGCAAAGTAAATTGTAATAATTGATTAGATGTTAAGAAAAGGAAATTTTGTGTCTATTGTGTGTTGTTGTGTTTGTGGTTGAATGTTTTGTTTTTGTTTAAATGTGTTTAATTGGAAAATTTAATAAATTGTCTTATATATATAAAACAATCTCTCTGAAACCCAAAATAGGGAGAATAGTTTTCCTACAAAGAACTTGGTACCCTGGAGCAGTGTTTCTCAAACTTTTTTGGGCCACGGCACACTTGTTCCGTGATAAAAATTACGAGGCACACCACCATTAAAAAAGTTTAAAAAATTAACTCTGTGCCGCCCTATATTATAATTATGACTGTAAGAAACACTTGCCAAATATTGCTTTCTGGCGGGTCAGTGTTGTGTATTGGCGGCCGCCAGGCTCGTTTGCACTGAACTTTGGGAAAGAGGAGGAGAAATATTGCTTTCCGGCGGGTGTTAGTGCTGTATATTGGCGGCCGCCAGGCACGTGACAATGCAAATCGCCCTTCTCGTCGCCGCACGTCGCGGCACACCAGCCAGCGTCTCGCGGCACACTAGTGTGCCGCGGAACAGCGGTTGAGAAACACTGCCCTGGAGCATATAAAACAGGACAAGGTAATCTTGTAATAATACAGGAAAGGTCCCCACTGCTTGAGCACGGCAGATTAAAAAGTTGGCACCAAAATGCCCACTCTTCCGATGCTGTGGCAGCCTGCTGGCGTTCCCTGCCTAAGTGCAAACATGGGGCTGCTGCTACATGAATGACTTGCTCCTTCCGAATGAGCCACGGAGGCCTTGGAGCATTAGGCAGCATTTCCACAGGTGAGGCTCAGCTCCCATGCCCTCCCGCTCCCTCCCAACCTTACCATTCCCCAGTGCAAATGAGAGGTTGGCACAAAGGAGACACAAATAAATGGCCTTCTTCCTCTTAAGGATGGAGCAGCCAGGGGCGGAGGAAGGGGGGGGCTGTACGCCTCGGGTGTCATTGCTGGGGGGGGGGGAGAGATTCTTTAGGGAGCTGGGTATGTTTAGCCTGGAGAAGAGAAGGTTAAGGGGTGATATGATAGCCATGTTCAAATATATAAAAGGATGCCATATAGAGGAGGGAGAAAGGTTGTTTTCTGCTGCTCCAGAGAAGCAGTCACGGAGCAATGGATTCAAGCTACAAGAAAGAAGATTCCACCTAAACATTCCTGACAGTAAGAGCTGTTTGACAGTGGAATTTGCTGCCAATGAGTGTGGTGGGGTCTCCTTCTTTGGAGGTCTTTAAGCAGAGGCTTGACAGGCATATGTCAAGAACGCTTTGATGGTGTTTCCTGCTTGGCAGGGGGTTGGACTGGATGGCCCTTGGGGTCTCTTCCAACACTTTGATTCTATGATTCATTCAGCACACCGCCTGCCCGTAACTCCCAAGCCTACCGCAAGCCATCGGGGCAAGAGGTGGAGCTGCGTTTGCCTTGCCGGCCGCCTTCCCCACTTCCCCCTTCATTTTGACAGCTCAGGGGAGGCTTGTGAGTCATGGGCTGGTGACGTGCCATTGCCCGCCGCTCTGGGGCTGTTTCGGGGGGGGGGGGGAGAGCCTTCCCCGAGCTGTCAAAAGGAAGAGGGAAGGGACAAAGGCTGCTGGCAAAGCAGTGCTGCTCCCCCCTCCCAGGAAGCAGCTTGCCATGGGTGGTTCGCTCCACCCCTCACGGGCGGCTCGCTCTGCTCCCATGGGTGTCTCGCCCCCTGGGACGCTCGCCCCACCCTCTGGGATGCTCACCCTGCCCCCATGGCCCCACTCTTGGGTGTTGGAGCAGCTAGGTCCGCCTCTGGGAGCAGCTGCAGCCCGTACGGCTCTGCACACCTTTCCTCTGGCAGAAGACGGCACTCACAGTGGACGGAAAACAAAGGCATGCTAATCCTGGCAGAAAGCCACTTCCGCATCTCACGGAGGTGGTGTTGTGGGCATGGCCTGAGTGAACTCTCGCGATGGGGGCTGAGTGCTCAGCCCCCTCGCGAGATAGGAGTTCCCGCCTCCGTCACACCCGGGCCGACCAATAGGGTCGGTCGGGAGGCGGGGCTTCTCTTCCTTTAAACGAGCCGGAGGCGGGAACTCAGCCTCCTCTGCCCCGGCTCTCAGAAATTGGAGATTTAATCCCGTTAAAGGGGTTCCGGTGGCGGTAGCTTTGTCCTGAGCCTGCGGAGGTCAGGGCCTTATGGCACCCCCCAACGGTGGCCACAGGAGGTGTCTCAGTAGATGTACATCATTGGGCTCCTTTCTGGTGGTGAATTTCTCCCAGACTGTAACACACGGGTTACAGTTGGATATAGTTGGTTAGGTTCCAATGCCTAAGCCAATACCGCTCAACATCCGTAACCAATAAAGTTGTGGCCTTTTCGCCCACTTAAAATCATTTCACTGTGTCTTGTGTCTTATTTCCTGGGGAGCGAGGGACATCGCCACACAATCCAGACACCAAAGGCCCAGCTACTCAGTTTCATTTTTGCACTGATATCCCACCTTTCCGCCAAGGAGCTCAATGTGGCATCGATGGTTCTTCCCCTCTCACCATTTAATTCCCCCAACAGCCCTCTGAGGTAGGTCTGCCTGTGATTGCCCCAAGGTCACCAAGCGAGCTTCGTAGCCGGGCGAGAGATTTGAACCCTGGTCTCTCCGCAAAAATGCCTTGGGTTGAGTGTTTTCAAGGACTGTGGTTGGACGAGGGATGAGCAGATGCTGGGGTGGCAGAAGATGACAGAAAGTAGTTGACTATCATTAATATTATCTAGTTACAGGTAGGTAGCCGTGTTGGTCTGAGTCAAAACAAAATAAAAAAATTCACATTGTGTATGCCATCAAATGCCAACAGTGCCCTTCAGCTCTCTGTATTGGACAAACAGGCCAAACCCTACGCCAAAGGATAAATGGACACAAATCTGACATCAGGAACCACAAGACAGAGAAACCAGGAGGAGAGCACTTCAATCTCCCAGGACATTCTATACAAGATCTCAAAGCAGCTGTTTTATTACAGAAAAAAATCAGAAACGGACTGGAAAGAGAAGTTGCTGAATTGCAACTCATTAGCAAGCTTAAAACCATGGAGCCACCTGGGATGAACAAAGACATGGGATTCTTATCTCATTATACATGATCAAGCTTTCCTTAGCACCTCAGCCCTTGCTCCCCCCTGCAAGACCAATTGCAGTCATTAACAGTCATCAACAGGTTTACCACTCCTATCAGCCCATCACCCATTCCCATCACCCCCACCCCCACCCTCTGAATATACATAAGGGTCTGGTGGATTCTGTTTCAGTGTATCTGACGAAGTGTGTATGCACACGAAAGCTCATACCAAAATAAAAACTTAGTTGGTCTTTAAAGTGCTACTGAAGGAATTTTTAAAATTAATATTATCGTTATTTCTGCACTGCTGAATGAAGCCCAGCTGACTAGGAATCTGGCCTGACCCTCTTTACTTGAATCCTCAAAGGGGATTTTCTGGGTTCGCTGTGGAGATGTTTCAATGCCACGTCCGAAGCGAAACTCACCACATCTCAGCCACATGGTGTGTCCAACATGTGGGGACATGTTGCAGAAATCAAATAGCTGCTTTGGTCCACATCATCGGTGGGCGTCTTTGCAAAGGGTAACGGGAACTGGAGGGAGGAAAGGAGAGCCATTTTGTACACGTTTCCCTCATTTCCTACGCTTTTCCTGTTTTCAAAATGTACTTGGAAAAGGAAGCTCACCATTCGAGCTGTAAATTTGTTTATTTCATAAGAAAGCTCGCAGTTCTGAGCTTCTGGAGAAGGGCTGGTTCAGGCAATAAAGAGAGAGGCAGGCCATCGCAAGCATTCTCTCTCGCCAACGTCGGAGGCTTTGGGGATGCAGCTGAGTTTACTCACGCTCCCTGGCATTTCCATTTCCTTCTCCCAGCTTCTCATCGTTTGAAGAATTCATTAGGCAGTGCAGGAGTGTGTTTTGCGTTTGTGGTTTTTTTTAAAAAAATTATATATAAAAAACCCAAGATAGAATTTTAATTATATTTTGTTCAGTCTCATGAGGCTCCCAGGCTTGAGTTGCTATGAATAAATATGCAGAAGGTTTGGTTTATTATGCCATGACTCATGAAATCTGTATCCAAGGGGAGTCAGGGTTTATATTCTTTGCGATCTCTTAGAGAATCTTGGATGCTAACCTCTTTCCGTGCCTGTTCTGAAATGAGCCAAAACACACACACACACACACACACACACACACACTCCAACAAAACACATCAACATGTCAAGCCAACATTTCTTCTCAGTTTACATCTCCAGTTAGGGATGTGTGAGACCCCCAAGGAGAAATTGCACCTCTAGATTTATTTTCCCCGTGCAGTGTTATGCATTTCCATGGAAAACACTACAAAGATCCACTCCACTGGTCTTGACTGTTCCTGCCTGCAGCGCAACAATTCTCAGTTTCAACATGTTTTCCCTTGTGCATTCTCCCTTCACACTTTCACTGCATCATGGGCCTTGCAGTATTACACAATGCTGCAAGAAATGTTGAAGGAGATGCTCAATTGTGTGTCGTTTTGAGGTGCGTTGGGCAAGGAAAAGCGACCCATAAATTTAATAAACAAACCATCAAAACGTTATATGAATTTCACACTGCATTATGGGCTTTGTAGCTTTTGAGGGCGTCCACTAGCCTCGCCCCCGGCAGATGTCCTGGACTGCTGACTGGGGCTCACGGGAGTTGTAGTCCAGACTGCCTGGATAGCATCAGGTTGGGGAAATGGTTATTATTATTAATAATAATATTCACAATTACTTTGAAATAAGACTATAAACACATGATGCAGTGCGACTGCAAGCTACCTATGAATGAAGGAGAACATGCAGCACTTGTCTGTAACAGTCGTTCCACTGCAGCTGAGCAGATGGTAGCAATGGACATTTCAACAGAGTCTGCCTATGAATCTTGAATGAAAGTTCCCATTACTGAGCTATTCCATTTTAGGCCAAAATCGGGCTCTTTTCAGAGAGGGGAGAGTGGTTTTAAACCATGGCTCACTTGCTATGAAGGACCAGCCATCACTCACAGATTTAATTTAACAGTGTCTCCTCCTTAGCACAAACAATATTTATGTTACAGTGGTACCTTGGTTCTCAAACGCCTTGGTTCCCAAATGCCGAAAACCCTGAAGTAGATGTTCTTGTTTTCGAACATTTTTCGGAAGCCAGGCGTTCAATGCGACTGTCGGCTATTGTTTCCAGAGCCCCTGCACCAATCAGAAGCCACGCCTTGGTTTTTGAACATTTTGGAAGTCAAACGGACTTCCGGAACAGATTAAGTTTGGCGCTTTTGTTATTGCTATTTATTTTGCGGGGTTTTTTTAAAGGCTTTTTCGGTTAATTTGTTTTTGTGACTGTGTGGAACCCAGTTCAGCTACTGATTGAGTGAATGATTGTGTGACTGTGGAAATGGATAAAAGCCCTTCATCCAAACAATGACCAGCATCGGTGCACATAAGAAATTTATTTATTTTTAAATCATCTACAATACTGTCTTATTTATTTTATAGTACAGTACATTGATTATTGCTTCCATGGTTGAACAAGTCTAACACCCTCTTTCTTTATCTGAACCACCTACTGTTTAAAAATCTCCAACAGAAATACAACGTGAAGTCGAGAAAGCAGTGTCATAAAAACAGAGGTGCATTTTTTTTCTTTTTTAAAAAACGGTATGATAAAAATAGGGATTTGGTGATAAAAGGCTCTGATCGTATGGGCCAGGGAAAACCTGGAAATAAAGATATGTCTTTACAAAACACCTGAAGCAAACTGATGGATGGTACATCACATTCCCACAAAATCCACTATATCACTGAGGCTGACATCACCGCTCTCCATCTCTTTGCTTGCCAGCAAGATCTATTACCAATCTGGACCTCGGCAATTATGGTGGGAGAACACAAGGGGGAAAAATCCAGGATACACAAAGGACCCTGAGTGAGATGTACCCATCACTCAAAATTCAGGAAGTCCCTGTGTGGTTAAGAACGTAAGAACTCAAGATGGGCCTGCTGGATCAGGCCAATGGTCTACCTCAGGCATAGGCAAACTCCAGCCCTCCAGATGTTTTGAGACTACAATTCCCATCATCCCTGACCACGGGTCCTGTTAGCTAGGGATGGTGGGAATTGTAGTTCCAAAACATCTGGAGGGCCGGAGTTTGCCTATGCCTGGTCTACCTGGTCCAGCATCCTGTTCTCACAGTGGCCAACCAGATGCCTCAATGGGAAACCAGCAAGCAGGATCCAAGCAGAAGAGCCCTCTCTCTTCTCATAGTCTCCAACAACTGGTATTGAGATGGTCCATGAATGTGCTTAATCTTCTTTCAAAACCATCTAGGGTGGTGGTCTTCGCTGCCTCCTGTGGGAGCGAGTTCCAAAGTCCAACAAGGCACTACACAAAGCACCCTGACTCTGGGATGGTGCGCTATGAAGGGAACAAAACACCAAGGCAGTAAATGACCAGAGCCAAGGACTGAGAGATAGAGAAGACCTCTCCACACTGACTTGCAGAGGCTCTCCAGATGTTCAGACCAGGGTCCTTCCTGGAGATACCATCGGAGGTTGAATCTGGGACCTTCTGCATACAAGGTAGATGTTCTGCTCAAGAGCTATGGGCTTTTCTCATGGATGTCCAGACTGGAAGGGGGTTCTGTACAGACTGTGACCCACCAAGCCCAACCACAGCTTACAGGACATGCATGATAGCCAGCTTGCTAGATCACCACCTGGCCATGGCGAGTGGGCTTGCATGTTCCCATGACCCTTGTAAGCAAAGCCTTCGGGAGTCTCGTACTCCCAGCTGGGTCAACCAAGGCAGTAAGGTCAAAGGGGAGGAGCTAGACCAAGAATGATCCAAGAAGTCCTCAACGGCAGAGCAGGCGGAAGATGACAAGTGGCATGTTACAACGGCTGTGAAGGAGGATGAAGGCTGCAGCAGATAAGAATCTACTGGTCATCATGTTTACTCATGCCATCGGAATAGAGCCCTACTGCAAAGACTATGCGTTGGTCAGCGTGCCCTGATCTACACACATAAAACAAATCCACGCACAGGCGTCTTCCAAAAACTCACCCCAAACCCCAAACCCCCACAGTCCCATGGCTATCAGCAAATGGTAACAGGGGCAGCATAGTGAAATCTGGAAGCCCCTAGTCATGAACCGGCACGTGGGCGGTGGATCATAGCATCATAGAATCATAGAGTTGGGAGAGACCACAAGGGCCATCCAGTCCAACCCCCTGCCAAGCAGGAAACACCATCAAAGCATTCTTGACATATGCCTGTCAAGCCTCTGCTTAAAGACCTCCAAAGAAGGAGACTCCACCACACTCCTTGGCAGCAAATTCCACTGCCAAACAGCTCTTACTGTCAGGAAGTTCTTCCTAATGTTTAGGTGGAATCTTCTTTCTTGTAGTTTGAATCCATTGCTCCGTGTCCGCTTCTCTGGAGCAGCAGAAAACAACCTTTCTCCCTCCTCTATATGACATCATTTGATATATTTGAACATGGCTATCATATTCTCTTCTCCAGGCTAAACATACCCAGCTCGCTAAGCTGTTCCTCATAAGGCATCGTTTCCAGGCCTTTGACCATTTTGGTTGCCCTCTTCTGGACACGTTCCAGCTTGTCAGTATCCTTCTTGAACTGTGGTGCCCAGAACTGGACACAGGACTCCAGGTGAGGTCTGACCAGAGATACATTCAGGATACATTCAGTCGTTCTGTCTCAAGGAACAAGGCTGTATCCATGACTGAGCAGCCCTTTTAAGGATCCACTCTGCTCACCCCAAAAGGGGGAGGGGCTAGAAAAGGTGCCCTAAACATAGTATGCCTCCCTTTTTCCCTGACTGGATTACCGCGCCCAGTGGGGTCACCACCCAGTGGTCATAAAAGAAGGGCATGTGGATCCAGAATTGGCCTCCACAGTCACTTACAGACTCACTGTTAAAACTGTGTTTATGGAAGACAATCCTACTCGGCTACGAGGGATTGAAGAAGAAGAAGAAGAAGAAGAAGAAGAAGAAGAAGAAGAAGAAGAAGAAGAAGAAGGCCAGCTAGTTTAGAACACCTCCTCCAATGGTTTGACATTACTCTTCCACTGTCTCTTGAGACAGACGGATGCCAACAATGGATTTGGCATAGTGGGTCACACCTGGGAGGAAGCCTGGTCCACAGTGATTAACCAAGAGTTCTAATAAGGACCAAATCCTCCAGATGATTAGGGATGCCATATATTGAAGAGCATAAAAGAGGACACATTTTCTGGGACCTGGGGCAGAAGGGGGAGGTGGGGCAGAAGGGGGCATATTCTATAATGTCCCTTCAAAATATACAGAAACGAGAACCTGATCCTTTCCTGCATCATGCAAAACCACACAATATGTATATGTTTTGCACTTGGTTGCCTAGTACTGAGTAGGCAACACAAAAAGTAGCCCGCTTCCGTAACCCTGGACATTTTGGAAAATTCAAAAAATCTGCCTGGACAGAAATTTTACCCCTGAAAGAGAGGACATGTCCTGGAAAAAGAGGAAGAATGGCAACCCTAGCATGAAATGCCAAGTGTGAAGCTTGCTTAGAGAGGGTAGCAGTTGTCCTAACAGACCATCCTGGGCGCTTGCAGAACTCTGGGGCAATGGCCCGTCTCCTCCGTAAGCAGGCAGCAGCTGACATCTGTCCCCGATGCAAAGACAGCTTTAAAAATAGCATAACTATTTATTTCTGAATTACCTTCTTCATGTGTGCCATGCTAAAAATAGTTGTTGTTTCTGAAGAACTGTACTAAAAATAAATGAAGTTAGGTCAGGAAACAGTAGAAAATGAACTCCTCAGACAGACCTTTTCATCCAAATAAGAAAGCTTGTTTGAAGCAAAAATAAAAATAAAAATGTCTTCAGCTGTTTCTGGAAAGTCTCAAAGTGGCACCTGTGATATCCGGATGCTGCGATGTGGCGCCACAGAACAGGCGCAGCCACGTTCAAGGCCCTGCTCTGTGGAGAAGGCTTTGGGTATTTGGGGACCCCCGAGGAGAAAAGAAATCAATTAGCTGGTTCCTCCAGTTACCTAGTCCCAAATACATACACACAAACATGGAATCATAGACCTGGAAGGGACCCCAAGGGTCATCGAGCCCAACCCCCCTGCAATGCAGGAATCTTTTGCCCCATGTATATACACATTCCATCAGGCTGTCTTGGTGGGATAGCTAGGAAGGAGAAGGCTCATTCCATCAGCTTTGCTGGAGGCCCCTGCTCCACCAGGCACCTCCTGCCCCAAATTGTCCCAGCTGGTCAGAATAAGAACTGTTTAGAAATTGGTGAGGGAGATAAAATAGAGGTTGTAGATAATACAATGGTGTGAAATAAGTATTGATAGAAGTTAAGGACAATTTAATTAAGAAGTAAGATCTAGATAGAATATAAAAGGATAAGATATAAAAGATTAAAGAATTAAGATATAGTTAAAGTAACAATTAGAATTTATATATGATTTAGAGTTTACTACGGAGGATATGTAAAGAATCGCAGAAGGAGGTGGAATGAGGAAGTCAATAGATTGGAAATAAGGGTTATAGTTAGAATTTTTGTTTTTGCATTTTTGTATTTTTTTGTATTCTTTTTGTATTCTTGTTTTTTCTCTTTTGTGTTTTGTAATTTTCTTTGTGTGTTTTGTATTTTTGTATGTTTTGTTGTTTGAGAAAATCTTCAATAAATACTTTTTTGTAAAAAAAAGAACTGTTTAGAAATTGATGCCTGTGTTCCGATTTTTATTTCCCTCAGCAGAAAGGTTGTTTTCTGCTGCTCCAGAGAAGCGGACATGGAGCAATGGATTCAAACTACGAGAAAGAAGATTCCACCTAAACATTAGGAAGAACTTTCTGACAGTAAGAGCTGTTCGACAGTGGAATTGGCTGCCAAGGAGTGTGATGGAGTCTCCTTCTTTGGAGGTCTTTAAGCAGAGGCTTGACAGGCATATGTCAGGAATGCTTTGATGGTGTTTCCTGCTTGGCAGGGGGTTGGACTGGATGGCCCTTGTGGTCTCTTCCAACTCTATGATTCTATGATCTCTCCCTTTCCCTATTCCCTTGTGTCTCATGGCTTCGGCTTACTACTACTACTAATTTTATTATTTATACCCTGCCCATCTGGATCGGTTTTCCCAGCCACTCCGGGCAGCTCCCAACAGCCTACAAAGGTGCCATAAAGGGACCCCTGACCATTAGGTCCAGTCGTGACCAACTCTGGGGTTGCGTGCTCATCTCGCATTATTGGCTGAGGGAGCCAGCGTATAGCTTCCAGGTCATGTGGCCAGCATGACAAAGCCACTTCTGGCAAACCAGAGCAGCACATGGAAACACCGTTTACCTTCCCTATTTATCTACTTGCATTTTGACGTGCTTTCGAACTGCTAGGTTGGCAGGAGCTGCGACCAAGTAACGGGAGCTCACCCCGTCACAGGGATTCGAACCGCCGACCTTCTGATCAGCAAGCCCTAGGCTCAGTGGTTTAACCACAGCGCCACCTGGGTCCTATCCTGTGGCAATTTGCCCCCAGAGGCCATCGAGCCCCCACGTTCTGCACTAGCTGGACCCACCTCAAGAGTAGCCCCACACAGATGCACTTTGCATGAATCCACATCTTCCAGCCAGTAAGCCCAGTTCCAATGCCATTCCATGGGTCTTCCACCGACCATTTCAACCCTAAAGAGTCGCGCGCTCCACCGGAATTTGAGCTGTCTCCATCAGAGGCACAGAGACCCAGATCTCACACCAACTCAAAACTAGGCAGGAAAAGAAGACCCAACTCTCGTTGCCACAGAAGGTCGCTGGTGGCTCTTACCTCGGACGATGATGTTGGTGGACTTCTTCGCTGGGTTCCCCACATTGTTGTTGGCAATGCAGCTGTAGGTTCCGTCGTCGTCGGAGGTGATGGCCGGGATGGTCAAGGTCCCCCCTTTCAGGACGGTCTTCTCAGGCAGGGCTCCCACCGACCGGACCCAGGTGAGGGTGGGAAGGGGCTCCCCGCCCGTTGTGACGCACACCAAGGTGATGGCCTCCCCGGGATTGACCACGATGGGGTCGTCCACCAAGAGCTTGATCGAGGGAGAGGCTGTGGAAAGAGGACCAAGGGGCAAGTAGGTCAGGGTTCGAGATCACCACCAAGAAGGATGATAAGAACATCAGAAGAGTTTGGGGGATTACAGGGACAGGACTATCTAAATTGCATAGAAATTTATTTATATATGCAATTACAGCAGCTTCTCGTCCAAAAATGGAAAGAAGCAGAAGTCCCAGCAAAGGAAGAATGGATACAAAAACTTATGGAGTGTGCAGAAATGGCGAAACTTAACAGAAGAATAAGAAATCAAGATAGCAAACTTTTTTTATATAAAAGAATGAAAATGGCTTGTTGAATATTTGATTGCAAACAGATAAAAAAAACCATTGGCAGGATAATGGTAATAACCTGCAGTTTCATGAGAGTTTATATTTCAAGTAGATAATTAAATAAGTCTGGAAACCTTAGAGAGAAACCAGCAGACCCTTTGTTTAATTTCCAAGCAAAGGGTCTGCTGGTTTCTCTTTAAGGTTTCCAGACTCAAAAGAGAGCAGGGCAATTAAAGGCACAGAAGTCCTGTCCTCTATTGAGTCTGGCAACCCTAGATATAGACGTACAGCGTCACCTTGGTTCTCAACCTTAATCCGTTCCAGAAGCCTGTTGCAAAACCAAAGCGTTCCAAAACCAAGGCACGCTTTCCCGTAGAAAGTAATGCAAAATGGATTAATCTGTTCCAGACTTTTAAAAACAACCCCTAAAACAGCAATTTTACATGAATTTTACTACCCAATGAGACCACGGATCCATAAAATGAAAGCAATAAGCCATGTACTGCAGTCGCACAATCAATCAATCAATCAATCAATAGCTGAACTACACAGTCACAAAAACAAAACAAAAAAGAGCAGCAAAAACAAAAATGCAAAATAAATAGCAAAAACAGGCAGACCTCAGCATAACACTCAACACGGAAGTGTGGCACTCAAAACAAAAGCGTAACACTCAAAACGGAGCATGTTCGACTTCTGAAAAAAGTTCGCAAACTGGAACACTTATTCTGGGTTTGCAGTGTTTGAGTTCCAAGTTGTTTGAGTACCAAGGCATTTGAGAACCCAGGTACCAATGCACACAGGATTGTTTAAGGATATTGATTAGGGGATCTATTTTTTGCCGTTGCTATTTTAATAGCATATACCGCAAGACCTGGAGGACTGCCTCTCCCAAATGAACCTACCCGGACCCCAATATCATCTTCTGAGGTCCTTCTTTGTGTGCCTCCTCCGTGAGAATAGGACATCCCGATTTTCATCGGAGAAATGTTGTAGGGTATGCGAGAGGTCTGGAGGGTGGCAACATGAGAATGGGCCTTTTCTATGCTCTCCCCAGGGAGGTTCACCTGGAGCCTTCATTATACACCTTTGGGCACCAGGTAAAAATGGTCCTTTTCAAGCAGGCCTTGGGTTGATTGACACCTGATGCCCTTTTAAATGTGTTTGGGGGGATTATTGGTTTGTTGTTGTTCTTATGTTTTGTATGTATTTTGTGCTTTTGATAGGGTAATTTTATGTTGTGAACCCCCTGAGAATAATAATAATAATAATAATAATAATAATAATAATAATAATATACAGTGGTACCCTGGTTTTCGAGCGTCTCGGAAGCCGAACATTTCTGTTTTCTTATGCCGAAAACCTGGAAGTACTGTATTTTTCCGTGTATAACATGCCCTCCTATATAAGACGACCCCTATTTTGGGGGACATCAAATTTAGAATATGGGAGGAGGTTGTCCAGAGTTGTGGAGATTTTCTTTGGGGGTTGGAGAGTGCCAGGAAGCACTCACTTGCCTAACCGCCAATGCCAATTGCATGCCTCACTGAAGCCACTTGCTCAGTTGCCGCAGCAGCAGCCAATCGTCAGCAAGTCTTGCCGCAGCCACCAATCACCTGCCCAATCGCCACGGACAATCTCCTGCTCACAGCTGTCACCAATCGCCCGTCCCCCCTGTGCACTCTCCGTGTATAAGACGACCACATTAAAAAAAAAACAGTCTTATGCATGGAAAAATACGGTAATTGCTTCTGTTTTCTAACACGCACTGGAAGTTGAACAGCTTCTGCTGTGTTTCCCCCAATTTTCTCAATTGAAGTTGCAGGATACCCTTTGTGCCTCAGTTTTCAAATGTTTCGGAAGCTGAATGGTCTTCCGGAACGGATGACGTTCCAGAACCGAGGTACCACTGTACCAGGAATGCTTACAGCATTCCTGTAAGGTTGGGCTCCTTTGGAAGGTGGCGAACTCTCCTTCCTTGGAGATTTTCTAGGTTGGATGGCCATCTGTCAAGGATTCTTTAGCCACGATTCCTGCATTGCAGGGGGTTGGACTAGATGACCCTGGGGATCCCCCTCCAACTCTATCAGTCTATGATTCTAGGTTGCTCGACTCTAGGGACCTTTGCTCTGCTGCAGCAGGGAAGCTCTGAGGCTCCCGGCTCCCATCCTCAGCCCTGAATCTGACTTTCAGAGGACGGGCGCGATGAAGCCAAGGCGTCGGGGAACCAGCCGCTTTGTAAAACGGCGGCATATTGCAGCCGATGACACTCTGTGGTGTCTCCTGATCCCCAAGCGAAAGGCTGGGTCTTTTATTAATGCCGGCGGTAATTGTCTCAGACTCCAAGGCGGCTGAGAGGGCAAGGGGCCATTGCGCCTCCAGCGCACGGCGCCCAGCGAGAAGCACATCAGGCAAAGTCTGCCAGCCACTATGCACAGACCCTGCCCAGAGCTTTGAGACTATACCGAGGCAGAGCTGACAGGGTTACTGAGCATCAATCAAAAGCAGAGGGGATGGGGCATGGCAGCAGCTTTATAGGAACAAATCTTTCTGGTCCATGCTACTGTGTAGAGAGGCAGCGTGGTATAGTGGTTGGGGCAGGGGTGAGCAAACTTTTTCAGCAGGGGGCCGGTCCACTGTCCCTCGGACCTTGTGGGGGGCCGGACTATATTTTGAAGGGGGAAAAAATAAACCAATTCCTATGCCCCACAAATAACCCAGAGATGCGTTTTAAATAAAAGGACACATTCTACTCATGTAGAAACATGCTGATTCCCGGACCGTCCGCAGGCCGGATTGAGAAGGCGATTGGGCCAGATCCAGCCCCCGAGCCTTAGTTTGCCTACCCATGGGTTAGGGTGTCAGGCTAGGACCTGGGAGAGACCCTGGCACCATCGGGGGGGGAGGGCTAGGGGCCTGGGCACCCACAAAATGTTGGTTGTGGGTACCTGGCCTTCTCCCACTGCTGCCACCCACTGTCTTACCTGCCAGACCCTCCCAAGGCTGCAACGGGCCCCGTCCGACTCCCTGTGGCCATGGCGGCTCCCATGGCGCCTTCCCTTGCCGTGTGATGTGATGCGCATGCTCAGGGCACCCACAAAATGGGGCACAACCTGGCGCGCCTGATGGCCACCAGCTTGGATGGCTTTAGAAGAGGATTAGACAATTTTTTATGGAGGAGGAGAGGTCTCTCGGTGGCTGCCAGCCTTGAAAACCACAGGATGGGAGAGTTGCCATGGGAATAGGATACTGGAATAAATAGGCCATGGACCTGATCTGTTGTTCCAGAAATGGGCTGTGCCCACTGGACCCCTTCTTGCCACTGCCAACCATCCCTCTTTCCCTTATTGCTTGTTGGCCATTGGTAATTTGCTCTTTCAAGCCTCCGCCTCGGAGCTGATGCCTCCCCATTTTATCACTCCGTTCTGCTTATTAGAGGGGCTGTTTTCCTTATCGGGGGATTACAGGCATCCTCGGAGCCAAGCAAGTTGTTGTTCTGCCTACTAAAGGAATAATTTATATATTGCAACGGCACACAGAGACATGCATACACTCCTCAACCCAGATAATTCCTTAATATGTTGACATTGAAAAGAATTTCTCTCTCTCCCTCCCTCGCTCCCTTTCTCTCTCTCTCAAAAAAAGCATTAGACAAAACAGGCCGACACTTAATGGCGAGATTAAGAATCGAGGCAAACTTTTCAGCCTGGACCTTAGGAGAGAAGATAAAAGGGCAGCTTATGACATGATTTCATTACACATCACCACACCACTAAGGCAGGAAGATTGCAAGGGGATCATCCGTCCTTAAGCAACCCATCAGCGTCTAACATCCGCATTGTGCTCCTCATCACGAGGGCCGCTGCAATCTCAGTCGAGAGGTGGGCTTAATCCACCCGCCATGCCTTTGCAAAATGAGCATGAAGTCATCGCTGGAGCAGCAGCTGAGCATCACAGGGCTGGCTGGCAGGGGCCAGGAAGGCCACCAACCCTGCCCAACCGGTCCTGAAAGACCTACTTTGGCTCCCAGTACGTTTCCGAGCACAATTCAAAGTGTTGGTGTTGAGCTTTAAAGCCCTAAACGGCCTCGGTCCAGTATACCTGAAGGAGCGTCTCCACCCCAGTTGTTCTGCCCGAACACTGAGGTGCAGCGCAGAGGGCCTTCTGGCGGTTCCCTCGCTACGAGAAGCCAAGTTACAGGGAACCAGGCAGAGGGCCTTCTCGGTAGTGGCACCCGCCCTGTGGAACGCCCTCCCACCAGAGGTCAAAGAGAACAACAATTACCAGACCTTTAGAAGGCATCTTAAGGCAGCCCTGTTTAGGGAAGCTTTTAATGTTTGATGGATTTCTGTATTTTAATATTTTGTTGGAAGCCGCCCAGAGTGTCTGGGGGAACCCAGCCAGATGGGCGGGGTATAAATAAATTATTATTATTATTATTATTATTATTATTATTATTATTATTATTTGGACCTTGCTGCTCATCGGAAGCCCTTCTGCCTCCAACCAAGAGGAAGAGCATAGCCTGTGTAGCATAGTGGTCAAAGCGTTGGACTAGAACAGGGGTCGGCAACCTAAGGCCCATGGGCCACAAGCAGCCCATGGGGGGTCGTTTAACCGGCCCATGAGCCGCCACCCCCAAACCGAGCCGCCCGCTCGGCGAGTCCCCGTGCACGGTGCTAAAACGGCGCAGTGTGGCGCGGGGACTCGCTTCCGTGGTGCTGGAAATCACGTCTACGCAGATGCAGGGACTGGAAAACAAGTCTACGCAGACGCTGGAAATAGCGGGCGGGCGCACTCGCTCACACATGTGCGCAATCCAGCCCACATCTCCACTGGAGTGAACCAGCGCAGGCGAGGTAAACCTTGCCGACCCCTGGACTGGAACGTGGGGGAACCAGGGTTCAAATCCTCACTCAGTGTGTGAGCTTGGGCCAGTCCCTGCCTCTCAGCCTAACCTACCTCACAGGGTTGTTGTGGGGATGAAATGAGGAGTGCAAGAACCGTGTTCACCACCTCAAGCTCCTTGGAGAAAAGGATAGGATAGAAATGCTATTATTATTATTATTATTATTATTATTATTATTATTATTATTATCATCTTATTATTATGATGGTGATGACGACGACGACGATGATGCATAGAGAGTAAGGAGAGGTGTAGGACCTCTGGTGGGGGACATGTCATGCTCCTTCGGGGGTAGTTTGTCCACCTTTGGTCCCCATGTTGCACTCAGCTCTCACCTGTGGCTCCTAGAAGCTGTTCACATGCAGGAGCAGCCACAATCCTGTGAAGCCGCTTTGACTGGCTGGCTGAACCAGGTGAGGGGAGTCGATGGATCTCAAACCCTCAGCAAGTTAGGGACTTCCCCTGCATGCAAAGACAGGCTGCGGCGGACTGAGTGGATGAGACCCAAAGTGGGTCCAACTGTCAAGGAGGAGTTTTCTGCACCTGCTGTATAGGGAAACATCAACCTGAGAAGGGAGCCCATCTAGGAGGAGGAAAACTCCACCCTAAACCTCTGCTGCCTTGTGAGATATCTTCAGGAGGAGAAAAGGCTCAGGATAAACCCCACACAAATCCAGAGTGGAGTCCCCAAGATTGTGGCATGGCGCCTCGCATGCCTCCTTATGACAACTCTTGCGCCTAAGCTGGTGCCAAACGTCTGGCTCTCCTTTCTTGTGGACTACATCAGCGAGGCTGGGTCTTGTCGTCTGGGCAGCTCAGGACCTCCAGACACACTGCCCAGGCTTGCACCTCAGGGAGGTCACCCCAGCACGGCTCACACAGCAGTTGGACTTCACCCCCAGAGGCGAGCTCCATTGTCTCCCAAGACAGATAGATGCCAACAACATGATGATTTATTGTGGCTCCTCAGGAGGTCTGTGGAGCTGTTCTGCACACTAGAGGAATCAGGCCTTTGGTGCCATGGCACCCACCCCGAGAACAGTGGCCCAACCAGATGCCTGTGGGAAACCAGCACACAGGAGTCAAGCACAGGAGCCCTCTCCCCTTCTGTGGTTTCCAGCAACTGGTATTCAGAAGCATCACCGCATCCTACTGTGGAGGCAGAACACCGCCATCCTGGCTAAGAGCCATCGATAGCCCTCTCCTCCTCCATGAATTTGTCTAATCCTCTTTTAATGCCATCTCAGTGTTAGGAGTGTCCTACTCTCATGTAGGACCCTGGTAGAGACACATGCCTGACTGGCATGTTCTCTCCCTCCTGGTCGATCGTTCGGGAGCTTCGAAAGCTTTCTCCAACCCGAACATCACAGCGACTGATGCCTTGGAGACATCAGCACACTTAGGGATCCGCAGAGTATTCTCAGTTTGCGTAACAGAACTCAGCAACTCTGCATTTGGCTAATCTGTGTTTATTTACATATAATGCACTCGGAGCATTCTGACTTAGCTCCTTCCTCTTTCTCATCAGACAGCAAAAAAGAGAAAGAACAAAGGACAATAATCCCATTTCACGGAATACAGTGGTAACAAAACATCCTGTCTCCGTCATTTCCCACACTGTGGAATGAAAACATATACCGTCATGTGGTAGACAACAATCCCATGACTGCAGACACGGGGAATGAATCTCCAACACTCAGTTGGCAGCCATCACGGCCTCCTGTGGGAGGTAGTTCCACCGCTTAACTATGCACCGAGTGAAGAACTGCTTTCTTTAATCCATCCCGAATTTTCCAATGTTCAGCTTCATTGGCTGTCCAAGAGTCCCGGTGGTCCTTGAGAGAGAAAGGAGTCTGCCTCTGAGAGCATCCTTTTCACCACCAAGCACGATGACTCAGGTGATATACAGTCAAGCCCCACAGATAAAATCAAGCGGCCGGTGAATTAGGTGGGTTTAAGTGCACCCAATTACACTTCTGTGTAATGCTGTAAACCTCCATTACGTCTGATGCCTTCCTGATGAACACATGTGGAGCTGAGGCATCAGCTTAATTGTTTGCTTCTGATTAAGGCAGACGATCCGTCGATTAGGAACCCAGCCAGCTGATGGCCATGTTGCATTGGGAAAACTGGCTTTCAGAAGACACAAAGAAGCAGGGGCAATGGAAGGCTCTCTGGCACCTGGTGCGTGGTGTCAAGGGGCAGGACGAACTGCCCACAGGGGTGGGGCAAACCGCTCAGCAGCGCATGCGCAGCGCTGCTATGTATGGTGCATGTGTTGCGCTGCTATGTACGGTACATGCGTGTTGTGCCACGCATGCGCTGTTTGGATGGCGGGATCCTCTGCTCGCGGCTGCAGCAGGGCAGGGCAAACCACCTGGGAGCACATGCGCAGCACTGCTGCGTACCTTCTTGTCACCCCCCCCCCAGAGATGACACCAGGGGTGGCCTGCCCCTGCCCCCTTCCTCCACCACTGGAAAGAAGATGCCCATTGGCCTGATCCTGCAGGCTTTACTTATATTCTGGTCATTGGGCTAAGGACCTCTAAGTTCTGCCCCACTCTCTCAATTTCTGATTTTCAAATGCTGGTGACTAGTGGGTTTTTTCCCATGGGTAAAATGTCCAAAGGACATTTCCAGTTTTCCGAATTCCATAAAGCATGGAGGGAAGTGATACCAGCAGGAAATGGATGCTGGAATAAAATTAATTCCACCAACATCACCAGTGAATGGTGTGGATTTTACATTATTCGACCATCAGCTGCTTTCTGGGAGGCGATTGTCATTATCGCTTTGTGATATTAAACAGATACTGAAGAGGCATTTTTTTTCAGAGCTGACTCCCCAAAACAGCCATAAACCTCTGAGCCTGAGAATGTCTGGTGTTGGGTCCAGGCCCACAAACAGAGTCATGCCACCTTTGTCAATAGTCTGAGCAAAGCGTTCAGACACTCCTTCCTTAATGAATGTTTTCCCTGCCGAAGCTGCATATATTCTCTTGACAAGAATGGCAAAAGTGTTTTCTGTCACACAGCAGCTCAAATGCCTCAGGTGTGGTGAGGGTTTAAGGGTGCCTGAATCTTCCAGCTCCAGTTTCTCCTTTTTCTGATCTAAACTTCAGTTCCACATTGCTTTGCAATTTTTTAAAAAAAGTTCCCCTGAAAATTCATCAGGCTTTTAGCGTGCATTCCTCTTCACGGACACATTAGTATGCAAGTTTGCCTAATGCACACACAGCCTTGCAAAGCAATTTCCTCTAATACAGTGCATTCTTGTACGTTATTTTCAGTAATATGGGCATTTAGATGCACAATTTACTCCCAATATCGGCATTTTTATACACATTACTTGGCTGGAGAACTACAGTGATGCACACTGAGGCACAAAAAGAGAAAAAAGTCCTTCTTCACACGGCAGCGCATATTTAAAACTATGGAACTTGCTCCCCTAGGAGGCAGCAATGGCCGCCAACTTGGATGGCTTTAAAAGGGGATTGGACCGTTTTTGAAAATGAGCAGGTGTCTGCACCCGCTTTTGTTCCTGTTCCATTCCTTGTTTCTGCCACCTGCTGCACCCCACCTGTTGAAAAATGGTAAGATTAATTTCAATTCTCCTTCCCCCTCCCCCTTAGTGGTTACCACTGAGCAGGAGCGAGCATGGATACACCAGCTTTAATCAGGAGCGCACAATGCACTCATGTTCTTTAGCTACTTCTAAGGGGGACGGGGAGGGAACCAAATGGAAAGCGGCAGCAAACTGTGCATGCCCAGAAGACCTCCGAACAAATCATGCCCATCAGGAGCAGATTGCTCAGGCAACGGTGCCATTCCCACCCAATTTGATCACCGGGAAGCGGGATGCTCAGGGGCAAATTCTAACGGGGAGAACATTGATTGGCAGATCTGGTTTTCCCTACAGGAGGGACTGAAAGCAAAAGCTCGATTCAAGTTTGGTAGAATGCCAAAAGGCAGGCGAAAGTGCCATCAACTGCCTAGTTCTTTCTTTAAAAAAGAAGGAGAGGGTTACGTAATGTGAAGTACAGTGGTGCCTCGCTAGACGAATTTAATTCGTTCTGTGAGTCAATTCGTTTTGCGAAAAATTCGTCATGCAAATCCCATAGGAATGCATTTATTTATTTATTTATTTTGCCCATAGGTAAAGGTAAAGGTAATGGGACCCCTGACCATTAGGTCCAGTCGTGACCGACTCTGGGGTTGCGCGCTCATCTCGCATTATTGGCCGAGGGAGCCGGCGTATAGCTTCCAGGTCATGTGGCCAGCATGACAAAGCCGCTTCTGGCAAACCAGAGCAGCACATGGAAACGCCGTTTACCTTCCCGCTGTAGCGGTTCCTATTTATCTACTTGCATTTTGGCGTGCTTTCGAACTGCTAGGTTGGCAGGAGCTGGGACCGAGCAACGGGAGCTCACCCCGTCACAGGGATTCGAACCGCCGAGCTTCTGATCAGCAAGCCCTCTAGGCTCAGTGGTTTAACCACAGCGCCACCTGGGTCCCTGTCAATTTTGCCCATAGGAACGCATTAATTGAATTCCAATGCATTCCCATGGCAAACCGCGATTCGCTAGATGAATTTTTCACAAAACGAATTCGTCTTGCAAGGCAACCTCCGATCGCAAAACCCATTCGTCTAGCAGAAAACTAGTCTAGCAGGGCATTTGTCTAGCAAGGCACACTGTACTACTGTACATTGTCCAAGAGTTTCCATTGATATTATTCATCCTGGAGTCTCCTGTCCTCCAAATGTTTTGACATTTCCTGCAAAATTGCATCCCACCAAACATCAGCTCAAAATGAGTAGCTCCTCTTTACTTGGAACGAGGAAGGGGTTTGTGGGAGGGGGGGCATTGCAGAGGAAGGCAGAGGCATGTTTGGCTGCTGATCCACCAATAGCCTCTGGCAGCCCATCTCTCCCAAGGAAAGCATTTTGCATAAATTAATCCAGGCTGGATCCAGGCAAACAGCCCAAAGGATTGGGGGGGTTGCGCGGAGGCACCAATCGGAATATCCAAAGTCTCCGTGTGGTCTCAACCCCGCTTCCCCGCCACACCCCAGAGATGCCCTGTGTACTAGGGCAGGGGTTCCCAACAAAATTTTCTCAAGGACCCCTCATCGAGCCGCTATTGTGACAAGGACCCCCATTAATTCCTAATCCTAAAATTAAAAAGTGAGAGCCAAATTAAGAGTCTTTTTATATTTTATATTTATACGTTTTTTACAGTTACAACAGAGTACTCCATCAGTATACAGTTAGTTTTAATTTTCAGTTCTTAATGAGATGAACCACTTTTTAACCAACGGTCCATTTTTAACTACGCGAACTGTAGCTTCCGCGAAAAACAACGCTTTGTTTACAAACACTACTGTTTTGCAAAGAGGCAGCGCGCGCCAGGGAGGAGGGAGGGGAATGGAGAATACAGGGTACCTGCGCCGTAGAGCACAAATGAAGCCGACGCGCGCAAAGCATCTTGGGGAGGTGAGTGTTAGTAGAATGCGCACGCTGCCTCTTTGCAAAACAGTAGTGTTTGTAAAGCGCCACCTAAGGGCATACAGCAGAACTACTGCCTCTATCTAATTCTAGTTTTGCGCTAGACTCTGCTCGTGCAGGAAGCGGCCAAAACAAAAAATCTGTTATCATACGAAATATATTTAATATATTTTTTTATTCTAATAGCATCTTGCGGACCCCTCTGGCATAGCTCGCGGACCCCTGGGGGTCCCCGGACCACCTGTTGGGAACCACTGTACTAGGGCATCAAATGGGGCTGGCCGGCAGCTCCCGTCCATATGGAATCTGAAGAACGGTTAACAACAGGAGGGAAGAGGATGCAAGGAGGAGGATAGGAATCAAAGCATATTTCCACATAAAAATAAAAATCCAGCTCCCCCCCCCCCGGTACATAAAGCTCTGGAGAAGAGAGAATTATTCAGCAAAATCCATTGAGAAGGGCTGTAGCTAGTTAGAGCATCTCAGGTTGAGCCCCCAATGGCATCTCAAGGTAGGGCTGGGATTGTCCCTCAGCTCCAACTCCGCAGTGCAGACCAGCCTTTCTTAACCTTCGATCTCTGTATGTCATTGGACTACAACTCCCATCATCCCTGACCACTGGTCCCGCTCGCTAGGCATGATAGGAGTTTCCCACCGACCCCAATGAAAATGGGATGTTGAACGACGGGCCACTGACTTGATCCATACTCGAATCCCAATAATTACACTTCTAAGGAAGCTGACAACAACCACAAATATTGCAGCCGCAACTTCATCAAATCCCAGTCTTTAGTTATCATACACCATGTACAGTGAGACTTTGCGTCGTATTGTGATAAACGTACGAATCATTGCATGTAAATACAGTCGTACCATGGAAGTTGAACAGAATCCATTCTGGAAGTCTGTTCAACTTCTGAAATGTTCGGAAACCAAGGAAGCTCCTGCAGCCAATTGGAAGCCGCGTTGGATGTTTGGGTTCCTAAGAACATTCATAAACTGGAACACTCACTTCAAAAGTCAAAATGTTCAACTTGCAAGGCGTTCGGGAACCAAGGTACGACTGTAAATCTGTATGGGAGCACCTATGCGCAGTATGGAAACATGGTGGGTGGAAATGGGTCGGTAGCACTAATCACTGAACCCCCACCCCCACCCCCCCAAAAATGAGCAGGCTTGGTGAGAAGTCTCCTACTGACCGACAACAGCAATGAGAACAGGGGATGGTGAAATACCTGTTTTGTTGGAAAGCCGGAAGGACACCATTTTGTCGGAGATGTTGCAGACGTTCCTGACCGAAGCAATGCAGCTGTAATTGGCATAATCCTGCGGCCGGAGGTTCTTGAGCTTCAGGATCTTGGTTTCACCCTGTTGGCAGCAGGAGAAACAATTGTGAGTGTGCAGGGAGGGAGGGATCATTACTCCCATTTGCAAAGAGATATCCAGGATAAGGAAGTTCATCGTTGTGAAAAAGTCTAGGTAACGGCAATCCAAATGCTCAAGGGAGTGAAATGACTCCCCTAGGAGGAAAGCTTGCAGCGTTTGGGACTCTTTGGCTTGCAGAAAAGGTGAGGAAGAGACAACCTGATAGGAGGGTATTAAATAATGCCTGGCATGGAGGAAGTGGATAGGGATCATTTTGATAAGAGTCTTCTGGATCAGGCCAATGGCCCATCTAGTCCAGCATCGTGCTCTCACAGTGGCCAACCACATGTCCCCATGAGAAACCAGCAAACAGCATTCGAGCTCAAAAGCACCTCCTGTGGTTGACATCAACTTGGATTCAGAAGCATGTAGGGGCAAGGCATAGCCATCCTGGCCTGTAACCGTTGACAGCCCTCTCCTGCTCCACAAATTTGTCTAATCCTCTTTGAAATAAATCCAAGTTGCTGGCCAACTTCTCTGTCCTGAACCTTCCAACTTTCAGTTTCATTGGATGCCTATGAGTTCCAGTCTTATTGGGGGGGTGGTGGACAGATGAAAAGGAAGCACTTCTTCATGCAGCAAATGAAGAACTATGGAACTCCCTCCCACAGGAGGCAGAGATGGCCATCAACCTCTTATGGCTTTCAAAGAGGATTAGACAAATTTGTGGAGGAGAGCGGGATGGCTCCTAGGCAGGATGACTGTGTCCTGCCACCGATTGGGGGCAGAAATGCTTCGGAGTCCTGGTTGCTGGAGGTACAGCATGGGCGTAGGCAGGGGGGCAGGAGGAGGCAATTGCCCCCCCTTAGAAGCAAAAGGCTGAGGGGCGCAGGCGCGGCAGCCCCAGGCTCCCGCTCCCAGCGTGAAGCTCCAGAGGCGCGCAGGGAGCGTAAGCGGAGGAGCGCTAAGCAGGAGTGGGGAGCATACGCAGAGGAGGCAGCCACAGGCTCGTGTTCCCCGCGCGCCTCTGGAGCTTCGCGCCGGCAGCAGGAGCCTGGGGCCGCCTCCTCGGAAGACCAGGGAGGCGCGGAGGAGGCAGCCACAAGCTCACGTTCCCCGCGCACCTCTGGGGCTTTGCGCCAGGAGCGGGAGCCTGGGGCCGCCTCCTCGGAAGACCGGGGAGGCGAGAAGGAGGCAGCCACAGGCTCGCGTTCCCCGCGCACCTCTGGGGCTTCATGCTGGGAGCGGGAGCCTGGGGCCGCCTCCTCGGAAGACCGGGGAGGCGCAGGCAACGTAGCCCCGCCCACATTCCCACTGTGGCCCCTCCCACCCCTTGTCCCCGCCTAATTTTTATCCTGGGTACGCCCCTGAGGTACAGAGAGTGCTTTTGTTGCCCTCAGGTACCACAGTTCAAGAAGGATACTGACAAGCTGGAACGTGTCCAGAGGAGGGCAACCAAAATGGTCAAAGGCCTGGAAACGATGCCTTATGAGGAACGGCTTAGGGAGCTGGGTATGTTTAGCCTGGTGAAGAGAAGGTTAAGGGGTGATATGATAGCCATGTTCAAATATATTAAAGGATGTCATATGGAGGAGGGAGAAAGATTGTTTTCTGCTGCTCCAGAGAAGCGGACATGGAGCAATGGATTCAAACTACAAGAAAGAAGATTCCACCTAAACATTAGGAAGAACTTCCTGACAGTAAGAGCTGTTCGGCAGTGGAATTTGCTGCCAAGGAGTGTGGTGGAGTCTCCTTTTTTGGAGGTCTTTAAACAGAGGCTTGACAGGCATATGTCAAGAATGCTTTGATGGCGTTTCCTGCTCGGCAGGGGGTTCGACTGGATGGCCCTTGTGGTCTCTTCCAACTCTATGCTTCTATGATTCTAGGTCCTGCTCATTGGCTTCCCAAAAGATGGACCACTGGCCTGATCCAGCTGAGGGTCTTCTTATGTTCTTTGTAGGAGGAATATGTGTTGTGGAATAAACACCACCTCAATTAAGTGTAAACATGACATCCCCCCTCCCTTGTACCCCACCCATGATAATTTTACTGATTCCCCCCCTCTCTCCTTTGATAATTTTCAAATACAATTTCTTTCCTCATTAACTGATGGAGAACAGTTTTGCAGGGAATCACCAGAGTTGTTATTTCGTACGGCAGTGGTATGAGCTGGCCAATGTTTGGCTTGGAACGTAACTACTGGATTTTGTAATTCTTGGAATACAATAGCAAAAAAAGGAGAAAGAAACAAGTTGAAAGTCTCTTTGGAATTGCTGAGATAAAATATGCCCAGAAATGTGCATATTTTTTGGGGAGAAAACCTGTTCCAAAATCCGTATGAAGTTGTATAGTTTCATGCGGATTTTCAGGCACTAATTCGGTAACAAGTTGGAGCAGAGTTACGAATGGACATGTGCAAGGATGCCACAGACTGAAAGGAGACCACATTGCCCATCTCTACCAATAAAGCATTTCACCCGTTAAGCTTATGAAAATATCAAGCAGAGGGGGCAAAGCACAGCCCACACCCAAAAAAACAGGTTCTACCTCCCAAACAGAGTGGGATCCATTCCATGAAAATTTCAAACATTTGTCAAAAGAATTTTTCTCAGCCAATTTGTGTAATTAGACTTATTATGCCTAATGACTTAATTAGCGTAAACACAGCAAATGTAATCTCATAATTGGGCTCTGCAATTACAATATGTAATGATGATGAAAATTGCTTTTTTTGGGGGGTGGGGGCGAGGTCCCCCCTCCTGCCTGCAAACATGATGTCTGGCCATGCCTCCTCGTAAGGAGGAGTTACGTTCAGTTCAGACCAAATTCATTGGTTTAAGGCATAGGCCGCTTCTAAGTGTATCTCTGATTCAAATTGCATATAGCGAATGATACCAATGTTTTGCAACTGCTAGCGGAGTACGGCTTTCGAAACAATTTCACTTAGATTGAAAACCCTGAACTTATTCTCCAAAAATTTAATCATTACAGACAACCAGTGGTATGAGGAATAAAGATCCACGTGGAGTTTGTCAAAAGTCAATTTCTTTTGTTCTCTTTTCTTTTCTTTTCTCTTTTATTTCTCCTTTTTTGGTGTTGTTTTTTTTGTCATCGTGGTCCCCCTTTTTGGGAGAATATGTTTTGTATTTTTGGTTACAAATTAGGTTATTATGTTTAAAAGGTAAAGGGACCCCTGACCATTAGGTCCAGTCGTGACCGACTCTGGGGTTGCGCGCTCATCTCGCAGTATTGGCCGAGGGAGCCGGCGTATAGCTTCCAGGTCATGTGGCCAGCATGACAAAGCCGCTTCTGGCAAACCAGAGTAGCACATGGAAACGCCGTTTACCTTCCCGCTGTAGCGGTTCCTATTTATCTACTTGCATTTTGACGTGCTTTCGAACTGCTAGGTTTACATCCTTGTAATTTTGTTTTTGCATTTTCTTCTGTTTTGCATTTTTTGGTTTGTTTTATTCAATGCTTGTTTGTGTGATGTATAAGTATGAATAATAATAACAAAAATTTAAAAAGAAAAAAGAAAGAAAATCCTGAATTTATCTGTGTGAGAGCCAGTGGGGTGTAGTGTTTAGAGTGTCGTACTAAGAGCTGGGAGACACGGTTTCAAATCTCTATCCCTCCCTGAAGCTCATTCGGCCAATCCCTGCCCCTCAGCCTAACCTACCTCACAGGGTTGTTGTGGGAATTAACTGAGGAGGGGGAGAACTTAGTTGATCTCTAAGGTGCTACTGGACTACACACACACACACACACACACACACACACTGCATCAGACCAACACGGCTACCTACCTGAATCTAGAACAATAATACATAAGTATCAGGTCCTGTATGGCTTACAGGAGTGATAGCAGTCCAGTTTATTCCAAAAGGATCTGGGACCTTTGCAAAGGGTGAACCTATAGATCAACTCTCTCTAGTCCAATATTGCCTACACTGGCTTGCAGCAGCCCTGGAAAGTCGGCATCCAAGCAGCCTTTTCCACAATCCTCTTTAAAAAGAACAACAACTGAAGCTTTGCATGTTGTACATGGAAATCATGCAAAAACCCCCCCCCCAAAAAAAGCTTCAGACCACCACCACCCCAACATCAGGGTAGATTTGTGGGGAACACTGGCGATTCTTAAACTTTTAATTACATTTTGTCCTTTTTATAAACATCTTTCCAATCTCGCCCTCACCCAGGGAGAGATACACTAATTCAAGCCGACCTCTGATAAATATAGAAAAGGTTAGCGATAAGCCTTCAGTTATCAAGGCGGCAACTTGATTTGTTCATTAAATTCAAAGCAGAGAGCGAATTCCCAGGCAGGAGCCTAAAAAGCTCAGCGCTATTCCAAAATGGAATCTAATTTAATGTGACATATCATATAACCCGGTAAGAACTTATCTAATAAAGGAGATAATAATAAACATTTCCGTATCGCAGCATTATTAGGTGAGGAATCCCAGCTCGCAAGGAGCCCTTCACTTTTAATTAAATGCTCAAAAGAGCAGCCCGTCAGCCTGTTTGTGTCCGTTCCCCCAATAATAATTAATAAATTAATAAATTGAAAATTACCCACGCGGCATGAAGATGAAATCCAGCGCCTGAGATCGCTTTTGACAGGGCAATCTCCCCACCGGATTACGGGACCTTGTCAATTTCTTTGGGGGGGGGGTAGGAAACGGTTCTTATCAATTCACCTCGACATTTGGGCAGCTAATGCTTTAACATTACGGATGCCTTCGTTGCATTTATATCCCAACCTTTTCCTCCAAGAAGGCAAACGCAGTTCTTCCAGTCTCATTTAATTACACAACAACCCTGCAAAGTGGGTTAGGCTGAGAAAGGCAGTGAATGATCCTTAAGGGAAGGTTTTTTAAATGTTTAATGCTGTATTGTGTTTTTAATATTCAGTTGGAAACCCAGCCACATGGAATCATAGAATCGTAGAGTTGGAAGAGACCACAAGGGCCATCCAGTCCAACCCCCTGCCAAGCAGGAAACACCACCAAAGCATTCCTGACATATGCCTGTCAAGCCTCTGCTTAAAGACCTCCAAAGAAGGAGACTCCACCACACTCCTTGGCAGCAAATTCCACTGCCGAACAGCTCTTACTGTCAGGAAGTTCTTCCTAATGTTTAGGTGAAATCTTCTTTCTTGTAGTTTGAATCCATTGCTCCGTGTCCGCTTCTCTGGAGCAGCAGAAAACCACCTTTCTCCCTCCTCTATATGACATCCTTTTATATATTTGAACATGGCTATCATATCACCCCTTAACCTTCTCTTCTCCAGGCTAAACATACCCAGCTCCCTAAGCCGTTCCTCATAAGGCATCATTTCCAGGCCTTTGACCATTTTGGTTGCCCTCTTCTGGACACGTTCCAGCTTGTCAGTATCCTTCTTGAACTGTGGTGCCCAGAACCACATGGGTGGGATATAAATAAATTATTATTATTATTATTATTATTATTATTATTATTATTATTATTATTATGTCCCACCCAATGACAGCTTCATAGCCGAGTGGGATTTGAACCCTGGTCCCTCCCAGTTCCTAGTTCGACACTCTAACCACTGTAACACACCATCATTGCAAGAAGGAAACAACTCTGGTAAATTAAGGTGCGGAAAGGAAGGAGTGGACTTTTGTGCAAAAATACCTTGCGCTCAACTCGCTTCTCGTACAGAAAACCTATGCTCAGATTTTGATTTCTATTCTCCCTCCCACCCCATTTCTTAAATATACATAGCACCCCTTCTCTCGGGACGGTTCGCAGCATAAAAATGCAGAATGAAAACACACAAAATCCATGCCAAAAACAAGAACAACAAGACTAAAACAAACCCATAACCCCGCCTCCCACAAGTAAGCTTATTTTAAATTAACGTATTTTAAATAAACATATTTAAAAGGACACAGAATGTTGACGAGGAAGGTTTTTCAATGGCACCTAAAGATGTCTAACGAAGTCGCCAGTCGAACCTCTCTGTGGAGAGCATTCCATGGGGTGCCTTCTTCAGACATGGCACCCGGGGCGCCCCCCCGCCCGCCCCCGTTGCGACGCCACTGCCTCAGAGGACGATCTCAAGGTCTGGGTAGGTTCATAAGGGGAGAGGCGGTCCTTGAGGTATTTGTCGTCCTCAATGGCACATTTTCCCACCACACTCAAAAATCTGCCCGTCTTTTGCACCATGCTCTGGTTGGTAGATCTTGGGGTTTTACTACTAAAATTTAAAATAAAGAATATCTGACTAGCCTTGACGTCTCTGCATTCTGGGTGTAAAGTATCTCGTGTGCTTGTTCTGTTGAAAATTATTGGTGCTACTGTTGCTCTTAAGTTTTATTTTGTACAGATACAGTGGTACCTTGGGTTACGAACTTAATTCGTTCCGGAGGTCTGTTCTTAACCCGAAACTGTTCTTAACCTGAGGTGCACTTACACCAATGGGGCCTCCCGCTGTTGCCACGCTGCTGCCGCACAATTTCCATTCTCATCCTGGGGTACTACTTCCGGGTTTAGCAGAGTTTGTAACTCAAAGTACTTGTAACTCGAAGCGTTTGTAGCCCGAGGTACCACTGTATTTTAAAGTGCATTTTTGAGAGCCGCTGCAGTCTAGTGGTCAGAATTTTTGGCCAGGACCTGGGAGTGCAGGGTTCAAATCTCCGCTTGGCCATGAAGCTCACTGGGTGTGGCCTCTCAGGGATTAAATAAGGGGGGAAAGAACCATGTATGTCATCTTGAACTCCTTGGAGAAAAAGGAGATATAAATGGAATGAACAAAAAATTGTCCACAGCAGTAGACTATCCACAATTCAGTTCCAGCAAGGAGCCTCTCCTGAGCAGGCGCCCTATCCTGCAAAGCATTGCGGGGGATCCCATCCCGGGAATAATAATAATAATAATAATAATAATAATAATAATAATAATAATATATTTATACCCCGCCCATCTGGCCGGGTTCCCCCAGCCATTCTGGGCATCTTCCAACAAAATATTAAAATACAGAAATCCATCAAACATTAAAAGCTTCCCTAAACAGGGCTGCCTTAAGATGCCTTCTAAAGGTCTGGTAATTGTTGTTCTCTTTGACCTCTGGTGGGAGGGCATTCCACACGGTGGGTGCCACTACCGAGAAGGCCCTCTGCCTGGTTCCCTGCAACTTAGCTTCTCGCAATGAGGGAACCGCCAGAAGGCCCTCAGCGCTGGACCTCAGTGTCCAGGCAGAACGATGGGGGAGGAGACGCTCCTTCAGGTATACTGGATCAAGGCCATTTAGGGCTTTAAAGGTCAACACCAACACTTTGAACTGTGCTCGGAAACGTACTGGGAGCCAATGTAGGTCTTTCAGGACCGGTGTTATGTGGTCTCGGTGGCCACTCCCAGTCACCAGTCTAGCTGCTGCATTCTGGGTTAGTTGTAGTTTCCGGGTCACCTTCAAAGGTAGCCCCACGTAGAGCACATTGCAGTAGTCCAAGCGAGAGATAACCAGAGCATGCACCACTCTGGCGAGACAGTCTGCGGGCAGGAAGGCTCTCAGCCTGCGTACCAGATGGAGCTGGTAGACGCTGCCCTGGACACAGAATTGACCTGCGCCTCCATGGACAGCTGTGAGTCCAAAATGACTCCCAGGCTGCGCACCTGGTCCTTCAGGGGCACAGTTACCCCATTCAGGACCAGGGAGTCCTCCACACCTGCCCGCCTCCTGTCCCCCACAAACAGTACTTCTGTCTTGTCAGGATTCAACCTTAATTGAATCTGCAACTTCCTAAAATGTTCCTAAGGAAGGGAGTCCAATCCCACGGTGTTGAACCTGGCCCAATCCCTCCGCCTCCTTGAGGTCCCAGCACTGCCTCTTCCTCAGCAAGGCTTTGCCAGCGATTCTGAGCAATATAAAGCTGTCAAGTGCAATAAAGGATGAAAGCGATGGGCCTTTCCGAGCCATTAGTTGGAAATTATCTATGAAAGTTGAAAGTTGTTCTGCGCCGGGTTTGCTGATTGTACACTCAGCATCTCATTTGTTGCCTCTCGTTTCTCGCTCCTCGATCGCCAGGAGCCGTGGCTCCGCCAAGGGGGGATGGGATCTGGAGCTGAGCACGATGCTCGCATTCGGAAGGCAGCTCCTGCGCTGTAGGATCTGGCCCGAGAGAGACTCATGGAAGCATAGAATTGTAAGGGGTCCCCCCAGGGCCATCTAGTCCAATCGGCTCCAATGCAGGAATCCCAGGTGCAGATGTTGCATCTGCAGCTGTCGCCAGATGATAGAAAGATAGAATCAAAGAATTGTAGAGTTGGAAGGGGCCCCCAAGGGCCATCTAGTCCAACCCTGTCCACTGCAGGAATCACAGCTCAAGAATCCCTGGCAGACATCCAAACTCCATTGAAAAACCTCCAGCAGAAGGAAGTCCACTGAGTAGGAAGTAGGATGTCTGTGTAAATTAAAGACTCTTCTGGTAACGAGCCAAGAACAAAGGTCAGCCTGGGCCTGGCTCCTAGGGAGACGGTTTGAAAATGTAGTGAGAACCATGTCCTGTTCACATAAAGAGCAGAATAATAAAATCCTAGGGTTGGGACCAAGGGCACAACCTCCAGATAAATGATCCTTGACAGATGGCCATCTGTCCTCTGCTTCAAAACCTCCAAGGAAGGAGAGTCCCGGGGGAGTCCGTTCCACTGCCAAACAGCTCTTCCTTGTGTTGAGTTGGAACCTCCTTCCTTGTCATTCCAATCCGTTGTTTAGGGTCCTCCCCTTTGGAGCAGCAGAAAACAAGCTTGCTCCCTCTTCCACGGGACAGTCCTTCAGATACCGTGGAACCTCGGTTTACGAACACCTCGGTTTACGAATTTTCGGTTTACGAACGATTGTAACCCGGAAGTAAGTAAACCAAGGTTTCGGAGGCCTACGGAGGCCTCCGCGAAGGCATCGGGCGCTCCGGTGCCTTCGCGGAGGCCGGTCCTTCGCTCCGATACCTCCCAGAGGTCGGGCCTTTGCTCCGGGCCTCCGCAAAGGTATTGTGATTGTGGAAGAGGACCCTGAACCCCCATCCAAACAAGGACTATCATCAGCCCAGGTAAGAAATAAATGTTTATTTTTTCCCCACCTAAAATACTGTCTGATTTATTTTATAGCACAGTACATTGATTATTGCCTTCATTTTATGGATCAATGGCCTCATTAGACAGTAAAATTCGTGTTAAATTGCTGTTTTAGGGGGTGTTTTTCATCGTCTGGAACGGATTAATCCACTTTCCATTACTTTCAATGGGAAAGTTCGCTTCAGGTTAAGTACGCTTCAGTTTAAGTACAGACTTCCGGAACCAATTGTGGTTGTAAACCAAGGTACCACTGTAGTTGAAGACGGCTGGTGTCCTCTCCTCTTCTCCAGGATAAACGTATACAACTCCCTCATCCATTCCTTCTCAGGCTTGCTTTCCAGACTCCTAATCATATGGACCTTGGCTGGTTTCCTGAGCTCTGTTTCAGATCATGTTCTGGAGCTAAACTGATTCTCTGCATTGAACCTGGCTTGCTGAGACCAGGCTGCACCTCGAACCCCAGTCTTTTGCGTACATTTTTGGGTGAAAGGTTTTTACAACCTTGGACCGAGACCCTTGCCCCCGAGGTCACCCCATGAAGCATGACAGGGTATTACCGTGGGAAAGAGAAGATGTGACCCCCCCACTCACTTTTTGTCAGAATTGCGCGGCCCCCAAGCACTTTCACAGTATAGGATGCACCACTCAGACCCCCAAAGGTTGTCCACCCTGGCCCTAGAGGACACACCCTGGCAGATCGTACCTGGCCAGATGTTCTCTAGGACAGGGGTTGGCAAGGTTTACCTCGCCTGGGCCGGTTCATTCTAGCGGAGATCCCTCTGTGGGCCAGAACGCGCATGGCCACAATACCCGGCGTCTGCGTCTGCACAGACACGATTTCCGGCATCTGAGCATGCACAGGCCCGATTTCTGGCACCATCGAAGCGAGTCCCCATGCCGCGCTGTTTCAGTTTAGCGCAGCACGTGGGGACTCGCCAAGCGGGCGGTTCGGTTCGGGGGTGGCTCGTGGGCCGGTTAAATGACCCCCGTGGGCCGCTTGTGGCCCATGGGCCTTAGGTTGCCGACCCCTGCTGTAGGATCAGCCTTTACAAGATTAAAACATGGCATTCAGTGGAACCCAGAAACATACCGGCCACCAGTGCAGCTATTTTGTCACCGGTCTGCCTTGCTTTCGCCTCAACCCACATGCCCATTTGAAAGGCGTTTCTGCAAAAATTGAAATGACACTGATAAGAGTAGTAAGTAAGAAAAAAATATGACTGTACCTTGATTCCTACCTGGGTAAAGAAGGGCTCGTAAATTTCAACCCCTTTGTCGGATCCTTGGAGCAACACCTCCTGCCCTCGCCGCCAGCTGTACCGGACGGGTGGGTTGGAATTGGCCACGCACCTGAGGAACACTGTCCGCTCATAGTAAAACTGTTCCTTGGCTTCCCCTATGCTCTGGTGGACGGTCACAATGGGGTCGTCCAGATCTGGAAAGGGAAGGAGGAGGAAGCAGGAGGTTAACAGAGGCATAGGGCTCCCTTGTTTCAATAATAATAATAATAATAATAATAATAATAATAATAATAATAATGATGATTTATTTATACCCCGCCCATCTGGCTGGGTTTCCCCAGCCACTCTGGGCGGCTTCCAACAAGAGATTAAAAATACATTAAGACATCAGTCTTCCACAAAAGCTGCTGCTTGCCTTCTATCACTGTGCCATACAGAGCGTGCTCATGTACGGTTTATGTGTGTGGTACGGAAGCTGTACTTCCCAGGACAGAGCAGGGCTGTGTAGAATTATTAAAACAGCAGAGAGCATTATTGGCTGCTCACTTACCACCTTAGAACAAATTTAAACCACCAGGTGCCATAGAAAAGCACTAGATATATCAAGAGATCCAACACACCCTGGTCACCATTTCTTTCAGCTCCTGCCATCGGGACGGAGATATAGAACAATGCAGGCAAGAACGAGCCGTCTCAGGAACAGTTTCTTCTCTAGAGCAATTTGGCCTTAAATGGAAAGCCTGGACTTTGAAGTCATCTTATTTTACTTGTTATTTTGTATTATATTTACTGTTTTTAATTAGGTTTTTGTAATTTTGGATTATGCGGAATGCTTTATCTGAGTGGATGTAGCAACCGAGTAATTTCGTTGTTCCCGCAAGGGGACAATGACAATAAAGATATCTTATCTTATCTTATCTTATCTTATCTTATCTTATCATCTATCTTATCTTATCTTATCTATCTTATCTTAAAAGCTTCCCTAAAAAAGGGCTGCCTTGAGATGCCTTCTGAAGGTCTGGTAATTGTTGTTCTCTTTGACCTCTGGTGGGAGGGCATTCCACAGGATGGGTGCCACTACCGAGAAGGCCCTCTGCCTGGTTCCCTGTAACTTGGCTTCTCGCAGTGAGGGAACCGCCAGAAGGCCCTCGGAGCTGGACCTCAGTGTCTGGGCAGAACGATGGGGGTGGAGACGCTCCTTCAGGTATACAGGACCGAGGCCGTTTCGGGCTTTAAAGGTCAGCACCAACACTTTGAACTGTGCTCGGAAACATCATGGGAGCCAATGAAGGTCTTTCAAGACCGGTGTTATGTGGTCTTGGCGGCCACTCCGAGTCACCAGTCTAGCTGCCGCATTCTGGATTAGTTGTAGTTTCTGGGTCACCTTCAAAGGTAGCCCCACATAGAGCACATTGCATTAGTCCAAGCGGGAGATAACTAAAACATGCACCACTCTGGCGAGAGAGTCTGCGGGCAGGTAGGGTCTCAGCCTGCGTACCAGATGGAGCTGATAGACAGCTGCCCTGGACACAGAATTGACCTGCGCCTCCATGGACAGCTGTGAGTCCAAGATGACTTCTAAACAGGGTTATAGCATGTGTCCTCCATAGATGATTCGGGTTGCATCTTAAGTTGAATCTACCGCATTGAGCCTTTCCAAACAATGGGGGAAACACAACACAACCATCTTTCGAATTTTGCACTTTTGCAATGCACTTCTTGAACCAAGCAATGCTACCGAAATGCATTCATTAGAGGAAATAAAAATGAATATGATTGTGAAAGCAACATAGGAGAATGCGTTATATAAGGGATAATTGCTTGCAAAAAGATATGTACAAAACTGCATACAAATCCATGTGCATATTAGGAGAAATTTACTCCCAAATGCTGATAAATTTCCGTGATGATTCCTGCAGAAGTCTGGAGAATTGAATTTAAGATTTGGGGGAGGGGGTGAGAAATCAAGAAATCTGAACCTGGTAGAACCTTATTTTTCGTTTATTTATTAACTTTGTTTGCCACGCTTCACCTGAAGTTCTGAGGGCAGTTCACAACAGAAAAATGCAAAAGGAGAATACAAAATACATAACAAATTGTAGTTTGAAGAAGCTCCTGAGAATTCCATTGGAGAAACACTTGCAGGGTTTCAGCTCCAGGGCTTCCTTGGGCGAGGAAATGTCTGTTCAGCAAACTCAAAGCTGTGTCTCTCTGCCTGGTCACCAAGGTGCAAGACTTACTCCTAAGTAATCATATACAGGATCAAGCTGCAAACCTGAGCACAGTGATGCCCAGGGCGATGAGCTTCATAGCCTTTCCGTGCCTTTGGATTCTGTAGCTTTTGCCGGGAGGGTAATCTAAAGCCTGCTTCCAGCAAATGTCCCTACAGAGGGTTATAACTCTCTCCCGGCTGTAGCAATTAAGATCCAATTCGGGGACCGAAAATATAGTTCAGCGGCCTCATTAATTTCCAGGCTACCTTTTGGAGTCGAGTTTCCCTTGGCCTCTCTGCAGACAGGCCAGCCTTCTTATTGCAATGCCACTTTTAATATCCATCCAAGGATATTGTATCACCGTCAAAAGAGGACTTGGCGAAATATTATTATGCCCCCCCCCCTGTGTTTAATTAGGCATAGGAGGCAGGGTTGGACCCAGGGCTGGATTTAGGTTTGATGAGACCCTAAGTTACCAAAGGTAATGGGGCCATAGCTGCCAAGTACCCCGTTTTCCCCAGGAAACCCCCGTTTTTTCTTACCTTTCCCCGGCGGTCCCCCGTATCACTTCGTCTCCCGTTATTCTCCCTTATATTCTCCTGCCAGCGGCCATTTTTTCTGATTTGCCCATCTATGGGCACCGAAAATGGCCGGCTCCGGCTTCGAAGGTCGCATCTATGCATGTCCGGAAGTGCCTACACGCAACTTCCGGT
This sequence comes from Zootoca vivipara, assembly GCF_965207765.1. Taxonomy (NCBI): domain Eukaryota; kingdom Metazoa; phylum Chordata; class Lepidosauria; order Squamata; family Lacertidae; genus Zootoca; species Zootoca vivipara. The sequence goes on along the minus strand of NC_142582.1, from coordinate 132,630,714 downwards.
GTCGGCGGTGGCCATTTTCGGTGCCCATAGATGGGCAGAGCAACACCAGAAGTTGCATCTACGCACTTCCGGACATGCGTAGACATGACTTTCAAAGCCGGCGCCGGCCAATTTCGGTGCCCATAGATGGGCAAAGCGACACCGGCTGCCAGTCCCGGATTCTGCAGTCCGGGACTTGGCAGGTATGAATGGGGCCCTTTATATGTCCAGCTGTCCCTTGTCAACAACAAATGGTCACTGTTTTTTGTATGCTATATGGTAATTTATGGACCTCATATGTATCTAAAGCCATCTGCACTTAACAAAATATGTATTTTATCAAAGTTCTTGTTGAATTACATCCAGTTCCCCCCCCCTTTAACTTTTTGGGGGCCTCCCAAGAGAGTGGGGCCCTAAGCTATAGCTTGTTTAGCTTCTACTGTAGGTAAATCCAGCACTGGTTGGAAAACTGTTGGGAATAGGGGATCTTATTTTTAAAAATGGCTGCCTCTTGTGTGTGCTTGACACACTAGGGACATAAGGATATGAGAAGAGCCTGCTGGATCAGGCCAGTTACCTCTCTAGTTCAGGCCAGTTACCTCTCTAGTTCAGGATCTTGTTCTCACAGCAACCAACCAGGTGCCCATGGGAAACCCACAAGCAGAATTCAAGCGCAAGACCAACGCTCTCCTCCTGCGGTTTCCAACAACTGGGATTCAGAAGCATGGCAATGGAGGCACAGTCCAGCCGTTGTGGCTGGTAGCCACCGATAGTCATCTCCTCCATGAATTTATCCAGTCCTCTTATAAAGTCATCTACATCGGTGGCCGTCACTTCTTCCTGTGGCAGGGAGTTCCGCGGTTTAACTCTGAAAAAGAACTTTTATTTTAGCGATCCTGGACCTTCCATAATTCGGCTTCCTTGGATGCCCATGAGTTTTAGCATTACAAGAGGGGAAGGAAAACTTTTCTCTCCGCACTTTCATAGAAGGGTAGAGTTGGGGGGGACCCCAAGAGCCATCTAGTCCAGCCCCCTTGCAATGCAGGAATATCAGCATCCATGACAGACGGCCATCCATCCTCTGCTTAAAAACCTCCAAGGAAGGTTTTTAAACTTTATCCCAGTTTAAAACTGGGGCAATTCTCTCTCGTTTCAAAGTGGGGAACCCTTCTTCCACGGTAACTAGTTTTGAATCAGGAGCATCCTTGCAGTGAGTGATCATTACCGGAGGCTGAAGGACAATAAGTGATTGGCAGGTGTTTGGGGTGTGTGTTTTTGCTTTTAATGAGCCTTTGCCTCGCCTCATATAACCAATGGCAGGCCAGCCCCGGGGGACTTTAAATCAGGAAGGCCTGCTACAATGGGTATCTTTGCAATGCTCATTTAATTAAAGTGTGGTTAATTTTTTAACAGAGCTACATCCATTATTAGTCACGCATGTTAGCAGTAAGATTTTTCTTTCTGGAAACACATCCCTGAAACCTACTTTCCCCCCTCCCACAAAGGCTGGTTGGCACTGCAATTAGCTCAATAAAACATATTAATTAGTTCCTTTTTTCCAAATGGAGACAAAATGCAAATGAGCTCTCCAGCCCATTAATTTGTAACTTAAAAAAAAACAAAAACTACTGTGAGCTTGTTCTGGTGCAGTTTGCTTCTGCTGGACTTCAAGCAAGCTGAAGCTCTAGTCCAATATATAGGCTCCATGTGTAGCTTTGTGCAATTGGTTATCTGAAATATCAAAAAAAAAAAACCCATTTCTAAATCAGAGATGATAAAAAAGATAATAATGGATTCTCATTAAAAACAGTCAGTAGCTTGTAATTCTCATTTGTTTACAGGTGATGTGTTGATTTTTTTAAAAAAAAATCAGTTCTACTTTCCTCATGGTAGCTCAGCAGAGCTATATCATAGAATTGCAGAGTTGAAATGTGCAAAGTCCTACTTCAGATCTCCTGGAACAGGTGCTCTTTGCAGGAGCAGAATGGAAAGAGACCAGCATTGAAGGGTGAATCTTTCAAATTCAGATTCTTTTGGTTCCTCCTTTTTCTGGTTGTAAGTTCAGTTCTTCATATTTCCAGGTAAATTAGCATTTTTTGAATCCCCTTAAAAATGCATCAGCATTAGAGTGTGAATTTGTCCCAAAATGCACATTTTTTGCTTAGCATTGCGCAAATTTAAGGCATTTTTGTACATTTGCTTCACTGACACCTGCATTTGACAGTACTGCATTGACAGTAAGAGCTGTTCAGCAGTGGAATTTGCTACCAAGGAGTGTGGTGGAGTCTCCTTCTTTGGAGGTCTTTAAGCAGAGGCTTGACAGCCATCTGTCAGGAATGCTTTGATGGTGTTTCCTGTTTGGCAGGGGGTTGGACTGGATGGCCCTTGTGGTCTCTTCCAACTCTATGATTTATTTTATTTTTTGCAGGCAATTCACTGCACAGTTTGGAGAAGTGAACATTGCAAAGGATGCACAAGCAGTTGCAAGAGGGCTGATTGCTGGATAAATGCTAAACCACCTATTCCCCTTCAGAGACTGGGCTCGGTTTGCAATCAGCAGTTCCTGCTACCTCCCTCGCTGCAGCAAGGTAGCACAAATCTCAGGAGTTGTTCTCCCCATGATGAGGGAACATGTAAGATAATAATATGGGCATTTCAGGAAAATGCTTCTCTGTGCTTGGAGGGTGAACAAGGGAGAGGGAGAGGGAGAGGGAGAGGGAGAGGGAGAGGGAGAGGGAGAGGGGGGAGAGAGAGAGAGAGAGAGAGAGAGAGAGAGAGAGAGAGAGACTCATTTTAATCTCTGTATTACAACCCTTTCTTTATTTGTTATGGTGGTAATTGGTTCTCTAAGGAGCAGGAGGCAAGGAGCCAGAGATGTTGCGGATCATTTTGAATCAAGATGCCAGCGGCTGCTCTCTTCCCCTGCCTCTGCTCTGCCTCCAACATCATCCAGGACCCGCAGTCTGAAGACCTGGGGTGGAAGAGAGTTCCTTTGTCCTCCCAGATCTAGACTCTGCACTGTGCTTAAGAACTTTCCTTATCTGTTTACAGTGGCATAGCGTAGGGCAGGGGTCCACAAGGGTCCACATTGATGCCGAAATCCAGCATCGCCTGAGCTCTGCGAGTGCGGCTTTCTCCCGATTGAAGTGCAGAGTGTTTGAGGACTGGGACATTCACAGGGAAGCCAAAGTGCTTGTTTACAAAACTATTGTACTACCAACCTTACTGTATGCTTGCGAAACATGGACAACTTATAAACGCCATCTTCAACTCCTTGAAAGATTCCATCAACGGTGTCTACGAAAATTTTTACACATCACTTGGGAAGACAGGCAAACTAATACCAGTGTACTGAAAGAAGCAAAGATCACCAGTGTTGAAGCAATGATTCTTCAACATCAACTTCGTTGGACTGGTCATGTTGTGCGGATGCCTGATGGTCGTCTTCCAAAGCAACTACTCTATTCCGAACTTAAAAATGGGAAGCGTAGTGTTTGTGGTCAACAAAAGAGGTTTAAAGACTCTCTCAAGGCAAATCTTTAAAAGTGTAGCATAAGTGCTGATAACTGGGAAACACTGGCCTGCAAGCGCTCCAGTTGGAGAAAGGCCTTTACCAAAGGTGTCATGGGGTTTGAAGACACTCGAACTCAGGACGCATGCTACACAGAACTGGTTTGGAGTGCAGTTTCCCAGGCGCTCCCCGCTTCCTCTGGTGGAGAGCACTGCCACCACAGACACCGGTGGGTGTTGCTCCCAAGGCGCCTCCGAGCCCCTGCCACCGCAACTGCCCTTCCTGAGGTCAGTCGCCAGCAGCTCCATGGTGGAAATCCAAACTGTGGCTCCTTTTCCCTCTTCCCCACCCCACACGACGGACGGAGAAGGGGCTTATCCCGAGCAGCCTCCCACCTCACTTTTGACCCCCAAGCCTGGCTGAGTCGCAAAAACCATCTCGTGCACGCACACTATGCCAGCTATCTGGATTCCTGGACTGTCCACGGGCCTGATCCTGCCTGTGGGCCTTAGTTTGCCAACCCATGGTGTGGGGGGCTGCAGGGGAGGTTGCCCCGGGTGCAAAATTGTTAGAGGTGCAAAATCATTTCAACACTTGGTGCTGCCTCAACACAGCTACACACTTAGAATCATAGAATCACAGAGTTGGAAGAGACCACAAGGGCCATCCAGTCCAACCCCCTGCCAAGCAGGAAACATCATCAAAGCATTCCTGACATATGCCTGTCAAGCCTCTGCTTAAAGACCTCCAAAGAAGGAGACTCCACCACACTCCTTGGTAGCAAATTCCACTGCCGAACAGCTCTTACTGTCAGGAAGTTCTTCCTAATGTTCAGGTGGAATCTTCTTTCTTGAAGTTTGAATCCATTGCTCCGTGTCCGCTTCTCTGGAGCAGCAGAAAACAATCTTTCTCCCTCCTCCATATGACATCCTTTTATATATTTGAACATGGCTATCATATCACCCCTTAACCTTCTCTTCTCCAGGCTAAACATACCCAGCTCCCTAAGCCGTTCCTCATAAGGCATCGTTTCCAGGCCTTTGACCATTTTGGTTGCCCTCTTCTGGGCATGTTCCAGCTTGTCAGTATCCTTCTTGAACTGTGGTGCCCAGAACTGGACACAGTACTCCAGGTGAGGTCTGACCAGAGCAGAATACAGTGGTACTATTACTTCCCTTGATCCAGATGCTATACTCCTATTGATGCAGCCCAGAATTGCATTGGCTTTTTGATCTACTGCATCACACTGTTGACTCATGTCAAGTTTGTGGTCTACCAAGACTCCTAGATCCTTTTCACATGTACTGCTCTCAAGCCAGGTGTCACCCATCCTGTATTTGTGCCTTTCATTTTTTTTGCCCAAGTGTAGTACCTTACGTTTCTCCTTGTTAAAATTCATCTTGTTTGCTTTGGCCCAGTTGTCTAATCTGTTAAGGTCATTTTGAAGTGTGATCCTGTCCTCTGGGGTATTAGCCACCCCTCCCAATTTTGTGTCATCTGCAAACTTGCTCAGGATGCCCTCAAGCCCTTCTTTTGCTGCATCTCATTACAAAGGGTTTCTCCATGCAAACCAGGAAATGACCACTCCACACATCAGAATGGCTCTTCTTTTCCTATCTCTGCGTCTGTGATCTCCTTGGTGGCACGGCTGCCATTAGGCAGTTGAATCCACATCCATTTTGGAAAATGCATCATTATTTTTTTGTGTGATGTTGGATTAATTGGGCAAAGGCAGATGGTCATTTAGCTAAAAGTATATATTTAATTGCTCGAGAGTCCTAATGAATTTATTTTTTATTTTTATAGGGGTACTTGACTGCTTTCCAATCTTTGAAGCAGTGCAGAATTATTTTAAACTTGTTTTTAAAAGACAAATTAAAAGTTAAAGTGAAGCAGACAGTGGTGGTGGCTGCTAATAGTTGGAGTGTTGGACTCGGACCTGAGAGACCAGGGTTCAAATCCCCACTCAGCCATGAAGATCACAGGTTGATCTTGGGACACTCAGCACCTCTCATCTTAAGAATGTTGTTTTGGAATAAAATGGGGGACTAGGAGAACAATGCACAGGACCTCAAGCTCCTTCGAGAGAAATGTGGCATATCAATGCTAATAATAATCAGGGCAAAAGGAATATATATAGTTGGATCCCTGTTGCTATAGAAGCAGTATATAATTTTATTTCTGACTTTTAGAAGACATCTGAAGGCAGCCCTGTTTAGGGAAATTTTTAATATTTGAAGTTTCGTTCTGTTGTTAGTGTTCTGTTGGGAGCTGCCCAGTGGGTGGGGTATAAATAATAAAATTATTATTATTATTATTATTATTATTATTATTAATTTTGAAAATAAAAATAAAAACAACAGCATGTGCATCCCCCACCGCCGGTCGGTGTGCAAGTCCTCTGCTTGTAGTCACTTTGTAGGAATATTTGGCCGAGATTTGCCCTTTTCTCCTGGAGGTCTTGTTATCATTCTTGCTGTGTTCAACTTTTGCTTCATTTTTTTACGGTGGAGGAAGAGAACTGTCAAAGGCAGGCTAGGTGTGGAGGTGCAGGAGCTGCCAATCAAGATGTCAATCGGAATGGAGGGAGACTGGCTTGCCCTTTGGATGAAAGGGTCAGCCGTGTGCTCAGCATGAGGATCGCTTGATGCCTCGCTCCCTCCCTGCCCTGGGAAAGTATTGGGAGCTGCAAAGAGTTGTCCTGGCCTGGGGTGAAGCCTTGTAAACATTCTGTATCCTGATCTTGCAAGCTGTTGGGATGCAAATGCGACTCACTCCTTGCAAGCCTGATGTTGGAAGCAGGCATTTCACAGGGCCTTTGTTCAAGTCGGAAAGGAACAAACCTGAACCCTCTCCCTGTCACTATAGTTACAGGTGGGGTGATGGGAGATTGTGTCCTCCCTTAAAGAGGTGAGACCTGTTGCGGTGAGACCTGGAGACCAATTCCCTGTGTTGTAGGTGGGTCTTTGTCCATGGAGTTTTCTTGGCAGGGATACTGGAGTGGCTTGCCAGTTCCTTCTCCAGGTGGATCACGTTTAGTCAAAACTCACCACTATGACCTGTCCATCTTGGGTGGCCCTGCATGGCATAGCTCATAGCTTCTCTGAGTTATTCAAGCCCCTTCGCCACGAGAAGGCTGATCGCCGAAGAATTGATGCTTTTGAATTATGGTGCTGGAGGAGACTCTTGAGAGTCCCATGGACTGCAAGAAGACCAAATCTATCCATTCTTAAGGAAATCAGCCCTGAGTGCTCACTTGAAGGACAGATCGTAAAGCTGAGGCTCCAATACTTTGGCCACCTCATGAGAAGAGAAGAATCCTTGGAAAAGACCCTGATGTTGGGAAAGATTGAGGGCACTAGGAGAAGGGGGAGACAAAGGACGAGATGGTTGGACAGTGTTCTCGAAGCTACGATCATGAGTTTGACCAAACTGCGGGAGGCAGTGCAAGACAGGAGTGCCTGGCGTGCTATGGTCCATGGGGTCACGAAGAGTCGGACACGACTAAACGACTAAACAACAACAACATGATTGGTCTGCCACAACACCCGATTGGGAGGTCCCTCAATGTTGGGTTCAATCTGGCCAATGGAACTCAGTCTAAATGGATTGAGGGACCTATATATGCCCATGCATGTAACCCAGAGCTTCAGAACACCCACCCACCTCTCCCTACTTTTAGGCCTTTTGCACTTGACCTTGCTATGCCGTCATGTGTCACCTGTCATTGGGACAGGGACACGGCAGGAATTTCCCCACTTGGCTGACTGGCTGTTGCCATTTGGGTTTCGCCTGCCGCGTAGCAAATCACAACAGCCTGTAAGGTTGTGGATAGGCTCTGGTTCAGGTGCATGGGGGAACGCTCTCTCCATCCCTATGCGAAGGGTATTCCGTTAAAGGAATCCAGGGGCTCAAATGGTTTGGTCAACCCCTGAGAGGAGGACATCTGGGTGGTGGACATAGTCTGTTCCCGACTTTTTGCCTATCTAGGTGTTCACCCAAGGCTGGAACCCTGGGTCAGGGAGCTAGTCGAACCAGTGCCTATGCAACCATTCACCTTCTGTAATCAAGTATATAAACCACGTGTCTGAAATAGTACAGGAGAACAATCCTGAAGCCATTTTGACTCTCCCAAATGGACCTCAAATATTTCTCTGCAAGGAGGAAAGAAATGGGAAAAGCTTTCCAATTTTCCTTGAACTATAGGGGCTTACACCTCCCTGTAGATACAGTCTGGCAAGTACTTTCAATATGCATAAGAGATTCAGGAACTAAGTATCTACCATCTCCAAGGAATGGCCAGGCTACCCAGAAAAGGCAATCAGATAATAAGGCATGATCAGGTATCCTGGCAGATAGGAGAGAATCAACACACTCAAATTTCTGCTGGGGACCACCTCTTTCTCTGATGTATCTATGATGTTTTGTGGGGTGGTCTTGAGCTACAGGGGAGGCAATTTCAAAAGTCTATATAAGAGCTTGCACACCATTGTTCTGGGTTCCTCTCCTCCCTCCCAGTGTGTGGTGAGTGAGGACCCTGTTGCAACAGTTTAATAAAGATCAGGCTTACTAGCCACTTTGCTTCTCAATATTCTCTGGTTGGCCTCTGTTATTTTCTCCTACCGATAGGGAACCTACTTAAGGACTCTTAGATAAAGGAAAAAAGGAGCAGTTTTTCCCCCTTATAACACAGATAAAAGTTTCCCTCTCCCTCTCCCTCTCCCTCTCCCTCCCTCCCTCCCTCCCTCCCTCCCTCCCTCCCTCCCTCTCTCTCTCTCTCTCTCTCTCTCCCTCCCTCTCTCTCCTAAGACTAGAACTTGAAGCTGAACATGGGAAGATTCAGGATGCATAAAATGAAGTCCTTCACACACTACAGAGTTGGACTATGGAACTCCCTCCCACAAGAGGCAGCGATGGTCGCCAAACTAGATGGCTTTAACATGCTTCTGAATCCCAGTTGCTGGAAACCACAGGAGAGGAGAGTTGCTCTTGTGCTTGGATCCTGTTGGCAGGTTTTGGCTAGCGCCTGGTTGGCCACCATGAGAACCGGATGCTGGACTAGCTGGGCCGCTTCTCGTCTGATCCACCAAAGCTGTTCCTATGTTTTTAGCAAAGTTTTTATTTAAATCATTTTGCACATCTTCACCTGCGTCCATGCACACACTCTTTGTGGTTCATTTCAGTCCCTCGTTCTTTGCCCCTCTGTGTTTTTTAAAGAGACGATCTGGTTTCTGATGTACACCATGCCAAACAAGGAATCTCGAAGGGTGTAATGTTATGCGTGATCACACACTTCATCCATCTGCCCTGACACTCGCCAGGAGCCTCGGCTATTATTCAGCATCCAAGTGCATCGGCAAACCAGGCAAGGAAAGGGACGCAAATTAATTGAAGGGGCTGAACTTGTGCTGCAAACTGCCCATGCACTAATTCTGGGATAAATTTGAGAAACGATCTATGTTCCGACTGGCAGGAAGCTGGAACATAAGTCATAGGTCAGTAATGGACAAAATGCAGGGGAGGTGGTCATAACTCCTGGAAAAATAAAACCATAGAGCTGCATGACATTCTATAAATAGGAATTCAGTAAACAGACATTTACCTGCTTGTGCCTGGTGACTCTGCCAGTAGAGCATGAGACTCTTGTTTGTGGGTTTGAGCCCCACGTTGGGCAAAGGAGTCCTGCATTGCAGGGGGTTGGACTGGGTGACCCTTGTGGTCCCTTCCAACTCTACAATTCAATTCTATGAATTCTTGGATTAGGAAGTACCAGATCAGTACACAGAAAATTTCAGGAAGGGGTTCCTCCTCCACTATGTACGAACTACCCTCTGCAAGACCCTTCTTTCAAAAGGGGCATCAGAAGAAGAGTGTTTAGTGAGCACATGGGGAGATGCCCAGATAGTAGCCTTGCAAACGTCTAACAGAGGGAAGCTACTATTAAAGGCCTCTGCGGTTACTGCTCTGCTCAAAGAATACGCAGTGACCGCCCAGTTAGAGTTATGTGAGCAGAATCCCCTGATCTGGACCTTGTGCAGAGAATGAATCGATAAGCTCTCCGCGCCGAGAAAAGACTGCCAAAGTTTAACTGCAAACTGTCTTTAAACATTGTACACAAGATCCCGCTGTAAATAAAAATCAACCCATTGCTCTTAAGCAGCTAGCAACTCAGTCCTGCTTTCTTTAGGTTCTTTCTTTAGGTTCTAACTTGTTAATGTAGTCCAATAAACCTCTTTCTGAGAGAGTCAGATAAGCAAGTTGCTTCCTCAATATCATGGCAGTTTTTGAAACAACCCAGGATCCCGAGGGGAGGGGATACTCCGCCATCTTCTTTCAGCTTTAGCTGCAGAAGCACCTTTTGCACTTTCAACAGTTTTCCACCTAACATTTTATGCACATTAAACTTACATGTTTTACAGACCCTTGTCGAGTTCTTTTCTGCAGCCTTATATGCCTGCACAATTGTGGGAATGTTAGGGATGTGGATTAGGATATATTATTAGATAGATCCTATCCAAGCTTGTGTTAGCAAGCTTCCAATATCAGCAGAGTGACATTCAGGTTTGCTAAAACCTGTGCAATATTATACTTCCTGGCAAAGTCCCCTTTGTCCCTCTTAAAAGAAATACACAACACAGTGTTTATAAAATAAGATAGAGTTTACTTACAGTTTCATCCTGAGTTAACAGCATAATCTCAGAAAGGCAGGCTTGCTTAGAAAAGTTACAGATATATACATGTGGAGACTACTTAGTAAAGTAAGGGTCCATCTGGTCTCTCTCTTGGCTGCAGGCCAAGAGGGAGAACCATCCTGACTAGAGATTCTCTGGAGATGTGTTCCTATCGAAGGAGAGAAGGCTAAGAGAGAGAATGGCTGCTGGCTAGGGGCTTTTGTCCCAGCTAATCCATCTCATTTGCATATCTGGAGGAACAGGAACTTAATCAGGTGTCCCTCCAGGTGAGTTCCTGTTAGTGGGCACTCTAGGAACTGTTGTGACTTGTCTGCCCCAGTGTTCCATCCCACAAAAATAACCTCCCACCCTCATCCGGTGACAGGCGAGGAAAAGACCTTCAGACCTCTGGAACTCAGAAAAAAGAAATAAACAGCGCCTCTGACTTATGAAAATCTTAAGCACTACCTAGATAAAACTAACAGGCTCTCCTAACTTCCAATCTGTGCCACCTGTTCTCCTTATCGCAAGAGAAACCGGGTGTCAAGGAGCTGACAGGCAAACCCGGGTCATCCACAGGGCGGGGGAAGCACAGGAGGCATGGAATGCAATTAGCTTTTTATTAACAGAAAACAACAACACAGTCAAGTACTCTGGTTCATCTGAATCTGAGACATTGCTGAAGCTGCTCACTGGCCCTTCCCTTCCCCCTCTAGCCTCTCACAAGCAGACAAAGGCTGTGTCAAAGGGTGAGCTCCTCCTCTGGGCTTGTCTGGCCCATTGCTCAGCCACCTGCAAAACTCTCCTGGATTGGGGTGTCAGAGAGGGAGGAGAGCCAGCAGGACTGGGACTGTTCTGCCGCTGGGTAGAAAGAGCAAACTCTTACTCCTCTTTGTCCAAATCTGCGCTTGCACTGTGACTCTCAGCCTCTAACCCTGTCCAGGGAGGGCCTCCTTCTCCTGACACCCCCCCCCCCCGATCACTAAAAACCCCTTCTTCTAGTTACCTCCCAGCTCCTCCCTTGCCCAGACTGCCCTTCAGTGTCCCACCGCCAGGATCCGGGATCTAAGCCATGGAGGCATGTTCTGTTTGCAGACCTTCAGTCTGTCAAGTCACCACCTGCAGCCTAAAGTGGTACAGTCCCAGCCCAGGATGGCTCCCTCCACGCGAGTTCAGCCCCGGTGACCTCGCTCGTAACCATTGCCACATGCCACGCGATTCCTGGCCTTGGGCGTTTGCCAGGATCAGCCCCGTAAGAAGATTAAGAAAACACATTTGCCATGCATCTGTTAAGACTCCTTTTGTTCAAAAGCTAGTCAACTTCTTTTCTGAGCAGAGAACAGAACCATGACTAGGATTCCTTCTTTCAAAAGATAAGACGGCCATTCCCCCCCCCCCATAAGCTGATTTTCCTTTATACAATGTAGATAATTCATCTGCCACTAGGTCAAATTTCCTTTCCAGGGAAAGTATAAAACGTTCCCCATCAGCACCCTCGGGTAGAGAGAGAAGAGATAGCAGCAAATGCTTTGAGCATGCTGAGATCTTATATATCTGCCTCATACTGAATGTCTTTGCTATGACTTTCTCCATGCTGTGTGTGACTTAAAGCGGCAGAAGATCATAGCATCAGAACTGAAGAGTTGCAAATAATCCAAGGAGTAATCTAGTTCAGCCCTATGCAATGCAGCCCAAAAGGGTGGAATACATTTTCTTCCAGGATAGCTAGTTCCCCATATCTGAGATTCCTGCATTGTAGGGGGTTGGACTAGATGACCCTTGGGGTGCCTTTTAGCTCAACAATTCTATGATTCTATGTTTCTATGAACTGTGATATGAAAATGCACTCAAAGTTATACACAAATTATGCATATACCCATTATTGTTCAGTGGAATGACTAAAAACGTATCAGCTATACATAGCTGCCAAGTTCTCCCCCTTTTTTTTTAAGGGAAATTCCCTTATGCTGAATAGGCTTCCTCGCGAGAAAAGGGAAAACTTGGCAGCTATGGCTATGTGCTGTTGATAAGCTATGTTTAAGGCCATTGGCTCACTTATCCACATGTGGTGGCAATGCCCCAAAGTCTTCCTGTTTGGGGGAAGGTCTTTCATGAAGCAGGCCTTATCACAGGCATCCCTAAACTTCGGCCCTCCAGATGTTTTGGACTACAATTCCCATCTTCCCCAACCACTGGTCCTGTTAGCTAGGGATCATGGGAGTTGTAGGCCAAAACATCTGGAGGGCCGCAGTTTGGGGGTGCCTGCCTTATCACAAAACAAGATATCCCCTTGGTTCCTAAAATAGCACTTATATCATATTATTCAGTAACTGCTGAACACCTTTCCCACAAGGATCTCATTATTCACCAAATGGCTACAGCACAGTATACTATTGCAAGGGATTGGAAGGCCCTAAATGCAGGCCTGTTTGAGATCTGGACCTCACAACTCTGAGATGCAATATTACTAGACAAACCTACAGCCCATGTCCGAGAGAGTGGAATAAACGAGAAAACCACTACTTTTCAATCCACCCGGCACAGTTTTATTACATATGCAACATTGTCAGAACATGCTTATTGGTGTTCACCAACACATGGCAACTTATGGAACAATACCATTGTCTATAACCAGTTAAATGCAATAAAATCAACATTTGGTGCTTTTGTTGGGAGTGGGATTGTTGAATATCGGTTGCTGCTTCTCGTATAAATAAGTGAAAACAATAAAATAGTTTTTTTTTGTTGCGTTCAAATGCTAGAAAACTCTGCCAGCCACCTGCTTGGCATCCTGCCTGGTCAATCTCTCTCTTCCCTCCAGGCTGCCAACCACGGCATTTTGACGCTCAACCACAACAGAGAAAAGAGCAGCCGAGGGGCTTCCAGAAGCAGGTACTTACAGTACACGTCGACCCTGATTGATTTGATCGCTGGCGAGCCCAAGCCATTCTCCGCCTTGCAGTAGTAGCGGCCCCCTTGGTGTCGCTGGATGTTGGCGATCCTCAATGTCTCGTTGAAGACGCTGGAATCTTGAAACCGGTCAGATGCACTTCCTGCTGTTTTGGTCCACCTGATCTGAGCAAGCATCAAAACAGGTTGTTACTTTAGCATGCCCATTTGTGTGGTGGAGCTAGGGCTGCTTTCTTAAGACACAGAAAAAGAGAGACTCTGATTTTTCACCAACCATCAAAACTGGTTGAGGTTCAAGGGGCTACCATTAGTATATAAAACCCTTAACAACTTGGGGCCAGTTTACCTGCGAGAACACCTTGTTCTGTATATGTCTACTTGACTGCTTTGATCTGAGGAACTGTCACAAGTGTCACACCCTCGTACCTACGGGACCGCCTCTCCTGGTATGCCCCACGGAGGACCTTAAGGTCCACAAATAACAATATTCTGGAGATCCCGAGCCATAAGGTGGCTAGATTGGCCTCTACTAGGGCCAGGGCCTTTTCAATATTGGCCCCAACTTGGTGGAACGCTCTCTCACAGGAGACCAGGGCCCTGCGGGATTTGTCATCTTTCCGCAGGGCCTGCAAGACAGAGCTGTTCCGCCCGGCCTTTGGGTTGGACTTAGTCTCACCCCTGTGTTTTCCTTCCTCATGGCTTGGATTTATGGACTACTTAAAATCAAGCTGCATTTTAAACTTAAATTTTAAATTTTAATACTGTATTTTAATCAATTGCTTTTTATGTTTTATTGTAATTTTATTGGTGTGAGCCGCCATGAGCCCGGTTTTGACTGGGGAGGGCGGGGTATAATTAAAAATTTATTTATTTATTTATTTATTTATTTATTTATTTATTATTATTATTAACATCCGTAAGAAACTGATCTTTTAAAATTTTAAATAGTTCAGCTGGAATATCATCACTCCACTGGCCTTGTTATTAGCAGTGCTGTTAAGGTGCTACACCCAATATGCCAGCAAGTTTGGAAAACTCAGCAATGGCCAGAGGATTGGAGAAGATCAGTCTACATCCCAATTCCAAAGAAGGGCAGTGCCAAAGAATGATCCAACTACCGCACAATTGCGCTCATTTCACACGCTAGCAAGGTTATGCTTAAAATTCTACAAGGCAGGCTTAGGCAGTATGTGGACCGAGAACTCCCAGAAGTGCAAGCTGGATTTCGAAGGGGCAGAGGAACCAGAGACCAAATAGCAAACATGCGCTGGATTATGGAGAAAGCTAGAGAGTTCCAGAAAAACGTCTACTTCTGCTTCATTGACTATGCAAAAGCCTTTGACTGTGTCGACCACAGCAAACTATGGCAAGTTCTTAAAGAAATGGGAGTGCCTGATCACCTCATCTGTCTCCTGAGAAATCTCTATGTGGGACAAGAAGCTACAGTTAGAACTGGATATGGAACAACTGATTGGTTCAAAATTGGGAAAGGAGTACGACAAGGTTGTATATTGTCTCCCTGCTTATTTAACTTATATGCAGAATTCATCATGCGAAAGGCTGGACTAGACGAATCACAAGCCGGAATTAAGATTGCTGGAAGAAATATCAACAACCTCAGATATGCAGATGACACAACCTTGATGGCAGAAAGTGAGGAGGAATTAAAGAACCTTTTAATGAGGGTGAAAGAGGAGAGCGCAAAATATGGTCTGAAGCTCAACATCAAAAAAACCAAGATCATGGCCACTGGTCTCATCACCTCCTGGCAAATAGAAGGGGAAGAATTGGAGGCAGTGAGAGATTTTACTTTCTTGGGCTCCTTGATCACTGCAGATGGTGACAGCAGTCACGAAATTAAAAGACGCCTGCTTCTTGGGAGAAAAGCAATGACAAACCTAGACAGCATCTTAAAAAGCAGAGACATCACCTTGCCGACAAAGGTCCGTATAGTTAAAGCTATGGTTTTCCCAGTAGTGATGTATGGAAGTGAGAGCTGGACCATCCAGAAGGCTGATCGCCGAAGAATGGATGCTTTTGAATTATGGTGCTGGAGGAGACTCTTGAGAGTCCCATGGACTGCAAGAAGATCAAACCTATCCATTCTTAAGGAAGTCAGCCCTGAGTGCTCACTGGAAGGACAGATCCTGAAGCTGAGGCTCCAATACTATGGCCACCGCATGAGAAGAGAAGAATCATTGGAAAAGACCCTGATGTTGGGAAAGATGGAGGGCACAAGGAGAAGGGGATGACAGAGGACGAGATGGGTGGACAGTGTTCTCGAAGCTACGAACATGAGTTTGACCAAACTGCGGGAGGCAGTGCAAGACAGGAGTGCCTGGCGTGCTCTGGTCCATGGGGTCACGAAGAGTCGGACACGACTAAATGACTAAACAACAACAACAAGAAACTGATCTCTTAGCGCGGCAGGACCTACACTTCAGAACTCCCTGCCTATTGATATTGGGCCGGCAACTTCACTGTACTGTGTTCGGCACCTGCTGGAAACGTTTTTGCTTAGACAAACCTACCCAGACATGTAGACATGTTGCTGTATGTTTAAACCTGTTTCTAGCATACTGCTGTATAGTCTGTGGCTATGGGAGAAGGAGGACCTTTTAGGGGCATTGATGTCACCAGGCTGGACAATGTCTTGATATATGGTTCAATCGCGTGATAATGGTTTTGTGATATTTGGCATGGTGATACATCACGATGTGTGCATGTGCTGTGTAAAAAAATTGTGATGTGAGGAAGAGGAAAACTGTGAAGCCGTACATCACTTCTCTTGTGATTCCTGCCACCCCTACTGCCCTGAACTATTAAATAACAGTTGTAAAAATAGGTGAAAGCTAAGTAACCACACATCAGTTTTAGACCCCTAAGTAGTAGCATATGCCAGGACAATACCCCATTAGGTCCATCCTTATTTCAGACAATGTTGAAAACTAGGCATCACCTAGGACTAGTTGTGACCCTTCCAGGTTCTCTATATGTGTAAATAAACCATATTTATTGTGAAGACCCCACAATCTCGCTGTGCCTTATTCCCAAAACGAAACACAAACTCTGGCTGCGTCCCTGCAACTCCTGGAATCTCGCACTGCTCAGAGATTGGGGTAGCATGCAACCATATGAGGAACCTGCTGGAAGACCCTCCAAGTACCCCTATATTCCAGGGATGGTCCCAGATTTACAGAAGCTGCCCCGGTTTCTGATTTGACCCTGGAATGTCCCGCTTTTCCTTAGGACGACCTTATTTTCATTGGAGAAATGTTGGAGGGTATGGAGTTATCCGACCCCTGAGCCGTCTGAAGGCAATCCTGTAAAGGGAAGGGTGTTCAATGTTTGGGCTGGGTGTTCATCAGTATGCGGATGATACCCAGCTCTACCTCTCTTTCAAATCAGAACCAGTGAAGGCAGTAAGGGTCCTGTGTGAGTGCCTGGAGGTGGTTGGAGGATGGATGGCAGCTAACAGATTGAGGTTGAATCCTGGCAAGACAGAAGTACTGTTTTGGGGGGACAGGAGGTGGGCAGGTGTGGAGAACTCCCTGGTCCTGAATGGGGTAACTGTGCCCCTGAAGGACCAGGTGCGCAGCCTGGGAGTCATTTTGGACTCACAGCTGTCCATGGAGGTGCAGGTCAATTCTGTGTCCAGGGCAGCTGTCTATCAGCTCCATCTGGTACGCAGGCTGAGACCCTACCTGCCTGCAGACTGTTGAGCCAGAGTGGTGCATGCTCTAGTTATCTCTCGCTTGGACTACTGCAATGCGCTCTATGTGGGGCTACCTTTGAAGGTGACCCAGAAACTACAACTAATCCAGAATGGGGCAGCTAGACTGGTGACTGGGAGCAGCCGCCGAGATCACATAACACCGGTCCTGAAAGACCTACATTGGCTCCCAGTACGTTTCCAAGCACAATTCAAAGTGTAGGTGCTGACCTTTAAAGCCCTAAATGGCCTCGGTCCAGTATACCTGAAGGAGCGTCTCCACCCCCATCGTTCTGCCCGGACACTGAGGTCCAGCACCGAGGGCCTTCTGGCGGTTTCCTCGTTGCGAGAAGCCAAGTTGCAGGGAACCAGGCAGAGGGCCTTCTTGGTGGTGGCGCCTGCCCTGTGGAACGCCCTCCCAACAGATGTCAAAGAGGAAAACAGCTACCAGATTTTTAGAAGACATCTGAAGGCAGCCCTGTTTAGGGAGACTTTTAATCTTTAATCGATTATTTTATTCTTCTGTTGGAAGCCGCCCAGAGTGGCTGGGGGAACCCAGCCAGATGGGCGGGATATAAATAATAAATTGTTGTTGTTGTTGTTTTTGTTGTTGTTGTTACTATTACTATTACAGTATTATGTTTTCATATGTGTTGGAAGCTGCCCAGAGTGGCTGGGGAAACCCAGTGAGATGGGCAGGGGAAATGTTGGAGGGTATGCCTGCTGGATCTAGCCCAGCATCCTGTTCTCAAGATGGCCAACCAGATGCCCATGGGAAACCTGCAAGCAGGATTTGAGCACAAGAGCAACTCTCTTCTCCTGTGGTTTCCAGCAACTGATGTTCAGAATCATCACTGCCTCCAACCATGGAGGCAAACTATCGCCATTTTGGACTGAGCTGAGTCCAGCCCGTATATTCCACCTACATCCTCAGGACGTGAAGACGGTAAACAAGTCACAATGCAAATATCAATGTCTCTATATAATTCAATTGTCAAACCCCATCATAAAAAGCAATAAAATAAGGAGCACAGCAATAATGGTATTCAAACCAGCATGCGTTGCTAGCCATAGATGTTCAAACATTTCCACTAAACCTCTCATCTGCATCTAATTGTCTGTTTTCTAGAGATATTGAAGAACACTGTCTGCAAATCACCACATATTTAAGCATGCACAATAATCTTAGGGAACAGGTTTTGGAAACCGTAAAAAACAAAAACACCCACCCATTTATTTTTCAAAAGAGATGAAAGCCATTTTCACAGCATCCAAGTAGAATCTGTACACTTCAGCCAATATCCTGCCTATTTTTAATATCTCAGCTAGACAAGGGGAGGAAAAGAACAGAAGGAGATGGCGGGCAGGGGCAGGCATGATATTTATTATTTATTTCATGAAATTATATGCTGATGAATTGTGCAGGGGAAACTTCCAAGCAGTTTTTACAAAAAAGACAAAAATAAAATAAAATCATCCCTAAAAAATTTAGAGCCATAATTCAAAACGTACAAATAATAAAAAAGCATGATAGAATAGACTAAAAGAATTTAAAACACATAGAAACTTTCTAAGCATCTGGGTAGGTTTGTCCGCCAAAAAGAATAAAGTGAAGGCGCCTGCCTGATATCATGAGGCAGGGAGTTCCAAAGTTCCAGTGCTGCCACACTAAAGATTAAGTTCTTACAAATGCAACGAAGGTATTATGTGGCAGCTGTAAAAGTGCCAATTCTGCTGAGAGGGCACATGTTGGGTAAGGAGATCTTGTAGGCAAACTGGTCCCAAGTTGTGAAGGGCTTGGTATACCAAGAGTAACGGCTTGAACTCAGCCCAGTAGCAAATCAGCAACCAGAGTACTGTAGATCTCTGAGCACGGGTGTACAAGGCCTGTCAGCAATTGTTTATCTTTATTTATATTAATATAAGGAACCAGAAGAGGGTATGGAGGGAAGTCCAGAGATATAAAGAATCTCAAAGAGGAGGTCCGTGAAAAGGCACTTGTATAAATTTATATTTGGTAGAAATGGGAGGTAATGACTGTTTTCATTTGTGAAAATGTGACAGTGAAAAATTAATAAAAAAATTATTTACCAAAAAAAGAAAAACCAGTGAGCCCAAGATGATCATATAGATGTCATATAGAGGAGGGAGAAAGGTTGTTTTCTGCTGCTCCAGAGAAGCGGACATGGAGCAATGGATTCAAGCTACAAAAAAGAAGATTCCACCTGAACTTCCTGACAGTAAGAGCTGTTCGACAGTGGAATTTGCTGCCAAGGAGTCTGGTGGAGTCTCCTTCTTTGGAGGTCTGTAAGCAGAGGCTTGACAGACATATGTCAAGAATGCTTTGATGGTGTTTCCTGCTTGGCAGGGGGTTGGACTGGATGGTCCTTGTGGTCTCTTCCAACTCTACGATTCTATGATTCTATCATGCCTACAGGCAACAATAGCACAGCCATCTTGGAAACGGGCAGCACGCTCTGGACTTAGAAAGTGGTGCATTTTGCTGCAGGGTTTGTGGCCAATGTCTGCTCCCAAATGCCCTTCCAAATGCAATGGAGGGGAGCTGCCAATGTCTTTCCAGAGCTGTCAGATCTCTCAGAGCTTGGACTGGCAGCTGCCCCCCCCCATCCCGGACACACTCGACAATACAAGCACCATCTGTCAGTCCTTCCCCAACCGAGCAGATGTGTTCTGTCAAGAAAACTCGACGTACACGCGAGACAGACAGACTTAGCACAGATATATTTCCCCCATCTCAGACTGTCAGCATTTTTGTATTATTAGACTCCTGCCAATGAGGAGCTTTAAATCATTTGTACAAGGAATGTGCCACTGGGTAAATGCATGATAGGAGGTCAAATTGATTGTTTTCTCCCTTCCCCTTCCTGCTTTTACTTTTTATATATATTTGCATATATTTCCAAATGTCACACATCCTCTCTTCTTGTCTTATACAATATTTTGGCTATAAGCCAAGGACTTCCATCAACAACGTCTAATGATTTTCAATCTTCCTCACTTATCTTGCATTTCATTATTTTCACTATTACTTTTACTAATCCATAACTAATAATCCTTTTCGTAAATTTCCCCTGCAATATTTCATATAGTCCTCCTTACAAAACTTTTTGCAATCCTACTAGCATAGTCTGTTGATTACAGTTGATTTTCAAATAGTTCACATGTTTACTCCACTCTTCTAGGAACCTCTGATCCCGCTGGTCTCAAATTCTCCCTGTCATCATCTTATCCAATTCTGCGTAGTCCATTAATTTCATCTGCCACTCCTCTTTCATTGATAATTCTTCTTGCTTCCATTTCTGTGCCAACAAGACTCTTGCAGCCGTTGTCAAATATAAAAACAATCTGTTATCTTGTCTATTAATATCCTCACTTATAATACCAAGTAAAAATGCTTCTGGTTTTTTTTTTAATGAATGTATATTTCAACATCTTTTTTATCTCATCATTTCCCAGAAGCTTTTCACTTTCTTACATTCCCACCACAAATGGTATAAGTTCCTTCTTTTTTGGTATAAGTTCCTTCTTTTTCCTTACATTTCCAACATTTATCACTTGCTTTATCCATTTTAGCTAATTTCACTTGTGTAATATATCCTCTATACATCATTTTCATCACATTTTCTTTCAGAGCATTGCATGCTGTAAATTTTATTCCTGCTTTCCACAATTTCTCCCAATCTTTTCGCTGTATATTATGCCCAAAATCTTTGGCCCAATGTATCATAACAGGCTTTACCTCTTCATCTTTCAGGTGCCATTCCAACAGAAATTTAGATAATATTTTACAATTATTATTTAATATTTCCATTTCAAATTTTGATTTGTTGTAACCAAATCCATTTTCCTTTAAATCCTCTTTAAATATTTCATTAATTTGGCGATAGTGCAACCAGTCATTCACATATTCTCCCCTTCCTGCTTTTACATTAGAAAATGCATCCTTCGTTGCATTTATTCTCGGGAGCCAATATTTGGAATCATCATTGCGCCTTTTGAGATTAGCCAGCCAAGAAGGATGGAGCGGATCATATGACATTTGATATACATATATGTATATACAGTCGTACCTCAGGTTACGAACCCCTCGGTTTGCGAACAGTTCGGGTTACGAACTGCGCAAACCCGGAAGTGTTTTCGCCGCGCGCACGTGGTCTGCGCATGCGCAAAGCGTGAAAATCGTGGAAATCGTTTTAAATCGTGGAAATTCGGTTTACGAACTATTCGGGTTACGAACTGCGATCCGGAACGGATCGCGTTCGTAACCCGAGGTATTACTGTGTTTGTGTGTGTGTGTGTGTGTGTGTGTGTGTATATATATATATATATATATATATATATATATATATATATATATAATGCCCAAATGGAAAAAAAAAAGGAAATGCATTCCAACTGGATGTTGGAGCTAACATAAAATGTATATAAAAAGAAAAGGGGAAGAACACCAGTTATGAAGGGCAGTGGTGTAGCATGGGGTGACAGGGGGGCCGTGGCCCCAGGCGCAAATTTCTGAGGGGGTGCAATCAGGGGCCCCCCACAGGTGCCAGTTTCTGTGGGGATCCCTGCCCTGGCAGAGCAGCCTAAGTCCACAGTAAGTGGGTGCGGGTGGAGATGGACAAGAGGTAACCCCAGCACCGCAGAGCCCAGTGCTCTTCTCTGTGGGTGTCAGAGGGATTTGTCCCCCAAGGGCTGTGTTGGCCAGCCAGGCTCCCCACTGTATGGGCAGGCAGGCAGTGCAGTGCGGCCTTGCTTGGCTCCAGTGGGGAGGAGCACAGGCAGCGTCCATGGCTTCCCTGCCCCGGGCACTGGCAACCCACAGTATGCCACTGACAATGGGAAGATGAGAAGTTGCCTTGAGTCAAACTACTGTTCCATCGAGCCCAGTGTTGTCCACTCTATCATGACTGGCAGTGGCTCTCCAGAATTTTGCAGACATCCCTTCCCTTTCCTGGAGGTGCCATGGACTGAACCTCTGCATGAAAAGTAGCTGCTCTACCTCCGAGTCTTTGGGTGGTCCCATGTCCTGGTCCACATGCCACGTGAGCCACTGAAGAGCTCCAGGACCAGATGATTGCTGAAGTCCCACCAGAAAAAGCTCATTGTGCACAACACACATGGTCTCCCTTTGCAGAACGCAGAAGTTTGAACTCCACGAGGAACCACTGCAGCTGCTTCTGATTCATTCCTTCAGTTTGCCAGGCACTATTCCGCATTAAATGTGAAGATGTAGCTTCTGCCGTGAGCCTTGTAAAGGGGGGGGGGGGAGAATGATGAAATATCACTGTCTCCTATTGAACTTTTGCAAATTGCCACGTCTGCGCTCCACTTCCACGGCCTGAAGCAGCAGGCTGCTTAGTTTGCAAGGCACCAAAGACTTCCATTTAGCATATTTTGATCGGAAAGGGCAGGATTGTTTGCTAGTGCTGATAGGCTGACACCCCCAGCCCGATCCATAAACAGAGAAGAACATATAGGAAGGGAGGGGGACCCAGCGCACCTTGCCTGTGGGGCAAATTACAGGTTTCACTGTAGACCCATTTGTAAATACTTGCAGGAGGTGGATTTAAATTTTTATTGTGCGGCAGGAAGTAACTTACTGGCCACCCACAGAGTCCGGAAAAATGTATAGGATGCAGCTCCTCATTTGAAAGAAGGCAGCAGAGTAATGAATATGCAAGGGCAGGATGGAAATCCTGCCTTGGTACCTTATTTCATATGCTAATAGCTGAGAGACGCAGAGAAAAGCAGTCTTGGTCATCTACAGCTTAGAACAAAAAAAATGTGAATATCAAATAGTTTGCAAGATAATCACCCGAGAGCAAGTCCCCCAGTTGATAATAATGATAGTTTAAAGTAAAAGCCGGCATGATAGAAGTTTGCAAAAATCATGCATAGCATGGAGAAGGGGAAGAGGGAAAAGTTTTCCTTCCTCTCACATAACACTAGAATTTGTGGACATGCAATGAAGCTGAAGGTTGGAAGACTTCATGCAGTGGGAGAACTAACTCCAACAGGGATGACCCCCAATCTGGTTGGCTTTGAAAGTTGTTTTTGTTGTTTAGTCATTTAGTCGTGTCCGACTCTTCGTGACCCCATGGATCATAGCACTCCTGTCTTGCACTGCCTCCCGCAGTTTGGTCAAACTCATGTTCGTAGCTTCAAGAACACTGTCCAACCATCTCGTCCTCTGTCGTCCCCTTTGCCTAGTGCCCTCAATCTTTCCCAACATCAGGGTCTTTTCCAAGGATTCTTCTCTTCTCATGAGGTGGCCAAAGTATTGGAGCCTCAGCTTCAGGATCTGTCCTTCCAGTGAGCACTCAGGGCTGATTTCCTTAAGAATGGATAGGTTTGATCTTCTTGCAGTCCATGGGACTCTCAAGAGTCTCCTCCAGCACCATAATTCAAAAGCATCAATTCTTCGGCGATCAGCCTTCTTTATGGTCCAGCTCTCACTTCCATACATCACTACTGGGAAAACCATAGCTTTAACTATACGGACCTTTGTAGGCAAGGTGATGTCTCTGCTTTTTAAGATGCTGTCTAGGTTTGTCATTGCTTTTCTCCCAAGAAGCAAGCGTCTTTTAATTTTGTGACTGCTGTCACCATCTGCAGTGATCAAGGAGCCCAAGAAAGTAAAATCTCTCACTGCCTCCATTTCTTCCCCTTCTATTTGCCAGGAGGTGATGGGACCAGTGGCCATGATCTTGGTTTGAAAGAGGATTAGGCAAATTGTGGAGGAGAGGACTAGCATGGCTCTGTTCTCCCTCCACAGTCAGAGGCAGCAAAGTTTCTGAAGACCAGTTGCTGGAAACCACAAGAGAGTAGAGGGCTCTTGTGATGTTGTGATATATGGAAACACAACCCAGGGACCTCTTCCTCTGAGGGTCTGCAGGAGGAGATTCCCTCTGACCTTCTTCCCTGCAAGGGATGCAACATCTCTCTTTCCTATCTAGCTCCACGACCTCCACGTCCTCCGGGCCTCATCATCCAAGGGTTGGGCACTTAATACTGAGACGTCTCCTGCTGTGCCTTAGGGCTCAGCTCTCCTTACACACTGAGCAACTGCCTGGCCACCTGAAAGGCCTTCAAAGCCATTGTGCACAGCAATAACCCTCTTCTGCCCTGAGGTGAATGGAGCGTCAACTCCCCAGAACAAGGCAGCTGAAGCTGAATTGGATCCTGCCACCTGATGAGCGTTCGGTGTCCATTCGCATGCAGGGGGTGGATATTTGAGTTCCTCCAGACCTCCTGATCTGACCCTTGTTCATCTAGGCAATGTGAATCCAGGAATGAGTCAATCAACATCCTGTCTTCCTAAAAGGACTTTGCAAACCTTTTAAAGAACAGAAGACAAGCCCGCTGGATCAGGCCAGTGGCCCATCCAATCCAGCATCCTGTTCTCACGGCAGCCAACCAGATGCCTATTATGGGAAAACAGCGAGCAGGAATCTTCACTGGAGGTTTTTAAGCAGAGGTTTGGATGGCTATCTGTCAAGGATGCTCCAGCTGTGATTCCCACACAGCAGGGGGGTTGGACTAGATGACCCCTGGGATCCCTTCCAGCTCTACAATTCTATGACTCTGTGACAAGAGCACTCTCCCCTCCTTTGTTTTCCAGCAACTGGGATTCATAAGCATTGTTGCCTCCAACTTTGGAGGCGGAGCAGGTCCACCCGGCCTCGTCGCCACTGATAGCTCTCTCCTCCATGAATTCTGTCCCGAATCTTCAGTTTGGCTGAATGACTGCGAGTTGTAGTGTTAAAGCCCAGTACGTCCAGACATTATTAACTTTCTCTTATGGCTGAAGTACCCGTGGCTAAGCAGCTTAATTTAATTAGATCATACGCTCCAGATCATCTGCTTGACAGTATGGTGCAAACCATTGGCACGCCGGTCCTCTTGGGAGAGAGACTACAGGCTCTCCTTCATTATACGCCATCCATCGCCTAATGATCCAGACAAGGTGCAGAGACTAAGCACGCTGGACTCCTGATCTCAGGTCAGATGTCGGGATGCTACCATGTGCCAAAGTATGTCTGACATCTCCCTACAGGCTGCAACTCTCACAATGATGGATAACTTGGTGTGGCTCCTTTAGCCTCTGCAGATGTTCCCCTTTGCTTTGCTTTGTCCAATCTCCTTTCCCAGCAGTTTAGTAGCAAATCGGGAAGAACGAGACTCACGGGAGGAGAACCACAAATTCACTTATTACGGATAGCACCAAATATTTCCATTTATTTGTTTGCTTCCTGCTCGCTTCCTTTCATGGAGTTCAGTGCTAATGTCTTTAAATTGATGGAGTTCTCAGGTGGCACAATGGGTCAACCGGTCTGGCTGTTAATCAAAAGGTTGGTAGTTCAAGCCCTCCCAGGGATGGCTGTGGACAGGATTCCTGCATTGCAGGGGGTTCGACTAGATGACCCTTGGGTTCCCTTTCAACTCTACAGTTCTATGATTCTATGAGAGGGCGGCTATGAGTGGCTGCTAACCATGATGGCTATGTTCTAACAACCTGCAATGATCCTTTCAAACTTCCTGCTCAACCACTGTGACTCTTCGTAGCTGCAATTCCTGCACTGTAGGGGTTTGGACTAGATCAGGGGTGGCCAACTTCCAAGAGACAGCAATCTACTCACAGAGTTAAAAACTGGAAGTGATCTACCCTCCTTTTTGGGGTTCAGGTCAAAGTTGTTGAGCTTTTTTTTTAAGAAGGAAAGCCCTGTTTTGTTGTTGAGCTTCTTTAGGGAAGAAAGTGATGTTGAGCTTTTTTATTTGGAAGGAAAGCCCTGTTTTTTGTGGCTCAGGTCATTTTAGGGGTGCAGGGCAAAGATGTTGAACTTTTTCAGGGCACCCAAAGTTTTCTAGCTTCTTTGGGGGGAGCCACTGATCTACCGGTGATCTACCACAGACGCCCAGTGATCTACCGGTAGATCACAATCTACCTGTTGGACATGCCTGGACTAGATGATCCATGAGGCCCCTTCCAACATGGCTTTTGTATGATTCCCCCAATATAGGAGGTTAAAAAGGAGACAGAGTACCACTCTATTCTGCCTTGTCCTGGCCACCTTACCTGGAGTCTTGTGTCCAGTTATGGGCACCACAATTTAAGAAGGATGTTGAGAAGCTGGAACATGTGCAGAGGAGGGCAGCCAAGATGAGCAAGGGTCTGGAAACTAAGCCTGATGAGGAATGGTTGAGGGAGTTGGGCATGTTTAGCCTGGAAAAGAGGAGACTGAGAGGAGATATGATAGTCACCTTCCAATATCTGAAGGGCTATCACACGGAAGATGGAGGAAGCTTGTTTTCTCCTGTTCTGGAGGGATTTTTACAAGAAAACAGTTCCAGCGCTATAATTCTATGATTCCGAATGACAGAAAGGCCTGTGGATTTTGTTTTGTTTTCCTTTTTAAAAGGAGTGGGAGGGGGGGCAAAGGTTTGATGGATGTGTGCACCCAAAATTGCTTTTTGAAAGTTGAACCCTGGGCAGTTCTTTGGTACAAATAAAGGGGTAGCGAAATGCTTGCGTTCAAAATGAGAGGCTTAAAAAGCCCCAGAGCAGCTAAATGGCTGCATTATGCAGAAAAGAAGGTATGCTGTTAAAAGTAAAATTGCTGGAGCCGTCTTATGAGAAGACCATTCTCGAAATCGCCATCATAACAGATCCGAGTAAATATGTCATTATTGTGAAGGCAAGGAAGATGGGATGCTGTGAAGGCAAACTCTCTCTTTTTTTTGGGGGGGGGGTCCACCTACCAAGTGATTAAAGGCTGCCATTTATCCCCGTAATTTGTTCCTCTGGGATTTCAAGAGGTTTTTATCGCTTCATATTTAGCACTTTTCATATGAAATAATCAATACTAATTCTATGATTAAATAATTCCCTTGAATGGCTGTTTTATTTATTTTGTATTTTTGTCAATGCAGGCAGGGAAATCAACCTTCCCCCGCTTGCTTTCAAAAGACAGCAGATAGATTCTTTCTCCTTTTGCCAGTCAGTGGATCAGGACCTCCCAGGACAACTTCCAGATATATTTTCATTAACATTAACTAGTGAATATTTGTTTATTTGCTTACCCACTTATTTATTACCTGCCCTTCTCACCAAATCTCCCAGTGCGGGTTACAACATTAAAACACAATACTGAAATGAACTACAAGCAATTTCAAGAGAACTACAAAACAACCTACGAGATCGCTTTGCCCTACATGTGCCCACTCAACATAATCCCTGTTCCACATCTGTAAGAACTTGGCTGTTTAGAATCATAGAATCATAGAGTTGGAAGAGACCACAAGGGCCATCCAGTCCAACCCCCTGCCAAGCAGGGAACACCATCAAAGCATTCTTGACATATGCCTGTCAAGCCTCTGCTTAAAGACCTCCAAAAAAGGAGACTCCACCATACTCCTTGGTAGCAAATTCCACTGCCGAACAGCTCTTACTGTCGGGAAGTTCTTCCTAATGTTTAGGTGGAATCTTCTCTCTTGTAGTTTGAATCCATTGCTCCGTGTCCGCTTCTCTGGAGCAGCAGAAAACAATCTTACTCCCTCCTCTATGTGACATCCTTTTATATATTTGAACATGGCTATCATATCACCCCTTAACCTTCTCTTCTCCAGGCTAAACATACCCAGCTCCCTAAGCCGTTCCTCATAAGACATCGTTTCCAGGCCTTTGACCATTTTGGTTGCCCTCTTCTGGACACGTTCCAGCTTGTCAGTATCCTTCTTGAACTGTGGTGCCCACAACTGGACACAGTACTCCATGTGAGGTCTGACCAGAGCAGAATACAGTGGTACTATTACTTCCCTAGATCTAGATGCTATACTCCTATTGATGCAGCCCAGAATTGCATTGGCTTTTTTAGCTGCTGCATCACACTGCTGACTCATGTCAAGTTTGTGGTCTACCTAGACTCCTAGATCCTTTTCACATGTACTGCTCTCAAGCCAGGTGTCTCCCATCCTGTATTTGTGCCTTTCATTTTTTTTGCCCAAGTGTAGTACCTTACATTTCTCCTTGTTAAATTTCATCTTGTTTGCTTTGGCCCAGTTGTCTAATCTGTTAAGGTCCTTCTGAAGTGTGTTTCGTGTGTCCTTCACCTAAGGATTGGAACTTTCTGCTGCAGATATTCATATTGTGCAGCTTGAAGTGACTGGATGCATAAGAACCGACTCCTTTTGGAAATAAAACATTGTCAAGGCCCATCCGTCTAGTTAAAGCTTTACTTGCAGAACTTTCTTCAAAACAGAACAAAAAGCAGTAGATGGTACATCCAAATAGTTCCAGACAATACTTAGCACCTTGGAAAATTCAAAAGGTTTCTCTCCTTAGAAAATTCAAAAGGTTTCTCTCCTTACAGCTTCCATTTTGCCTGCAGCTTTCCCCCCCCCTGGAGATCCATTTACACATCCTTCCTTCCACAGAGGCTGGGGACAAAAACTAAAGGCAACTCCCTTTCAAAATGGAGATTTGCAACCAAATACCTGTTTCACCTGATCTAAGGTTAAACACTCATGTGGTAGCTAGCAGAAAACAACAATAGTTAATTAACAACCAACCAACCAAAGAGCTCAGAGACCACTTAGTATACTTCAGTTGAATTTTCCAATATTAAAACTTTCAGCAACACACACAGGCATTTTCCATTCCAGTGTTAATTTAACACAGGCATTTTTCCATTCTAGTTTAACAATTACACTTAGCACTTCCTGCCTATTGATATCAAGTAGGTGCCACACTGTATTCTTTTTTGACACCTGATGCTGATGCAAAATTTAATTTGTTTTGGAATTTTAACTTATTGCAAGTTTTAATGTATTGCATCCCCCCCATCCTATGGTTTTATATTTTCATAAAGCACTTTGAGATTTTTAAAAATATAATCAAGCAGTGCATAGATTTTATGAAACAAACAAAACAAAAAAACTTGGAACCATGCAAATAAGATGGGTCCTAAAAACATACACCTTGAGTGTCAAAAGGCTCAGGTAGGGAGGTGTGTCTTCCATATCCCCTGGAAGTTGTACAATGAAGGTGCTGGGGAGTTCCACAGCTTCCGAGCCACCACAGAGAAGGCCCTCTCTCAGGCCATTGCCCCCTCGGCCACTGAGGACAGAGGAGCCACCAAAAGCGCCCATTAAACAATGACCAGGCCTCTAAATTGTACAGAGAGCCTATTGTGAGTACAGCAGGCCAGGCTGGGTGGGTCAATAGTCTGACTCAACCTACGAGATGGCGGTGAAAGCCACAAAGAAGTCTTACTTCTCAGCTTCCACCGCATCCGCTAGCTCTCGCCCGGCACAACTTTTTCGAACAATCAGGTCTCTAACAACCCTTGAGGATCAGTCAAATTTAAACACAAATTCGACCCATAGCTGTGAGGCATTTGCGAGCTTTTTTGTGGAGAAAGTCTTGACACTTCGCCGTGACCTTTCTGCCAATTTTGATACAATAGCGGAACTAGAGGCCCCTCGACTGTCTTCGAGTTTAGTATTGGACCATTTCGACCACATACTCCCCGCTGATGTAGACAGATTCCTCCAGGCTGGGAGGCCCACCACTTGCTCCCTAGACCCCTGCCCGTCCTGGCTGATTAGAGCGTGTCCAGACGAGGTACGGGGCCCCCTGGTTGAGATTATCAACTTGTCTCTCAGTTCAGGGACTTTCCCAGAGGAGTTGAAGGAAGCAGTGGTGCGTCCGCTCTTAAAGAAAGCATCGTCAGATCCGCTAGATCTATCCAATTATCGCCCTGTTTCAAATCTTCCGTACTTGGGTAAGATAATTGAAAGAGCGGTTGCCGAACAGCTCGGTAGGTTTCTGGATGAAACATTGGCTTTAGATCCATTCCAGTCCGGCTTTCGTCCCGGCCACGGGACCGAGACAGCACTGGTCGCCCTAACAGATGACCTCCGTAAACAGCTGGATCAAGGCGGGTCGGGGCTGCTGATTCTTCTAGATCTGTCAGCCGCCTTCGACATGGTCGATTATGAGCTTTTAGACCACCGCCTTGCCGACGTGGGGATTCAGGGCACAGTCCAACAATGGCTGCGTTCCTTTATCTCAGGTCGGGGACAGAGGGTGGCGCTAGGGAGGGGGTTGTCACCGCGGCATTCCTTGGTGTGTGGAGTCCCGCAAGGTGCAATCCTTTCCCCAATGCTTTTTAATATCTTCATGCGCCCCCTTGCCCAGATTGTCCGGAGTTTTGGGCTGGGTTGTCATCAATATGCTGATGACACCCAGATTTATCTGTTGATGGATGACCGTCCTGCCTCGGCCCCGGACACATTGACCAAGTGCCTGGAAGCTGTTGCTGGATGGCTACGTGGGAGTCGGCTGAAGCTAAATCCTTCGAAGACAGAGGTCCTCTGGCTGGGTCGGGATGACATGGGGCGGGGGGGCCAACTTCCATCTTTCGCTGGGGCCCAATTAGTGTCAGCCCCTTCTGTCAAGAGCTTGGGGGTAACCTTGGATGCCTCCCTTTCCATGGAGGCACAGGTTGCAACCACAGCCAAGGTGGCATTTTTCCATCTCCGCCGCATTAAGCAGTTGGTCCCCTATCTCTCTCAACCTGATCTAGCCACAGTGATCCATGCGATGGTCACCTCTAGGCTTGATTATTGTAATTCGCTCTACGCGGGGCTGCCCTTGAAACTGACCCAGAAACTCCAGCGGGTGCAGAATGCCGCGGTGAGGCTCCTTACAGGGTCCCGGCTGCGGGATCATATTCATCCAGTGCTTTACCAACTGCACTGGCTCCCGGTGGAGTACAGGATCAGGTTCAAGGTGCTGGTTTTGACCTTTAAAGCCTTATGCGGCTTAGGACCCTCGTACCTACGGGACCGCCTCTCCCGGTATGACCCACAGAGGACATTACGGTCCACAAATAATAACATATTGGAGATCCCGAGTCACAAGGTGGCTAGGCTGGCCTCGACCAGGACCAGGGCCTTCTCAGTACTGGCCCCGACCTGGTGGAACGCTCTGTCCCAGGAGACTAGGGCCCTGCGGGATTTGTCATCTTTTCGTAGGGCCTGCAAGACAGAGCTGTTTCGTTTGGCCTTCGGACTGACGCAGTCTGACCCCACGGTTACCCCTAAGGTTTTATTTATAATGGTTTTATCTTATTCGTAGATTTTTAATTTTAAAATTGAATTTTAACATTGTATTATTCTGTTGTTTTAACTGAATTGTTTCTTTTATATTTGTGTTGATATTATTTGTTGTTAGCCGCCCTGAGCCCGGTCTTGACTGGGAAGGGCGGGGTATAAATAAAAATTATTATTATTATTATTATTATTATTATTATTATTATTATTCTGTCCCTAATGCTGAAATCCAAGGGCAAATCTGCAGGTGGAAAACCTCAGAAGCGACCTGGCCTGGCCTTCAGTTCAGCCCACGGAAATGCCCACCAAGCCTCCATAATCGGTTAGAAATGACAAAAGATTGTTATGTTAGGAAAACATTCTTTAAGAAACAGATAAAAATTCCTGGAAGCTTTAAAGAGGGTTCCAGAATTTTCTTTGGTGTGTAGGAGTGGCACTCTAGGTTTGATTGGTGACAGCTGGAGGTGCCAATAAAGGGAGGAAGTTGCGGGCTGCAATTTCCGCAAGAGGAAAGCTCTCTCTCTCTCTCTCTCTCTCTCTCTCTCTCTCTCTCTCTCTCTCTCTCCCCCCCCCCCTCTCTCTCTCTGGCAGCACGCACGCTGAAAACAAGGTTGAAAGTAAGACAATGTGTGCTGCTGGTACTAAATTTTGCTGTGTCAGAATTGTTGCTTCATGGACTGAGATTGTACCGTGCGGGAGAGATAAAGAAGGAATGTGAATAGTTTGTACAGTGGAACCTCGGGTTGAGGACATAATCCATGATGGAGGCACATCCGCAATCCACAGAGTTTGTAACCTGCAGTGCTGTGTCTGCGCACGCGCGTGACGTGATTTGGCGCTTGTGCGCATGCGGCAAAACCTGGAAGTAACCCTTTCTGGTACCTCTGGGTTTCCCGCGGTCCACAACCTGAAAACACGTAACCCGAAGCGTTTGTAACCCAAGGTACCACTGTATGTAATAGTAACAGAAATGTTTGTGCAACCAGTCAAGCAATAAAGAAGCTCTCGATTGTGAATTTGAGGATGACTCCTGTTCTTGTCCTCTGCCTCCGGGGAAAACTCTGCTACAAACAGTAAGAAGTGGTTTTACCGAGGTGCCACCACACAAGCAGAAAAGCGCAGTGGAAGTGTGTGAGCAGTAACCTCTAATATCTTATACACCACTGAAAAGGGCAATCATTGTGTTCTGCTTGCCTGCTGATCCCAAGTTACATGCTGACAAGTCCTCATCTAGGGAAAGTCACTGGTGGGAGGTGCAGGGCTGAATATTTAGGGGCAGAAGAAGAAGGGGGGGGAGTTTGGACTTGATATCCCGCTTTATCACTTCCCAAAGGAGTCTCAACGCGGCTAACATTCTCCTTTCCCTTCCTCCCCCACAACAAACACTCTGTGAGGTGAGTGAGGCTGAGAGACTTCAGAGAAGTGTGACTAGACCAAGGTCACCCAGCAGCTGCATGTGGAGGAGCGGAGACGCGAACCCGGTTCCCCAGATTACGAGTGCACCGCTCTTAACCACTACACCACGCTGGCTCCTGTGAGGCTGGCTTTGTTGAGGGGCAATGGCTCACTTTTGCAAATTGCGACCCAGAGGAAGAGGTTTTCTCATCCCGCTGCTGAGAGGCTTGTAATCAGCTCTCCATCCTCGGGGCTCCAGGGAGCATTTCTCTATATCCCGGCCCTGCAAGCAGGAAGCACCTTGAGCCTCTGAAAGCCTTTCTTCCCAAGCGAAATAATCCGGGAGTTATTGAAGCAGGCTCGTGCATCGAGCCGTATGCCGGGGGGTGAACCACTGACCTGCCTGACAGCTCCATAACTCGAACTCATATCCTTAGAGACAAGAAAGTGTCAGAGACTACACCACTAGGCTGGTGCTGAGCTAGGCTGGTGCTGAGCTATCCCAGCCATTCTCCCTACAGCGGCCTTGGTACTGTTTTTGGCCCCTTAGCCCCTTCCCCCACCTTCAAATGAAATCCATTTAACTGAGCATCCAAGAACACTCTCTTTGAATGTTTTCTTTCCAAGCACTATATTGTCCTCTGTGCGCAGAGACTATTGATTTCTTGCAATACAATAGCGTTTACTTAAACTAGCTCCCTTGATGAAAACCTCACAGCATTAGTTAAACGAGAAGAGGGCTAGATTCCAGCATAACGTTTTATGTGCACTGGGCCATGGCGGCAATTTTTCTCCATGGCTAAATACACAAAATGTTCAGTAAAAACAACAACAAGTTATCCCACTCTCTCAGATTACTAGGGACATGAATGAAGCTGAATGTTGGAAGATTCAGGCCAGATAAAAGGAAGCCCTTTGTGCAGCAAAAGTCAACTTAGGTGAAGTTAACTATGGAACTCCCTGCCACAGGAAGCCACCAACCTCGATGGCCTTAAAAGAGGATTAGACAAATGCATGAAGGAAGTTAAGGCTATAGATGACTACTAGCCACAGTGGCTATGCTCTACCATACCTCTAACATTTTTGTCCCCAAAATTAGGACATCAGGAGGGGCGCACCTTGCAATTCAGCAGGTGCGCCAGAGCTCTGCCGTGCCCCTGCTGACTCGCGCCGGACCGAAAAACAGAACCAAAAAGCAGGAGATGCAAATGGAAGCTGTGATTGGGTCCCGTGTTTCCCGGATGTCACACATAAAACGGGACAGTTGTAGGATATGTGCTCTGCCTCCACGGTTGGAGTCAGCAATGCTTCTGAATGCCAGTTGCTGGAAACCACAGGAGAAGAGAGTTGCTCTTGTGCTCAAATCCTGCTTGCAGGATTCCCATGGGCATCTGGTTGGCCATCGTGAGAACAAGATGCTGGGCTAGATCCAGCAGGCATACCCTCCAACATTTCCCCTGCCCATCTCACTGGGTTGCCCCAGCCACTCTGGGTGGCTTCCAACAGAAGAATAAAATAATCGATTAAAGATTAAAAGCCTCCCTAAACAGGGCTGCCTTCAGATGTCTTCTAAAAATCCGGTAGCTGTTTTTCTCTTTGACATCTGATGGGAGGGCGTTCCACAGGGCAGGTGCCACTACCGAGAAGGCCCTCTGCCTGGTTCCCTGCAACTTGGAAGGAACCGCCAGAAGGCCTTCAGCACTGGACCTCAGTGTCCGGACAGAACGATGGGGGTGGAGATGCTCCTTCAGGTATACTGGGCCAAGGCCATTTAGGGCTTTAAAGGTCAGCATCAACACTTGGAATTGTGCTCGGAAATGTACTGGGAGCCAATGTAGATCTTTCAAGACCGGTGTTATGTGGTCTCGGCAGCCGCTCCCAGTCACCAGTCTAGCTGCCACATTCTGGATTAGTTGTAGTTTCCAGGTCACCTTCAAAGGTAGCCCCACGTAGAACGCATTGCAGTAGAGGTTTGATCTTCTTGCAGTCCATGCTCAAGAGTCTCCTCCAGCACCATAATTCAAAAGCATCAATTCTTCGGCAATCAGCCTTCTGATAACTAGAACTTGCACCACTCTGGCGAGACAGTCTGCAGGCAGGTAGGGTCTCAGCCTGCATACCAGATGGAGCTGATAGACAGCTGCCCTGGACACAGAATTGACCTGCGCCTCCATGGACAGCTGTGAGTCCAAAATGATTCCCAGGCTGCGCACCTGGTCCTTCAGGGGCACAGTTACCCCATTCAGGAGGGGAGAGGACCCTTGTGTTCGAATCCTGCTTACAGATTTCCCATAATGGGTAGCTGGTTGGCCCCTATGAGAACAAGAAGCTGAGCTAGAGGGGTCACTGGCCTGATCCGGCGGTGCTGTCCTTCTGTGACAGAACATGGGACTTCCTGCATCTGAACTATGTGTTGGAAATGCTCGAGGTTGTGTCAGTCTAGAATCCCTGCTCATCTCTCCCCCCCCCACACACACACGTGAATAACATTTGCACTTTGATGATCTCCTATGGGGTTCAACTTACTCTTTTGGGGTGGTTCGTGCCAATTTTTTAGGTGGGAAAGAATATTTTTCTGGTAATTGGGTATTTACCTCATCAGCATAATGATCCTCAATTATGCAATTAGTTTTCATGTGTGTAATCATTTGAACATGTCATTATGCCTAATTGCACCTTTAAAAAAGCTATAAGACAAAATCCTCATCCTTTGATTGACACGTGCATGGATGGGGTAAGGGAAGCCCAAGGAGGGGAAGGAGAGCGGCCTTCTGTCTTTCAAGTTATTTTTTTTACATTTTTAAAAATAAAATCAACATCTTACTAAGATGGAGAAGTTTCTGGTGTCCTCTCCTGGTTTTTTGTTTGCATTTGCCTTGAAATCATTGCGGGTATTTTTGGGGGTGGGGGCAGTCAGTCTGGAAGATGCCCTGAGCATAGGTGCCAACTCCCAGATTGAAAAATCCGGGATTGGCGTGGCGTGGCACCGGAAGTCACGCTGCGGCCATTTTGGAACCGGGCAGAGCAGCACCGGAAGTCGCTTCTACGCATGCTCTGCCCATTTCCAAAATGGCTGAAGCGCCAGAAATCGCTTCTGCGCATGTCCAGAGACTCCAAACATGCGCAGAAGGAGCCTCCCCGGGCCGGTAAGAATCCGGGGGATTTACGGGAGTTTTTAAAATCCGGGCTGCCAGCGGGAAACGGCTGGGAAAACGGGGGTTTCCCGGGGAATACGGGAGACTTGGCAGCTATGGCCCTGAGTCTCCTCCAATTCTTTGGGTCCTGTGCCCAGTGAGAATTGGAGGAGTTTGCTGAGCTGGTCAGACAAGGTTATTATTATTATTATTATTATTATTATTATTATTATTATTATTATTATTATTATTAGACAGTGATCTTAGCTGCCCACTTGAGTGTCTTCATCAGCATCCCAAAAGGATGAGCCAGGTTGCAAGTGCTACAACTACCGTATTGGCCTGAATATAAGCCTCACTCCCCCCCCCCAAATTCCGACCGTGAAAAGTTATAGCGTGGCTTATATTTGCGACCTTACTATATGCAGCCAGGAGCACGGGGCAAACAGCGCCAGGAGCGAGGCAAAGCACCGTCCGCCCTGCACGTAGTCCCTCGTCCTCTCCCCCCAAGGCCAGGAAGGGAGAGAGCGAGAAAGGGGGAAGGCCGCGGGCAATGCAGCGCAGCTCCCCCCGCCCCAGTATGCAACCCAGAGCAGCGGAGAATGGAATGGCTGATATTGGAGTATTTTTTTCTCCCCCCCCCTTTCCAATTTTAAAGGTGTGTCTTATTTTGGGTGCAGCTTATATCCGGGCCAATGCGGTAAGTGATGGGGCTCTCCAGGATAATAGGTGGGCCTTTCCTCAACCCCATCATTTAGCTGTGAGGGAGGAGAACAGGCTGGAAGCTGGAGACATAGAGAAGGAAGATCTGTTGGGGTGCTGATGCTGTGAGCCCCAACATCCTATGCCCAGGTTGTATATATCCTATATAATAAAGTCCAAGTGTCTCTGCGTCCAGTCTGTGTGTCCGTGGGATTGCGCTACTGCGCATGTGCCCCACGGACAGCCTTCGGACAGGATAAACCAGGACCGTGAGAGAGATTACATGCTTGCTTATACACAACCATACAAAAAAAAGTGTGCAGCTTCCCCTTGCCTCTGCTGCGCTACGGAAGGATCTATCTCTTTCCTCCTGGTTTCTTCTCCGTTAGAGGGGCAGGAGAGGAGGCAGGCGAGTGCGGGCGAAAGGGAAAGGGAGGGTAGGTGGGTGTGGATAGAGAGAGTGCACGAGCTGCGAGTTATGCGGCTGCTGGGCTGAAGGATCGTTTAGCCATTACTGAGGGGCGAAAGCAGGAGAGCGGGCAGGCGGGCGCACCCACGGGGGAAGGGGGAATTAGTCCCTGGAAGTGTGTGTGGATTTTGGGGGGGGGTGGTTGGAAGGTCTGCTGCAACTGGGACCAGCGAGGGGGGCGGGAGAGAGAGAGAGAGAGAGAGAGAGAGAGAGAGAGAGAGAGAGAGAGAGAGAGAAGAGGAGTAGAAAAAGAGGGTGGGAAATGGGGAGGGAGAGAGGAAGATGAGGAGCCAGCTGGCTGGGGCGGGGGGGGGGGCAGGGAAGGGACTGAGTGAGGAGCTGAGGTGGTAGCGGTGGGTGGTTAGTGGGGGGGGCGCTAATTAATTCTAGCACCCGTTAATTTAACGGGCTTCATGATACTAGTGTTTATATAAAAGCATATGTCTTAAAGGCACCACATTCTCCACCTGACTTCATTCCAAGGAAACAGAACTCTGGGCAAGGCCTGGCACCCCCGGAGCCTCTTGCCGCTTGGAGTTTGGGGTGGCATGCGACTATGTGCTTGGGTTCCTTGTGGGGTGGCAATGGCGATGAGGCAATGGTGCGGCCCTTCAGTCCTGGGAGCCTCAGCCAGCGTTTTGGAATGGTAAAGACGAGATGCCGGTTTGCTGCCTCATTGAGAAAAGAGGCCACAGACGCAGCTATTTTTGATTTTGTGCAATCTGCTGCTCCCCTCATCACAGCAAGGATTGCTAAAGTGGGCATTGTTATTTTGCAAGCCAAATTTGCAACAACAAAAAAAGAAAATGAAAAGACCTCTTTAAAATTATATTTACAGCTTCCTTTGATCACAATTAAGTGAAACATAAAAGGCTCCTTTCATGTCTAAGCAGAGACAGGAAGTGCAGTTTTAATTGACAGAAATGCTGATAATTACACTTCATTACTGCCTGCAAGAGGGATAGTGCTTACTCAGAATACTCCTGTCCTGATTTAATGCTCCAGGCCTAGATTACGAAAATTCATACTTTGTGAGGCAGCTCTTGGAGACAAATTTCCAAATCTTTTGGTAGAAAGTGGAGGTAGAAATAACAGTCTTGTGGGGGGTCTTAAGGATGAAAAAAATGATTATTGTAGAGGCTTTTGCAGCCTGCAGTCCACTTCATCAAACATATGGTGTGTTGCCTTGAATTGCCTTGAATTGCAGGTTCAATGAGTGTTCAGTCTGCCTGGGTGCAAATAGTCAATCTCTACGGTTGTGCGGTGGATGCTTGGGTTGCAAATGTGATCCGGGCGGGAGGCACGTTCTCAACCTGCAGCATTTGCAACCCGTGCTTGCGCATTTGCGCATGCGCGGGTCGTGATTTGGTGCTCCTCCGCATGCACACGTGCTGAAACCCGGAAATAACCTGTTCCGGTACTTCCAGGTTTGGCGTGGAGCACGACCTGAAAAGACGCCACCTGAAGCTGCTGTAACCCGAGGTATGACTGTATAGTCATTCACATGTGACATTCAATGAGTCTGTCTACCTGCGTATGTCATAGCTGTGCTGCCCAGATCAACCAATGTAACTCTTTCACAAAAACACTTGTACATGTGTAGAGGCAGCTTGTGCCTGGGTTCAAGGTAACATGTGGAACAGTCTCCCTTGTGAGGCTGAGGACTCTCCTTCCTTGGAGGTTTTTCAGCAAAGGTTGGATGGTCATCTGTCATGGATGCTTTAGCTGACGTTCCTGCACTGCAGGGGGCTGGACTAGATGACCATGGGGGTACCTTCCAACTCTTCAATCCTATGAGTCTATGATAAGAATATAGGATGAGCCTGCTGGATCAGGCCAGTGGCAGTGGAGGAGGAACAGACCAGCTGTTGCATCAGACCAAAGCTCATCTAGTCTAGCACCCTGTGCTCAGAGTGGACACCCAAACGACTGTGGGAAACCGACAAGCAGGATTTGAGCTCAAGCGCCCTCTCTGGTGGTTCCGAGCAACTGGAATTCAGAAATGTTGCTGCCTCCCATCACGGAGGCAGCTGTCAGGGACTGAACCAGAGACCTTTGGCATGCAAGGCAGACGCTCTACCAGTGAGTTATGGGACCCTTCCCTGTGTCCTAGGAGATGAGGATTTGCTCAAA
This sequence comes from Zootoca vivipara, assembly GCF_965207765.1. Taxonomy (NCBI): domain Eukaryota; kingdom Metazoa; phylum Chordata; class Lepidosauria; order Squamata; family Lacertidae; genus Zootoca; species Zootoca vivipara. The sequence goes on along the minus strand of NC_142582.1, from coordinate 132,591,962 downwards.
TTGCATTCTGAACAGGAATTCTCCAGCAGAGACAGGGCAAGATGCTCCCAGAACAGGGGAGCGCAAGATGCACCGAGCTTATTTGGCCCATGGGCCTGCAGGTGAAGGTAAAGGACCCCTGAACGCTTAAGTCCAGTCCAAGGTGACTCTGGGCTTGCGGCGCTCATCTCACTTTCAGGCCGAGGGAGCCGGCGTTTGTCCACAGACAGCTTCATGTGGCCAGCAGGACTAAACCACTTCTGGTGAAATGGGGCACCGTGACGGAAACCAGAGTGCATGGAAACACCATTTGCCTTCCTGCCACAGCGGTACCTATTTATCTACTTGCACTGGCGTGCTTTCGAACTGCTAGGTTGGTAGGAGCTGGGACAGAGCAATGGGAGCTCACCCCATCGTGGGGATTCAAACTGCCAACCTTCTGATCGGCAAGCCGAAGAGGCTCAGCGGTTTAGACCACATCGCCCCCCGCCTTGGCCTGCATCCCACGCCCCATTGCCTGCTGCTGTGGATGAGCCATGCCCATCTGCCGTTTGTGCTTCTAGGAGACGGGGTGGAAGAAGGAGACTTCAGCTGGCTGCCCCGAGGCTCAGCACTGGCTCCCACCCCACACTGACCAGCGAGCTGCCCCCGAGCCCTTCCTTGCGCAGCCGACGCCATCCATGCAGCAAGAGCCTTTTGGCAATGTTAGTGTACACCAGCTTCGCTCCTCGCTGGCTTGCTGCTTGTTGCTAACCAGCCCTGCAAAGCTCAAGGATCAGCTGCGCTAAATATAACCCTCCTTTCTAAGCCACTGCTGGGATGCAAAGGAAGATGCTCCGTCAATTCCTTCCCAACTGTACATCGGCATCTTTGCCGAGAGCAGGCCTCTTGCTCGGAAGAAGCGGCAGGGATGCGGGCGATGCAGAGCCTTCCTTTCAGAACAGGAGGATCATAGAATGGTAGAGTCGGAAGGGATCCCGAGGGTCATCTAGTCCAACCCCATGCAATGCAGGAATGGCAGCTCAATCTCAGATTGATAGGTGAGACTGGGACCTAACCCAAAGATCTCTCTCGGATTCAGCTGGACACAACTTCCACTGGTCTGGCCAGCATAGCCCATAATCAGGGTGGCTTCCTAGAGGCATCTGGTTGGCTGCTGGGAGAACAGGATTCTGTGGGATGTGATACACAAGTAGCAGTCAAATACAACATTCCTTGTTTTCCTAGAGTGGACATGCAAGAGGATGGTCCAGCCAGTCGGAACTTCCTGTTTCCTCCTGGGATGGGACATACTTCCTTTGCCTGTGACTAAAGGTGGGTGTGACCTTACCTGTGCCGGTAACAAAAGCACAAGGCACAAAACGCTCTTTCTCTCTTTTTGACTTCCTCCGTCGTTGGAGCAGCTCTTAGCCAGAGATGCTCTGTTGGCTTAGGACACTGGGATTATTCCCACATGGGATAGTTCCACATGTACATTATATACTTTGTAACTAAGTCTGCCTTCAGGGACCCAACTGTGAACAGATGATGTGAGTAAACTTATTTTATATACCTTAAACAAGATAGTGGCATGTTTATTCTTTTAAGAGGGATAAAAGGGGAACTTACCAGGAACATACAATTCAATACTGAATTGTATGATAGTGAGAGGCTTACACAAGCCTGCACCCAGCTACCCGCTGTGCGTTTAAAAGGGGAATGTAAAACTCTGCTAAGTAAAGGAACTTGCTAGCGCAAATTAGGAAGGATATTATTAAACAATGTATCCTCTCCTGCCTCCCTGAACATTCCCACCGATTCTGCACCTGATGTTCCGCTGGCCTGATCCAGCAGCTGCCCCTTGCATCCTAACGCCCTCCCAGCAAAGCCCACTTAAAATATTGGCGATGTATTTCAGTCTGGCGATTGCATCCTTCCATACATAGTTAATTACATCTGACTCCTTGCTTGCTTAGCACCGCGGACTGCGCTAACAAGGTTTGCGCGCCGTTATTCTCGAAGCGTCATTAGGGAGGCTGTCTTTTATAGATTTCACTTTTATTACATGCACCGCTAATGAAGGCATAATGCGATTATGATGGACCGAGTCCCAGGGAAAATTGTTGCCAATTGGGTTTGGCACAAAATAATAAATTGCCTTTGGATCGAGTGGTAGGTTTGGGGAATAAAAAGAGGGACCCTTTTAGGCATCAAAATAAGGCCTGTTATGAGTTGAACAAGGAAATTAGATTTAACAGAAGCAAATCAATTTGCAGCATAAACTAACACAATAGCTATATACAAGCTGGGACTCCAATTTTTTTTGGGGGGGTGGGGAGAATGTGGTATCTTTATTTATTTTTTATTTTTTGCAGAGGAAATGTTTTAGATGAATTAGTTGTTTGTCCCTCCTCTCGCCTGATTGTTTTCCCCAATTAAATTTTCTTATAGATTCTTAAAGCGAACAAGCTTGCTCCTCTAAGGAAAGTTGAATTGAATCGCTAAGTAGGAGAGTCATAAGGATTTGTCTCTAAACACCAGAGGTGCCTGTTCAGCAGCAGAAAACTGCTAGGTCTGAAAAAATTATAAGAATTCTCGAGCCTAGCAAGGGCTCCTGAAAAAATGGGGTGGTATTCATAGAATCACAGGAGAACTGGGGTCTCCGGGGCTCATCTAGTCCCACCCCCTGCAATGCAGGAATCACAGCTAAAGAAGCCCTGACAGGTGGCCATCCAACCTCTGCTTAAAACCTCCAATATATCACCTCTCAGTCCACAATTTTCCAGGCTAAACATACCCAGCTCCTTCAACCGTTCCTCATCAGGCTTGGTTTCCAGACCCTTGATCCTCTTGGTTGCCCTCCTCTGCACACCTTCCAGCTTGTCAGCATCCTTCTTAAATTGTGGCGCCCAGAACTGGACACGATATTCCAAGTGTGGTCTGACCAAGGCAGAATAGAGTGGGACTATGACTTCCCTTGACTGGGATTGAATGCTAGTCCTATTCATAGTAGATCTACTGAAGTTAATAGAAATGGCTATCTGAGGTTGTCTTTGTCCATGGAGTTTGAGACATCACCTTGCCGACAAAGGTGGAGCAGAGACATCACCTTGCCGACAAAGGTCCGTATAGTTAAAGCTATGGTTTTCCCAGTAGTGATGTATGGAAGTGAGAGCTTGAGAGTCCCATGGATTGCATGAAGATCAAACCTATCCATTCTTAAGGAAATCAGCCCTGAGTGCTCCCTGGAAGGACAGATCGTGAAGCTGAGGCTCCAATACTTTGGCCACCTCATGAGAAGAGAAGAATCCTTGGAAAAGACCCTGATGTTGGGAAAGATTGAGGGCACTAGGAGAAGGGGACGACAGAGGACGAGATGGTTGGACAGTGTTCTCGAAGCTACGAACATGAGTTTGACCAAACTGCGGGAGGCAGTGCAAGACAGGAGTGCCTGGCGTGCTATGGTCCATGGGGTCACGAAGAGTCAGACACGACTAAACGACTAAACAACAACAAAATCTGAGGTTAATTCATTTCCATGGGTCTCTGCTGAGCAGGACTTAGCCAAATACAACCCAGGGACATCAAATGAATGCACTTACGCAGGTTGCACGGCAGTGAAATGGAGTTTGCTTCACAGTGGTACCTACGTCCTCAAATTTAATCTGTTCCAGAGGTCCATCCCCAAACCAAAGCGTCACAGAACCAAGGTGCACTTTCCCGTAGAAAGTAATGTAAAATGGATTACTCCGTTCCAGACTTTTAAAAACAACCCCTAAAACAGCAATTTAATTTAATTTAATTCAAAATAATCAATGTAAAGGGACCCCTGACCATTAGGTCCAGTCGCGGACGACTCTGGGGTTGCACACTCATCTCGTGTTACTGGCCGAGGGAGCCGGCATTTGTCCACAGACAGATTTTCTGGGTCATATGGCCAGCATGACTAAGCTGCTTCTGGCGAACCAGAGCAGCGCACGGAAACGCCGTTTACCTTCCTGCTTGAAGCGGTACCTATTTATCTACTTGCACTTTGACGCGCTTTCGAACTGCTAGGTTGGCTGGAGCAGGGACCGAGCAACGGGAGCTCACCCCGTTGCGGGGATTCGAACCGCTGACCTTCTGATCGGCAGGCCCTAGGCTCTGTGGTTTAACCCACAGCGCCACCCGCCTTGTAATCAATGTACTGCACTATAAAATAAATAAGACAGTATTGTAGATGATAAAAATTCAGATTATATGATAGCTATTGTTTGGATGGAGGGCTTTTATCCATTTCCGCAGTCACACAATCAATCAGTAGCTAAACTGGGTTCCACACAGTCACAAAAGCAAACGAACCGGAAAAGCCTCAAAAACAAAAACGCAAAATAAATAGCAAAAACAAAAGCGCCAAACTTAATCTGTTCCGGAAGTCCGTTTGACTTCTGAAATGTTTGAAAAACCAAGGTGCAGCTACAGATTGGTGCAGGTGCTCTGGAATCAATAGCCGACGGCCGCATCAGACGTTTGGCTTCTGAAAAACATTTGAAAACCGGAACACTTACTTCCAGGTTTTTGGTGTTTGGGAACCAAGGCGTTTGAGAACCAAGGTACCACTGTCTCTCCATCGGGGATGCAGCAAGCAGACAGCTCAGCTTATGAATCATCTCTAATAGGGGCTGCAGAAAAATGGTTGTTTAGCAGGGAGCACCGAATCTGCCGCCCGCCCTTGCAGTCCTGAGGTGCTCCCAACCGGCTGTTTTCGGGAGAGGAGGCCCAGGATGGGAGAGAGATGTGCAAGCACAGACTCTTGCGCACATAAGCATTTCTCTCTCCCCGTTATGGAATTTCACTTTCCTTGCTAATGCTAATGACTCTCGCTTTCCCCACTGTGGCAGTAATAGCTGCTAATCAACTTGTAATGCAGTAATCACAACTGCAGGCTATGGCCATGCAAAGCAGGGGGAAAGAAATAAAGAAATAAATGGGGGGGGAGAGGGGGAAGGAGGGAAAGGAAGAAAGGAGAGGGGAGAGGGAGAGAGAAAGAGGGAGAGGAAGGAGGGGGAGAGGAAGAGGGGCAAGGCAGGCACCACAGAAATTAGAAAAAAGTAGGAGGAAAAAATTTCAACTACCAGTATAAATAAAGTGGAAGTATATACAATAATAAACATTATCACTATAGGTTTTGTTCCATTTCGAAAAATGACATTTCATTTTGCTGTTTATCAGTGCTTTTTCCTGGGGGGACGCAGGTACACATACCCCTAAACATTTTGTGAATCTTTGTACTTTTGTCCATTTAGTGTATTTATTTTCCCCGATTTGAACTATAAACTGGTGACTTTCTCAAGACAAAACGAGAGTGCCCCTAAACATTTTTTAAAAAGAAAAAAAGCACTGCTGTTTATTATTGTTCATATTTTGAATTAGATGTATATGGGGTACTGAAATCTCTTAAGTGCTTAAGGCCTGAAAAGGTCTTGATCTGGCCCTGGAAAGAAGGGACCAGGTGTTTTTTTTTGGGGGGGGGGGGTTTGAGAGATATACAAAGCTGGTGGAAAGCAGATTAAGACGTTGGCACTAGCTTGGCTGCAGGAGTTGCTGGAAGGAAACGTACAAGACGCCATCCAAACATCTTGGGGAACCCTCTCCAGATTTTTGTGGCGTTTACTCCTTAGCCTTATCTCTCCCAGGGGACCCAGGTGGCGCTGTGGGTTAAACCACTGAGCCTAGGGCTTGCTGATCAGAAGGTCGGCGGTTCGAATCCCTGTGACGGGGTGAGCTCCCGTTGCTCGGTCCCAGCTCCTGCCAACCTAGCAGTTCGAAAGCACGTCAAAATGCAAGTAGATAAATAGGAACCGCTACAGCGGGAAGGTAAACAGCATTTCCATGTGCTGCTCTGATTCGCCAGAAGTGGCTTTGTCATGCTGGCCACATGACCTGGAAGCTGTACGCCGGCTCCCTCGGCCAATAATGCGAGATGAGCGCGCAACCCCAGAGTCGGTCACGACTGGACCCAATGATCAGGGGTCCCTTTACCTTTACCTTTACCTTATCTCTCCCAAACATAGGGTTCAGAGTCTTCCTTCTCCTAGATGCTGTGCCGGATTTACGGATAAGCTAAACAAACTCTAGCCTAGGGCCCCACTCTCTTGGGGGCCCCCAAGAAAATTAAAGGGGAAAAAACCTGGATGTACATTTCCAAAATATAAGATAAGAAAACAAATAAAATAAAACTTACATACAGCAACAGTGTTTAGTGTTGTGTAGGCTCCTAGGATGTAAGTCATGGGTCCTGCCTGCTAGCCTGCTCCCTAAAATATCACTGGTTTGCTCCTTTCTATATATAGGGCGCCTACAAAATAAAAAAAATTCCTTCAGTAGCACCTTAAAGACCAACTAAGTTTATATTTTGGTATGAGCTTTCGTGTGCATGCACACTTCTTCAGATACACCAGAAACAGAAGTGTCAGACCCTATATATATATACAGAGGGTGGTGGGTGAGGTGCTAAAGAAAGCTTGATCATGCATAATGAGATAAGAATCCGATGTCTCTATTCATCCCAGGTGCTTCCATGGTTTTAAGCTTGGTAATGATTTCCAATTCAGCAAGAATTGGAAAGCTTAAAACCATGGAAGCACCTGGGATGAATAGAGACATCGGATTCTTATCTCATTATGCATGATCAAGCTTTCTTTAGCACCTCACCCACCACCCTCTGTATATATATATAGGGTCTGACACTTCTGTTTCTGGTGTATCTGAAGATGTGTGCATGCACACGAAAGCTCATACCAAAATATAAACTTAGTTGGTCTTTAAGGTGCTACTGAAGGAATTTTTTTTATTTTGCTTCGACTCAGACCAACACGGCTACCTACCTGTAACTAGGGCGCCTACATTCTGCATGGACTGGTTGTAACAATTACTTTGATAAAATACATATTTTGTTATGTGCAAATGGCGTGAGCTACCTATTAGGTCCATAAGTTACCGTATAGCATATATTAAAACAAACAAACAAACAAAAAACCAGCAACAAAGGGCAGCTCCTCTATAGCACATGCAGAATCTGCCTTCTTAATCATTGGACCCCCTCTTGGTCCACTCCAGCCCCTGTTTTCAGACACAGGGGAAGTCCCTAACACAGGCACCCCCAAACGTGGCCCTCCAGATGTTTTGGGACTACAACTCCCATCATCCTTAGCTAACAGGACCAGTGGTCAGGGATGATGGGAACTGTAGTCCCCAAAACATCTGGAGGGCCGAGTTTGGGGGTGCCTGCCCTAATGCATCAAGGGTTAGAGACCCATCAGCTACCTTTGCCTGGTTTAGCCTGCCAGTTGAAGCCGTTCTCCAGGTGTGCCACTGTCACCTGCTGACATCTTCTAGGAGCCACAGGTGAGAGCTGAGTGCAGGGTGGGGACCAAAGGTGGACAACCTACCCCAGAAGGAGCACAGTGTCGTCCCCCCACCAGAGATACTGCCCCTCCCCTAACACCAAATAGTAATGGAGTATTGATGTTTTATCAACTCAAGAGCAGGGTGCAAGAGAATGATTTAGGCTTCCTTTGTTGAGTCGATCATTTTGGGAATCGCTTTTTCATATAGGAGACATGCTTCTTTTATGTTTTCCAATTAATCTGAACAAAAGGACCTCTGCGTATGCATAGATCCTGTTTGGTTCTCGAACACTGCAGTCCTGTGCTCAGAAATAACTCCCGCCGAGTTCTGCGTGGCTGTTTCCTAGGGAAGTGGTATAAAACGACGGCTGTTTTAGACATACTTCAGAGACATGCTCACGATTGTCCTGTACACAGCCCTCCTCTCCAAAACAAGGCACTTCTGGGTGCTTTTTAGCCATTATCTGTGCTGCAGTATCAAACACTTTGGCAAATTACTTAATTTTCTATTTTGCATCATTCTGGTGCAGGAAGCCAGGAAGAATGTGAATAATTTCATCCATTAAGTGGGACATTAGTTGCCATGGAAACAATGCCCCCATATAAATCTGTATCGTAGTCCCTCTGCCCACTGTGGGGGCTGCAGAAGGGCCTTAACAAGCTAGGAGAGTTGCAGGATCAGGCCAAGTGCTCGCCTAGTCCAGCAACCTGCTCTTGCAGTGGCCAGTCATATATTCTCAGTGCTCACAATGGCCCTGTAAGGTGGGATAGTATAGTTGCAGTTGGTAGAGTATGAGATTCTTAATCTCGGGGTTGTGGGTTCGAGACCCACTTTGGGCAAAAGATTCCCGCATTTCGGGGGGTTGGACTAGATGACCCTCACAGTCCCTTCAAACTCAACAATTCTCTGATTCTATAGAGGGAGGCATGTCTGAGGCCACCCTGGGAGTTCATGGAAGAGGCAAGATTCAAGCCAACCGAAATGATTATGGGGATGAAGAAACACCCCGATCAAGAAAGGTTGCAGACTTTTTCATTTAGATGACAGGCGAGGAAAAGGCGCCATGATAGAAGTTTATTAAGAGAATGCATGGCAAGGAGAAAGCAGATAGAGAAAGTTCCCCGCTCCTCACAACACAATGTCCAATGATTGGCCCCTGGTCTGATCCTGCAGGCTCTTAAGCCGTGGACTTCCTGATTCCAAGCTCATCCCTCTTGGCAGGACACTACCATGGTTTGCTTTCTTCAACAGGGACTCCAAGCAATTCATTGTCAGAAGGGATGGCATTTGCCAGCCCTCTCTTTGCCGAGAGTTGGAGAGAGAGAGAGAGAGAGAGAGAGAGAGAGAGAGAGAGAGAGAGAGAGAGAGAGAACAGGAGAGAGAACAGGAGAGAGAACAGGAGAGAGAACAGGAGAGAGAACAGGAGAGAGAACAGGAGAGAGAACAGGAGAGAGAGAGAGAGAGAACAGGAGAGAGGATGGGAGACAGGCGGAGATGAGAAATCCATAAACTGGTAAAATGAAGTGAAATCAATTGTCCTTCCAAGACCTGAGTTGAGAAAATAGAGATTTGAGGGGAGAAAACACAGAGACCTGTGCAATGTGTTGGAACCATGATAGGCTAGTTTTGCCAGAGTTTTGCTGATCTAGTGGCATCAGAATCTCTTTGCCTGCTTAAGGAAGTCATTTTCCGGACACTATAAAGAGCTGGCACCCACACCGAGCCCTTCAGAGCATCTGAAGCTCTCAGGTAGCAATGGCCAAGTGGAGCACTCCAGGAGTCGGATACAATTCCGTGCCACCCCCCAAGCCCCAAGTGGTGAGAAATTATAACCGGAGCATGTCCCACTTTGGTGAAAGAGTGCGCTGACAGGTAGGGTCTCAGCCTACCCGTAGACAGCTGCCCTGGACACACAAATAACCTGCACTTCCATGGACAGTTGTGAGTCCAAAATAAAAGCAACCCCTGGTTCTTTAGGGGCACAGTTACCCGATTCAGGACCAGGACACCAGCCTGCCCCCCGCCCCCCTGGTCAATATTGTCAAGGTCGTTTAATGAGGTTTGTTTGGCGCATTCCACATCCTGATTCAAAGGTGTCTCTAAGCAGCTTATGACATCACACAAAAATACCACAGGTAAAGGCAAGGAAAAACCACCCTCCCCCAATTTTGGAGAAGCAAATCCAGCTGTGGACCTCGCGCCTCACAAGATGAGCTCACCTGCGGCCGAGGGTGCCCTGTGACCAAGCAGGTCAGCTCCAGCGTCTCCCCTTCCCGGATTGTGTACACTCTCTCCGAGTATCGCTCCTCCTCAATGTTGCAGGCCAGGCCCGAGTGGATGATCCTCACTGTGGGTGGGGCTGCAAAGACAAGCGGAAGGAGATCTTTGTTATCATTTTGAAAATTTGGGTACATAACAAAACCTAACTGTGAACTTCCTGCTTGTTGATGCACAGAAAAAAAGAACTGAAGCAAGAATGAAGCTGAGGCTCCAATACTTTGGCCACCTCATGAGAAGAGAAGACTCCCTGGAAAAGACCCTGATGTTGGGAAAGATGGAGGGCACAAGGAGAAGGGGACGACAGAGGACGAGATGGTTGGACAGTGTTCTCGAAGCTACGAACATGAGTCTGACCAAACTGCGGGAGGCAGTGGAAGACAGGAGTGCCTGGCGTGCTCTGGTCCATGGGGTCACGAAGAGTCGGACACGACTAAACAACTAAACAACAACAAGACACAGAAATAGCAATCTGGGATGCCGAAGGAAGCCATTTGCACATCCTCGTACGCGTGACCCCTTAGTATGCCACAACTCTAACTGAATGCCGAATATTTATCCTTTGTGGCAATGCTCCCATTGTTTCATTTGAGATTGTAGTCTCCTTGGAGGCAAGGATCCTTCTCTTTTTTTAACCAATGAACTCATGTACAAAATAAAAAAATTCCTTCCAGTAGCACCTTAGAGACCAAATAAGTTTGTCATTGGTATGAGCTTTCATGTGCATGCACACTTCTTCAGATACACCATGGACTTCCATTTCATGCGGCTCAATGTGGTGCCTTCCATATTTCTAGTTACAGGTAGGTAGCTGTGTTGGTCTGCCGTAGTCAAAGCAAAATAAAAAAATTCCTTCCAGTAGCACCTTAGAGACCAAATAAGTTTGTCATTGGTATGAGCTTTCATATCTGAAGAAGTGTGCATGCACACGGAAGCTCATACCAATGACAAACTTAGTTGGTCTCTAAGGTGCTACTGGAAGGAATTTTTTTATTTTGTTTCATCTACGGCAGACCAACATAGCTACCTACCTGTAACTAGAATTAATGTACAGTCATTTATTCATTCATTCATTCATTCGTCAAACACTTGCTATAACCCCACTGAGCAGGACGCGGGTGGCGCTGTGGTCTAAACCACTGAGCCTCTTGGGCTTGCTGATCGGATCAGCGGTTCGAATCCCCACAACGGGTTGAGCTCCCCTTGCTCTGTCCCAGCTCCTGCCAACCTAGCAGTTCGAAAGCACACCAGTACAAGTAGATAAATAGGGACCGCTGCAGCAGAAGGTAAACGGCGTTTCCATGCACTCTGGTTTCCATCATGGTGTTCTATTGCACCAGAAGCAATTTAGTCCTGCCGGCCACATGACCCAGAGAGCTGTCTGCGGACAAATGCTGGCTCGCTTGGCCTGAAAGCAAGATGAGCGGTGCAACCCCATAGTCGCCTTTGACTGGAGGTAACCACCCAGGGGTCCTTTACCTTTACCTTTTACCTATAACCCCACTGATCATGAGGGTCCCTTCCAACTTTCCATCTTATGATTCTGTGACTACTACATCAATTCTGTATAGTAATAGTGAACTATTTCTCCACGTGCTAGCTCTAGCCAAAAGAGCATTGTCCTCACAAAAGAGGGGGGTATCAGCAGAACTTTAAAGGTGCCAAAATATTTGTGGGGAGGACCCCTAAGAGGAGGAAGAAAACCAGGAAGAAAACCAGCATGGAAAACTGGCAGAAAAGAAACCCATTGGAGAGAAGATTCCAGAAAACTTTCATTGTCCTCCTAAACAAGGCATTGCAACATCTTGTTACAGGTTCCCCTTGTAATAGCTTATAGAATCGTAAAGTTGGAAGGGACCACGAGGGCCATCTAGTCCAACCCCCTGCAATGCAGGAATATTTTGTCAGAGGTGGGTCTCGAACCCACGGCCCTGAGATTAAAAATATCATGTTCTACCAACTGAGATATGTCAGCTGAAATGTCGTCACAGTAATCACTAGGTACTATGAGATGGAAAATGGACAGAGTGGACATGAATTGACAGCAGGATTTGATCCCGGGTTCACCACCACTTGGAACCAGATAATTACCAGCCTTAACTTAAGCTAATGGAACCGTCCAACGGTTCCCCAAAAGTTGAAGGCATGCTCAATAACCCTCTTCCGACCCAGAACTTCATAAAGGTTCACATGGCTACATCGAAGTCCTATTGAAATGAGATTCCTGCCCCCCATTTCGCATTTCACTGGCATGTACAGAATTTTCCCCTCCACTGAATCTGCAGGTGGGGGAAACTCCATCTCTGCATCAGCGTTCCCACGGCAATGGTGGGAAATGAGCAGGCAAGGCCCCATCCATCATCGTTTTATTAATCTCCAAGAACCCCCCAAAGGAAACTTTGCATTTTTAATTTTTTTTCCAACTCTGGTTATTTTGGGCTTAATTTTCAAAAATTAGCTTTTCATTATTGTTCCTTCATTATTGTATGTACTGCTTGAAGTGCATTATCTCTCTCGTTACACAAGCGAAGCACTTTAATGAGGACTATAAAACTAAGCAGTTGGCACAATGGGACCCCTCCCCACCCGCTCTCTCTCTTTTGCACAACTCATCTCAAACAGCCCATTCTTCTCCATGGGGAGGCGCCGCCTGCTGGCTTATTGGGGACACTCAGGCTTCCGACTCAATCATCGTAAAATAAGAGCCCCCCCCCATCTCTCTCCTTTTCTAGGTAGCTCAATTTCCAATCCTTGGGTGGGAATTGACAGCGAAACATTAACTAACACTCTGCAGAATTTAAACTTAATTGCAAGTGATGTTTCGGCCCATATGTGTGCCGTGTGTACTGTAGAAGTGATGTCTATGGAGGTGGGAATTCTATTGGCCCATTAAAATAACAGAACGAAATCAAACACACACACACAGAGAGAAAGAGCCACCCTCTGATCCCCCCCCTTAAATGAGCTCCTTTATTTCATGGCATGGAGAAAACAGACAGAGAAAAGTTTTCCCTCCCTCCTAATATTTGAATTTGGGGATATCCAATGAAGCTGAGTGTTGGAAGATTCAGCACAGATAAAAGAAAGTCCTTCTTCACATCGTGCAGAGTTAAACTACGGAACTCACTTCCGCAGGAGACAGTGATGGTCAGCAACTTCAATGGCTTTGAAAGAGGGCTGGATAAATTCATGGAGGAGGAGAGGGCTATCGATGGCTACTGTACTAGCCAGGATAAATGCTATGCTTTGCCTTCACAGCTGGAGGCAGAAATGCTTCTGAACCCCAGTTGGGAGAAGCCCCAGGAGACGAGAGGGCTCCTATACACAATTCCTGCTTGTGAACAGGATGCTGGACTAAATGGGCCATTGGCCTGATCCAGCAAGCTCTTCTTATTTCTTAAAGGTAGAGAGTTACCACTCGGAGATGCACTTTGCAAATATGCCAGCTGTGGTGGTTATTCCACCTATTGCTAGACCAAGCTTAAGCTCAATCGCAGAGAAACAAAGGCCCAGGGCTTAACCCTGGCAATAACATTTAGAATCTGTTGCTGTAGGCTCTGCACGGAAGTTCAGTTCACTGCATGGAGCTCAGGAGCAGTGCGTGTGGCTACATCCTGGCTCCACATCCAGTGTCCACTTGCTGATTATTCCCAGATTGATATAATGAACAGGTGAAGGGTTCAAGCACAGGATGAAATAGATTTTGAGGAGGGATTTGAAGGCAGAGAGAGAGAGAGAGAGAGAGAGAGAGAGAGAGAGAGAGAGAGAGAGAGAGAGAGAGAGAGAGAGAGAGAGAGAGAACACATGCTCCATTTCCACCAACTGGCTAAGAATGCATGAGCAAGATGCCCAACTTTTAAATTAGCAAGACTGCTTCAAAAACAGGCTTCCTCTACCTGGGCTTTCTTTTGCCATAGGGTTGTCACCAGAAATTGTTCCCTGCACCTCCTACTGATGCATGCAGTGTGCATTCCCACCCCCACTGCGTTCCTGGGCCATGGGGATGGGCAGCTACAACAACTCCAGACCTGTCCCGTCGACCCTCTGCAAAGGATTGTACCCCAGCAGACCTCTGGGCAGCATCCTTCTCAATGTAATTGCCCAGGCCAGCCTCATGTCGGCAGGCATTCTTGGGAACGACTTTTATGAAGGCTTCAGACTGCAAAGCCCATCCATGCACTTTTCATCACAAGGGAACTGTCCGGTCACACAAGCATCCTTGGCCTTCGTTTAACACAAGCTGCTTATCCAACTAAACAGGGGTCAGCAAACTTTTTCAGCAGGGGCCCGGTCCACTGTCCCTCAGACCTTGTGGGGGGAAAGATGATATTTTTTTGGGGGGGGGGGGAAATGAACGAATTCCTATGACCCACCCAGAGATGCATTTTAAATAAAAGCACACATTCTACTCATATAAAAACACGCTGATTCTCGGATCGTCTGTGGGCCGGATTGAGAAGGTGATTGGGCTGGATCCGGCCACTGGGCCTTAGTTTGCCTACCCATGGTCTAAGCTAAGGTGTGTGTGTGTGTGTGTGTGTGTGTGTGTGTGTGTGTGTGTGTGTACATAGCTAAACTAAAGGAACCGACTTGCAATCAGAAACTCCCAGAAGTCATTGTCACAGACTGATCTTCCCTTGAAATTTGCTGCTCCACCCCGAAAGATGAACTTCAACATGGAATTCCTCCAGATGGTTGGGTTTCCCGTACCCAGTTGCAAATACCATTCATCTATTAATATACCCAGTGCCAGATCTACATATAAGCTAAACAAGCTATAGCTTAGGGCTCCACTCTCCCCCCCCCCCGAAATCACTATTAATATTGTTTTGTTGTTTATTTGTTTAGTCGTGTCCGACTCTTCGTGACCCCATGGACCAGAGCACGCCAGGCACTCCTGTCTTCCGCTGCCTTCCACAGGTTGGTCAAAGTCATGTTCGTAGCTTCGAGAACACTATTAATATACTTCTTATTAATTTCGGTTCAACAATTCCTTTGAGAAAATACATATTTTGTTATGTGCAAATGGCTTGAGATTCCTCTTAGGTCCATCAATTACCATATAGCATATATTCAACACAAAAAATAGTGACAGTTTGTTGTTGGCACAGGACAGCTGGACATATAAAGGGCCCCATTACCTTCAGTAGCTGAGGGCCTCATCCAACCTCAATCCGGCCCTGAATATACCTAACAGAAGTTGCAAGGACCATTTGGGAGGGATTCTGTAGCTATGAACCCTTTTGGACCCCTTCTAATTCTATGATTCTACGACTCTACCATGAAGATGTCATAGAAACACAGGTTCTGGTTTCCATCCCCTTTTACTCCTTGCAATTTTAGTGGAGATCAATTCTCCCTGACATTTCAACTAAATCCCACTTCCTGCCATTTAAAACGATGCAGAACAATCATGAGAGACAAACGGTTGAGTCAGAAGACAGTAAAGATCAAACTCACGCGCCATGATTAAGAGTATCGCGTTTTGTTGCTGCTGTTGCTGCTGTTTCGACTCCTTGCTTTTTTTATGGTTCAGGAGATCTCGCATATTTACCAAATGTCACTTCCTTCCCACCCCTGGAAATAATCGCCACCGTGGCTCCTCCCGAGAGAAGGTCGGCCAGGATTAAATGCCAGCCGAGACACGGCGGTAATATACTATGTGGCATTTATGTTGGGGGGGAAAGGCTTTCTTTTTTTCCCCATAGAAGAATTCATCTTTTTATTATACCCAATAAAAATTGTACGAAAGAAACCATTAGGATCGTATCCTCAGGAGTAAATAAACCAAATGCATGAAGGCAGAGGCAACAACATGGTACAGCCAAAGTTCTGACTGATTAGTCTAAATTAATTAGTCTAAAGACTCTCTTTCCAGATTTGAAAGCAGCAAATACCTCTGAATGCCAGTTGCTGGGAATCAGTAGAACTCATATCCTGCTTCCAGGCTTAACTTGGGGGCATCTGGTTTGGACAGCTTATTTAGCTGTGATTCCTGCACAACAGGGGTTGGGCTTGATGACCTTTGGGTTCACTTCCAGCTCTAAAATTCTACGATTCTACTCTATGTCGGCCGCTTAAAAGGTGCATAGCTATTCCCCAGAGCCACTGCAAATGAGCCTGGCAGCAAAATGTCCCCTCTCTGGAGAGGCAGTCTGCAGGGTTCCCCCTTCGCCTTGCTTCCCCCTGACACCCTCTGATTTCATAGAATCATAGAATCGTAGAGTTGGAAGAGACCACAAGGGTCACCCAGTCCAACCCCCTGCCAAGCATGAAACACCATCAAAGCATTCTTGACATATGCCTGTCAAGCCTTTGCTTAAAGACCTCCAAAGAAGGAGAATCCACAACACTCCTTGGTAGCAAATTCCACTGCCGAACAGCTCTTACTGTCAGGAAGTTCTTCCTAATGTTTAGGTAGAATCTTCTTTCTTGTAGTTTGAATCCATTGCTCTGTGTCCGTTTCTCTGGAGCAGCAGAAAACAATATATCTCCCTCCTCTATATGACATCCTTTTATATATTTGAACATGGCTATCATATCAGCCCTTAACCTTCTCTTCTCCAAGCTAAACATACCCAGCTCCCTAAGCCGTTCCTCATAAGGCATCGTTTCCAGGCCTTTGACCATTTTGGTTGCCCTCCTCTGGACACGTTCCAGCTTGTCAGTTTCTGACCAGAGCAGAATACAGTGGTACTATTACTTCCCTTGATCTAGATGCTATACTCCTATTGATGCAGCCCAGAATTGCATTGGCTGTTTTAGCTGCTGCATCACACTGTTGACTCATGTCAAGTTTGTGGTCTATCAGGACTCCTAGATCCTTTTCACATGTACTGCTCTCAAGCCAGGTGTCTCTCATCCTGTATTTGTGCCTTTCATTATTTTTGCCCAAGTGTAGTACCTTACATTTCTCCTTGTTAAAATTCATTTTGTTTGCTTTGGCCCAGTTGTCTAATCTGTTAAGGTCCTTCTGAAGTGTGATCCTGTCCTCTGGGGTATTAGCCACCCCTCCCACACTGCACTTTTCACAAAAGCATCTTCAATTGGCTTAGAGAAATAAAACCCAGTGGAAGCCATTTGTTAAGGTGGCGCGAGTGCAGAACAAGCCCGTACATCTTCGGCAGCCTGTCTGGGGAGCACTAGGAATGCCATTGAACTAAGAGATGTAGGCAGGTGACCAGATGCATTTCATGGGAAGAGGATAAATGTGGAATGTGATCACCACGGCAGCATGCAAAGGAGCCAGAGCACGGCCTCAACATCTTATTTCACAGTGGGGAGAAGAGGCTGGCTGTTAATACAATGCATATCGCGGCCAGGCTGGCTGCACAGACGCAGGGCAGGGGGGCTGAATTATCAGGGCATATTGACTTGTTTGCCCTTGTCCCAAAGCGCTTCCATACATAAGAACATCAGAAAAGCCTACTGGATCAGGCCACTGGACCATTCTCACAGTGGCCAACCAGATACCCCAGCGGGAAAACCCTCCAGCACAATCTGAGCAACTCTCTGCTCCTGTAGTTTCCAGTATTCAGAAGCATGTCTGCCTCTGACCCTGGAAGCACAGGACAGCCATCATGGCTAGGAGCCATCAATAGCCCTCTTCATGTATTCGTCTAATCTTCTTTCAAAGCCATCCACGTTTGCTATCCAAAGGACAAAGGAGCCTTGCTATGTTTATTCAGCCTCCTCCTGCCAATGGTTCGCCACAAAGTGCCTTTGCAGGCCAGTAATAATACAGTGGGATGCGGGTGGCGCTGTGGGTTAAACCACAGAGCCTAGGGCTTGCCGATCAGAAGGTCGGCGGTTTGAATCCCCACAACGTAGTGAGCTCCCATTGCTCGGTCCCAGCTCCTGCCCACCTAGCAGTTCAAAAGCACATCAAAATGCAAGTAGATAAATAGGAACCGCTACAGCGGGAAGGTAAACGGCGTTTCCATGTGCTGCTCTGGTTCGCCAGAAGCGGCTTAGTCATGCTGGCCACATGACCTGGAAGCTATACGCCGGCTCCCTCGGCCAATAATGAGAGATGAGCACCGCAACCCAAGAGTCGGTCACGACTGGACCTAATGGTCAGGGGTTCCTTTACTTTTAATACAGTGGTATCTTGGTTCTCAAACTTAATCCATTCTGCAAGTTCGTTCCAAAACCAAAGCATTCCAAAACCAAGGCGGGCTTTCCCATAGAAAGAAATGCAAAATGGATGAATTTGTTCCATAAAAACCACCCCTAAAACACCAACTTAACATGAATTTTACTATCTAACGAGACCACTGATCCATAAAATGAAAGCAATAAACAATGTACTGCAGTCACACAATCAATCAATCAGTAGCTGAACTGGGTTCTACACAGTCACAAAAATAAAATAAAAAGAGCTCCAAAAACAAAAACGCAAAATAAAAAGCAAAAGCAGACAGACCGCAGCATAACACTCAAAATGGAAGCATAACACTCAAAACCTTTGTTCAGCTTCCGAAAAAAGTTCGCAAACTGGAACACTTACTTCTGGGTTTGCGGTGTTTGGGTTCTAAGTTGTTTGAGTTCCAAGGCACAGCGGTGTAGCGAGCTGCTGTGACACCCGGGGTAGCAAATTGCCATGCACCTGGGGGGCGCGGCGTCGCTACGTAATGATGCATGCGTTGCTATGTAACGATGCATGTGCAGCATCGCGCCCTCCCCCGCACCTCCAAAGCTGCGCACCTCCAGTTCCAAACTCGAGGTAAAAAGCCTGCTCCGCACGGCACGGGGTATTGCCGTCCCCCAGCGACTCCAAAGCCACGTGCCTCCAACTCCAAACTCCAAAAGCCCGCTCGGCACGGCGGGGTGTGTGTGTGCCACTTGGCACCCCCACCTCCGCGACTCCCAAGCCGAGCCTCCAGCCTCCCGGTAGAAAGTCTGCTCAGCGCACCAAGTGGCACTCCCCAAGAGTGGAACCCGGGGTGGACTGCCCCCATCGCCTCCCCATTGCGACGTCAATGCCAAGGCATTTGAGAACCAAGGTACCACTGTACTTGTATGTTCTTACTTGTACATTTCTCTCTCTCTCTCTCTCTCTCTCTCTCTCTCTCTCTCTCTCTCTCTCTCTCTCTCTCTTTATATATACCAACTTTCAGCATAAGATCTTGGGTAGTTCACAAGATAGCATCACAAGATAGAAACCACAGACAAATAGTCCAAACAGAAGCAACAGAACAGTAACCCCACAGCCCATAAACACATGGCTGTAGAATATTAATCAGAAATCACCAGATGGACCTTCCTGCAGAGAGTTTCCAGGTAAGCTGCAGATCCCAGGATCCCTTTTGTGGGGGCTGGGCTGGATGTGATACTCTTTAAATTTGTTTTAAATGTATGGTATGGACATAACCACAGACCCACAGAGAGAGATTTGCCTTTCTGGCCAGCGGCTTCCATTTGCTGAACATTTGTCCATTTCTGTCCGACCCCCAAACCACATTGCCCAATTTGTGCCAGTGTCCCTAATTAATAGCAAAAGCATAAGAAAACACACCGCTAATTAGTTCCCAGCCCTGCCTCTCTGGCCCCTCCTGTAGCCGGCTGATCTAATTTTGACACTGCAAGGCTGATCAGCAAACTATCTATTAAGTCAGAGCAGGGGGAAACACTCTGGTTCTTGGAAGCGCCGAGATCTCCCCCTTATAGCACATTTGCAGGGCTGTTTGTGCTCCTCCAGCTGGGCGAGCATTAAAAACTTATGGCCTGTGATATACGGCGCATGTTCATATTTACTTGCAGAGAACGAGGCTGTAGCAGTTTGAGGGGAGAGGTGGGAAGCCAGGCCTTTTATCATGCATTTTAAAAGGCCATTGCGTTTTCACTTCTCTGGTGATGGATCCGAGCTTGTCAGTTCCTTTGTATTGATCAACATCCTGTATGGCCGGGGAGCATCTTCAGGCCAATTTGCACGACTGCCGGGTGTGCGAGGGCTGGGTGAGAAACCGGTTGCAAGTCCTGCACATGCTGTTTTACAAAATGAGCGCAAGCCACTCAGAAGGATTGAGGATTTAGCTCACCAAGGCAAGAATGAATCCTGCAAGTGGCAAGGGCTACGCACAGTAAACAAACAAACAAACAAACAATTTATACCCCGCCCATCCGGCTGGGTTTCCCAGCCACTCTGGGCGGCTCCCAACAGAATATTTAAAACAGGTTAAAACATCAAACCTTAAAAACTTCCCTAAACAGGGCTGCCTTCAGATGTCTTCTAAAACTCAAATAGTTGTTTATTTCCTTGACATCTGATGGGAAGGCATTCCACAGGGTGGGCGCCACTGCCGAGAAGGCCCTCTGCCTGGTTCCCTGTAACATCGCTTCTCGCAGGAAGGGAACCGCCAGAAGGCCCTCAGCACTGGACCTCGGTGTCCGAACGTAACGATGGGGGTGGAGACGCTTCTTTAGGTATACAGGACTGAGGCTGTTTAGGGTTTTAAAGGTCAGCCCCAGCACTTTGAATTGTGCTCAGAAATCTACTGGGAGGCAATCTAGGCCATTCAGGACCAATGTTATATGGTCTCAGCAGCCGCACCCAGTCACCAGTCTAGCTGCCGCACTCTGGATCAGTTGCAGTTTCCGGGTCACCTTCAAAGGTAGCCCCACATAGAGCGCATTGCAGTAGTCCAAGAGGGAGATAACCAGAGCATGCACCACTCTGGCCAGACAGTCTGCAGGCAGGTAGGGTCTCAGCTTGCGTACCAGATGGAGCTGGTAGACAGCTGCCCTGGACACAGAATTGACCTGCACATCCATGGACAGCTCCCAGGCTGGTCATAAGAGAAAAAGGAGAGGTTTGCTGGATCAAGACGGAGGCCTGTCTAACCCAACATTCTGTGGATTCCAGCAACTGGGATTCAAAAGCACTGGAAGCAATACATAGACCGAAAGGAATACATAGTCAGCACACGATATTGGGGTGACAACGGTCACTGATACCCTTAACCTTCACAAATAAAGAACATATCAAGACATTTTCCTTGAGTCCTTTACAAAGCAAGATCCACTACACATTCTTTACTTGAATCCATGAAAGGAAGAGTTCGGTCTGTTTCCCATCGGGACATCTGGCTGGCCACTGTGAGAACAGGAGGCTGGATTAGATGGGCTGCTGGCCTGATCCAGCAGGCTCTACCATATGTTCCTATTATGGTGGTGGACTCTCCTTCCTTGGAGGTTTTTAAGCAGAGGTTGGAATATGGTCGTCTGTCATGGATGCTGTGGCTGAGATTCCTGCATTGCAGGGGGTTGGACTAGAGCAGGCATCCCCAAACTTCGGCCCTCCAGATGTTTTGGACTACAATTCCCATCTTCCCTGACCACTGGTCCTGTTAGCTAGGGATCATGGGAGTTGTAGGCCAAAACATGTGGAGGGTTGCAGTTTGGGGATGCCTGGACTAGAGGACCCTTGGATACTTCTGATTCTATGATTAATATTAATACAGAAAAGGATATCAAAATTCCCCATTTTGTTTTGTTTGTATCGCTGACATGAATTGTTGGGACTGTCATTTGGAAAACGCCGATCCTCACAGGGGAGGAAAACAAGAGATGTTTTCTGCAGGCAACAATGCCAGGTTCCTGAGAGCAGGGAGCTGTCCACGGAGGTCCCTCACTGGGCAGTGCTGAAAGCTGCCATTGAGATGTTAAGGAAGGGTTGCTTGTGGAAAGGAAGAGAAACGGGGCAGGGAGGCGGGGTTGACATGGATTTTTAGGGTGGGGGCTGCTCTAAGTCTAAAAGACCCTGACAACTGGCCCTGCATGAGTCTCAACAAGGTGGCCAGAGTCTGTCCTTCTTTATTATTCCCATGGAGGCCTTTACAATATATAATATATGAGAGGTGATATGAGAGCCATCTTCAAATGTCACAGCTGTCTTCTGAGACACATGCTTTTCTGAATGCTGAGATGCAATTTTCCAAATGAAAATGAACGGAATGTCTATATTGGGCAATAATGCATATAAAAATGTGTCTACTAAGGCAAAATGCATACTAAAATGCTAATAATGTTTGTGAAATTCCCCCCCAATAAATAAATAAATGCAAATAAATAAATAAATAAATAAATAAATAAATGCAAGCTGATGTAACAATGTGAGGAATGGAACCTCAGATTGAGGAAATGTGAAAGTAAGGTAAAGGTAAAGGTAAAGGGACCCCTGGCCATTAGGTCCAGTCGTGACCGACTCTGGGGTTGCGGCGCTCATCTCGTGTTATTGGCCGAGGGAGCCGGCATACAGCTTCCAGGTCATGTGGCCAGCATGACAAAGCTGCTTATGGCAAACCAGAGCAGCACACGGAAACGCCGTTTACCTTCCCGCCTGAGCAGTACCTATTTATCTACTTGCACTACCTTCCCGCCTGAGCAGTACCTATTTATCTACTTGCACTTTGACGTGCTTTCGAACTGCTAGGTTGGCAGGAGCTGGGACCGAGCAACAGGAGCTCACCCCGTCACAGGGATTCGAACTGCCGACCTTCTGATCAGAAAGCCCTAGGCTCAGTGGTTTAACCCACAGTGCCACCTGGGTCCCCCAGTGAAAGTAGGGGAAAGCAAAGGTGATAATGTGACTTCCACCTCTCTCTCTCTCTCTCTCTCTCTCTCTCTCTCTCACACACACACACACACACACACACACACACATCACACATACACATCACACATACACACACACACACACACACACACACACACACACAAACACAGGTCTGTGTGTGACTCAGAGTCCCTAGGCAACTTCAGCAGGAAGCACAATGGGTTCTCAGTATTCAAGAGATGTCCCCCCCCCTTCCCTCTTGGCCTTGGGAGAATTTGCATTTCTGTAAACATCAGCTCTGGCTGCTGAGTGATCACATTCATAGCCACTGAGAGGCAGCATCAAATTCCTTCTTCTGCTCAGCCACAAGTACTGAATGGTATCTGCTTTGATATGCAGGAACAAGAAGCTTTTGCAAATGAAAGGAAGCTGCTCCTCCAAGGGTCTTAGGAGGGCTTGAGAGCTGCCTCTCCAGAAAACAAATTGAGAGGAGGCATTGCTGATATACAGGGGTAATGGAGGAAGGAGAGATAAAAAAAAACTATACCCAGGTTGCTCTTGGTGGGTCACAGTGACCCATTCAGGTGCCTCCTGCTGGGCTTTATAAACACCCATCTTATGGTCCTGTGGATTTCGTGATTCATGGAACACTTAAGAACATAAGAAGGATCTGCAGGAAACAAGCTCACTCTCTCTTCCATGCAACAACAGTGCTTCAGATATTTGAAGACAGGTCTCTTACCACCTCGCAGTCATCTTCTCCTGATTAAAAACCCTCAACTTCCTCAACCATTCCTCTTAAGATTTCCATCACCAGCATCATCTGACATCTGAAAGTGAGATGGCCAAACCATCTCATGGCCTTCTCCTTAAGAGTTGGGAGTCATTGATTTCCACTCTGAGGGGGGCTGGGACCCCTGAAACTGTTTTTAAACAGCAAAAGAAAATGCAACACCATGGTCTCGTTCTTCAGAGGAACCATACCAATTATTCCCCCCCCCCCAATGTCTTGAAGCAATATTACATGTTCAACTGAGAATGTGGATTCTGTTCCCTAATCCCCCTCTACAGCTCTGGGATGGTGGGGCATGACTTCCACATAAGAAGAAGTTATTGCTATTTTATTTGGGGGCTGTCATGAGCCTTTGTTGTTGTTTAGTCGTGTCCGACTCTTCGTGACCCCATGGACCAGAGCACGCCAGGCACTCCTGTCTTGCACTGCCTCCCGCTGTTTGGTCAAACTCATGTTCGTAGCTTCGAGAACACTGTCCAACCATCTCGTCCTCTGTCGTCCCCTTCTCCTTGTGCCCTCCATCTTTCCCAACATCAGGGGTCATGAGCCTTAGATCTCATTATTCAGACCTTTTTCGATGCCATCATTTTATCACTGGAAGGACAGATCCTGAAGCTGAGGCCCCAATACTTTGGCCACCTCATGAGAAGAGGCGACTCCCTGGAAAAGACCCTGATGATGGGAAAGATTGAGGGCACAAGGAGAAGGGGACGACAGAGGACGAGATGGTTGGACAGTGCTCTCGAAGCTACGAACATGAGTCTGAAGAGTAGGACACAACTAAATGACTAAACAACAACAACAACAACAACAACAACAACAACAACAACAACAACAACAACAACTTATTTATTTCATTTATACCCCCCTTTGTGCTTCCATGAACTTGAAGTGGTATACACTGTTCCCCTTGCTCGTTTAATCTACACAACAACCCTGTGAATTAGGTTAGGCCGAGAGGCAGAGACTAGCTCAAGGTCACCCAGTGATCTTCGTGGACTCAAATCCTGGTCTCCCAAGTCTTTGTCCAACCCCTACTTTCTAAACACCCTGTCTCTCCATAGTCTGAGCCACTTCAAATGTAAGAGGAGAAACCACAACATCCCAAAGTATTGGGTGGGATCTAGAACACAGCTATGGAATCCAGTTAGCCAGTCCACTTTCTGGATATTTGGCCAAACTTTCTCTGCTGAGGTCAAGAAATCAGTTTGCCAATGAAGCTACAATGAACCACCCCAGCTACATTATATTTTGTCAGGGCGCGGAGGGAACCACAGATATCCCTGTTTAGTTCCTTATTAAATGAAAGGAAAGCCTTTTGGTACCTCTCTGCTGATCTCAGCATCAGGCCATTAACAGAAACTCTTTGCATTACTTGCTAATTTTGAGAACTTAGCAGAAAACATCCAAGCACAATCGCAAATGTCAACGGAAAGACTGGCTCTCGAACAAAGACCATTCTTTCTCCTCTTTTGAAGAAATCAATGTTCCCTTGTAGAATTTGGCACTTAAATAATGCAGAGCTAAGGGGAAGGGAATTGATTTGATATGTTCCCCTTTTCTAAACAAAGCGGGGAAGTAAGCAGAAGCAGTGGTTGAAGCCAGATATTTCAGAACAAGCCTTTTCTATAATTATAATAATAATCACGTCAATGGGTTTGAATTGTGTGTCTAACATGTGTCTACCTTAAACGGGCCTTTGATTAATTTTTAAATTTAATTGAGCTTTGGTGTGAAATAAATCCTTGTTCAGGGGTCTTCAACACGCTCACAATGCATATTGTTTGAAGTGGGACCCACCTACAGCCTGTCAGTGTTTCGGAAAAATAAAAGGGTTTTGACCTCCTTTGCCTGGTCCTTGGACTCTAGTTGGCACAAAGAGTCCTTGAAAAAGAGCACCATACTTTGCAGAATGCTGCTTTTATTACAAAAACAAAAACTTCTCCAACCACGACTAACAGCTTCACACATCAAACACAACCAGCTTTCTACCCTTCAACCACCAACACCCAAGCAGATCATCCTATATATACACAAGCATATTTGGGTTAAAGGTTGCATGAGTGTATTCTAATATTTCTGTTGGAAGCCGTCCAGAGTGGCTGGGGAAACCCAGCCAGATGGGCGGGGTATAAATAATAAAAAAGCCAATGCAATTCTGGGCTTATGAGTATAGCATCTAGATCAAGGGAAGTAATAGTACCACTGTATTCTGCTCTGGTCAGACCTCACCTGGAGTACTGTGTCCAGTTCTGGGCACCACAGTTCAAGAAGGATACTGACAAGCTGGAACGTGTCCAGAAGAGGGCAACCAAAATGGTCAAAGGCCTGGAAACGATGCCTTATGAGGAACGGCTTAGGGAGCTGGGCATGTTTAGCCTGGAGAAGAGAAGGTTAAGGGGTGATATGATAACCATGTTCAAATATATAAAAGGATGTCATATAGAGGAGGAAGGAAGGTTGTTTTCTGCTGCTCCAGAGAAGCGGACACAGAGCAATGGATTCAAACTACAAGAAAGAAGATTCCACCTAAACATTAGGAAGAACTTCCTGACAGTAAGAGCTGCTCGGCAGTGGAATTTGCTACCAAGGAGTGTGGTGGAGTTTCCTTCTTTGGAGGTCTTTAAGCAGAGGCTTGACAGGCATATGTCAAGAATGCTTTGATGGTGTTTCCTGCTTGGCAGGGGGTTGGACTGGATGGCCCTTGTGGTCTCTTCCAACTCTATGATTCTATGATTCTTTCTGCTACCTGAAAGAACTCAACACAAACATTGATATGATCAGAGAACTTCATTCATGGACAGCCAATGAAGTTGAACATTGGACTATCTGGGACAGATTTAAAAAAGTCCTTCTTCACATAGGGCATAATTAAGCTTTGGAACTCACTCCCATAGGTGACCCCCATGTTGGATGTCTTTGAAAGAGGATTAGGAAAATTCATGGAGGAGGAGAGGACTATTGATGGCCACTAGCCAGGATGGCTATGTTCTGCCTCAGCTGTCGGGTTAATTGCTGGCAGGCAGGGTGGGCAACCAGGCAAATGACATTATATGTGCCAGCCCATTCCTCTGATCTGCGTGCCGCTCCTTGGATCTATCAAACTTCTTCCCCGATGGGATTCTGTGACTCATGTCCAGAGACACTGAGCACACATTAGCAGAGAAACAGCATCAGCAGAAACCAGGCTCTGGGGTGCGAGGACTAAGCTACTTTATTTATATACAAAATCAGGACAAAGGAAAACATGGCTCCTCTCCTTCTTGCTCTCGGAGAGAAGAGACAACACAAAAGCAATACAGAACGGAACTTCCGGTCACAAGACTCCAACCATCAGTGCTGGAATGCAAAACACAGACATGTGATTAAAACTATCCCACACGTCTGCACAGCGAGGGAATGGAATACCAAGAAGAGGCAGCAATGCTTCTGAATGCCACTTTCTGGAAACCACAGGAGGAGAAAGTGCTTGTGTGCTCAGATCCTGCTTGCATTCTTCCCATTGAGGCATCTGGTTGGCCTCTGGATGCTGGACTAGATGAGCCATTGGCCTCATCCAGCAGGCTCTCTTCTATTCTTAGTTGTTCTATCTCTGAACTGTTCTTAAGAATATAAGAAGTGCCTTTGATGGATCAGAGCAAAGTCCACCAAGTTCAGCATTACTGAGAAGACCAGCAAATGCTTGATGCTGCACCAGGAACTGATTCACTCCTGAAACACAACGTTCCCCTTTCCCCATTGCCGCAGAATACTACCCAGTGCAGACTTCGCCAAGCTGCGGCCCTCCAGCTGTCTTGGGCTGAAGGTCCCTTCCTCCCTCACCATTGGGCATGCTGGCTGGAGCTGATGCGAGTTGCAGTTCGAAATATCTGGAGGGCATCAGGTTGGCCATGGCTTCCCCAGGGACGCAAATTAAATGCAAAGCCTTCCCAATAGCAATTAAGCTCCGAGTCTTTTCTTTCCGTGCCAACAGCACCATGGGTGAAATAAAAATCCATATCAAATAGGGATCATGCAAATTTTACTGCCCCAATATCCCCAGAGTTTGTTTAATTATTAGCACTTCCTTGGGCTTTTTTATTCTTCCATAAGATCAACAAATCAATAAAAAAATTAATGACGGAGATTCTCGTTTCCCTGTTCCAGTTTCCAGAGCACATAAAGATGATTAACTTTCATTATGGAAGCGCTCGTTCTGTTGAGAACTGGAGAGTCAGTTAGGTGTGCAAAGGGAGAGGAAATGTGAAATTGGTTTGGAGCAGGGATGGACAGCATTTCCCAGGCTCGACTTCATAGAATCAGAGAACTGTAGAGTTAGAAGGGACCCCAGGGATCATCTAGTCCAACCTCCTGCAATGCAGGAATCACAGCTAAGGAATCTCTGACAGGCAGCTACCCAACCTCTGTTTAAAAACCTCCAAGGAAGGAAAGTCCACCACCTCCCAAGGGAGTCTATTCCACTGTTGAATGGCTCTTACCATCAGAAAGTTATTCCTAATATTCAGTTGGAATCACCTTCCTTGTCATTTGAATTCATTGATTTGGATCCTACCTTCGGAGCAGCAGAAAACAAGCTTGCTCCATCTTCCATACAACAGCCCATCAGATATTTGAAGAGGGCTCTCATATCTCCTCTTTCTCCTATTCTCCAAGCTCTAGCACCCCCCTTTCATGATCTAAGTTTGCCTAGAGACAATGGATAAAAATTAGCTGTACTGCTGGATGTGTTTAATAGTTATTGCACTTGTTTGTTTTACTTGTTGTTTGCATTTGTTTTAAAACTAATAAAAATTGTTTTTAAAAAGAGATATTAGAAATGGGAGAAAAGCAATGACAAACCTAGACAGCATCTTAAAAAGCAGAGACATCACCTTGCCGACAAAGGTCCCTGTAGTTAAAGCTATGGTTTTCCCAGTAGTGATGTATGGAAGTGAGAGCTGGACCATAAAGAAGGCTGATCGCCAAAGAATTGATGCTTTTGAATTATGGTGCTGGAGGAGACTCTTGAGAGTCCCATGGACTGCAAGAAGATCAAACCTATCCATTCTTAAGGAAATCAGCCCTGAGCGCTCACTGGAAGGACAGATCATGAAGCTGAGGCTCCAAGACTTTGGCCACCTCATGAGAAGAGAAGACTCCCTGGAAAGACCCTGATGCTGGGAAAGATTGAGGGCACAAGGAGAAGGGGACGACAGAGGACAAGATGGTTGGACAGTGTTCTCGAAGCTATGAACATGAGTTTGACCAAACTGCGGGAGGCAGTGGAAGACAGGAGTGCCTGGCGTGCTCTGGTCCATGGGGTCATGAAGAGTCGGACACGACTAAACGACTAAACAACAACAATTAGAAATGGAAAATGTGAATGCCATAATTTAGTGTTCGAAACAAAATTAAAAAAATCCTTCCAGTAGCACCTTAGAGATCAACTAAGTCTGCTGCTCCAGAGAAGCGGGCACGGAGCAACGGATTCAAACTACAAGAAAGAAAATTCCACCTAAACATTAGGAAGAACTTCCTGACAGTAAGAGCTGTTCGGCAGTGGAATTTGCTGCCAAGGAGTGTGGTGGAGTCTCCTTCTTTGGAGGTCTTTAAGCAGAGGCTTGACAGCCATCTGTCAGGAATGCTTTGATGGTGTTTCCTGCTTGGCAGGGGGTTGGACTGGATGGCCCTTGTGGTCTCTTCCAACTCTATGATTCTATGATTCTAAGTTTGTCATTGCTACCTTTCGTGTTAGCAAATTCCATCATTTTCATGTAGGACAGTTTCCTTTTGTCTATCCTGAACTTTCCTTTTGCCCTTTTCTGAGTCTTTTCTGGCTCCACAATCTCCTTTTTGAGGTGAGAT
Organism: Zootoca vivipara; assembly: GCF_965207765.1. Classification (NCBI taxonomy): domain Eukaryota; kingdom Metazoa; phylum Chordata; class Lepidosauria; order Squamata; family Lacertidae; genus Zootoca; species Zootoca vivipara. Next base: position 132,563,145 of record NC_142582.1, on the reverse strand, counting down.
GACCAGGACATGATGCTGGGCTTATTGGCCTGATCCAACAGTTCTTAAGAGTATTCCAAATTTGGTCTGCCTTAAAGGCAAAAGAGAAATGCATGCAACTGTGAGCTCTGGGATATGGACAAATAATCCTGGACACAGCCTTAGGCTGCAACCCAACACCCTCTTACCTGCGAGTAAGCCTCACTGAACTCACTGAAGCTTCCACAGGGCTGGCACCTAAAATTCAACATGGACACCTAAAACTTGGATCACGGCACCTACATATTTGAAATTAATTTTAAAGCCCATTTCTGCAGAACTGCATGAAAAAGAAACCCCGAAGGTGTGATGGGGCCCAAAGAAATCTACCCCTAAAAGCCAAAGGGTGCTCATCAATGGCTCCTCCTCATCCTGGAGAGTAGTGACTAGTGGGGTGCCACAGGGTTCTGTCTTGGGGCCAGTCTTATTCAACATCTTTATCAATGACTTGGATGATGGGCTTGAGGGCATCCTGAGCAAGTTTGCAGATGGCACCAAATTGGGAGGGGTGGCTAATACCCCAGAGGACAGGATCACACTTCAAAATGACCTTAACAGATTAGACAACTGGGCCAAAGCAAACAAGATGAATTTTAACAAGGAGAAATGTAAAGTACTACACTTGGGCAAAAAAAATGAAAGGCACAAATACAGGATGGGAGACACCTGGCTTGAGAGCAGTACATGTGAAAAGGATCTAGGAGTCTTGGTAGACCACAAACTTGACATGAGTCAACAGTGTGATGCAGCAGCTAAAAAAGCCAATGCAATTCTGGGCTTATGAGTATAGCATTTAGATCAAGGGAAGTAATAGTACCACTGTTTTCTGCTCTGGTCAGACCTCACCTGGAGTACTGTGTCCAGTTCTGGGCACCACAGTTCAAGAAGGATACTGATAAGCTGGAACGTGTCCAGAAGAGGGCAACCAAAATGGTCAAAGGCCTGGAAACAATGCCTTATGAGAAACGGCTTAGGGAGCTGGGTATGTTTAGCCTGGAGAAGAGACGGTTAAGGGGTGATATGATAGCCATGTTCAAATATATAAAAGGATGTCATATAGAGGAGGGAGAAAGGTTGATTTCTGCTGCTCCAGAGAAGCGGACACGGAGCAATGGATTCAAGCTACAAGAAAGCAGATTCCAGCTAAACATTAGGAAGAACTTCCTGACAGTAAGAGCTGTTTGGCAGTGGAATTTGCTGCCAAGGAGTGTGGTGGAGTCTCCTTCTTTGGAGGTCTTTAAGCGGAGGCTTGACGGCCATCAGTCAGGAATGCTATGATGGTGTTTCCTGCTTAGCAGGGGGTTGGACTGGATGGCCCTTGAGGTCTCTTCCAACTCTATGATTCTATGATTCTAACCCCACAGGCAAGTTTCTCAGTCTCTTGCTCTCCCATCAAACTAATAGAGATCGTACCCCCTCCTCTAGACTTTGTTTCTCACTTGCAGCCATCGGAGTGGATGAAAATAGTCCCCTTCCATCATTTCCATATGCCCGCTTTGGTGTGGAACCATCTAACCACAGGGAATTCCACTGAAGCATGTTCAGGAGGTTATTCGGCAGGCTTTTAATCTTCTTTTTACTTGCTGTGAGGCAAGGCAAGTTTAAACCATTCAAATGCGAAGTTTTTTTGAAGCCACAGACTAAAACGGAAGGCAGTATTTGGGCAGCAGGTGGTCTTCCCCAATAGGGAAGCATGTTAGCTCAGTGGTAGAGGATGTACTTTTCAGGCAGAAGGTCCCATGGGTCAATACTCATGCTGTTCGACAAGAGGAACAGACTCCCTGGGAGGTGGGGGACTCTCCTTCCTTGGAGGCTTTTAAGCAGTGGTTGAATGACCATCTCTCTTGGATACCCCTGCCATGCAAGGCATTGGACTAGATGACCGTTGTGGTCCCTTCCAACTCTACAATTCTTTGAGGCACTCCCTCCATTAAACCCTGGAGAGCTGCTGCCAGTCTGTGTACCAGGGACGTCCAACTCCCAATAGACTGCAATCTACTCACAGTATAAAAAACAAACAAAAACTGGAATGGCAGATGAAGATGATGGAATTCATGGAACTGGCTGAGATGACCGGACGAATCCGCAACCAGGGAGAACAGGCGATGGAAGAAGAGTGGAAAGATTTTAAATTGTATTTTAAAAAGTATGCTAAAGTAATATTTTAGATTAGAAATTAAGTGGTAAATAAAACTGTGGAATATTGGAATAGGTTGTTTAGAAGGAAAAAAAGAGATGTATTTTAAAAGGTGATTATTTGGATGTAGAATTTGCTATTTAGGAAAGTAAATAAGAACCACAGGGACGGGAACCCGAGGAGGTCCCAACTTACACTGTGAGGAAGATAAGATGTAATGAATTATATCTTTTTTTTGTTTTTTGTTTCTCTTTTCTATTTTTGTATTCTGTATTTTTGTACTTTGTATTTTTGTTTTTGTTTTTCTTCTTCTATATTGCTTTAAAAATTCTATGTTAATTTTTTGGTCAAAAATCAATAAAATATTTATATATATAAAAACAAACAAAAACTGGCAGTGATCTACCCATTATCATTGGATGGACCAAGGTTCTTGAGCTTTATTTAGGAAGCCAAAGTTGTTGAGGCTATTTTGTAAAGGCAACGTTGTAGAGCTTTTTTGTAAAGGCAAAGTAGTTCAGCTATTTTTAGGAAGCCAAAGTTGCTGAGGTATTTTTTTTGGGGGGGGGAGAAGAGATCGCTGAGGGGCCACAGATCTATCAGGAATGCCCCGTGATCTACAAGTAGATTGCGATCTACCTGTCGGACATTCCTGGTGTAGACAATGCTGAGATAGATGGGCTCAGTGGTACCTTGGTTCTCAAACTTAATCCGTTCCAGAAGTCCGTTCCAAAAGCCAAGCGTTCCAAAACCAAGGCACACTTTCCCATAGAAAGGAATGCAAAATGGATTAATCTGTTCCAGACTTTTAAAAACAACCCCCAAAACAGCAATTTAACATGAATTTTACTATCTAACGAGACCATTGATCCATAAAATGAAAGCAATAAACAATGTACTGCAGACACACAATCAATCAATCAGTAGATGAACTGGGTTCCACACAGTCACAAAAACAAAAACGCAAAATAAAGAGCAAATGACAGACCTCAGTGTAACACTCAAAACAGAAGTGTGGCCCTCAAAACGGAAGCATGGCACTCAAAACAGAGCACGTTCGACTTCCGAAAAATGTTCGCAGACCAGAACACTTACTTCCGGGTTTGCAGTGTTTGGGTTCCAAGTTAAAAAAATTCCTTCAGTAGCACCTTAAAGACCAACTAAGTTTTTATTTTGGTATGAGCTTTCGTGTGCATGCACACTTCGTCAGATACACATGCACACGAAAGTTCATACCAAAATAAAAACTTAGTTGGTCTTTAAGGTGCTACTGAAGGAATTTTTTAATTTTGCTTCGACTCAGACCAACACGGCTACCTACCTGTAACTGGGTTCCAAGTTGTTTGAGTACCAAGGCATTTGAGAACCAAGGTACCACTTTATAAAGGAAATTATAAAATTAGACTGTGGAACTCCCTCCCATAGGAGGGTGTGATGGCCAGGAACCCAGATGGCTTTAAAGGACAATTCAACATCTAAGATGTATAGGACAGAATCAGATAAGTGCTGGAGATGCAAAGAGGTGGAGGGAACATTTTTTCATATGTGGGGAACTTGTAAAAGGGTAAAGGAATATTGGGAAATAATACATAATGAATTGAAAAAAAAATGTTCAAAAGTACTTTCCCCCCAAAATCAGAGTCCTTCTTGCTGGGGATAATTCAGATGGAAATTCCCAGGTGTCAAAAAAGGTTATTTATGTATGCCATTACTGCGGCCTGTGTTTTGGGCAAGGTCCCAACTAAAGAAGAATGGCAACTTAAGCTAATGGAATATGCTCAGCTCATGGACTTAACATATAAAAAGATAACAAGAAGAACATACGTTTAGAGAAGATTGGAAAATGTTTATTGAATATATGGGGGGGGAATTGTGTACACTTGAAAACATTGGTAGCATAAATTCAGATAAATTCAGCAGTGTAAATAAGTTTTGATGGATGTAATAATGGAATACTGAATGGTTTAGTTTACCTAAAATATGCAGGGATTTATGATCTGTAAAATGAACCATGGAAAGAGAAGAAGGGAAGGCATTGATATTTGGAGGATGTTTAAGTGAGCATTCTAAATTGTAAAACAGAAAATTTAATAAAATTATATTTTTTAAAATAAATAAAGGAGGATTCAACAAATTCATGGAGGGGGAGAGAGAGGGCCAGGAATGGCTCCTAACCACAATGGCTATGCTCTGTGTCCACGGTTGGAGGCAGAGACGCACCCGAATTCCAGTTGATGGAAACCACGGGACAGGAGAGGGCTTGAATCCTGCTTGCAGGTTTCCCATGGGTATCTGGTTGGTCGCTGTGAGAACAGGATACTGGACCATTGGCCTGATCCTGCAGGCCCTTCTTATGTTCTGGATGCAAAGTCAGTCCACACATGTGCATGGCTCACTCAAGGGCAACAGCTAAGATTTCCCTCCTGTTTCTATTATGAAGAAGAAGAAGAGTTTGGATTTGATATCCCGCTTTATCACTACCCGAAGGAGTCTCAAAGCGGCTGACATTCTCCTTTCCCTTCCTCCCCCACAACAAACACTCTGTGAGGTGAGTGAGGCTGAGAGACTTCAGAGAAGTGTGACTAGCCCAAGGTCACCCAGCAGCTGCATGTGGAGGAGCAGAGACGCGAACCTGGCTCCCCAGATTACGAGTCCACCGCTCTTAACCACTGCACCACACTGGCTCTCTATAGAGGTCTCTATATGTAGGCCATTTTTCTTCCCTGTTTATTTTTTTAAATTGAGGTTGTTTCTATTGGGGACAACCACCATGGAATCTTTTGTTCTAGTAAAATCTCCTAATTATATGATTGTGGAATCCTTTATGTACTTTCCCTTTTTCATACCACAAGTATGCATGCAATCCAAATCTGTTGTCATGTCCTTCCAGATCTAATTACAGGTAGGTAGCCGTGTTGGTCTGAGTCGAAGCAAAATAAAAAAAAATTCCTTCAGTAGCACCTTAAAGACCAACTAAGTTTTTATTTTGGTATGAGCTTTCGTGTGCATGCACACTTCTTGTGTATCTGAAGAAGTGTGCATGCACACGAAAGCTCATACCAAAATAAAAACTTAGTTGGTCTTTAAGGTGCTACTGAAGGAATTTTTTTTATTTTGCTTCCAGATCTAAGATATCTATGTTTTCTCATTTTATCCAATCTCAGATCCAACTGAGTAACACGAGCAGCTTTGTAATATAATTTAAAATCGGGAGAATCCTCCTCTGTCTTTAATATCTGTACGTAGTTTGTATTTTATCCTTGGTTTCCTCCCTTTCCATATAAATTTTGAAATATCCCTTTGCCATTTTTTGAAACATGCTGTGTTACTTATTACCAGTATTGACTGAAGCAAAAACAACATTTTTGGCAAGGCGTTCATCTTAATTGCTACAATTCTTCCTAATGATAAATTCATTGGTCACTGTGAGAACAGAATGTTGGACCATTGGCCTGATCCAGCAGGACCTTCTTATGTTCTGGCTGCAAAGTCAGTCCACACATGTGCATTTGCGCATGGCTCACTCAAGCGCAGCGGCTAAGAGTGACGAGATGCCTTCTTGAAAGAACAAGCACTACTGATCCAACTGCCCTATCACCTCAAAGACAAATGGTTATTATCAGAGCCACAGCCATCAAAGGGAGAGCAAGTCACCCAGCGCCCTAAGGCCACTTCCAGTGGTTAACCGGCAGACGGCTTGCTCACGGCAGCAATGAGTTTAACATTGCAGGGGCCGGTTGCTGCTCTGGCCTGGAGGGCCGGACCCCCATTTTAGCCCCCTTGTTGCTCACCTGACATTCTAGGATACCATACACAGGAATCTTCAAGGTGTCGTGGCTGCAAAATTGGCAGAGTCAATGGGGGGGGCATCGCCCCCTGTACCCCACCTCCAAATTGTAAGTGAACATGCACATTTTATTTAAAAGACCTACAGCAGCTCAACCGGAGGAAAACTGTAGAGTGCAGACTCTGGTTTGAGACCCAGAAGGTCTATTGATGTGGGGGGGGACCCCCCTATCGTTCCACGCAGAAGCAGGTACCGTATGAGTAGTCAAGCCCTTTTCTGTGCTTGGTGCTATAATTCCCACCGCTGCCACCAGGAGGCAGGCTGCTGTACTTTGTTTGTCCCCGGCTGCCATCTCCATTTCCCGTGGAGCCAGGCAGAGAATCCCTGAAGTTTCTTTCTGTGACAGCTGCCAAGCCTGAATAACCATGCACAATATTTGAAGGCCTCTAATCTTGTGTTTCAGCCCAAATATTTACTAGACTCAAGTCTGTGCTGAGCAGCTGCTCTATTCATAACTTTACTTATTTATTAATTTATCTATCAAAAGGGAGCGAGTTCTGGAATGTGTCTCATTTGCAAATCGGGACATGTGTGATGGACAAGAGCATATTGGTGGGCTTTTCGGCATTTTACCATCAGATAATCAAATTCCCAAACTGGGCATGATTGCCTGTTATAACACACATCAAATGCAGTTAGCACAGCTTGCCAGACAATTCAGTATGCAACACAGCTATTGAATGCCGGTATTATTACTGCCGATCAAAGGTATCCTTTATAATTAAAGTGTTCCCCGCAGCTGTTTGCTAAGAAATGTTCGAGAAACACAACACATTAAAGGAATAGTCAGGCACGTTTGCAGGGAACAAATTTCATCTGTTTGGGACCATATCAAAACCCCAGGTTCCGTTCCATGTGTGGATATCCAATTAAGGAAAATGTGATCTGGCAAAACTTGCTGTGTTTATGCACATCAGAATGTAAGGGGAGCCCTGCAGCATCAGGCCAAAGGTGGTCCGTCTGTTCCAGCATCTGGTTCTCACGGTCACCAACCAGAGGACCACAAGAAGCCCACTTAAGAATGTAAGGAGTATAAGAAGTTCTAGTTGCCCATCTAGCCCAATATCCTGTTCTCATAGTGGCCAACCAGTGGCAAATTGGTAAGCACCAGAACCCTTTCTCCTCCTGTGGCTTCCAGCAACTGCTGTTCAGAAGTATTACTGCCTCCAGCCGTGGAGGCAGAGCAGAGCCATCATCGCTAAGAGACCTCTCCTCCTCCATGAATTTGTCTAATCCTCTTTTAAACCCATCCAGGTTGATGGGCATCACAGCCTCCTATGGTAGAGAGTTCCATAGTTTAAGTATGTGCTGCATGAAGACAGACTTTCTTTGTCCTGAATGTTCCAGCAAGCACAGCTGGAACGCAATAGTATGTTTCCCCCAGCAGCTGACATTCAGATGTTTACTCGGACACAGGAATCTATGATCTTGACATATACTGACTCAGACAGACCTTACAGAGGTCTAGTAATGGGTTAATGAACATTTCCCTTCTCATTTCTCTAACTTACAGGTGTCATCCAGATGTTTTGGACTGCAATTCCCATAAGCCCTGGCAAACAAGGAGGCCAGCCACCTGGTTTGGGAAGGCTGATTTAAAAGTGCCGTATGTGTTGGCATTTCACCAGTAATGTTATTAAATGTCCAAAATAAGCCTCATGTCAGAACCATTTCTGATATTTGACAGGAGATCTTAAGATCCAATGGCCAAATCCCATCCTCCTTTCCTGGTAAAAAAATTCAGGCAAGTATCAAAGGTTGCTGGTTTGTCAGACATACCGGTAGACATAAAGCAGAGTGCTGTGTCTCCCTGGGTGCTCTCCATGGTCCTGAAAAACTGTCCTCCTCCTCCCCCCCCCTGCTACTCTTGAAATAGAGAGGGACAGTTTGGTCACAGAACACAAAGAGGTGCCTTATACTAATTCAGACCTTGTTCCATCTAGCTTGGTATTTATTGCCTTCACAGTCACTGACAGTGGCTTTCCAGCGTTTCAGGCAGGAGGAGTCCTTCCCAGACCTACCCAGAGATGCCATTACCTGCAAACCTTTTGCATGTAACATCTGTTGGGATATTCCATTCCACCTTAAGGAGCAGACGTGTGAGATTGTTACATGTCACATGTCTGTTTACGTTCCAGCACAGTCTGCTGGGAACTTCCGTTGTGTACAGCTTTTGCTTTTGAGACTCTCTCTGAGGAGACGAAGGAGAGGTGACATGTTTTCTTTGTCCTGATTTATGCTTAATAAATTTGCTTGTAAATATGCTTTCACAAGCCTCTCCATGCTGCTTCTGCTTCTGCTAATATAGTGTACTCAGACTTCAGAAGTCTGGGTCGCTGGTTATGTTGCACCAGAGTTTGGGGATCAACCAGTTCATCGGCTGGAAGGGCATGATCCAGCTAAGGGCTAGCCAGCTGGCCTCCCGACCCTTCTGGATGTCAACAACATCTTCCCCTGATATGTGATTCATCCAAGTTATTTTACAGCTCACTGATTTTTTCAAAACCATAATAGTTTTACACGGCTTTTTTTCAGCTGGAGCTCACCAGAGCTCAGCTCCAGCACCTCTCAGCTATTCTATTCTAAGATAACAAGGGAGAAGTTCATGGTGAGCTCTGGCGCCTTTTTTTCTAGAAAAATATCAATGGCTTTACCTGTATTCATTCCTAAGCCTGCTCCATCCAGTTTCCACATTTATCAACGCACACATATATCTGTAGAAAAATGTGCATTTACTGTTCTCTCAATATGCACATCTCTGGAAAAATGATTTTAGCCTAATAGATGAGTTTTTGATGCATCTGGGCCCTTTTTGAGCTGAGAGTTGTTTGAGCCGAAACAAATTTCAGATGGTTGCCATTCAGACTGAACTTACACCGGACTTAGAAAGATGAAGACCCAAATTGAAAATCTAAGTTGTCTGCTTGCTGGCCACTCCCAAGTGCTTTGGTCTACCCATTTATAGCTAACACTGACTTTTCTCATTAGGGACTTGTTTGTTTCTAAATAAAAACATGCCAATTCTGTCTCCCTTTAATTAGCCCTGACCCATTTTCTTTCTTTCTTTCTTTCTTTCTTTCTTTCTTTCTTTCTTTCTTTCTTTCTTTCTTTCTTTCTTTCTTTTTTTGCAATGCAGTGAACCAAGCGGCAATTAACGAAATGCCCCATCAGGCTAATATTCTACTGGGTCCCTGCAGTTGCCTCTTCAGGGAGAGGGAGAAAAAGGAGAGGGCAAGAATCTGAAAGGAAGGGGCATTGGTCACAAAACATTTGATGCATAGATTTGTTGCATTTCTATCCTGTGGTTCTTCCCCTTCTTCTTTAATCCCCAAAACAACACTGCTGTGAGGGAGGTTGGGCTGAGAGGCAGTAACTGGGCTGAGGTCACCCAGTGAGCTTCATGGCTGAGTGAGAATTTGAACCCTGCTGTTTCCCAGGCCCTAGTCTGACGCTCCATCCACTTACAACATGCTGGTTCTCTCTCATACAGAGATACCTTGGGTGTTTTTTGGTGTGTGTTTTTAGGGCATGCATACAGGAGGAAAACTGTTCGCCAACTGTGTGGAGGCAAGCTTAGGAAATAGGCAGCATCCCTGAGATTCAGATGAAAGAAAGCTAATGGTCTGTGGCTTCTGCTCTTCCATCACTGCAAGACACGGAAAGTGACTCCAGAGTAGCAAGGTGATGTCTTCAGTTTTCGAAGGCGGAAGGAAGCTGCCATAACAGTGAAGCAAAAAGAGAGGGGTTTGGCTCAGCCGTTGAAATGTGGGGATATGCTCCCTATTCTCTTACCCTCATTCAAAGTGAGGATAACACAATGAGTTCATGCAAAATAAAATAAAAATTCCTTCAGTAGCACCTTAAAGACCAACTAAGTTTTTATTTTGGTATGAGCTTTCGTGTGAATGCACACTTCTTCAGAACAAGGAGTTCATGTTGCCCTGTAGCCAGATATGACTTGCTACGTGGCGTCACTGCACTGGCTATGTGTTTCCTGATTGGATGAGATCACATAACCTTTTAAAAGACACCTTTTGAAAACAAGACAAAACTTGTGGGCATAGAATCATAGAATGGTAGAGTTGGAAGGGACCCCCAATTTCATCTAGTCCAATGCAGGAATCTCAGCTGAAGCATCCATGGCAGACGGCTATCCAACCTCTGCTTAAAAACCTCCAAGAGGGTGTCTATTGCACGTCCAAACAGTTCTTACAAATCAAAAAGTTCTACCTGGTGTTTAGTTAAGAATCTCCTTTCTTGTAACCTGAAGTCATTCATTCAGGTCCTTCCTTCCGGACTTGAACAACAACTACTTCTGAAACTGGTTGCAGTAGCTCTAGAGGGGGGTAGCAAATATTGCTTTTAAAAAGGTAAACTTGGGGCAGGTTTTTCATGAGCATTTGGGTCCTTCCCAAATGAAAATGTTCACCCCATCCCAAAGTTTCTGTAACACTGACGATGCACCAGCTCATTACTGGCCATGTCTCTCGCTGGGTTGCCTTGTGGGCAGATGGCATGTACCATGCCAGAGGAGGAAGCCAAAGGATGGCTGAGGCTTTTGTCCCCCACCCCACCCCTCTTGCAATGAATGGATTCTCTCTCGGAGCTTTTGAAGACCAGCATTGATGTCCCCGTCAGAGACAGCTGCTCACCCATCTTTGCTGGGTGGAAAATTGGTCGCAGCCAAAGCCAGGAAAACATGTGATGGTGTTTCCTGCTTGGCAGGGGGTTGGACTGGATGGCCCTTGTGGTCTCTTCCAACTCTATGATTCTATGATTCTATGTATCTGTCAGAGGAAGTGGCTGTAACTTTGAGCCACTGGTAGAAATAATGGGGAAAGCGAGGAGGCAATAAGCATAGGAGGAAAAGTCCTTTGGGGCAAATGGAGCCTGGCAGCAATAATAATAATAATAATAAAAATAATAATAATAATAATAAAATATATTTATACCCCGCCCATCTGTCTGGGTTTCCCCAGCCACTCTGGGTGGCTTCCAACAGAAATATTAAAATACACTAATTTCTGAAAGATTAAAAGCTTACAGGGCTGCCTTCAGATGTCCTCTAAAAGTCTGGTAGTTATTTTTCTTTTTGAACTCTGGTGGGAGGGCGTTCCACAGGGTGGGTGCCACTACCGAGAAGGCCCTCTGCTTGGTTCCCTGCAACTTGGCTTCTCGCAACCAGGGAACCGCCAGAAGGCCCTCGGCACTGGACCTCAGTGTCTGGGCAGAGCGATGGAGGTGGAGACGCTCCTTCAGGTATACTGGACCTCATCACATCATCATTACAAATAAATTATATCAATCCCAGTTGCTGAGGCCACAGAAGTGGAGGCAGCTCTTCTGCTCAGTTCCCGCTTGTGGGTTTCTCGTGTGCATCTTGTGGGCCAATGCAAACCAACAGGGCTACTCTTAGCAGTCCATTTTTTTCATTTTGCTGTGTCAACTTCTTTTCAGAATGAAACTCGCAGGAGGGTTTAAAGGATGTCTCTTGGCATTTGACAAGCTGTTTGCACAACCACAGTGTGAGCTGACCCCCTCACTTAACCCCCTCGGTCTGCTGGGATCTCTCGTCCTTGTATTTATGATGGGGAAGAGGGCAAAGCCTTTGCATTCTTCATCAGATGTCAACCACCAGCAAAAACACCAATGCTAATATTTGTCCCTGAGGCACTCCCCCCCCCCTTTAACCCTTCAACATGGCTTTTCACACTCCTAATAGTAATTAACTGGGTGGACATTTGCCTTGCCACCCGCCATATGCTGTATTTCCAGATAGTTTTCTCTTTACATGACTTCAGCACTCTTCATTCATACGGCATCATCTCTCTTTGAGATCTGCTGTGACTGTGTTTGTTCATTTCAGTAAATCAAGGCCCAGCTCTCTGAAACTAAACATAAGAAGATGGGGCCATAGGGGACCCATTGAGTCCCACATCCTGTTCTTACAGTGGCCAGCCAGATGCCTCAATGGGAAACCAGCAAGCAGGAATCGAACACAAGAGCAGCCCTCTCTCTCCTCCTGTGGTTTCCAGCGAGTGGACTTAAATTGGCCTGGGCCTTTCTTTGTGTCTCAGCTCATAGATGGCTTGTATTTCTATCTTGACACTTTCTTTGAATGAACACAGTAGTAACTGTCCAAAATTTGCTAAGTGTAAAATAGTTGAACCTTTGGGAAGGAAGCGTGGGATATAAATCCTAATAATAAGGGCACGGCTAACAGTTAGGGAGAAATATACTTTGTGGTTTTCCACTAACTCTTCAAGCTCCACCTCTAGTCCCCTCTCTCCTGCCTGAAGAAACCATGAGAAACTAGCTCCCATCATAGAATAAATATGAAGAAACTTTAAGGAAAGAATCTTTACTCTTTTAAGCACTGCTAATGAGACAGGGTGGTGGTGTAAGGACTGGGTGAATCCAGCTCCCATCCTTTTAACTCTGCAAAATATAAACCAAGTTTTATATTTCAAAACCCAATTTTTAATGTCATCAGACTCTGTTGTCTCCCCAGCATGCTCCTCCTTTTGGAAAATGTTCCTGTAAAGCATTTATCCCGGTGGTTTTTATGGGGGGCCACCACCCCCTTGGTTGAAAAAACTCATCCCCGGTGCTTCCACCCTATAAAAAGCATTATTCAGAATAGTGGTTTGCATGACCCACTGAGGAGGATAATAACACAATAAAATTCAAAACAGTAGCAATTAATTGCACATTCAAATTTAAAACTATTCCGTTTGATCAATTCAATGAAACGGATGGACTGGATCCAGTGATAACAGATTTTTAAAGTCTGAGAATCATTTACAAATCCAGCACCCCCCTGTTCTCCTTGCCTTTTAGAACCCTCCAACTAACCCTCCCCCCCAGGTGGTTCTGTCCACTTGAGAGCCACTGCTTAAACCAACTGACAAAATGTACCCCCTCTTCTTTTTTTGGCTTTGCCTTGTTTTCCTTCCCTGGATATTTGAGCCACTCCATTCTGCTGGATGTCTCAAGCACTGGGGGGCATTAAGCCCCAGCAGACAACAGAGATTTGGGATCTAAATACCTGCAGCAATGCAGAATAAGGAACACTGGGTGAAGTGGGCCAGGTATAATCCAGGGATTAAATATCAGCAAAGGGAAATGTTTCTATGTTCTACTCCCTGCTTTCAAGTAAAGGAAGTGTGTTTGTGTGTACCGTAGGTGGTAATCAGTTGCAGCGAAGAAACCTGGTGAACAATATGAGCATTTCAGCCATTAAAACCTCTCTCAGGTGATTAGTCACTGTACTAATTGAACTCTTTACATGCTCTGCTAAGTGTAGGAGAGGGCAACACACAAATTTACACCCTGATATATCCTGAGTCCCCAAATAGTCACAGTGTAGAACTAAACAAAACCCTTTTCAAAGTGGTTTGCCTTGTGAGCTTTGTAAAACTGCTCACCTATTCATCTACAGTACATTATTATTATTATTATTATTATTATTATTATTATTATTATTATTATTATTATCAAAGGTGCTCAAAAGGGGCATGCGTGGCTCTTCCCCATCCCCATTTAATCTCCACAACAACCCTGAGAGGTAGTTTAGGCAGAGAGGCAAGGAGGTCGTGCAAAAGGAGCTTCCTGGCCAAGTGAGGATTTGAACCCACGTTTTAGTCTAGGGGTCAGCAAAGTTTTTGTGGCTTGGGCTGGTTCACGGTCCCACAGACGCCATGGTGGACCGGTGTGTGTGTGTGTGTGTGTGTGCGTGTGTGTGCGTGTGTGCGTGTGCGCGCACACACACACACACACACACATGTGCAAAATCTATTTCTGGCACTCCTTCCAGTGTGGAGGAGGCGTGCGCAGCTTCCCATTGGCTGCAGGAGCTTCCTGCAGCCATTGGGAAGCCAGCCAGCGTCACGGAAGGTGCTCCCTGCTCTGCTCTGTACCGGTTTAGTGCGGTGCATGGGAGCCGGCCGAGTGGGCGGCCGGGTTCCCCAAGCAGGAGGCGGGGGTCCATGGGCCGGGTAAATAACCCCCCATAGGCCGCTTGTGGCCCATGGGCCTTAGGTTGCTGACCCCTGTCTTAGTCTAACATGCTAAATACTGCACCATGGCATTGGCATTGGCACTGCCCTCCATGGCCTTCTTTTGCTCTGGCCGTGCCATCTCCTAGCCATATCTGATTGGCAATGTGACATTTGGGGATCCCTCATTCGTTAGGCTATGAAGTACGGTATTTAATACAGTTACAGTGGTACCTCTACTTACGAATAACTCTACTTACGAATGTTTCTGCTTACGAATGGAGCTCCATCCGCCATCTTGGATGCGGTTTAGATAGGATTTTTTCTACTTACGAATTTTTAGATAGGGTTGCTTCGACTTACGATTTTTTTCTCCCAATGCATTCGTATGGGATTCGACTTACATTTTTTTCTACTTACAAATGTGCGTTTGGAACGCATTAAATTCGTAAGTAGAGGTACCACTGTATTAGGCTTCCCTGCCCAATGCACCAAGTCAAAAGATTCCCCTTCCATTACACAGGTACCCTGGTTCTCAAACGCCAAAAACCCAGAAGTAAGTGTTCTGGTTTCCGAACGTTTTTCGGAAGCCAAGCATCCGATGCGGCTCTCAGCTATTGTTTCCGGGGCGCCTGCACCAATCAGAAGCTGCGCCTTGGTTTCCGAACATTTCGGAAGTCAAATTACTTCCAGAACGGATTCAGTTATGTTTAGCCTGGAGAAGAGAAGGTTAAGGGGTGATATGATAGCCATGTTCAAATATATAAAAGGATATCAAATATATAAAAGGATGTGTTTCCTGCTTGGCAGGGGGTTGGACTGGATGGCCCTTGTGGTCTCTTCCAACTCTATGATTCTATGATTCTAAGTCACAGACCATTAGTTTTCTTTCATCTGAATCTCAGGGATGCTGCCTATTTCCTAAGCTTGCCTCCACACAGTTGGCGAACAGTTTTCCTCCTGTATGCATGCCCTAAAAACACACACCAAAAAACACCCAAGGTATCTCTGTATGAGAGAGAACCAGCATGTTGTAAGTGGATGGAGCGTCAGACTAGGGCCTGGGAGACAGCAGGGTTCAAATTCTCACTCAGCCATGAAGCTCACTGGGTGACCTCAGCCCAGTCACTGCCTCTCAGTCCAACCTCCCTCACAGCAGTGTTGTTTGGGGGATTAAAGAAGAAGGGGAAGAACCACAGGATAGAAATGCAACAAATCTATGCATCAAATAGATGCATAGATAGAACAATATATGAAAGGATGTCATATGGAGGAGGGAGAAAGATTGTTTTCTGCTGCTCCAGAGAAGCGGACACGGAGCAATGGATTCAAACTACAAGAAAGAAGATTCCACCTAAACATTAGGAAGAACTTCCTGACAGTAATAGCTGTTCGGCAGTGGAATTTGCTACCAAGGAGTGTGGTGGAGTCTCCTTCTTTGGAGGTCTTTAAGCAGAGGCTTGACAAGCATGTCAAGAATGCTTTGATGGTGTTTCCTGCTTGGCAGGGGGTTGGACTGGATGGCCCTTGTGGTCTCTTCCAACTCTATGATTCTATGATTCTATGATTCTATTCTATGTGCTTTCATTTTTGCTATTTACTTTGCGGTTTTGTTTTTGAGGCTTTTTTGGTTATTATTATTTTTTGCGACTGTGTGGAACCCAGTTCAGCTACCGGTTGATTGATTGATTGTGTGACTGCGGAAATGGATAAAAGGCCCCTATCCAAACAATGACTATCATCGGTGTGAGTAAGAATTTTATATATATATATTTTTATCAACTACAAGGCAGTAGTCTTATTTATTTTATAGTACAGTCCATTGATTATTGCTTTCATTTTATGGATCAGTGGTCTTGTTAGATAGTAAAATTCATGTTAAATTGCTGTTTTAAGGGTTGTTTTTAAAAGTCTGGAACGGATTAATCCGTTTTGCATTACTTTCTATGGGAAAGCACACCTTGGTTTTGGAACGGACTTTCAGAACAGATTAAGTTGAGAACCCAGGTTCCACGATACTTTATTGTCATCCCCACAAGTTCTCTCAAACCTTCTCTAGTCAAAAGGCCCGTGTTGACCAGGCAATCAGATCAGAACAGGGGCAGATGGGCCACCGAGGGAACTGGGATCGTGGGTGGACAAAAAAGACAGCCTAGGTTTCTAGTTTCTTTATGTTTCCCTGGTGTCTTCCATTTTGACAGTACTCTTATTTTTTAAAAAAAATATATTTTTTTTTAATTTTTTTTTACAATTTTATGTTCAACAGAATCATCATCATCACTAATAAATTATATCAATCCCAATCTCTCTTCCCCCCCCCACCTGCCCCTCCCATGACTTCCTTCAACCTCCTTTCCTGGTTCTTTTATTATTTATTTCTCCTGCTTATCTTATTCTACCTTAAAAATTGAAATCATTTTCACTACATATTCTTCTATTCTTCTCAATTTTTTCATCATATATATATTTTCTAAATTACCGTATTTTTCGTTCCCTAAGACGCACTTTTGTCCTCCTAAAAGGTAAGAGGAAATGTATGTGTGTTTTATGGAGTGAATGTGTGGTCCCTGGAGCCGAATTGCCCAGGAGCTAAAGGCAGATCGTGCTTCCCCCCCTTTTTTAAAGAAAGAGCTAAAGGCTAACAAGAGGGAAAGATAAAGGAACCCGCTCAGCAGCTGATCACAAGAGTTCTGGAGGAAGATAAGAGAACTATCTCCCTTCCCAGCCCCTTGCCTAGGCCTCAATTGTTGTCTGCAGAGGGAGACATGTGACTGGCTGATTAGATTATCTGTCTGGAAACTGCAGAAATGGGTCCCTTCCTAGAGAAGCTGCAGAACTGTGAGTTGAACCCCATAAAACCAGGATTTTTTCCCTTTGCAAGGAAACTCAGCAACTTTGAGCTGATCCTTAAAAATGGAGCTTTCCCCCTTTGCAAAAAAGATGCACAACTCTGAGCTGACCCCCCTCCCCCCAAAAACGGGCCTTTTTCCATTTGCAAAAAAAAGCTGCACAACTTTGAGCTGATCCAAAATAAAAATGAAAATGGAGCTTTCCCCCTTTGCAAAAGAAGCTTCCTCAAATATTTAATGGGGGGAGGAGGAGTTGGCTGCTATGCCTAGGACAATTCAAGAAAGCAAAATATTCCCCCCCCCCTGTTTTTCTCCTACTCTATGGTTAGGTGCGTCCTATGGAGCGAAAAATACGGCAACTCTTTCACTTTTCCCAGTTATTACATCTTAACTTGTACGCTTGCTTCTTTAAAATTGTGTTTACTCAAGCCCTGCTAGGGATTCCACTTCTTTACAATATTTCTGTAGAGGCATTCTGTAGTCTCTATTGTCCTTGTCTCTAATTCCCACCCACCCCATTTTTACAGAACTCTAGATCAATAGGGGGAGCTGTATTTTATTGCACAGATTTGGGAGCGGCTGGGGGGGGGGGAGAACACAAGGAGAGCCTGTTGGGTCAGATTAGACCCAATCTTTCTCCCTCCTCTCTCTATATAAAAGGATGTCATATAGAGGAGGGAGAAAGGTTGTTTTCTGCTGCTCCAGAGAAGCGGACACGGAGCAATGGATTCAAACTTCAAGAAAGAAGATTCCACCTAAACATTAGGAAGAACTTCCTGACAGTAAGAGCTGTTCGGCAGTGGAATTTGCTCCCAAGGAGTGTGGTGGAGTCTCCTTCTTTGGAGGTCTTTAAGCAGAGGCTTGACGGGCATATGCCAATAATGCTTTGATGGTGTTTCCTGCTCGGCAGGGGGTTGGACTGGATGGCCCTCGTGGTCTCTTCCAACTCTATGATTCTATGATTCTATAATCTCCCATCAGCCTGTTCTCACAGTGGCCAGCCAGATGCCTGTCGAAAACCAGAAAGCAGGATCCGAGCACAAGAGCATTCTCCCCGCCCGGCAACTGGGATTCGGAAGAACTGTATTTTTCCATGTAGAAGACTAGGTCCCCCCTCCCCTAAAAGATAATGTCAAACATTAGGAAGCATCTTATATATGGGGCCATCTCTCCCCATTTTCTTAAATCTGAGTCCCCCCAAATAGGGGGTGCCTTATACATGGGGGCGTTTTATAGATGGGAAAATATGGTATTTCCTGCCTCCATCTGTGGCAACAGAGTATGACCGCCATGGCTAGTAGTCGGAGAGAAGGGAGGGAGGGAGGGAGGGAGGGAGAACTGTCTATGCTGCTATGAGAAGTCATAGCCTATTTCCGACATTCTTCTCCCGTTAAAGTAATGAAAGGCAACACTCAGCCTCCCCCTGCCTATTTTTAGCTCCGCTCCGTAGGTACAATAAGAGCCTCCTAGAAGACTTATGCGTTGTGACACAGCCGAGGGCCCGCCGGGCGCTTATCTCGCAACTTGTTTCATTTCATGTGTCTTGAACTATAAGGAATACATATTAAAAATAGCCCACGTTTCCTCTGTGGCAAACAGTTCAGCAGACAAGACAGAGCAGGCAAATTTAAGGTCACCGCCCCCTTCTGCAGGACGCACTGCTGTGGACTGGGTCTTCTCCCATTATTATTATTATTATTATTATTATTATTATTATTATTATTATTGCCCTACCTTTTCCCCTGATGGGGCTTAAGGCAGCTTACAGATAAAATAAGGACAGCTAAAAACATAGGGGGAGGGACTATTTAAGAACAAACATATATCTAAAACATACAGATTATTACAAGAGAAAGAGCACTTTCCTCAAAAACAGCCCAAAGCCCGTTGGAATAAGACGGTCTTTACCTGCCAGCAGAACAGCAAGGAGGGAGCCAGTCTGGCTCCTCTAGGGAGGGAGTCCCAAAATCTTGCAGCAGCCCCACTGAGAAGGCCAATATTGAAATAAACAGGAGTTTGGGGTCCCTAATTCGAGTGAGTTACACAAACACCATTGTCCCTGGCTTCTGGATCTTACCAGAGATGAAATCTTGACCTTCAGAATGATTTTGGGACAACTCAAGCAGCTGTCCACGGAGACACCACCACAATCATAAGATAATGGTAAAGGGTAAAGGGACCCCAGACCATTAGGTCCAGTCGTGACCGACTCTGGGGTTGCGGCGCTCATCTCGCATTATTGGCTGAGGGAGCCGGCGTACAGTTTCCAGGTCATGTGGCCAGCATGACTAAGCCGCTTCTGGTGAACCAGAGCAGCACACGGAAACGCCGTTTACCTTCCCGCTGTAGTGCTACCTATTTATCTGCTTGCACTTCGAGGTGCTTTCGAACTGCTAGGTTGGCAGGAGCCGGGACCGAGCAACGGGAGCTCACCCCGCTGCGGGGATTCAAACCGCCGAACTTCTGATCGGCAAGCCCTAGGCTCTGTGGTTTAGCCCACAGCGCCCTCCACGTCCCTATCAACCATAAGATAGGGTTGGGCAAAAAGTTGTTAAGCTTTTTTGGGGGCAAAGTTGTTGAGCAAAATCTCAAAAAAATAAAAGAAATTCAGTTTTGGAGACGCCACCACAACCATAAGATAGGGCTGCCTTATTTCAAAACGTGGACAAAATGTGGACAAAAAAGTTGTTGAGCTTTTGGAGCTATTTTTCAGGAAATTCTCCAAAAGATCAACACTTCTGATATGCCACACACCCGAGTTTCCTCGGACATATTAACTGCTTTCATAAAATTCGACCTGGACGCCATTTACGACCATCGAAACCCAGCTATGTCCAGGAAATTCCAGACATATGGAAGCCCTATGATAAGAACATCAGAAGAGCTTTTCAGATCCCACATCCTTTGCTCACCATGGCCAATCAGATGCCATGTAGGGAAACCCGCACAAGAGCCTTTGGGCCTGACAGGAACCTTGGAAGCTGGCTTATATTGAGCCAGATCATTGGTCCATCTAGCTCAGGAGTCTCTGCACTGACTGGCAGGGGATCTCCAGGGTTTCAGGAAAAGAACGTTCCCAGCCGTGCCTGGAGATGCCACGGACTGAACTTGGGACCACAACAACGCCAGTGAAAAGGAGAGATATACAAAGTAGGAGCTATCCTTCCCTCATTCCAACTAAAAGGCAGCCCACAGTTTACTGTGCCAGCTGCAGCTTCCAAGGGCAGCCCCAGGTGGGCCGCATTGCAGTTGCCCAGCTCTTAGCACAATACGGACAGATTCAGAAAGAGAGGCGGGAGAGGAGGGGCAGAAGAGGGAAGATATCAGCAAACAGAGAAATATTTGAAGTGCTTCAGCATTTTGATGCTTGCTCCTTGGAATCTGAGTACAGTGGTACCTCAGTTTTCGAACAGCTTAGTTGACGAACAATTTATGGTAGAACCCCAATGCCGCAAAACTGGAAGTAGGTGTTCTGGTTTTCGAACATTTTTTCAGAAGGCGAACGTGCTCCGTTTTGAGTCCCCCCGTGTTTCCTGTTGCACTGCTAATTTGCATCCCTCCCAATTGTAATTCAAGCCTTCCGTTTCCGATTGCAGTGTTCTAAGGTGATATTCGGAGCTCTTTTTTTGGTGCTTTTGTTTTGTGACTGCGGAAATGGATAAAAGTCCCCCATCCAAACAATGACTATCATCAGTGCAGGCAGGGGGAAAAAAATAATTCTAATTTTTATCATCTACAATACCGTCTTATTTATTTTATAGCACAGTACATTGATTATTGCTTTCATTTTATCCAATGGTCTCATTAGATAGTAAAATTCATGTAAAATGGCTGTTTTAGGGGTTGTTTTGAAACGCTTTGGTTTTGGAACGGATCTCTGGAACAGATTAAGTTTGAGAACCAAGGTACCACTGTATGTATTGCTTCCCCGTCCCCCAGTCTCAAATGAGAGGAGGACACAATGTTGTAGGGCTAAGGAGGCGATGGAGAAAAGATGGCAACAAAAGCAGAAGACAAAAGAGCAAATGGCGCACAACACAGTGGCTGCTCCTGCAACTTTTCTGGGTTACAAACTCTATTACAATTATTTAGCCATGCTTTGTGCCTCCTAATTGCACTACAGTGAAATTCAGATTGATGGGGAGGGGGGAAGACATACATATGTAACTATGCAAATCTCTGTGTAAATGTGATGCAACCCTTGGGGCTTTGGTAAAATGCCAAAAAATTGGTTTCGGACATGGTAATGAAGTTACATTCCTGAATGAAGGATGTTTCTTAGGTCCAGAGTGAAATAGCTCGACATGAAAATGGCTTCACTTCATTTGCATCTGAAATCTAGAAGGGATGCCAAATCTTCCAGGGCATCTTACCCATAATCCCAAGGGTTTAGAGGGATTCCACCCCCAGTACCTGACCTGGCCTGGGTTTTGGCAGTGGTAAGATAAAGATAAAGGACCCCTTTACGTCCAGTCAAAGGGGACTATGGGGTTGTGGCGCTCATCTCGCTTTCAGGCCGAGGGAGCCGGCGTTTATCCACAGACAGTTTTCCGGGTCATGTGGCCAGCAGGATTAAACCGCTTCTGGTGCAACGGAACACCGTGATGGAAACCAGAGAGCACTGAAACGCTGTTTCCCTTCCCACTGCAGTGGTGCCTATTTATCTACTTGCACTGGCATGCTTTCGAACTGCTAGGTTGGCAGGAGCTGGGACAGAGCAACAGGAGCTCACCCCATCACAGGGATTCGAAACGCTGACCTTCAGATCGGCAAGCCCAAGAGGCTCAGTGGTTTAGACCACAGCGCCACCCGCTGTTTCTGAAGGATACATTGCACTGAATAGAACTCTTTGGCCACATCCTTGTCACCCTACAGAAGACTATAAATCCAACGTTCAGATATAAACTGACTGGGTCTAATGGGACAGGGACTTAACCAGGGAACAGATCTCAGGCTCCTGATGGAGAACTCAATGACAAAGTCAATCTAGTGTGTGTTGCAGCTGTGAAAAAAAAAATCCACACTGGTGATTATTTGGAAAGGGATTGAACATTAAACAGCTGGTATCATCATGTCATAGCCAGAATTGTGCTGCAGCCCTTTGTGAAATGCTTTGGGGTAATTCCATAGTGACCAATGCAACATTTGCACGCTTCTCTCCATTATTTTGTATGTGTGTGTGTGTGTGTTTAGCTAATATTATTTAACTGCAATTAACATCAAACAACTTGTTTACTGCTTTGTTCTTCCCTAAAAAAAATTAAAGCTGTGATCCACGTTTTAAAAGCTGCAACCCATGTATCAGTTTTGCAACCTCAGTAATTTATCTGTAACTTGGAGAAGCGTTTTCTCTAAAAGTATGAATCATAACCCTTGCCCAACTAGGACAATATATATAAAGATCTAATGTTTCATGGGCAAGCGTCAAACCTATGGTCATGTTTCCTGTAAATGGTGAAGGAAAGCTTTTCTGGCAGATGACATGACATGTGACCAACGAAATGTGACCAATGTAACATGTGAAAATTCATTGATGAAGGCTTCCAATGCAAGACTCTGTGCATGTGGTGGGCTCCTCACTGTGAGAAGGGAGGTTACAGGGAACCAGGCAGAGCGCCTTCTTGGTAGTGGTACCCACCTTGTGGAACGCCCTCCCATCAGACGTCAAGGAAATAGACAACTATATGACATTTAGGAGACATCTGAAGGCAGCCCTGTTGAGGGAAGTTTTAATCTGTTGGGAGCCACCCAGAGTGGCTGGGGAAACACAGCTGTATGGGCAGGGTATAAATAATAATTTACTATTTATTTATTAAGGTGCTGGAGGAGACTCTTGAGAGTCCCATGGACTGCAAGAAGATCAAACCTATCCATTCTGAAGGAAATCAGCCCTGAGTGCTCACTGGAAGGACAGATCGTGAAGCTGTGGCTCCAATACTTTGGCCACCTCATGAGAAGAGAAGACTCCCTGGAAAAGACCCTGATGTTGGGAAAGATGGAGGGCACTAGGAGAAGAGGACGACAGAGGACGAGATGGCTGGACAGTGTTCTCGAAGCTACGAACATGAGTCTGACCAAACTGCGGGAGGCAGTGCAAGACAGGAGTGCCTGGCGTGCTATGGTCCATGGGGTCACGAAGAGTCGGACACGACTAAACGACTAAACAACAACAAAATTTATTTATTTATCAGCAGCAGCAGCATCACTAGTAATGATTTGTGGTTTTTTAACCCCTTTATTTATCATTGCATTTATCATGTCACATAACTCCTCATTCTTTTTTTTTTAAAGGGGGGGGAGATATCATACTAATGAATACATCAGATTACATCACTAGGCTAAGAAATCTTCTTTTCAAATTCCCACTCTAAAACCCAACGTTAACAAATCTGCGTTTCCCATGGGTACATTATTCTCTGCGTTTATGGTGTTTGAGAGCCAGTGTGGTGTAGTGATTAAGAGTTAAATGGATTTCATTTGAAGGTGGGGGGGGGGCTAAGGGGCCAAAAACAGTGCCAAGGATGCTGTAGGTGGGATAGCTCAGCACCAGCCTAGTGGTGTAGTCTCTGACACTTTCTTGTCTCTAAGGATATGAGTTCGAGTTACGGAGCTGTCAGGCAGGTCAGTGGTTCACCCCCTGGCATACGGCTCGATGCATGAGATCTGCTTCAATTCCTCCCGGATTATTTCGCTTGGGAAGAAAGGCTTTCAGAGGCTCAAGGTGCTTCCTACTTGCAGGGCCGGGATATAGAGAAACGCTCCCTGGAGCCCCAAGAATGGAGAGCTGATTACAAGCCTCTCAGCGGCGGGATGAGAAAACCTCTTCCTCTGGGTCGCAATTTGCAAAAGTGAGCCATTGCCCCTCAACAAAGCCAGCATCACAGGAGCCAGCGTGGTGTAGTGGTTAAGAGCAGTGGACTCGTAATTTGGGGAACCGGGTTCGCGTCTCCGCTCCTCCACATGCAGCTGCTGGGTGACCCTGGACTAGTCACACTTCTCTGAAGTCTCTCAGCCCCACCCACCTCACAGGGTGTCTGTTGTGGGGGAGGAAGGGAAAGGAGATTGTTAGCCGTGTTGAAACTCCTTAGGGTAGTGATAAAGCAGGATATAAAATCCAAACTCTTCTTTGTTTTAAATTATATCAAAATTATTTTCTGTTTTCTGTTCAAGACAGCCTTCAACCTTTTACAGGGTTATCTCATTACCAGAAACAAGGGTGAATGTTCATATGCCTAGATCAGGTATGAGGACTCTTTGTCCGGTGGGCCAACCTTGTCTCCATTTTGGCCCATGAGACCACCTTGGGCAAGCCACGCCCATCCATACTACACCTGATGTCATCTATAGGTAAGGGGGAGGGGCTTGACCAAATCGCCCAGCGCACCTAACAAACAGCTGGATGCCAGGACCCTTGGTGAGTGTTGCACAAATGCATGCACAATCTCTTAAGGAAGTCCCAGGAAATGCAGAATGTTTGTTTGTTTGTTTTTTATTACAGCTGCACATTTCTCCTTCCCCCTTTGAATAGGCCATGCGTTTCCACTCCACAGGACCTCTGCATGCTTGGGGAGTGAATGGATGGGGACAATGGGAATACTACATAGAGAGCTTTTCCATACCTCAAAGAAAGACATACCTGCCAAGTTGCTGTCAGAGAAATAAGGGACCGGGCCGGAAATAGCAGACCGGAAGTAGCGCTGCCGCCATTTTGGAACTGGGCGGAGCATGCTCAGAAGTGACTTTTGATGCTGCTTTGCCCAGTTCCAAAATGGCCGCCACGCCAGAATAAACCGGGGGGGGGATTGTTTTTTCAGCTAGGAAAAGCTGGAAAAACGGGGATTTCCCGGGGAAAACGGGAGACTTGGCAGCTATGAAGAAAGAAACAAAGATCCTCTCAATTATGAGCAAAACCCTCTTGGCTACAAGCCCTCTTGCACATGGAATAATGCACATGGGCGGCCTCGGCTTCCAATATTCATTCCTAAGTAGGGAGAAGAAATGTGGATTGATCCTAATTGGATTCTTTCGACACAATGCAATAAGGAAAAGCATCAAATTAATGGCCCAGTGCCTGCCCTTCTTGAATCATTCCCTTAACAGCCTCCTTGTTGCCTTCACTCTAAATTGTTTGGAAGGAAAGAAGGGAGCACAGAGGTGGGTGGAGAGGGAAGAGGCTTCTTTGCAATAAAAGAAGAGAGAGAAGAGAGGGGACCCCCCAAGATCCTTAGGCACCAAATTAAATTAATCTCTGGCTTGAAATCCTGGGAAGAGGAGGAGGAGGGCCACCGGGTGATGTTGTAGTGGTTAGAGTGCTGCTGGGCTACTCATACCTGCCAAGTTGCTCTCAGAGAAATAAAGGACCGGGCCGGAAATAGCAGACCGGACGTAGCGCTGCCGCCGTTTTGGAACTGGGCGGAGCATGCTCAGAAGTGACTTTTGATGCTGCTTTGCCCAGTCCCAAAATGGCCGCCGCGCCAGAAGTCGCACTGCAGCCATTTTGGAACTGGGCAGAGCAGCATCAAAAGTCACTTCTGAGCATGCTCCACCCAGTTCCAAAATGGCTGCCGCACCAGAATAAACCAGGGGGAAACAAAAAAAATCTGTTTTTTTCAGCTAGGAACAGCTGGAAAAACAGGGATTTCCCGGGGAAAACAGGAGACTTGGCAGCTATAGCTAGGATCTGCAAGGGATCAGGTGACTTTGCGCCATCCCTCCTTGTAAGGAGGAGTTACGTTCAGTTCAAGCCAAATTCATTTGTTTAAGGCATAAGCCTCTTCTAAGTTCATTTCTGATTCAGATTGCATTAAAGCGAATGATACCAATGTTTTGCAACTGCTGGTGGAGTACGCCTTTAGAAACAATTTCATCAACCCTGAACTTATCTGTGCGAGAGCCAGTGGGGTGTAGTGTTCAGAGTGTCGTACTAAGAGCTGGGAGGCGGCGTTCCAAACCTCTATCCCTCCCTGAAGCTCATTTGGGCCAATCCCTGCCCCTCAGCCTAACCTACCTCACAGGGTTGTTGGGGGACTAACTGAGGAGGGGTGAACCATATACATCACCTTGAGATCCTTGGGGAGAAAGGCGGGATAGAAATGCAGCAAAATAATTAAAAACCGCGCAGCCCTGACCTTGCTGCTGTCAGTATTGTAATGTCTCATTCTCAAATTGCATAATATTATGGGTCGCCTTTAATTAGTTAATTGATGTATGAGTATGGGAACTATTTAAATGTCTCCTCCCTCTCTCTGTTCCTCTGCTGAAGAAGATGGATGTGAGAGTTGTCTTGCTGTTTTGTTATTTGCTTTACAAATAAAACCTTTGATGTCACTATTCCAACCACAGTTGCTTCTGCTGCCTTCTGCTGTAAAGGACTATCTGAAAAAGGGAATTTAATGCTCGCACCTGCCCTGCCCCAATCCATCAAGCAGCTCTCGACCACTGACACTCCTAAGGAAACAAAATAAAAAAAAATTCCTTCAGTAGCACCTTAAAGACCAACTAAGTTTTTATTTTGGTATGAGCTTTCATGTGCATGTGCTCATACCAAAATAAAAACTTAGTTGTTCTTTAAGGTGCAACTGAAGGAATTTTTTTATTTTGTTTCGACTCAGACCAACACGGCTACCTACCTGTAACTCCTAAGGAAATAACGGTAAAGGTAAAGGGACCCCTGACAGTTAAGTCCAGTCGCAGACGACTCTGGGGTTGCGGCGTTCATCTCGCTTTACAGGCCGAGGGAGCCGGCGTTTGTCTGCAGACAGTTTTTCCAGGTCATGTGGCCAGCATGACTAAGCTGCTTCTGGCGAACCAGAGCAGCACACGGAAATGCCATTTACCTTCCCGCCGGAGCGGTACCTATTTATCTACTTGCACTTTTTGGCATACTTTTGAACTGCTAGGTTGGCAGGAGCTGGGACCGAGCAACAGGAGCTCACCCTGTCGCGGGGATTCGAACTGCCTACCTTTTGATCAGCACGCCCAAAGCTCAGTGGTTTAGACCACAGCGCCACCCGTGTCCCTTCCTAAGGAAATAGCAGCATAGAAATCCTGAGAATACACAAAGAAGGAAAGATGCTGCTGGCTTTAAGCCTTTGTGTCCAAAATTCCCCCTGTTAGTTGAAGGAGCCCCATTTTGCAGCAAGCATATCACAAAGGTGGCATTGTCTGAATATCCCCTACTTCTTGCATAAGGGAAATGTTTGTTGTGAAGGAGGATGTACACGGTGGAAATCTATGGCGTAATTGAAATAATGAACTGCTTCTCACATCTGGAATATCCATTCTGGGGTCAAGAATGTTTAGGGAAGCTTTTAATGTTTAATAAATTATTGTATTTTAATATTTCTGTTGGAAGCCGCCTAGAGTGGCTGGGGAAACCCAGCCAGATGGGTGGGGTATAAATAATAGATTATTATTATTGTTGTTGTTATTGTTATTGTTATTGTTATTACTACACAGAGTGTGTACCTTGACCATACCCAGTGTCCTGTGTCCATTTCTGGGCAGCTCAGTGAGAGAAGCCTATTGGCATCCTGGAAGGTATGCAGAGCAGGGGGGCCGAGGTGATAGAATCATAGAATCGTAGAGTTGGAAGAGACCACAAGGGCCATCCAGTCCAACCCCCTGCCAAGCAGGAAACACCATCAAAGCATTCTTGACATATGCCTGTCAAGCCTCTGCTTAAAGACCTCCAAAGAAGGAGACTCCACCACACTCCTTGGGAGCAAATTCCACTGCCGAACAGCTCTTACTGTCAGGAAGTTCTTCCTAATGTTTAGGTGGAATCTTCTTTCTTGAAGTTTGAATCCATTGCTCCGTGTCCGCTTCTCTGGAGCAGCAGAAAACAACCTTTCTCCCTCCTCTAAAGCAGTGGTCCTCAACCCCCGGGCCACGGACCGGTAGCGGTCCGTGGATCAATTGGTACCGGGCCGCCTAAGGATCATTAAATACAATTAAATTAAAATTATTAAATCAAAACAATCTAAATAAAATATAAACAATAAACGTCCCCCCCCTCTGCGGGCCGCAGTAAAATTATCAAACGTTGACTGGTCCACGGCGATAAAAAGGTTGGGGAGCACTGCTCTAAAGGACCTGTGATCAAGGACCTGGAAACCAAGCCTTATGAGAAAAAGTTGAGGGAGTTTGGTATGTTTAGCTTAGAGAAGGCCTTATTATTGCATTTTTGTTTGAAGATGACTTTGGGGGCGAAGTCAAACCGTTGGTGAGTAATAGCGCCTGCCATGGTGGTAGAGACCAATACAAGAGAGAGATGTTTTGTTGTAGCTGGGGAAGGTGATATTAAAGCACACATCAATCTCTCACATGCAGAATGGAGAAGGATTATTTTCTGCTGCTCCAGAGGGAAGGACCCAAACCAATGGATTCTCATGACAAGAAAGAAGATCCTGACTAAACATCAGGAAGGACTTTCTGGTGATGAGAGCCGTTTGACAGGGAAACGGTGGTGGGCTCTCCTTAAAGGTAAAGGTAAAGGGGTCCCTCACCATCAGGTCCAGTCATGTCCAACTCTGGGGTTGCAGCGCTCATCTTGCTCTATAGGCCGAGGGAGCCAGCGTTTGTGCGCAGACAGCTTCCGGGTCATGTGGCCAGCATGACAAAGCTGCTTCTGGCAAACCAGAGCAGCGCATGGAAACGCCGATTACCTTCCCGCCGGAACGGTCCCTATTTATCTACTTGCACTTTGATGTGCTTTCGAACTGCTAGGTGGGCAGGAGCTGGGACCGAGCAACGGGAGCTCACCCCGTTGCAGGGATTCGAACCGCCGACCTTCTGATCAACAAGCCCTAGGCTCTGTGGTTTAACCCACAGCGCCACCTGGGTCCCTGTGGGCTCTCCTTACTTGGAGGCTTTTAGATAGAAGTTAGATGGCCAGATGCCAAGGATTATTTAGCTGTGATCCTTGCATTTTTGGGCTAGGTGACCCTTGGAGTCCCTTCAACTCTGGTTGGCTTCCATCTGTCTCAGGAGACCATGGAAACTTATGACTTCAGGGTTGAAGCCAAACCGTTGGAGAATTACAGTTCTGTGGTTCCATTATGCATGTGAATTTCTGCGTTTGCAGGCATTCCGATCTGCTCCCCACGTTTCCGATGGAACGCCAAGGGGGTCGATGGGTCTGGGCTTGTGAAAAGAAGAGCTTTCCGGGGCTTAATTAAGTCTGAAATGATGCTCGATAGGATTGATTTCGGTAGAGGGTTTCCTTCAAAAGCCTGATTGCCTATTTGTAATAAAGGCAATGGCTTATCAATTGCATAAACAAATGGATCGGCAGGGAGCTCAGCGGATCAATCCCCGCTGGGCACTCCACACCTCCCAGATATTTAGCCACTTCCCTTCTGTTTCGCTAGTGCAACTTCCAGCTTTTGGATATTTCTACAGCCAAGAAACTGATGCTGAAGCCGTGGCTGGAGAACGGGAGGCCCACAGTCAGTGCCATGTTCTGATGAAGGCTTGCAAACTGGAGGAAGGTTTAAAGTATAGGACCATAGGAAGGGGCCTTATACCGAGTTAGAATACTGGGGCCCATCTTAGTACCATCTACACTGACTGGCAGCAATGGGGCAGGGAGTCTCTCTCAACCCTGCCTGGAGCCTTCTCCATGTAAATTTGTAAATTCTGGGCTAGATCAGTCATTGCTGTCACGGTCCGGTCGGCAGGCGGTTGAAGCCCTGGCTGAGGACGTCAGGACCAGAGGCAAGATGGTGGTGTAGAAGCAGGAACAGGTGCAGGGCTGAGGGTCCAGCAGCAGGCAGTCGCAGGGTCAAGGAGCAAGGCAGAGGCGAAGGTCTGGGAGTCAAAGAGCAAGGTGTCGGCAAGGCGAAGGTCCAAGGAGCAAGGAGCAAGGAGCAAGGCCAAGGATCAAGGAACAAGAAGCAAGGCGAAGGTCCAAGGGTCCAAGGAGCAAGGCGTCGTCAAGGCAAGGGTCCAAGGAGCAAGAGGCCAGATGCAACAAGGCAGGGATCACATTGCTGTGGCAAAGAGCTGAAGGGAAATGCTGGGCTTTTATCCCTCCCAGCTCTTGCCACCAGGTGCAGTGAGTATCAAGTGGCCTCACCTGAGTGGCCACACCTTGCTTCTCCAGCACAAGCTGAGGCAGGCCCCAGTCCTGCAAAGCACTACAGGCCCCAGAGCCTGACTCCTGCCCATCCTCCTGACAATTTCCTTGCTCCAACAAGGCTCTTTTTATCACCTTTCATATTCCAGTTATTTGAATTTGCAATGACCATGTCCATCAGGACCTTAAATACCATGGTCCAAGATGGATGGCCACCTGCCATATATGATCTAGTTGAGATTCCTGCACTGCAGGGGATTGGACTAGATGACCCTCAGGGTCCCTCCCAAATCTACAGTTCTATGATCCTATGCTTCTGCTTGCTAGCTGTTTCAACCTATCCCAACGTCAGGCACGCCTCACACTCCAGCTGGAGCAATACATCTTTTCGAAACCTTTGAAGAAGTTGTTGTTTCCCACAGAGAACATTCATTATTTAATTGGCATCCCAAAAGGTCATTCCTTCCATTGCTCACCAACCAGGTGAAAATAGACATGTCAAAAGCTCCTCAGTGTGGCAGCGCGGTAAGATCTGACAGCAGAAATGCCCCTACGGAATGAATTTTGCAAATCTTGATGTTGCAATTCAGATCTAGCACTGAGTCACATGTGTCACAGATTTCAGTGAAATGCACTCGCTGTGCATTATTCTGCATTGAATTGTGGCCAGTGGTTTTATGAATTTGAATACTCACAAGCTATATAAGAAATATCAACAACCTCAGATATGCAGATGACACAACCTTGATGGCAGAAAGCGAGGAGGAATTAAAGAACCTTTTAATGAGGGTGAAAGAGGAGAGCGCAAATTATGGTCTGAAGCTCAACATCAAAAAAACCAAGATCATGGCCACTGGTCCCATCACCTCCTGGCAAATAGAAGGGGAAGAAATGGAGGCAGTGAGAGATTTCACCTTCTTGGGCTCCTTGATCACTGCAGATGGTGACAGCAGTCACGAAATTAAAAGACGCCTGCTTCTTGGGAGAAAAGCAATGACAAACCTAGACAGCATCTTAAAAAGCAGAGACATCACCTTGCCGACAAAGGTCCGTATAGTTAAAGCTATGGTTTTCCCAGTAGTGATGTATGGAAGTGAGAGCTGGACCATCAAGAAGGCTGATCGCCGAATAATTGATGCTTTTGAATTATGGTGCTGGAGGAGACTCTTGAGAGTCCCATGGACTGCAAGAAGATCAATCCTATCCATTCTTAAGGAAATCAGCCCTGAGTGCTCCCTGGAAGGACAGATCGTGAAGCTGAGGCTCCAATACTTTGGCCACCTCATGAGAAAAGAAGAATCCTTGGAAAAGACCTTGATGTTGGGAAAGATTGAGGGCACTAGAAGGGGACGACAAAGGACGAGGTGGTTGGACAGTGTTCTCGAAGCTACGAACATGAGTTTGACCAAACTGCAGGAGGCAGTGCAAGACAGGAGTGCCTGGCGTGCTATGGTCCATGGGGTCACGAAGAGTCGGACACGACTAAACGACTAAACAACAACAACAACAACATATATGCTGTAGGAAATGCAGAACCATGGAACTTAAGGAAAGCTAGTTAATTCTAGTTTTGTGCATGGATTTGCATTCTGACAACTACTGATGTCCACCTCTAATTTATATTGCTACAGATTGTGTGTGTGTGGGGGGGGGAACACCTCCCTAAACCCTAGAACTTAATAAATGGTAGAGTTTTGATTATTTGGGGTATGAAGGGAGAATACAAGCTGCAGAGGAATTCCTGGGCTAGCCTACGCAAAACGACCTAGCCAAGCTGGGACTGTTAAGGAACGGTAAAGGGCCATTGAAGGGCAATGGCAATGCAAGAGTACTTGCCCTGAGGTGTGAACAGAGACTGGGGCATTGGGAGGTTGCCAGGGTAACTGGGTGCGAGGTGGCAGGAAAAGAGAGTCCTGAGCAAGGCTTGCTGGGAAGGAGGAGGGGGATCCATCTTGGGCAGGCTGGCTGCAGGGTTCCCTCCATGCACACTGAAGGTATAAAGAGGTGAATAAACCAAATTTCTTAAAGCTGCAACAGTCTCTGCTGTGATTCAATTCTCCAAATGACAACAGACCCTGGGTGACCCCTGGGATCTTGCTACTGCTTGAGAGAGAGTAGGGGGTGGCTCTCAACTTTTAATAATAATAATAATAATAATAATTATAATAATAATAATATATTATTTATACCCCACCCACTCTGGGCAACTCCCAACAGAATATTAAGAGCATAATAAAACATCAAACATTAAAAACTTCCCTAAGCAGAGCTGCCTTCAGATGTCTTCTAAAAGTCAGATAATTGTTTATTTCCTTGACATCTGGTGGGAGGGTGTTCCACAGGACGGGTGCCACCACCAAGAAGACCCTCTGCCTGGTTCCCTGCAGCTTTGCTTCTCTCAGGGAGGGAACTGCCAGAAGGCCCTCGGAGCTGGACCTCAGTGGACGATGGGGGTGGAGACGCTTCTTCAGGTATACTGGGCCGAGGCCGTTTAGGGCTTTAAAGGTCAAGCACCAACACTTTGAACTTTTACAACAATATTGTGTTCCTGATAGCTGCCTTCAGCACCATTTGATGGTAAGGCAGGCTACAAATTTAATTCACAAATACATAAATAACTGGGGTTATTTGCAGGGAGACCGCAATGTCTCTCTACATTTTTGAGTTCCGAATTCTGTGATCTCGCTTGCAGAATGTTGATGTTTGCACGCAATCCAAAATTCTTCCTTTTAATGCCAGACCACCAATCATGCTGGGTTGGCTGCAATTTTCCATTCCCTTCAAAGTTACCGAGGCACACAAACGCACACACGCACGTACTGAAACATCGGGGGTGAGGGGTAAGAATATTTGAGTGATGGAATGATCGCGTCAGGATGCCTTTCTGCGCCGTGACTCAGTCCATGCGCAGATGCGTCAGTTTAAGGAATGATCCAAGTTAAGCTGGAAGGGAGTGGGAGCAGAATGCACAGCAGATCAAACTGCAAGCTGACGGTAATGGAAGACCTCTCAGTCTCAGGGTCGTGGGTTCAAGTCACACATTGGGCAAAAAATTACTGCATTGCTGGGGGTTGGACTAGATGACCCTCATGGCCCCTTCCAACTCTACGATTCTATTATTCTAACCTGGCACAGCCCAGAACCTGAACTTTGGGGCGCACCCTCAAACCCACCCCAGCTCTGTGGAAAGCGGCTGTCACAGTGTGCCAGTTTGCAATCCATTGCAGAGCTTCATTATCCAGGCCTTGCCCCTCCCTGGAGATCGAACAGAGCGCTCCAGAGACAGCTCTATCTCTTGCAAAAGTGCCTTCCTGGATTCATAATCACCAAGCAAGAATCTCTTTGTGACTGGATTGCGCGAGTTCATTCCGACATTGCTCGCTCTGCTTCTGGGAATTACAACGAAGCTTTCTGTCAAATTTCACACCAGGAGTCCACAGTCTACATTTGCTGCTCAGGACTGGGGGAAGTCTGCAGCTCAGAAGCAGAGTATCCCTTTCACATGCAGAAGGTCCCGGGTTCACTCCCCAGTGGTGAGACTGAGAGAGACTCCAGTTTCTGAAAACCCCGGAGAGCTGCTGCCAGTCAGTGCAGGCAATACTGAGCTAAATGGACCAAGAGTCTGACTCGCTAGAAGGCACCTTCCTACAATCCTATGATTTCGCCCCATCATTAATGTCAGACAGCAAATTAGGTTTAGGATTGAGGCTTAACATGTTGAACTCTGCCCTAGTTAAAATGGGAAGCGGAGTCTCGAGAGACAATGGAGTGTGCCTCTGGGGGGTGAAGTCGCACTGCTGTGTGAGCAGCACCAGAGTGACCCCCCCCCCGGGTGCAAACCTGGGCCGTGGTGTCTGGAGATCCTGGGCTACCCAGACGACAAGACCTGCCTCCCCCTTGCTGGTCCAAAGCAAAGCAGAGCAAGACATTTGCCACCAGCTTCATATCAGGAGGTGTACAAGGTGCCATTCAATTGTCTTGGAGACTCCACTCTGGATTTGTGAAGAGTTTACTCCTGAGCCTTTTCTTCTCCTGAATATATCTCACAATTCAAAGTGTTGGGTGCTGACCTTTAAAGCCCTAAACGGCCTCGGTCCAGTATACCTGAAGGAGCGTCTCCACCTCCATCATTCTGCCCGGACACTGAGGTCCAGCACCGAGGGCCTTCTGGCGGTTCCCTCGTTGCGAGAAGCCAAGTTGCAGGGAACTAGGCAGAGGGCCTTCTCGGTGGTGGCGCCCGCCCTGTGGAACGCCCTCCCAACAGATGTCAAAGAGGAAAACAACTACCAGGCTTTTAGAAGACATCTGAAGGCAGCCCTCTTCAGGGAGGCTTTTAATGTTTAATAGATTATTGTGTTTTATTTTTCTGTTGGAAGCCGCCCAGAGTGGCTGGGGAAACCCAGCCAGATGGGCGGGGTATAAATAATAAATTATTATTATTATTATTATTATTATTATTATTATTATTATTATTATTATTATTTTCTTATCATAGACTCATAGGGTTGAAGAGTTGGAAGGGACCCCATGGTCATCTAGTCCAGCCCCCTGCAGTGCAGGAATCTCAGCTAAAGCATCCATGGCAGATGGCCACCCAACCTTTGCTGAAAAATCTCCAAGGAAGGAGAGTCCTCAGCCTCACAAGGGAGACTGTTCCACATGTTACCTTGAATGTTACCTTGAGTGCGGGGTATAAATAATAAATTATTATTATTATTATTATTAAGGGAATGGAGGTTTAGGATCAGAGATTTCCTTCTCCTAGATGGGCTACCTTCCCAGGTGGATGAGACCCACCTGCCCCACGCTTCCCTCTGCAGCTTGTGCAGAAACCATCTTCTTGACCACTGGACCCATTTCTGGTCTCTTCTGCTGCTCAATGCACCAGAGCCTGACTTCACAAGCAGGGGAACTCCCTGTTTGAGACCCATCGGCTCCCCTCACCTGGTTCAGCCGGCCAGTCGAAGCCATTCCCTGGGATCGTGGCCGCTGTCACATGCTTACAGCTTCTAGCAGTCACAGATGAGAGCTGAGTGCAGGGTGGGAACCAAAGGTGGACAAACTAACCCAGAAGAAGCACAACATATCCCCTATCACTCCACACACCCCAGAAGCAGGGTGACCTGGCACAAAAGGCCAAGCTGACCGCTGAGCTGCAAAAGAACAAAGGAGCACAGTGTTCTTTCACATGCAAGCACAAGGAAGCAACTGCTGTGCAAACTCACATCAAAACACCTTTCATTTGAAAAATGTTGGAAATATGCTTGCACCTTCCATTTTATTTTAAGGAAGTGAACCTTGCACTTTGCGTGACAAGCTGTGCATAAATATTTCTTTCATTTTGCATGTTCCCAGAGGATTCACTGACTCTCCTGGGGTTACAGACCACTCTCTCAGGTGCCTAAACAAAAGGTAAGGTAAAGGTAAAGGAACCCTGGACGGTTAAGTCCAGTCAAAGGCGACTCTGGGGTTGTGGCGCTCATCTCGCTTCAGGCCGAGGGAGTGGCCTTTGTCCACACACAGTTTTCGGGGTCATGTGGCCAGCAGGACTAAACCACTATTGGCGCACGGAGGGCCGTGATGAGTGCCAGAGCGCATGGAAATGCCATTTACCTTCCCACCTATTTATCTCCTTGCACTGGCGTGCAGGGCCGGCTCTAAGGCAAGGCTGGGTGGCGCAGGGCGCCAGGGAACCGGGCTGCCAGGGGGGTGCTGCACGGCTGTGCCCACTGCAGCGGTGCTGCGTCTGCCAGACAGCCGTGGTGGGAAACGGGGTGGGGGGGGGGCGCCGGAGCGATCTTCACACCACGGCGCCGGGGCGCCTGATATGCTGAAGACGGCCATGCTGGCGTGCTTTCCAATGGTTAGGTTGGCAGGAGCTGAGACAGAGCAATGGAAGCTCACCCCGTCATGGGCATTCGAACCGCCAACCTTCTGATCAGCAAGCCCAAGCCAAGCGCCGCCCACGTACTCTGTGTGTGTGTTTTATTTCCACAACATTAACCTGAAACTGCCACCCGAGTGCCAAGGAGCACATTTGATTCTTTGCCCTGAGCCGCAACTCAGTTCTCCAAACCAGTCAATAATTACACACACACACACACACACACACACACACACACACACACACTGCTCCAGCACCGCATCCTTGGCATCAGGAAGGAACTCTTCCCAGCTCAGATTGGCCAGTTTCCATGTGGTGTGTTTATGAGGTTTTTCCTTTCAGATATTTAGAGATACAGGCAGCTGCCGTCTCCTGAGTCAGATAACGGGTCCATCTAGCTCAGCATTCCTTGCACAGACTCACAGAAACTCTCCAGGGTTTCCGATTTAGGAAACTTTTCCTGAAAGCAAAAAAGGGGGCTCCACCCTGTGCTGGTCGAGGCTGATGGGAGTTGTAGTCCAAAACATCTGGAGAGCACCAGATTCATAAAGCAGCTGTATGGTCTTGCTGGGTGAGACCCTGACGGTCTTCTCTTGCAGCAGGACTTCTCACCAGAGAGCCTCTGCATCTTCCATCCAGCTCTCCAAAACCTCGCAGCGGATCATGTCTGTGAGGGACAGAAGCTACAGACCGCCCCCTCCCATCTTAAGCTCAAGCTCTTCTCCCAGCGCCAGTGGGAGCGGGGAGGGGGATGACTCCAGCGGGGAATCGGGAAGTAGAGGGCAGGGCTCAGGCAGGGTAGCAGAGCCACTGCTCCGCTTAGGAAAGGAAGGGGGAAGCAGGGAAAGCGCGGCAAGAAGACCGCTCCCGCCGGCCCCGGAATTGCTCAAGAAGTGATGGGGGCGGAGATTCAGTATCCCCAGGCTACTTTGTTGGAAAAAGACGCGGGAATCCCCATTCGGAGGTTCTGACCCAGACTGACAACATGTACATAGTACTGACTCTGCACTGTAAATAGTTTGCACAGAATAAAAGCATGAAAATGCAACGTCGTGAGGAGTCGCTACTCTAGAGTAGCCGCTACCGCGCCTGTGACAATGTCCCAAGTGGGCAAGGCTGACATCACACTCTACCACCCCCACAAATCTTTTTTTAAGAACCTTTCTCCCCCTTCCCCCACCCTAACATTTTCCCCCAAAATCCCTCCCCCGACTAATGTTCACGTTGAGTCGCCTTGATGAACATGTTGACTCACTGCTGAACTTCAACTACGCATTAGACACTGTTAGGGAATTAAATAATGAACAGAGGAAGTTACAGGAAAAGAAGGGCTTTGAGGAACTTTACGAGGATCCAGTGCAAGAGTGATTAAAACATCAGAACGTTCCAAACCTATCAAAACATCAGGGTGAAATATCTGTACTTTGCTGTTCTCACTTTCCTTATTTTGTTTATGTCTGATTGAAACAAATTCAAGAGCAGGGGTCAGCAAACTTTTTCAGCAGGGGGCCGGTCCACTGCCCCTCAGACCTTGTGGGGGGCCGGACTATATTTTGAAAAAGAATATGAACGAATTCCTATGTCCCACAAATAACCCAGAGATGCATTTTAAATAAAATGACACATTCTACTCATGTAAAAACACCAGGCAGGCCCCACAAATAACCCAGAGATGCATTTTAAATAAAAGGATACGTTCTACTCATGTAAAAACATGCTGATTCCTGGACTGTCCGCGGGCCGGATTTAGAAGGCGATTAGGCCACATCCGGCCCCCGGGCCTTAGTTTGGGGACCCCTGTTCAAGAGTCTTGGGGTTTACAATCCCCTTAAGTGGTGTGCTGATCAATTGCAAAATACCAAACACAACCAAATATTATTTATTTTTATTATTTATTAAATTTCTATACTGCCCTACATCCAAAGATCACGGGGCGGTTCACATCATGGAAGTTTCAAGTTGTGACTATTTGCCCCCCAGCAGGACTGAAAACTCCTGTGCTCATGTGAGTAACAAGTATGATAAATGAGTTGCAGTCAATGGCCATTTCTGCATATACTTCCTTGATCAAATGTCTTGCAGGCTCAACTCCCTTTGGACAATGATCAGACTACAATGTTCATTATGAAGACTTCCCAATGCATTTGAAGACTGCTCATTTACATAGAATCATAGAATCATAGAATCATAGAGTTGGAAGAGACCACAGGGGCCATCCAGTCCAACCCCCTGCCGAGCAGGAAACACCATCAAAGCATTCTTGACATATGCCTGTCAAGCCTCTGCTTAAACACCTCCAAAGAAGGAGACTCCACCACACTCCTTGGTAGCAAATTCCACTGCCAAACAGCTCTTACTGTCAGGAAGTTCTTCCTAATGTTGAGGTGGAATCTTCTTTCTTGTGGTTTGAATCCATTGTTCCGTGTCCGCTTCTCTGGAGCAACAGAAAATAATCTTTCTCCCTCCTCCATATGCCATCCTTTCATATATTTGAACATGGCTATCATATCATCCACCCCTTAACCCATTTTGCTTTCTGCAAAGGCAGAACCATGCCACCAGCTCCAATAACAGCAAAAGATGCAGATGACTTTAAAAAAAAATCAAACAAATTCAAGGGCGTTCTTCAGCCGTGATAGTTAAAAATAGAGTTCTATCAATAGTTGCCATGATGAGCAGCCACAACAACCAAAAAAAGAAATATGTTGGATGGCTCCTCTTTAAGACTCCTTCATGTCACTATTGGGACTGTCCTCTCTGCTTCCTACAGCTTCTTGGAATAGTACAACTTTAGATTTGCAAGGGTCGCAAAGGGTCATCTAGTCCAACCCCCCTGAAACACAATGCAGTTCTTGACGTGGTCTTTTTTTGTCATGTGCGACCCAATATTTTAAAAAGGGGTTGGTTGCAAAGAAAGGCTAATGAAAGAATGCCCTGTTGTATCAAGCCAGTGGCCCACCTTGGCTGTCACTCCTGTTTCCAATGGGGGTCAGATGCTTCCAGAAAGCCTCTCTGCCCGTCCCCCTCTAGCAACAGGAGATCACGGTAGAAGGCCTCTCGACCTCTATTCAGTGCCAAGGACCACCCAACTGACTGTATTCAAAGCCACACTAAGGAGAACATCCCATCAGTCCAAAAGGTTCTCCTTTCAGTGAAATATTCTTCACCTCTCCTCCCTTCGTTCCCCCAATCTTCTGGAGCATATTGGGAAAAAGCACGGGACATGTGTTGAATCCCACCACAAGACACCAAACCTGCCTGAGGTCAAAATGTTGACTCCCATCCTACATGCAGGACCTGACTTGACCTCCAGTGGCGCAATGGGTCCGTGCGTCTGGCTGTTAACCAGAGGGTGGGTGGTTCAAGCCCACCCAGGGATGCCTGTGGGAAGGACGCCTGAATTGCAGAGGTTGTAATGGGTGACCCAAAGAAGGATACTGACAAGCTGGAACGTGTCCAGAAGAGGGCAACCAAAATGGTCAAAGGCCTGGAAACAATGCCTTATGAGGAACAGCTTAGGGAGCTGGGTATGTTTAGCCTGGAGAAGAGAAGGTTAAGGGGTGATATGATGGCCATGTTCAAATATATAAAAGGATGTCATATAGAGGAGGGTGAAAGGTTGTTTTCTACTGCTCCAGAGAAGCGGACACGGAGCAATGGATTCAAACTACAAGAAAGAAGATTCCACCTCAACATTAGGAAGAACTTCCTGACAGTAAGAGCTGTTTGGCAGTGGAATTTGCTGCCAAGGAGTGTGGTGGAGTCTCCTTCTTTGGAGGTCTTTAAGCAGAGGCTTGACAGGCATATGTCAAGAATGCTTTGTTGGTGTTTCCTGCTTGGCAGGGGGTCGGACTGGATGGCCCTTGTGGTCTCTTCCAACTCTATGATTCTAGTTCTTGAACCCCAGAGGCAGGATTTGAACACAAGAGCACCCGTCTCTACTCTGCTTTCCAGCAACTGGTATTCACAAGCATGGCAGAGCATAGGCGTCATGGCTTGGAGCCACTGAAAGCCCTCGTGTACAGGAATTTGTCTAATCTTCTTTGAAACCCATCTCCTTGGCCGTTACTGCCTCCTGTGGCAGTGAGTTCCATAGTTCAACTCTACTTCGCTTTATCTGTCCTGAACCTTACAACATTCAGCTTCATTGGATGTGCATAGGTTCTCCCCACTACCTCCCCCCCCCCCAATATCTGCCGCCTGAGGCAGCTGCCTCACTTTGCCTCATAACAGGGCTGTCCCTGGACCGCCCCTGTCCCACATGGATGTTCAATCCCTTCCCTTTGCAAGGAGCTATAAAACGAGAAACAGGAGAGCCTTTCCATCTCCAATCTGGCGGTGCTCTGGCCCCCCCAAAAAACAAATAAAATCCTTCTGCATTTGTCATTTGATTTGGTGCTGTTTATAAACCTCCCTAATTAACACGCTCGCTTGTGCTTGCCTGGAGATACCGGCTCGCTCGTGCACTGTAATAACACGGCGGGGAAGAAAAGTGGTGATATTGGAAAGCACGCACGGACAAGGAATACCCGCCCACACCTGCAAACCGCATCCGAAAGGTTCATGTCGGTGGTCAGGACAATGACAAACAACAACTAGGAACAGCAAAGAAATGACTCAGGAAATGGAATTCAATTTCTCGACGCCGCTCCTGGAGAGGTACATGACAAATAGAACAGAAAAGGGAACACAATGAAACAGAATATAATGTCTTTTGCCGCGCTCCTCCAGGGTTGTAAAAATGCATTTTTCTGCTATCCTTCTTTCTCCCGCGCTGACAAGTCTGTCGCCATCATTCCCCACCTGAATCGTTTAGCTATTCTTCTAGCACGGCGCTTCGTAAAAAAGAAAAGAAAAGAAAAAGGTCCCAGACCACACAATGCCCCTTCGGACAAGATGGGGAAATTAATGAGTTAAGGAAGCAGAAGGTGTGTTAGAGCTCCTCTGGAAGTCAGGAGGGGACGTGAGAGGACTTTGCGAAATTATGCACGGCATGGAGAAAGGGCATGGAGAAAAGATATTCCTCACACTAGAACTCGTGGGCATTCAGGGAACGTTGGATTATTCTGGGCAGAGCTCGTTCCCACAGGGGGCAGGGCTGGCCACCAACTTGGATGGCTTTGGAGAGGATTGGACAAATTCGTGCCGGAGGAGAGGGCTATGGATGGCTCCTGGTCGGGATGGCTGTGCTCTTGTGCTTCTCATGACCAGTTGCTGGAAACCACAGGAGGGGAGTGGGCTGTTGTGCTCAAATCTTGTTTGGGGGTTGCCCATTGGGCCATCTGGTTGGCCACTGTATGAACAGGATTCTGGACCAGTTGAATTGCATCAATAGCTGGTTAACAAAGCTTTCTGTTGGCTTATCTCCACCTGTTCAACACACACACACACACACACATACACAATGCCCATATAAAATATATATTTAGCATCTCCCTTGGAGGGATACTCACATTTAAGTTTTGCTGGGTTACTGGTGAACAGCTGGTCTCTGAAATAACACCCTATTTTCTCACAATGAAAATGTAACAGCAAAAGTGGGGAGCACACACACACATACACACCTGCACTAGAAAATATGCTTGCCAGGAAACAAACATGTTCCTCTGTTTCACATACAGTCTGGCAGCCTGAGACTCCTGCATTTTGACTCAGAGTTGGAACTCAGGTGAGACTTCATCTAAGTCCCAAATCTGAGCTGAACAATGAGCCAAGGCCCATGTCCCCCACACTTAGCTCAGAGATGGGAGACTGAATAAGATTCTGAAGGCCTTGCATCTTGCAAATCCCTCTATGAAATGTCACGATCCACATCCCAGCTGGGATGACGAAGACACCACTTAACCCTGTGTTGTCTGAAAAACAGTTTCCCTCTGGTTTTTCTTTTATTTAGATCACAAAAGGAGTTATTTAAAGACAGAGCAGATCTCTTATCTGCTTTGCTGTCAGTCTCCTCAGTTAAGATTTTTGTCAGGTGCAGCTGTCGCTGACAAGGACGGAAACCAGCCGGGGAAATGCCCCTCCGAGCTCCTTGGAGGAAGGTTGGGAAACAAACAGAACGAGCTGGAATGGCCCCAAGGAAGTGGTTTTTTGTTGGTTGGTTGGTTTTAATGAAGAAAACCAACCTACTTTCAGAGGTGTAGCTGGGGGGGCAGGGGGCGGGGGCACTGGATGCCACACCGTGGGGGTGGCACTTACCATGGGGCCTGCAGCGCACCTGAGCCATGCGTCTCTCCTGGGAGTGACATGGTGATTCAGACACCTGAAGGCTCCACACTGCCCAAAATGCCAGCATGGGACTTGCGTCTGCCCGCTGCCTCCCCTTCGGGCAGCGAGGCTCACCCTTCCCCAACAGCAGGGATAACTTTCTGAAGGCAAGAGCAGTTCAGCAGTGGAATGGACTCTCTCAGAAGGATAGCCACCTGTTATGGATGCTTTAGTTGAAATTCTAAAGCATAGCAGGGGTTGGACTATATGACCCCTGGGGTCCCTTTCAATTCTACAGTTCTATGGTTCTATGAAAAAGCTGCTTAGAAGCACTGCAAACAAGCAGGCTCTGGACCCCATAACTCTTTGGATCCTTGTGTTGTGCCCAACACAAAATTGTAACTTACGCAAATAAGTGAACGACTAAGCAGAGGCTGTGTTTCATTAAACATTCATAGGATATTGGAAGAAATTTGGGGTTTCTGCCTCTATAGACTTAAGACCCTAACGCTCCATAGAATTCATCTTGAAGATAACACCTACTTTGTATCCACATTTTTCTGGTAATTTGTTCTTTGCCGCATTTCCTTAGATTCCCCCCCCCCCAATCCTTAGTGTTATTAAAACTGTCACCTTGGCTCCCAGCATTAATTTAAAATCCCAGGTGTAATACTGAGGAAGGCAAGAAACAAAAAATATTTAACTAAAGAGGTTTATGTTTTTAAAAAAGTATTTACAGACACTGCATGTTCCCCGTATAAACGTCAAGGGTGCACTCTTTGGGCTGAGTAGTCAGGGAGTAAGAAGAGAGGTCCTCTTGCAGATCAGGAGCTGGTTAAGTAACAAGAAGCAGAGAACATTCAGTCCATTTAGTCCAGCATCCTGTTCTCATGGTGGCCAACCAGATTCCTCTTCTGGGAAGACCATAAGCAGGACCTGGGCACAAGGACTGTCGCTCTTCCTGCAGTTTCCACCATCTGCTATTCAGAAGTATTGCTTCCTCCGACTGCGAAGGCAGAGCATAGCCGGGGACGGAGGAAGGGGGGCACTGGGGGTGGTCCTCCCCGGGTGTCATCACCAAAGGGGGTGACATTCGGTGTGCCTCCCGCCCGAAACTCCCAAGCCTACCCCGAGCCTGTCAGGAGTGTGGGCAGGAGTCATGCTCTGGGGCCTGTAGTGCTTTGCAGGACTGGGGCCTGCCTCAGCTTGTGCTGGAGAGGCAAGGAGTGGTCACTCAGGTGAAGACATCAGCTTGTGCTGGAGAGGCAAGGAGTGGCCACTCAGGTGAGGCCACTTGAGATCTCACTGCACCTGGTGGCAGGAGCTGGGAGGGATAAAAGCCCAGCATTTCCCTTCAGCTCTTTGCCACAGCAACGCTATCCCTGCCTCTGGCCTCTTGCTCCTTGGACCCTTGCCTTGCCTTCACCTTGCTCCTCGACCCTTGGACCTTTGCCTTGCCGACGCCTTGCTCCTTGACTCCCAGACCTTCGCCTCCGCCTTGCTCCTTTACCCTGAGACTGCCTGCTGCTGGACCCTCAGCCCTGCACCTGCTCCTGCTTCTACACCACCATCTTGCCTCTGGTCCTGACGTCCTCAGCCAGGGCTTCAACCGCCCGCCGACCGGACCGTGACAGAGCCGTTGGGAAAGGGGCAGAGCTGTGCCACCTTTCCGGCAGCCTTCCTCCTTCATTTTCACAGCTC
Organism: Zootoca vivipara; assembly: GCF_965207765.1. Classification (NCBI taxonomy): domain Eukaryota; kingdom Metazoa; phylum Chordata; class Lepidosauria; order Squamata; family Lacertidae; genus Zootoca; species Zootoca vivipara. The sequence continues at coordinate 132,519,427 of NC_142582.1, read as the reverse complement.
AGGGGAGGCTTGGGAGTTGTGGGTTGGTGCGCACCATTGCCCCCCCCCTCCCGGGCTGTTTCCTGGGAGGCGGTGCCTCCCCTGAGCTGTCAAAAGGAAGAGGGGAGGGAGGGAGGGAGGCTGCTGGCAAAGCAGCATGGCTCCCTCCACCACCACCCTGCCCAGGAAGCAGCCTGCCCTGGGTGGCTAGCTCCGCCCCCATGGGCATCTCACCCCCTGGGATGCTCACCCCGCCCCCATGGCCCCACCCCTGGGTGCACAGCATGAGCACACCTCCGGGTGCTGGAACAGCTAGCTCCGCCTCTGAGCATAGCCATCATGGCTGGTAGCCTCCAATAGCCCTCTCCTCCTTCATGAATTTGTCTCATTATCATGTCACATCTTACTTGCCTTTTCTCTAAACTAAAAAATGCCAAACGCTCCCAGGTTCCTCCACATGAGTCTGACCAAGGCGGAACAGGACTATTCCTTCTCTCGACGATTGCGTGGTGTTGGCCACATGGGCGTGCATGATTCTTTGTGCATGCCCAATAAGCCCTGCAATATGCAGGCATCCCCCCCATATATCACAACAACAATGGGGATTTTGCCATTAATGACTGGGCCACTTGAGATTCCTGAATTGTAGGGGGTTGGACTAGAGAGCCCGCGGGATCCCTTTCAACTCTACAATTCTATGAGTCTACGGATCATGACTCATACAAAACCGTTGGCTTCTAAAAGAATCTGGGTCAGGGAGAAAGAAGAGAGGGATGCAATAAAGTAAGCCAAAAGCCAACGTCTAAGATGACAAAAAGGGACGCGGGTGGCGCTGTGGTCTAAACCACTGAGCCTAGGGCTTGCCAATCGGAAGGTCGGCGGTTCAGATCCCTGCGAGGGGGTGAGCTCCCGTTGCTTGGTCCCTGCTCCTGCCCACCTAGAAGTTTGAAAGCACATCAAAGTGCAAGTAGATAAATAGGTACCGCTCCGGCGGGAAGGTAAAGAGCGTTTCCGTGCGCTGCTCTGGTTCGCCAGAAGTGGCTTAGTCATGCTGGCCGCATGACCCGGAAGCTGTCTGCAGACAAACGCCGGCTCCCTCGGCCTATAGAGCGAGATGAGCACCACAACCCCAGAGTTGTTCGCGACTGGATCTAACGGTCAAGGATACCTTTACCTTTTTAAGATGACAAATGGATATGAAGGCTGAGAGTTGAATGTAGCAAGTAGCAAATTATTCTGCCTTGATCAGCTGTTGCATATTTCCCCACTGTATAGTTCCGGAGAGCCCAAGCAAGTAATTTGGAGCGCCCACCAATCCATTTGAACGCTGAGTGGGGGGCTGGTTCTATGCATGGCATTTTGTCTGACTAAGCCGGAGAGAGTTCTACAAGCATAACTCATATGAGCTACGACAGACTGGTGGGCCATAGCTCTTTGCTTGCCTGATGCCGGTACATGTAAATCTGACGCATAATGTACAGTAGCATTACATTTCCAGTCATTTCCAGTTATTTGTTTGGCAAGGATGAATGCTGCACCTGAGCTAGCAAGTAACCAGAAGGCTGTATAAAACAATCAAGAAATAAGCAATATGGATGAGGAATGGAGGAGCCAGGAAGCACCACAGATATTATGGATAAATAAATGTGGCATTATGATCCCAGAAGTCTCTCTTGGTTAACTCTTGCTGCCTAAGCAGCCTTCAACAAAAGAGGAGCCTGCTGGATCAGGCCAGTGGCCCACCAAGTCCAGCGTCCCTGTGGGAAACTTGCGAGCAGGGTTGGAGTCTGGGAGCAGTTTCCCCTCCATTTTCAAGTTCCAAGAAAGGGGATTATGACTCAACATCAGGAAGAACTTTCTGAGGGTAAGAGCCATTCAACAGTGGAATGGACTCTCCTTCCTTGGCGGTTTTTATGCAGAAGTTGGATGGCTTTGGTTAAGATTCCTGCATTACAGGGGGGTGGACTAGATGTCCCCATGGTCCCTTCCAACTCTAGGATCCTATGATTCCTGTGGCTTCCATCAACTGGTATTCAGGAGCATTGCTGCCTCCAGCTGTGGAGGGTAGAGCTAGTACCCCTCTCGTGGTCATCACAGCCTCCTGTGGCAGGGAGTTCCATAGTTTAACTATGCACTGCATGAAGAATTACTTTCTTGTGTCTGCCCTGAATCTTCCAACCTTCAGCTTCGTCGGATGTCCATGATTTTTAATTTTATAAACTTTTCTCTTACCTTTTCTCTAAATGCTGAGCCACTGAAGAAAAGAGAAGTTGACCCCCACACCTATCTTTTGTATTTGGCAATAGTTTCCCCTCTCCACCCTTCCTCTATTGCTCACATGCTGCTCGGTCTTTCCGGCTGAAACCCCCTCTCCAGCTTTAACAAAAGAATTGCCAGTTCCATCTGAAAACTAACTATGTGCTGATTTTGCCTATTTTTGTAATGTACTATCTCGTTGCAAATTTCTTGGGGCAAATTTCTGGGGCAGATAAAAGAGAGCACTTCTTTACGCAGTGCATTGTTAAACTATGGAACCTGCTCTCCAAGAAGCCCATCAACCTTGATGGGCTTTAAAAGAGGATTGGACACATTCATGGAGGAGGAGAGGGTTATCAATGGCTACTAGCTATGGTGGCTATGATCTGCCTTAACAGCTGGGGGCAGAAAAACGTCCAAATACTAGTTGTTGGAGGCCACTGGGGGTGAGAGTGCTCTTGTACTTCTGGAAAACTCTAAACAGGACTTTTCCTTGTACAACGAAATGTCTCCCCCCCCCCATCATGCACCCCCAGGTCTGTTTTGAGGGTTCCCCCAACCCTCTGGAGCAGGCATGGGTGCAGACCACCAAGGAGGGAGACCAAAGTCCCATTGTACTAGCTGTCATCCTTGTGTCCCCACAGCTTCTTTTGCTGAACACCACTCCCAGTTTTTAACCCATGACCAGCCCATGACTCTAACATACCTTTCAACATTTCTCTGATGAAACTAGAGATGTCCTATTCCATCATGATAATTTTACTACCGTGTTTCTCCGAAAATAAGCCATACTCCGAAAATAAGCCATAGTGATAGGCAGTTTAACCTTGTAGGTTAAACTGTACCATACTTAATAATTAAAAAATAAGACATCCCCTGAAAATAAGCCACCATGTTTTCTTTTGAGGAAAAATAAATATGACGGTGTCTTATTTTTGGAGAAACACGGTAATTATACCCCACACACACATCTTACTGCGTTGCCCCAGCAACTCTGGGCAACTTCCAACATATATAAAAGCATAATAAAACATTAAACATTTTAAAAAAACCTTCCCTATACAGGATTGCCTTCATACAACTCGGGCGTCGGATAACTCCATACCCTCCAATATTTTTTCAATGAAAATGGGGACATCCTAAGGAAAAGTGGGACATTCTGGGATCAAATCAGAACCTGGGGCGGCTTCTCTAAATCAGGGACGTCCCTGGAAAATAGGGAGACTTGGAGGGTCCGCTCTAATGTTCCAGCACAAGTTAGTTGCATGGACATGTGGAATCACATTTAGACAAGGATCGTGGAGTCCAACTCAGTACCAGAGTAGTAATACTGCTTTCAGTGGGCAGATAATTTGGCCTGCTACAAAGCAACTTCCAACGACAGTCAATGAGAGCAGTGAAGCAGAGATTCCTTGAAAGGTCAGGTGATAAAACCATGAAAAATGTTTTGAAGTGCATAACAAGGGGCAAAAACATGGCAGCATTTACAAAAATGCAAAAGCCCAAAGAATCTAAGGAGAGAAAAAAATGAAAGATGACAGCATGGAACTGCCGTTAGCAGAATGATGATAACATCAGGATGAAGTCTCTTTTATAGTTCTACTGCTAGCACTCCTTTTGGTTTTTAGTCTTATTTCTGTGATTCTTTGTTCATGCATCATACTCCCCTCTCCCGCGTTAACACAGAATATTATTAGGGTGCATACAATAGAATGCTGGAAAACACTGCAGCTTCAGCGAGGAAAGGGAAAGGTCAAATGGAAAGACTGTGAGCTTTTGGCAGGAAGGAACTGGCTACACAAGAGAAACCTAGAAACTGGAGGGGTGTGTGTGGGTGTGTGTGTGTGTGTGACACCAGCTGTGCACCAGGCTGAGTTTTATAATGCAATTCTGATTATTAACAGATATGAGAGTGAGTAGCAATGACAAACCTAGACAGCATCTTAAAAAGCAGAGATATTATCTTGCCGACAAAGGTCCGTATAGTTAAACCTAAGGTTTTCCCAGTAGTGATGTATGGAAGTGAGAGCTGGACCATCAAGAAGGCTGATCGCCAAAGAATTGATGCTTTTGAATTATGGTGCTGGAGGAGACTCTTGAGAGTCCCATGGACTGCAAGAAGATCAAACTTATCCATTCTGAAGGAAATCAGCCCTGAGCGCTCACTGGAAGGACAGATCATGAAGCTGAGGCTCCAATACTTTGGCCACCTCATGAGAAGAGAAGACTCCCTGGAAAAGACCCTGATGTTGGGAAAGATGGAGGGCACTAGGAGAAGGGGACGACAGAGGACGAGATGGTTGGACAGTGTTCTCCAAGCTACGAACATGAGTTTGACCAAACTGCGGGAGGCAGTGCAAGACAGGAGTGCCTGGCGTGCTCTGGTCTATGGGGTCACGAAGAGTCGGACACGACTAAACGACTAAACAACAACAACAATGAGAGTGAGTAAGAAATAGAGATGTGGGTTTCTGAGGCTCGGTTTGGAAGATGCCCTGAGTACCATTCAATTATTGGGGTCTTGGGGTCCTCCAGTGGGAAGGATGTTGTTGAACCAGTCAAATTAGTTTCTTTACAAGACAATGGCCTTAGTTGGCCACTTAAAGTGCCCTCATTAGCACCCCAAAAGAATGAGCCAGGTTTCAAGAGCTACAACTAAGCGATGGGGCCCTCCAGGGAAATGGGTGGGCTTTCCTCCACCCCCCTCACCTAGGAGAACAAGCGACAGAGTGGCTTGTGAGAGCTGAGCAGAGCTGAGGTAGAAAGAGGCTGGAAGCCGGAGCCTCAGAAACCTGCTTGCTCTGTGCTGGATACAGAGCTGTGACTTACGGAGAAGCAATACATGCTGGGTGCTGATGCTGTGAGCTCTGCACAACTTCTGCTCAGGTCGCAGATATGGGTACATAAGGTCATATATTCTAAAACAGGGTTTTTCCTAACTTGGGTCTCCAGCTGTTTGGGGAGCTACAATTCCCAGCATCCCTGACCACTGGTCCTGCTAGCTAACCCTGTAAAGACACCACAGTTTCCACTTCCTTCCAAGGAAATCAAACCCGGAACCCCTGGTGTCTCTCATTGCTCAGAGATTGGGGTGGTGTGTCCTTACTGTGTTTTGTTTTACCTTCAGTGTGCTGGCCAAGCCCAGGAAAATGACAGCAATTATTTGTCCCCAAGGCTTTTAATCAGAGATGAGTGGGTGAGTCTTCTTCTTCTTCTTCTTCTTCTTCTTCTTCTTCTTCTTCTTCTTCTTCTTCTTCTTCTTCTTCTTCTTCTTCTTCTTCTTCCCCCCTCCCAAGGCCTTTCCTGGATAAGATTTATGGGGAGTGTGTGTGTCCAGCTCTGATCTTGATGAAGAATGGCAGTTGATACCAAAATTAATCCAATCCTAAATGATACTTAATAAATCAGCTACGAGCCACAAGCTCCAGTCTGAAGCCAGGCTTTGCTGAGGACTTTCTGCTCCTGACCTCTTTAATTAAATTGCCCAAGGACAGCTTGCTCCTTCGCTGGCGGCTGGTTCAAGGGATGCAGAGCAGCAGCCCAGAGCCAATCAAGAAGGGGCATTTGGGGTCACCAGGCAGCGGTGAGGCAGGCTTAGCACTTCATCTCACCCATTAGCACCCGTAACTTGATGGCTGCTCAAAAAATGTGCATTTTGCTTCTGTTGAGGTGGAAATAAGACTGAAAGAACAAAAGGATCATAGATCAAGGGAAGTAATAGTACCACTGTATTCTGCTCTGGTCAGACCTCACCTGGAGTCCTGTGTCCAGTTCTGGGCACCACAGTTCAAGAAGGATACTGACAAGCTGGAACGTGTCCAGAAGAGGGCAACCAAAATGGTCAAAGGCCTGGAAACGATGCCTTATGAGGAACGGCTTAGGGAGCTGGGTATGTTTAGCCTGGAGAAGAGAAGGTTAAGGGGTGATATGATAGCCATGTTCAAATATATAAAAGGATGTCATATAGAGGAGGGTGAAAGGTTGTTTTCTGCTGCTCCAGAGAAACGGACACGGAGCAATGGATTCAAACTTCAAGAAAGAAGATTCCACCTAAACATTAGGAAGAACTTCCTGACAGTAAGAGCTGTTCGGCAGTGGAATTTGCTACCAAGGAGTGTGGTGGAGTCTCCTTCTTTGGAGGTCTTTAAGCAGAGGCTTGACAGCCATATGTCAGGAATGCTTTGATGGTGTTTCCTGCTTGGCAGGGGGTTGGACTGGATGGCCCTTGTGGTCTCTTCCAACTCTATGATTCTATGATTAACATGTTGAACTCTGCCCTAGTTAAAATGGGAAGCAGAGTCTCGAGAGACAATGGAGTGTGCCTCCGGGGGTGAAGTCACACTGCTGTGTGAGCAGCACCAGAGTGACCTCCCCGGGTGCAAACCTGGGCTGTGGTGTCTGGAGATCCTGGGCAACCCAGACGACAAGACCTGCCTCCCCCTTGCTGGTCCAAAGGAAAGCAGAGCAAGACATTTGCCACCAGCTTCATTTCAGGAGTTGCTCCCACTGCAGCAACTGACACACTGAATTCTCTGATGTCTCCTCGAACTTGCCTTGCCTCAGAAACATTGCCCACACTGAAGATGAAGCATTTGCCACACTGCAGACAGAAGTATGGCTTCCCTCCAGCATGAATTCTCACAAACATCCCACGGAGGCCACCAGAAGTGGCCTCCCTGTGCCACTCACTTCCCAAACATACAACAAAGCCATAAAATGCAGCCCTGACTGGCGGCAACTACATCATTCTGGCAGCTAGCAGAGAAGGCATCCATGGTTGACTCTTGGAAAGGAAGCTCCGTGGGCCAAGGCGAGTCATGCTATATTCTGCAGGCAGATGCCATTCCCACCAAAGAGAGTCCGTGGCAGAGAGGAGTCCAGAATCAGAGGCAGAAGCTGGAGCAGGAGAGGAGGGAGGTCCAGAGGAAGAGATGGAGAAAGCTTGTTCTGCACTGCTCCAGAGCACAGGCCCCAAACCAAGGGATTCAAATGTCCAGGAAGGAGATTCCGTCGAAACCTTAGGGTGGTTTTTTGAGGGCAAGAGATGTTTCACAGTGGAATTGATTCCCATGGACGGTAGTGGGCTCTCCACTGGAGGCTTCTAACAGAGGCTGGGTGCCCACCTGTCAGGGATTCTTTTGCTGGGATCCCTGCATTGCAGGATGTTGGGCTAGAGGACCCTCAGGGTCCCTTCCAACACTACAATTCTATGATTCTATGATCATTGCTGGGAGAAATATCAACAACCTCAGGTATGCATATGACACAACCTTGATGGCAGAAAGTGAGGAGGAATTAAAGAACCTTTTAATGAGGGTGAAAGAGGAGAGCGCAAAATATGGTCTGAAGCTCAACATCAAAAAAACCAAGATCATGGCCACTGGTCCCATCACCTCCTGGCAAATAGAAGGGGAAGAAATGGAGGCAGTGAGAGATTTTACTTTCTTGGGCTCCTTGATCACTGCAGATGGTGACAGCAGTCACGAAATTAAAAGACGCCTGCTTCTTGGGAGAAAAGCAATGACAAACCTAGACAGCATCTTAAAAAGCAGAGACATTACCTTGCCGACAAAGGTCCGTATAGTTCAAGCTATGGTTTTCCCAGTAGTGATGTATGGAAGTGAGAGCTGGACCATAAAGAAGGCTGATCTCCGAAGAATTGATGCTTTTGAATTATGGTGCTGGAGGAGACTCTTGAGAGACCCATGGACTGCAAGAAGATCAAACCTATCCATTCTGAAGGAAATCAGCCCTGAGTGCTCCCTGGAAGGACAGATCCTGAAGCTGAGGCTCCAATACTTTGGCCACCTCATGAGAAGAGAAGATTCCCTGGAAAAGACCCTGATGTTGGGAAAGATTGAGGGCACTAGGAGAAGGGGACGACAGAGGACGAGATGGTTGGACAGTGTTCTCGAAGCTACGAACATGAGTTTGACCAAACAGCGGGAGGCAGTGGAAGACAGGAGTGCCTGGCGTGCTCTGGTCCATGGGGTCACGAAGAGTCGGACATGACTAAACGACTAAACAACAACAACAACAAATGATCATGAAGTGAACCAGGGACCACCCTTGGATGAACTTGCCAGAGGGCACCATTTCCCTTTCTTTCCATTCTCAAATCCCCCCTTGTGTATGTGTGTTGGGGGAGGGAGGGAGGGAATGATTGTTCCCATGAGAGCTGGCCTGGTCAGCTTCCATTCATGACTTAACAGCATCCCTTGGGCCTCATATTCTCCTTCCAGCTGAGCTGCCCCCATCTGCTTCCAGCCCTGGCTGGCATGTCAGTTTCCAAGAAGAAGAGGGAGGATTGTTTTGTTTTGTTTTTTTAAAAAAAAGAGGGGAGAGAGAGGAAATATAGGGAGATAAAGTAGAAAGCCAAGAATATAGCTGTAAAAAAATAAATTATGATGATGCGCATCTCTAGAAAGGATTTTGAAATCTACACAGCTCCTTGGTGACATGACATATTTATACAAGGCCTGAGACTTCCATCGCGAGGAAGCAGCTTCTATGCCGCTTAATTGAAGGATGCTGGAACGTGGCTGTTGCTTAGGAAACAAAGCTTTTGTGGGAGAATGCTGGACTGCAGTGATGAATTGAGGGCTTTTTCAAAAGGTTGTTTGGCCCCAGAAGAAAAGCCATTTCTGCGGAAATAACAGGTTCCGTGCTCCTCGGCGAAAGGAATTGAATGCCTAGTCAGCTGCTTCGCTCCACGACTAAATCGCATTTTCATATATTGGACTCCACCGATCTCCCAGTAGGATTTCCAAATGCAATTAATATTTATTCAGACTTATCAAAGATTGACTGCTTGGTTATTAATGTTTGTTATTGACTATTAACTAGGGAGTGCTAACTTCCTTCACCCATAACTTCCAGATCCTTTTCATTTCGTAATTGCATTAAAAACAGAAATTGTGTCAACCAAGGCTTAATTTTAAAAAGTCCCTTATGGGCTAAAAATAATGAACTCATCTCCATTAACTGCAAGGCCTGGATTTTAGACTATTATTAAGTGCTGCCGCTTCTCTCCCACATAATAAAGTTTTATTTTCGCCAGTGCCTTGAAGCATGATGAAGTCGCTGACTGAAAGAGGGCAAAAAAGAGGCCTTAATAGCACAGGACGTAGTTAAACTACGGAACTCCCTCCCCCAGGAGGCAGCAATGGCCACCAGCATGGATGGCTTTAACAGACAAATTCAGGAAGGAGGAGAGGACTTTGGATGGCTCCTCACCACAATGGCTACGCTCTGCCTCTACGCTCAGAGGCAGCAAGGCTTCTAATAGTTTCCAGAAACCACAGGAGGGGAGAGTGCTGGTCTTGTGCTTGAATCCTGCTTCTGGGCTTGCCAGAAGAGGCATCTCTTGGCTGCTGCGAGAATAGGATGCTGGACTAGATGGGTGTTTGGCCTGATCCAGCAGCCTCTTCTTATGTTCTCAATACTAAGAGCAGATTGACACATTTTTCTCGGTGCTGGGATGCTATCCAAAAGAGCAGGCCTGCATGGAGTTCTCTGTTCTTATACAGTCATACCCCTGGTTATGTTCGCTGCGGGTTGCGTATATCACAGGATACGAACACGCCGAACCCAGAAGTACTGGAACAGGTTACTTCCGGGTTCGGCGATTCGCGCATGCGCAGAATCGTCGAATGATGTCATGTGCATGTGCAGAAGCACCAAATTGCGCAGTGAGCATGCGCAGATTCGGCACTTCAGGTTGCACACTTCTCAGGTTGTGAACGGGGCTCCGGAAAGGATCACATTCGCATCCAGATGTACCACTGTAATGCACATAAATATTAATATATTTAATATTAATATATTTAATATTATTAAATATATTAAATATTATGTTCGGCAGTGGAATTTCCTACCAAGGAGTGTGGTGGAGTCTCATTCTTTGGAGGTCTTTAAGCAGAAGCTTGACAGGCATATGTCAAGAATGCTTTGGTGTTTCCTGCTCGGCAGGGGGTTGGACTGGATGGCCCTTGTGGTCTCTTCCAACTCTATGATTCTATGATTCTAATAAACACCACTACTACTACTTCTACTTCTACTAATAATAATGATAATGTCTTATCATGATTAGTCAAAGAGTGCCTTTCCTCCTCCCTCAGCTGGTGTCTGCAGGATCTATTGTCCTTCCAAATGAACTATCTGGATTCCACATATCACCACCATCATGATCAGCAACAGGGACAGGATCATTCTCATTGTTAATATATTTCAATCAGCGTTCATGGAATTTTGCAGATGTAGAGAGAGATTCCTCTGCCCCGTTCCGCTTGCCATTTATGATTCACACAGAGCAAGTTGGAGTGGACTCTGTATTAGCAAAACAGGATCTACACCGGTGCGTCAGGCCTCATGAGCACAGCAACTCAGGTCTTGCCCCCATGAGCAGCTGCTGAGACTCAAGGTCCCTGAATCCCCACAGCCAGCTGTCTCCTCCTCTCCAGGGTTCCCCCCCCCCAGCAATCAGAGACTGTGCCTGCATGACTGTCTTTGCTCTCTTCATACCTCTCCTGGTTCTGGGAGACCAGGGTGAAGGGGAGCTGGAGGCAGCAGGAGGGGGGAGACACCCATGCCTCTTGACAAGCCTGACCCAACTCTGCCTCTTGGCTTCCCTCCTCTCCTTCTCCAGCTTCTGCCTCTGATTCTGGACTCCTCTCTGCCCCAGACTCTCTCTGGCCACTAAGCCTTGTTACCTCTTCAGCTGCCGACACCTCCTCCTCCCCATGTCGAAGATTCATTGCATTCACAAAGCTAAGCATGTCAGGAAAAGGGGGTCTAGTCTCACCTCCTTTGCTAGCTTTCTTCATGCATGGAGGTTTTCCTTTTTTTATGTGGGATCAAGATTCCCCAGTATATGCGTAGATATACCTTCCTCTGGTACTGATCTGCACCTATTTCCCTGGTGTGAGAACAGCTCAGGGTGGAGATTCTCCTTCCTGGCCCACGTTGGCCTGGAATTAATAAAGCACAAAAAATCCATCATGTCAAAAACTCTGGCAGCTCACCTAAACCGCTGCCACAAGAAGGCAATTTAGAAAGCTGATGGGTTTTTGTAAAGGACTAATGACATTAGTCTAATCACTAAAAATCAGACACAGTGAGAGAGGGAAGGGAGCTTTTTACATCACAGCAGGGATAAAATTAATGCAGTGCCCCATTCTTTTAGGTCGTTTCCTCGACAAAAGAGGATGATTCAAAGGTTTCAGGTAGGGGTGCTCAGCTCCTAGACCTGCCTTCACTTGCAAGCCTTGGACCCAACACAGGAGCCCAATCCTGCCCTGTAGTCTATGAGCAGCCAGGCAAGCTTCTATCTTGCCTCCATCCCTGCAGGGCTCTGTCCCAGGTCCCTGACCCAGGATTTAACATGGTGCATTGCCTGCCAGCCAGAGAAGAGAAGAGAAGAGATGGGTGAGGTATTTGCTCTTTGCAAATTCTAATGTGAATTGGCCTGATCCCGTAAGGATGTGCGGCTCAGAGCTTCTTTATCCACTGGCTTCTACATTTGCTGAATGATCCAGTGCAGTTCTCGGCTCAAAAACACACACATCAAAATACATTTTAGAATGCTGACTGGGAGAGATGAAATGTTTAGAAAGGTGAGAGAAAATGAATTCAGTCTGGTGTATTTAAATATGCATTTAAATGTAAATTTCCATGCAGCCCAGAAATCTGGACCGGTTGCCAATTTGCGACTGGGCCAAGTTAAAGATGCTACTACTATTGCACAAAGCCCCTAACAATTCGGGGCCAGTTTAGCTATGACAGGAGTGCAAGACAGGAGTGCCTGGCGTGCTCTGGTCCATGGGGTCACGAAGAGTCGGACACGACTAAACGACTAAACAACAACAACAGTCTATTGTTATTTTAAGTTTTCAATTTTTCAATAACTTAAATTATTATTAATTCTTCTTATTGATCATTTTATTGTTTTAACTTGGTTTGTAAACCCCTTTGAGGTTGCTGTTGTTTTTCGCCATCAAGTGGCGTATACATTTTACAGTTAAAATGTATACATTTTAAATGTTAAATAAATAAATCAGGTGGTTACCTTCCAAATTAGCCACTTGAGCATCCTTTTCTTCATGCCCCAGGGATGCACTCATTTCCCCCGAGGCTAAGGAACACAGGAAAAAAAAGAAATTTGGGGAAAATAACGATAGATAATACAGAAGAAGAAAAATCGATGCTGTAGGTTTTCTCCCTTGGGAAACCTTAAGGGAAATGAAAGATGACAAGTTGCTGGAGGCCTCTGCTCTGCTTTTGTTCTGGAGAGGAGCATGTGATCCACACAAATGGAGACATTTTCCTAAGTGTTGTTGAGGACAAGGATGCAGGCAGAGGAACAGGTTGCGGCTTCTCCAACTCCCATGCTACAGTTTTGTGAGCAAGCTCAGGCATATTGAGGCTCTCGGGTGAGGGCTCCCAACTGGGGCAGCGCACGGCTTTCCTTTGTGAATTCCCTGGAGATTTGGCTCAGGGCACCCATCACTTGGATCAATGTGAGCTGTGGGCCATTTCTGTCAACTTTGCTTGGCATCAATCACTGCAATAAACAGGTGGCCTCGATCTAACCCCCAAGGATCATTTAGTCCAACTTCATGCACTGCAGATGCCCACCCAACCTCTTCTTAAAGGCCTCCATCATCATCTCTTATTTAAACCCTGCCCATCTGGCTAGGTTTCCCCAGCCACTCTGGGCAGCTCCCAACAGATTAAAAACAGAATAAAACCTCAAACATTAAAAACATCCCAAAACAGGGCTGACTTCAGGTGTCTTCAAAAAGTCAGGTAGTTGTGTATTTCCTTGACATCTGATGGGAGGACGTTCCACAGGGCGGGTGCCGCCACCGAGAAGGCTTCCAATGTTGAAACAGAAAGCTCTTCCTAATGCAAAACCATTTGCAGTCATTTTCGGTCATCAACAGCTATCAGTCAGTCAATCACCCATTTCCACCACCCTTCTGAGTGATCCCCCCTCCCCTCCCCATCCCCACCCCCTCCCCACCCCTTCTCTACATAAGTGCCTGGGGACTCCTATTTCACTGTATCTGAAGAAGTGTGCATGCACACGAAAGCTCATACCAAAATAAAAACTTAGTTGGTCTTTAAGGTGCTACTGAAGGAATTTTTTTATTTTACTTCGACCCAGACCAACACGGCTACCTACCTGTAACCAACTCTTCCTAATGTTTAGACAGCCCCTCCTTTCGTTTAACTTGAATCCATTGGTTTTGATCCTCCTCCCTGGGAGCAGCAGAAAACAGGATTACTCCATCTTCTATGATGAAGATATTTGATAATGGCTATCTTTAGTTATGAAAACTCCATGGACGTTAAAAAGGAGAAGCTTTGAGAAGAAAGTGAGAGTTTCCGTGGCATGCTCTGGTTCACGGGGTCACAGAGAGTCGAACATGACTAAGACGACTAAACAACAACATCTTTAGTTATGGTTATTATTGATATTATTATTAATAATTGTTTTTATATGTCTTGCTGGGTTATTGGTTTGTTTTTTTGTTATGTTGTAAACCACCCTGTGATCTTCAGATGAAGGCTGGTTTACAAATCGAAATGATAATGGTAATAAATAATGCTATATCCCTAGGCTTCCGGGTTCAGCGCCAGCGCCGATCGGCGGGGTTTCGTCTCGTCTCCGAGACGGCCCGTCCCTGCTAGGAGTGGGGAGGGCAGCGAGAGCGACGCTGCGCCCCTTAGAACCTCGGGAAGGGCGTCCCGGGGGCAAATTTGCTCGGCACAGCCCCAATCCGGACTCCCCAACTCTTCGGCTAGCTCTAATAAGAGCTCCGGAGCGAGGAGGGTAGAAGTCGCGGGGGCCATTTTGAGCGGCAACGTTATTCTAGCAGGGAGAAGCTTCAAGCCGAAGGCGGAGAGCGCTGGATTCTTCCGAAAATAAAACGATTGGAAAAGACTGTAAGTAACCTCACGATTTGGATTATAAAACAATTTGGATCTGGGAGAGAGGGGAGAAAAGAGGAAGCCACCCCCCCCCCACGGCAACAAAAGAGACAGTAAATAGAAACCCGAAGCCGTAAATAGAAGATTTGCAATTTAAAAGGATCCCTCAAAGGCATCAAAGAGAATCTCCCCTTTGATGCAGGGTGAAAGGGGAGAGAGATTGTGGTTTATGACTGCCCTGCAGCAAGAGGTAAAGACTAAGAAAAACCTTTCTTTTCCTCGGGAGCCGGCAGCCCAGACAACCCAGTGAGTTGATCAGGATTTATAAGTCAATTTTTATTTCACTTTGTATTTCTGGACTTTGTGGAATTTCTTTTTTGGTTTAAATGTTTGTGAAATGTGAGTTCGAACTTTATTGTTAATAAGACTTGAAGAATGCAGCCAGCTTGTTAAAATGGAGTCGAGAAAATAAACTGTGATCATATTCCACCCCACGTGACAAGTTTCGACCTTGGCAGGATTGAATTATGTCAACAAAAAAGTGTTCCCCTGAGTTCCAGCGGTCTGTTTTGACCTTAATGTGGGAAACAAGAATAGAGCTATGTCAAGAGGAGACACGACGGCAAGAGTTACAGCAAAAATTTCAGATGGTGATGGCAGAATATGATTTTTTAGAAGATGAAGCTTTTGACACTGAAAAAGATGAATGTGAGAATGACAATGATGGTGACTGTGATTTGGAAGGAAAAGATGAAGATGAGGACTGTGATGATTCAACACAAAATGAAGCACACCACGAAAAAAATGATGACTTTACTCTACAAAAAGTTGGATGGAGTGCCCTGCCTTTGAGGGGGGCACGATTGGTATTATTGGAACTCCAGAACGCCCACAGGGAAGAAGGAAAAAATATGCAGAGAAGAGAAGAAATTCAGGGGTCCTGTATGGTGGCGTGGATGGCAAAAGACTGTAAACAGGGGGTGGGGTGAAGGGAAAGTGATGTTGTGATTATAAGGATGGATTAACAGGTTTATAACTGGTCTGCTGATTATGGAATTTGCTGGATTGGGGGGGTGGAGCCGGTAATCGGGGATGTAAGGTTAAATTGAGAATAGTTATAGTTTTAAAAGTGAATGGATTTTGGAAAATGTGAAAATATGGAGGCTTATAGAGGGAGAAAAAATTAGGCACGGGAAGATAAAATGGGAGTTTGATTTTTCAGTGATTTGAATATTAGATGAAAATGTTAACAATTGATTTATAAGTTGTATAAGATACAAAGGTGTATTTTTATAAAGTAAGAAACTGTTGCAGATGATAAAAAAGGGATGAAAACCGGGGAAGGGGGGGGAGGGGAAGCCCACAAAATATGGTTTTACAATTATGAATGTAAGAAAAAAAATTCTGTTTTGTATTGTTTTTTTCTCTTTTTTTGCCCTTTCTTTTTTCTCTTTTTTCCTATTTCTATTTTTCTCTTTTTTTTGGTATGACAATAGATGGTTGGATGGATGGCCTCCTGCGTACTGCCCTGGTTTGCTGGAGCTCCCTGGTGGCAGGGGGGGGCTTTGGGGTCAGGGGAGGGGGGGGAGGACAGAAATCCAAGCATAAAATGGACCATCTCTGACTGTTCACATACATGGGATACTTCTGTGGCAGGGGAGGACCCATGTGGGTGGGTAGGAAGGAGGTGGAAAAGGTGTTTATGTATGTACCGTTTTTTTTTGTTTTTTTGTATTTTGTAAAATTAATAAAAAGTATGTTTAAAATAATAATAATAATGCTATATCCCACCTTCCTCCAACTTGGGATTAAAGGTGACTTGCAACATTTTAAAAGAGCATAATACAAAATAATACAAACTAACTACCGGTAGTTAAAAACAATATATTAGGACACATTTTAAATCAGCGACTGAAATGCTCTTGGCCCTGACCACAGCCCAGTGGTCGGCATCATCTGCACCTGAATTCTGAAAGGTCTGTCTGAACAGCAAAGTCTCAAGGCCTGCTGGCAGAAGGGTAGTAAAGAGGGAGCCAGTCTAACCTCCCTTGGCAGGGAATTTCACAATGGGGGAGCCACCACAGAAAATGCCCTGCCTCTCATGTCTCTGGTGTTAATGGGACTGAGAGAGGGTGCTCACCTGAGGCTCTTGGCGACTGTGCATGTTCATATAGAGATGCAATCTTTCAGGTAGTCCAGGCCCAAGGTGATAGGTCGTAGCTGACACTTTGAATTGTTGTGCTGCTTCCCTTCCTAATATGAACAGGTGCCAATCTTGGCACTGGATAGCAATTGATATCTGATGCTTGGCACTAGGTAGCTGCTGCTTTTTTCATGCTTAGCATTTAGTAGCTGACATTCAGGATTCAACAATGAAATGAAGATTGATTGGAGGTTGGAAGGATTTCAAGGAGGAAAGGAATGCTACTCAGGAGCCAATGCAATGGATTTCCTGAGTTTCATATAGCTTCATCTATGGTTATCATTCATCTATGGTCAATGGATACCTAGCCTGGGCTAGGTATCCATTGAATAGAGGTCTCACCCCTTGAATGCTGTAGCCCAGAAGCCAATGGCTGTCCCCATCTTCCAATGACTGTGTGATCCAACCATTGAGTTCTGGTGGCAAAGCTGTCTACTCAGGGTTCATGTTGACTCTGATGCTGGAGGTAAACTCCAACTCCCATCAACCTCAAACAGCATGGCCAATGGTCAGGGATGATGGGAGTTGCAGTCCAACAATATCTGGAGAGCACCATGTTGGAGATCCCTACTGGAAACAATCCATCTCTCCTACAGTTGGTGGGAAATACCAGTCAAGAAGGATACTGAAAAGCTGGAGCATGTCCAGAAGAGGGCAACCAAAATGGTCAAAGGCCTGGAAACGATGCCTTATGAGGAACGGCTTAGGGAGCTGGGTATGTTTAGCCTGGAGATGAGAAGGTTAAGGGGTGATATGATAGTCATGTTCAAATATATCAAAGGATGTCATATAGAGGGAGAAAGGTTGTTTTCTGCTGCTCCAGAGAAGCGGACACGGAGCAATGGATTCAAACTACAAGAAAGAAGATTCCACCTAAACATTAGGAAGAACTTCCTGACAGTAAGAGCTGTTCGGCAGTGGAATTTGCTGCCAAGGAGTGTGGTGGAGTCTCCTTCTTTGGAGGTCTTTATGCGGAGGCTTGACAGGCATATGCCAAGAATGCTTTGATGGTGTTTCCTGCTTGGCAGGGGGTTGGACTGGATGGCCCTTGTGGTCTCTTCCAACTCTATGATTCTATCCATTATGCAAGTTTGGCAGGATTTTTTTCATCTAAGAAGACAGCCAAACAAATCCTAAACTTTCCTTGAATATTTGCTTCTTCTTTTTTTACAAACAAGTCCCTCCACACACAGAGTCACCATCAGCCCACAAAGGGAGGCTGAAATCACCAGCAACATAAATTAAAGCAGATATGTTCTTAACTGATATGACCTCTTCTTTTCAAGTGCCCAGGACTGGGATGACTTATGAGGAGCAGGCCTGCGGGGTGAAGTTAATAAATCTGTCCGTGCCTGAATCAAGGCCCAGGCTTGGTAATAGCTCAGATGCAAAATGCAAATGCAAGTCTCCAGCTGAAAGACAGGCTTGCAGGAAGGTGAGCACATTTTGCATTCTTTCTAAATTCCTTCCCCAAGCAAGGCACTTGAGAGTGGCTCAGAATTCACCTCTGCCACAGAATTGCAGCCTTCAGGAAGACTCTGAGCAATGGTTCTCTTGCCTGTGAAGTAAGGATACATTGTAAGTGGACTTCCAACTCACAGGACCAAGGGGCAGGTGAACAGGGTTAGCTCGGGCTTCTAAAGAGCCACTCACCTGGGTGACTATAGGGAGCAGAAATTGCCTACAGGTGATCATGCATGAAAATGCTAAGAAAAGGAAAGAGGGATGCTTGGTTGGGAGGTGAATGCTCTGGAAATCGTTACTTTTGGAGCTCTTTAGCCTATTGCATATGCTATATTCAGCAGCATGGACCTGGTGCGAAGTGGCTGCCTCCATAGCAGTGAAGGGAACACTTTCTACTGGGCCCTGTCTTAAGGCTTACTCACATATAAATCACATTGAAAATGTTTTCCCCAAAGAATTCTGGGAACTGTAGTTTGTTCAGGCTGCCTTCACAAAGCGCACCCTTAAGAAATTGATATTTTTAATAGTTTGTTTGTTTTTGTATTATGTTGAAGAATTATATATAAATGGTTGGGGGGTACCCTACCCCAATCTCTCCTTTTGTCTCGGGGCCTCCTGGTGGCAGGGGGATGTCTGGGGGCTAGGGAGAGGGGGGTGAGGACAAACCCAGCTTTAAAATGGACTACCTTCGACTCTCAACACCCGCAGGAGGGGACTTGTGGGGGAGGGAGGGAAGGTGGACAGAAAGGTTCTTTATGTTTTGTCCTCTTTGTGTTATTATATAAAATCAATAAAAATTATTTTTTAAAAAAAAAAACACAAAGCGCACCCTTAAAAAGAAGATAGTTCGAGTATTTTCACGGGGGGAATGAAGGGATTGAAATGCATAAAGTGAATAAGCCCATAATCAACAAGCTGCATTTAGATGGCCAAGACAGACCCCATTTGACCTTGGCTTCAAGGTCAAGCCATCCATCTCCGCACTGCTTTAAAAAAGATAACGTTTTCTGTATACATTTTTACGGGGTTGATCACATCACAATAGAATGCAGATGCTACGAAAATGCTGAAACCACAAATAAACTACAAATGAAATACAAACAAAAGTCATGGGTCTTTGTCGCTGCTGGTGTCTATTCAAAGGTATCCTGAGATCAAAGAAGGTTAACCCATCCTGTTCTATTGTCGTTTGGCAGATGGCGTGAAATGGGTGGTGTCTGGTGAAATCATGCCAAGTGGCTTAAAAAGAGGATTTTTAAAATTCATGGAGGAGAGGGCTGTTGATGGCTACTATCCACAATGGCTTTGCTCTAGCTCCTCAACTGCAGGATGGGATGCTTCTGTACATCAGTTTCTGGAAGGGAGAACAGCACCTTGGACAGCTCCAAGGTAGTTGGGGCTGCTGGTTCAAGTGGTTGTGCTGCTGAGAGCAAGAGCAAAGGGACATCGTCCATAAACTGATGAGTGTGATCTGACTTAACATGGACACTGGTACCAGAGCCTGCAATAAACCCAGATGCCAACTTTGCTGCCACAGACACCCGGACAACACCATTACTGGCCCCCAAAATATCAAATATACCATCTCAGAACTATTTAACTGCTCATCTTCTAACATTGTGTATGCTGTCAAATGCCAACAGTGCCCTTCAGCTCTCTATATTGGACAAACAGGCCAAACCCTACGCCAAAGGATAAATGGACATAAATCTGACAGCAGGAATCACAAGACAGAGAAACCAGTAGGAGAACACTTCAATCTCCCAGGACATTCTATACAAGATCTCAAAGTAGCTATCTTATTCCAAAAGAATTTCAGAACTAGACTGGAAAGAGAAGTTGCTGAATTGCAACTTATTACCAAACATAAAACCATGGAGAGACCTGGTCTGAATAGAGACATTGGATTCTTATCTCATTATACATCTCACCCCTTGCACATCTCACCTCTTGCTTTTTCCTGTAAGACCAAATGCAGTCATTAACAGTCATCCACAGGTTCACCATACCTACCAGCCAATCACCCATTCCCACCACCCTTCTGAGTAATACCCCTCCCCATCCTCTCACTGTATATAAGGGTCTGGTGACTTCTGTTTCAGTGTATCTGAAGAAGTGTGCATGCACACGAAAGCTCATACCAATGACAAACTTAGTTGGTCTCTAAGGTGCTACTGGAAAGAATTTTTTTATTTTGTTTCAAAAGGGAAGCATCTGCTTTGCGAGCAGAAGGTCTCAAGTTCAATCCCCAGTATTTCCATTCAGGGCTGGGAGCTAGATGGTGCAATGGCAGCTTCCTAACATAAGAGTGTCAGAAGAGCCTGCTGGATTAGGCCCAAGCTGTTTTAGTCCAGCTTCCTGTTCTCAGAGTGGCTGACCAGATGCCTGACGGCAGGGGCGTAGGAAGGGGGGTGGGGTGGACCGTCCCGGGTGCCCTCACTGATGGGGGTGACATTCGGCGCACTGCCTACCCTCAATTCCCAAGCCAACCCTGAGCCATCGGGGTAAGGGGGGAGCTGTGCCACTTTGCCCTTCTCCCTTAGTTTTGACAGCTTGGGGGAGGCTTGTGAGTCATGGGCGGGCAGCGCACTGAATGTCCACCATGGGTGGTCCACTCTGCCCCCATGAATGGCTCGCTTCGCCCCAGCTGCAGGGTATGCACCCTGCTCCGGGCACCCGAGCGGCTATCCCATGCCTGGGCAGCGCGGGCATATGCTCTGCCACTGCCTGTGGGAAACCAGCAAACAGCATTCAAGCACAAGAGATACCTGCCAAGTTGCTGTCAGAGAAATAAGGGACCGGGCCAGAAATAGCAGACCGGAAGTAGCGCTGCCGCCATTTTGGAACTGGGTGGAGCATGCTCAGAAGTGACTTTTGATGATGCTTTGCCCAGTTCCAAAATGGCCACCGCGCCAGAGGTCGCACTGCAGCCATTTTGGAACTGGGCAGAGCAGCATCAAAAGTCGCTTCTGAGCATGCTCTGCCCAGTTCCAAAATGGTCGCCGCGCCAGAATAAACTGGGGAAAATAAAAAAAAATCTGTTTTTTCAGCTAGGAACAGCTGGGAAAACGGGGATTTCCCAGGGAAAACGGGAGACTTGGCAGCTATGGCACAAGAGCACTCGCTCCTCCTTTGGTTTCTAGCAGTTCATCCTCAGAAGCATTACCACCCCCAACAGTACGTAGCAGAACATAGCCATCATGGCTAATATGCATCAATAGCCCTCTCCCTCTCTTTTAAATCCACCCTTGTTTGTGGCCATCCCTGGCTTCTTTGCACTGCATGAATCACTTCCTAAGTAGGGCTATCGACCACCAGAGCCCAGGAGGATACCCTTAGATCATTGTCGCCATCTTTTTCAACAAGGATCTCTTGGGGAAAGCCTTGGGTGGTTGAGAGATAAGGTCTCCTCCTCCCAAAGGACTGGGGAAATGGTTCCAGAGTTAAATTCAATCAGAGACACCCACAACCCGCAAACTGTTCACCACCAGCCCTCCCATAAACGGAGGTTATTGCAAGAGTGACAGTGAAGGAAAACAGCTGAGCTGGCTCGTGGGGTGGGGTGGTAGCCAGCTGCCAGCTCAGAGCAGGGGGGAAAGAGCCTCCGAGAGGAAAGCTGACATTTTATTAACAGCTTTGTTAAAATTAATGGGACCACATCCAAGCAAACAATCAGGAATCAATAAAAGAGCTGCTTTAAATTAAGAACTGTGTCATCCTGTGGGAGGCAGGGAAGACAAGATCCAGCCAACACAGCGGTGAATATTGGCAACTTCATATTCTTGGATGGCGGTACATTGTTTTGAGGAGAATCGAGAATTCCCACCCGTCAAGGCTTTGCAAGATTGGCAGTGGCTGGAGAGGATCCCGAGAGCCGAGTGCCAAATTATCTGGGCGGGAACTTCTGAATGATGTAGCTGCATCTTAAGCCAAGGAGGCTCCAGGTATACCTTAACTTAGGTGCGTTGAGAGCTGCTATCCAATTGACACTGGATGGCCCATTAGTGCTTTCTGCTTGTCTGAACATCCAGCTGGATGTTGCAGGAGGCTCACTCACAAGCAATGATTCTTCAACACCAACTTTGTCGGACTGGTCATGTTGTGCAGATGCCTAATTATCATCTTCCAAAGCAACTACTCTATTTCGAACTTAAAAATGGAAAGTGTAATGCTGGTGGTCAACAAAAGAGGTTTAAAGACTCTCTCAAGGCAAATCTTTAAAACTGTAGTATAAACTCCAACCATTGGGAAACACTTGCCTATGAGCGCTCCAGTTGGAGAACAGCCTTTAGCAAAGGTGTCATGGGCTTGAAGACACTTGAACTCAGGACGCAAGGGAGAAATGTGCTAAGAGGAAGGCCCGCTTGGCAAACCTTCACTGTGATCAACTCCCGCCCAGGAACCAATGTCCCCACTGTAGAAGGATGTGTGTATCCAGAATTGGCCTCCGCAGTCACTTATGGACTCACTGTTAAGACCGTGTTCATGGAAGACAATCTTACTCGGCTACGAGGGATCGCCAAAGAAGAAGAAGCAGAAGCAGGAGGTAGGATGTTGGGCTAGATCAGGCATACCCCAACTTCGGCGCTCCAGATGTTTTGGACTACAATTCCTCATGAGAAGAGAAGACTCCCTGGAAAAGACCCTGATGTTGGGAAAGATGGAGGGCACAAGGAGAAGGGGACGACAGAGGACGAGATGGTTGGACAGTGTTCTTGAAGCTACGAACATGAGTTTGACCAAACTGCGGGAGGCAGTGGAAGACAGGAGTGCCTGGCGTGCTATGGTCCATGGGGGTCACGAAGAGTCGGGCACGACTAAACGACTAAACAACAACAACACAATTCCCATCTTCCCCGACCACTGGTCCTGTTAGCTAGGGATCATGGGAATTGTAGGCCAAAACATCTGGAGGGCCACAGTTTGGAGATGCCTGGGCTAGATTGTTGCTTGGTCTGATCCTGCTCTTCCCAAACTTCCACTGGATTTCCACAAGTGGTGTTGACATCATGGGAAAGGTTATACAACATGCGGGAAACATCAGGGAAGGAAATGGCATGGAAATGGCATGAAGCGCTGGATGTGGCCTGTGTCCTGCATAGCAGGATTCAGCTTCCCCAAGTGGGCAGAGACAGAGGCCAGAGCCTCACAGAGTGGCAATGAAGGTTTCAATTATTTGCGCTTGTAGCCTGCCCCTCACCAAATGTTCTCTGGGTTTAGGTTTGCTTTTACAGAAGTGCCACTGTTAAAACAAGCACGAGTGCTGTTAAGACAATATGATGAAACCCACCCAACTAACCACCAACAAGGTTAAGAAAAGAGCAGCACGGGAGAGAGCCAAAAGAAGATAAGCAGAGAAACTCTGAGCAGGAATCAAGCACACAAGCAACTCTCTCCTCCTGTGGTTTCCAGCAACTGGTATTCAGAAGCATTGCTTCCTCTGGCCATGGATGCAGAGCAGAGCCATTGTGGATAGGAGCCACCAATAGCCTTGTCCTCTGTGAATTTGTCTAATCTCCTTGGAAATATCACACTAGTTCCACCACTGTCAGAATTTCAAGCAAGTCGTGGCCCCGAGTGTAGCAAACAGTTTTAACCCAACTGCGGTTATTTTCTGCTGGTATGAAGAGGAGAAAACTTGTTCGGCATAATGTTTCTAGCATGTTCCATTTGGCTTGGAGAAGCAGCCAAAAGGTCTTTAAGTGAAGAGACAAGTTCATTCCACACATCTCTAGGAACTTACATGGCTCAGGACCTCAACACCTTAAGGATCGCCTGTCCCCGTATGAACCAACCCGGACCTGGCCTGCATTTGTCATCCGAGACCCAAAGAGGTTCAGAGGCTGGCAACAAGAGAACGGGGCCTTTTCTGTGGTGGCTCCCCAATTGTGGAATGCTCTCCCCAGAGTGGCTCACCCAGCACCATCATTACATGTCTTTAGGCGTCAGACAAAACATTCCTCTTCACCAGACCTCTGACTATCAAATGATCTATGGGTCTTTGAAAATGTAGGGCAGAGGACTGTTATCATGACGACTATTATATTATTAGGCTTTCTGTCAGTATGGTTTTTATTATGCTTTTATCATCGATGTTTTGTAATGTGTTTTTAATGTTGTACGCTGCATTGGGATTTTCTGATAAAGGATGGTACAGTGGTACCTCAGGTTAAGAACTTAATTCGTTCTGGAGGTCCGTTCTTAACCTGAAACTATTCTTAACCTGAGGTACCACTTTAGCTAATGGGCCTCCCGCTGCCTCCGCGCGATTTCTGTTCTCATCCTGAAGCAAAGTTCTTAACTTGAGGTACTATTTCTGGGTTAGCGGAGTCTGTAACCTGAAGCATCTGTAACCTGAAGCGTCTGTAACCCGAGGTACCACTGTATATACATGTAAATTGAATTAACAACAACAACAATTGCCTCTGTTTTCTCCTCACCATGGCTTCAGACATAAGGAGAACCTGCTGGATCCAATGGCCCACCTAGTCCAGCCTCCTGTTCTCACAGTGGCCAACCAGATGCCCCAATGGGAAATCTGCAAGCAGGATTTGAGCACAAGAGCAACTCTCTTACACTGTGACTTCCAGCTGTGATATTCAGAAGCATTTCTGCCTCCAAATGTGCATAGCCACCCACCCTGGCTAGTAGCCATCAATAGCCCTCTCCTCCATGAATTTGCCCAATCCTTGTCTAAACAGAAAGTTGAATGGAAGAATGGAAGAGCATTGGCATCAAAAGCAGCCGGCTGAGGAGTGTATGACAAGATATCCATTTCGATCATCAGCTGCGAGTGCTGAATCAGCAGGTTGCTAAGAGGAAATAATCAAAGGGATGTCAGGCGCCCTGTTTCAGACCCACCGGCAATGGCCACTCACAGAAAGAGCCTGTCAGGCATGGCAGCTGACATGAGGCTTCCTGCACAAGGCCATTCATCGTGGATTTGACACCGTCTTGTCCCATCCTTCCCCCAGCAGCCAGGGAACAGATCATGGTGGGGGTTAGAGATTAGCCCGGTCTCATTTCCGGAACAGAGCCAAGGTGTTAGCTAATCAACCTGTCACATCATTTCAGATTCCAGGACTATTGCCAGTCCTCTGGGCATGTCCCATTTTGAATTAATGATAGAACTGCACTTTTGGAAAGTTTCTCAAACTGGAAGGCACTCGTAGAATCATAGAATCATAGAGTTGGAAGAGACCACAAGGGCCATCCAGTCCAACCCCCTGCCAAGCAGGAAACACCATCAAAGCATTCTTGACATATGCCTGTCAAGCCTCTGCTTAAAGACCTCCAAAGACGGAGACTCCACCACATTCCTTGGTAGCAAATTCCACTGTCGGACAGCTCTTACTGTCAGGAAGTTCTTCCTAATGTTTAGGTAGAATCTTCTTTCTTGTAGTTTGAATCCATTGCTCCGTGTCCGCTTCTCTGGAGCAGCAGAACACAACCTTTCTCCCTCCTCTATATGACATCCTTTTATATATTTGAACATGGCTATCATATCACCCCTTAACCTTCTCTTCTCCAGGCTAAACATACCCAGCTCCCTAAGCCGTTCCTCATAAGGCATCGTTTCCAGGCCTTTGACCATTTTGGTTGCCCTCTTCTGGACACGTTCCAGCTTGTCAGTATCCTTCTTGAACTGTGGTGCTCAGAACTGGACACAGTACTCCAGGTGAGGTCTGACCAGAGCAGAATACAGTGGTACTATTACTTCCCTTGATCTAGACGCTATACTCCTATTGATGCAGCCCAGAATTGCATTGGCTTTTTTAGCTGCTGCATCACACTGTTGACTCATGTCAAGTTTGTGGTCTACCAAGACTCCTAGGTCCTTTTCACATGTACTGCTCTCAAGCCAGGTGTCACCCATCCTGTATTTGTACGTCGTTGTAGACAACGTTCTACAATGTTCTGTCAACGTTGTAGACAACGTTGTTGTAGACAACGTTCTGACAGTGAGTGCTGATCAACAGTGGACCCTCCTTTCTAGGAGGTTTTTAAGCAGAGGCCGGATGGCCACCTGTCTTCGATGCTTTGCAGGGGGTTGGACTTGATGACCCTTGGGGTCCCTCCTAACGCTACAATCCTACGACTCTATGATGAAAAGCAAAAGCAGACAGGAGTTGTAAAACTGGGCGTCTCCCTCAGGACAGCCTCAGGTTGGATTCTGAAGAGCATTTATTTAAAAAGTCACAAGGCCAGCATCTTCCCTGCACAGCTATCCATCAAATAAAAGTACACAGCTTCAGTTTGGAACCCAAGCAAAACTGTCTCCTATTTCTTCCATTAGCAGCTTGCAAGCTGAAGAGTGTAGCAAATGGGATCATAAAGCTGAGCTGAAGCATTTATTTTCCCCTGAAAACTATCTTCACAGAGTGGAACTGACAACCTTTTCCAGTAACGCTCGAGGACAAATCAAGGGCAGGGAGAAAGGGAGGAATTAAAGAGCCCTCAAGTTGGTTGGGAGCACCTTCATTCCCTCCCCCCGCCACCCCCTTCAGTGGGGTTTTGTGTGGAGCAGCCCTTTCAAATGTAAAATATATACAGTTGTCACTTTGGTGTACAAAACATATTTGCCGAGAAACAAGCGATTATCATTTCAAACCAGAGGAAGGCAGCCCTCGAAGCCTGGGTTATTAAAAAGCGTGATCAAGGCCCGATAGGAAACTTTTAAAACACACACGCCACACAGAAAAGAGACAGCAAGATCAAATCTTAACTCAGGAGAGCAAGAAGTGGAAATATATATATATATATAGTTCATTATGCTTTTCCTATGTGTGAAATATTGAGAGAGGTGAAATATTAAAAATGCAAATGGGGGGGGAGAGAAATATTAAAAGTCATCAAAGTTCAAGAAACCAGGAAGACTGTAAAGGAGACCATGGAAATTCAGCTCCAAAGTGTTCCTGGCATATGGAGAGAAAAGAAAGCTTAGAAAATTGGTTGCTTGATATGTTCAGCTTCCTATCACAGCTGCAGATTAGAAACTTGACTATTGACCACCAAGTTCCCAGTTTGGATCTTCCATCTGCAATGAATGTGGAAGGTGGCCCTCCATCCCTCCCTCTGCCCTAGTCTCCTTGCACCATAGAATAGAATCATAGAATCCTAGAGTTGGAAGAGACCACAAGGGCCATCCAGTCCAACCCTCTGCCAAGCAGGAAACACCATCAAAACATTATTGACATATGCCTGTCAAGCCTCTGCTTAAAGACCTCCAAAGAAGGAGATGCCACCACACTCCTTGGCAGCAAATTCCACTGCCGAACAGCTCTTACTGTCAGGAAGTTCTTCCTAATGTTGAGGTGGAATCTTCTTTCTTGTAGTTTGAATCCATTGCTCCGTGTCCGCTTCACTGGAGCAGCAGAAAACAATCTTTCTCCCTCCTCCATATGACATCCTTTTATATATTTGAACATGGCTATCATATCACCCCTTAACCTTCTCTTCTCCAGGCTAAACATACCCAGCTCCCTAAGCCGTTCCTCATAAGGCATCGTTTCCAGGCCTTTGACCATTTTGGTTGCCCTCTTCTGGACACGTTCCAGCTTTTTCAGTATCCTTCTTGAACTGCGGTGCCCAGAACTAGACACAGTACTCCAGGTGAACATAAAAACGTAAGCATGGCCTGCAGGATGAGGGCAATGCCCCATCTAGTCCAACATCCTGTTCTCACAGTGGCCAACCAGATGCCCCAATGGGAAACCTGCAAGCAGGATCCGAGCACAAGAGAATTCCAACCTCTTCCTGCGGCTTCCAGCAACGGGGTCGCATTATGTGATACCATTGTTTACATATCTTTAGGTGCCAGGTGTAAACAATCTCTTTCTTGCCAAGCCTTTGGCTTTTAGTTATCTATCTATCTATATATATATATATATATATTCTCTTTTATGCCAGTTTCAATTTATGTGTTTGTTTATATGTTATAAGTCGCTTTGTGTTACCTCGGTAAACAAAAAAAGCAACCAATACCTTCAACAAATAACACGAGTACAGCGGTACCTCGGTTCCCAAATGCCTTCGTTGTCGTATGTTTCAGTTCTCGAATGCTGAAAACCCAGAAGTAAATGCTTCCATTTCAGAACGTTTTCCAGAATCCCAACGGGCGATGCAGCTTCCGCTGAGTGCAAGAAGCTCCTGCAACCAATGGGAAGCCGTGCCTCAGTTTTTGAGCATTTCGGAAGCTGAACGGGCTTCCGGAACGGATTCTGTTCAAGAAGAGAGGTACTACTGTATATTATTATTCTATGTATTGAATTTTATGTGGCCTGCCTTTGGATGCCAGTTGCTGGAAGCCATGGGAGGACAAAGGGTTCATGTGCTCAAATCCTGCTTTTCAGGCTTCCTTTTCTAGCATCTGAGAGGCCACGGTGGGAACAGGATGCTGAGCCAGATGGCTTCTTAAGCACACATCTAGAAATCACAATAAGTTAGTTGTTCCATCCCCCTCCGTCAGGTAATAAAGTGTTTTCTGCCTCTTGAGCTACAGAACCAACTTCCTACTCCCAGCTACCTACAAATTGTATTTTCCTTCATCTGATTTGATAGCTCCCAGCTCCGCTCCCCCACTCAAATCTGCCATATGTCCCATTTGACCTCGTTCTTGAACTGCCTAGCATGTCAAAACTCACACCGCATATTTGGCAGGGAGAAGGGGGTATTTGCAGAATGCTTCGGATGCAGGCGGCACGACAGGCAAACAAGAGCCACTGCAAAGCAAAAACTCATCAATTACCGACCAGCTCTCCTTCCCACCCACTGGCCCTTGGAGGAGGGGGGCCACATCACTGCGCTAAACTTCGAAGCAGTTTCGTAACACGTTAAACCATCTGGGCTTCTCTCAAAGCATCCTGGGAGATGCAGTTCCTTCAGGGTGCTGAGAGTTGCTTGGAGACCCTCTCATTCCCGTTACAGAACTACAATTCCCAGAATGCCTTGGTAAAAGGAATTGATACTCCCAAGTAATAGTCCTTTCAATCACCTTATTGGGGAGGGGGAGGAACCACTTTTGAAAGGGTAGGATAAAAAATATCACAAATTCACAAGTCGCCTGAGCTTCCCTTTTGCCCATACATTTCAATGAAGCAAGAGCCAAGAAACAGGAAGGGATCCTTGCTCAGTGGTTACAGCACAATGCTCTGCATTTAGCAAGTCCCAGGTGAGATCTCCAGCATTTCCCAGTTCAAAAGAACTGGTAGAAAGTGATGGGGAAGTCTCCTTGCTTCAGTCTCCAGAGACCCCCTGCCAGTTGGAGTAGACAGCACCAGTGTGATTGGATTCACTGGATTCAGTGAAAGACCCCTTCACTTATTTATGACCAAAGTTGCACAAAATTGGCCCAACTGCCCTAATACCAGATTTGGGCACCTCAGGCGGCTACTATAATCTTACATGAGGTTCAACACAGCTTTCCATTGATGGAGATCGCGAATAAACATACAGAAAAACTTTCTGACAGTAAGAGCTGTTTGGCAGTGGAATGGACTCTCATGGAAGGTGGTGGGCTCTCCTTCCTTAGAGGTTCTTAAGCAGAGGTTGGAGGGTTATCAGTCGTGGATGCTTCAGCTGAGATTCTTGCAATGCAAGGGGTTGGACTAGATGACCCCCAGGGTCCCTTCCAACTCTACAATTCTATGATTCTATGACTTGACCAAGAAGAATATATGCAGAGCTCGAAGACCTCTGAAGTTCTTGCCACACAGCTCCTCTCTCCAAAAGGGCATGGCAGCCAGAAACCTGTTCCCTTATAATAATAATGTAATAATTTGGAATCATAGAGTTGGAAGAGACCACAAGGGCCATTCAGTCAAACCCCCTGCCAAGCAGGAAACACCATCAAAGCATTCTTCTTTGGAATCTTCTTTCTTGTAGTTTGAATCCATTGCTCTGTGTCCGCCTCTCTGGAGCAGCAGAAAACAATCTTTCTCCCTCCTCCATATGACATCCTTTCATATATTTGTACATGGCTATCATATCACCCCTTAACCTTCTCTTCTCCAGGCTAAACATACCCAGCTCCCTAGATTGTTTTCTGCTGCTCCAGAGAAGCGGACAGGGAGCAATTCCACCTAAACATTAGAAAGAACTTCCTGACAGTAAGAGCTGTTCGGCAGTGGAATTTGCTCCCAAGGAGTGTGGTGGAGTCTCCTTCTTTGGGGGTCTTTAAGCAGAGGCTTGACAGGCATATGTCAAGAATGCTTTGATGGTGTTTCCTGCTCAGCAGGGGGTTGGACTGGATGGCCCTTGTGGTCTCTTCCAACTCTATGATTCTATGATTCTATGGTCCCTTACCTGGGTAACAGAAGCATTGCTTCCTCTGACTGTGGAGCCAGACCAGAGCCATCATGGCCAGTAAGTAGCCATTGCTAGCCCTCTCCTACACAAACTTGCCATTAAAGAGAGAGAGGGGGGGGGAGAGAGGGAGAGAGGGAGAGAGAGAGAGACTTGGGGTGGTGGCCATCACTCTCTCCTATGGGAGGAGAATGCTTCCACCAGGTCTGTGGAGCAACTTCTCTCTCTGCTTGTCCTAGAGGATAAATGGAAAACCTATTTATCGCAGGTCATCTGCGCACAGAGGTCGGAGGACCCCTGTCAGAATCAGTTAGCCGCTCCCCCATCGGCAAACTCGCGGTATATATTTATGGAGGAATTAAGAGGTCAATTGATTTCCGAGTGCAGTTTGAGCGCTGCCAGGATCTCTGCCGGCAGCTCTCCTTAGCAGGAGCGGCCCACAAAATTCCCCACGGGAGCTGGCCTCGGGAACCACCGGTTGCCTCTGCAAAAGCTTGCCCACCCCACCCACCCAAAAAGGGGGGGGCAATTTCCCCATCAGCCTCTCTGGCATCTAGCAAATCACGTATTCTAGGACTGCGCTGCCAACTCGCCAGCCCCGGCGCCACTCCAGCCTTTGTAATCTAAAGTATGAAAGTGACTTCTGACACCATCGGCTGGATATCATATGGAATGCTAAGAGGTCTCAGAGGATGTGGAGAAGCAGTGAGAAGCGAGGAAAGTGAACAACTTGTGTTGGGGGAATAGCAACACAACATGCTGGCCCTCAGCTATTTGCATGCTCCAGCCTTTGCCAATGTGCTGCCGTTTTGAACTACGACTCCCATCAGCCCTGGGAATCACATGGCAGGTGGAGGGCACCAGGTTGGCAAAGGCGATCCTGTCGCATCCATCTGTGTTCCACACCGACAACCGCAGGGAGCAAGTAGCTCTGGGATGAAAGGATGAACAACACGCTTCTCCTGACCAACTGTACCAAGACAGGTTTGAGGTTATTGTAATACTGTAATTAAAAAGTCCTGGGTGCCTCGGGGACTATCCCAGCTCGATCCCTGAAATCATCTGCAAAAGCATCGCTGGTCCTTCCCTAAGTTGGTGAAGCTCACTTACAACAGTGAGAAACTGAGCCATTAGTATCATCAACCTAGTCCTGCGGAACTCTCTGCCACCAGAGATTCAGCAGGCGCCTTCTGTGCCAACTTTTAAGCACCTGCGTAAAACCTCTCTATTCTGCCAAGCCTCTGCAGGCAATTAAAAGTACATCCTTCCACAATGTTAATCAATGTCTGTTTTTAACTATTTTCACTTTTATGGTTTTTACGGTTCCGTTGTAATGTTTTATTGCTGTAAACAGCATTTTTTTAAAATGACCTAGCAGTATATAAATATTTTTTTAATAAATAAATGAATCAATCCTCATGGGTGTTAGTCAGCATTTCACACTCTTTCTCGTAATATACTCATTTCCTAAATGCAATTTTGCCTATCGTGCATCTTTTTTTACAATGCATTTGAGTGTGCTGTTTCCACTAACTTATGCATTTATTCAAACTTTCCCCTGGCATATACATTTTTTGCACACGTTGGGCAGAGAACGACATTGCAAAGGTTGGAGAAGGGCGATCTTCAAAGGACAGCTGTGTGAATTACATACCTTCCAACATTTATCCAATGAAAATAGGGACGTCATACTGTATAACAGCAACAGTAACAACAACAACAACAACAACAACAACAACAACATCCCACCCATCTGACTGGGTTGCTCCAACCCCTCTGGTCAGCTTCAAAGATATATAAAAACATAGGTAAAGGTAAAGGGGCCCCTGACCATCAGGTCCAGTCGTGTCCGACTCTGGGGTTGCGGCGCTCATCTCGCTCTATAGGCCGAGGGAGCCAGCGTTTGTCCGCAGACAGCTTCCGGGTCATGTGGCCAGCATGACAAAGCTGCTTCTGGCGAACCAGAGCAGCGCACGGAAACGCCGTTTACCTTCCCGCCAGAGCGGTACCTATTTATCTACTTGCACTTTGACATGCTTTTGAACTGCTAAGTTGGCAGGAGCTGGGACCAAGCAACGGGAGCTCACCCCGTTGCAGGGATTCGAACTGCTGACCTTCTGATCAGCAAGCCCTAGACCAGGGGTCCCCAGACTTACTGGTGTTTGGGCCGGAGGACGGGGGAGCGCGCGCCTGTGGGGGCCGGCGGGCAGGGGCGCTTACTGGCGCGGCGGCGCGTTTCCAGGGTGGAAAAAGCGCCGAAAATCCATTGTGCGCATGCGTATGGGCCTCCCCCGACCCGGAAGTGCACCAGAAATGACCTCTTCCGGGTCGGGAGAGGCCCATACGCATGCGCACAAAGGATTTTCGGCGCTTCCCTATACAGGGCTGCCTTCAGATGTCTTCTAAAGCTTGTCTAACGTACCTCCTTTGCTTGGGGGTCGGATAACTCCACACCCTCCAACATTTCTCCGATGAAAATAAGTCCTAAGGAAAAGCGGGACATTCTGGGAGTAAATCAGAAATGGGGACGGCTTCTGTAAATCTGGGACTTTCCCCGGAAAATAGGGACCCTTGGAGGGTCTGGAATCAGGGAGATTGGCCTTTAAATGCCAGCTGAATCAAATTCTTCTCCCATCAATACCTCCCAACTTTAGTTATAGTAGTGGCACTTCCTAATAAAAGTCTTTCCAGGCGCCCATCTTGGCAGTCTTGCTGAGCCCCACACCCTATCAGCAGGCAATTGTGCCTCCAAGGAGGGAGCAGAAGTGTGTCACAGTGTCTAACACAAACACGCACACACAAAAGTGCACACACAGATGGCTGATCTGACTAAACCAGATTTAGTTGACCCTGGAGCTAGTTCCATTGAGCCAGTCCCAACATGCGACAGCTCCGCTCTGAACTTTGCCACTCCATCCGACGCGAGGGTGGGCTTGGCTCCAGAGGCCGTCCTTCCAGCCTAATCCCCACATGCTCCAACAAGGGATTATGAGGGTGCGTGAAAATGAGGAGGGCAAGGACCCGGCAACAAGGCAGGCGGGTGGGTAAAGCGGAGCCAGCCCAGGCTGGCAGAGGCACCGGGAAAAGCAAACAGCACAGCAGAATACAGGAAAAACCGCCCGCGGGGCCAGATTCTGCAAGGTTTTGCAAGGTTTTTGCAATCAAAATCACAAGAACAGAGCCTGCTGGATCAGGCCAACGACCCATCTATTCCAGCATCCTGTTCACACAGTGAACAAATGCCTGAGGGAAACCAGCAAGCAGGATCTGAGCACAGGAGCAATTATTCTCTCGTATGGTTTCCAGCAATTGGTATTCAGAAGCATTGCTGCCTCCAACTGTAGGAGGAAATGGAGGAGGAATGCATAGCGTCATAGAAGTGTAGAGCCACGAGGTAACCCAAGGGTCATCTAGCAGACCCTCCAAGTATCCTCTGACCTCAGAGCATGGGAAGTCAAACAAAGATTATTATTTGGCTTAATATTTGGACTGTTTGATTATGGTACTGCATTTTACAATTTGGAATGTCCTTAATGTGGCCTTTATTGGATTGTTAAATTGGAAAACTTAATAAATATTATTTAAACAACAACAGAATGTCCCGCTTTTCCTAGGACGCCCCTATTTTGAACAGAGAAATGTTGGATGGTATTATCTAGTCCAACCATCTGCAGTGCTAAAGCATCTATGACAGATGTCGCAGAAAACCAGCTTGCTCCATCATCCACGGGACAGCCCTTCAAATATCTGAAGACAGCTATCACAGTGAAGCTGCAGTGACATCACAGAATCTCAGCCAATCATAGAACAAAGGGCTCCCAAGCGGGTGGGTGGGTGGGATGCAACAGGCCGGCATCACCGCCTAGTCTCGAAAGTCACAGGTGGTTGGCTTGCTTCACAAACAACGCCTGCTTTGCCCAAGGCACGAATCCTGCACTTTGCTGAGCAGCTCTTGCATCTCAGAGGCCCCCAAGAAGCAGGGACTGAGCTCCGGTTAATGATGCCCTTGTTGCACACACAGCATCATTTTCATGTCAAGCCGCGACAACCCCTGGCTATTACGAGTCCCCAGATTAATCATTCTACTCCGCTATTTCAATAATACATGTAATTTCCAATCCCGCACCCCCCCCCCCACAGCCCTCCAGCTCCCGATGCACCCTCTATTTACGGCTGAAGTGTGGCCTCGCCAGCGCACCCCGGGCCTTATTAATAACCTGCCGGCCTGCGAGCCTAATTGGTATTCCGGCGCATGTGGGAACTTGGAGGTTGATTACACCTGATCCACTCGAGGCAGCTCTGGACGGCCGCCAAGGCCTGGCCCTTTGCCAGAGAGGCAATTCTGTGCCATCCTTGACTAGAATTCCAACTCAGGATTAGGCCCCGGAGGAAGAGCCCCAAACAGAGCCAGGCAGGGGGAGGACAAAGGTCTCCCGTCGACTCTCCGCAGGCAGTTAAGGATCCTTTGCATAACATTTCAATTTTAGGGAACGGGCAAATATGTAACCCACAAACAAGCAATGATTATATTAGGTCAAACAGATCAGTAGAATAAGAATAATAGAAGTACCAATGCAAAAAAAAGGAAAGAGCTGTGTTGTATGATTCCTGCATTTCAGGGGGTGGGCTGGATGACCCTTGGGGATCGCCTCCTGACTCTACAATCCTATGTTTCCATATCTGGAAGAGTAGATAATTAGGAAAGCCACATTTTGTGTTGTGCCTGCATATTTGCCAAGTTTCAACAACAGCCGACTCTGAGATTAGAGTTGTGGAGGACACTTGCCTGTCTCTCTGAGTTGATATGTTAATCATTGGAATGGGAAAATATGTCAATTTTTATAAAACAAAATTTTAAGATTGAAGCAAATCAAACAAACCAATACAATTAAAAAACCAGCTGGTGTAAGATCCCCTTTCTTTTTCACGTGGTGTATCTAAAACAGCCAGGGAAAGGTTCCAATCTTTATGTATGAATTTAATTTGTTTTGAACTCCTCCATTCTGTGAGAAATGAACAACAAACTTAACTGTCCAATGGATATGCTTTGGATATGGTATATCTACTGTGGTGTTTATTTATTTATTTGTGTGTGTGTGTGTGTGTGTGTGTGTGTGTGTTTCTAAAAAAAATACCTACTTTTGTTTTATTTACTTCGTTTTTATTTATTCATTTCTTTAGTGCTTTATTGGCTGCCAATCTTAAATTGTGTCAGTTTCTTTCGAGTTTATAATACTGTCTGGGCAGCTGTAATATTTTTAGATGCCCAGACCGTTTTGTGTTGTTTTTTTTAAAAAAAAGATGAATAAAGGTTAATTACTTAATTAATTAATAATGGAGCTACCAAAAAGCAGTGCCAAGGGAGCAGCATGAAAATTCCTACACAGTTCCATATGCATTTATGCTAATCTATGAACTTCTGCACAAACTTTTGCCTAGTACAAGCATTCTTCCAATAATTTTTTTAATGTCACCTGCTAGCACAAATACACGCTCTTTTGCATGCTTTCCCCACTGATGTGTGCATTTTGGAACGATCTTTTTGTTTGTTTGAGAACCACATGGCAGAATTCAGAGACATGTGGAGTTTGAAGGAGAGCTGAGTCTTCATGGATTGGTTGGGGAAATCTGCAAATCTGGCAGGTTCTTGTGAACGTTAAGAAGAGTTTTGCAGCTGGATCAGGTCCAAGAGTACAGTGGTGCCTTGGTTCTCAAACGCCTCGGTACTCAAACAACTTGGAAGCCAAACACTGCAAACCCGGAAGTAAGTGTTCCGGTTTGCAAACTTTTTGCAGAAGCTGCTCGTGCTCCATTTTGAGTGTTACGCTTCTGTTTTGAGTGCCACACTTCCGCTTTGAGTGTTACCCTAAGGTCTGTCTGTTTTTGCTATTTATTTTGTGTTTTTGTTTTTGTGGCTCTTTTTGTGTGTGACTATGTAGAACCCAGTTCAGCTACTGATTGATTGTGTGACTGCAGTACATTGTTCATTGCTTTCATTTTATGGTCACCCAGCAGCTGCATGTGGAGGAGCGGAGAAGTGAACCCAGTTCACCAGATTACGAGTCCACCGCTCTTAACCACTACACCACGCTGCCTCCCCTCCTGTGGTTTCCACCAAGTGGTATTCAGAGGCATCACAACCTCTGACTGATTGACCGAACCCAAAGGGCGCTCATCAATGGCTCCTTCTCATCCTGGAGAGTAGTGACTAGTGGGGTGCCACAGGGTTCTGTCTTGGGCCCAGTCTTATTCAACATCTTTATCAATGACTTGGGTGATGGGCTTGAGGGCATCCTGAGCAAGTTTGCAGACGACACCAAATTGGGAGGGGTGTCTAATACCCCAGAGGACAGGATCACACTTCAAAATGACCTTAACAGATTAGACAACTGGGCCAAAGCAAACAAGATGAATTTTAACAAGGAGAATTGTAAGGTACTACACTTGGGTAAAAAAAATGAAAGGCACAAATACAGGATGGGTGACACCTGGCTTGAGAGCAGTACATGTGAAAAGGATCTAGGAGTCTTGGGAGACCACAAACTTGACATGAGTCAGCAGTGTGATGCAGCAGCTAAAAAAAGCCAATGCAATTCTGGGCTGCATCAATAGGAGTAT
This sequence comes from Zootoca vivipara, assembly GCF_965207765.1. Taxonomy (NCBI): domain Eukaryota; kingdom Metazoa; phylum Chordata; class Lepidosauria; order Squamata; family Lacertidae; genus Zootoca; species Zootoca vivipara. The sequence continues at coordinate 132,482,670 of NC_142582.1, read as the reverse complement.
AGCATCTAGATCAAGGGAAGTAATAGTACCACTGTATTCTGCTCTGGTCAGACCTCACCTGGAGTACTGTGTCCAGTTCTGGGCACCACAGTTCAAGAAGGATACTGACGAGCTGGAACGTGTCCAGAGGAGGGCAGCCAAAATGATCAAAGGCCTGGAAACGATGCCTTATGCGGAACGGCTTAGGGAGCTGGGTATGTTTAGCCTGGAGAAGAGAAGGTTAAGGGGGGATATGATAGCCATGTTCAAATATATAAAAGGATGTCATATAGAGGAGGGAGAAAGATTGTTTTCTGCTGCTCCAGAGAAACGGACACGGAGCAATGGATTCAAACTACAAGAAAGAAGATTCCACCTGAACATTAGGAAGAACTTCCTGACAGTAAGATCTGTTCGGCAGTGGAATTTGCTACCAAGGAGTGTGGTGGAGTCTCCTTCTTTGGAGGTCTTTAAGCAGAGGCTTGACAGGGATATTTCAAGAATGCTTTGATGGTGTTTCCTGCTTGGCAGGGGGTTGGACTGGATGGCCCTTGTGGTCTCTTCCAACTCTAGGATTCTATGACTGTGGAGACAGAGCATAGCCATCGTGGTTGATGTGCCAACAGAAAAGAGTGCTGCTGCTTTAGCGAAATGCCTGACAGAAGCTGATATTGTTGCCCCTCCTCCACCCCCCTAATCACACCCAATTTATATATCCGAGCCCCACAAAGTCCCCTTTTAACACAAACACACACACACACACACTATGTACAGATAAAAGCCCCCCATCTGGGAAGGCCAGCTACCATTAAACACCAATAGTTGGGCTTTAGAATATTTTTAGCACCAGTGTTTAATGACATGGAGGCAGTTTTAACTACAAGCCAGGAAATCCAGTGAAATGCACTTTCGTTTAAAGAGGAAATCCCAACTTTGGAGCTGCGCAGTCCAATTACGGGGTTTTATTCCATCCCGTATGCGGCAGAAAGATTAAAGCAGCTTAGGGGAGGGAGGAAGAAGTGGGAAGAGAGGAGGAGATGACAGGAGAAGAAGAAGACCCTTTTTTCAGAAGCAACCCCCAACTGCAATGAACCAGGTGTGCATCTCGGCACAAGAATGGCTTGTTATTTTTAAGCGATGTCTCCTTCAATTGGCTGTAGGGTGTTCTGGCTCAAATCAAGCCTTCATGACGGGGAAAGGGCTGTAGCTCAGAAGCCCCGCACCTGCTCTGCATCTAGAAGGCCCCTGGTTCAATCCCTGGTGTTTCCAGGTAGTGCTGGATACGTCCCCATCTCAAAACCTAGAGCAGTGTTTCCCAACCTTGTGCCTCCAGCTGTTTTCGGACTACAATTCCCATGATTCCTGACCACTGGTCTTGCTAGCTAGGGATGATGGGAGTTGTAGTCCCAAAACATCTGGAGGCACAAGGTTGGGAAACACTGACCTAGAGAGTCTCAGCCAGTCGGTGTCATCAACCCCAAGCTAGATAGACCAATTGTCTGACTCGCTGTAAGGCAACATCCTAGGTTCCTAACTTTGCCCATTTACAGACCGGTGCTATTTTGCAGGTGGGATTCCATCACAAAGCATCAAATTCAGGTTCTACCATGTAGTGCCCTTCTACAAGAAACCCCCCTTTTTTGCCTTTTCCAGGGGCAAAACCAGGCTTTATTTCGCCTGGGTCAAAGACCCAGTTTGGCCCCACCCCCAATGGCCCCACCCCCAAACACACACACACACACATGCTTAGAGCCTCAATGGTGTCCCTCTGGAGGCTTCACCTGGGGCAACCCCCTTCCCCCAAAAAAACCAGAAAGCCCCGCACTGTTGTACCTGCAGCTCTACTTTCTCTCTGGCAAGCTGCAGAATTCCAGAAGTGCCCCATGACCCTTCTAAATAGACATCAGGGTGAACTTTCTGGTGGCCAGAGCTGGTGGCCAGAGGTCTCCCTCAGAAGGTGGTGGCCGCTCCTTCACTGGACGTTTTTAAAGCAGGGCTTGGATGGCCATCTGCCAGGGATTCTTCGAGCTGGATTCCTGCTTTGCAGGGGGCTGGGCTAGATGATTTTGGGGGTCCCTTCCAACTCTATAATTCTATGATCCATTGAATAGATTTCAGCCTATGCTGAAGACGCATATCTTTGCCCTGGCCCTAGATCGATCGATCGATCAGTCAATCAATATAGATAAGGACCTCCCCTATCCTTAAGACCAGGCATCCCCAAACTGCGGCCCTCCAGATGTTTTGGCCTACAATTACCATGATCCCTAGCTAACAGGACCAGTGGTTGGGGAAGATGGGAATTGTAGTCCAAAACATCTGGAGGGCCGAAGTTTGGGGATGCCTGCTTAAGACTGTACGTTTTAAGTGATTATTTTAACCGACCCTAGATCCTTGTGGTGAAATATAAGAAATCTATTGATGATGATGATGCAGTATATATTAATGGCACTATATTCAATATAACCAGTGGGGTCTTTTTCTGGGGGTACTCAAGGGCATGCAGTACTGGCCCCTTTTATTCTAGAATTTGCTAGAACTGATCAAAAGTGTGGCACTTACTGCAACAACTTCCCGGTGTGTCCTGTATTGTGCATACAGTATTCTCTTCTGCATAGGGTGGCCATTTTGTTTGTTCCTGCCTTCCTTCCTGAGCTGCCTGGTTTGTGTCACCTAGATTCAGAATCTCCTGCTTCCTTCTTTGCTCATCTTTAATTCTAGCTGCCCTCTCAAACGAGGCCACCGTCCAGGAATCCAAGGAAGCCTGTAAGGACTTTCAACTTTTTTGGGGAGGTGGGAGATTATTTACTTGGGGGCACAGTTAGAACAGCTCCCGATTCTGCTCATTGCCCACACTTTTTCACTAACACTTAAGAAGATTTAAAGGGGGGGGGGAGGAAAAGAGAGAGAAATAAGGCTGTACCAGATGCCAGTGCATTTTTGATGAGTGCCTGTGCACAGCAAGTTCGCAATTATTTGGCAGAGCATAAACTTCTATTTCTTTTTCTGGCCATGCAGAACAAAAGGGGGGAAGGCACCTAGCAAGGGCTGGAAGATGCCCATTCCCTGCAGTTGGAACCAAGAAGCTGCGAAGGACAGGTGTCCATCTTGAAAATTTGGCAGTGATCAGGTTGCCATTCTGCCACTCACACATCTCATCCTGATATGCCCACCATTGCACGCTCATTGCATCAGAGAGAAGATGGGGACGAGCTTCTATAGCCCAACTTCCTGAATTTAGCCAACCCTTATCTATGAATTTCTCTTGAAAGGAGGCAAAAGGTTGTCCGCCTTGCAGCACAGCCCCAGAGCAAAGGAGGGAAGGTGCAAAGGAGAGAATGGTGCAAAGGAGAGAATGGTGAACTCCAAAAATATGGTTACAGGTAGGTAGCCGTGTTGGTCTGGGTCGAAGTAAAATAAAAAAATTCCTTCAGTAGCACCTTAAAGACCAACTAAGTTTTTATTTTGGTATGAGCTTTCGTGTGCATGCACACTTCTTCAGATACAGTGAAATAGGAGTCCCCAGGCACTTATGTAGAGAAGGGGTGGGGAGGGGAGGGGGAGGGGAGGGGGGATCACTCAGAAGGGTGGTGGAAGTGGGTGATTGACTGACTGATAGCTGTTGATGACCGAAAACGACTGCAAATGGTTTTGCATGAAAAAGCAAGGGTTGAGATGGCTGAAGATCGCTTATCATGTATAATGAGATAAGAATCCGATATCTCTGTTCAAACCAGGTCCCTCCATGGTTTTGAGCTTGGTGATAAGTTGTAATTCAGCAACTTCTCTTTCCAGTCTATTTCTGAAATTCTTTTGTAGTAAGACAGCTACTTTGAGATCTTGTATAGAATGTCCTGGGAGATTGAAGTGTTCTCCTACTGGTTTTTCTGTCTTCTGGTTCCTGATGTCAGATTTATGTCCATTTATCCTTTGATGTAGGGTTTAGCCTGTTTGTCCAATATAGAGAGCTGAAGGGTACTGTTGGCATTTGATAGCATACACAATGTTAGAAGATGAGCAATTAAATAGTCCTGAGATGGTATGTTGGATGTTGTTGGGGCCAGTAATGATGTTGTCCGGGTGTATGTGGCAGCAAAGTTGGCATCTGGGTTTATTGCAGGCTCTGGTACCAGTGTCCATGTTAAGTCTGGTGGTTGTATTATTGTGGGTATGTTTAGCCTGGAGAAGAGAAGGTTAAGGGGTGATATGATAGCCATGTTCAAATATATGAAAGGATGTCATATAGAGGAGGGTGAAAGGTTGTTTTCTGCTGCTCCAGGGAACAGCAATGGATTCAAACTACAAGAAAGAAGCTTCCACCTAAACATTAGGAAGAACTTCCTGACAGTAAGAGCTGTTCGGCAGTGGAATTTGCTACCAAGGAGTGTGGTGGAGTCTCCTTCTTTGGAGGTCTTTAAGCGGAGGCTTGACAGGCATATGTCAAGAATGCTTTGATGGTGTTTCCTGCTTGGCAGGGGGTTGGACTGGATGGCCCTTGTGGTCTCTTCCAACTCTACGATTCTATGATTCTATTCTATGATTCTATGTCATAAGAAGAGCCTGCTGGATCAGGCCAATGGCCCATCAAGTCCAGCATTCTGGTCCCACTGGGGTCAACCAGAGGCGGCAATGGAAAACCTGCAAGCAGGACTCAGGCACAAGAGAACTCTCATTTCCTGTGGCTTCGAGCAACTGGTATTCAGAAGCATTGCTGACTCCAGCTGTGGAGGCAGAGCAGAGCCATCACGGCCCCCCACAAGCTCTGAGGGACAGTGGACCGGCCCCCTGCTGAGAAAGTTTGCCCACCCCTGCTCCACCGGCTTCAAAGCAGAGTTCATTGACACTGTGGTCATGTGGTTTCTATTCTTATACCTCACATTTTGGCCAGAAGATCTTCCATGCAGAGCTGATCTATATGCGTGCCGACAGACTGAGGTGGGCGTCGCTGTTGTTTTTGGCAGTGTTGAAATGCACCCACCACCCCTTTAGTCAAATTGGAGGAAGCTTCTTTTGAGCACTTTCAGAGAATTCTCCTAATAATCAAACTTTGCCATCCCTCCAAATCGATTTCTGCAGCGGATCTCAGTGATGTTGGCAGATGGCCAGATCCGATGGCCTCCAGAGTATCTTCCTGTCATCCCATTCACTGTGCGAATGGCAATTTTTTGAAAACGCTCCTGTGACTCATCCCGCCTGACGATTAGCACAATTAAAGGGTTATGGGGAAATGTGTGTGTTTTTTCCCCTCCTGCAAAAGCACTGGTTTTTATCCAATAATTCAAAACTGAGGAACTCGTGGTACACCCACAGTTCTGATATTTAGATTTCTCTATCCTACTCCCGAGGAAGTAGCTCAGTGACAGAGCATCTTCGTCGCATGCAAAGGATCTCAAGTTCAACCTGCAACATCTCCATGTCGGAAAGTCCCCTGCCTGAAAGAAAGCCTAGATAGCAGCTGCCTGTCAGAGTTGACAGAACTGAGCTAGATGGACCAGTGGCCTAACGTGCTATAAGGCAGCACCCTCTACTATTTTGATGGCGTGTATTTATTTATGCCCTGCCTTTTTCCCTGATGTTACTCAAGGGGGCTTACAGATAAAAAGAAGAACAGCAAAAAAAAGGGAGGATCACTAAAAAACAATTAAACAGTCATGGATGCTTTAGCTGAGATTCCTACATTGCAGGGGGTTGGACCAGATGACCCCGGGGGTCCCTTTCAACTCCACAATTCTACGATTGATAGAATTAAAGCTATATACTTATAGCTATATACTTATTGGGACCCAGGTGGTGCTGTGGGTTAAACCACAGAGTCTAGGGCTTGCTGATCAGAAGGTCGCTGGTTCGAATCCCTGCAACGGGGTGAGCTCCCGTTGCTCGGTCCCAGCTCCTGCCCACCTAGCAGTTCGAAAGCACATCAAAGTGCAAGTAGATAAATAGGGACTGCTCCGGCGGGAAGGTAATCGGCGTTTCCGTGCACTGCTCTGGTTCGCCAGAAGCAGCTTTGTCATGCTGGCCACATGACTCGGAAGCTGTCTGCAGACAAACACCGGCTCCCTCGGCCTATAGAGCAAGATGAGCGCCGCAACCCCAGAGTCGGACACGACTGGACCTGATGGTCAGGGGCCCTTTTACCTTTACCTTTACTTATAGAAAATATATTAACACCTTACCAATGATTACAATAAAAACAGCACGGCACCAACCACTTCACTAAAAGCAGCAAGTTCCCCAAAGGCTGGTGGAACAAGAAAGACTTCATCTGCCGGCAGAAGGACAGCAAAGATGGAGCCAGTCTGGCTTGTCTAGGCAGGGAGTTCCAAAGTTGCCTGAGAGCAGCCACCACCGAGAAGGCCCTCTCCTCCTGCCTCCTCTCCAAGTGTGCCTGTGAGGGCAGCAGGACCAAGAAAAGAGCCTATGCCCATATCCGAGGACAGGGTGTCAGATGTATGGAGCTGCCTTTTTCCAATTTTATATCCCACCTTTCCATCAAGGGACTCAATGGACATCCAGCAAAGCTGAATGTTGAAAGATTCAGGACAGATAAAAGGAAGTCCTTCTTCATGCAGCACAGAGTTAAACTAGGGGACTCTCTTCCACAGGAGGCAGTTGTGGCTGCCAACTTGTTGCAGATAAGAATATTGCCCAGTTTGAAGCGAATGGAAGCATAAGTACTGTCTCCTTTTTGGAATAAATCATTGTTCAGACCCATAAAAATATTTTTTTCGCATTTTTACTGGCAGAACTCTTTAAAATAAAACAGAATACATCAAATGATACATCCAAAATATCCATTCAATGTATTGTGTTGTTCAACACAGGCTCAGCATCTTAGAAAATATGAAATAATCCAAACAGACCTAAAAGCAAAGGTCTCTCCAACGCCTGCATTCCAGGTCTCCAGGCTGTTTAATCTGCCTTCAGGAGAGCTTCATTTTACATCTTCAATCCACTGAGTTTGGGAGGAAAACTCAAAGACAACTCCTTTCAAAATGGAGATGTGCAACCCAATTCCTCTCACATGAATCATAGAATCATAGAGTTGGAAGAGACCACAAGGGCCATCCAGTCCAACCCCCTGCCAAGCAGGAAACACCATCAAAGCATTCCTGACAGATGGCTGTCAAGCCTCTGCTTAAAGACCTCCAAAGAAGGAGACTCCACCACACTCCTTGGCAGCAAATTCCACTGCCGAACAGCTCTTACTGTCAGGAAGTTCTTCCTAATGTTTAGGTGGAATTTTCTTTCTTGTAGTTTGAATCCGTTGCTCCGTGTCCGCTTCTCTGGAGCAGCAGAAAACAACCTTTCTCCCTCCTCTATATGACATCCTTTTATATATTTGAACATGGTTATCATATCACCCCTTAACCTTCTCTTCTCCAGGCTAAACATACCCAGCTCCCTAAGCCGTTCCTCATAAGGCATCGTTTCCAGGCCTTTGACCATTTTGGTTGCCCTCTTCTGGACACGTTCCAGCTTATCAGTATCCTTCTTGAACTGTGGTGCCCAGAACTGGACACAGTACTCCAAGTGAGGTCTGACCAGAGCAGAATACAGTGGTACTATTACTTCCCTTGATCTAGATGCTATACTCCTATTGATGCAGCCCAGAATTGCATTGGCTTTTTTAGCTGCTGCATCACACTGCTGACTCATGTCAAGTTTGTGGTCTACCAAGACTCCTAGATCCTTTTCACATGTACTGCTCTCAAGCCAGGTGTCTCCCATCCTGTATTTGTGCCTTTCATTTTTTTTGCCCAAGTGTAGTACTTTACATTTCTCCTTGTTAAAATTCATCTTGTTTGCTCTGGCCCAGTTGTCTAATCTGTTAAGGTCATTTTGAAGTGTGATCCTGTCCTCTGGGGTATTAGCCACCCCTCCCAATTTGGTGCCGTCTGCAAACTTGCTCAGGATGCCCCCAAGCCCATCATCCAAGTCATTGATAAAGATGTTGAATAAGACTGGGCCCAAGACAGAACCCTGTGGCACCCCACTAGTCACTACTCTCCAGGATGAGGAGGAGCCATTGATGAGCACCCTTTGGGAGAGGCTGCCGAGACCACATAACACCGGTCTTGAAATACCTACATTGGCTCCCAGTACATTTCCAAGCACAATTCAAAGTGTTGGTGCTGACCTTTAAAACCCCAAAGGTCCTGTATACCTGAAGGAGCATCTCTACCCCCGTCGTTCAGCCCGGACACTGAGGTCCAGTGTCTAAGGCCTTCTGGGGGTTCCCTCCCTGCGAGGAATGAGGTTACAGGGAACCAGGCAGAGGGCCTTCTCGGTAGTGGCGCCCACCCTGTGGAACGCCCTCCCATCAGATGTCAAAGAGATAAACAACTTTCTGACATTTAGAAGACAGCCCTGTTTAGGGAAGTTTTTAATGATTGACGTTTTAATGTATTTTTAATCTTTGTTGGAAGCTGCCCAGAGTGGCTGGGGAAACCCGGCCAGATGGGTGGGGTACAAATAAAATTATTATTATTATTATTATTATTATTATTATTATTATTATTATTAGTGCATTGCTGGATCAGGCCAGTGGCCCATCTAGTTGCTGCTCCAGAGAAGCGGACACGGAACAATGGATTGAAACTACAAGAAAGAAGATTCCACCTAAACATTAGGAAGAACTTCCTGACAGTAAGAGCTGTTCGGCAGTGGAATTTGCTGCCAAGGAGTGTGGTGGAGTCTCCTTCTTTGGAGGTCTTTAAGCGGAGGCTTGACAGGCATATGTCAAGAATGCTTTGATGGTGTTTCCTGCTTGGCAGGGGGTTGGACTGGATGGCCCTTGTGGTCTCTTCCAACTCTACGATTCTATGATTCTATTCTATGATTCTAGTTTAGTATCCTCTACTCACAATGGCCAACCAGATGGCTGTGGGAAAGCCACAGGATCTGAGCACGAGAGCCCCCTCTCCTCCCATAATCTCCAGCAGCTGGCATTCGGCAGCATTTCTGCCCCGGCCATGAGGGCAGAGCCTAGCCATCCTGGCTAGTAGCCATCGATAACCTTCTCCTCCATGAAGTCATCCAATCCCTCTCTTAAAAGAATGCCGCACCATTAAAACATAAATGGAAGACATGAAGCATTGGCATAAATAGCAGTTGGCTGAGGGGCGTATGACAAGATATCCATTTTGCTCATCAGCTGCGAGTGCTGAATCAGCAGGTTGCTAAGAGGAAATAATCAGAGGGATGTCAGGCGCCTGTTTCAGACCCACCGGCAATGGCCACTCGCAGAAAGAGCCTGTCAGGCATGGCAGCTGACATGAGACTTCCTGCACAAGGCCATTCATCGTGGATTGGACACCGTCTCGCCCCACCCTTCCCCCAGCAGGCCAGGATCCAAGAACAAGAGCAACTCTCCCCTCCTGGGATTCCCAGCGGCTGACATTCAGAAGCATCGCTGCCTTTGTCTGTTGAGGCAGAGCTGAGCCATCGTGGCTAACAGCCATCAATAGCCCCCTCTGCCACGAATTTCCCTAATCGGAGGCAGATTTAGGGCAGTGTGCCTGGTTCTGCAGCACTGGGCACTGAGCCTAGGGGGCGCTGCATGACACTGCAACTATGGCACAGGGAAATGGGGAGAACAGAAGGGGAAGAGGTGTTGGTGTGTGTGTGTGTGTGTGTGTGTGTGTGTGTGTGTGTGTGTGAATTTTGGCCTCACACAGGGAGCTGCTGAAATTTGAAAGACTAAAGTCTGCTCCTGACCTAATCCTCTTTTAAAGCCACGGTCACCAGAATAAACCATAAAACTTGGCTGGAAAAAGGGGGAAATGAGTGAAAAAGTAATTTTGCAAAAAATGAAAATAAAATAGAGCAATGAAATAAGCTGCACACCGTAAAGCTTTTGTTCCATCACACACCTCTTAAGGCTGGCCCAGCCGCTGGACTAGTTGCTTTCTGAATTTTGCTCCTCAGCCAAAGTTATTCCCCTGCAACTCCTTGTTTGCAATCTTTATTTAGAACTTGCGTAAGAGGAGCCTTATTTTAAACATTAAAACCTCCAGCATTTCAATACGAGATCCCAGTGTGCTGGGTAGGAGAGAACAGTGTTCCTTAAAATAATCCCAATTTGATGCTCTCTGTTCTAATGTTATGGAGATTGGTGAGAAAATGACATCTCAAAACTGATTTCCCTTGAAAATATGTACAGTTAAAAGCACTTCAGCTCGCTGAGGCTCTGCAGAGCAATTTTGTTCACAATGTGCTATAAAAAGCTGAGACGTTGCCACTATTTCAATGTTCGTTAGCAATGATCGTTTAAAGAGCTCGAAGCGATGGGGCATGGAGGGTTTTCCCCCCCTTTTCCTTAATTAAAGTGCCACAGGTAAGGCTTCTATGCAAAATAGGTGTAATCACAATGCTAATAATAATAATAATAATAATAATAATAATAATAATAATGCTTTTAATGTGTTTCCTTTAAAAATATATTCTATTTTTGGATTTCCTTTAATTGCAAAGCTTACCCACATGAACATCAGCAGCCAGAGAGAACAGAAGGATCTAGAAAGCCAGTCAGCCAACACTTTGTAGGATCATAGAAAAACAGAATTGTAGAGTTGGAAATTGGAAGACAATCTGAGGGTCACATAGTCCCCTGCAAGGCAGAAATCTCAACCCTGAAAGTCTGTGAATACAGTGCGGCTTGTGATGTTCCCATGAAGCTGGAATATTTCACCACCAGTGAAAGGGGTTGGGAGTGGGAGATATCTGAGCCACCTTCTATGAACAAGAGAAACAGCATAAGAACTGGACCAAAACTGACAAAATGAATTTCAGTGGAGACAACTATAAAGTTCTATACGTAGGCAGAAATAACCATCTGAGAAGGGGACGACAGAGGACGAGATGGTTGGACAGTGTTCTCGAAGCTACGAACATGAGTTTGACCAAACTGCGGGAGGCAGTGCAAGACAGGAGTGCCTGGCGTGCTATGGTCCATGGGGTCATGAAGAGTCGGACACGACTAAACAATTAAACAACAACATATATAGGGTGCCTCCATTCTGCATGTGCAAATGGCTTTAGATACCTATTAGGTCCATAAATTACCACATAGCACATATTCAACACAAAAAACAGTGACAATTTGTTGTTGACAAAGGACAGCTGGACATAGAAAGGGCCCCATTACCTTCAGCTTGGGGCCTCATCAAACCTGGTGGTCTCTAAGGTGCTACAGGAAGGAATTTTTAAAGCATGTGCTCACTCACACTTTCTGCCGCTGGTGTTTAGGGAGCCCAGGTTTGTTGCGAAAGACATCAGGGCAATCTGAACACCTCATTCATTTCATAGCAATGCAAAAAACAAAAGCAAAAAGATATTGCAAAACCATTGTGAGAATCTGGTGTGTTGTGAGATAACCGATCAAGAGAAAGAATGCAGAACAAGGTCTTTTAAAAAATCACGATTGTGCCCTCTGGCAGACAACTGCTTGCAGAATGGGCTCAGGAGGTTGCACACGGCCTTGAGTTCTCGTTGAGTATTTTGTTTTTAAACCTTGAGGGCCATTTCATGTCTGTGGGAGGGCTGTGAGGCTTCAGAACATGAGAGGATCTTGCTGAATCAGGCCATTGGCCCACCTAGTCGTGCATCCTGTTTCTGCAGTGGCCAACCAGATGCCTGGGGGAAAGCCATGAGCAGGATCCGATTGCAAAAGAAGCCCTCTCCCCTCCGGTGGCTTCCACCAACTGGCATTAAGAATCGTGCAGGCAGGGCGGAGCATTGCCTCCCAATCAACTATAATTGTGCAACATGAATCTATGCATCTGCAGGTGAATCCCACCCCCCAAATAGTCTTTAGGTGTTTCCAGGTAACTTTCTGCATCTCCTTTCAAAGTTCCTGGATGCTCTGTGCTAGCAAGTGAACCATGGGCTGTGCCCACTCTCCTTGGATACAGGAGAGAGGAGGAGAAGCCTGCGATGTTTTCTTATTCCGACTCACTCCCTGGCTGTACCACCTTAAATCAGCCACAGTAATGTTCGCTTAATGCCTTTGTGTGTTTAATTAATCCCCTCTCCTGGGACTTGCCTCGGGCAGCGAACATGGCAGCCGCAGAAGAGTTTCTTGCAGTGCATCGCCAGGGCTCCTGCAAGCCATGGTGATATAGATGCAAATTCCTCCTGGTAAACAGGGCAAAAGGTGACTCCATTCCAGTTTATGAAATCCCAGTCCAGGATTCCATCTAATTATAAGATGAAGGCCTCTCCATAGAGCAGCTCTCTTCAGAACAAGAACATAAAAACATAAGAGTCTGCAGCATCAAGCCAGTGGCCCATCTAGTCCAGCATCCTACAAACCCTCCACCATTCCTCAGATGAAAATAAGGACATTTCCTCCTCCCTCCCAACTAATCCCCTCGACTCCCCATTTTTGCCCCTCCCCTGAGCATTTCCTATCAGAAGAGAGCGCCGCCGCCACGACACCAACGGGACACAGCACAGACGCCATCCATCAACTCCTTGAAAGATTCCATCAACGGTGTCTCTGAAAATTTTTAAACATCACTTGGGAAGGCAGGCGAACCAATGCCATTGTACTGGAAGAAGCAAAGATCACCAGTGTTGAAGCAATGATTCTTCAACATCAACTTCGTTGGACTGGTCATGTTGTGCGGATGCCTGATGATTGTCTTCCAAAGCAACTACTCTATTCCAAACTTAAAAATGGGAAGTGTAATGTTGGTGGTCAACAAAAGAGGTTCAAAGACTCTCTGAAGGCAAATCTTTAAAAATGTAGTATAAACACTGACAATTGGGAAACACTGACCTGCGAGTGCTCCAGTTGGAGAACAGCCTTTAGCAAAGGTGTCACGGGCTTTGAAGAAACTCGATCTCAGGACCCAAGGGAGAAACGTGCTAATAGGAAGGCACGCTTGGCAAATCCACACTGCACTGGCCAGCCTGCCCCGCAAAACCCCCGCGCCACCGCCGCACTCCCATGGCGCGCGCTCCTCCCGCTTATGGAGAGGACGCTGTGAGCTCCTCAGCAGCTGCAGAGAGCGAGTGAGCGGCGGCGGCGGCGGCAGCGCCCGTAGCTGAAGCCTTCAGCTATGGGCGCTGCTGCTGCCTCCGCCACTCGCTCGCTGCAGCCGCTGAGGAGCTCACAGCGTCCCCTCCATAGGCGGGAGGAGCGCAAGCCAAAAGGAGAGCTCAGCACCCTCCCACCTGTGGAGGGGACGCTGTGAGCTCCTCAGCGGCTGTAGCAAGTGAGCGGCGGCAGCGCCTGTAGCTGAAACCTTCAGCTATGGGCGCTGCTGCTGCTGCCTCCGCCGCTCACTCACTGCAGCCGCTGAGAAGCTCACAGCGTCCCCTCCATAGGCGGGAGGGTGCTGAGCTCTCCTTTTGGCTTGTGGCGTTGTGCGTGAGGCATGGCACCTGCGTCATGACGCATGTGCCGGGGGGGCGCCAGAAGGCGATTTTGCCTAGGGCGCAAAAAGCTCTAGCACCGGCCCTGAGCATTGGCAAAGGAAATAGTGATATTCTGGGATCAAATCAGAAGCCAGGATGGTTTCTGTCATTCCTGGACTGTCTCTGGAAAATCGGGACACTTGGAGGGGAGGGTGTGCATCGTGTTCTCACAGTGCCTGACCAGATGCCTGTGGGAAATCCACAAGGAAGTTTGAGCACCAAAGCAGCAATGTCTGCTCCAGTGGTTTCCAGAAACTGTTGTTCAGAAGCATGGCTGCCTCCAGTTGTGGAGGCAGAGCAGAGCCATCCTGGCTAGCAGCCACCCAGAGCCCTCTCCTCCTCTATAAATTGGCCCAACCCTCTTTTAAAGCCACCTAGATTTGGGGCCACCACTGCCTCCTGTGGGAGGGAGTTCCATAGTTTAGGCAAGGGCCCACAAGCCAGCTCACTATCTGGCCAGGTGGGGCTCAGTAGCTCTGGGAGGAGATCTGCAATTCCTCAGCTGGAGCAAGCAGGCCCGTCCTAGCCATAGAGGCTAGTGGCGTGGAGAACCACAGCGCCGGGCACTGGAGAGCGCTGGAGGGCGCTGGAAGGGCGCCAAGTGAGCGCAGGGTTCCGGCGATCTGGCCAGGACTGCGCTCCTTCTCCGAGGACTCCGTGCTGCATCTCCTCGTTTCCCCAGCGCTGGGTTCTGCTCAGTCGAGCTTCGCCACCAGCGCGCGCACAGCGCCCAAGCAGTTCTTGCTGGTCCCACGGTGCGCGCACTGGTGGCGAAGCTTGACTGAGGGGACCCCAGCGCCAGGGAAATGAGAAGGAGGCGCAGCGCAGAGTCCTCGGAGGTGGCCTCCCGCTGCTGCCGTGGTCCGCTTGGCACTCCCGGGCCCTTGGAGAGGCTCTGGAGGGGGGCGCTGGAGGGACCTAGCGCCAGGGCGCTGGATGGGCTTAAGACGGCCCTGGGAGCAAGCTCAGGTGAGGATCACATTCCTCATCAAGTCCAGATGTTGCCACCACTACGCAAAGTTTAAAAGGGCAGCAGAACTGAGGGGCTAGGGCTGCTCAACTTCCCACATTGGTTGGACCATGGCTTAGATGTTCCAGGGAGCTCTTCAGGGCTGACCGCCAAATGTCCTGCCCCCTGGCTTGGCCGCAGATGTGGGAACCTGGCCTGACTGCACTTTGGAGCTGTTGGCCTGCCGATCTGCTGGACTGCATGCCTGGATTTGGGGCCTCCACGGCCTCCTGTGGGAGGGAGTTCCATAGTTTAGCTGAATCTTCCAGCATCCAGCTTCATTGGGTGTCTACGAGTTCTAGTGTTTGGAGACAGGGAGGAGAACTTTTTCCCCACGCCAGGCATCAGTTATAGAATCATAGAATCGTAGAATCGTAGAGTTGGAAGAGACCACAAGGGCCATCCAGTCCAACCCCCTGCCAAGCAGGAAACACCATCAAAGCATTCTTGACATATGCCTGTCAAGCCTCTGCTTAAAGACCTCCAAAGAAGGAGACTCCACCACACTCCTTGGCAGCAAGTTCCACTGCCGAACAGCTCTTACTGTCAGGAAGTTCTGACAGTTGGTAAGCTTCCCCCATGTCACCTCTCCCTCTCTTTTTCTCTAAACTAAAAACCGCAGGTGCTGCAACCTTTCTTAATGGGAGAGCTCCTCCATACCGTCGATCATTTCCAGTGTTATGGAAGGCCTGTGATCTCAGCTGGTATGGGAAGAACTGCCTCTCTTTCTCATGAAAGTCCCCCTTTCCAAGTCTCGCCCATCAGAAAACTCATCTCTTCCACGAAGACGCTAGCTTATTTACGATTTCGGAAGATTGATGTCCCACCCTTCAGTTATCAGTAGTTTGGGGGCTGGGGGTGGAGAGAGGGACTATCAGTCACACACAAAAGCAATAAACTCATAAAAAAGGCAATGCATTAATAAATCAGACAAATAAAGTCATCTCTCAAGTAAAAGCACCAGGGCGGTGAAGGGGGAGGGGGGAGTACTAGCGGCAGGATGAAAACGTGGGGAAATCAGCCACAGATTAAAAGGCCTGAGAAAACATCAAAATAATATCCTTCCTTCTTCCCAAAGGAGTCCAGAATGGCAATCACGGAAAAGATAGAACAATTTGAACATCTTAAAAATCTGTTCAGGACAATATTTCTGACATGTTAGGATATCGTATACCCTTAGAAGCTGAAATATTTCTACCTGGTGAGCTAAAGAAAAACGTTTGAGAAATAGTTTTCCAGTCCTGTAACTGCTGCTAGGATTATGATAGCCTAAACTGTAGGAAAAGTGTGTCTGCTATTGTATGTGAATGAATGAATAATAATAATAATAATAATAATAATAATAATAATAATAATGGTCTCTGGAAATAATGACTAAGTTAACGTATTATAAAAAGAATACACATGGGGAAAATGGGCATCTTTCATAATGTTTTGGAACAATAAATTCAATGATAATGTTCCAACTTATGTTGCTTTCAGCCTGTTGTAATATTATGAATCCCTCTTTATGGATATTTTTCTGTTTACTTTATCTAAATTAAATATATATATACAGTGGAACCTCGGTTTATGAACACCTCAGTTTACGAATTTCCGGTTTACGAACGCCGCGGACCCATCTGGAACGGATTAATCCACTTTCCATTACTTTCAATGGGAAAGTTCGCTTCAGTTTATGAACGCTTCAGTTTATGAACAGACTTCCGGAACCAATTGTGTTCATAAACCGAGGTACCACTGTATATATAGAGAGAACAATTTCAGTGCAGACTGGAAGCTATCTCTTCTTAAAAGGCTTGTTGGAAGAGGAAGGTCTTCAGTAGGCCCTCAAAGACAACAGAGATGTTGCCTGTCTAAAGGGAGGTGCCACCACGCGAAAGGCCCCGATTCCTACACTGTGCAGAAGGGACCTCTGGGATAAGATGCAGCTGCAGAAGGTCCTCACCTGCAGAGCCCAGTGATCTCTGAGGGAGTATAAGGGGCAAGGTGATGTTTCAGTTATTCTGGTCCCAAGCTGTCTAGGGCTTTAAGCACCAAAACCAGCACCTTGGACATAGCCCAGTGGAATAAAGAATTTTTTTAAAAATAAGTCCAGTGTGAATAAAAACATGAGCATAGGGCATCAGGTGGGCTTCCCTGGTAGGGCATTTGAAACTTGGATGGCACCACAAGAGCTGACAATTCTCACCCACTCAGTCTCCCCCTGCAGGAGCACCTGGAAGAGGATGTTATTAAATGCCATTCCAGAGGTTAGGACCCGAACCAGTGGATTCCAATGACAAGGAAAGAGATCCCGGCTCAACCTTAGGAAGACTGTTCTGGTGGTAAGAGATGCTCGACCGTGGGACGGGCTCCCACAAGAGGTTGTGGACTCTCCTTCCTTTGGAGGTTTCCAAGCAGAGGTTGGATGGTCACCTGTCAAGGATGCTTGACCTGAGATTCCTGCATTGCAGGGGGTTGGACTCGATGGCCCTTGGGGTCCCTTCCAACTCTACAAATCTATGGTTCTAGGATCCCATCCCGATCACCAAGGTCTTTGAGGGAATCACCCTTAGTGGTCCCTACAGCTCAGATACATGGCTAGTGTCCACTCCTAACGGCATCGATTACGGTAGTTAACCAACCTCACAGGGCCTTTGTGTGGATTAAATGGGGGGGGGGACCATCTATACCACCTTGAGCTGTTGGGATGAAAAGTTTGGAGGTGAAATAAAGAAGTAAATAAATAAATAAATACAATGTTGGGGGTCCTGTGAGCCTCCATATGTTGTAGGACTCCAACTCCCACCGGCCATATTCAGCCTGGCCAATGGCAAGGGATGATGGGAGTTTTAGCCCAGAAGAATCTGGAGAGTTGGAAGCAGCAGCCATCCCTCACCTGTCTCTTGCTTCTCTGCTTGGATGAGGTGACTGAATGCCTTGTGTCTGTGGGGAGGAGGGGGCCTTACTCTGAGCACAAGTAAACATTCAGCTAATGAGCCTCTTCCAAGGGACCATCAGCCCACTGACTCTTGCAAGAGCAAAGTTAATGAGGTTTGGGTGAGAAAGGCATCCTCCATTATAAATGGAGCACGGCAGCCTTCAGAACTTAAACACATAGAACAGAAACCAGCGCGAGTGTTTTGCTTGTTCCTTGCAACATCGCTTTTCATTCTTCTCTACCCGAACTTTTCGAAATGATCAGAATTTTTGCATGCAACTCAAATGGAAACATCAGAGCTGGGGGTGGGGAGGAGGGATCCTCTAGGCCCTGAAAAATTAGCAGTGTAAATCCAAAGCACCTCTTTGCAAAAACTGCAAATAAATGACAGCCTAACTTAAGAATATAGCCTGCTGGATCAGGCCAATGGCCCATCTAGTCTTATTAATGGTTCCTTGTGAACCTGGGGAAAAGTGACAATTGGGGTGCCACAGGGTTCTGTCCTGGGCCCGTTGTTGTTCAACAACTTTAAAAACAACTTGGCTGAAGGTAGTGAGGGGATGCTCATCAAATTTGCAATGACACATAACTGAGCTGCTGGGAGCCAGAAGGGCACTGCTCTGCCTCTCTCCACCTGGCTTGGGACGGGGCCTGACTGGCTCCATAAAGGAGTGCTGCTGCTCGACAGAGAGGGCTCCTTTTTAAATTGTTTTTATTTTTTTATCTATGTCATTTTAAATTGTTATTGAGAATAATGTTGTATTTTTAGTTTTAGATTTTATGATTTATGTGGAAATTGTTTTCCACTTGGTTGTGTACCTTTTGATGTGTTTTATTGATTGTTTATGACTTTCTTATGTTGGTAATTATGTAAACCTTGTCATGCTGTAAGCCGCCTTGAGCATTGTTTTAACTATGGAAAGGCGGCATACAAATAAAACGATGATGATGGTGGTGGTGGTGGTGATGGTGGGAGGGATAGCCAAAATGGCAGAAGACAGAATCGGGATTCAAGATGATCTTAACAGATTGGAGAACTGAGCCCGAAACAAACAAAATAAATTTCAGTAGAGACAAATGCAAAGTTCTGCACTTAGGCAGGAAGAACCAGCTGCACAAATATAAGACGGCGACAGCTGGATTGCCAGTAAGTAGTAGACCACAAATTTAACATGAGTCAACAGTGAGATGCAGCAACCAAAAAAGCTAATAGACTTTACTTTATCAGTCCTGAACCTTCTAGCATTCAGCTTCATTGAAAGTACACAAGTTCCACTGTTAGGAGAGACAGGAGAAAAACAGCATTTCTCTATCCACTTTCGCGATGCATATAATTTTATAATTTTCTATCATGTCATCTTTTAGAGCAGGCATCCCCAAACTTCGGCCCTCCAGATGTTTTGGACTACAATTCCCATCAACCACTGGTCCTGTTAGCTAGGGATCATGGGAGTTGTAGGCCAAAACATCTGGAGTTTGGGGATGCCTGTTTTAGAGGGGATGGCTAAACCAAAAGTTCAGGGGATCAGAGAGAGAAAGGAAAGTGAATAACAAAGCGAGAGAACACAATATCCTCCTGGCCAACTTATGCAAGGAAGGACAATTATGGGATGGTACCATGTTTTATGAGACAACGCTATCTGCCAAACCCCAGTGGTGTGCTCCACCATTTCACACCTTAATGGATTTATCTTCTCGTAAGAGTTAGTGCACCTGAAACTCTTTGCTCGGTCCAAGAGTCAGATGAGTTATTTCACTTATCCTTGCTTTCGTCCCACCCGGCGACCTTCCAGAGTAACCAGGAAGCTGTGTTCATATATCAGCATAATCTGTGCGTGCTTGGCTGTGATGGGGAAGATGAAGGTTACCTGCCGTTGGAAGAAACCCATCCAAGATAAAGGTTGGCTCGCTAAGCTAATTTACAAGAAGGAAGGGGCCCCAGAGTGCCCCACTTCACAGAAGACAGAAAGGTCATGGGGGGGGGGGAGGAAAGGTACTGTATATTCCTGCGTGTAAGACTACTTTTTAACCCAGGAAAATCTTCTCAAAAGTCATGGGGGATGGTCTTATACGCCGGGTCCCATTTCTTATACTGCGAGTATACCCCAAACTCTATATTTTAACTGGAAAAGTTGGGGGTCGTCTTATATGCCCAGTCGTCTTATACGTTGGAATATACGGTACTTATGGGGAATGGGGAGCAATTATCTGAGAGACCCAATACACTATGGACCTTCTATTGACTCAGACTTCCTGAGGCACATACTTTGCCATTTCACATACCAATGGATTTATACCTGAAAGTCTTTGTGTGATGAGGTGCCATATATTCAAGGAGGCCAATCTAGCCCCGAGGTGGCCAGTTTCCAAACCCCAAACCTGGGGTCTTCTCCATCCAACTGCCCAATACTATCAAGGGAAGTCCTAGTACTCCTCTATTCTGTCTTGGTCAGACCCCAGTTCTAGACACAGTTTAAGAAGGATATCATCAAGCTTGGAAGGTGTGCAGAGGAGAGCAACCAAGATGATCGAGGGTCTGGAGACCATGCCTTATGAGGAACGGTTGAGGGAGTTGGGTATGTTTAGCCTGGAGAAGAGGACTGAAAGGAGTCTTCAAATATCTAAGGAAAAGATGGAGGAATCTTGCTTTCTGCTGCTTCCGAAGATAGGACCAATGGATTCAAATGACAAGAAAGGAGATTCTGACTCAACAGGAAGAACTTTCTGATAGCAAGAGCTGTTTGACAGTTTGACAGGCTCCCTCAGAAGGTGGTGGACTCTCTTTTCCTGGAGGTTTATAAACTGAGGTTGGATGGCCTTCTGCCAGGATTTCTTTAGCTGTAACACTTGCATTGCAGGGGGTTGGACCACATGGCTTTTGGGGGGGTCCCTTCCAACTCTGTGGTTTTGTGATTATTTTTTCATCTGAAGATAATTTTATCTGAAAGTTCATCTCAGACTCTCTGTTCAGCATTCCTACTATTACTATTTCAGGCTTGCAATGTGCCACACATGATAAATGTATGTACATAGCGGAAGGAAAACTCTTGCCTTTTCTGTTTGCAAGGGGAATTTACCGCTGCATATGCTGTCTAACATTTAAGTCACCTAGAACCTGGCAGGTGGAAGACATAAGCCATTCTGTTTCAGTGTACAAACCTTTTCCCCAACTGTTCACCTGGAAAGAAGCCTCTGTTCGCCATAGGCGAATGTCTCCATAGATACCTGGCACACCATTCTTAGCCCTTCAGATATGCTAATGTGATTTCTTTCTCCCCAGTGCCTGCCTTGGCCGTAAACTGTTGCCCACTGTAGCAGATGGGCTTCGGTCTGTTTACGAAGGGGCTATTTATGGTGTCGTCATTTACACGAGAACAGGAAATGCAGCAACATTTCCATACAGAAGCGTGTGGCAACCTACCCTGTTTGCTGCCTTCCAATTCAAGTACATTTCATGCTGAGGAAGCCTCCTCTTAATGAGAAAGTCTACATAATTAACCCAGATTAATTTAGGGTGTACATTTAATACACAGAGCTTAATCTGTGCTAAACCCTCCTAAACCTCCAGACAGGCACCCGTTGTAGATTAGCAGGCCCTCCTCTGAGCCAAGATTAATGCTGTTTTAAACTGAATTAAGGGTAGCTGAAGGAAAGGGGACTTCTAATCTATTCCTCGTGCTCTGCAGGCATCGGACTTCACCATGGGTGGGCAGTGTCGAAATCCTGCGCGCCTCTGTCTGTTCTAAACCAAAACATTTCAAGAAGCAACCATTTCGGATATTTCTCTAGGAGCCCAATTTGAGCAGAAAGCTTTAACATCTGCACAGTGGGGACGGAGGGGGGCAACTACTGTTTCCTGAACCAAGATTTTTTGAAAATCCCATTGACCAACTGCAACATGGTGATCTTCCAGGATCCAGCTCTTACTCAAGTGGGTTTTGGAAGGATGAGAAAGAAGAGGGCTCATCTCAGCACAATCTCCCTTCATATTTTTCTTTTTGACAGCCAGGGCTTCTGCCGGTGAGGTCTACATAGGGATCTTTGGTTCTAATACTCCTTTATATTTTACCCAGATCTTATATAGCGATTTTCTTATAATGGGATTCAAAAATCCCTTGTGTACCCTCACCTTTTCACAAATTAGATAAGCGTGTCAACCATACCAGTTATCAAAAACCCTCTAGGACTAGCACATCTGTATCTCTTAAGGTAATCCAATCTTTAATCCTTTTTTAATTATTATTTTTCAAGTGTAGCACACCAATAAAAAGTTTGTTGAAATTAGTATGACAATAAAATAATAAAAAGCGGCATTGATGTCATCCAAAAAACAAACAAACCTAGTCTGTTAACCCAAGTCAATGAACAGACACAATCATTTTTAAAAATAAAAATAATAATCAGTCTTCATTGTCATTTGTACCTATGGAGATCGCTAGTTATTTTGGATACCACTGTATCATTCCCCAGTTATCCCAGAACTGTAGAATTGTTGCGATGGAAAGGTCTTCTAGTCCAACCCCCTCCAGTGGTTTATCACTTGCTTTGACACCTTATTTCATTTCCAGTGCATATTTTATTCTGGATTCTGTGTTTACACCGGCAAGCTAACACCACATGGGAGTTGAGCAGGGCTGCCTTGACCTCCCATGCTTCCTATAAATATGTGAGCCCTGGAAGGAACATCTCCACCCCCATCGTCCATCCCAGATACGGAGGTCCAGCGCCGAAGGCCTTCTGGTGGTTCCCTCCCTGCGAGAAGCCAAGTTACAGAGAAGCAGGCAGAGGGCCTTCTCGGTAGTGGCACCCTCCCAATCAGATGTCAAAGAAATAAACAACTATTTGACTTTTAGAAGACATCTGAAGGCAACCCTGTTTAGGGAAGTTTTTTAATGTTTGATGTTTTATTGGGCTTTTAATATTCTGTTGGGAGTCGCCCAGAGTGGCTAGGGAAACCCAGCCAGATGGGCAGGGTATAAATAACAATTATTATTATTATTATTATTATTAGCGATACCTCGGTTTAAGAACAGTCCGGTTTAAGAATGATTCAGTTTACAAACTCCGCAAAACCAGAAATACTGTCCCGGTTTGAGAACTTTACCTCGGTCTAAGAACAGAATCCGAACGGTGGAAGGGCACCGGCCGCGGAAGGCCTCATTAGGAAAAGAGCACCTTGGTTTAAGAATGGTTTTGGTTTAAGGACGGCCTTCCGGAACAGATTAAGTTCATAAACTGAGGTACCACTGTATTATTATTATTATTATTATTATTATTATTATTATTATTATTATCATCATCATCCCATAGCTTGCTCGTCCATGTTAAACAGCAAGCTATGCTTTGCAGCAAACCCAGGAAGTAACGAATCGAAGCTCACAAGGAAAGGAGGGGGAAGCTTTTGAGCAGAAGGCTCGCTCCTGTAGCGGCAAGCCCTGCTTTGGCGTCACATGGGAACCAACGAGAATGAGGCCGTTTCTCCTCTGCAGAAGAAGAAGCAGCCTCAAGGCATGGCTGAAGACCAGCTTCTTCTACCCACCGCAGAGCTGAATTCCCAGGCTCTGCCCCCCCATGGCAAAACATGCCAACCCTCAGAATACAAATCATCTAAACTGAAATGCAAGCCAACAATTGAATTATTATGCCCAAACTTTCCAGGTCTGGAAAGGCGCCTTTAATGCAGTACGTTTCCAATAAAAACAGTATTTTAAGAAATACGGTGAGTTCTGCTTAAGACCAATAATCACAGTTTTTGCCCACAATAGGCCAGAGTCTGCGTCTGCGTCTGCTGAGCCATTTAATGCTCTCCTGTTTGCAAATCTCAGTTCTCTTTCTGCTCTGTGGATAAGAAAGGGGTGTTCAAAGTTGTGGCTGCCAGTGCTTTCATAAAATCATAGAACTGTAGAGTTCAGAGGGACCCCCAAGGGTCATCCAGCCCAACCCTGCAATGGAAGAAACAAAGCTAAAGACTCCCAAGCAGATGGCAATCCAACCTCTGCTTAGAAACTTTCAATGATGGAGAGTCCAATCCACGGTCAAACAGCTCTTGCCCTCCGAAAGCTCTTCTTAAGCTTTAGTTGAAATCTCCTTTCTTATCATTTGAATCCATCAGTTCTGCTCCTACACTCTGGAGCAGCGGAAAACAAGCTTCCTCCATCTCTCATGTGACAGTCCTTCAGATATTTGAAGATGGCTCTCCTATCCCCTCAGTCTCCTCTTCTCCTGGCTAAACTTACTCAACTCCTTCAACCATTCCTCACCAGGCCTGCTTTCCAGGCCCTTTATCACCTTGGTCCCCTTTCTATGCACACATTGCCAATATCCTTCCTAAGCTGCCCATAACTGGATGCAAGACTTCAAGTGGGAGCAGAATAGAGCAGTGCCATGACTTCCCTTGATAATACTCCCTTGGATGAGGAAAGAATGGCAGCCGATGTTGTTAAGTATAATTGTTTGATTGCCATGGAAATGATGGTGCCTAAATGTGTATTGGTGGAATGGTTTAGCATGGAGATTTTCCATGGGTCTATATTAAAGCCAAGGAGGGCACTTTGAGCTCTTGCTGAGTTGATAATTAACTAGCTGACTGTTGTTCTCTGGTAGCTAACATGTGAGTGTTGTAACTTTTGATCATGTGCTGAAGATATTGAGTTGCGAATTTGCCATCTTGAAGAAAGGGTGGTGGCTGTAAATCCAAACGACAGAACATAATTGAACCTAAATTGAAGTTAAAGGAAAGATAATATGTAAATAGAATAAGAATTGTGCAATATGGTAAGGTTAATATATGTAAATTACAGAGAGAAGAATTGGAAGTCAACATAGAGAAGATGTAAATGATTGTTTAATTTATATTTTTGCTCTTTGTTTTTTTCTATTGTAAATGATTTTTTGTATGTAGAATTTTTTTTGTAAACATGTTGTGTGCTAATGTTTTTAAAGAAAGAAACTAATAAAAATTTATTTTAAAAAAAGAAAAGAAAGGGTGGTTGCTGCTAGTCCTCTCTCTGAACACTCCAGGGAGAACAATGCATGTATATGGCCAGTGCTTTTTTCCTTTAAAAAAAGTTTAGGGGTACTCTCATTTTGACTCAGGAAATCACCATTTTATAATTCAAATCGGGGAAAATAAATACAGTAAATGGACAAAAGTATGCAAACTGCAATGGGGGAGAGACAGAGTTTGGATACTGACCCTGTGCTAGAGACATTGTATGGATATTTTGGTTGCATCTTTGATGCTTAAGTTCAGTTTTTGAAGAGTTCTGCCAGGAAAACTTTGAATAATATTTTTATGGGACTGGACAACGATTTCTTGCAAAGGAGTCAGTTCTTACCCTTCCAGTCTCTCCAAACTGCGCAATATTAATATCTGCAATATTTGTTAAGATCTGAACGCAAACCTGCTCTTGCAGATGTGACCTTCGGGCTTCCGACCTTCCCGCCATTCATAGCGTTTTCACTACCTTTGTTAAAGTCAAAGCTAAATCGGCGTCACCGGCTGTCAGGGCAATTTTCCATCACGGGGCTTACAATAAAAAGGTGCTCGGGTTTTAAAGATAAGTAGACGATTTGCCAATAAAAGTACATGGTGGTTATCATAATGATAGCTAAGTCCTTCATCCTACCAGCCCATCTTCCCAAAATAGCAGCACACTTTGAATTAACATATAATGATCCTTTTCATTCGAGTCATCTGTGTCTGTAAAATAGGAAGTAATTGGTGGGGAAATGGGAGGAGGAGGAAGGCGGCGGCGGTGGCAGTAAACACAATTTGTTCTTCTTCCTTCTTCTAGGGACCAAGTCAGGGCTCCCCAAAGCAACACAACATCATGCCTTCTGGATGTTGACTGACTACAACTGCCAACACCCCACTGTGTTTGCTCTGCTGGCTGAGGCTGGTGGGATCCAGCATCCCAAACGGCAGGAGCCCCCACTGCATTGGCTACACCTGAGTGATGGCAACTAGGTATCCCTGAAGGAGCGTCTCCACTCCCATCGTTCAGCCCAGACACTGAGGTCCAGTGCCCAGTGTCTTCTTGTGGTTCCCTCCTTGCGAGAAGGGAAGTTACAGTGAACCAGGCAGAGGGCCTTCTCGGTAGTGGTGCCCGCCCTGTGGAATGCCCTCCCATCAGATGCCAAGGAAATAAACAACTATCTGACTTTTAGAAAACATCTGAAGGCAGCTCTGTTTAGGGAAGTTTTTAATGACTGATGTTTTAATGTATTTTTAATCTTTTGTTGAAAGCCGCTCAGAGTGGCTGGGGAAACCCAGCCAGATGGGCGGGGTATAAATAAATTGTTAGAATCATAGAATCATAGGTGTTGGAAGAGACCACAAGGGCCATCCAGTCCAACCCCCAGCCGAGCAGGAAACACCATCAAAGCATCCTTGACATATGCCTGTCATGCCTCTGCTTAAAGACCTCCAAAGAAGGAGACTCCACCACACTCCCTTGGTAGCAAATTCCACTGCCGAACAGCTCTTACTGTCAGGAAGTTCTTCCTAATGTTTAGGTGGAATCTTCTTTCTTGAAGTTTGAATCCATTGCTCCGTGTCCGCTTCTCTGGAGCAGCAGAAAACAATATCTCACCCTCCTCTATATGACATCCTTTCATATATTTGAACATGGCTATCATATCACCCCTTAACCTTCTTTTCTCCAGGCTAAACATACCCAGCTCCCTAAGCCGTTCCTCATAAGGCATCGTTTCCAGGCCTTTGACCATGTTGTTGTTGTTGTTGTTGGTTTCCCATAAGAACATAAGAGCATGAGAAGAGCAATGGAGCAGTCCCAAACCCTCCAACATGTTGAGTCCCCAAACCAGGACACATGTCTTCCCAGATGCGCTCCCATGTGTGTTTTGGGGCAGCGCATGAGATTGTGGCCCCGAAATCGTGCGAGATCACAGAGCCCAAAGCGGCTGCTGTGTTCTCATGGGGGGAAATGAGAGTTCCCATTTTTTCCAGGATACTCTTCAGGGTATGCACTCATCCAGCAGCTGGCATTCAGACACATTGCTTCCTCCAACTGTGGAGACAGCACAGTCACCATTGCTAGTAACCACAAACAACCCTCTCCTCCATGAATTTGTCAAATCTTATTTTAAATGGATCTCAGTTGGTGGCCTCCTGTGGCAGTGAGTTCCACAGTTGAACTATGTGTTGCAAAAAAAAGCCCTTCCTTTTATCTTTCCTGAACCTTCTGACATTCAATAAAAAAAATTCCTTCAGTAGCACCTTATAGACCAACTAAGTTTATATTTTGGTATGAGCTTTCGTGTGCATGCACACTTCTTCAGATACACTAGAAACAGAAGTGTATCTGAAGAAGTGTGCATGCACACGAAAGCTCATACCAAAATAAAAACTTAGTTGGTCTTTAAGGTGCTACTGAAGGATTTTTTTTTATTTTACTTCGACCCAGACCAACACGGCTACCTACCTGTAACCAGAACTTCTGACATTCAGTTTCATTGGGTGTCCCTGAGCTTTGTGTTATGAGAGAGGGAGGAAAACTTTTCTCCGTCTACTTTCTTCATTCAATGCACCTCCTCACTTGTGATGCAAGAACTTTGCCAGTCAGGACTTAGCCAGAAAAAAGGAGAACAACTCCAAAAATTATGATGGCCAAGTATGCTCTAAAAGCATATTTTGATTCTGTATGACCAACTTACATCCCTGCTTCTTCAATAGCTTCGCCCCAAAACACCATCAAGTTTTGTCCCAGGTCAGCTTCCTTCAGTAGCACCTTAAAGACCAACTAAGTTTTTATTTTGGTATGAGCTTTCGTGTGCATGCACACTTCTTCAGATACACTTCTGTTTCTAGTGTATCTGAAGAAGTGTGCATGCACACGAAAGCTCATACCAAAATATAAACTTAGTTGGTCTATAAGGTGCTACTGAAGGAATTTTTTTTATTGAATGTCAGAAGGTTCAGGAAAGATAAAAGGAAGGGCTTTTTTTTGCAACACATAGTTCAACTGTGGAACTCACTGCCACAGGAGGCCACCAACTGAGATCCATTTAAAATAAGATTTGACAAATTCATGGAGGAGCCAATTGGCCTGTTTCTATATGAACTGGTGTCCGTCTTGGCAATTTAAAGGAAAAGAAATAAGCAGATATAGTGCAGAAATCACCCAGCTGATAGATGCCCTCGGTCCTCCTGCTTCTCGCACGAGACTCTTAATCCCAGGGTTGTAGGTTTGAAACCTACGTTGGGTGAAAGATTCCAACTCTACAATTCTATGATTCTTATGAGTCTATCCCTTGGCAGATCCAAGTTACAGAAAGGGCGGTTGGTTTTATTATTATTTTAAAAATCAATGGAAAAAGTTTGGAATTCCTCCAAGTGCAACCCCCCCTCCCCAAGGGAATCTCATTCCAAGGAAATGTGTGATAGAAATATGAAAGCCAGCATGAAGAACCTGGGTATCTGTCAATATTCACAGGAGCTATTTTTAGGCAGAGAGAGAGAGAGAGAGAGAGAGAGAGAGAGAGAGAGAGAGAGAGAGAGAGAGAAGTATTAAAATGTTAATGCAAAGTTGTCTGCGTCTGATTGCCTTTAGCGAGCCACTCACAGGTTCATTAGCCAGCAGCGGCTCCCAAACTGTGCGGCCTTCAGGGATCAGGGCTCCTGAAGTCTGGACTGGAAGCAGAGTTTGCCTGGAAACTGTAGCTCTGCCAACCTCTTTAAAGCCCTAACCCATCGCTTTCCACTGCAACTAGAGCCTGCTCTTTCCTGTCTCCCCAAATCAGCGGTTCCCAAAGTGGGCAGTGGCGCTCCATGGGGGCAGTGGGATTATCCAGAGACAAAGGGCTAGCAGAGGGGCAATGGAAGTGACCATTTGAAGTTGTTGCTAAAAGTGGAATCTAAAATGGGAAAGTCTCTGGAGAGTAAATATAAAGTTCACCGCATGTTATACGGTGGTACCTTGGGTTGCAGACCTGATCCGTTCCGGGGGAAAGTCCGCAACCCGAGCAGCGCTTTCACGCATGCGCAAAAGTGCGAAAGAGCGCTTCTGCGCATGCATGAAGCACACAGAACGCTTCTGTGCATGCGCACACAGTGGAACCCGGAAGTAAACACTTCTGGGTCCGCCGCGTTCGTATCACGAAAGAACGCAACCCGCAGCAGACACAACCTGAGGTACGACTATAACTTGAAAGAAAATGTGATGAAAATGTTGTACCGGTGGTATTTGACCTCGGCCAAACTGGACAAGATGTACCAAAAAAAAAACCCCTCAAACGTTTGCTGGAGATGCAAAAGGGGGGGGGCTAGGTACCTTCATGCACATGGGGTGGGACTGTGTGAAGATATGAGAATTCTGGGACATAATATATAACGAACTCAAAAAGATCTTTAAATTCTCTTTTTTTAAAAAAAACAAAACCCAGAAGTCTTTCTGTTAGGCATTATGTCCATTGAAATACAAAAAAAAATTAGAATCTTTTTTATGTACACAACCACAGCGGCTAGAATTATAATAGCAAAAAACTGGAAAGGTGACTCAATCTCCACAAAAATTGACCGGCAAGCGAAGGTGATAGAATATTTAGAACTTGTAAGAGGAAGGAGGGGAAAAAAGGGCAGCTGAGGAGGAAAGGTAGGAGAGCACCGGGAGGGCAAGGCCCCGACCCGAGCCTACTCCATGAGGAGACCACAGAAGAGAAGATATCACTTATTTTCTTTTCTTTTTTAAAAAATATATATATATTTTCTCTCTCTCAAAAAAAAAGTGTCCCCAGATTCTTTGAAAAAAGTCTGGTAACCTTAGACTTAGCTGAATTCATTTCTGGACGTCTATGGCTTTGTTTCCTTTCAAACCCCCCAAACACAGAACTTGGAAGTATCTGCAGCACATCCGGCGAAGGCACAAGATCCATCTTCTCTGCAGGAGCCATGAACGCAGTGGCGGAGCTTCATACTCTGGCACGGGGGGGGGGGGGACGGAGAGCAGGTGGAGGTGGGGCTGGCACACGTCCTGGGGGCAGGGGGGGCAGCCACGATGGCACCCTACTGGGATCGCGTTGCCGGGGGCAGTGCTCCCCCCCCAGCACTCCTCTTCCTCCGCCAGTGCATGAACGCAGAGATTAACATTTGAAACTGTTCACTCTTTTTCTACACACCCACCCAACTTTTAAAACCTTTTCAGACATCTTGTTTGATGAATATTTGAGGATGAGAGCTTCAAATGCTGGGCTTGAGAGCGTTTTCTTGTCTCTTAACAGGATTGCCGGAAGAATATGAGGCCAACATGCAGCAAGGCCCATTTATTAGAAGCCCCTGGAAGTAATGGACATTATTTTAAAGGCTGTAGTATTTGTAGGGGCTCTGACAATGCACGCCTCTCTGCCTCCTCTTGTCATGAATTAAGTCTTTGCATGATGCAAACTGAAGACTCTCCGCATTCTACTGTGAGCCTAATTCATAGGTGAACAAAGCCTTGACTGGGGTCCTCCTGCTTCCAAACTAGACAGGTCTCAACACCCTTGCAAATATTTACCATCTCCAAACCCACATTCAGTTTAGTGGACACTACAGGAGAGGGGCACGTGCAGAAGCCCTGAAACCTGGTTGGCTACTGTGAGAACGGGATGCTGGACCACAGGGGCCACTGGCCTGATCCAGCTGGTTATTCATAAGCATCTCTCCCCACCTGCAAACAGAATTCGAACACAAGAGCCCACAATCTCCACACACCCTGCCCAGACTTACGCTAAGGGGAGGTTGCTTTGCTGCTGCTAAAGCACTGGTTTGACTTCAAAAATAATATTATAATAACAATTTATTATTTATACCCCGCCCATCTGTTCCCAGAATTGGCCCCATCATGGGCGTACCCAGGATCAAAGCTAGGGGGGGCACACCAGCCCTGCCCCCAGCCACCTGATTGGCTAGCTGACAATGACATGGCCAGGATCCCCCCAGGAGGCATAGCCAACGTCCACACACCCCAGAGGAAAGGGGGCCATTTGTATGCAAATGAGGTGCCGCAGAGCATTGTGGGGCAGCACTTTCTGTGCTGTGCTCGCTGTGACTTGAAGGAGTGTGGGCTGAAGTTAGCCCAGGTCCAGGTCCAGGTTTTTTCCAACGGAGGCAGTTTTGCTTCCACTGCTGCCGTTTCACTTCAGCTAAGCAGGCTGAGGCGAAGCACAGCAGGCAGTGTCCCTGCCTGTCCTCTCCAGCTGCCCTGCTTCTAGGGGAGGGCAGCTGCCCCCCCTGCCCCATACTGTGTACGCCCATGGGCCCCATCGAATCCTAGTATAGTAGCAAAGGGAGAACCAATGGCCCCTCCTATTCACTTCCTTAATAATAATAATAATAATAATAATAATAATAATAATAATAATATTACTACCCTGCCCATCTGACTGGGTTTCCCCAGCCACTCTGGGCAGCTTCCAGCAAAATAATTCATCAAAGATTAAAAGCTTCCCTAAACAGGGCTGCCTTCTAAATGTCAGAAAGTTGTTTATTTCCTTGACATCTGATGGGAGGGCGTTCCACAGGGCGGGTGCCACCACAGAGAAGGCCCTCTGCCTGGTTCCCTGTAACTTGGCTTCTGGCAGTGAGGGAACCGCCAGAAGGCCCTCGGAGCTGGACCTCAGTGCCCGGGCAGAACGATGGGGGAGGAGGCGCTCCTTCAACCCCAGAGGTGCACTCCATTGTCTCTTAAGACAGACGGACGCCAACAACGAAAAGTTGCTTTGAGATATTTTGTAAAAAGCAATGATCAAATATTGTGAGTTAGGTAAAGGTAAAGGGACCCCTGACCATTAGGTCCAGTCGTGACCGACTCTGGGGCTGCGGCGCTCATCTCGCATTATTGGCCGAGGGAGCCGGCGTATAGCTTCCAGGTCATGTGGCCAGCATGACAAAGCCGCTTCTGGCAAACCAGAGCAGCACACGGAAACGCCGTTTACCTTCCCGCTGTAGCGGTTCCTATTTATCTACTTGCATTTTGACATGGTTTCGAACTGCTAGGTTGGCAGGAGCTGGGACCGAGCAATGGGAGCTCACCCCGTCACAGGGATTCGAACCGCCGACCTTCTGATCAGCAAGCCCTAGGCTCAGTGGTTTAACCACAGCGCCACCTGGGTCCCTATTGCAAGTTAATGAAAAACAAAAAGCAAACTCGCCATGTCCAGACGCCCTCCATAACACATGGCAGCAATGATGCGGTTCAGTATACATGATCAAAACCAGGAAATGAAAGAGACAAAAGCGGGGTGGAAAGGGTGCTAACATGAATAAATTGGGGGGGGGGCATGTAAGCCCCATCTGCGTAATTGATCACATGACGCAGTGCACGCACACCTTTTGAATGGCAATGCCCATCAACTTTGAAGGGGTGGCCCCCCTCAAATATTTTATTGGGGGGCTGAAGACTCCTCAACCCCCAGGAGTTGGTTCCTAGCACAAGGAGCTAGTTTAAACAAAGAAACACAAACACACACCTCACAACAGAGCTTAGAACCAATGAGAAGGATTGGGGGAAGTAAGTGGCAGTGTTGTGCAGTGGTTAGTGCTGGACTAGGACTAACATCGGCCCTCCAGATGTTTTGGGACTACAACTCCCATCACAGGACCAGTGGTCAGGGATGATGGGAGATCAGGGTTCGAATCCTCACTGGGTTACCTTGGGGGCCAGTCACTGCCTCTCAGCCAAACCTGCATACACCACAGGGTTGTTGTGGGGATTAAATGAGGAGAGAGAGAAGGAACCATGCATGCCACCTTGAGCGCCCTAGAGAACGGAGACTCAGCTACATTAGTAAAAAAAAAAAACCACACACACACACAAAAAAAACAACACCCAATGTTTTAAATGCGTTATAAACATGCAACACAAGATGGCGCTGGAGAGCACAAAACTTTTCTATGTGATTTTACATAGCGTTTCCGCCCCCCCTTTTGTTATAATGATTTAAATTGTGACTTATTTATAGCATTTTTTCCCTGTGTGCAGATCCAGCCCAGGTAAGATGTAAATGCAATAAATAAATAAGCGGAGGAGGAAGATGGAGATAGGGAGGGAGGGACTTCATACGCAGCTTAAGTGCTGGTGTTGTGTGGATACAAAAAGGGAGGAGGAAGGTGGAATTGCAACGCCAATTCCTTGGCTGCGAGTCTCTGCTTGGCATATAAATGCAGCGATTAACCAGCACTCTCAGCCTGCCTCACCTGACCTTACTGTCCAAGGCTAGCATCCACCAGAGAGAGAGAGAGAGAGAGAGAGAGAGAGAGAGAGAGAGAGAGAGAGAGAGAGAGAGAATAAAAAGATGGTACTACAAAGATATCTGATTCATTTGGCCTTGTCATCAGTGTTTCCCATCAGGCAGGGGCCACCTTGGAGCATGTTGCTTTCTTCAGCCCCCACCTGATGGGAAGACCCAGTTTGCGTAGCATTCAGGCCAGGCAGAGGCAAACTCGGCCCTCCAGATGTTTTGGGACTACAACTCCCATCATCCCTGACCACTGGTCCTGTTAGCAAGGGATGATGGGAGTTGCAGTCCCAAAACATCTGGAGGGCCGAGTTTGCCTCTGCCTGATCCAGGCACCCTAGGTAGCTTCTAGCAAAGAACTCGGTTTGGAGAGAGGGAAGCAATCGAGGGGAAAGGAATCACAGCCTTCCAGGACTGCAAAGGCGTTCTGCAGCAGCATTGCAGCCTCAACTTCTCCGCATGAAAAGCAGCACTTGCTCCATCAAGAGGACGTCGGGTGTGATGCGCATGGCGGAAACGTAGGCACCTGCCTGCTACTGAATCAGTGCATCTAGCACAGATTGGCAGGGGCTCCCCAGAATTTCAGGCGGTGGATCTTTCCCAGCCCCGTCCAGAGATTGAAGCGGAAACCTTCGGCGTCCAAGCAGGTGCCTTTCCCCTGATTCGAGGCAAGCCGAGCCTGTGTTGCTGCCCCTCCGCTTTGCTGCCCTCCTCCTGCAAAGACCCCATAAAGGGACCAGAAAACTGCCGCGCATTAAAGATGCCATAAATACCCGGGATCTCGAGTCTCCAAAGTGATAACTATGTATCGATTCCTCTCTCGTTTGGGATAAGGGTCCCAAGGAGTCAGCCGAGAATTATCACTGTTGCAAGATTAAAAACACTGAGCCAAACAAACACACAAACACAAACACACACACACACACACACACACACACACACAAAGTGGCTCATTATTTCTCTTGCAAATTATGTGGCAATTCATGCTACTGAACGTGGTTTTTGAATGGGAGACAAAAGAACATGAGAACGTAAGAAACACCTGCTGGATATTTATTTATTAATCTATCTTTTTTAAAAAAAATGTTTAGGGGTACTCTCATTTTCCTACTCATATTGAAATACTTACCCCTCAGTGAGGCCAAACTTAGATCCACAAAATGTTTAGGGGTATGCGTGCCCCTGCGTACCCCCAGAAACAAAGCACTATGTCTATCTATTTACTGTATTAGATTCAGGGGTGCCAACTTGAATAAAAAATGGGGGCAGGTAAGCCGCATCCTGCATCATCAATCACATAGCACAGTACATGCACACCATTTGAATGGCAATGCCCATCACCTTTGGGGGGGGGGCGGACTGACCCCATTAAATGTTCTATTGGAGGGGACAAAGAGCCCTTGGCCCCTAAGACTTGGCTCCTATGATTAAATTTATATAGGGTTAGGCCACATACCCCATCTAGAGCTTCTTGGAGGAAAAGGTGGGGTAGAATCAATCAATCAATCAATCAATCAATCAATGGAAAGTCTTGCTTTTTTAAAGAAAGCTATCAAGTGATAGCAAATTAGGGGAGCAGGGTATGTTTAGCCTGTGGGAGAGGACATTGTGAGATGGCATGATAGCCATCTTCCAAATATCTCAAGGGCTGTCCCATGGAATAGGGAGAAAGCTTGTTTTCTACTGCTGCAGAGAGGAGGACCTGAACCAATGCTACCATTCAATGGATTTGTAACTGGCTGGCTGACCGAACCCAAAGGGTGCTCATCAATGGCTCCTCCTCATCCTGGAGAGTAGTGACTAGTGGGGTGCCACAGGGTTCTGTCTTGGGCCCAGTCTTATTCAACATCTTTATCAATGACTTGGATGATGGGCTTGAGGGCATCCTGAGCAAGTTTGCAGACGACACCAAATTGGGAGGGGTGGCTAATACCCCAGAGGACAGGATCACACTTCAAAATGACCTGAACAGATTAGACAACTGGGCCAAAGCAAACAAGATGAATTTTAACAAGGAGAAATGTAAAGTACTACACTTGGGCAAAAAAAATGAAAGGCACAAATACAGGATGGGAGACACCTGGCTTGAGAGCAGTACATGTGAAAAGGATCTAGGAGTCTTGGTAGACCACAAACTTGACATGAGTCAGCAGTGTGATGCAGCAGCTAAAAAAGCCAATGCAATTCTGGGCTGCATCAATAGGAGTATAGCATCTAGATCAAGGGAAGTAATAGTGCCACTGTATTCTGCTCTGGTCAGACCTCACCTGGAGTACTGTGTCCAGTTCTGGGCACCACAGTTCAAGAAGGATACTGACAAGCTGGAACCTGTCCAGAGGAGGGCAACCAAAATGGTCAAAGGCCTGGAAACAATGCCTTATGAGGAATGGCTTAGGGAGCTGGGTATGTTTAGCCTGGAGAAGAGAAGGTTAAGGGGTGATATGATAGCCATGTTCAAATATATAAAAGGATGTCATATAGAGGAGGGAGAAAGGTTGTTTTCTGCTGCTCCAGAGAAGCGGACACGGAGCAATGGATTCAAACTACAACAAAGAAGATTCCACCTAAACATTAGGAAGAACTTCCTGACAGTAAGAGCTGTTCGACAGTAGAATATGCTGCCAAGGAGTGTGGTGGAGTCTCCTTCTTTGGAGGTCTTTAAGCGGAGGCTTGACAGCCATCAGTTAGGAATGCTTTGATGGTGTTTTGTGCTTGGCAGGGGGTTGGACTGGATGGCCCTTGTGGTCTCTTCCAACTCTATGATTCTATTAAAGGAGATTCCGACTAAACATTAGGAAGAACTTTCTAATGGCAAGAGTTGGAATGGACACCCTCCGAAAGTGGTGCCCTCACCTTCGATGGAGGCTTTTAATCAGGGCAATCTGTCCGGGGTTCTTCAGTGGTGATCCTGCAATGAAGAGGGTTGGAATGGATGACCCTTGAGGGTCCCTTCCAATTCTACAATTCTGTGATTCTATGATCCTCTAAAAAACCAGATCAATCAGCCTTCTGTAGTCAGCTGCACATCTCTGCAGCACATCTTTGGATCTCTCTGCCCCCGCACCCACTCAAAGCAGGCCAACGTAAGAGTTAAAACCTGATGAAAGATTGGTTGTTTCTCTAAATTTTTGCCGGAGTCCTTTGGCTGTGCTGGGAGAGAGCACAGCATGCTACTTAGAAATGCATGACAGTGCGGCCCCAGCATAATGAGGTCCCTGTTCTCTGCTGAAACCGCTTTGGTTCCTACCACACAATATCCAGAATTGTACAGGGTTAAACCCATATGATACAATAACTGCATTCAAAACAGTTCTCCCAAACAGCCACCGACCACCACCACCAGCGCCCCCCCCCCAAAAAAAGACAGGCTCACAAGGACAATCATCACCAGCTTGGGGGGAAAGAGCAAGGAATAATGAACTACCTCCCCCCCTCCCTTTTTATTAGGCTTCCTAATGTGGAAGGTGCATTCCAAAGCTGTCTTTTGGGAGGGAGAGGTTTCGCCGGACTTCCTTTTTTGATGTTCTCCTTCCAGCTTCCCACCCACAGCAAATCCCACCCTCCCTTTCACTCTCCTTAAAGCATCAGACCAAACACGAAGCTTTAGGCAAACCTGAGCCAGCTCCGATGACATCCATCCATCAAGAAGAAGCGAGCCAACCCCCATTCATCCCCCCTCCCAGCCCGCTTGGCGGCAAAACGTGAGAAGCGGAAGGAGCGACTTGGCCAGCAAAAGCCGACTTAGACTACAGCTCCTCAAGAAATAGACCCGTACCTAAATGAAGAAGCACCAACCATTATTATTATTTTGAAAAAAGCAAATTGAACAGATAGGTTTCCATTGGCACATCATTTCTCCCACTAGCTGTGGCAATTGATGGGAACTACAATGCCCATCGGGACACGGGTGGCGCTGTGGGTTAAACCACAGAGCCTAGGGCTTGCCGATCAGAAGGTCGGCAGTTCGTATCCCTGCCGAGGGGTGAGCTCCCGTTGCTCAGTCCCAGCTCCTGCCAACCTAGCAGTTTGAAAGCATTTCAAAGTGCAAGTAGATAAATAGGTACCACTACAGCGGGAAGGTTGTCTTTGTCCATGGAGTTTTCTTGGCAGGGATACTGGAGTGGCTTGCCAGTTCCTTCTCCAGGAACTGGAGATTTTACTTTCTTGGGCTCCTTGATCACTGCAGATGGTGACAGCAGTAACAAAATTAAAAGACGCCTGCTTCTCGGGAGAAAAGCAATGACAAACCTAGACAGCATCTTAAAAAGCAGAGACATCACCTTGCCGACAAAGGTCCGTATAGTTAAAGCTATGGTTTCCCCAGTAGTGATGTATGGAAGTGAGAGCTGGACCATAAAGAAGGCTGATCGCCGAAGAATGGATGCTTTTGAATTATGGTGCTGGAGGAGACTCTTGAGAGTCCCATGGACTGCTAGAAGATCAAACCTATCCATTCTGAAGGAAATCAGCCCTGAGTGCTCACTGGAAGGAGAGATCGTGAAGCTGAGGCTCCAATACTATGGCCACCTCATGAGAAGAGAAGACTCCCTGGAAAAGACCCTGATGTTGGGAAAGATGGAGGGCACTAGGAGAAGGGGACGACAGAGGACGAGATGGTTGGACAGTGTTCTCGAAGCTACCAACATGAGTCTGACCAAACTGCGGGAGGCAGTGAAAGACAGGAGTGCCTGGCGTGCTCTGGTCCATGGGGTCACGAAGAGTTGGACACGACTAAACCACTGAACAACAACAACAACAACAACAACAGCGGGAAGGTAAACAGTGTTTCTGTGTGCTGCTCTGGTTCACCAGAAGTGGCCTTGTTATGCTGGCCACATGACCTGGAAGCTATATGCCGGCTCCCTTGGCCAATAGAGCAAGATGAGCGTTGCAACCCCAGATTCGGTCACGACTGGATCTAATGGTCAGGAGTCCCTTTACATATACCTTTACAACGCCCATTATCCCCAATGAATGGCCATGCTGTTTGGGGCTAAAGGGAGACAGAAGGGCTGGGGCCTTCCTGTTAGCAGAGATGTACCCTGGGGCTGGTGAAACCAGTCCCAGCCAGGGGCACAAAAGTCACCTATCACTCTATGGATTGTGCGACATTTGTCACTGCAAGATCAAAAGGGGCAGAAACTCCCCGCCCTTCTTGCACCGCAGCATAAAAGTGTGCGGTAAACTGATTTTTTTTTCCAGGGGGTGGGCAGGGGCTGATGTAGCTCATTGCTGGGGATGCCAATACAGCTTTCTGCCACAGGCACAAGGGACGAGACCCCAGGAATGCCTCTGTGTATAAGAGCTCATCATCATCATCAAACCTTTATTGGCATCACTTACATTCAAAATAAATAGGCCAGTGTGATCTCGTCACCATTTCAACAGTACAATCACTTACCAAAGGGAAGAAGAGGCAAGCAATCTATTTCACCTCTGTGGGTCTCCAGCAAGAGCAGGGTCCTGTAACGTACTTCGGCGGCAAAAACTCAAATAGAGGAACTTAGTTACTGTCTTGGTGAGCTCCCGGTCTCTCCCCTGTAATAAGAAGCGTATGTCTCTGGTTTCCATATTGGGATACATAGTTGGTCTAGGAATTGTTGGAGGAGCTCATAGTTTGCATGCCAAAGGTCCCAGTTTTTATTCCAAGGCAGGGCCGGCTCTAGGGGTAGGCTGGGTGGCGCAGGGCGCCAGGGCGGCGGCCCAGCAGGGGGGCGTTGCGCAGCAGAGCCGCGCGGAAGCCATGCTGCACCCTGCGCCCGCCCACCAGCCATGCCAAGAAATGGGGCGGAGCGGGGGCGCCGGAGCGATCTCCGCACCACGGCGCCCGGGCGCCCGGCATGGTTGAGACGGCCCTGTTCCCAGGATCTCCAAGTTGGATGGCAAAGGCTTCCACCAGAGTCCTTGGAGAGCCACTACTAGTCTGGGTAGACCAAAGGTCCCCAACGTGGTGACTATAAAAGTGTCATGCCCTCCAATGCCTCGGTGGCAAAATCCGGGGCACAATCTTGCCAGTTGCCATCTTCCCACTTCCCCCCGCAAGACAATGGTGCCCATTTTGAACACTGCTCTCTTGTGTGATTTTGCACCGCACTACAAAATCACACAAGAGAGCAATGTCCTAAAAGGGCCACCATTCTCTCGCAAAAAACACACAAAGGATGTCCCAGTTTTCCCATGACTCTTGCAGCGTGTGCAGTGTGCTCACCAATATTGATGCTCATTAAATACCCCACTAAAAATCTTACTCAGCATTCAAGCCGCTGTTTGCTCTTTCTCTTTGCACTGGCTTAGGTGCATGCCTGAATTTCACTGGGTGCCAGGATTGGGCACCCGCCCTTCCTTCTGTGAAGAACAGGAGAGCGGTGTGGCGGCCATTTTGTGCCAAACACAACACAGTGGCCATTTTGCAAAACATCTGGAGGGCCGAAGTTTGGGGATGCCTGATCTAGAGTCCAGCTCAGTATAAGACAAGATCCAATAATATATGGATGACCAGAGGTTCCTCAACTTATCTCCAGGAGTTGACACTGTGACTCGTCTCTCTACCACCTCCCTCAGAAATGGGAAGACTGGGTGCCAAAGTCTTTCTATTTTTGACCAAGTGCACTGAGCTTTATTTGAACTGATTTGCAGAGCAGTTCAGCTCTTGCAGTCAGCTCTGTTGGGACGTAGGAACTTGGGTCGTGCAAAGTTTCTTTCCGCTAGCCAGTGGTTGGCCAATACACTTCCAATGTTATAGGAATTCCAAGGTCTTATATATGTATAATAAATGTTCATCAATGTACAAGGCAAACACATACCTAAGTATATAGACCACGTGTCTGAAATAATAATAATAATAATAATAATAATAATAATAATAATAATAATAATATATTATTTATACCCCGCCCATCTGGCTGGGTTTCCCCAGCCACTCTGGGCAGCTTCCAACAGAAACATTAAAATATACTAATTTCTTAAACATTAAAAGCCTCTCTAAACAGGGCTGCCTTCAGATGTCTTCTAAAAATCTGGTAGCTGTTTTCCTTTTTTACATCTGATGGGAGGGCGTTCCACAGGGCAGGCGCCACCACCGAGAAGGCCCTGTTTAGGGAGGCTTTTATATAGTACAGGAGAGCAATAGTTGTTGTTGTTTAGTCGTTTAGTCGTGTCCGACTCTTCTTGACCCCATGGACCATAGCACGCCAGACACTCCTGTCTTGCACTGCCTCCCGCAGTTTGGTCAAACTCATGTTCGTAGCTTCGAGAACACTGTCCAACCATCTTGTCCTCTGTCGTCCCCTTCTCCTAGTGCCCTCAATCTTTCCCAACATCAGGGTCTTTTCCAAGGATTCTTCTCTTCTCATGAGGTGGCCAAAGTATTGGAGCCTCAGCTTCACGATCTGTCCTTCCAGGGAGCACTCAGGGCTGATTTCCTTAAGAATGGAGCAATAGTACAGGAGAGCAATCCTGAAGCCATTTTGACTCTCCCAAATGGACCTCAAATATTTCTCTGCAAGGAGGAAGGAAATGGGAAAAGCTTTCCAATTGTCTTTGGACTATAGGGGCTTACACCTCCCTGCAAATACAGCATGGCAAGTATCTGTTAAGCTGGGCACATTATCAATATGTGTAAGAGATTCAGGAACTATTTACCATCTCCAAGGAATGGCCAGGCTACCCAGAAAAGGCAATCAGATAAGGCATGATCAGGAATCCTGGCAGACAGGAGAGAAGCAACACACTCCAATTTCTGCTGGGGACCATCTCTTTCTCTATGTATCTATGGTGTTTTGGGGGGTGGTCTTGAGCTACAGGGGAGGCAATTTCAAAAGTCTAGATCAGGCATCCCCAAACTGCGGCCCTCCAGATGTTTTGGCCTACAACTCCCATGATCCCTAGCTAACAGGACCAGTGGTCGGGGAATATGTGAATTGTAGTCCAAAACATATGGAGGGCCAAAGTTTGGGGATGCCTGGTCTAGATAAGGGCTTGCACACCAATGTTCTGGGTTTCTCCAACCTCCTGTGTGTGGTTGTGAGCACCCTGCTGCAATGGGTTAATAAAGTTCAGGCTTACTAGCTGCTTTGCTTCTCAATATTCTCTGGCTGGCCTCGTGTTATTTTCTCCTACTGATAGAGAACCTACACAAGGACTCTATATGGGGTTTGGGTACCCCCATAAGGGAAAAGGAGCAGTCCCCCCCCCTAATAACACCAAGCAGCAGGCTCAGCTTTTGACTTCTAAGAAACTTTCACAGAAAATCTCAGGAAGGACCTGGTAGGCATGTAGTTGTTACCTGGGACCAGGGAGACCAGGATTCAAACCCTACTCAGCTATGAAGCCCGCTACTGTCTCTTTTTAAGACAGTCACTGTCTCTCAACATAACCAACCTCACAGAATTGTTGTGGGGATAAAGTATAAAGCAACAGAGAGAGAAGTGTGTACATCAGCCTTAAGCTCTTTGGAGAAAAGGTGGGGTTGAATGCAACCATTTTAAAGAGAGAGAAGTGTGTGTGTGTGTGTGTGTGTGTGTGTGTGTGTGTGTGTGTGTTTTCACTCTTGCTTTCCTTCTCTCATGACACTCACTCAAAAACCCAATGTGTCCAAAGGCCTAAAAAAAAGTTAATGTTCCCTAGCAACATTTTTATTTTAAAAAGAAACCAGAGAGGGCCTTCTGTGAAAGGCCAGGGCAAGATCCCCTTATCCGTATTGATCAATTGATTGTTAATTCGTTTACCCCAAAGACAAAACCTTTTTCAGACATTGTGGTGAGGAGGGAAAATATTATAAGCAAAGCAGTGAGGATCCGTTTGCTTCCTTGATTTTATTGGCTATTTTATGTAGGCTTTAGTGTACCATCAGCACTCTAGTTTTCTGGAATTACACGAGCTATAAATATAGAGCTCAGCCTCTGTGGCACATGGGACATGAGCGGTGGAGGAATTTTTTTCTGCCTGATTTTTGCAGAGGACCAATTTATTATGCTGCTCCTGAACTTCCATGATTTGATTTAATATTTGTATTCTGCTTTTCCAGCAACAAATGCTGAGCTAAAAGCGGCTCAGAATAATCACAACCACATTAATAAACAACAAATGTTTCATTACTATGATATCAAACACAGCAGTATGTAAAGAAAGCGAACAACAACAGTTTGGGAGACAGCGCCCAGCCAGATTGCTCAACTCCCAAATTTTATGATGTGGTTCGGAAGGAAACAATCCATTGAAAAGAACCAGGGGATGTTTTCCTGAACCTGTCGTCTGGGAGAAGTATATACTGTTATGAAAATTCTGAGGTCTCAAATACAGAATAAATGC
Organism: Zootoca vivipara; assembly: GCF_965207765.1. NCBI lineage: Eukaryota > Metazoa > Chordata > Lepidosauria > Squamata > Lacertidae > Zootoca > Zootoca vivipara. The sequence goes on along the minus strand of NC_142582.1, from coordinate 132,440,791 downwards.
ATAATTCTTGCTTTGGAAACTTGTTGGTCATGTGGGCCTCTTTTCATTGTAGGAGCCCTTCATAATTCCCCTTGCCTGAGGCCACATAGACCAGGGGTCAGCAACCTAAAGCTCATGGGCCGGAAGTGGCCCCGGAGGTCGTTTGACCAGCCCACAAGCAGAACCGAGCCGCCCGCTCATGCACAATGGTAAACCGATGCGGCACAGTACTTGCTTCCGTGGCGCCAGATTCCATGCGATTCCCAGACTGTCTGCGGCCCAGATTTAGAAGGCAACTGGGCCTGATCTGGCCCGCGGGCCTTAGTTTGCTGACCCATGGCCCAGATGCTCTGCATAGGGGGGTGACCGGGTCCGGCTGGGCTTTCTGATTGTCATATCAATGATCCTCCTCTTCCTCTTTCCAGTGTTGATGCTTTGTGCAAACTCTGTCTGGAACTATGTGAAACTTGCTAATCCTCAGGAATATCACACCTTGACCTGCCTGAGCCACTGTGACCCCACCTTATGTTTGATGTATTTCTGGTTTGTAAAGGGGATGTCTGTCTTCTCCATGCCAAAAATGCTAACCTTCAAAAAGAGGTGTCTCTCTTTGTTATGGGTCTCTCACCTGTTTACAAGGAGGGGTGGGGGACTCTGTGGCAACAGAAAAATAAAGATCTGCCTTGCTTCCCACCGGATCCTGCCTCCATCCTGTCTTCTCTGACCAATCATGGACTTAGGGGGCTCAGAGTCCCTTGGGGAGTTGGGCAGCCAAAGCCAAACAAGAATTTTCCCTATAACAATATTATGGGAAGAGGCAGTGTCATGCAGTGGTTAGAGAGTGTTGGACGAAGACCTGGGATGCCAGGATTCAAATTCCCCACTCATCTATGAAGCTCACCTTTGGGCCCAGTCTCTGCTTCTCAGCCTCACCTAACCAGCCTGAATATACCCAAATCCTTCAACTGTTCCTCATCAGGCTTGGTTTCCAGACCCTTGATCATCTTGGCCACCCTCCTCTACACACCTTCCAGCTTGTCTGTATCCTCCTTAAACTTTGGTGTCCAGAACTGGACATAGGACTCCAGGTGGAGTCGGATCAAGACAGAACTGAGCAATACTATGGCTTCCCTTGATCTGGACACTAGACTTCTACAATTCAGTAGACTCCAGCAGAGCTAGAATTTGACTCCTGGGTCTTCTGAGAATCTCAGGAACTCTTACCAGCTTTCAGGAACTTGACTTGAAGAGCAAACTTTTGCTATTCTTCCTCCTCCTCCTCCTCCTCCTCCGAGAAAAAGGGAGAATTGTCCTTTTCAAAGCTCAATCTCCTTCATATTTCTTATGTTAATGATCTCACATTTTTATCCTTCTTGCTGTAACAATGGCTCCTTGCAGCCATGCTGTGCTCTTCCCTTTCATTTTACTTAAATGATTACCCCATGGCACCCCTCTTGAATAAAAGCATGGAGAAGCAAAAGCTGAGCTTCTCTCATTATTAAGCAACATTAGACTCGTGTTTGTTCTCCATTTAATTTGCATATGGAGAGTTAAAAACCACTCCTGTCGGGATTGACAAAGAGGTAATTCTAAGGTTGGGTTCTCTCCCCCCAAGAAAATAAAGTCAGTATGCTAAACAAAGAGGCTAACAGGACCTTTTGTTCAACCTTTCCAGGAGCTTTGAAAAATGCTTTCAGCTTCCCACAATCACCAGAAATACATGGTATCACACAGAGATGTGCCCGCTTCCAGCAGATCAAAGAAATGAGATTGGGATTGTGTTGAAACCGACTCTGAGGCCACAGAAGCGGGAACAAGGAGAGTGAGAAATCTAAGATCAACATAAAGCAGGACAGGAACTGTCCTTGATCTGGCTACGGACGGCGGACGGCAGAATCTACTACAAACTGACTGTGGTTTAACATATTTCATAAGAGCATAAGACAATAATATGAGGCTGCTGGATCAGGCCAATGACCCATCTGGTCCAGCAGCCTGTTCTCACAGTGGACAACCAGATGTCTGTGGAAAACCCGCAAGAAGAACCTAGCAACCTTGCGTGATTCCAAGACAACATTGTCTTCCTGTCAGGAGTATGGGCAGGAGTCAGGCTCTGGGGCCTGTAGTGCTTTGCAGGACTGGGGCCTGCCTCAGCTTGTGCTGGAGAAGCAAGGAGTGGCCACTCAGGTGAAGACCTCAGCTTGTGCTGGAGAGGCAAGGAGTGGCCACTCAGGTGAGGCCACTTGATACCTCACTGCACCTGGTGGCAGGAGCTGGGAGGGATAAAAGCTCAGCATTTCCCTTCAGCTTTTTGCCACAGCAACGCTATCCCTGCCTGGTTGCCCCTGGCCTCTCGCTCCTTGGACCCTTGCCTTGCCGACGCCTTGCTCCTTGGACCCTTGGCTTGCTGACGCCTTGATTCTCGACCCTTGGACCTTTGCCTTGCTGATGCCTTGCTCCTTGGACCCTCGCCTTCCCGACGCCCTGATCCTCAACCCTTGGACTTCGCCCTGCTGACGCCTTGCTCCCCGACCCTTGGACCTTTGCCTTGCCGGCGCCTTGCTCCTTGACTCCCAGACCTTCGCCTCTGCCTTGCTCCTTGACCCTGCGACTGCCTGCTGCTGGACCCTCAGCCCTGCACCTGTTCCTGCTTCTACACCTCCATCTTGCCTCTGGTCCTGACGTCCCCAGCCAGGGCTTCAACCGCCCGCCGACCGGACCGTGACACTTTCCAATTGACTTCAACGAGCAAAGAGATGCTTCCCACGGTTCCCTGAAATGAAACAGAGGGTGCTGAGCAGTTGATTGTAAACAGCACAGCTGCCCCAGCACTCATAGCAACACTGCAAGGCAGTGGGAGAAGCTCACTGGATGCAGACCTACAAATCTTGCAGGAGGCTAACCCTGCTTCTTATGTCCTAAGCATCTGGCGTGCCCTCTAGATCAGACCAAAGTGGGTCAATCGGGGTCACGACCCTGCTTCACATAGCAGCCAGCCAGCCCAGCCACAAACAGAATCACAAGACAACCCCAGTCTCCAGCAACTAGTATTCCATGGTAGGCTACCCCTGAGCCTGGAGGCTCCATTGTCTATTGCTGTCTCAACAGGAACATGGCACACCACCCTATGACCTTGTTGGATAAATGACAGTCTTGGTCCATAGCAAGTAAGGAAATAAATGCAGCCGTCGTGACTAACAGGCAGCAAGACATTGACTCATGCATTAAGTAATGAAGTAAGATTCCATCATGAATCTATTGCCAATCAGTTTATGAAAAGCAGACCCTTGAGTGACAGGTAGAAAAATTGCCTTGGATCTTCCAACAGCATATATCATCTGTGATCTGTGATTACTAAGACTCAACACAGGTTTCTCAAAAACAAGTCATGTCAAACGAACTTCATTTCTTTTTCTGATGGAATTAAGTTTGATGGAACTTGGTGGATCAGGGGAATGCGGTGGACATAGCATATCTTAATTTCAGTAAGGCTTTTGACAAAGTCCCTCATGATATTCTTGCAAGAAAAGTGGTAAAATATGGGTTGAACGAGGTAACTGTTAGGTGGATTAGTAGCTGGTAGGCAGACCGAAGCCAAAGAGGACTCATTAATGGTTCCTGTCATCCTGGAAAAAAAGTGACAAGTGGGGTCCTGCAGGGTTCTCTGTCCTGGGCCTGTTGTTGTTCAACGTCTTTATAAAAGACTTGTATGAAGGAATTGAGGGGATGCTCATCCAATTTGCAGATGACACCAAACTGGGAAGGGTAGCTAATGCTGCAGAAGACAGAACCAGAATTCAAGATGACCTTATCAGATTGGAGAACAGGGCACAAGCTAACAAAATGAATTTCAATAGGGACAAATGTCAGGTTCGGCTCTTAGTTTGAGACAACTTACAATCACAGAAATGTGGTGGGTCCTACAGCCTGTCTAGAGGGGAAACTCCCCAGGGAGCAGTCCGGCTCTGACCCTGAAGTGGCACCTCTTTAGACAAGGCGTCTCAATCAGCTCCCCAACCAAGTCTGTCTGCCTTTACCAGTTCTGCAGAATGGCAAAGAAGCCTTCAGAGGCTGTTGGGAGAGGCCACACCACAAGAACTCTCCAAGGTCCTGAAGTACCCAAGGCTACAAGTCTCTCTCCCAACCATCTTGCCCTACAGATGCTGCAGAGTGCAATTTCCACCAGCCCCAGCATGATACAACCTGGGATGCGTGGGAGATGTAGACCCAAACCACTGGAGGATATCAGGTGGCAAAAAGGTTGGTTCAGGGAGAGTTCTGCAATTCTTTCTTCTGTAGCTGAATTTAAAAAGGAAAGGAGAAAATCCTGGAACAGCCTGCACATGAGTGGAAGAAGAGCCTTCTGGATCAGGCCAATGGCCCATCTAGTCCAGCATTCTGGTCTCACAGGGGCCAACCAGATGCTTGTGGGAAACCAGCAAGCAGGGTTCAAGCACAAGAACATTCTCCTTTCCTGTGGTTTCCAGCAACAAGTGTTCAGAAGCATTGCTGGCTCTGACCATCAATGGCTTTTTTCCTCCATGAATTTGGCCATCTAAGTTGATGGTCACTACTGCCTTCCATGGAGGGGAGTTTCATAGTCTAACTCTGCACTGAATAAAGACGTACTTCCATTTATGTGCCCAGAATCTTCCAATATTCAACTTCATTTGATGCCCATGAGATCTAGTGTTTTGAGAGAGGGAGGAAAACTTTCCTCTCTCTACTTTCTCCATGTCATGAATAATTTTTATAAACTCATATAATGTTACCTCTTACTCAGTCATCAAAGATAAGCAGGACTTGGTCTGGCTATTGGTGGGGTGGGGGACCACCCTGGGAACTCTGTGTATGATATTTTGAGTTCCACAAGGGGGGGGACGGACATAATGCTTTAAAGGTCCAGATGAATCCCTGTAAAACTGGACAATTGCACTGGGTCTCTATGAACTCTGCCCAGGGCTGCAGGAGATTGATTATATATTTTAAAATTGCCAGTAGCTTCTGAACCCACTGAACTGAAGCATCTCCGAGACGGAAATTAATTACCTTTCTTCTACCTATTTGCAGAGCAAAATCCTTGATTGAGCCTTCTTAGCCCTGGCAAAATATTAATCATAATATTCATACTTGTGTCAAGATTTTAGATTATTACCGGTAACTGTTATTTTTTTTAATAATAATAATAAATCCATCAGACACGTTGCGCTGAGATTTAAAGGCTATCTGGCAATGCAGATAAGCATAGAAAACTTGGAGATCAGCCTTCCCCAAGTAGTTCCTCTCCAAATGATTTGGACTACAACTTCCATCAGGCTCAGCCAACCCTGAGACAGAAACCACATAACACCAGTCCTGAAAGACCTACATTGGCTCTCTGTACGTTTCCGAGCACAAATCAAAGTGTTGGTGCTGACTTTTAAAGCCTTAAACGGCCTCGGTCCAGTATACCTGAAGGAGCGTCTCCACCCCCATCATTCTGCCCGGACACTGAGGTCCAGTACCGAGGGCCTTCTGGTGGTTCCCTCACTGTGAGAAGCCAAGTTACAGGGAACCAGGCAGAGGGCCTTCTCGGTAGTGGCACCTGCCCTGCGGAACTCCCTCCCATCAGATGTCAAGGAAATTGTAAGGGGAAGAGAGTATAGAGAACCTCCCCCTCTCATCAGGAGCAGCTCCTCCCCAAGCAGCGATGGAAGCGCGGGCTCTGAAGAGGCTAGTCAGGAAGCGGAGAGAGAGTGCCAGGTCTCTGGCAGCATGGGAGAGCCCCGGCTCCACAGGCGGGAAGAGAGAGAAGCGGAAAGGGGGGAAAGGGAAAGCACGGAGCATAGACCTTTCCCCCCGGTTCCGGAATTACGGAGGAGGAGAAAGGGGAGGAGATTCACTGTCCCGCGGCTATTATGTTGGGAGAAGTCGCGCAGGGGGGGCAGTGCCGGATTCTGGATCGGAATGAGCAGACATGTTTCCAACACCCCATTACACTGTAAAAAGAGTGCACCAATAAAGACTGTTAAAAGACAACCATGTGGAAAGCTGTTACTCTGGAGTAGTTGCAACAACCCTCTGACAGAAATAAACAACTATATGACATTTAGGAGACATCTGAAGGCAGCCCTGTTTAGGGAAGTTTTTTAATGTTTGATGTTTTATTCTGTTTTTTATCTGTCGGGAGCCGCCCAGAGTGGCTGGGGAAACACAGCCAGATGGGCGGGGTATAAATAAGTTGTTGTTACTGTTGTTGTTCTTCTTGTTGTTGTTCAAAGCAACTGGAGAGCAACATGTTGGAAAGGCTGTTTTAGAGGAAGCAAGGTAAGGACACTCTCAAATCTGCCGAATGCCCTCTGTTTGAGCTGTTGACCCTTGTTTCCAAAAGCCATAAGAGTGTGGCCATGAGGACATAAGGAGAGAGTGCTGGATCGAGCCATTGGCTCCTGCAATCCAGCATCCTGTTCTCACAGTAACCAATGAGATGGACCTGCTGAATATACTCTCTGTGCACAGGCAAACTTTCAAAGGTACACCTGCTGTTGGTGAGCGGCAGATGACGACAGCCTAGTTCTCATAGCAATGGGAAGCCTGTAGTTTGGGTCTCACCACTTCAGAATGCAGGTGGGGGCTCACCTGACTGAGCGCTGCCCCAAGGAAGGGGTTCACCCCTTCTACCAGCAAGGGTGACGTGCTAATTTTCTATGTGCAAGGGGATTGTGTGGGTTTCTCCGTGCAGGAGAATTCCATTTGGTGAGCTGCCATCTGCAGTGGCGGAGAAAGGGGAGTGTGGTGGGCACTGGCGGAGGAAGAAGAGTGGGGGGGGAGCGCACCACCCCCAGCAACGCAGGCGGGGTGCCATCACAGCTGCCCCCCCCCGCCTGTGCTGGGCGCCATGCCCCCGCAGGCAATGCACCACGCCCCTACGGGTGGCGCACCATGCCGTCCAGGACACACGCCAGCCTTCCGCCTGCTCTCCGCCCCCTGTGCCCTCCACCCATAGCTGCCAAGTTTTCCCTTTTCTGGCGAGGAAGCCTATTCAGCATAATGGAAAATCCCTTAAAAAAGGGATAACTTGGCAGCTATGCCTCCACCTCCGCCTATGGTGGTGGGGCGGGCCACCCCAGGTGTTATCCCTGAGTGGGGGGGGACAAAATCCCCCCTGGGTGGATCACCACCGCACCGATAAGTATGCCCTTAGGGGCGGGGCCTAAGCCGCCCTACAGCTGGGGAGGAGGCAGCGGGAGGACAGTGGACGGGACGGGCAAAATGAGATAATAAGGCAAGAGGCAGATTTGCCACCACATTGAGGAACAGGCCCAAGGAAGGAACTGTCCCCAAGTTAGAGACATGTGGGCAACCCCTCAAAAGAAGAAAACCCCCATAAGGAAATCTTGCCGGCCTTACTGAGCTCTCAGAATAACACCGCAGCAGAAACTCTGCATTTCCCAACGCACACAGGGTGTATACCTGAGATTTTGTGTGTGTCAGCTAGTTTACACATGTGCTTGTGACATTGTAAATAAATATACAGTACATACATTACAATTCCTGAGTAAGGAGATGGCCTTTTCCCAAGGTGTTTGCTTAGCCTTAGTCAAAAGCTAAAAGCGACACATTAAAGCAGTGGTTCTCGAGGGGTGTGGAGGAAGGCAAGTGTGGCAGGAAGATTCAAGGGCAATCAAAGAAGCATTTAAACCTTTCAGTGTAGAATAATAATAATAATAATAATAATAATAATAATAATAATAATAATAATTTATTTATACCCCACCCATCTGGCTGTCCCCCACAAACAGTACTTCTGTCTTGTCAGGATTCAATCTCAATCTGTTAGCCGCCATCCATCCTCCAACCGCCTCCAAGCACTCACACAGGACCTTCACCGCCTTCACTGGTTCTGATTTGAAAGAGAGGTAGAGCTGGGTATCATCCGCATACTGATGAACACCCAGCCCAAACCCCCTGATGATCTCTCTCAGCGGATGCATGTAGATGTTGAAAAGCATGGGGGAGAGGACAGAACCCTGAGGCACCCCACAAGTGAGAGCCCAGGGGTCTGAACACTCATCCCCCACCACCACTTTCTGAACATGGCCCAGGAGGAAGGAGCAGAACCACTGTGTGACAGTGCCCCCAGCTCCCAACCCCTCTAGACGGTCCAGAAGGATGTTATGGTCGATGGTGTCAAAAGCTGCTGAGAGATCCAGCAGGACTAGGAAACAGCTCTCACCTTTGTCCCTAGCCCACCAGAGATCATCGACAGTATTGTATAATTTCATTTTAGTTTTTTGCAGAATATAGATATAAATCTTCAGTGCTTTTTTTCTGGGGGTACGCAGGGGTACGCATATCCCTAAACATTTTTTGAATCTAAGTTTGGCCTCATCGAGGGGCAGTATTTCAATATGTGTAGGAAAATGAGAGTGCTGCTAAACTTTTTTTCAAAGAAAAAAAGCACTGGATATGTTTGCAAAATGAGAGCAGGAACATCAAGTGATTGTGCAAGCTCACCCCCTCTCATTGAGGCACATATGCAAGAGGCTAATTTATAATTATATTTTGGAAATGATTCCTGCTCTTAAGTAGCTGCATTATCGTATACTTCCTGGATGTCCCATGATCATATTATAAAGTAGTTGTGTTCTGGGTTATAAACCAAGCTCTGCTAGGAGCTGTTTATTTTGGTTCTCCAATGTATAAGAAGTACACTCAATAATCAATATCAATCAATATCAATAAAAGCATCAATATTCATACCAATATCAACATCAATAAAAAAATCAGTGTGAGCCCAGGGAAAATAGTTTGAGAACCACTGCCAATGGCTAGAAGATGCTTGCCTAGATGAGCATTGCTGGCCCTTGATTGCTGGTGGCTACTAGCTATACAAGAGAACAAGTTCGGCCTATTTTGGTGAGGTTTAATAGGAAGCTGTTTACAGGTTAGGAATCCAGCGATTCCGAGCAGGAGATGCCTGGGAGTGTTACACACAGCACCTGCCCCATTCAAGAAGGAATTTTTGACTGTGGAAACTCAAAGGTTTGGGGGAACAAATGTCATTGGCATGCATTTTTCTTTAAGCAAACAGGTACAGCAAAAGAAACTGTTACTCTCTCCAGGACAGTCCCATCATTAAGAAACTGACCCTGTAAAAGACTGCCCCCTAGAGGCTCCTGCTGCTCAGGGAGGAGGGGTGAGCACAAAGCATTGAAGTAATTCAACTAGAGTTGCTTTTGCTGAACTAGGCATTTTGGACAAGAGTATATGGAAGGGCCCATCTTCCACAGAAGAGGCACCTTAAAATCAGAAATGCTCTGGATTTGAACACCCTGCTAAGCCAGCCAACAGCCTACCTGGGTATCCACAGCACTCCAAGGTTCACAAAGGCTCCATTTTCCAGCCCCCACTGGGGCAGGTGATTCCAGGTGGGCAAAGGAGGATGTGCAAAAATCCAACCGGTTGATGCAGGACCATCACAAATGCCAAAGCAAAGGTAAACCCACAAGAAAGAATCCTTCGGGCAGTCTGCACACACCAAACACAAAAAAACCCAAACAGATTCCACCTGTGTGAAATAGCCAAAAAAATGATAAAGGAACCTCAAAAACATGGAGGGCAAGATAATTCTTTATCTGCACTTTTTAGATAAAAGAATCATTTTCAACAGGAATTGACGGAAGGGTTGGGGTATTGATGATTAAGTCCTAACAACCATCTCTAGATGCAGACTCGCACCCAAAACCTGCAGATGAAATTCCTCAACCCACCACCGTATTTCGAACGGGGAGTGTGAGCAGAATCACACACCATTTGCCAGGGGAGAGCTGTGTGTCGGCTGCCACATCCATGCACTTTCATCACCGGCACAGCTCACCCAGCGTTGAGCATAACGACAGCAGGGGAAAGGGTCACGCCAATCATGCTCATTGCTCTCTGCCCGACTCCAGGAACCCCACACACCTCAGAGCCACCAAGACGGACGGCCTGTTTCTTCCTGCCCACGTATAACATGCTGTCTTTGTGAGAAAAGAAACACACCACACACTAGATTGAATGAACATCCTGTCCTCCGAGGAGAATCTTTTATAATGCACACTCACACAAAGAAGGTTATTTTTTTCATTCATATATATATATATAACACCACCTGCCATCGAAACTCAGATCTTCAGGAGCCACAAAGCCAGGCAGGGACATCAACAGATGGTTGGGGGATCATTATAAATTGAATATAACCAAACACAAGTCTAAGTCCCATTAGAGTGCTCTGTTCAATCTCATGCATTTATCCCAAAAAGGAAATATTATGAAACTAGCACAGAACTTCGGCAATGCACATTCTCTGCATGCAATATTTTTTGTGTGTTTGGCTAGGAAGGAAATTGGTGGAAGTGTATGGGGGATACTATCAAGCACACCAGATGAGAGTAATTCATTGGGGGGGGGGTTTCCTCCCCAGGAACAGGCCACCTAGAACAGCTAGAACCTGGTTTGATCACAGGAAAGCCATACAAGAGGCAAAATTCCCAGGGCCCAAGAGAGACCACTCATCATTACCAAATGGCCTTCCAGGCACCAGGGGAAGCCAAGGGGCCTGCCTCTCTGGCCCAGAGCCAGCCCTGCCCAGCCTAGCCCCCTTTCCAGAGAGGATGCTCTTCAAAGAGGCATGAAATCCATCTCTTCTCTCTCTCTCTCTCTCTCTCTCTCTCTCTCTCTCTCTCTCTCTCTCTCTCTCTGTGTGTGTGTGTGTGTGTGTGTGTCATCACTAGCTGGAGAGAAGAGACGCAGGGAAGGCTTGGCCTCTCTCTGGGTTCGGCATTCCCCACATCAGAAGGCTGTTGCCAGGGAAATGGAATGAATGAGAGAAATTCAGAAGGAAAATGCAAAACTACCCCCACCCCTACCAAAGCAAAAAAAAAAAAAAGCAGTTACTTCCAGGGGGAGAAAGGGGTTCGATACAGAGGCACCAAGCCTTGTCTCTTTTCTGTGCAGCAGGATGAGGCTGATTCTGGGGAGGAGCAGGGTGGGTTTTTTTTTTACACACACATACACACGCAATTGCCGCAGAGAAGGAGAAGCAGACTGCCTGCCTGCCTGCCTGGGGAGTGAATGAATCTTCCCTCCTCCCCCGCCGCCCCCTCGCTCTGCCAACGTCAGCCGGAGATTTGCATGGCACAAGCGGCGCCCACCACCGTCTCCTCCTCCTCCAAACCGGGCATCGCGGCCATTGGAGCCGGCCAGCGCTGTGTGTGCGTAAATGTGCCACGCTGAAGATGCCGCCCGCTCTCGGCTGCTTCCAGAGGGTTAAACTCCATCTCCCCCTGGCTGCCAACCCGAGTTAATTTCCACCTCCACAACACCGGGGGTTGGGGAGATTTAATAGAGGGTTATTTTTAGCATCCTTCCAACACGCGCGCACACGCGCGCGCACACACATACACCGAAAACCTTCTACAAGGAAGATTCCCCCCGGAGAGAGAGAGAGAGAGAGAGAGAGAGAGAGAGAGAGAGAGAGAGAGAGAGAGAGAGAGAGAGAGAGAGAGAGATCTGAAAGGCCACCCCAGAAATAGATGCGGGAAAGTTTGCAGCCTGTCAAAACCTCTCCTAACCTCCGCTCACCGGGAAGCAGGGCTGAGAGGAGTTAAGGAAACGGGAGAGAGAGAGAGAGAGAGAGAGAGAGAGAGAGAGAGAGAGAGAGAGAGAGAGAGAGAGAGAGAGAGAGAGAGAGAGAGAGAGAGAGGGAGAGGGAGAGGGAGAGGGAGAGGGAGAGAGAGTGTCTTTTTCAGCCTCCAAGAGTCTCTCTGGGCTCTGCTGACATCTCTGCACACGCCTGCCTGCTGTCTCTGCAGCCTCCGATTGCACCCCCAGCCTCTCCAGGCGCCCGTCCCCAGGGCCTCCTGCCCACCAATGCAAGACCCCCTGGAGGCTCCCAAACCGAGCCCAGAGGTGGAAAGATTCCCCCTCCCATGTGCAAGCAGACCGTGGCTGGCATGGCATCTTTTGGGGGGGAGGTGGAGAGGGATGAGGCAAACGAGCCTCCTTCTCTTTCCCGAGGTCTTTGCAGCTGGTATTATACAGCTGCGTGGAGAAGGGGAGCGGGGGGCAGCAAGAGAACAGAGGGGGCCATTTACGCGCCCAGGAGAGCCCGGCCAACCTCGGCAACACGGAGCTCCAGAAAGCCCGGAGCTGGGAGGATGGAGCGGTGGACGGACCGAGTCCTCCCAGGCATTGCCCGGTGGTGCCCAGATGTGCCTCCGGTTACATTTGCAGCTGGAGGAGGAAGAGGAAGGAGCCAGGGGCTTCCTCTCCTCTCCTTCCTTCCTTCCTTCCTTCCTTCCTTCCTTTGCCCACCATCCACCGCCAAATCTCTCGTTCCTCCCTCCCCACCCCAAAGTCAGCTCCCTCCAAACGGTCCCTCTCCCTTGGGATGCCAGACCCCTCCGCCGTTCCTCGGTGGCGCAGAGCAGGTCCCCCTCCCTCTCCCTCGCTTCCCGGACCGGCGGGGAGGTGGGGGCAGAAATCCGGTCGCCTGAGCAAAGACCCGAGTTCGAGCCTCGTTCGGCTAAGATTTGGGGGTGGGAGAGTGCGAAAGAGCTGCTTTTTGAGCCCCGGAAGGTCGGGGGTGCGAAGAGAAGGCTCTCCATGCTTGCAAGGTCACCACGACGCGGGAGGTGGGCTGTTTCTCCCCCTCCGGGAGAGAGAGAGAGAGAGAGAGAGAGAGAGAGAGAGAGAGAGAGAGAGAGAGAGAGAGAGAGAGAGAGAGAGAGAGAGAGAGAGAGAGAGAGAGAGAGAGAGAGCAGCCGGTGACCGGCACTCACCGTAGACGCCTTGTCCAGAGATGCCCTCCAGCAGCACCGCGAGCAGCCACACGGCCCCGTAGGCTAAATCCATCTTGGCGGCGGCGGGAGCAGCGGCAGCCACATATCCGGGCGGAGGGGACCGGGAGCAGGAGGAGGCGCGCCCCGCTCGCTCGCACGCTCCGCCACGGCCCGTTCGCGGCTCCCGGGGATGGAGGAGGGCGAGGACGAGGATGGAAAGGGAGGCAGCGGCAGGAGCAGGAGGAGGAGAGGAGAGGAGAGGAGGCGCCCCCCAGGCAGGAGGCGATGCGCGGCGGCGGCGGAGGCTCCGAGCCCCGGCTAGATCGCGGCGTCCTTGCGCGGCGCACTCTGCTGCGGCGGGGCCGGCGGCAGCGGCTTGGCGGCGGCGGAACAGGGAGCAGCCATGGCGGGAGCGCCTCCGGCGCACTCCCGGGCCTTCTGGCTCTCTCCTCCTCCTCCTCCTGCAGCGGCAGCGGCGGGCCCGGGCGGGGAAAGGCAGGATGCGCGCCTGGCAGCAGCTGCGGGGCTTACGCGCCGCGGTCACGTTGGGCGCTACGTGCTCCGAGCCGCCAGCCGACAAGGCAGCCCCGAGCCGGCCGCGTCAACCGCGCGCCGCCGCCGCCGCTACCGCCGCCACAGCCGCTGGGACCGCTCGTGCCGCCGCCTCTCGCTTCTCCTCCTCGCCAGCGCCGCGGAATGGGAGGCGCCGCGCCTGCCTGCCTCCTGCTTGCCCAGCCTCCGCGCACCTCCTCCTTCCTTCCTTCCCTCCTCCTGGCCTGTGGGAAGTTCGCCGGCTTGCGGGCAGCACCGCACGCTTCGTCGTCGGCAAGCGGTTGGGCGCGGGGATCTCGCTCACGTCTGCTTGGACATCTTTGGTTAGGGCGCGCCGACCCGTCTCCTGGGGAAAGTCAAGAGGGATGGAAAGAGGTCCTTCTTCACGCAGCGCATAGTTAAAGCGTGGAAATCCCCCCTCCTCCGGGGGGGGGGGCAGCGGCGGCCACTGACTTGGAGGCTTTAAAAGAGGCAAACAGAAATTGGCGGAGGAGGAGACGGCCCTCGATGGCTTCTAGCTAGAATGGCTCTGCTCTGTCTCCACAGTCGGAGGCAGCAATGCTTCTGAATGCCAGTTGCTGGAGGGTGCGGGAAGAGAGAGGGCTCTGGCGCTCAGGTCCTGCTTGTGGGCATCATCTGGTCTGAGTCTGATGCTTGGCCACTGGCCTGATCCAAGAGGCTCAATTTATGTTCTTAATGAACACGGCTAACAAAAAAAATCAGGAAGAACTTTCTGACACTAAGAGCTGTTAGACAGCGGAACGCTCTCTCTCAGGAGAAGGTGGACTCTCCTTCCTTGGAGGTTTTGAAGCAGAGGTTGGATGGCCATCTGTCCTGGATGCTTTAGCTGAGATTCCTATATTGCAGGGGGTTGGACGAGATGACCCTTGGGGTCCCTTCCAACTCTACAATTCTAGGATTCTAGGCCCATTAATGTAAACCATAAATCAAGAAGGAGAGAGCTACCAATCATGGCTACTAGATACGATGGCTATGCTCTCCTCCACTGTTGGAGGCAATAATACTTCTGAATCCCAATTGTTGGAGACCACAGGAGGAGGGAGAGTTCTTGTGTCCAGGTCCTGCTCCTGTGTTTCCCACAATGAGCATCTGGTTGGCCACTGTGAGAACAGGATGCTGGATTAGATGGTCCATTGGGCCATCACCCTGGGACCTCAGGGTGACAGGAGGGTAATAAATAAGCGAAGAATAACTATGTTCTTAAATATGTGACTCCTGGCCCTGGAAGCCACAGCGAAGCCAGCCATAACCATCATCCCCTCCCCCCCCCCCGCCACCTGGATGACATGATGTGCAAGGGGACTCTAGCAGCATTTTTTTCCCCAATCTGGGGAACTCTCTGCTAGAGTGTTTGCTCCTGGGCTGCATCACACTCTTGGGCATCAGGTGGAAAGTCTTTTCACCGACTTGATTTTGGGTGGGTTCAGAAGCCACTCAGCCAGTTGACACCCACAAGACATACTGTACCCCTGAAAAGTGAAGACATACAGGAAGAAGTTCCCAAAGTCAACCTGGGAGGGGGAAGAAGAGGGTGACCTGCATTATTCTCAAGGCCCCCTCTCCCTTCTGGGATAAACATCAACAGCTGATTTGTGTTGAATCAGCCCACTGAAGCCCAGTCACTGAAATAATAGAGATGGTCTGGAGGCAATGTGTGTCTTCTTCCACTGAGCTATAGCTCTTCCCACAGATGATTTAATTTTCATTTCCTCAAATCTGGGCTAATCTGGGATTTAAGCCTAGGACATGACTCCCAAAGTGAGAATTGGGACCCTTGGCCAGGGATCATGAGCCTGTAGCCCTCTAGATGGGGCTGGGCTCCAGATCCCATCTGCCCCGGGGAGCTTGGCCAACCACCATCCAGCAACAGCTAGATCATGCATCCCCAAACTTCGGCCCTCCAGATGTTTTGGACTACAATTCCCACCTTCCCCGACCACTGGTCCTGTTAGCTAGGGATCATGGGAGTTGTAGGCCAAAACATCTGGAGGGCTGCAGTTTGGGGATGCCTGAGCTAGATGGCCCACCGATTCCTCCTGCCCTACACAAAGAAGTTGAAAACTTTCAAGAGATGGACAATTCATAAATATTAAGGGTGAATGAATCTATACTATCAGGTGAAAGAATTGAGGAGGCTGGTCTAGCAGGTCTCCCCTTATGTTCTTAAATTCATTGAGGACATGGCTATCACTAGACAATGCAGGAACACTCATGGAGCAGAGTGAGGTGTGGACAACTTCCGGTTTACATGGGGGTTACGTTCCAATGTACCATGCATTTAAGTGAAATCAAGTATATTTGACACACCATTGAAAAAGCCTGCAAACTTTTCTGTAACCTTTTTGGGTCAATTCCACGTTCAGTGCAATGCTCACATGTGCAGTCATGCACATATCGGGTGCGCCTACAATGGTCACTGCCTTTACTATTCCGCCACTAATGCACTATTATTGTGTCATTTATATGTTGCAGAAGACATATACGGCCTCGGTCCAGTATACCTGAAGGAGCGTCTCCTCCCCCATCGTTCTGCCCGGACACTGAGGTCCAGCGCCAAGGGCCTTCTGGCGGTTCCCTCGCTACGAGAAGCCAAGTTACAGGGAACCAGGCAGAGGGCCTTCTCAGTAGTGGCACCCACCCTGTGGAATGCCCTCCCACCAGAGGTCAAAGAGAACAGCAACTACCAGACCTTTAGAAGGCTTCACAAGGCAGCCCTGTTTAGGGAAGCTTTTAATGTTTGATGGATTTCTGTATTTTAATATTTTGTTGGAAGCCGCCCAGAGTGGCTGGGGAAACCCGGCCAGATGGGCGGGGTATAAATAATAAATTATTATTATTATTATTATTATTATTATTATTATTATTATTATTATTATTATAAGACACCTGCAAAAAGCCCCACCAATTGACACGGGCCTCGTTTCCCACTCTCTGGCTTCCCCTTGGTATTTGATTGGCCAATATTGGAATGGGATGCTGAGCTATGATGGGCCATTGGCCACCCAGTAGGACCCCTGCACACTCTTTCCAGCATTTGAGAGAGTTTCTGAATACTGTACAAGTTTCTGGCAATCACAAATGGGGAGAGGTGCTGTAGTGCTTGTATCCCGCTCGCATGGTTCCCATTGGAGCATCTGGTTGGCCACTGTGAGAACAGGATGCTGGAGTAGTCGGACCTTGGGCCTGATCCAGCAGACAGGCTCCCTTTATGAGACAATAAAAGCAAGACAACAACAACAACAAAATAGCACTGAATGAACACCACCTAGATGGCCTGGACAAATAAACGGTCTTTGCTGGAGGGACATTTCAAGCAGCAGAAGGCAGGTCTTCCTGGAGAGAATTCTAGAGACAGGGTGCCAACACTGAAAAGCCCCTTCCACTAGCAAGTCAGAGTACTCGTGTGAGAGAAGGGATCCTTGATAATGGCCCTTGTGTTGTTTCCTGCTTGGCAGGGGGTTGGACTGGATGGCCCCTTGTGGTCTCTTCCAACTCTATAATGAGGTCCAGGAGGACCTGCCTTGTACTGGATCAGATTATTTCATTCTGGTATTCTCCACTCAGTCACACCATGGTCTCAGACAGCGAATGGTCCTGCCCAAAGCCTGTTATATTTTCTCCAGTATCAGAGGCAGCCAGCCTCTCAAAAAGCCAGTTGCTGGGTTTCATGAATGGGAGAGTGGTCTTGTGCTTCTGAGCTTCCCAAAGACACCTGGTCCATCACCATGGAAAGCAGTAAGCTGAGCTGGAAAGGCCTTTGTCCTCATCCAGCCAGGCTCACTTCTTAGCAGGGCCAGCCCTACCATTAGGCTGAGGGAAGTGCCTGTCTCGGGTGGCAGTTGCTGAGGGAAGGGGACACAGTTGAGTGAGCTGCTTGGCTTCCCCTGAGCCTCTGAAGGAAGTCAGGCGTGGAGGAGCTGTCCCATTGCCAGTGCTGAATTGGGAGGCAACTCCCAGCATGGTTGGCTTTTGCACATGGATTGGGGTGCAGCATCCCATAGGGTTCTTCATTCCAGGCGGCAAAGTGTTGTAGGCCAGCCCTGCTCCTTACTAGAGTTCAAGGGCTCGTTCCATCCAGGCAAGAATCCTTGGGGCGCAAAGGGGGTGGTCTGTGAGTGGTGTGACCAGAGGAGAGGGGAAGTAGCTGGGGTAATAGCCCCACAGGCCAGAGAGGGTGCCGCATCCTGGTTCATCAGTGGCAAAGGGCTAGAAGGTGCAAAACCACCCATTCATTTCCCCTTCTGCCTGCTTGGTGGACACTCTTGAAGCCAACGCTCCAGATCATTTTGTCATCTCGGCTTGTGATTTGAGCACATGAGTCTGTGCAAGGGCTTTCACACATGGGGGGAGGAGGGAGCCAGGGCCTTCCAAATCCAATTTTAGGGTGGTGAGTCAGCCTCCATGGTTTGATATGGCATGCTAATGGCATTTCCTCCCAGCAAAAAAAAAGGGGGGTGTCTTTACGCAGAACCAACACCCCCGACCCAAGGGAATGTGTCCTGCCCTCCACCCCAGCCCTGTCTTTGGCAAAGATGGGAAATTGTTGAAACTCTCAAAACTTGGCATCATAGGAAAGCAAAACTGCCTCCCCCTCCTCACCCCAAAATGTTGTGAATGCATTTTGAATTGACATATAAAAATAAGAAGCAGGGCATATGCTAAACCATACTAGGAGATCCCATCAATGTAGGCATTGCTTAAACATGACATACATTGCATTTTAGGTGTACATCTAATGTCCTCCCCCCCCCCCGCAATTGTACACTTAGAACTTTGGCCAGAATTTCCAGCAGAAAACTGGATGCCGATTTCTTTTCATTAACTGTTATTTATAACATTTACTTGTTTAACAAAATGTATATATCACACATATATATTAGAACCTCTAAGCTGTATCACATAGAATATTTAAAATTATCAATTAAAACATGTAAAAGCAACTAAAACATTTAAATATAATTCATGTTAAACAGTATTTTTAAAAAAGACACATCAATATCTACAATTCTACATGGGTTTACCTAAACAACAACAACAAAAATTAATCAGCTACTGAAAAGAGCACAGCGAATGCACCTGTCTGGTGTCAATCGGCAGGGAGTTCCAAAGTTTAGGTGCTGTGCTAAAATATTGATCTCTTACAAGTGCAGTATAAGTGTTATTTGGAATCTGTGACAGCACCAGTTCTACAGATCGAAGTGGTTGAGTATAAGTGGTTGATGTAAGGTAAACTGGTTCCAAGTCATTAAGAGTTTTATATACCCCTTTGAATTGGGCCCAGGAAGAATCATAGAATCATAGAGTTGGAAGAGACCACAAGGGCCATCCAGTCCAACCCCCTGCCAAGCAGGAAACACCATCAATGCATTCTTGACATATGCCTGTCAAGCCTCTGCTTAAAGACCTCCAAAGAAGGAGACTCCACCATACTCCTTGGTAGCAAATTCCACTGCCAAACAGCTCTTACTGTCAGGAAGTTCTTCCTAATGTTTAGGTGGAATCTTCTTTCTTGAAGTTTGAATCCATTGCTCCGTGTCCGCTTCTCTGGAGCAGCAGAAAACAATCTTTCTCCCTCCTCCATATGACATCCTTTCATATATTTGAACATGGCTATCATATCACCTCTTAACTTTCTCTTCTCCAGGCTAAACATACCCAGCTCCCTAAGTCGTTCCTCATAAGGCATCATTTCCAGGCCTTTGACCATTTTGGTTGCCCTCTTCTGGACACGTTCCAGCTTGTCAATATCCTTCTTGAACTGTGGTGCCCAGAACTGGACACAGTACTCCAGGGGAGGTCTGACCAGTGCAGAATACAGTGGTACTATTATTTCTCTAGATCTAGATGCTATACTCCTATTGATGCAGCCCAGAATTGCATTGGCTTTTTTAGCTGCTGCATCACACTGCTGACTCATGTCAAGTTTGTGGAATACCAAGACTCCTAGATCCTTTTCACATGTACTGCTCTCAAGCCAGGTGTCACCCATCCTGTATTTGTACCTTTCATTTTTTTTTGCCCAAGTGTAGTACCTTACATTTCTCCTTGTTCAAATTCATCTTGTTTGCTTTGGCCCAGTTGTCTAATCTGTTAAGGTCATTCTGAAGTGTGATCCTGTCCTCTGGGGTATTAGCCACGCCTCCTAATTTGGTGTCATCTGCAAACTTGCTCAGGATGCCCTCAAGCCCATCATCCAAGTCATTGATAAAGATGTTGAATAAGACTGGGCCCAAGACAGAACCCTGTGGCACCCCACTAGTCACTCCTCTCCAGGATGAGGAGGAAGAAGAGGTTGGCAGCCAGTTCAGATCCCTGAGCCGAGGTGCAATATGCTTATCAGGAGGCACTGAAGGCCACCAACTTGGGTGGCTTTGCCTATGAATTAGACAAATTCGTAGAAGAGAACACTATCAATGGCTGCTACCGTAGCCAGAATGGCTTTGCTCTGCCTCCACAGTTAGAAGCTACAGTGCTTCTGAATACCAGTTGCTGAAAATGCCAAGAGGGGAGGCTGCTCTTGTTCTTGACATCTGTTTGCAGGTTTCCCATTGGGGTATTTGGTTGGCAACTGTGAGAACAGGCGGCTGGACTAGATGGATCCAGCAGGATCCTCTTCCGTTCTTGCTGCGAGGAAAAAAAATAAACAGAAGCCTACCTTTCCTTTCCCTCCCTCTTGTCAGTGCAATATCCATGCCCAAAATGAATGACAGATGATGCAGGCTGGAAAGAGCTGACCTGCTTGTCAAAATGTCTGTCCAGAAGGGGCAGATGGTGGAAGGCCAAAGCCTTAACTAGATTGGGAGGCTTCAAGCCAAGATACCTGATGCTATCTTGGCTGTCAACAGGACTGTGGCTCCGCTGCAAAGTCAATACTGTGTAGGGTTGAGTTCTCATTGAAGGGGGAAATCAAGGACTGGGTTGTATTGCAAGTTGGGAGCTCACAGGATTGACTCTCCCTCTGGCCTTCTCCCAATGAAACGTGCTCAGCTCTTTCACCCTTTCTTTAGAGGACGTGAGTTTCCAAGCACCTACCACCTTTGTCACCCTCCTCTGGACACACTTCAGCTTGTCAATATCTTTCTTAAACTGTGGAATCCAAACCTGGAGACAGACCCCAGCCTACCCCCCAACATTTCTCCAATGAAAATAGAGGTGTCCTTTTCTACATCAGGAAGCTTCTCCCGCGTTTGATCTCTCTGCAGATATAAACATCATATACAGGGACACGGGTGGCGCTGTGGTCTAAATCACTGAGCCTCTCTTGGGCTTGCCGATCAGAAGGTCGGTGGTTCGAATCCCCGCAATGGAGTGAGATCCCGTTGCTCTGTCCCAGCTCCTGCCAACCTAGCAGTTCGAAAGCATGCCAGTGCAAGTAGATAAATAGGTACTGCTGCGGCAGGAAGGTAAATGGAGTTTTCGTGCTCTTTAGTTTCCGTCACGGTGTCCCAGAAGCAGTTTAGTCCTGCTGGCCACATGACCTGGAAAATTGTCTGCGGACAATCACCAGCTCCCTCTGCCTGAAAGCAAGATGAGCGCCACAACCCCATAGTCGCCTTTCACTGGACTTAACCATCCAGGGGTCCTTTACTCTTTTGTATGTTGTTGTTTAGTCATTTAGTCGTGTCTGACTCTTCATGACCCCATGGACCAGAGCACACCAGGCACTCTTGTCTTCACTCTTTTGTATACTCATATGCATCGATCACCTCGAGTCAATTGCAACCTCTCAGCCTCACCTGCCTCACAGGTTTGTTGTGAAGAAAAAAGGTGCGAGGGAAGGGATAATGTGTAACACCTTCAATAGATAAATGGAATGAAATAAAAGTGGACTCGGTGGTTCCCGGGATCCCTCCCAACTCTGCAATTGTATGATTCGATGTTATACTGCAGTTTGTCTTCCACCGAAAGCTACATTATTCGCCTCGCCGTCCACCATGGCAAAACGCTGCAACTTAACGTAATTTACAGAATTAATTATGTCAATTGTGTTGCCGTTATGTTATTCCACCCCATTCATTTCAATGCAATGGAAACCCAATGCAAATCGGGGACGGGACAATTAATTGTCATTTGTGAACAGAAAACAACACTAGCAGCAAATGCTGACCATATTTTCAGGATTGATTTCCATTCCAGACATGGGGACGACAAATAAGCAAGCCTTGGCAATTTCCACTCCAGTTTCTGTCAGAATTCTGTGACACCCTGCCGGGCAGCTGCACCAGGTGCTATTTCACTGCTGTTAGACAGACTGCTATCCCTCATGCATTCATATTGGCCAACTTTCCCCTTCTCTGAGGGCTCCTGTGCCCTTAACACCCATTTCACAACTGTAAATTCAACAGGTGCTGGTATCCATATCACTGTGTGGGTATGCTGGAAAAGCTTCACCTGTAGAACTTATCATTGCCCATTACTTTTGTATCCCATCCTTTCCCCAAGGAGGAAAGGGGCCATGGACGCTGCCCTCCCCCCTTCCATTCATCGCCATAACAGAAATAGGGGTTAGCCTGGCATGGAGCCAGTGGATCAATGTCAACCACATGGCAGACTGGAGATTTCACAGAACCATAGAAATGTAGAGTTGGAAGGGACCCAAAGGGTCCTCTAGTCCAACCCTCCGCAATGTAGGAATCACATCTGCGGCTTAAAAACTTCCAGTGAAGGCGAGTCCATTGCCTTTCCAGGCGGAGCTTTCTTTCAGCCAGAGCTCACCAGAGCTCAGCTCCAGAACCTTCCAGCTGGGTGCCACTGATCATAAGGGAACAAGAGAGAAGTTCGTGGTGAGCTCCAGCCCCTCTGTGTCTAGAAAAATAGCATTGTTTCCCAAGTAACAGCTCTGACCACCAAAAACTCTTCCTAAAGTTTAGTCAGACTCTCTTTTCTTGCCATTAGTTAAGCTCCTACCCTCTTGCAACAGAAGACAAGCTTGCTGCAACTTCCACGTGACAGCAGTTCCATGGCTATCTGATTGTGTGAATGTTGTAGATACTAGGTGATACCCCGGGTTACGTACTCAATTAGTTCCATGGTGCCGTTCACACCCAGAAAAGTACGCAACCCAAGCGTCCATTTTGCGCATGCGCAGACAACACGCGTGGTGAAAAGCGTCAGAAAATACTTCCGGGTTTGCGGAGTACGCAACCCGAAAGTACACAACCTGAAGCGTATGTGACCCAAGGTATGGCTGTATATTGATTTAATAGTATCCTTCTTAACCCACGCTTGTGAGTCAGCAGCAAAGAGACATTCTCCAATTATAGCAGGAAGCTAGTGGGTAGATTTGTTTGAATCTCTTTACTTAAGTAATCCATTCTGCTTTCGTTCATATTGGAGTGTATTCCTGGCAAGACCCCTTTTATCCCTCCTAAAAAGGATAAAGACACAAGAAGCTTCTTTTAAAAGTATAACAAGAAGTTTTACTCACATCCAGTTCTCAGTCAGATTCCTGAAGGCAGGCTTTAGCTTGTAGCACAGATACAGTGTGGCTTTACATCCTTGTAAGGACGGGTCCATGTGCTGCTGGCAGAGAGCCAGCAGTGCAGTCCAAGAGAAGAAAAGGCATCAAAAGAGAGGAAGGTGGCTGCGTGACTGGACCTTTGGTGGGGTCTGGCAGGGTCACGCCCACCTACCCAGCCACATGCAGGAAGAGGATGTTCCAGACCAGGTGGAACAGGAAGTTAACTGGCTGGATCAACATCCCCCTGTCCGTGTCCACTCTAGGCAAACAAGGAATGTTGTACTTGTTTGTTCCAATGGATACATCCCATACCTGTCACCTCTCAGCCTTCTCTTCTTCCAGCTTGAACATCTCCAACTACCTCAACCGTTCCTCATAAAATTTGGTTTCCAGACCCTTGATCACATATTCCAGCCTGTTGATATGCTACTTAAATTGTGGCACCCACAACTGGACACACCTTTCCAGGTGGGGTCTGACCAAAGCACAATGACTTCCCTTGGTTGGGACGCTGGATTTCTGTTGATTAGACCTCAAGTCTGTCTGCCATTTGAAAGAACAGTGTCCCAGCAAGCAGGAAATCCCACTATTTGGCAAAGTTGCTGCAGTTCCTGCCATCTAACTCGGCTGCTATTGTGAGAAGGGGAGAGCTCACTGCCTCGTGGGATTTTGCCTGCAATTAATATTCAATGCACACCTAGAATCCCATAAGTAAATAGCTGCAAATGGTTGGGTCCATCATATTTCTCTTTAAATGTGCCAAACTAATTCAATTTCATTCCAATTCGAAATGGGCTAGATAATGTTGACCTTCTCACTTCTCACACATTACATCAATCAGAACACCGACAACCTGGATGGCTTTAAAAGGGGATTAGATAAATTCCTGGAGGAGAGGGCTATCGATGGCTCCTCCTTGCCACAATGGCTAGGTTCTACCTCCACAATTGGAGACAGGAATACTTCCAATTTGCAACATTCTTCCGGTTGGCGACTGTGAGAAAGGATGCTGGACTAGACTGGGAGATTCACAAAGGCACTTGCTGGCCTGGGCTGCCCAGTTGTCCACCTGCCGGCCTGCCCCCATCTCCCTTCTCCAAAGCCTCCAACACAGCTGTGATGGACCAGCAGCTCGGAGAGCCCATTTCGTTGGATGCTGTAGTTCAGAGCACCACCTGTTGGCAGCCATGTGAACTGCAGAGTGACAACATCCTTAGAAAATATTGGGTTTACATAAAGCACACACAAATCTATATCTATATCTATCTCTATCTCTATCATCTATAGCTAGATCTAGATCTAGATCTAATGTGGATTTCCAGCTGTGAAGAGACCGGAAATACACAGACAAGAAGAGTCTTGTGGATTAGATATGGTCCTGAACCAGGGGGGCAATTATGTTAGGGGATTTTTTAATTTCATGAGCTATGTGACTTTGCTGTAGTTTGAACTTTTTACACAGCCTTTTCATGCATTGTCGTGTTTTATGTGTCGTGACTTTGCTGCCATTGATTACAGTCTAGTAATGATTTGCTGTAACTGTTGAGAGTGGATTTCTGTTTATTCTTTGCTGACATTTTGAGAGTTAATTTTATTGCGTAATATATTCTAAAAGGATTATTGAACATTACTTGATACAAGTTGCTTATTTTAAGGTCATATTTTTTTATTATGACACATCTGCATTGGGTCAGATTGTTACAGGATGTGTGATCCTTGTTTTATATTTTGTTGTTTCTGCAGCTTACGTAAACTGCCTAGCAATAGAGAAAGATGGTACACAAATTAAAAGGGAAATGAAGAAATGAAATCTGTGTCGCTTAATGGAGTGCATAGCGGAACCCAAGTTTTGTCAAGGGTTAAATTCTATGTAACCATTTCACGGTTGCCTTTTAGCATTTTGATTGTGTGTCCCACTGAGCCAATTTTCCAGGAAGGCCAGTGATGCATTTTAATGGAAGGAAAGTCATTGGCCGAGATGGGTTTTTGTAGCGCCCGTGGAAAGGTCTCCCCTCCAAAAGAGACACTTGGGACAGTCTGCAACAGGCAGCCACTCCTGCCCCCAAGCCATATCTCTGAAGGTTTCCATCTGTAAGCAGCTCCCTGAACACAGCAAACTAGCAAAGGGCTGTTGTGCTCTAGCCTTGCTTAGTAGCTTCCTGTTAGGGTATATGGTTGACCACTGTGAGACCAGGGTGCTGAACTAGATGGGCCTTTGGGACCATCCGGCAGGCTCTTCTGACATCCTTGAATTAGGCCAAGGATTTGGGGTTTGGGGAAAAAAGATGATGGGGATGAGATATGATGGGGTTTTCTTTTATTTTTTAAAAAAGAAATGGTGTGAAGGGAGAGAGCATTTCCCACAACACTTTCTCCTAATACTTGAATCACTTGAGGAACTTCCTGGGCAGCAGATTCACCACAGGTATGATTCCAAGCACAATTCAAAGTGTTGCTTGTTGTTGTTGTTTAGTCATGTCTGACTCTTCGTGACCCCATGGACCATAGCACGCCAGGCACTCCTGTCTTGCACTGCCTCCCGCAGTTTGGTCAAACTCATGTTCGTAGCTTCGAGAACACTGTCCAACCATCTCGTCCTCTGTCGTCCCCTTCTCCTTGTGCCCTCCATCTTTCCCAACATCAGGGTCTTTTCCAAGGATTCCTCTCTTCTCATGAGGTGGCCAAAGTATCTGTCCTTCCAGTGAGCACTCAGGGCTGATTTTCTTCAGAATGGATAGGTTTGATCTTCTTGCAGTCCATGGGACTCTCAAGAGTCTCCTCCAGCACCATATTTCAAAAGGATCAATTCTTCGGCGATCAGCCTTCTTTATGGTCCAGCTCTCACTTCCATACATCACTACTGGGAAAACCATAGCTTTAACTATACGGATCTTTGTCGGCAAGGTGATGTCTCTGCTTTTTAACATGCTGTCTAGGTTTGTCATTGCTTTTCTCCCAAGAAGCAGCCGTCTTTTAATTTCGTGACTGCTGTCACCATCTGCAGTGATCAAGGAGCCCAAGAAAGTAAAATCTCTCACTGCCTCCATTTCTTCCCCTTCTATTTGCCAGGAGGTGATGGGACCAGTGGCCACGATCTTGGTTTTTTTGATGTTGAGCTTCAGACCATATTTTGCACTCTCCTCTTTCACCCTCATTAAAAGGTTCTTTAATTCCTCCTCACTTTCTCAAAGTGTTGCTGCTGACCTGTAAAGCCCTAACAGACTTGGCCAGGTACACCTAAACTTAGAGGAACGTCTCCACCCCCAACGTTCAGACCAGGCACTGAGGTCCTCCTCTAATTCCCTAACTGTGAGAAGTGAGGTTATAGGAGACCTGGCAGAGGGCCTTCTCGGTAGTGGCACCCACCCTGCAGAACACCTCCCCATCAGATGTCAAGGAGATGAGTAATTGTACAACCTTTAGAAGACATCTGAAGGCAGCTCTGTGTAGGGAAGCTTTTTAAGATTTAACATTTTATTATGTTTTCATATCTGTTAGGAGCCACTACGAGTGCCTGGGACAACCCAGTCACATGGGTGGGGTACAATTATTATTATTATTATTATTATTATTACTACTACTACTACTACTACTACTACTACTACTACTACTTTTATCCTAGAAGATAAGGTGCCAGTACTCACCATGAAGTTGTTACAGTAAGTGCCACACTTTTAACCAGTCCTCCTCCTCCTCCTCCTCCTCCTCCTCCTCCTCCTCCTTCTCTTCTTCTTCTTCTTCTTCTTCTTCTTCTTCTTCTTCTTCTTCTTCTTCCTTCTTCTTCTTCTTCTTCTTCTTCTGATTCTGATTCTGATTCTGATTCTTGCATTGCAGGGATTGGGGCTAGATGACCATTGGGTCCCTCTGAACTCTACAATTCTATGATTCTATTAAAGGGTTGTTTTCTTTTCGCGGTACATAATGAACTTACTGGATCCACTAACACAAAATGTGGAGATGACCATTAGCCTGCTTTCTAGAGTGACGAAACAGCTTCATGATGAAGGTGGAAGAGGAGGAGAGGTCTATTCACAGGAACTATGGATCCGTGAGAAACAAAACCTCTAATTTTAACAGACCTCTGACTGTGAACTTCTACCAGCTGGAAAGCAGAGAAGGGCATTTTATTCCTGGGCCTCCTGGATGCTCTGGGTTGGAGAAGAGGACACTGGCTTAGGCTGACCCAGCCGGGCTCCTATTCTATTTTTACAACTGCCTTGGGACCCATTCTCCTGATCAATGGGGGTCCAGCCATGAGGTCCGGGCTCCTGGCAAGTACGCAGAGATCCACGTGGCTGCTCAGCTTCTCCCCAGAATGATCTTGCCTGAGAATTGGACACAGTCCTTGTGGAGAAGGCAGCTGTTCCCTCTGGTGGACTTGCCAGACAACTGCCAGAGGAAGGCAGGTGAGAGCTTGACATTCTCCGCTCTGCAGTGGCAGATGCTGGAAAGAACAGAGGCCTTATCGGGTGACAAGTTTTCCAGACAATGTTTATCGATCCCTTTGTTCTATTGACAGGGAAAGCGTTCGATATTATCTTTCCAGTCTTGCAAAATAAGGAGAGGTCTTGAGGACACTAGCCCCCCCCTCCATGACTACTAGGTGCAAAACACTACCTTAAAAACAAAGGGGGGGGAAGTAGAATATAGGTGTATGTGCTAAGGGAATCCCAGTTCAGATCCAGCACAATTTTGCCGCTTTCCTTCCCATTGTAGAGGGCTCTCTACTGTTCTGGGTGTCTTACAATATTGCAGAGCTGGAAAAGGGCAACTGAAAAGATCAAGAGGTTGGAGGAAGTCCTCTATGATTAAAGGCTGCAGCAATTGGCACTTTTTAATTTAGGGGAAAGGTGAGTTAGAGGTGAAATGATAGAAATTTATAAAATGATGCATGACACAAAGAAAACAAATAAAGTTTTCTTCCATCTCTCATAGCACTACAACTTGTGACTATCCAATGAAGCTATGGAACTCTCTCCTGCAGGAGGCAGCTATAACCATTACTCTAGATGGCTTTAAAAGAGGATTAGGCAAATTCATGGAGCAGGGGCTACCAAAGGCTATTAGCCACAAAGCTGTGCTCTGCCTGCATGCCATGGTTAGAGGAAGTAATGTGTTTGAATACCAGTTGCTGGAAGCCACAGGTGGAGAGAGGGCTCTTTCGCTTAAATCCTACTTGCAGTTTTCCCACAGGTATCTGGGCTGGACTAGGTGGGTCTAATCCAGCAGGTCTGCCTCCTTTCCTTCCCTGGTGCTGAAGTGACATCATTCTTCTCATTCAAATGCAGCTTTTGTTAGGAGTCTGCCTGGGCCAGGGAAGGGATCTGCCTTGCACTTAGAAGGTCCCAGATTCAATACCCAATGGCATCTCCAGGGAAAGAGCTTTGGAACCTCATCCTTGACAGACTCAAGCATCTTGAACCTCTGCTAGAAGCTTCAAAGGTATCTTAATCCGGACCAGAGTTCTGATCCAGGTGGCACCTCAAAAGGTCACATGACCTCCAATCACTCCTGACAGTTGTTAAAATTGTTATATATATATATATATATATATATATATATATATATATATATATAATATTGTGTGCATGCCTGATGATTGTCTTCCAAAACAACTACTCTATTCAGAACTTAAAAATGGATAGCGTAATGCTGGTGGTCAACAAAAGAAGTTTAAAGACTCTCTCAAGGCAAATCTAAAAAAAAATGTAGTATAAACACTGGCAACTGGGAAACACTGGCCTGCGAGCACTCCAGTTGGAGAACAGCCTTGACCAAAGGTGTCATGGGCTTTGAAGACACTCGAACTCAGAACGCAAGGAAGAAATGTGCTAAGAGGAAGGCACGCTTGGCAAACCCTTACCGTGATCAACTCCTGCCCAGAAACCAATGTTCCCACTGCGGAAGGACGTGTGGATCCAGAATTGGCCTCCACAGTCACTTACGGACTCACTGTTAAAACCGTGTTTATGGAAGACAATCTTGCTCGGCTACGAGGGATCGCCAAAGAAGAAGAAGATATATTTTTTCCAAAAAGGCAATGTACAGCGATCTGATACAATTGTAGTACAAAAGCAGAAACAGTTATTAATCAATACTGTAGCTTACTTTAAACTGGTGAGAATAACATATCTCTCCCCCCCAAAAAAACCTGCAATCCACGAAGCATTGATTTAAATGTAAATAGGAGGCAAGCAGATTTCCTCCAGCCCCACCCAATATGGCCATCAGCCACTTGGGTTGAAGGGGGATTCTGGAAGGTGTTTCATAGAATCAAATAACTGCAGAGTTGGAAGATCCCCAAGGGTCATCTAATCTACCCCGCTGGCATGCAGGAATCACAGCTACAGAATCTCTGGCAGAGAGCTATTCAGCCTTTGTTTAAAAACCTCCAGGAAGGAGAATCCACCAGCTCCCAAATGAGACCATTCCACAGTTACCATCCAAAAGTTCTTCCTGATTTTTAGTCAGAATCTCGTTTATGGAAACTTGAAGACATTGGTTCGTGTCCTATCCTCCAGAGCAGAAGAAAACAAGCTTTCTCTACCTTCCACGGGACAGCCCTTCAGATATTTTGTTGTTGTATGGTCGTTTAGTCGTGTCCGACTCTTTGTGACCCCATGGACCACAGCACGCCAGGCACTCCTGTCTTGCACTGCCTCCCACAGTTTGGTCAAACTCATGTTCGTAGCCTCGTAGCCTCAGATATTTAGACATCAATAAAATATTGTTTTGCTCTTGCTTTGGTTTTAATGTGCATTTTCTTTTCTCATTTTCTTTTTTTTTTTAATGTTGTGAACCGGCCTCTGATCTTCAGATGAAGGGCACTATACAATTTCAACAAGTAAATAAATGAATAAATATAAAAGGATGTCATATAGAGGAAGGAGAAAGGTTGTTTTCTGCTGTTCCAGAAAAGTGGACACAGAGCAACGGATTCAAACTACAAGAAAGAAGATTCCACCTAAACATTAGGAAGAACTTCCTGACAGTAAGAGCTGTTCGGCAGTGGAATTTGCTGCCAAGGAGTGTGGTGGAGTCTCCTTCTTTGGAGGTCTTTAAGCAGAGGCTTGACAGGCATATGTCAAGAATGCTTTGATGGTGTTCCCTGCTAGGCAGGGGGTTGGACTGGATGGCCCTTGTGGTCTCTTCCAACTCTATGAAATAACATTTTAAAAACGACAGTATTATAAGGAAGGCTAAAGGACACCATTGGAGTGGTGGCCATGGGGAGGGCAAAGGAGGGAACGTTGATGGACACGTCTTGCCCAATTGGCCCGCCCTGACTGAGCAAGGGGCCTCACGGCTCCCCTGCAGCCCCCTTCAGTCCCGGGAAGACGTCTTCTTCCTGGATGTTTATCCCACTATTGCAGGAGAATAACAATTAGGTTTTATCAGGATGTCACCGTTGATTAAAAAAAGGCGGTGGATCCAGGAGGACTGTGAGATAATTACATTTTCCACGGTGCAGTACTGTAACATTTTATTTTTGGAATATAGCCTTTCACCGCCATAAACCCCAATCGCTTAATATTCATCTCAGACTCCTGAGCACAATAGGCAGCGGCCCTGTGGAGATATAGTCCTTGCAGCCTATATATATATATATATATATATATATATATATAGAGAGAGAGAGAGAGAGAGAGAGAGAGAGAGAGAGAGAGAGAGAGAGAGAGAGGGAAGAAATCTAAATTGCAGCTCTATTCCTGTAGAGGCTGAAAGAAAGGGCTGCCAGAAAACTTTCCCACAGTGCCCTGATTTTCGTCCCACACAGCCGACAGGCTGCCTGCCTGCCTGCCTGCCTCATTTGTGGAGCAGTGAGAGAACACTGGGGCAAAGCGGTGGGTGGGCCAATGTCAAGCAAAGAAGGACCCCAAGTAGATTGCGGGAAGGTCACTCACTCCATCTCCATCCCAGGTGGCTTATTCATCCCAGGTGGCTCCATGGATAGAATCCATCCATAGGATTCTTATCTCATTATGCATGATCAAGCTTTCTTTAGCGCCTCAGCCCTTGCTTCCCCCCTCCCCCCCGCAGGACCAATTGCAGCCATCAGCAGTCGTTAACAGCCATCTACAGGTTTACCACTCCTATCAGCCCATCACCCATTCTCCCCCACCCACCCCACCCTCTGTATATACATAAGGGTCTGACGCTTCTGTTTCAACAGTATCTGAGGAAGTGTGCATGCACACGAAAGCTCATACCAAAATAAAAACCTAGTTGGTCTTTAAGGTGCTACTGAAGGAATTTTTTTTATTTTTTCTTTCTGAGCTCCGGCAGCCAGAACGAGAGACGGTCTTCCAAATGAAGTTAAACCAAAGATTTGTTTAAATTAAAAAGACCTTTGTTAAAACACACACACACACACACACACACACACACACACACACACACACACACAATAACAGCAGAAGCTTCTCTACTGGGTATTACAGGAGTTGACTTACCAAGATCACAAAATAATTTATTTATGTATGCAGCCACGGCCATACAGACACTGTTAGCACAACATTGGAAGCAAAAAGGTGTCCTCAGCTAAAGAAGATTAGCGAGTCAAACTAATGGAATATCCTGAAATGGCAAAAAATGATAATGAAACGAAGAGGAAAAGACGACAATGAATTTAAGGAAGAATGGGATATGTTTATTGCATATATACAGAAGCATTGTGCACAGATTAATACATTAGCAGGGTTTGAGGATTACTTGTAATTTTGTTATGAATGGACAATAGGTAACTTAAATGATTTTCAAAGTTAACAATGGACATGTGGTACGTTGACTGATAATGGAACCAAGGAAGGGACTAAGGGGGAGTCAATTTGTTTTGTATCATTTTGATTTTGTATTGTGGTTGTTTTTATTTTTGTGGGAAATGAAGAAGAAGAAGAAGAAGAAGAAGAAGAAGAAGAAGAAGAAGAAGAAGAAGAAGAAGAAGAAGAAGATTTGTCTCATGGCTTGATTTGTCTCGTGAAAGGGGAGCCAGTGAGAAGAAGACACTGCCCCCTCCATGTTCAGCTCCAGAGCTATGAGCAGATAGAATGGAAGAGTTGAAAGGGATCACAAGGGTCATCTAGTCCAACCCCCTGCAATGCAGGGGCTTGGGTTTTTGTTTTTGTTTTGCCCAGGGTGGATCTCGAACCAGAGACCATGAGATTGTTACAGCCCACCCTGTGACCCACCTGCAGAGGAGTTACCATGCAGCAGTTAGACCACAATGCGCTACCCTTGCCCCATGTACTAGGAAGAACTAAATAATGGCCTCCAAAGGTACTGGAGTTTTCTTCATTGGAGATTGGATGGCCACCTGCGAGGGGTGCTTTAGCTGCCATTCCTGAACTGCAAGGGGTTGGACTAGGTGATCCTTAGGGGACCCCTTGGTACTCTACAATTCTTTGATTCTCTGAAAACCAGAACTTGGACTCCCAGAGGTTGGGGCCTCTTTTAATTGAGCAGTGGGAAATCTGGGAGTCAGGTAAGATGCCTCAACTCAGCATATTGGTTGATGGATGGCTTGGGGTCTGAACACATGAGCTTGCTCTTCTGCTCTGCCAATACCAGCGGCACCCAAAAAAATGCAACCTTGTTCCTCCCCTTCTTTCTTGGGGTTATTTTGCAAGCAAAAGGCACACACAGATAATTCAGCGAAAGCTGACATTAAAAAGAGTAATGACTATCTTCTGCATTATCAGCAGGGGGGGGGGGAGCAAGGGAGCCAGCCCTTGTTAAGTTACACAGATAGATGAATGCAACAACGCACTTGCTTGGCAAAGTTCTCTCTTGTGTGCTATGGAAATGAGCTGCGGGAGCAATTTAATCTCACGTAACCTAGCTGAGCTGATACGCCTGCCTGGAGGGAAATTCCTCTGGAACGTCTCTCTCCGGGCCTCCTCAGAATTCCCAGGGAAACGCCGGGCACTCCACCATCGCTCCTGTCTAACAGATACTCTGGATCAAACACAGGAGAGATATTATTAGCATGGGAAGGCCGTGCCCATCCCTCGAGAGAGGAGAATGCCAGAGAGTAGATGGATCGGAGCACACTCTGCTGGCAAGGGGAGACAGGGAGCTTGGGTGGGTGTGAAACAGACATTAGAATAATAGAAGTTTGAAAAACAGGATTGTGCATAATCTAGAATTATGCATGGCATGGAAGGAGTGGATAGAGAAAGCCTTCCTTCCCTCCCTCTCTCGTAGTATTAGAACTTCTGGACATCATATGAAGCTGAATATTGGGAGATTCGGGGGAAATTGTAGAAAGGCAGTGCGGTTTCATGGAGTGCATGCACTATGGAACTGGCTCCTGCAGGGTGTGGAAATGTTCAGGGTGGCAAGAGGGGATATATCGTTTATTAATATCCTTCCTAACTTGTGCTAGCAAGTTCCTTTGCTTAGCAGAGTTTACATTCCCCTTCCCAGATAGCTGGTTGCAGGCTCGTGTGAGTCTCTCGCTGTTACACAATTCAGTCTGTCTCCTGGTATGTTCCTGATAAGTTTCCTTGAATCCCTCTTAAAAGAATAAAGACACCACCATCCTATTCAAAGTCAATAAAAGAAGTTTACTCACATCAGTTCACAGTTGAATCCCTGAAGGCAGATGTCAGAGGTGCCTGCGGCTACTCTTGAGTAAAGACGCTCCGCTCTGTCTTGTCTTTCAGAGTTTTATTGTGCATATTATTTACAGTGCAAAGATGTCAGCAAACATGACTGCCTAGTCATTGTCAGAATCCCGCAATGGCTTCTTCCGGGTTCTTGCCCAGCATAAAAGCCTGGGCACCCCAAAGCGCCACCTCCTGGCCCTATGGGTGGGCGCGCGCCTCAATTTGGGCATCGGAGGGAACGGTCTCCTTTCTGGCGGCCCTGTGTCCGACATCTCTCCAGACTCCTCATCCCCTGGCCCTCTCTCATAGCCCAATACCTGAGAGAGCCCTCTCTCCTCCCCACTCACTTCCTCATTCCTTTCTCCTGACTCGCTGCTCGTGCTGACGCTGGGTGAGGAGCTTGTCAGGGCATCCCTCTGACAGCAGACTTAGTTACAAATATGTACATGTGGATCTACCCCATACGGGGAATAATCCCAGTGCTTCTGCTAGCAGAGCAGTCCTAGCTAAAAGCTGGTCAGACAAAGAAGGAAGTCAAAAAGAGAGAGGTGCGCTGCGTGACTTGTCCTTTTGTTACCTGGACAGGTTAGGTCACACCCACTTTCAGTCACATGCAAAGAAAGGATACTCCAGCCAGGAGGAACAGGAAGTTTCGACTGGCTGGACCAAAGATTCCCTCGCATGTCTTCTCTAGCATTACAAGGAATGTTGTACTTGACTGCCTCTCATGGATCACACCCCACACAGGAGGCAATGATGGCCACCAACCTGGATGGCTTTAAATGAGGATTAGACAAGAGCGGCAGAGGGCTGTTGATGTCTACTAGCCAGGATGGCTCGGCTCGGCCTCCGCAGCCAGCGGCAGCAATGTTGCTGGAAGCCAGAGCAGGAGAGAGGGGTCTTGTCCTTGCATCCTGCCTGCAGCTTTCCCACAGGTATCTAGTTGGCCGCAAGGAGAGCAGGCATTGGCCTGATCCAGCAGGCTCTTCCGATGTTCTTAACAGGAGCTGTTTGCGATGTTTTGTTTGTCCAGCTTAGATTGTCCCCCAAGAGGAATGAATCTGGCGAGCTTCAGTGCCGCTCCATGAAGGATGATTTACCTGCATGGAGGTAATTGTGTAGGAAAACACTTTTAGCAGGGCAACGGTTCAGCATCTGAGCTGAGAGCTCCTCACAGCAGGAGGGTGGTGATCCAGCTACCTGCTGCTGCTGCAGCCTCTGTTCGCTCCCTTGTGGATTTGTAGTGCGTTTTTTTGGGGGGGGGGGGTGAGCTCTTGCCAGACTTTGCATATCACAGTTTGTAAAAGGTATGCGTGGTGCGGGCAGAGAGAGGGGTTTTTTCTCCCTCTCTCCCTTTGTTCATAGTACCAAAGCACAATCTCACCCAATTAAACTGATTGGCAGCAGATTGAGGACAGATGAAAGAAAGCCCTTCTTCACACACGGCACATAATTAATTCAATTAACAAAAACAGAAAAAACCCTTTCGTTTTAAATGCTGCATTAAGGACGTTCTCAATCTTCATTCTAGCTCTGAAATGCAGAAGTATTAGAGCTCTTAAGGGCTACAATATTCAGAGAGGTGTCATTTAGGCGCAATGGAGAGGGGTGTGGGGTCCTGTTGTTGTTGTTGTTTAGTCGTTTAATCGTGTCCGACTCTTTGTGACCCCATGGACCATAGCACGCCAGGCACTCCTGTCTTCCACTGCCTCCCGCAGTTTGGCCAGACTCATGTTGGTAGCTTAGACTCAGAGAACACTGTCCAACCATCTCGTCCTCTGTCGTCCCCACAGAGAAAGCTCCGTCTTCCCTTTCAGAGATCATACAACAATGGAGGGTGGGGCAGGAGTCTGTTTTAGTGATGCTAAGGAAAGGGAGACAGAGATTGACCATGATCTGCCAAAAACTCATGGGGATCTACCAGTAGATTGCGATCGACCTGTTGGGCATCCCTGATATACTTTACAGAAGATTGGGTCGTGTCTATTTTTTTAAGGGGGAGAAAAGGAGATGACCAGGAATCTAATATTTAGAAGCTTAAACAAGCCTGCAACAAGCTAACTGTTGTGCAAGTTTAAAAGGGGAACGCACTCTGCTAAGTAAAGGGACTTGCTAATGCAAGTTAAGAAGGATATTATCAAACAATATATCCTATCCTGCCTCCCTAAACTTTTCCACATTCTGCAGGTTGACGTTACTTCTGGTTCGGCAATAAACTGCACATTTTCCCAGGGAAAACAGCAGCCCACAGAGCAACAACCTCTCTGACCTGTGCATGGAAGTCACAGAACAACCAGAAGAAATTGTGACACACAGGGAAGTGTGCAGGATCCCTAACTCCAGTTTAACACTTTGTGCTGTTGGGGGGAGCCCAATCCCTGCTCTTGCCTTGGAGTGGGTTTTGGCGGCAGCTGCCTGGGGCATTTCGCCCTCAGCCAAACACCCGAGTACGGCTCTCCCAGCAGCCGCTCAGAACTGTTTGCCTGTGTCGAATGAACTAATGCTGGCCGTTTGGCAGAGCTACATGCTCTGGTGCTTGATGGGATCGTTCCTGATAACGGCTTCACAAATTGGAAGAAAGTGATACGCGTCAGCTGGGAACACGTAGAGGATTTTTCTCATTCACGAAAGGAACCGGACCTTGATAGACTGAACCTGGAGGTTCCCATTGTGCAAATATTATACACCCGCCACCTCTCCTGCCCCTACGTGGCGAAAAGCTGAATATGTGATCCCTTAGCATTTTAAAATTTCCCCTTGTTCGGACAATGCACACCAGTAACAGCCGGTGTCTCAAACATTCTCTCTGCTAAATCTGGCGTTTCGGATCCTCAGAAATTCTGAAAAGGACAGCTACATTGCTTCAAAAGGCCCATTCCTACCATCTTTCTGTGGTGCTCTTGTCTGGTTTTGTGTTTTTCAATGTGGGCATTTTCTTTGTGGAACAGATGATAGCCATCGGAAGATGGGGTAAACATGTTTGCTGCTGCTCCAGAAGCCAGGACTCGAACCCGTGGATTCAAACGGCAAGAAAGGAGATCCTGACTAAATGTTAGGAAGAACTTTCTGATTATAGGAGCTGTTTGGCAATGGAATGGACTCCCTTGGAATGTGGTGGACACTCCCTCATGGGATGACTTCTTGACAGTGGATGGAGGGACACCGGTCAGGGATTTTTTTAAAAAAATAATTTTTATTAGTTTTATATAACAACACAAAAAGACAAGACATAAAGAAAAACATTTCTGCCCACCTTCCCCCCTCCCCCCACAAGTCCCCTTCTGCCACAAGTGGATCCTGCGGGTGTTGAGAGTCGAAGGTAGTCCATTTTAAAGCTGGGTTTGTCCTCACTCCCCTCTCCCTAGCTCCTGAACCCCCCCCCCTGCCACCAGGAGGCCCCGAGACATAAGGAGAGATTGGGATAGGGAACCCCCCAACCATTTATATCTTCCAGCATAATAGACAAACAAACAAACAATTAAAAATTTCAAATTCTTACTTAATTAAACATTTTATTTGTGACTTCCTCAGATCCCTTCTTCCTGATTTTCATAATTCTTAAATATAATTATGGCGGGTTTCTTATTCTTTATTCCAATTCTAATTCTTAAAACTCAACATTGTTTCCCTCCTTCTTCGTGCCGCCTCCCCACAGGCCCCCTCCTGCCACAAGAGGCACCCATGAGGTGCGACCATCCAAGGGAGGTCTAGTTTGTAATTGGGTTTCCTTCCACCCCCCTCCCCCTCCCAAAGCCCCCCCCCCCCGGTCAGGGATTCTTTAGCCAGGATTCCTACCATGACCCTGAGCCCCTTCCAACCACTCTACAATTCTATAATTCTGCAGAGTCAGGGTTCCTTGAAACTTCAAAGAATGGAAAACTGGGAGAATGAAGGCTGAAACTGTAGGTTAAGCTCAAATCCAAATATAAGCCTCTCAGGTGTGGACGACCAGGAGACAAACTGATTACATTAAATGTAGGATTTGTGGGTGACTCTTGTCATTAAAGAATCATAAATTGGTGGGATTGGAAGGGATTCTTAAGGGTCATGTAGTCCAACCCACTGCATGTTCAGGACAGAGCTCAGATTCTGCTCCTTGTTGTTGTTGTTGTTGTTGTTGTTGTTGTTGTTGTTGTTGGTTTATTACAAGTTCATTCACAGAAAAATATTCTTGCAAATATTAACATTTTACAAAAGATTCTTTCAAATCCTAGAACTTCCCTCCTCCCCTCCGTGGATCCATTAAAAAGCTTTTCCAACTACAAGTTCAAGGATTTGTTGGAAATGTAAGGAGAAGGAAGGCACCTTTTACCATATGTGGTGGAACTGTAAAGTGATAGAGGAATTTTGGGAAATGATGTATAATGAGTTGGAAAAAATGTTTAAAATAACGTTTTTTTAAAAAAAAAACAGAAGCCTTTTTGTTAGGAATTGTAGGTGCAGAAATACTGAAAGAACTGAAAAGATTGCTTATGTATGCTATGATTAAAGTGTACAGAAATGGCAAGATTAACTGGGAAAATCAGAAATCAGCAGGATCAAAACTTCGACAGAGAATGGGACAAATACAGATTGTATTTGAAAGACCTCAGTAAACACTCCTTGGAAGGCTTTAAATAACTTGCAATGATATATAGATTTTTGGCTATAATGGAGGACTGTAAACTGGATGGACTTATTATATGCTCAGATTCTGCCTCAGCAGCGGTTATTCTGACTGAGACACTCCCTTCACTGAGAGGCGCTTCTTTATTGCAAGAGAAAGGGATGTGGCTCAGGGGTGGACCATTGGAGCTGTAAATTCCAAAGTGATGTGACCATTTATCCCTCTGCACAGGGAACTTTGGGAATTGTAGCTCTGGGAGAGGAATAGGGGCCTCTTAACGCCTCTCAGCACCCTTCACAAACTACAGCTCTCAAATTTCTTTGGGGGAAGCCATGGCGAAGCATAAGAAGAGCCTTCTGGTTCAGGCCAGTGGCCCATCCAGTCCAGCATCCTGTTCTCACAGTGGCCAACCAGAAGCCCCCATGGGAAACCTGCTTGCAGGATCTAAGCATGAGAGAGCTCCCCATGCCACTGTTGTTTCCAGCAACTGATATTAAGGAGGATTGCTGCCTCCAACTCTGGAAGCAGAGCATGGCCATTAGGGTGGGTCATGAAAAACATTTTTTGGAAAATGTTTCCTCCCTTGATCTTATATCAGGCGTATGGTATTAACATAGTCAAATTTCAAATTTGGGACAAATCGGTTAATATTTAGACCCTGCTCCTACAGATTGAAATTTTGCCTCACTACGAGTGATGAAAACGTAGGAATTTGACTCATTTATTCTCGGTATGTTAAATTGTGAACTAATAAAGATAATTTTTTAGATTTTATGTAGAGCAATAGTAGTTGCATACTATCATTTTCTGCAATATTTATTTATTTAAGATAAAACATGTTGATAATTTACATGAAAAACCAATGGTTTTGAACAAATTATATGGAACAATTAAGCAAACGGTGTACTAAACAAGTAAACATAAACAATAAACAATAAAACACCACTCATATTATGTGTTGCGTCAAAAAATCACATTATACTTAATTACTTAGGTATAAATGGTACTAAATGCTTACATTTTGTGTAATTAAAAAAATTATGCCTCATGCAATATTATACATTGTACATGTACACCATATTGTTGTTGTTGTTTAGTCGTTTAGTCGTGTCCGACTCTTCGTGACCCCATGGACCATAGCACGCCAGGCACTCCTGTCTCGCACTGCCTCCCGCAGTTTGGTCAAACTCATGTTCGTAGCTTCGAGAACACTGTCCAACCATCTTGTCCTCTGTCGTCCCCTTCTCCTAGTGCCCTCAATCTTTCCCAACATCAGGGTCTTTTCCAAGGATTCTTCTCTTCTCATGAGGTGGCCAAAGTATTGGAGCCTCAGCTTCACGATCTGTCCTTCCAGGGAGCACTCAGGGCTGATTTCCTTCAGAATGGATAGGTTTGATCTTCTTGCAGTCCATGGGACTCTCAAGAGTCTCCTCCAGCACCATAATTCAAAAGCATCAATTCTTCGGCGATCAGCCTTCTTTATGGTCCAACTCTCACTTCCACACATCACTACTGGGAAAACCATAGCTTTAACTATACGGACCTTTGTCGGCAAGGTGATGTCTCTGCTTTTTAAGATGCTGTCTAGGTTTGTCATTGCTTTTCTCCCAAGAAGCAGGCGTCTTTTAATTTCGTGACTGCTGTCACCATCTGCAGTGATCAAGGAGCCCAAGAAAGTA
The DNA here is from genome assembly GCF_965207765.1 of Zootoca vivipara. Classification (NCBI taxonomy): domain Eukaryota; kingdom Metazoa; phylum Chordata; class Lepidosauria; order Squamata; family Lacertidae; genus Zootoca; species Zootoca vivipara. The sequence continues at coordinate 132,401,084 of NC_142582.1, read as the reverse complement.
AAATCTCTCACTGCCTCCATTTCTTCCCCTTCTATATTATATCATGCTAAAATATGCTTTTATGCCTTACACTAAACGTCTATTTTGGTGCAAAGTCCTTATTTGTCTCTTGTTTTGGGAATTTAGAGCGATTGTTCATTGTTGTTTTGATGGTAGCATCACGTCTTTTCTCTGGCTTGTGGCCCCTGATAGCCCACTTCTTCTCCATGAATTTATCCAGCCCTCTTTTAAAGTCATCTTGGTTGGTGGACACCACTGCCTCCTGGGTCACTGAGTTCTATAGTTTAACTCTGGCACTGTGGCAAGAAGATGTTTGTTTTATCTGTCCCGAATCGTCCACCTCCATCGGATGCCCACAAGTTCCAGTGTCAGCCTGCCTGTTCCTTTCTCCAGGTTCTTCCCACCCCCAGCACCACCTTCAGAACTTAACTGGGTGCTGGCAGAGAAGAAGGCCTTTGCGGCGGCAGCGGCCTCACGCCTCTGCAACTGGATGGATCCCCCTGGACGGATTTGCAAGGTGCCTGTATTATGATCGTTTAGACACCAGCTGTTTCCCTTTTTCCTCCTCTTTATCCAGGCTTTTAATTGAATTGTTGCTGCTAGTTTTTATTGGCCCTGTGCTTTTATTGACTGCTGTTTATTGATTTTGTCTGCTGCTTGCTGCTTATTTTATTGCCGATGGTGGTTTTTACTGCTTGCTGCGTTGAGCGTGTTGAATATTGTAAGTCGCTTTGGAGACCTCTTGCTAGGCTTAGAGACCAACTAAGTTTGTTCTGGTATAAGCTTTCGTGTGCATGCACACTTCTTCAGATACACTGAAACAGAACCTATTGAGACTGTTAATGATTGCAATTAGTCCAATTGCAGTTGTTAACAGTCGTCAACAGGTTTACCATACCCATTGAGTCAATCTCCCTTCTCCTACTACCCTTCTGAGAAAAACCCCACCACACCCTCCCAATCTATATAAGATGACTTCTGTTTCAGTGTATCTGAAGAAGTGTGCATGCACAAGAAAGCTTAGACCCAGAACAAACTGAGTTGGTCTCTAAGGTGCTGCTGGACAATTTTTATTTATTTATATTTTTTTATAAGTAAATAAGAAGAGGCTGTCTTCTGGATGGTGCCAATGGCCCATCTAGTCTAGCAACCTGTTGGCACAGTGGCCAAGCAGTAATCAACATGCTACAATTCCAATCTAGGGATTTCAAAGATTTCCTAGAACTGTAAAGTTGGAAGGGACCCTCAAGGAGCAACTCCCTGCATTGCAGGATCCTGCTGTCAGAGGAATCTAGCGAAAATAGGATTGGAAGTTGCCAGTGTTTTCTTATTAGTCCCATGTTCAGAAAGGAAATCGATCCAAGAAACACTGACAGTGTTTGCTGTTGCCGTTCTTGTTCTCACTCTTTAAATGATACGAAATTGATTATGTTCATCCCCCTAGCCCCATCATCTGCACTGTATTTGCCTTCCATTGCAATGAACGGTGTGGAGTAATAAAATAATTACACAATGAATTGTGTAAAATGCCACCTCACTGGATGCTGAGAGAAATTACACAGTTTTCGCTCGAAGCCAAATTATAGCGAGATGGAAGCAGCCTTGCAGGTGACGAATGTGGGCCGGAACATAAATCAATGCCTTTTTATATCCCTGTTCGCATACCCCCTGACTACGAGCCTTGTTGGTGGGGCTGATGAGAGTTGTCACTCCCAAAATCTAGAAGACACCCAGTTGTCTGCCTCTGGTCTGGGAGCTGATTTTCACTTTCAGGTTTGCTGAGCCAGGTTTGTAGAGGAGCAATATCCAAAGGTAGAATCTACAATCTCTCAGGAGCTTACTCTGCCTTGGTCAGAAGCCACTGGAGTTCTGTGTGCAGTTCTGGGGACCCCAGTTTAAGAAGGGCATTGAGGTTGTGGGTTGTGGAAGATCTGTGGTTGATGGCGACCAAGTGACCAAGGGCCTGGAAACCGAGCCTTATGAGGAATGGTTGAGGGAGTTGGGTATGCTTAGCTTGGAGAGCTATCCATTCTGAAGGAAATCAGCCCTGAGTGCTCCCTGGAAGGACAGATCGTGAAGCTGAGGCTCCAATACTTTGGCCACCTCATGAGAAGAGAAGAATCCTTGGAAAAGACCCTGATGTTGGGAAAGATGGAGGGCACAAGGAGAAGGGGACAACAGAGGACGAGGTGGTTGGACAGTGTTCTCGAAGCTACGAACATGAGTTTGACCAAACTGCGGGAGGCAGTGGAAGACAGGAGTGCCTGGAGTGCTCTGGTCCATGGGGTCACGAAGAGTCGGACACGACTAAACGACTAAACAACAGCTTGGAGAAGAGAAGAACAAGAAGTGGTATGATAGCTGTCCTCAACTATCTGAAGGGCTGTCGCATGGAAGGTGGAGTGAGCCTCCTGCTTCAGAGAGGAGGACCCAAGCCAATGGATTCAAATGACAAAGAAGGGGATCCTGACTGAACATCAGGAAGAACTTTCTGATAGTAAGAGCTGTTCGACACTGGAACGGACTTCCTTGGAAGGTGATGGATCATCCTTCATGGGTGGTTTTCAAACAAAGGCTGGATGCCATCTGTCAGGGATTCTTCAGCTGCAGTTCCTACATTTCAGGGGGTTGGTCTAGGAAAGGCATCCCCAAACTTCGGCCCTCCAGATGTTTTGGACTACAATTCCCATCTTCCCCGACCACTGGTCCTGTTAGCTAGGGATCATGGGAGTTGTAGGCCAAAACATCTGGAGGGCCGCAGTTTGGGGATGCCTGGTCTAGGAGATCCTGGAGGTCCCTTCCAACTCTATAGTTCTATGATTCTCTGTTTCATGCTTGGGAAATATGGACCACTTATAAACCCCATCTCCAGCTCTTCAAAAGATTCCATCAATGGTGTCTCCGAATTTTTTTTACACATCAGTTGAGAAAACAGGCAAACTAATACCAGTGTACTGGAAGAATCAAAGATCACCTGTGTTGAAGCAATGATTCTTCAACATCAACTTCGTAGGACTGGTCATATTATGCGGAGGCCTGATGATCGTCTTCCAAAGCAACTACTCTATTCCGAACTTAAAAATGCAAAGCGTAATGCTAGTGATCAACAAAAGAGGTTTAAAGACTGTCTCAAGGCAAATTTTTAAAAATGTAGTATAAACACCAACAATTTGGAAACACTGGCCTGCGAGCGCTCCAGTTGGAGAACAGCCTTTGCCAAAGGTGTCATGGGCTTGGAAGACACTCGAACTCAGGACGCGAGGGAGAAATGCGCAAAGAGGAAGGCATGCTTGCCAAATCCACACCGTGATCAACTCCCGCCCAGAAACCAATGTCCCCAATGTGGAAGGATGTGTGGATCCAGAACTGGCCTCCACAGTCACTCATGGACTCATTGTTAAAACTGTGTTTATGGAAGACAATTTTACTCAGCTACAAGGGATCGCCAAAGAAGAAGAAGGTTTTATGACCATTAGCCTTGCTGGCTGGAACTGATGAGAGTTGTAACCCGTAGCAACTGGAGGACACCATGCTTTCCTCCTGTGGTCCAGGCACTGACTTTTACTTGCAGATTTGCCAAACCAGGTTTGGATGGCTAGAGTCAGGCATGGGACTTAGTGCATCTGTCTCTTCCTGTCCCGACTGCCATGCAGCAAGCTTACCCCCAAGTGAGTCCAACCAGTCGCTCTCTCTCTGTGTAGATGCAGCACCATGTGTGAGCATCACAGTCCCACTGACTCCAGCGCAACCCATTTCCACGTACGCATGCCTAAGATCATGGCCTCAATCAAGCACCCAAGTGACTGCCCCCTTTGAAATTACACAATAAATTAAAACATCAAATATTCATTGCGTAATCTCTGTTTGACATTTCATTCTCATCCATGAATTGCGGAGGGAATTCGTGCCCGGCCGTATTATTAATTACCCATCCATTATTTATGCGCTGCTGTATTATTAATAGAAGAGCAATATATATTTTTTAATTTCTTTCAAAAAATGTATCCCTATTGACGCTTGCATTGGAAACCTACAAAATACAATGTGTGGAGAAAGAAGCCGGATGGTCCATAAATCATGGCAGGACTAAACCAGTTGAGAAGTTCTGCTCAGTTGAGTCTACTTGTCAAGCTTCTGGAGCAGAAGAATGTCAGAAGATCGTACCAGTATTATTGGACCCGAGTCCACATTGCAACAATGGCCACCCAGATGTCAATGGAAGCTCACTGGGTGGGGATGACGGCCAAGTCACCATGGCTAACAGTTGATTCAGAGTTTTTGGGAGCACCATCATCACAATCGTCCTTTATTTGTAGGCCACTTTTCCATAGTCAGAACAGTGCTCAAGGCACACGAAGAGATTTACATAATTACAAAAATATACCAGAAGTAGTAGTGATAAATAATAATAATAATAATAATAATAATAATAATTTATTATTTATACACCGCCCATCTGGCTGGGTTTCCCCAGCCACTCTGGGCGGCTTCCAACAAAGATTAAAAATACATTAAAACACCAGTCATTAAAAACTTCCCTAAACAGGGCTGCCTTCAGATGTCTTCTAAATGCCAGATAGTTGTTTATCTCTTTGGCATCTGATGGGAGGGTGTTCCATAGGGCGGGCGTGTTGGGATAACGCTCTGGGCTATCAGCAGCCCGCCTGGATTTCTGAGCGCCTTCCGGTGAGCATAGCTCCCATTCACTGGTGTCTATAAATGCCCTTGTCCATTGTTGTTGTTAAGTCGTTTAGTCGTGTCCGACTCTTCATGACCCCATGGACCAGAGCACGCCTTATCTATTAAGGGGTGGTTTTATGTTGCTGTAGTAGTTATGAATTTGTTCCATAATAGTTTTATGACCCCACTCGCCATTGAAATTTCACCCAGAGTGAAGTCCAGGCTGAAACTGATTACTTGTTCTTCTCAAAAGCCGACATTTGGAAGCTGATATTCTCAGGTAAAACAACTGAGGTATTTCCAAAGAATTTGTAAAAGCCAGTGGAATTTCTCAGGGGAACCCCTATGTATTCCTCACTCCTGTGGACTCCATTTCAGGGTGTCCTGCTCCAGGCAGTCCCATAACTGCTAATGCCCCACAAGAGAACAGGCCTTTTCTGTAGTAGCCCCTCGCCCCCATCTATACAATGCTATCTCCAGGGAGACCCGCCTGGTGCCAACTTTGTCGTTTTTTCAATGCAAAGCCAAGGCATTATGTTTTCCCAGGCGTTTGGACAGTGCCCATGATGGGATATATTTAAAAATATGTTTATACATTTTCATTACTGCATTCCACTATTGCAACCCATCACTTCAATACTTTACATTGTGGGAATGTCACTGTAGAAATACACTTAACTTAAGCCTGGACTGTCTCACTTGAAGAGTTCCTTTGTACTGGTGGCTGCTAGCTGAGATGAACCCCCCATGCGAGGTGATGGAGGAGAGGGCTATTGATGGATCCCAGCCATCATGGCTCTGCTCTGCCTCCACAGCCACAGGCAGCAATGCTTCTGAACACCAGTTGCTGGAAACTGCAGGAGGGGAGAGTTGCTCTTAGAATCATAGAATCATGGAGTTGGAAGAGACCACAAGGGCCATCCAGTCCAACCCCCTGCCAAGCAGGAAACACCATCAAAGCATTCTTGACATATGCCTGTCAAGCCTCTGCTTAAAGACCTCCAAAGAAGGAGACTCTGCCACACTCCTTGGTAGCAAATTCCACTGCCGAACAGCTCTTACCGTCAGGAAGTTCTTCCTAATGTTTAGGTGGAATCTTCTTTCTTGTAGTTTGAATCCATTGCTCCGTGTCCGCTTCTCTGGAGCAGCAGAAAACAACCTTTCTCCCTCCTCTGTATGGCATCCTTTTATATATTTGAACATGGCTATCATATCACCCCTTAACCTTCTCTTCTCCAGGCTAAACTTACCCAGCTCCCTAAGTCGTTCCTCATAAGGCATCGTTTCCAGGCCTTTGACCATTTTGGTTGCTCTCTTCTGGACACGTTCCAGCTTGTCAGTATCCTTCTTGAACTGTGGTGCCCAGAACTGGACACAGTACTCCAGGTGAGGTCTGACCAGAGCAGAATACAGTGGTACTATTACTTCCCTAGATCTAGATGTTATACTCCTATTGATGCAGCCCAGAATTGCATTGGCTTTTTAAGCTGCTGCATCACACTGTTGACTCATGTCAAGTTTGTGGTCTACCTAGACTCCTAGATCCTTTTCACATGTACTGCTCTCAAGCCAGGTGTCACCCATCTTGCTGGTTTCCAACAGGTATCTGGTTGGCCTCTATGAGAACAGGCTGCTGGACTAGATGGGCCACTGGCCTGATCCAGCAGGCTCTTCTGTTATCACAAATTCTCCTCTCATGCCCATTATAGCAAGGGACTGAAATATCTGAAGGGCTGTCCCTTGGAAGATGAGCAAGCTTGTTTTCTGCAGCTCCAGAAAGACACAAACTAAAGGATTCCAGTTCGGAGAAAGCAGATTTTTAATGAAACATTAAGAAGAACTTTGCTTGGCAGTGGAACAGACTCCCTCCCTTCACTGACGGTTTGAAAGCAGAGGTTGGGTGGCCCATCTGTCTGGGATTCTTTGGCTGTGAGTCCTGCATTGCAGGGGGTTGGACTAGATGACCACTGGGGATGCCCTCCAACTCCACAATTCTGTGATTCTAGGATTCTGTGGCATAAGGCAGCTTCCTCTGTTCCCATCAGCATGCTTGTGAAGGCCAAGGCACTTCCTTGGAAGTGGTTCCTCATTGGAGGCAGGGGTGCCAACTTGAATAAAATATTGGGAGTCCCAAGTAAGCCCTGCCCTGCATCATAACTGATCACATGATGTGGTGCACAGACACCATTTGAATGGCAATGCCCATCAACTTTGGGGGTGGGCAAAGACCCCTCGGCCCCTAGGAGTTGGCTCCTAAGGTTGGAGGAGAAGTGAAACTCTCCACCTGAACTTAGCGAACTCCACAGCAGGACTCCCGGTGGCTCACACATCTTGTCCACCTTCCCTCTGCCTTGCAGAGCCTTTTGTTTTCTATTACTGAGAAGTAGCGGGAGTTTTTGCTGAGAGGGAAAGATGAAGGCATCGCAGCGAGAAGGGTCTCGTTCTCTGTCCTCTGCAAGCAACGATGCAGCACAGCAGATCGCTCGCCGCCTCTGCGGGGAGGGCTATTTCCTTGACAATACGTCTATGAATTATAAATAAAGAGAAATTGCAGGCTGCTCATTCCTGGAAATCCAAAGTGGGCTGGTTCCCTTTTTTTAAAAAAGAAAAAGAATCCTGCTGAACTTGCTGAAAATAAAGACAATGTGGCACAAACAGAGCATTTTGGCTCCGCAGCTGATGGCAGAATGGCAATTCCACTTTAATGATTATTAAATAGCTTGCATGACATTGTTAAAAGGACACAGCAAAACTGTGGTCTGGAATCTCAAATGCAAAGCAGCAGGGAAATGGTCTCTTCTTTTGAGTTGAGCCCAATGCCGGCTGCAGAGAGTGGGAGCGAATCTCCCGGGATTCCCCTGGGTAGATTCCTCTGGGGGAAACTTGTGCAATGGAGGCCGCCTCAAACATAGTACCTGCCGAACTAGCAGCCTCAAGGTTTTGTAAGCAAAGGGGGCTGGCCTGGAATTTTAACATGGTTTATTTGTGTGCATCGGTGCCATGGAGGGTAAGTCTAATGTAAAATATCCTGGTTACAGGTAGGTAGCCGTGTTGGTCTGGATCGAAGTAAAATAAAAAAAATTCCTTCAGTAGCACCTTAAAGACCAACTAAGTTTTTATTTTGGTATGAGCTTTCGTGTGCATGCACACTTCTTCAGATACAGTGAAATGGAAGTTTCCAGGCACTTATGTAGAGAAGGGGTGGGGAGGGGTGGGGATGGGGAGGGGGGATCACTCAGAAGGGTGGTGGAAATGGGTGATTGACTGACTGATAGCTGTTGATGACCGCAAACGACTGCAAATGGTTTTGCATGAAAAAGCAAGGGTTGAGATGGCTGAAGATCGCTTATCATGTATAATGAGATAAGAATCCGATATCTCTGTTCAAACCAGGTCCCTCCATGGTTTTGAGCTTGGTGATAAGTTGCAATTCAGCAACTTCTCTTTCCAGTCTATATCCTGCTCATGAACTATCCGTGACCCTGGTTACAAGCGCCTATCTCAGACGTGACCTGGAAGGAATAATTTCCATCCTGACCTCTAATAGCTGCAGAAAAGATCGGCATACTAATCCTTGCATTTGCCAGAAGACTTAAATATCACCCCCTCCTGTAAGCAAGAAACAGATGTCATGCAGACGTTGGAAATCTCTTGCAAGTAAATGTATGATTCGGAAGCTGTGTAAATCAACATGTGGCCTCCCTGAAATTAAGCTGGTGTCTCCTTCACTATAAATGTGGGAGGGAGATTTGGAGAGGACCAGTTTTCCCTATGAAGATTCTTTGCACATAGAAAAACAGCCCATCAGGGCTGAGCTTTCTGCTGAGCTATTGGATTCCTTCCGACAGGGAAGGGAGGAATTTTATGTGACATTGCCGTGTATGCAAGAATACAAAATATTAAACTCTGGTTCATGTCTCAGTGTGGCATTATGGGAAAGGAAGAAACTCCCTGTTTTTTCTAGGAAAGCAAGCTGGCCTTTTTAAAAATGACCTCTTCTCTCCCCCCACCCCCCGCCATACTGTCTCTCCTGACAGACGTCGCTGGAACATGCAACAGGTCTATTCTATCCCAGAAGTCCTTAGATGCTCACTTTCCCACTGCCGTGTTGCAAAGATGCTGATGAATCACAAGGACCCACTGCCTTGTGAGAAGGATCCGGAGGAATTTTAATATTGTCATTATGATGCGGTATCTTGGTGGTGTGTGTAACTAAAGGTGCCTTGGAGGAACTTGTATCCTGAAAGGCAGGATGGAAAGGAATCGGAGTGTTGGAATATGATCCACTTAGATCTGGGGGTCATTGCGAATGTAGCTCGACGAAGATGTCAAGCGAGTGTGCAGTAGCTGTGGAAAAGGCAGGTTCCATGCTGGGGATCATTAGCAAAGGGGTTGAAAACAAAATTGCCAATGTCACAATGCCATTATATAATGCCAATGGTGTGTCTGTACTTGGAATGCTGTGCACTAATCTGCATGTTGAATAGGACATTGCAGACCTGGAAAAGAGTCAGAAAAGGGCAACTGAAATGATCAAGAGCCTGGCATCATTAAGAACATAACAACAGCCTTGTTGGATCAGGCCAGTGCCATTTCCATATGCTATTTTTACTAATAAATTGTTTTTATGCACTTTTATGCACTTTACCATAATATATACAGTACATTTTCATAAACATTGTGTGCTTGGGACCCAGGTGGTGCGGTGGGTTAAACCACTGAGCCTAGGGCTTGATGATCAGAAGGTCGGCGGTTCGAATCCCTGTGACGGGGTGAGCTCCCGTTGCTTGGTCCCAGCTCCTGCCAACCTAGCAGTTCGAAAGCACGTCAAAATGCAAGTAGATAAATAGGAACCACTACAGCGGGAAGGTAAACGGCGTTTCCATGTGCTGCCCTGGTTTGCCAGAAGCGGCTTTGTCATGCTGGCCACATGACCTGGAAGCTATACGCCGGCTGCCTCGGCCAATGATGCGAGATGAGCGCGCAACCCCAGAGTCAGTCACAACTGGACCTAATGGTCAGGGGTCCCTTTACCTTTACTTTTACCTTTTATGCACTTTACCATAATATATACAGTACATTTTCGTAAACATTGTGTGCCTGGAGAACCACATTGTTAAACTTGGACCAGTGGCAATTCCATAGGACGGCTGTGTTTCGTAGAATCATAGAGTTGGAAGGGACCCCAAGAGTCATCTAGTCCAGCCCCCTGCAATGCCGGAATCTCAGCTAAAGCATCCAACCGCTACTTAAAAACCTCCAAGGAAGGAGAGACCATTGCTTTTTATCTGTAAAAAATGTTGGGGAAATCCCCACGAATTTCGTTTGTTTGTTTGTTTGTTGTGGGCCTAGTTGGCAGTGCCAACTGCCCGCCCCCTGGAAGAGGATAAATATAAGATGTGATTAATAAACTCAAGCAGACAATGATCTGGATTAGAAATGGCCACAACTTAATGATTACAGATATAGGTGGGTTTTTGGCTCAGGCATTGGGTGTATATCTGCTCCCCCCACCCAGCCAGAAAATTATTATTATTTAATTAATTTTAAAAAGGCAAGGGAGCTCAGCTTCCCCAAGTTCGTGCTCCAAAAAGCCCTGGAGAGTCCACAACCTCTCTAGGGAGTCCGCCCCATTGTTTCGCCTCTCATGGAAAACGCGAATTTGAGCGGTTCGGCTTTAAATGCCCCACAGCCTAGTTCGAATTTCACCCTCATCTCCAGAGGACACGTGAGGAGCATGATGCAGTTCAGAAACTCCGTCCCAGCTCCTCATCCTCCCCGTGACTCGCTTCCCTCTTTCTGCCTTCCACGCTCTTGTAGCTCCCGCCTCGCCCGCTCGTCTCCGTTTGTCCCGGTGCGCTCAGCCAGGGGCGCGCCAGCAGCCGAGCAGAAAATGATGCGAGATCTTCCGTGACAGCTTCGTTCCTGGGAAGCGACATGCCTGCGGGGCTCCGCCATCCATAACCACCAACGGCACCTGCATCTGAAGAGCTGTAACGATCTGCGGCCGCCTTTCGCTCCCGGGGAGAGAGAGAGGAGACGCCCGGCTGTCAGGACGCGCGATGCGATGCCACGGCGGGCGCATCCGAGGCGCGCCAGGGAGACATGTACCAGCCGGCTCCCTCATTCAACCCTTTATCATTTCTGCTGCCCTCTCCTCTTTTTTGGCAGAGGCGCTGTCAGCAGCTGGAGATGAAGAGGGGTAGGCGGTTCCCTCAAGTCCCAGCAGAGCCTGCAGACCCTCCCCACCATCGGAACCTTGGCCCTTTCCTAATTCCAGCTCGCTTCCTGCAGGCTCACATTGTTTAACGCAGCCATTTGGGCACTGCCACTTACTCTTCCTGCCTGCCTCTGCTGCCGCCTCTTCCAGGGGACGGTCAGAGTGGAGGATTTGTGGCTCCAGGCAGCCTTATCTCGACAGTCCAGCAACGCTCTGGGGGCCGGCACAGCGCCATAGCTGCCAAGTTTTCCCTTTTCTCGCGAGGAAGCCTATTCAGCATAAGGGAATTTCCCTTTAAAAAAGGGAGAACTTGGCAGCTATGCACAGCGCGCTATCCGTGTGGCAGGCATTGGTTTGAGGCTGCGGGGACTATGGCAGAAACAGCCCTCATGCTACTGAAGTGGGGACAAAGCAGTGGCGTAGCATGAGGGCAAGGGGGGCTGTAGTGTGGCCCCCGGGCACAGAATTCTGAGAGGTGCCCCCACAGCAGGCTCCCTTACTGAGGCTGCCTTCTGGAGCCAGGAGGAGGAGGAGTTTGGATTTGATATTATTATTTATTTATTTATTTATTTATTTATACCCCGCCCATCTGGCTGGGTTTCCCCAGCCACTTTGGGCAGCTTCCAACAGAAAAATAAAACACAGTGATCTATTAAACATTTAAAGCCTCCCTAAACAGGGCTGCCTTCAGATGTTTTCTAAAAGTCTGGTAGTTGTTTTTCTCTTTGACATCTGATGGGAGGGTGTTCCACACGGCAGGCGCCACTACCGAGAAGGCCCTCTGTCTAGTTCCCTGCAACTTGGCTTCTCGCAATAAGGGAACCGCCAGAAGGCCCTCGGTGCTGGACCTCAGTGTCTGGGCAGAACGATGGAGGTGGAGACGCTCCTTCAGTTATACTGGATATCCCGCTTTATCACTACCTGAAGGAGTCTCAAAGCAGCTAACATTCTCCCTTCCCCTCCTCCCCCACATCAAACATTCTGTTGGGTGAGTGGGGCTGAGAGACTTCAGAGAAGTGTGACTAGCCCAAGATCACCCAGCAGCTGCATGTGGAGGAGCGGAGACGCGAACCCGGTTCCCCAGATTGCGAGTCTACCGCTCTTAACCACTACACCACACTACATCACACTGGTGAGCCACACTCAGGCCTGGCCCTTGAGGCTGCAGCAGTGCCTCCTTCTCCTCAAGGCTGGTGAAGGGACGTTTGCCCCGGGTATAACTCCTGCCAGTCAGAGCCCAGACTTTTCCTGGCCTGGTCCTTCCCTGTGGCCTCCCTCCTGGTCTCTGTGCTTGGGAGAGGTGCACCCCCAACCACAGGAGCACAGAGAGGAGAGTCACTCATTTGCCTGGGACTTGTCACTGCCTGTCCCCAGCTGTGCAGCCAAGGAGATGCGGCCGGGGAACGGCTGCATTTGGTACCCTGGCTTGTTCTCTGCTGCCCTCTGCCACAGCTGGGACACCACCAAGCCCACCAAGGAGCTCCAGCTGCTACTCTCGCTGGCAGCTCACAGAGCTGAGTGGGAAAACACAGCAACCAGCAGGCAACCTCCATGAGGAGCGGCCACCACAGGGGTGCAGCAAAATCCATCTGTTGCCTCCCATGCAATGCCCTCAAGGAGGTTAGGGGGTACAACCCTTGCCTTGCTATGTCGGAATGTTCAGGGTGGCAGGACAGGATATATTGTTTATTAATATCCTTTCTGTTGTCTTCATGGAGTTTTTTTGGCAGGGATACTGGAGTGGCTTGCCAGTTCCTTCTCCAGGTGGATCACGTTTAGTCAAAACTCTCCACTATGACCTGTCCACCTTGGGTGGCCCTGCATGGCATAGCTCATAGCTTCTCTGAGTTATTCAAGCCCCTTCGCCACGACAAGGCATCACAGTGCCTCATGAAGCTGAGGCTCCAATACTTTGGCCACCTCATGAGAAGAGAAGAATCCCTGGAAAAGACCCTGATCCCGCAGGACCATGGTCTCCTTTGAAAGAGCATTCCACCAAGTTGGGGCCAATACTGAAAAGGCCCTGGCCCTAGTAGAGGCCAATCTAGCCACCTTATGGCTCGGGATCTCCAGAATATTGTTGTTTGTGGACCTTAAGGTCCTCCGCGGGGCATACCAGGAGAGGCGGTCCCGTAGGTACGAGGGTCCCAAGCCACAAAGGGCTTTAAAGGTCAAAACCTTTACTTAGCAGAGTTTACATTCCCCTTCTCCCCTTCTAACTGCTTGCAGGCTCGTGTGAGTCTCTTGCTGTTATACAGTTCAGTCTGTCTCAGACTGAATTGTATGTTCCTGGTAAGTTCCCTTGAATCCCTCTTAAAAGAATAAAGACACCACCATCTTATTCAAAGTCAATAAAAGAAGTTTACTCACATCAGTTCACAGTTGAATCCCTGAAGGCAGACTTAGTCACAAATATGTACATGTGGATCTACCCCATATGGGGAATAATCCCAGTGCTTCTGCTAGCTGAGAGCTAGCAGAGCAGTCCTAGCTAAAAGCTGGTCAAATGAAGAAGGAAGTCAAAAAGAGAGAGGTGTGCTGCGTGACTCGTCCTTTTGTTACCTGGACAGGTTAGGTCAAGCCCACCTTCTATCACATGCAAAAGGAAGGATGTTCCAGCCAGGAGGAACAGGAAGTTTCGACTGGCTGGACCAAACATTCCCTCGCATGTCTTCTCTAGCATTACAAGGAATGTTGTACTTGACTGCTCTCAGTGGATCACATCCCACATGCTATGCCACTGGGGCAAAGGGATGAGCAGGCAGGGCTGCGGGCCAGGAGGAAAGCAAGGACTCCATGCAGTGCCTAGTTAAAGTATGGAACTCTCTCCCACAGGAGGCAGGGATGGGCACCAACTTGGAGGGCTTCAAAGAGGGTTAGGTATATTCATGGAAGACAAAGTTATGAGTGGCTACTACTCGTGTTATATGCCTGTTGTCTTTGTCCATGGAGTTTTCTTGGCAGGGATACTGGAGTGGCTTGCCAGTTCCTTCTCCAGGTGGATCACGTTTAGTCAAAACTCTCCACTATGACCTGTCCATCTTGGGTGGCCCTGCATGGCATAGCTCATAGCTTCTCTGAGTTATTCAAGCCCCTTCGCCACAACAAGGCATTGATCCTGCAAGAAGATCAAACCTATCCATTCTTCAGGAAATCAGCCCTGGGTGCTCCCTGGAAGGACAGATCGTGAAGCTGAGGCTCCAATACTTTGGCCACCTCATGAGAAGAGAAGAATCCTTGGAAAAGACCCTGATGTTGGGAAAGATGGAGGGCACTAGGAGAAGGGGACGACAGAGGACGAGATGGTTGGACAGTGTTCTCGAAGCCACGAACATGAGTTTGACCAAACTGCGGGAGGCAGTGCAAGACAGGAGTGCCTGGTGTGCTATGGTCCATGGGGTAACGAAGAGTCAGACACGACTAAACGACTAAACAACAACTACTTGTGTTGCTACGTCCACGGTTGAAACCATGCTTCTGAATCCTAGTTGCTGGAAACCACAGGAGGGGAGAGTTCCTCTTGTGCTCGAATCCTACTTGTGGGATGCTGGACTAGATAAACCATTGGTCTGATCCAGGAGGGCTTTTTATTTCATTCTTAATGGGGGCAGCTGATTGTGATGTAAGCCGTGCGAATCCCGTGCTGGTTTGATTCTGATGTCTTTAGCTATATCGGGTCATTGTCGTTCTGTCCTGGCCTTTTAGTGGCATTTGAAACGAATTTGATATTTTGAAAGGTTTAAATTGAATGTCTTCAAGTAGGTTGTAAACTGCTTTTGGAAAGAGTCTGTAAAACTGTGCAATAATAGTAAATAATAAATTGCTGCTGCTTGCCTTCCTGAATGCACAGACGGGAAGTTAATAGATAAATGAACAACAAAGTATAGGAGGGGGAAGGGTAGCAAAGGATGGCAGTGAAAAATAATACACCCCAGCAAATTCCATCTCTGAGGATGCTTCAGTGGCGAGGCAAGTTTTCCTTCTGCTGCAGCGGGGGAGAAGCTGGCAAGAAAATCCAACCGACTTCACATTGCCCTGCGTATCATTTGGAGATGGGTCACTTCAGCCGGGCTTACAAAACAAACCAGACCGTTTTCATGCATTATTCCAAGTCCAGGACAGGGGTCAGAACCCTCATTTGCATGTTCGGTGACCGGACAACATTGCTTGCAAAAACGCAGTTGATTAAAGGGAAAGTGTGATGGGCAGAGGTTTCTCGAGAGTGCCATGACCAAAGCAAATGTCCAGGTTTAATCAACGCAGCATTTGCATAAAAAGCAGACATGGATTAATTTCAGATGCTCTCTTGTTTACTCAAAAAAAATTAAAAAGTACCCTCAAACTGGGACATGGTTTGTTTGTTTGTTTGTTTGTTTGTTTGTTTAACGATGCACTTCAGAAATCACTTAACTTCCCCCACCCCACCCTCCACAATATACGATTAAACATTACTCCTCCTGCTTGTTGCACACTGGGTGAAGCCGAGGTCATGCGACAAAATTGTTTGGCAGTATATTTGGGATTGAGGCAGGGAGAAGATGAAGTCCTCGTGCCACACCTAATTAATTCACTGCTGTGGGACGTGTTGATGGCTACTAAGTTGGACGGCTTTTGGCAAGACTTCAGCAAACCCAGCGAGAACAATTTTCTTTAACCTTAATGGGTGGGATTAGGGCATCCTAAGGGTGTTCTCCCCCCATAAGACTTTCATGCTTCCTTCACCAGGGACATGCTCTGTGGGACGCTGGCTTCAAGCACCAGGTCCATGGGCAGACCAATTCTCATAGAAACATAGAATTGTAGAGTCAGAAGGGACCCCATGGGTCGTCTAGTCCACCTCCTGCAATGCAGGGATCTCAACTAGATCATCCATGACAGATGGCCATCCAACCTCTGCTTAAAAACCTCCAAGGAAGGAGAGTCCACAACCTGCCAAGGGAGACCGTTCCACTGTCGAACAGCTCTTCCTGTCAGAAAGTTCTTCCGTATGTTTATTCGGACTCTCCTTTCTTGTAACTTGAAGCCACTGGTCTGAGTCCCACCCTCTAGAGCAGGACATTGCAAAGATGTCTGCAAACATGAAATTAAAGTTGGCAACATCTGTGGGATGTAACATCACTGTAGCAGTCAAACACAACACTTCCTGTTTGCCCAGAGTAGACACATAGGGGGATGTCACTCCAGCCAGGAGGACTTCCTGTCACACCTGTGTGGAACATCCTCCCCCTGCGTGTGACCAGGTAGATGGGCATGACCCCGGAAGACCCCGTAAAAGGGCAGCCATCTTCCCTTCTTCTTGACTCTCCATCTTCCTGATGGGCTCATTCTCCCAAAAGATGTAAGCCACACTTTCTTCTGTAACTACAAGCTAAGGCAGGCATAGGCAAACTCAGCCCTCCAGATGTTTTGGGACTACAACTTCCATCATCCCTAGCTAACAGGATCAGTGGTCAGGGATGATGGGAGTTGTAGTCCCAAAACATCTGGAGGGCCGAGTTTGCCTATGCCTTGAGCTGAAGCCTGCCTTCAGGATCATACTGTGAACTGAATGTGAGTAAACCTCATATTACCTTTAAGAGAAGACTGTTGTGTCTTTATTATTTTTAAGAGGGACTTAAAGGGGAATTTACCAGGAACAAGCCAGGTTGGTTTGCTTAACTCAAGAGATTCTAACGAATCTACCAACTAGCTTCTTGCGATGTACAGGGAATGTGCTCTGCTGCTAACTCACTAGCGCGAGTGAGGAAGGATGATATTTAATCAATATATCCTCTCCTCCTATCCACAACATTCCCACAGGCTGCGTCCCTGGTCCTTTAATCATAGAATCATAGTTGGAAGAGACCACAAGGGCCATCCAGTCCAACCCCCTGCCAAGCAGGAAACACCATCAAAGCATTCTTGACATATGCCTGTCAAGCCTCTGCTTAAAGACCTCCAAAGAAGGAGACTCCACCACACTCCTTGGCAGCAAATTCCACTGCTGAACAGCTCTTACTGTCAGGAAGTTCTTCCTAATGTTTAGGTGGAATCTTCTTTCTTGAAGTTTGAATCCATTGCTCCATGTCCACTTCTCTGGAGCAGCAGAAAACAATCTTTCTCTCTCCTCCATATGACATCCTTTCATATATTTGAACATGGCTATCATATCACCCCTTAACCTTCTCTTCTCCAGGCTAAACATACCCAGCTCCCTAAGTCATTCCTCATAAGGCATCGTTTCCAGGCCTTTGACCATTTAGGGGAACAGTTATCCCATTCAGGACCAGGGAGTCCTCCACACCTGCCTGCCTCCTGTCCCCCCAAAACAGTACTTCTGTTTTGTCAGGATTCAACCTCAAGAGAAGTCAAGTGTCAAATTATTATTACCACGAGACTCCTTTTCCCATCCCCCTGAAGCCATGATTCCCCAGAAACAGCTGCTGGTTGCTCGGTCTATGAGGTTCCTCCTTCCTTCTGACTTCTTGGCAAAGTAGCCGAGGCATTTCCACCACCTTCTTCGATTCCCTGCCTCCCCCTTCATCCACTGAAGAAACTGCCCACCAGCCTGAGGCTGGGCACATCTTCCCTCTGTACTGCCTTTCGCCGGTTCATCAAGCCCTAATGCTGCTACTTAGAATGGGAATTTTAGACCCACTGATGCGCACCAGGACTATGCCATTAAAGAGCCTTAACCAGGAGGAGGAGAAAAAGATTATCCCTCGGTTAAATAGGTCATGCATACACTTAGCATATGCTGAATTAATTCTCTTCTGCTGAGCCAATCATGCTGGCTAATTGAAGATCTAAGAAGAACAAACAGGGGGGAGTTTCTTTCCCAAGCAGGTTAAAACAAATCAGCCTTCGGAGGAGGGCAGGGTGTGCATTGGAGAGGGGCCTTTGGTTAACGGATGATAAAATGGGTCGATTTCTGGTCCGTGTCTTCCTCTATTAACTCCATCTCACCCCTTCCCTGCCTTGATCTACAGTCATGCCTCATGTTGCGTCCGCTGTGGGTTACGTTTTTTCCAGGTTACAAACGCGGCGGACCCGGAAGTGTTTACTTCCAGGTTTCACCGTGCGCGCATGCGCAGAAGCGCTCTATTGCACTTTAACACATGTGCAAAAGCGCCGCTCAGGTTGCAGAATTTTCAGGGTGTGAACGGCACCCCGGAACGGATTGGGTCCACAACCCGAGGCACCACTGTATAGGCTTATTTTTTAAAGGAAATCTATACAAAACTTTCATAGAATAATAGAAATGTAGTGCTGGAAGGGACCCCAAGGGTCATCTAGTCCAACCCCCTGCGATGCAGGAATCTTTTGCCCAACTTGGGTCTCAAACCCACAACCCTGAGATTAAGAGCCATATGCTCTACTTAGCTATCGAGTTTGCATGTAAATACATTTTCAAACGTATGTTCAGACATAATTTTCTCTCCGAATACATGTTTCCTCTTGCTTCAAAATGCCTTTTCATAAAGGATGGCTGGACCCGTCCATTTTTGTGAACTCTGTGCTGTGAACTTAGTCCTACTCAGAGGAGACCCACTGAAATGGATTTAAGTTGTCCAGTCCAGTGATGTCAGTGTCCGATACAACTCTGTACAAATTTTCCATTGTTAATTCCTAAATTTGTTCTGTCCTGTGGTTTGTTATTAAAAGATGTATTTTTCACAAAACAGAATCCTAGAACTGCAGAGCAGAATGGGACCTCCAGGGCCCATATAACCCAATCCCTTGCAATGCAGGAAAAAACAGCTCTTCCAAGCTTGCATCTCCTCCCCTCCGCCGCCCATACAATAACTCATCTAAAACTTTGTTCCAAGGTGTTTTGCCCCAAATCCTCCACTTGAGATCCGCCACTTGAGGCTGGAAAAGGAAAATAAATAGGGGGCACACTGCAAATAAATTTGAATTTGCATCCCACATGCAAATGAAGGACTCATTTGTTTATCACGTTGAAACTAAATAAATATTAAAAACATTGGTATTAGTATTCATTAATTATTGAACGTAATAACCATTAGTTTGCTATTTGCTCTTCATTAATTTCGTGTTGTTGCATTTGCGGATGCTTATATTTTGGGATTTGCTCTGAAATTTGCACGGCGTGTTGTGGGCTGACAGTTGCATCCCACCTAAAGGGAAAGACCATAGTTCAGTGGTAGAACACGTGCTTGACATGCAAAAGGTCCCAGAGTGAATTTCATGGCATCTTCAGGCAAGGGGGCTGAGAGAAACTTCAGTTTCTGAAGCCCTGGAGAGCTGCTTCTGGTCAGTTTCGATGGACCTGAAAGTCTGACAGTACACTGCAGCTCAAAATCATAGGATCTTAGAGTTGGAAGGGACCCAGGGGTCATCTAGTCCAACCCCCTGCAATGCAGGAATCTCAGCTACAGCATCCATGGCAGATGGCCATCCAACCTCTGCTTAGAAACTTCCAAGGAAGGAGAGTCCACCACCTCCCAGGAGAGACTGTTCCACTGTCAAACAGCTCATACTTTTCCATAAACCACTGTGAGGGTTCTTTTTACAATCAAGTGGTGCGTTATATGTAGGGCTGCCTCTGAAGACATTTCGGAGACTTCAGCTACTGCAGAATTCAGTGGCCAGGTTGCTCACTGGAGCAAGACGGTTTGACTCCACTGGCTACCAGTTAGTTTCCAACTCCACTGGCTACCAATTAGTTTCCAGGTCCAATTCAAAGTGCCGGTTTTGACCTATAAAGCCTTACATGGCTCAGGAGTGCAATACCGCAAGGATCACCTCTTCCCATATGAACCTACCCAGTCCCTGAGATCATCTTCTGAGACCAGGCCCGTCCTAGCCATAGAGGCTAGTGGCGTGGAGAACCACGGCGCCGGGCACTGGAGGGCGCTGGAGGGTGCTGGAAGGGCGCCAAGTGAGCACAGGGTTCTGGCGATCTGGCCAGGACTGCGCTCCTTCTCCGAGGACTCTGCGCTGCGCCTCCTTCTCGTTTCCCCAGCGCTGGGTTCCGCTCAGTCGAGCTTCACCACCAGCGCGCGTACAGCGCCCAAGCAGCTCTTGCTGGTCCCGCGGTGCGCGCGCTGGTGGCGAAGCTTGACTGAGCGGAACCCAGCGCTGGGGAAACGAGAAGGAGGCGCAGCGCAGAGTCCTCGGAGGTGGCCCCCCGCTGCTGCCGCAGTCCGCTTAGCACTCCTGGGCCCTTGGAGAGGCTCTGGAGGGGGGCACTGGAGGGACCTAGCGCCAGGGCGCTGGATGGGCTTAAGACGGCCTTGTCTGAGACCCTTCTGCTTCGTGTGCCTCCTCCTCTAGAGGTCCAGAGGGTGGCAACATGAGAACGGGGCCTTCTCTGCAATGGCTCCCTTTCTATGGGATGCTCTCCCCAGGGAAGTTCGTCTGGTGCCTTCATTATACACCTTTAGGCGCCAGGCAAAAACGTTCCTTTTTAAACAGGCTTTTGGTTGATTTGATTGACGTCCGACACCCTTTTAGAATGTGGCTTGGTGGGGTGGGGTGGGGATTATTGAGTTACTGCTTTTGGTTTGATTTTATATGTTGTGGTCTTGTTGTGAACTGCCCTGAGACCTCCAGATATAGGGCAGTGTATAAGTTGAATAAATTAATAATAATAATAATAATAATTTTACATAATAATAATAATAATAATAATAATAATAATAATAATAATAAAACTCTTTCAAAAAGCCCTCTCCTCAGCCCCCATTTAAGACCTAAAACTACAGTGTTATTTGCAAACATGAAACTTCAACTTTGGCCTTTAGTTTTTGTCTTCAATTGGATTTTATTGATGTTCTGGTTGTTGTACAGGCTTTTTCATTTAATTTGCTGTTAGCTGCTTTGAAATTTCAACGAAAAGCAGGATGATTATTTTTTTAAAAAAAATCAAATGAATGAATGAATGAATGAATGAATGAACAAGCAGAGAAATTCTTGCTCAAATTTTCACCCTCCACCCTTCCTCCAACAAAATCAGGGTGCCTTCTGGGTCCCCTTCCCCTCCGTTCCACAGCACAAATCAGGCATGTCCCCATGTGTCCACGACTGGCATTTACGCCTCTAGACAGCCCTGTAAAATTGAATTATTTGTCAGCTGGCAACAGCTTCCTGGTCCTGCTCTTATCCACCTTTCAGAAGCTGGCCTAGTTTGCTTTAAATAGCTGGATTGATAGCAATTCAGATCATTCCAGAGTGCACTAAAAGCAGTCGCAAAAACCCTCTGGAAGCCGGATGATAACAGGCGGCTACAGCGCCTCTGATTCACAGCCACACGGAGAGGGCTTTTCCGTCTCTGCTCAGCTGCGACACAGAATTAGACCCTGGAAGACACCAGGATCTTGCCTTCAGCCATCCGTCTTGAGCCCCCACTAGCTCCCTTGATCATTTCTCCCGACTCCTTTCAAAGAATCATAGAATCGTAGAGTCGTAAAGGAAACCAAGGGTCATTTAGTCCAACGCCCTGCAATACATTCTGCTGCTCCTTCTCATTTTGAGATATGCCCTGACTTCTCCCAATTCGTTCCTGGATCCTTCCATTTTCTATTATTGAAGAAGAAGAAGAGTTTGGATTTGATATCCTGCTTTATCACTACCCGAAGGAGTCTCAAAGCAGCTAACATTCTCCTTTCCCTTCCTCTCCCACAACAAACACTCTGTGAGGTGAGTGGGGCTGAGAGACTTCAGAGAAGTGTGACTAGCCCAAGGTCACCCAGCAGCTGCATGTGGAGGAGCGGAGACGTGAACCCCGTTCACCAGATTATGAGTCTACCGCTCTTAACCACTACACCACACTGGCTCTTTGCACCTTGCCGACAGACAGAGCGACTCCCTATTAGGAAAGGTTGCAGAGTTAGGGACTTTTTCGTTTAGAGGGAAGACAAGAGGTGACATGACAGGAGTCTGTAATATGATGCTTGGCAGGGAGCAAGTTTTTCCCTCTCCTCCTCCTCTCCTAACACTAGAAGTTATAGTCATCCAGTGAAACTGAGTGCAAGAAGATTCAAGAGGGAATAAAAGGAAGTCCTTTGTACACCTGTAGCCCTATCTTCAGCGAATTTGTCTAATCCTCTTTTAAAGCCCTCCAAGCTGGCACCCATTACTGCCCCCTTTTTCATAGTTTAATTATGTGCTGCGTTAAAGGCAAGGTTATAAAATATCACTTTAGGAATCCTTCACAGCTTCCAATATGCCTTCTCGGAGCTACGGAAGACGATCTCCGGTATTACAAATCTTTCTAAACTGTAGACATGTGAAAATACCTGCCTAAGATGCCTTCATCTTTTGAAGCCAAAGAATAAAGATCTGCACTTTGAAACATGAACACGCAAAGAAACAGAGAGAAGCTTGTTTCAGTCCATGCAAAGCAGCAGTTCTCTCGGGTCCAGGGAGAGAAAAGGGAGTGTTCAGAATTAGAAGCTGCTTATCTCTCAGAAACTGAAACTGATTAGCTGCCTTGAAACTGTAGTGTTTTCAAGGATATATTTATTGAAGGGATGGGGGGGAGAAATCCAATTTTGCTCGCATTTTCATAAGAAACTATCCAATTTGCACTTTTCAAACCAAGACACAGGCCAAAACACAATTACCCTTTGAAATTTGTGCCTTTCCACATTTTGCGATTCAGTTCTCCAGCCAACACATACAAAAATGGTTACACTAGGAGAAAGTTGGCATTGAACAGCTGGAGCATTGATCCCTAAGACCTGCAAAGACACCCTATACTTTTTCATGATAACCTCTCACCTATTTCCTAAGTCAAGATATTTACTCTTTCCCACACCTTTAGTTTACACTGCTGCCGTTCATTTACTTCATTTATGTACTACCTGGAAGGCATAAAGGTACAGTGGTGCCTCGCAAGATGAATTTAATTCGTTCCGCAAGTCAATTCGTTTTGCGAAAAATTCGTCTTGCGAATCGCGGTTTCCCATGGGAATGCATTGAAATTTCTTTTTTTGCCCATTGTTGTTGTTGTTGTTGTTTAGTCGTTTAGTTGTGTCCGACTCTTCGTGACCCCATGGACCATAGCACGCCAGGCACTCCTGTCTTGCACTGCCTCCCGCAGTTTGGTCAAACTCATGTTCGTAGCTTCGAGAACACTGTCCAACCATCTCGTCCTCTGTCGTCCCCTTCTCCTAGTGCCCTCAATCTTTCCCAACATCGGGGTCTTTTCCAGGGAGTCTTCTCTTCTCATGAGGTGGCCAAAGTATTGGAGCCTCAGCTTCAGGATCTGTCCTTCTAGTGAGCACTCAGGGCTGATTTCCTTCAGAATGGATAGGTTTGATCTTCTTTCAGTCCATGGGACTCTCAAGAGTCTCCTCCAGCACCATAATTCAAAAGCATCAATTCTTCGGCGATCAGCCCATAGGAACGCATTAATTAAATTTCAATGCATTCCTATGGGAAACTGCGATTCGCAAGACAAATTTTTTGCCAGACGAATTCATCTTGCGAGTCACCATCAGATCACAAGACGCATTCGTCTTGCGAAAAATTTGTCTTGCAGGGCATTCATCTTGCGAGGTACCACTGTAAAGGTAAAGGAACCCCTGACCATTAGGTCCAGTCGTGACCGACTCTGGGGTTGTGGTGCTCATCTTGCGCTATTGGCCAAGGGAGCCGGCATACAGCTTCCAGGTCATGTGTCCAGCATGACAAAGCTGCTTCTGGCGAACCAGAGCAGTGCACGGAAACGCCGTTTACCTTCCCCCTGGAGTGGTACCTATTTATCTACTTGCACATTGACGTGCTTTTGAACTGCTAGGTTGGCAGGAGCTGGGACCGAGCAATGGGAGCTCACCCCGTCACGGGGATTCGAACCACCGACCTTCTGATTGGTAAGCCCTCGGCTCCGTGGTTTAACCCACAGCGCCACCCACGTCCCCGCCACCCACCTGCAAGGCATACAATCTAATAAATACATTTAAAAAGAATTTGTGCATTGGTGGAAATAACAAACAAAGATGTGTTGTGTATCAAAAACCAGGGTTGTGCTTGCACCCCGACACCAATCCCACCCAGATCAACCTGGGGAACACTTGGATTTGTCCCTGAATCAATTTGGGATGTGGGACTGGTCTTTAATTAGGGGTTTTTTATACCCTAATTTAATATATAGTTGGCCTCCTCCTGGCTGTACTGCAGACACCAGGAAGGTCCCTCCTGCTGGGAGCTGTTTCACCTGTGCTTCTCTGGGGGGAATACAGCAGAGCCCTGCAGCCAGCAGGATAGCATCCTCCGTTCCCCAGCTGAAGGTTTAATCCTGCTCAGTTTGACTCTGTGTGCATGTGTCCCCCCCCCCCCTTGCTGGGAACAGCAACTAGCAAATTCCATCCATTGCAAACCCAGCCAACGTCCCCTGCCAGGTTCTTGCTTTCCCCGTGCAAGTGAGGTTTCGTGGCAAATCTCCAGGAATAAATCTCCCAGGGCCCTATAGATGGCGCCCTTATGTGCTGAAAAGAAAGGAAGGCTCCGGAAAAGAGGAGCCGGAGCAGGAAAGCGGAGAATAAATAGGCGGAGGGGTGAGCTGGGTGGGGCTCTTTCCCCAGATGGCTCTGTACTGAAATTCAGTTTCTCCCAAAGGGGTACCCAAATTGCCTCTGGCCCAATCCAAGCATCTTCTACCTCGTCCACAAAACCAAACCGGCTACCAAGAATATTTCCCGACCTTCCGGGGAGCGTGGAGTAGTAGTTAGAGCAGTGTTCCCCAAACGTGGGTCTCCAGCTGTTGTTGGACTACAACTCCCATCATCCAGGGCGGACGTCGTTCTTTCAAATGTCAGCAGCACCCTTTGCAAAGCCTTGCCCCCCTTCGCCTTCCTTTCGGCCCAATTCACTGCACCCTAGTTGCAATGCCCTGCAGCGCCCCCTAGGCTTGGCAGTGGAACCAGTCGTGCTGCTCTAAATCTGCCCCTGCCATCACCCTTATCCAGCAGGACCAGTGGTCATGGATGATGGGAGTTGTAGTCCAACAACAGCCATGGGGCCCACAATTGAGAAACACTGAGCTGGAGTTGGTCGGCCATAGTTGAAACAAAATATATAAAAAATCCCTTCCATAGCACCTTAGAGACCAGCTAAGTTTGTTATTTTTATAAGCTTTCATGTCTATGCACACTTCTGCAGATGCTGAGTTGGCATGTTGGACCTGGGAGGCCTGGGTTCGAATTCCCCACTCGCCCATGATGCTCACTAAGAGGCCTTTGGCCAGTGAGGATGAGAATCTCACAGGAGAGCTTGCTGAACTAGTCAGACCAGACACTGACCTCCGATGGCCATTTTATATCAATCAATCAATCAATCAATCATGGATGAAGAGTGGCAGCTCAGCAGTAGATCCAGATCTGGGATACCTCAGGTGGTAGAGCATGAGATCTCAGGGTTGTGGGTTCGAGGCCCACGCTGGGCAAAAGATTCCAGCAGTGAACTCG
Organism: Zootoca vivipara; assembly: GCF_965207765.1. Classification (NCBI taxonomy): domain Eukaryota; kingdom Metazoa; phylum Chordata; class Lepidosauria; order Squamata; family Lacertidae; genus Zootoca; species Zootoca vivipara. Next base: position 132,375,770 of record NC_142582.1, on the reverse strand, counting down.
ATGACCCTCGTGGTCCCTACTGGAAACCACATGAGGGGAGGGGGGTCTTGTGTTTGAGTCCTGCTTGTGGGTTTCCCTTTGGGGCATCTGGTTGGCCGCTCTGTTGGACTCGATGGGCCATTGGCCTGATCCAGCAGGCTCTTCTCCTCTTCTCACAGATGGCGCCTTTTGCAATTCTCAACCACTTGGCTCCTTCGTCCTCCCCCAATACCTGCAAACGGAGGCTAAGATTTCATCCATCTGATTCGCAAGCAGGCAGAACATCAGCAAGCAAAGCTGAATCTTGCCGGCTTAAAAAAAAGAAAGAAAAATGATCTTTTCCCTTGGTTGTTTATATCTACATGCACACAGACAATGCAATATATAAACAAGTAATAAATTCATTACCTTTTTTTCTTAAAACACTCAGCCAAATGAGAAATGGAGATGAATGAATCTCATTAATTTCCCTGTTTTTCATAGAGGCTACCAAGGATTATTCCCCCTCCCTTTTCAGGACTAACTCTATCTAATCAAAGAAAAATGAGAAATGGGGGGGGACCACAGCCTAGTGTCAGAGCAGCTGCTTGGCATGCAGAAGGTCCCAGGCTGACAGAAGAATGTGAGAAGAGCCCGCTGGATCAGGCCAGACACCCCAATGGGAAACCAGCAAGCAGGATTCGAACACAAGAGCAACTCTCCCCTCTTCTGGCTTCCAGCAACTGGTATTTGGAAGCATTTGCTGCCTTCAGTGATGGCTAGAACATGGCCATCATGACTAGTAAGCCATCAATGAATTTGCCTCATCCTCTTTTAAAGCCATCTCAGTTGGTCCCCATCACAGCCTCCTGCAGGAGGGAGTTCCATAATTCTACACTGCGTGAAGAAGTGCTTCCGTTTTATCCTGAATTTTTGAGTGGAGTTTGGAGGGCCACCTGTCGTGGATGCTTTAGTTGACATTCCTGCCTTGCAAGGGGTTGGACTAGATGACTCTTGGGGTCCCTTCCAGCTCTAAGATTCTATGATTCTAACTTCATTGGAAACATAGCTGCCAAGTGTTCACTTTTCTCGCGAGGAAGCCTATTCAGCATAAGGGAAAATCCCTGTAAAAAAGGGATAACTTGGCAGCTATGATTGGAAACCCACAAGTTCCACCAAAGGGAACAGGGGCGGACCTTGTTAAGAAGGCACCCTGTGTGAGACCCCTGCCACAGGAGTTTGGGAAGGCGCACAGAGAACTCTAGGACCCTGTCGGGGCCCTTTGAATTCATTTCTCTTTTTCCAGCCAAGTATTATGTTTTGTTCTAAGGACCATAGGCTTATAAGAGGATTAAGTCAAGGGCGGACTTTGATCTTTGAAATTTTAGCAGCGCCCTGTTCAGGGCCAAAACTCGCCCCCACCTCCGCCTCTCTCCTTCCGTTCTGCTCAAATTCACGGATGTCATAGTTGTGACACCCGCTTGGCTCAGCGGGTGCACGGGAACCGGTCACACTGCCCAAAACCCGCCTCTAAAACCATCTTGGTTGGTCCCCGTCATGGCCTCCTGTGGAAGGGAGTTCCATAGTTTGACTCTGTGCTACAGGCCTGAGCTCTGCGAGTGCGGCTTTCTCCTGACTGAAGCGCAGAGTGTTTGAAGACTGGGACATTCGCAGGGAAACCAAAGTGCTTGTTTACAAAGCTATTGTACTACCAACCTTACTGTATGCTTGTGAAACATGGACCACTTATAAACGCCATCTCCAACTCCTCGAAAGATTCCAACAACGGTGCCTCTGAAAAAAATTACACATCCCTTGGGAAGACAGGGGAACTAATACCAGTGTACTGGAAGAAGCAAAGATCACCCGTGTCTAAGCAATGATTCTTCAATATCAACTTCGTTGGACTGGTCATGTTGTGTGGGTGCCTGATTATCGTTTTCTAAAGCAACTAGGCTATTCCAAACTTAAAAATGGAAAGCGTAATGCTGGTGGTCAACAAAAGAGCTTTAAAGACTATCTCAAGGCAAATCTTTAAAAATGTAGTATAAACACAGACAATTGGGAAACACTGGCCTGCGAGCGCTCCAGTTGGAGAACAGCCTTGACCAAAGGTGTCATGGGCTTTGTTGTTGTTGTTTAGTCGTTTAGTCGTGTCCGACTCTTCGTGACCCCATGGACCATAGCATGCCAGGCACTCCTGTCTTCCACTGCCTCCCGCAGTTTGGTCAAACTCATGTTCGTAGCTTCGGGAACACTGTCCAACCATCTCATCCTCTGTCGTCCCCTTCTCCTTGTGCCCTCAATCTTTCCCAACATCAAGGTCTTTTCCAAGGATTCTTCTCTTCTCATGAGGTGGCCAAAGTATTGGAGCCTCGGCTTCAGGATCTGTCCTTCCAGTGAGCACTCAGGGCTGATTTCCTTCAGAATGGATAGGTTTGATCTTCTTGCAGTCCATGGGACTCTCAAGAGTCTCCTCCAGCACCATAATTCAAAAGCATCAATTCTTCGGCGATCAGCCTTCTTTATGGTCCAGCTCTTTATGGTCATGGGCTTTGAAGACCCTCAAACTCAGGACGCAAGGGAGAAACGTGCTAAGAGGAAGGCATGCTTGGCAAATCCACACCATGATCATCTCCCGCCCGGAAACCAATGTCCCCACTGTGGAAGGATGTGCGGATCCAGAATTGGCCTCCACAGTCACTTACGGACTCACTGTTAAGACCGTGTTTACAAAAGGCAATCTTACTCGGCTACGAGGCATCGCCAAAGAAGAAGATGGGACGAAGCCCTTCCTTCCCTCTGTCCTGATGCATTGAATAGAATGAAAGTTTATGAGTCATGGCGGAGGGGAGAGCACGTGTACAAATTCAGCAGCGCTTTGTTTGTTTTGTTGCTCCTTTGTCAATGTTGTTGATATTATTTTATAGATATGAATGCTGTCATACTTTGTGAATCCTACAGTATGATTTTTGATGTAGCTGTGTTGTTTAGCTTATTCTTTAGTTGTTTTGTTAATAGTGTTACGTAGATGGCAACTGTTTGATTTGGGATTGTTTTACCGATGATTTGTTAAGTATTCCTATATGATTTATGCTGTATTCGTGATGTTCCATTACGTTATTTTTTATCTTTTGTTTGTAAGCCGCTTTAGGATTTATTTGAATGAAAAGCGGCATAGAAATACTGTAGAATCCTGACAGTAAGAGCTGTTCGGCAGTGGAATTTGCTACCAAGGAGTGTGGTGGAGTCTCCTTCTCTGGAGGTCTTTAAGCAGACGCTCAACAGGAATATGTCAAGAATGCTTTGATGGTGTTTCCTGCTCGGCAGGGGGTTGGACTGGATGGCCCTTGTGGTCTCTTCCAACTCTATGAATCTATGATTCTAGTCCATTCTTCCAACCTTCAGGTTCGCTGGATGTCCACGAGTTCTGGTGTGATGAGAGAGGGAGTGACGTTTGCCTCCATCCAGTGGCGTAGCAAGGTCAGGTGGTACCCGGTGCAGAAAATTTCTTGTCACCCCCCCCTTACACACATTGAAATTATTAAAAGAAGAAAAAAATAAGTTACTTACAGTCAGTGGCATAGCTAAGGCTTTTGCTGCCCGGGGCGGTAACTGAGTTTGCCGACCCTCACACTGTTCCGCTTTGCCAGCGGCCAAAGGTAGGCTTAGGAAGTTGGGAGTCGTGAGCGGGCTGAATGTCGTCCCTCCTCAGGATGACACCCGGTGCGGACCGCCCCTACCACACACCCCTTCCTCTGCCACTGCCTCCATCCACTTTCTCCTGCTCTGAAGAAATCGACAAGGAACACATTGGAAGGAGTTAGAGAAACTGATTGACGCCTTGACCCCAGTAGCAGCCCTTGGCGGTATCAGGAAGATATCAGCCATCATTTCAAATGAGATGAATGGAGGACAGCATTTCTGGGAAACATCCTCAAAGCACCCGTTGTATCCCTTCCAAATGGCCTGAGTACATCTTCCGTCTTCATAATTCAAAACAAACCATTCATATTTTATGGGGCAAGGAATTCCCTGTGAAGAAGACGCTCTTGAAAATGGATTCTCCGCAAGGGCGCTTCTTCAAGTCAGCCAAGCTCTCGAGGCTGAGAGGGGTTTATTTATTTATTTATTTATTTCGGTTGACTTGACTTATTTATATCCCACACTTCAATTAAAGGATCCCCCCCCCCCATGGTGGCTTCCAAAGGAGATAAGATGAAACAATAAAACGCGACTCTAAAAATCAAGGATTAACGACATTTAAAAAGTGGCACACATGCTAGAACAATCAAGATTGAAAATCAGAGGATGGGGATAAAATAGGACCCATTGAAAAACCAGCTTTGCCAGGATCCTGGGAAGACCCTGCAAAGATGCCTAGTTTCATGTCAGATCAGCCCCTGGGTATGTTCCACACCTGAAAGGGTTTTTTACTTCCTTACTGATGAAGTTCACTGCCTAGAACCTGAATTTAATGGTCTTATTGGTGGGTCTTTAAAAAAACAAAACACAACAACAACCAAGTCTATTGCTTCAATTTAGAGTCACACAATACATATCCCTCTTCTCTCCCCCTCTCAACCACTTCTACATTCCTGATACGGTTAGAGCAAAAAGCAGAAACAAAAAAAAAGTTTGCAGTCTTTGATTTTTAAAGGGCAACTATAATTAATCCCTGAGCACGTGCAGGTCTCAAGACTCAAAGACTCTCAAGGCAAAACTAAAAATATCTATAAACACCAACAATGGGGAAACACTGGCCTGTGAGCGCTCCAGTTGGAGAACAGCCTTTACCAAAGGTGTCATGGTCTTTGAAGACACTCGAACTCAGGATGCAAGGGAGAAACGTGCTAAGAGGAAGGCACGCTTAGCAAATCCACACCGTGATCAACTCCCGCCCAGAAACCAATGTTCCCACTGTGGAAAGACGTGTGGATCCAGATTTGGCCTCCACAGCCACTTACAAACACACTTTTAAAACCGTGTTTACGGAAGACAATCTTACTCGGCTACAAGTGATCACAGAAGAAGAAGAAGAAGAAGAAGAAGAAGAAGAAGAAGAAGAAGAAGAAGAAGAAGAAGAAGAAGAAGAAGAAGAAGAAGAAGAAGAAGAAGAAGTTTGCTATTAATAATGGCCAGAATAGTGGCCAGAATGAGGAACTGGAAAACCTTACAAGGGTGCTTCTCTGACCAATTGGGACAACAAAGTATGGCAAATAGCCTTTGTGGAAAAATGAAGGAATAAACTTAAACTTGCACGAGGCTTGAAGCACAAAGACCCTCTTGCAACTGACTGGCACAGCTTTGTTATGTGCTAAAAACACAAATAGAGGACTCCCCTCACATTATAAAGCTTTTTGGCTAATTTTTATACCTTCTGTACAAAGAGCAGTCTGGGATAAGAACATAGCATGTTTTCCGGAAGTTGTTTTGCAGGCACTGCTTAATGCCGGCTTCCAGACTAGGGTGGGATATTTCATCACTTACATGATTGATAGTGAAAGAATTCAATGAAATCTTTAAAAATAAAGGTACTGTGAAGACATGGGAGAGATTAGTGGGATTAACCTCCTGGTAGTCCATTCCTCATTTCCCACACATCCATTGCCAACCATTGCATAGATGTGCCGACATGTTCCGGTGAAGACGCGAGCATTGAGATGAGCACAATCACAGGCGAATGCCTGAGTTGACCGGGCGTCTCACTTTGCGACTCAACATTTGCATTGTGAGGTTGAAGGTCGGATGACCTTCTTCAGAGGTCAAGCCCCACTCCTTGATGCTCGCGTTCGGTGCAGCTCATACAACGATGCCCGTCCTGAAGCACAGGGGAGGGCATGTGGCGACGAGAGCCGCACAGTGCCAGACACATTCTTTTCTTCAGGAAACCAGAACAACGTGTTCCTTCATTAGAGGAGGCTGCATCTCAACGAGCTTCCTCCGATTCCCAATGGGGCAGCTTGCAAGCAAATGTTATTCGGCGAATCCGAGACACTTATAAACAGTCTCACCTTCGCAATGGCAGGAGATGCTTTCTGCTCCTCGGTAAGGACCTGGGCTTGTAGGCATGAGGCCCCAGGGCAAGCATTCATAAGTGCCTCCTGGAAAGGCGGGATGAAATATGGGCTGAAATGAAAGATGCAGTCAGTTTTGTGTGCCACACACACAGAGAGAGTTTAGATCCCACTGCTTTTTGCTTTCCGGAAAAGTTTTCACTTTGATAAACCTCCAGCACAGGTCATATGTTCCTACCCATTGTAAAGCAGCATTTTTTTATTTTGACTATCATTTTCAATTCTGCGTACCCTATTTTTCCCCCCAAGGGCTCGTGGTGACTATAACTTACAGGATGCCGCCTTCTTCAAGACAGTAGCAGTGTGTCTGATGTGGATGAGCTATGAAGTTGCTCTCCCGAGACCTGCGCTGCCACTACCACTTACCTGGATGAGCTCTGCAGGGTGGCGCTTAGATCAAGTCCATGTGGGGGTCCTGATTGGCGGCAGACGTCCCACCAGAGTCTTGCCCTTGGTGCTGTCTGCCACAGCCATCCAGATAAGCAGCGGCAACGATGCCGGTGTTGGGGGGGGGGCTCTGTGTCTTTGCCCAACCCCATACACTGATGCTTGTTCCAGATCAGAATATTTGATCGGCCCAGTATACCTGAAGGAGCGTCTCCACCCCCATCGTTCAGCCCGGACACTGAGGTCCAGCTCCGAGGGCCTTCTGGCAGATCCCTCACAGCGAGAAGCAAATTTACAAGGAACCAGGCAGAGGGCCTTCTCGGTGGTGGCGCCCGCCCTGTGGAATGCTCTCCCATCATATGGTTACCAGATTTTTTTTAATGAATCTGGGGACACTTTAAAAAAAATTACATGCATTAGGTAAAGGTAAAGGGACCCCTGACCATTAAGTCCAGTTGTGACCGACTCTAGGGTTGCACGCTCATCTCGCATTATTGGACGAGGGAGCCGGCGTATAGCTTCCAGGTCATGTGGCCAGCATGACAAAGCCGCTTCTGGCAAACCAGAGCAGCACATGGAAACGCCGTTTACCTTCCCGCTATAGCGGTTCCTATTGATCTACTTGCATTTTGATGTGCTTTCGAGCTGCTAGGTTGGTAGGAGCTGGGACCAAGCAACAGGAGCTCACCCCGTTGTGGGGATTTGAACCGCCGACCTTCTGATCAGCAAGCCCGAGGCTCAGTGGTTTAGCCCACAGCACCACCTGGGTCTATACATCTATACATCACTATACATCTATACATCACTATACATCTATCAGCTGTTTTGCTGTCTTGAGAAGTCCGGAGGAGGAGAGAAACCTGGGGGGTGGGGTGGAGTGGAGTTGGAAGCAGAGTTTGAGAATACGACTGTGGGGTGATCACAGAATCACAGATTTGGAAAGGACCTCTGAGGGGCATCTAGGCCAACCCCCTGCAATGGAGGTACCTCAACTCAAGCAGCCTCAACTTAAAAGAACATAAGGCTTCCCTGCTCCAATTTGACTTCTGCAGTTCCCGGCCGTTGGGGACACGCTCCCGTTCACGCTCTCTCTCGTGCTCAGCTGCCCGGCTCCATGCCAGCTCCACCGCCACTCCAGTTGGCCGAGGGATTCGAAGTCATCTCACCCCTCTGCACATGTGAAGCAGAGAAACCACACACCTTGTGCCCCTCCTGGGCAACTGCACGCCATCCACCCGTGACTCCCGAGCCTCCCCCCGATCTCCTGTCCCCTTCGCCCTTCCTTTTGACAGATTGGGGGAGACTCAGGAGTCGCAGATGGGTGGCCATTTCCTGGAAGGGGCGCAAGGGGCGTGGTTTCTCTGCTGAGCAAGGTGCAAAGCTCTTCTTTCGCACCCTGTGAAACACTCCAAACGAAGGAGGAAGGGGGCAGGAGATCGGGGGAGGCTCAGGGGTCACAGGCAGGTGGCACACTGTTGCCCAGGAGGGGCACAAGGCCTACAGTTTCTCTTCCCACCCCTCCAGCTGCACATTACTCCAGGAGAGCAGGGGGTCACGTTTCCCGGGGATATTTAATGAAATCCGGGGACATTCCGAGGATGGAATTTGTCTGGGGACAGATTTGCAAATCCGGGGACTGTCCCCAGGAAAAGGGGACATCTGGTAACCCTATCAGATGTCAAGGAAATAAACAACTACTTGTTTAGGGAAGTTTTTAAAGTTTGCTGTTTAATTCTGTTCTTAATCTGTTGGAAGCTGCCCAGAGTGGCTAGGAAAACCCAGCTGGATGGGCGGAGCATATTATTATTATTATTATTATTATTATTATTATTATTATTATTATTAGCACAACTGGACCTGTTTTGCCTACTCTGACTGGAAGCAGCATGCAGCAGGTGCCAGGCTCAATCTGTAGTTTTGTATCTCCTTGTGAACACCACAGTTTAAGAAGCACAGCGACAGAAGGTTTGCAAAGGAGGGCAACCAATGTGGGTTGATAATGCCAAGGTTGCAGATTTGATGCCCGTGCGGGACACCTAGAATCATAGAATCATAGAGTTGGAAGAGACCCCAAGGGCCATCCAGTCTAATGGCCATCCATCTAAACTAATGGAGTTTTGGGCAGGAGAGAATTTCTCCCTGGAACTTCCGCTCAGAGGGAACTAAATGCATCCTCCTCCACAGAGCAGCAGCAGGGGAGACGGCGCCATTCTTGTGCGCAGGAAAGTTGCATTTCTGTTGCCGTTCCACTAATTTCGCTACACACCCCTCCCCAAGTTCCTTCTGACACCGACACCCTGCTCCCTTCATGTAGTAACTGTTCAGTTTCTGTTTATTGGTTCTCATGGGAAACTTACAGATTCTTGCTTCACACAATTAACTCAAGGCAGTGTCAATTTACTCTTGGCAGAAAGCCAAGGTCTGCCTGACCTGGAAACTATTCTCTGATTGGTTAACGACCAGCACTGAACTCTGTTATCTAGGAATGCTAGCACAGTTGTTTCTTTTAGGTGTTAGGAGTAGAAGTGCTGTGTATATGGTTGGAGAGAGAGAGAGTAAGGATTTATTTTGCTTTGCTTTGTATGCAGAAACTCTGCTGGTTTTATTTTCTTTTAATAAATCCTGTAAATAGTTATTCTGCGTCTAGCCGACTAGTCATTTCCACCTCAACTAGCTTCTGCGCTGTGCAGGAAAACTCTGCTACGTTTGGGCTAAAGCCACTAGAGCTATGCCTGACACTTCAAAATTCTAAGAGCAGCAGCAACAACAACAACAACAACAACAACAGTTCTTCAGGTATCTGAAGAAGTGTGCATGCACACGAAAGCTCATACCAAAATATAAACTTAGTTGGTCTTTAAGGTGCTACTGAAGGAGTTTTTTTATTTTGCTTCGACTCAGACCAACACGGCTACCTACCTGTAACAACAACAGTGTTTGTATAAGGTACCTTTACATTGCAATGTAGTCGAAGCAAAATTCCAAGTATGTTTGGTACTTGGCCAAATTATTCTATTCTATTCTATTCTATTCTATTCTATTCTATTCTATTCTATTCTATTCCTTGTACCCGGCCCATCCGACATCCTACAGCTGAGATCCAACTTACACAAGGGACAACCAGATAGTGGAAAGGACTTTTCCATGTGGTTCATTGTTAGACTGTGGAACTCCCTCCCACAGGAGGCAGGAATGGCTATGGAGGGCCAATAGTCATGATGCCTGTGCTCTGGCTCCACAGAGACAGCGATGCTTCTGAACACCAGTTGCTGGAAACCACATAAGGGAGGGAGGGAGGGAGAGGGCTCTGGTGCTCGGATCCTGCTTGCAGGTTTCCCATTGGGGCATCTGGTCAGCGATTGTGAGAACAGGATGCTAGACTAGATGGGACACACACAAAAATGTAGAAAGGCAAGAACTCAGGCCACAAAAGTAAAATTGTGTTGGACTAAAAGTTTGAATGATTCAATTTTTTCAAATAGTCTCTTATGGGTAGATTTATTTCTTGAAGTTTATATGCCAGGTGAAGTTGGTGCGCCAGGACAAGGCCCTGTTTTGAAAATTCTTCTTCATCAAATAGTCTTAAGCTCAACGTTTACTGGTAGCTTAGAATTTTGTGTAAGCTTCAATCAAGAACTCCAACTTCTTTAGACTAGATAGGACAGCTGCGTATTCCTGCATTGCAGGGGTTGAACTAGATCAGGGGTCGGCAAACTAAGTTCTGCGGGCCGGATCAGGCCCACGAGGGTCGTTAACCTGGCCCAGCCACTGTCTGAGCTCCCTGGGGGGAAAGACAAAAAGGAGTGAAGATGCCGCTGGCGGGAAAAGAGGCACCATCCAGGGAGGGGGAGGGGGTGAGATATTTACAGGGGGGGGAGAGAGAGGGTGGGGAGAACAGGCAAGAGGGCCCCCACCCCACCCCACCCCCAAAGCACGGAAGAGGTGCCGGCAGCAGGAAGCCCAGCAGGCCACAACGCAGCACCAAACCCAGGCGAGGACCCCCTATCCAAACAATTGCTATCATCAGTGCAGGTAAGGAAAGGGAAAAAAATTAATTTTTATTTTTATCATATACAATACTGTCTGGCCTGCCTGGTGCCCTTGCATGGAATGTGTCTTTTTAAAATGCATCTGTGGGTTATTTGTGTGGCCCGCCTGGTGTGAATAGTGTGCATAGGAATTCATTCATTATTATTTTTTCAAAATATAGTCCGCCGTCCGCCCCCACCAGGACTGAGGGACAGTGGACTGGCCCCCTGCTGAAAAAGTTTGCCGACCCCTGGACTGGATGATCCTCTGGATCCCTTGCAATTCCATGATCTATGATCACTACCTCGGTGTGAAAAGAGAAGGAGCATCTTTCAGCAGCCCTGCCTCACCTCTGTGAGGTTGAAGCTACAAAGCCGCTTGTGGCCAGGGCCGGTGCGTCCATTTAGGCGAACTAGGCAGTCGCCTAGGGCGCGTAAATGGAGGGGGCGCTGGCCAGCCTGCCCTGCAAAACCCCCGCGCCACCGCCGCACTCCCACGGCGCTCGCTCCTCCCGCTTATGGAGGGGACGCTGTGAGCTCCTCAGCGGCTGTAGAGAGTGAGCGAGCGGCGGCGGCGGCAGCGCCCGTAGCTGAAGCCTTCAGCTACGGGCGCTGCTGCTACTGCTGCCACTCGCTCGCTGCAGCCGCCGAGGAGCTCACAGCGTCCCCTCCATAGGCGGGAGGGTGCTGAGCTCTCCTTTTGGCTTGCGGCGTTGTGCGTGAGGCATGGCACATGCATCATGATGCATGTGCCGGGGGGCGCCAGAAGGCGATTTTGCCTAGGGCGCAAAAAGCCCTAGCCCCGGCCCTGCCTGTGGCAATGGGGTTAAATATATTGTCCTACCTTACAGGGCTGTTGCAAGGCTTTAATGAACGCTATTCATTTATTAGCATTCTCTCCTCCACCCTTTTGCCCAAAGGAGCCATAGGTGGTGAAGGGCAGAGTAAGAAAAGCAATATAGTGGAATACTATTATTAAAAACATAGAATTGTAACATTGTTGGGACTGCGTGGGTCATCTAGCCCAACAATTTAAAACATTTAGTAACAATCACTCTATGCAATACACGTTGAGCACTTTGGGAAAGTGCTATAACAACATTCCTCCTTCTAGTGCTGCAGGAATGGCAGAGGTTTCCTCAATGTGGTATTTTTGAGAGAGCTGGGAACCTGCTTCTGCCGTCAAGCCCTGCATTTTGCAGTGAATGGGTTTTCTTTGCTCTCAAATTACTTTCAAATCTTCTGCAGAATAGATGAGAACATTGTGTGGCTGTTTGATTTCCCTGACCTGAACGGGGTTGATTGCAGTTTTGAATTCTCTGCCTTACATAAGGAGATGCCGGGAGCTGGCCTCCCTCCCTCCCTCCTTCCCTCCCTCCCTGGAAGAAAGAACACTCTGCTTCTCCAACTGATGGTCTCTCAAGGGCTGCGGAGCTGAAAGGCTGTCCCCATCCACCAGGCAGAGAGAGAACAGCTGCCCCAACGCTTCCTCTTCCTCTGCCCTCCCCATTCCTTTTTCCTTTTATGCCGTGCCTATTAGATGGTGAGCATGAAGTTAGGGCCCCTGTGATCTTTTAGCTCACACTTGCCCACAAACGCTTGTGCATGTGCAGAGAGCATTAGAGACATCTTGCACCTGTGTTCAGCATCACATGTAAACAAGTCTAACTATAATTACGATGGTGATGCCTCCATCTTTCTAGAGTCTCCGGTAGAGTGAGGTGCAGCTTCCTAACCTCACTTATGACATAGTCCTTCCTTAAGGTGCCAGGAGTTGCATAGATGCCAGTCACTGTCCCAATGGGAGCAGCTAGAGTCTTGGGTTTGAATCGGGGAGTACTGGGTTCAAATCCCCAGAAAGCTCACCAGCTGGCCATTTGCTCCTCACTGCTTCCCAGCCCGACCTCCTTCGCAGGGCTGTTTTCAAATTAAGCTGGGGAAGAACCTTGATTGCATTTTAAGAGAAATATAAGGGAATTGTAGGGAATAAATAAACACCAGCGAGGTGTTTTGTGCAATAGCCTATGAGGGGAAAAAATCTAGCCCAGCCAGAAGCATTCAGAAGTGGGTTGAAGTGGCACAGTCACTCCCTTCTTCTGCTGTGGTGCAGCAATAAAACTGCGAGCGCATTTGTAAAGAGCTAAGCAGGATCCGGTCTGGCGTTAAATTGGATGGGGAACTGCGTGTTGAGATACTTGCCTTCAAGGGGGTTGGGCTAGATGACTTTTGGTTACCCTTCCAACTCTGCTCTTAATGGAACGGATGGTGGATTCATTCCTGGTGCCACAACACACTTGTTCCTGCCAGTCCACCACTTCCTATTTCTCTGCCAGCGTGGGCACCACTCGCTGCTTCCTGGGTTTTTCAGCACCCAAGGAAGATGGCAATACATTGTATTTAGGTGCTATCTCAAAAAAATCCCTCCAAAAACTTCCCCCTAAAACACCGGCAAACACTGGCAAATTCCACCAAAAGTCCACAAAAATCCCCCTTTCTCAAATTTCAACTGTCCACAGGCCTCAAAGGTCAGCGGATGACTTTAATTGAAAATGATTACCAAGTTCTTGCAAATATATTTATATTCTTTATTATTATTATTGTTATTATTATTATTATTATTATTATTAAGCATTACCTGACATTTTCAGAGGTAAAATAAAATTCTTAGGTTTTCCGAAAGCAGATGATGTGGTTCTTCATTAAACAAAACCAATAGCAGATTTGAATTCCTCACACAGAGAAATATACAAACATTCAGTTTCACCTCCTGAAGTGACAGATGGAGCAAGCTTGTTTTCTGCTGCTCTCGAGGGCGAGACCTAAACCAATTAGGAAGGACTTTCAGATGGTAAGAGCTTTTTCGAGAGTGGAAGGGACTCCCTCGGAAGGTGCTGGGCTCTCCTTCAGTGGAGGTTTCTAAGCAGAGGTTGGAAGATCATCTCTCAAGGATTCTTTATCTAGGAATTCTGCATTGTAGTGGGTTAAACAAGATGACCCTTGGTGACGCCTTCCAACTCTACAATTCTATTACTCCTTTTCCTCTACCATCCCCATTCCTTTTTTTTAAATAATAATTTTTATTAAAATTTTTCAAAATACACAAACAAAAGAACACACATAAAAAAGACACAACACTGATTACAATACACAAAAGAAAAATAAAGAAAAATATAAACAAAACATAAACACAAAATCATATTTCAGCTTCCTTTTTTCCTTCACATTGTCTATGGGGACTTCCCCGGGCTCCCCTCCCTGTGGTTCTTTATCAATTCATAATTAGCAAATTCTATATCATTTTAATCACCTTATATTTCTTATTTTCTAGTTATCTTGTCACATATTACTAATTCCACAGTCTATTTATAACTTCATTTCTATTCTAATATTACTCTAGCATGTTTTTTAAGATATATTTTAAAATCTTTCCACTCTTCTTCCATCGCTTCTTCTCCCTGGTTGCGGATTCTTCCGGTCATCTCAGCCATTTCCATAAACTCCATCATCTTCATCTGCCAGTCATCGATTGTTGGTAATGTTTGTAGTTTCCAGTTCTTAGCAATCAAGAGTCTCGCTGCCGTCGTGGCATGCATTCCTTTTTCCTTTTATACCATTTATGTTCATACACTCTCTCTCTCTCGCTCGCTCTCGCTCGCTCTCAAACTTTTTATAAGCAACAGGTAAACATCCTCAAAGGATTATTGGAGACAGGCTTCCCAATGGCAATGTTTTGGAGCAAAGGCTGATTGCAGTCTCATGTATATTTTTAACAAATTTTATATGTGTAAGGCAAAGGTAAAGGACCCCTGGACGATTAAGTCTAGTCAATGGGGTGTGGTGCTCATCTCGCTTCAGGCCGAGGGAGCCGGCGTTTGTCCACAGACAGCTTTCCGGGTCATGTGGCCAGCAGGACTAAACCGCTTCTGACGCAATGGAAACCAGAGCACACGGAAACGCTGTTTGCCTTCCCACCGGAGTGGTACCTATTTATCTACTCGCGCTGGCGTGCTTTCGAACTGCTAGGTTGGCAGGAGATGGGACAGACCAATGGGAGCTCACCCCATTGTGGAGATTCGAACCGCCAACCTTCCGATCAGCAAGCCCAAGAGGCTCAGTGGTTTTTAAATCTATTCATATTTAATTGCTTCTAAGGATCTTTTCTGTGTTTTTAGCAGTTCTTGTTTTGATCTGTAAGACGTCCCATTTGGGGGGGGCGGGCGAGGCAGGGTATAAATAAATGACAACAATGATGAAGCCTATTAGAGGGCAGGCCTGAGGGCAGGGACCATCTTATAACACATTTACTAAAAGAAAGAAACCCTGTTAAATGATACTCACATTGTTACATTAAAAGTGTGTGGAATCTGTTCACCTCTGCAAACTCGAGGGGTCTAAAGAGAGGCAGACACCCCCAACAGATCTTGCTCCTCCACTAAACAGAGGTTATGTGGCCGTCTGCTAGGGAATCTTTAGCTGTGGGCCTTGCCGTGCAGGAGGTTGGGCTAGATGATTTTCAGAGGTCCCTTCCAATTCTACCATTCTAGGATTCTCTGATTTTTTTCGGCAGCTGCTGAAGAAATACCTCGGGATGGCTTGCATGACCAAGAGCCTGGGCATCCTGTTGATGCATAATACATTTCCCTCCGCCGCACCCCCTTGCCACGGCTGTCTGACAGTAATGGAATAGTCCCAGGTTTCGCTGGCGGATAATCACTTCGGTAGCGGCGTAATGAACATTTCTGGCCCTGCGCGCACGCACGGACGCTCTGCTTAACACCCGGACGGCTTTGCTTTCGCTCCAGCCAACCGGCCTCTAAGCAGGGGCCGCAATAATCAATTTGCGGCAAACTTTTGTTCTGCCCAGGACTCTAATTTACGTTGCCAGGCTGAAGATTCCGAGCCATTAATCATCTGTTTTGTGCTCTGGGTGGCTTTCATATTTAACAGGCGAGGACGGAGACAGAGAGAGGCTGTTTACCTCGCGAGAGACGCCTGCGAGTCCATCTCACAGCCAGGAAGGCACAAGCATCCTGGCTCCACGCAGGTTGTTTTCTCCAGGAAAAGTGGGCTGGGGAAACAAGAGAGGTGGGTGGAGGGTTGGCTGTTCCCTAGGAAGAGGAGTCCGGCTTATTTTGGCGTGGAGAATATGGACAAGGTTTTCCTTCCTCTCTCATATCACTGGGACTCGTAGATTTCCAGTGAAACTGATTTTTGGAAGTCCTTCGCAGAGCTAAACTGTGGAACTCCCTCCCACTGGACAAAATGATGGCCACCACCCTGGTTGGGTTAAACAAATTCATAGTGGAGAGGGCTATTGGTGGCTAGTAGCCAGGATGGCTATGCTCTGTCTGCCTCCACAGTTGAGAGCACCAAGGAGTCTGAATACCAGTTGCTGGCACTGGCGGAGGAAGAGGACCCCCCCCAGCGCGATCCCAGTAGGGTGCACGCCAGTCCCGCCCCCCCGCTCTCCGCCGCCCTGCCCCCCCCCCCCGGTGCTGAAGCATGAAGCTCCGCCACTGGTTGCTGGAAGCCACAGAGGAGGGGGGGAGAGTGATTCTCTTTTTTTTTTTTAACATACTTTTTATTAATTTTACAGAATACAAAAAAACAAAAAAAAAACGGTACATACATAAACACCTTTTCCACCTCCTTCCTACCCACCCACATGGGTCCTCCCCTGCCACAGAAGTATCCCATGTATGTGAACAGTCAGAGATGGTCCATTTTATGCTTGGATTTCTGTCCTCCTCCCCCTCCCCTGACCCCAAAGCCCCCCCCTGCCACCAGGGAGCTCCAGCAAACCAGGGCAGTACGCAGGAGGCCATCCATCCAACCATCTATTGTCATACCAAAAAAAGAGAAAAATAGAAATAGGAAAAAAGAAAAAAAAAGAAAGGGCAAAAAAAAGAGGAAAAAAACAATACAAAACAGAAATTTTTTTCTTACATTCATGATTGTAAAACCATATTTTGTGGGCTTCCCCTCCCCCCCCCTTCCCCGGTTTTCATCCCTTTTTTATCATCTGCAACAGTTTCTTACTTTATAAAAATACACCTTTATATCTTATACAACTTATAAATCAATTGTTAACATTTTCATCTAATATTCAAATCACTGAAAAATCAAACTCCCATTTTATCTTCCCGTGCCTAATTTTTTCTCCCTCTATAAGCCTCCATATTTTCACATTTTCCAAAATCCATTCACTTTTAAAACTATAACTATTCTCAATTTAACCTTACATCCCCGATTACCGGCTCCACCCCCCCAATCCAGCAAATTCCATAATCAGCAGACCAGTTATAAACCTGTTAATCCATCCATATAATCACAACATCACTTTCCCTTCACCCCACCCCCTGTTTACAGTCTTTTGCCATCCAGGCCACCATACAGGACCCCTGAATTTCTTCTCTTCTCTGCATATTTTTTCCTTCTTCCCTGTGGGCGTTCTGGAGTTCCAATAATACCAATCGTGCCCCCCTCAAAAGCAGGGCACTCCATCCAACTTTTTGTAGAGTAAAGTCATCATTTTTTTCGTGGTGTGCTTCATTTTGTGTTGAATCATCACAGTCCTCATCTTCATCTTTTCCTTCCAAATCACAGTCATCATCATTGTCATTCTCACATTCATCTTTTTCAGTGTCAAAAGCTTCATCTCCTAAAAAATCATATTCTGCCATCACCATCTGAAATTTTTGCTGTAACTCTTGCCGTCGTGTCTCCTCTTGACATAGCTCTATTCTTGTTTCCCACATTAAGGTCAAAACAGACCGCTGGAACTCAGGGGAACACTTTTTTGTTGACATAATTCAATCCTGCCAAGGTCAAAACTTGTCACGTGGGGTGGAATATGATCACAGTTTATTTTCTCGACTCCATTTTAACAAGCTGGCTGCATTCTTCAAGTCTTATTAACAATAAAGTTCGAACTCACATTTCACAAGCATTTAAACCAAAAAAGAAATTCCACAAAGTCCAGAAATACAAAGTGAAATAAAAATTGACTCATAAATCCTGATCAACTCACTGGGTTGTCTGGGCTGCCGGCTCCCGAGGAAAAGAAAGATTTTTCTCAGTCTTTACCTCTTGCTGCAGGGCAGTCATAAACCACAGTTTCTCTCCCCTTCTCACCCTGCATCAAAGGGGAGATTCTCTTTGATGCCTTTGAGGGATCCTTTTGAATTGCAAATCTTCTGTTTATGGCTTCGGGTTTCTATTTACTGTCTCTTTTGTTGCCGTGGGGGGGGTGGCTTCCTCTTTTCTCCCCTCTCGCCCAGATCCAAATTGTTTTATAATCCAAATCGTGAGGTTACTTACAGTCTTTTCCAATCGTTTTATTTTCGGAAGAATCCAGCGCTCTCCGCCTTCGGCTTGAAGCTTCTCCCTGCTAGAATAACGTTGCCACTCAAAATGGCCCCCGCGACTTCTACCCTCCTCGCTCCGGAGCTCTTATTAGAGCTAACCGAAGAGTTGGGGAGTCCGGATTGGGGCTGTGCCGAGCAAATTGCCCCCGGGACGCCCTTCCCGAGGTTCTAAGGGGCGCAGCGTCGCTCTCGCTGCCCTCCCCACTCCTAGCAGGGACGGGCCGTCTCGGAGACGAGACGAAACCCCGCCGATCGGCGCTGGCGCTGAACCCGGGAGAGTGATTCTCATGTGCTGGAATCCGGCTTGTAGGTGGCCGCTGTGAGAACAGGATGCTGGACGAGATGGGCCACTGGCCTGATCCAGCAGGCTCTTCTTGTTTTCTTATGTCCTAAACAGTGCCGGGTTTATGTATAAGCTAAACAAGCTATAGCTTAGGGTCCCACTCTCTTGCCCCCCTCCCCCAAATTCACTATTAATTATATTTCTTCTTAATTGTATTTCAGTTCAACAATTACTTCGATAAAATACATATTTTGTGATGTGCAAATGGCTATAGATTCCTATTAGGTCCATAAATTACCATATAGCATATATTCAACACAAAAAAACAGTGACAATTTGTTGTTGACAAAGCAAAATAAAAAAATTCCTTTCAGTAGCACCTTAGAGACCAACTAAGTACCAGAACGGGTTACTTCCGGGTTTCGCCACTCGCGCATGCGTAGAAGTGCTAAATTGCACCACGCGCCTGCGCAGACGCAGCGCTTTGAGTTGCGGGCATTTCATGTTACGGGCGGGCCTCTGGAACGGATCCCATCCGTAACACGAGGTACCACTCTAATAGGTATCTCAATCCATTTTCACATAACAAAATATGTATTTTGTCAAAGTAATTGTTGAACTGAAATACAATTAAGAAGTATATTAATAGTGAAATACAGTTAAGAAGAAGTATATTAATAGTGTAATAATTGTTAAGCTCTAACTGTATGTAGGTTTTATTTTATTTTATCTTATATTTTCGAAATGTACATCCAGTTGTTTTTCCCTTTAATTTTTTTTTGGGGGGGGCACTTTCTTATACGTAAATCTGGCACTGCTCAGAGGCCAGGAAGGGGCAGATGAAATGAGAGCAGGGCAAGGTGGCCCCCACCATGCTGGCTTGCAAGTTTGAAGATTTTAATTAGACCTCATTATTTCTCCCCTATGAAAGCTCCTCCTGTGCCTTCGGAGACCCTGCCACCTCCAAAGGGTTGCCGTCTGGGGTCCTGGGATACATGCGGAGAGCTCCCAGGCCTCCCAAAGGATGCTTTAATTATCAAACTTTTAACGAGGAGTGGCACCTCTGAGCCAGAGCTGCCCTCACATACTGTTCACAAATGCTTGGCACATCACATACACACACACACACACCCCTTTCCTAACACAGCACGTTCCCTCGCCTTCCTGCCTGCTCTCAGAAATAACCCAGGCCAGAATTCAGAGCAAAAACCAGAGAATCATAGAATCGTAGAGTTGGAAGAGACCACAAGGGCCATCCAGTCCAACCCCCTGCCGAGCAGGAAGCGCCATCAAAGCATTCCTGACAGATGGCTGTCAAGCCTCTGCTTAAAGACCTCCAAAGAAGGAGACTCCACCACACTCCTTGGCAGCAAATTCCACGGCCGAACAGCTCTTACTGTCAGGAAGTTCTTCCTAATGTTTAGGTGGAATCTTCTTTCTTGTAGTTTGAATCCATTGCTCCGTGTCAGCTTCTCTGGAGCAGAAGAAAACAACAGAGCTTGGAAGGAAATGCTTAGCGGGGGGGGGGGGGGGCTGATGTCCAGCCAGCCAAGCAGCCAAGCTTTCCACATGCTCAGTGGCACTATGATATATGTGAATTATTAGGAGACATTTGCACTAAAATGCTGAGGAACTTCCAGCAGGACTTAAATCGGGGGGGGGGGAACCAATTTGCCGTAGGATTTTGGGAACTCGAAAATTCAGAGTGCTGCCCCACCCTTTATGGAAGCAGGTGAATTTGTCACACCCCTCCTCCGCTGGAAGAAAAGGGAAAGTGGTTTCTCCCTAGGGGAGAACAATATGGGCTGAGGGCAGTATTGCCCAATGGAGGGAGGTGGTGGCAGGCAATTTAAGCCTGCTCTGGCCCACCCTCTCCCTTCTTGGCTAGTCATCTCTTTTCCATGGACCAAAGATTTGGTGAGGGGGGAGTCTTTGGGTCTTCTGTTTTTTTTGCCTGCTTCACATGGTTGGGTGGTTATGTATGTATGTGTTTATAAAATACATCACGGAATTGTACAGTTGGAAGGGTTCCCAAGGGTCATCTAGTCCAACCCTCTCCAATGCAGGAACCTCAACTAAATCATAATAGAATTGTAAAGTTGAATTTATAAACCGATTGGTGTGATGGCAAAAAAAAATGGAGCATGGAAAAATGGAGCATGGGTTGGGCGCCAGCCATCCAAGCAGCCAAGCTTTTCACATGCTCAGAGGCACTCTGATCCATGGATTATTGGGGGACAATTGCACTAAAATGCAGAGGAACTTTCGGGAGGATTTTTTAAAAGCAGTTTGCAATCTGATGTGGAGAATTGCATTTAGGGGTTTGAAAACTGGCGTGGGTGGGGGTGGCATGGACCCATTTGCCCATCCCTGGGCGAGGGTCTTCTCAGTTGGAGCACCCTGTTTGGGGAATGTCCTCTCGATATGGGCTTGCTTGGGATCTGCTGTTTCGTCTCCAGTGCTTTCTCATCTTCTGCGGTCTTTTTAGATGGCTTTCCATAATTCTTGCTGTTGTTGTTTTTTATAAATATTTTTTATTAAATTTTGTCAAGCATATAAGGAAAAACATACCAAATTAACAATATAACACAACAGAACAAAACATATAAAATACAAAACGTATAAAATACAAAACAATAAACAAAAAAAGAACACATATCAACTTATCACATCTTTTAAATCATTGTCTCTTTTACTTCCCCAAGTCCCCTCTGTCTGATTTTCATTTTAAAATCATCTGTAACAGTTTCTAACGCATTGCTTTTAATTTTCATCACCATATTTTCTTTAATTCATCTTAATTAATTTTAATTTTCTTTAATTCATCTTAATCTCAGTCTACTTCATCTTAATCTCAGTATTTTATTTAAAACTCAATTTTCTACTTTATAATCTTTTCCTTTTTTCCTCCTATTGCCTTAGATATTCAATCCCTAGATATTCAATCTTTTATTATTCAAAAATGATTCTCTAAA
This sequence comes from Zootoca vivipara, assembly GCF_965207765.1. Classification (NCBI taxonomy): domain Eukaryota; kingdom Metazoa; phylum Chordata; class Lepidosauria; order Squamata; family Lacertidae; genus Zootoca; species Zootoca vivipara. The sequence goes on along the minus strand of NC_142582.1, from coordinate 132,354,695 downwards.
TACACTTTAAATTTTTTCCAATCTTCCTCCATTCTCTCATCCGCTTGGTCTCGGAGTCTTCCTGTCAATTCTGCAAGTTCCGTAAAGTCCAACATTTTCATTTGCCATTCTTGTAGTGAGGGCAATTCTTGTTTCTTCCAGTATTTCACAATTAATATCCTCGCAGCTGTGGTGGCATACATGAACAAATTGACATCTTTTTTTGGGAGTTCTTCCCCAACTATACCAAGTAAAAAGGCCTCTGTTTTTTTCAGAAATGTGTTTTTAAATATCTTTTTCATTTCGTTATAAATCATTTCCCAGAAGCCTTTTATCTTGGGGCATGTCCACCACATATGGTAGAATGTGCCTATTTCCTCTTTACATTTCCAGCACTTGTTGTCACCCTTATGATACATTTTTGCTAATTTAACCGGTGTCAAATACCATCTGTACATCATTTTCATTAAATTCTCCTTCAACGCAGTGCATGCCGTGAATTTCAATCCCTTCTTCCACAACTTTTCCCAATCTGATATCATAACATTCTTGCTGTTTTAGTCCCTGCCGTGCTTATTTTTTAAGAAACGTTTGTTGAACGTTATCTTGGAAATATTCATACAAAAAGGCAAGGGATGCTTCTCCAAAATAATTCACTAAACGTTGGCTGTATGGTTCCACACCTGAGGATCGATCACCTGGGGAGCTTCAAGATCAGAAGGTGTGGTTTGAAAGGAAGCATCAGAGCCCCATTTTTCTTCTTGGACGTTCTTCCAGGGGAACACCGAGCTAGCTGGATGTATCAAGCAATCTCTTCCCTCTCTTCCTCTGCCTTTCTCTCTCGCTCTCCTTTTCAAATAACAATTCAATTATTTGGCAGAGAGTTATCAAGGAAAAGAGCGCTTCTAATCCTGTTTAACCCTCTTTGGCTTTTGAATTTGCTCCCCAGGCTTTTAGCATAATGAAAACGCATCCCATTTGCGTTGGGAAACTTGGACACACAGAGATCCCTCTTGCCTCCCCTCCCCCACCCTGTGTCCTGGGCACAGGATGCGACGCTGTCTCTCTCTCTCTCTCTCTCTCTCTCTCTTGCGGTTTCCCAAATGGAGGCTCTGTTCTCCACCTCAGGTTTGCAGTTCTCTGCCAATTTATCCTAATATGAAATAATAATAATAATAATAATAATAATAATAATAATAATACGAAAAACATCCACAGAATTTGGAGAGGTGTCCAAGCCTGCTCAAATTTCTCAGGGCAATTCCACACACCTCTGCTCTGCGTGCGATTTGAGGGAGCCGCAGCAAATTTGGAAATGGTTGTGCTGTGACAAACAGCGGCCTGCAAACAGCTTCCGTGGGAACTTGCATGACAGCTGTTCCCCGGCCAAAGCAGTCCCTATCCACTTACTCTTCTTCCTCTCCTTATTCCATAAAGCACTTTTCTTTCTAAACGCCGCCTCAACCTCCCGACCCCAGAGGAAATTCAAATCCGATTTAAATCCAATTTCGAATTTGTTGAAGTGTCTTCTGTCAGCTCTCTGTTGAATAAATAAGGTAATTTGTCCCTGGGAGATATCCCCGCAGGCCTGATCGATATGTCTGATGTGACTCAGCCTCCTCCCTGCACTTATGCTAATATTTTTATTCCAAGGCATCATCGGCTAATATTTCGTTTCCATTCTAGAGGTGGCCTTGCCGGGAGGGACAGGTAAGCATCTGCTTCAGGCGGTGGGTTCAGGGTGGCAGTGGGGTGAGCAGGCATCACAGAACCTCAGGGCATAACCCTTCCAGGAAGGTCTCCGGGGTGGGAAATGAGCAACCAAACCTAACAAGTGCATATTCTTGCTAGTTAGCATGGGAAGGGGTTAAGTCCATAGAGATGAATTGCTGATAGGCAGGTACTAGGACCATAGAAATACAATTGGTAGAGAGGGCTCTGTGTGATGTCATTTCCTCTTGAAGCATATAGTACTTCCTGTCACCCCCCCTTTCTTTGACTAGCTACAAGGGCAGGTGTGTGCTGCGCTAGCCCCAGCTTTCGGCACATGTCTGAAGCTGGTTATATTGTGAATGTAAGTATTTTGCCTGCATAGATTTGCTGCTATCTCTGCTGTGAACCAGTGCATGATTATAAAGTAAGTAAATTGAAATATACTCGGAGTCAAGAGTGAATTTCATGCTTTTTATTCAGCTCGTAGTCATCAAGGAGAAGAAGAGAAGAAGAATGCTCTTTCCCCAAAACCATCTGCTTATATACATTATTTACACAATGGGCTTTGCGTGATTGGCTACTTCAGGGCTACACCCGTGGGCCAATCAGTTTGTGGATTGACTTCTGCCAGCCGCCTGATTGGCTGCTCCTGCAGGCCAATCAGGTTGCGGATTCACTTCCACCTGGAGTTGGATTGGGTGGCTCCTGCGGACCAATCAGACTGCTGCATTCTGGATCCTATTGTTCTATGATTCAGCTCAGTACATAACATAAATCTTATTTTTCAATTTTACAAGTTGATTCTTTCTTAAGCGCAGTAAGAAGGAGCAAGCCAGCTTACTTACAGCTCAATTCCTATGCTTTTAATTTTGCTGCCAAGGATGGGATTTTGAAACTCTGTTCACCCCACACACGTGGGCACCTGGGGGGTATAAATTGCAATTAGTATATCCTCTCCAGCCACCCCATTAAAACCCACCCCACATCCTGCACAGCCTCCCCTGACATTCACAGGAGCACCATCTTATTCTTATGTGACTTTCCTGCATTGCATGGGGTGTGTGCAAGAGAACCTCCAGGATAATTTGGCCCAATGTGAATGAATGAGGTGTAGGAAACCTGTGGGGGGAAAGGCTCTGGCTTCCATTCACTCCTTTCCAGCAAAGTGTGTGGAATATCAGCCTCTTTCAGTTGTCGTAGCTTCCATTCACATCAGTGGAGGCAAAAGGGAGCACCCTTTTCAGAACCGGTGCACATCTAATAAGATGAATGTCGGAAGATCCAGGAGAGATAAAAGGAAGGACTTCTTCACATAGCGCAGAGTGAAACTGCGGAACTCCCTCCCACTGGAGGCAATGGTGGCCACCAACCTGGATGGCTTTAAAAGAAGATCAGCCAAATATCTGGAGAAGAGGACAATTGGACAGAGAACAAGGGCTATGCTCTGTCTCCGCCGTTGGAGGCTGCCATGCTTCTGAATACCAGGGGAGAGGGCTCTTGGGCTCAATTCCTGTTTGCTGGTTTCTCAAAGATTTGAATTTCCTATGGGGTCGGGAGGGACACAGGTGGCGCTGTGGTCTAAACCACTGAGCCCAGGGCTTGCCGATCAGAAGGTCGGGGGTTCGAATCCCCGTGATGGGGCGAGCTCCCGTTGCTCGGTCCCAGCTCCTTCCCACCTAGCAGTTCAAAAGCACGTCAAAGTGCAAGTAGATAAATAGGTACCACTCCAGCGGAAAGGTAAACGGCGTTTCCGTGCGCTGCTCTGGTTTCGCCAGAAGCAGCTTAGTCATGCTGGCCACATGTCCCAGAAAAAATGTCTGTGGACAATTCCGGCTCCCTTGACCTGTAAAGCGAGATGAGCTCAGCAACCCCAGAGTCATCTGCGACTGGATTTAACTGCCAGGGGTCCTTTACCTTTTCTGAGGTCAGAAGATTGAGGCAGCGATTAGAAAGAAAAGAGGGATCTGAGTTACTCCGGTGAGAACTGGATACTGGATTACATGAGCATTGGCTGGATCCAGCAGGTCCTTCTTAGGTTCTTATTTCTCACTGCCTCCTGTGGCAGTGAGTTCCATAGTTTAACTCTGTGCTGAATGAAGAAGAACATTCTTTTATCTGGACCAAATTTTGCAACATCCACCTTCATTGGATGTCAACATGTTCTAGTGGCATGAGAGAGGGAGGAAAACTTTTCTCTAGGCTCTCTCTTCATGCCATGCCTAATCTTATAAATGTTTCTCATCTTGCCTTACTCACCTTTTTTCCATATTAAAAGTCCCACATACTGCACCCAGAGGCGGAGAAAGGCTCTCGGGCACCTGGGGCGGTGTGCCCAGGGGTGGGGCAAACCGCCCACATGGACGGGGCAGGGTGCCCATAGGGGCAGGGGGGCGCGGTGCCCGTAGGGACGGAACAGGATGCCGTGCCCCCCTTTTGTCACCCCCATCAGGGTGACACCCGGGGTGAACCGCACCCCCTCCATACGCCCCTGACTGCACCCTTTCTTCATAGTGGAGTTGCCCCATCCCCTTGATCTTTTTTATTTTCTGGGTTTTGCTCTTTTCTGGACCTTGTCCAGCTTTATTTCGTGGCGAGGTGACCAGAACTGCACACACAGCACACCAACTGCAACCGCACCATAGATTTATATAACACCATTAGGATACCGCCAGTGTTATTTTCAGCGCTCTGGTCTTAATTGCACAGACTGCTTTAGCTCTTGTTGCTTTTGAAGTCTCCAACGAGTTTGATGGATGCCCTGGCTCTGCGTCCGATGGAGCAAGCAAGGGCCCCCGACGCTTGGACACGTGAGGGGGAAATTCTGGGCTTTCCACAGACTGATGCTGGCAAAACTGTCTCGGCCATTTTGCAAGGTGTTCCATCTTCATTTGCAAACCAGATGAAAGACGTTTTGGCTTCCCTTCAGGCGCTGACAGCAGCAAAGCACCTGGAGGCTAGGCTCCCCTTGGCAGCAGAACAGGCAGAATTTAGGAGAGGAAGGCAATCAAATCGTGACGGCCTTTGCAACTTGCGACCCACCAGCCATGGATCATAGAATCATAAAATCATAGAGTTGGAAGAGACCACAAGGGCCATCCAGTCCAACCCCCTGCCGAGCAGGAAACACCATCCAAGCATTCTTGACATATGCCTGTCAAGCCTCTGCTTAAAGACCTCCAAAGAAGGAGACCCCACCACACACCTTGGTAGCAAATTCCACTGCCGAACAGCTCTTACTGTCAGGAAGTTCTTCCTAATGTTTAGGTGGAATCTTCTTTCTTGTAGTTTGAATCCATTGCTCCGTGTCCGCTTCTCTGGAGCAGCAGAAAACAATCTTTCTCCCTCCTCTATATGACATCCTTTTCTATATTTGAACATGGCTATCATATCACCTTCTCTTCTCCAGGCTAAACATACCCAGCTCCCTAAGCCGTTCCTCATAAGGCATCGTTTCCAGGCCTTTGACCATTTTGGTTGCCCTCTTCTGGACACGTTCCAGCTTGTCAGTATCCTTCTTGAACTGTGGTGCCCAGAACTGGACACAGTACTCCAGGTGAGGTCTGACCAGAGCAGAATACAGTGGTACTATTACTTCCCTAGATCTAGATGCTATACTCCTATTGATGCAGCCCAGAATTGCATTGGCTTTTTTAGCTGCTGCATCACACTGCTGACTCATGTCAAGTCTGTGGTCTACCAAGACTCCTAGATCCTTTTCACATGTACTGCTCTCAAGCCAGGTGTCTCCCATCCTGTATTCATGCCCTAATGGGTGACTCCCTGTTTGCCCAGGTGGACAAAATTGGACAATAACATCAGGAGCTTATTTCATTTATTAGGCTGTTTGGGGGTGGATGGGTCAGAATTTGTGCAGGCCTGATGTATTTCTTTAATTTATTGTTATGAGTTTGAAGGGTCACAGTCTGGAATATGCCCCCTGAGTCCCTTTCAGATCCTGTATCTTTCTGGGTAGACGATATTAGAGCAGACCTTACAAGTGTCCCTATTTTCCAAGAACAGCCCCGGATTTACAAAAGCCACCCCAGTTTCTGATTTGATCCCAGAACATCCCTCTTTTCCTTAGGATGTCCCTGATTTCATCAGAGAAATGTTGGGGGGTATGGAGTTATGTGACTCAGCTTGCATGCATGTGTAAATAAAACAACATACCCCAAAGACCGCCTTCATGGATCACTGCCTTGTCGTGGCGAAGGGGCTTGAATAACTCAGAGAAGCTATGAGCTATGCCGTGCAAGGCCACCTAAGACGGTCAGGTCATAGCGGAGAGGAACCAGAGACCAAATTGCAAACATGCGCTGGATTGCGTGACAAAGCCCCCAAGAAATCCCAATAACTCACAACTGACACAATATTTTAGGTTTGGTTTTTGGGCATTATTTTGGCCACAACTTTATTTAAAATACAATTTAATTCTGAGTTTTGGCTTAGGCTTTGGTTAATCCATCTGTCCACTCTAAGGGACAGGACCATTTCCATCTGACCATTCGGTCAGGACCATACCATCTGCCCAGTTGGGCAGGACCAATTCCATCTGACCATTTGGGTCAGGACCAGCTCCGACTTACCTAGGGGTTGGTAAGTCAAGTAAACACCCCAAGGGATTGGAGGTACGGTTTCACTATACTCTCCTTCCCCCAAGGAGTATTCCCCAAGGCTCGACTCTGTAATGGACACACCATCCTTGCCTATGGCAGGATGATGGACTAGAGTCCCTGAGCCACAGGATTCCTTTAACGGAATACTTCTATAAGGAGCAATTAAGGGGGGTAGGCATTTTATGCCATGCCCCTCCTATACCAATTTAACCAAAGCCTAACGGCCAACCTAACTAGTTGTGACAATTTGCTTGACAGTAGGCAAAAACCAAATGGCAACAGCCAATCAGCCAAGTGGAAAAATTCCTACTGGGCCCCTGAATACAGGTGACCCCCGCTAGTCGGGCAAGCAGTGTCGACTAAAGCCTAAATGCAGCGGTGGGCGGGTGGGGATTCACACTACCCTCTATGAGTGTAATGGACTTTATGGAGAAAGCTAGAGAGTTCCAGAAAAATGTCTACTTCTGCTTCATTGACTATGCAAAAGCCTTTGACTGTGTCGACCACAGCAAACTATGGCAAGTTCTTAAAGAAATGGGAGTGCCTGATCACCTCATCTGTCTCCTGAGAAATCTCTATGTGGGACAAGAAGCTACAGTTAGAACTGGATATGGAACAACTGATTGGTTAAAAATTGGGAAATGGAGTACGACAAGGTTGTATATTGTCTACCTGCTTATTTAACTTATATGCAGAATTCATCATGCGAAAGGCTGGACTGGATGAATCCCAAGCCGGAATTAAGATTGCCAGAAGAAATATCAACAACCTCAGATATGCTGATGACACAACCTTGATGGCAGAAAGTGAGGAGGAATTAAAGAACCTTTTAATGAGGGTGAAAGAGGAGAGCACAAAATATGGTCTGAAGCTCAAGATCAAAAAAACGAAGATCATGGCCACTGGTCCCATCACCTCCTGGCAAATAGAAGGGGAAGAAATGGAGGCAGTGAGAGATTTTACTTTCTTGGGTTCCATGATCACTGCAGATGGTGACAGGAGTCACGAAATTAAAAGATGCCTTCTTCTTGGGAGCAAAGCAATGACAAACTTTGACAGCATCTTAAAAAGCAGAGACATCACCTTGCCGACAAAGGTCCATATAGTTAAAGCAATGGTTTTCCCAGTAGTGATGTATGGAAGTGAGAGCTGGACCATAAAGAAGGCTGATCGCCAAAGAATTGATGCTTTTGAATTATGGTGCTGGAGGAGACTCTTGAGAGTTCCCATGGACTGCAAGAAGATCAAACCTATCCATTCTGAAGGAAATCAGCCCTGAGTGCTCACTGGAAGGACAGATCCTGAAGCTGAGGCTTCAATACTTTGGCCACCTCATGAGAAGAGAAGACTCTCTGGAAAAGACCCTGATCTTAGGATAGATGGAGGGCACAAGGAGAAGGGGATGACAGAGGACGAGATGGTTGGACAGTGTTCTCGAAGCTACAAACATGAGTCTGACCAAACTGCAGGAGGCAGTGGAAGACAGGAGTGCCTGGTGTGCTCTGGTCCATGGGGTCACGAAGAGTCGGGCACGACTAAACGACTAAACAACAACAACCCCAAAGACACCAGAATCTCGGTTGACCTTCGTTCCAAGGAAACTGAACCCGAGTAAATGCCTGGAACCCCTGGAGTCTTTTGCCACACAAAGATTCAGGTGGCACAAACATTTGTGTTCATGAGCATTTGAACCCAACTCTTCTTCTAAAATTGCTCCCAGAGCAGCTTGTGTGCATTCAGTTTTTTAAAAGACCATCTGTATCTGCAGACTTACAATACAGTGGTACCTTGGTTCTCAAATGCCATGGTACTCAAAGAGCTCGGAACCCAAACACTGCAATCCCGGAAGTAAGCATTCCAGTTTGCTAACTTTTTTTGGAAGCTGAACATGCTTGTTTTGAGTGTTATGCTGAGGTCTGTTGGTTTTTGGGTTTTTTTGGCTCTTTTTGGGGTGATTGTGTGGAACCCAGTTCAGCTACTGATTGAATGATTGCGTGACTGCAGTAGATTGTTCATTGCTTTCATTTTATGGATCAATGGCCTCGTTAGATAGTAAAATTCATGTTAAATTGCTATTTTAGGGGTTGTTTTTAAAAGTCTGGAACGGATTAATCCATATGGCATTACTTTCCATGGAAAACCGCGCCTTGGTTTTGGAATGCTTTGGTTTTGAAATGGACTTCCGGAACAGATTAAGTTGGAGAACCAAGGTACCACTATATAGAAGATACAACACAAAAGGAAAAGGGAAGAGGGAGGGAAGAGGGGCGGGAAGCAAACTCAAGCACCAGACCTTGAAATGAAATACTGTACCTAGTACTTCTTAGGATAACCAGTTGAAATGGAAAGAATTTGGGGTCAAGTGGTCTCTTTGCTTTTGGCATTTCCCAAACCTCTTTTGCTTAGCCTGAGTCTGGACCTATCACAATACAAACTAGTGTTGTCTTTGATCCTTTGCCAATAATAATAATAATAATAATAATAATAATAATAATAATAATAATAATAAATGCAGCCTTCCAGTTTCCTTCTGCTGCCTATTCTTTCATCTGAGCAGTGAGTCTCTCCGCCTGGCACGTTCCAGTTGTCTGTGCTACCCTCTGGGCAGGAGCCAACTGCAAACAAGTTGTCAAGTTAATTCAGACGTTTTAACATCCACGTCCTATTAAGAGATGGAAATATGCAGCTGGGGCTCAGGGAGCAATGAGGGGGGGGGCTTTATTTCAAGCTCCCCAAGAGCTTTGAAACCTAAGCAAGGGAAATGCTCTGGTCTGATTTGCAGGGTGCATCCTCTTATTCCTTTCTGGAAGCCTCAGATATTGTGCTATTATTGTGCAGCTTTATTCCAGGGCAGCCTCCCTGTCCAGTCATTGCCAACTTGGTTCCTTCTGATGTTTTGGACCATGGCTCCTATCAACCCCAGCTGTGGGAGACAATTCCTCCCCCCCCCCCCAGTAAGATTTTATTAAGAACTTTCATAATACAATACAATAAAAAAACAATTTGATCGAGAGAGAGAGAGAGAGAGAGAGAGAGAGAGAGAGAGAGAGAGAGAGAGAGAGAGAGAGAGAGAGAGAGAGAGAGAGAGAGAGAGAGAATGTCCTCTCTCACAGGTAGATCTTAACTTGTCCCACACAGAAAAAGGTGAACCCTCCCAGTTCTCACCTGGGATCTTAACTTCTCCTTGCCTCCTACCCTGGGAGATCTTCCCTTCCATACCTCTCACACAGGAGACAATTCCCATGAGGAATTTGAGATGAAGAGGAGGAGGAGGAAGAGGAGGAGGAGGAGGAGGAGGAGGAGGAGGAGGAGGAGGAGGAGGAGGAGGAGGAGGAGGAGTTTGGATTTGATATCCCGCTTTATCACTACCCGAAGGAGTCTCAAAGCAGCTAACATTCTCCTTTCCCTTCCTCCCCCACAACAAACACTCTGTGAGGTGAGTGAGGCTGAGAGATGTCAGAGAAGCGTTACTAGCCCAAGGTCACCCAGCAGCTGCATGTGGAGCAGCGGAGACACGAACCCGGTTCCCCAGATTACGAGTCCACCACTCTTAACCACTACACCACACTGCTCTCAGACTCAGACCAGATCCCCAATTAATCAGACTCTCCCCCCACCCCAGTAATGCAAAAGAGTCTGTGAGAACAAAGCCATTATGGAGACACACTATATAAGGGAAATATGCAGTGTTTGGCTGTTTCATCCTCTACCCAACTACCCTCTGCCAACCCGTCCCCCCACCATCTCACATCCAACCATGGTCCTTGAAATACAATTTACTCAAACCATTATTAGTTTTACTCTATATGCAGAGCACTCCTTGCACCTTATACGGAGGCGTTTTTCATGCTAACATTCAGTTAGGTTCCTCCACAACCAATTCGGAATTTAGTGTGTGGCTTCATACTTGAACCCCCAAGGGGAAATTTCCCTCCCAGTTGGGACTAGATGACCCTTGGGGTCCCCAACTCTAATTCCTGCCCCTACATTTCTAAATGCCTGTAACCTCTCATTGGTTTTTTTTTGGGGGGGGGGTCTCTAGCCCTTTTGCTCTCCTCTCCTCTCCTTTTGAACTAAAGTGCAGTCACAACCGTGGCAATGAAGGTGGGTCCCAGTTTGCCACTCCAGACAGCATTAGAGTGTGCTTGCGCACCCTGTGGACATGCCCATGCTTTCAGATTTCATATGCATATGAGCTGCGATTCCTGCATGGAAAGGGGTTGGGCTAGATGGCCCCTGGAGTGTCCCTTCCAACTCTGCAATTCTGCGCTTCTATTAACTGCTTCGTGCAGGCAGGGAGTTGCTGTATCTCTTCTACAGACATGTGTAAACACCGATGAAATGTAAAACCTCCTATGTAGCACAGTGCCTGCCAATTCATGTTTCAGCTGGTACAAGTCGCTGCAAACAGTTGATAACATATTAGTTTTTCCAGGGGATGTTCATCCAACCAAACAGAGACTCTCGCTCCTTTTAAATTGCGGCAGGTCAGCTTCTGCTGCAAAGCAGACTCAGGCATCGTGTGGGGAACAGCCTTCAGCTATGCGTTGTAGCATCGCACGGGTGGAGGGGCTCAGGCAGTGTTCCTTGATGTAAGACGGAGAGGGCTGCGGGGAGCTGAGGCTGCCCCTCGTTTTGCCTGTGAAATGATGGGCTGGCACGCAAAGGAACAGATCTGCCTGCAACACAGTGCATTAATGGGGGATTTATTCTGGACCCTCCACACAGGGTTCCCCTTTCTAGAGCCAGTGGGCAATGCTTTCCTGCATTATTGCTGGCTGGAGGGAGAGTCTTGTCTTGCAGCGCAACAGAAGTGGGACAAATACAAGGTGTGACTGGAAAGTTCGGTGAATAGTCACAGAAAACGGACAGTGAGAAATATTCGAATATACATGCCTTACAAGCCTTCAAAGTAGGCCCCCTCGGATACAATGCACTGTTGGCAACATTTGTAGAGCTGTTGGAAACTTGGCAGGGGGTTGGACTGGATGGCCCTTGTGGTCTCTTCCAACTCTATGATTCTATGATTCTATTCTATGGTTCTGGAGAAGTCCTCTTCTCGTACTGCTTTCAGTTCCTTCGTCACAGCAGCCTGGACGTGTGGAATGTTGGAAAATCTGTGCCCTTTCGGTGCAGATTTCAGTTTTGGAAAAAGAAAGAAATCCGGTGGGGCCAGATTGGGAGAATATGGAGGGTGGGACAACTCAGTAACCTCGGTAATGATTTCACGTGGAGTATGCAATTCTTCCACCATCATTCGCACGGACAAACACCGATCCCTCATCAATAACTCACAAACTCTGTTGACATTTGCCGCCGTTCTGCTCGTACTTTCTATGGAAAAGTGGGCCTTGGTTTGGGAACGCTTTGGTTTTGGAATGGACTTCTGGAACGGCTTAAGTTTGAGAACCAAGGTACCACTGTGGTACCTCAGGTTACAAACACCTCGGGTTACAAACTCCGCTAACTTGAAAGTAGTACTTTGGGTAACGAACTTTGCTTCAGGATAAGAATGGAAATCGTGCGCCGGCAGCTCAGCGGCAGCAAGAGGCCCCATTAGCGAAAGTGCGCCTCAGGTTAAGAACGAATTCGGGTTAACAACGGACCTCCGGAACGAATTAAGTTTGTTACCCGAGGTACAACTGTTTTCTAAAAACACCACAGTCTCCTCTGACCTTCATTCGTGGAACCCCAGGCATCTCTCACCACTCTAATATTGGGCTGCATGCAACGTTGTTGTTGTTTAGTCATTTAGTCGTGTCCGACTCTTCTTGACCCCATGGACCATAGCACGCCAAGCACTCCTGTCTTCCACTGCCTCCCGCAGTTTGGTCAAACTCATGTTCGTAGCTTCGAGAACACTGTCCAACCATCTTGTTCTCTGTTGTCCCCTTCTCCTAGTGCCCTCCATCTTTCCCAACATCAGGGTCTTTTCCAGGGAGTCTTCTCTTCTCATGAAATGGTCAAAGTATTGGAGCCTCAGCTTCACGATCTTCCCCTTCATGGATCAATGCCTTGTCGTGGCGAAGGGGCTTGAATAACTCAGAGAAGCTATGAGCTATGCCATGCAGGGCCACCCAAGATGGACAGGTCATAGTGGAGAGTTTTGACTAAACGTGATCCACCTGGAGAAGGAACTGGCAAGCCACTCCAGTATCCCTGCCAAGAAAACTCCATGGACAAAGACAACAGGCATGCAACATTATGCTTCCTCAAAGGCCAACTGGCCAAGTTGCTTACCAAACTGCTTCTTGATACTGTAGGATTTCCTTTCCTCCCCCGCCTTATTTCTAATGTGTTTCTACATCTTTGGGAACATATTTCTGTGTCTTGTGTGGTGGCTTTATTTTCAGAAAAGCACTCTCTCCTCGCCCCGGACGCCGTTGGCAGAGTGGCCGCGTCACACGGGGTGTGAATTGAAATGGCTCTATTAATGTTTTGGAGGCTGCGAAGAGGAGTTTGCAGGTCACAGAGATGCTGATGGAAGCTTTCAAAGTGGCTGCTCCGCCTTGACATTTCTAATATACGAAACCTTAACATTATCATGGACATTCTCTTACGGCGCAGATTATTCCGGCAGCTCGATATTTCGCTAACTCTTTGAAAAGACTTGGTGGGAAGAGTAAACAGGATTTGTGGCATGTTTTGCGTCTGCAAGTGTCACTCAAACTGCTCTTGATAGAAAAAAAGCTTCTTGGTGCCCCACATTTATTGTTCTGGTTGTGTCACCTCAAAAAGGATATTGCCGAGTTGGAGAAGGTTCAGAAAAGGGCAAGCAAGATGGTCAATGGCAGGCATCCCCAAACTTCGGCCCTCCAGATGTTTTGGACTACAATTCCCATCATGCCTTACCACTGGTCCTATTAGCTAGGGATCATGGGAGTTGTAGGCCCAAACATCTGGAGGGCCACAGTTTGGGGATGCCTGGTCAATGGGATGCAGCGACTGCCCTGTAAAGAAAGCTTGCAGTGTTTGGGACTGTTTAATTTAGAGGAAGGGGGAGTAAGTGGGGACATGATAAAAGTCTGTAAAACTATGCATGGCATGTAATTTGTGGACACCCGATGAAGCTGAACGTTGGGAAATCCAGGACACATTCAAGAAATTTCTTCTTTTCACAGCGCATGGTTAATCTGTGGAACTCTCTCCCACAGGAGGCAATGGTGGACAGCAATCTGGGTGGCTTTAAAAGAGGATTTAATCATAATCATACTACTTTATTTTTTTTGTACCTCGTCCAACTGACTGGGTTGCCTCAGCCGTTCTGAGCAGCTTCCAATGTAATGTACTGAAAACAGTAACAAAAACAGTAGCAACAGCGACAAAAGCAGCAGCAACATCAACACAAATTCATGGAGGAGAATGCTGTTAATGGCAACCAGCCATGTTGGAGGCAGCAATGCTTCTGAATACCAGTTGCATGAAACCACAGAAGGAGAGGGGGCTCTTGTGTTCGAATCCTGCTTGCAGGTTGGAGGTTGGAGTAGATGAGCCGCTGGTCTGATCCAGAAGGCTGTTCTTGTGTCACTGCAATCTGGGATTATTTACATCCCCATGGCAAAATTAAGGGTCCCCCCTCTCTACATCACTAGAGACCAGTTTTAAGGCTTATCAAAATCTTCTACAAGTCTAGCGCAAGTCTGGGTTGGAGCCTGGACCCACTTAGAGGGTTTGTCTTGGGCCTGGCTATTATCCTGCATACCGTTAATCACCCCGCGGTCATAAGGCCTAGAAACTTGGGGTAGTCTTTAAATGGAATCCATTATTTTCTGGACCTCTGACGCCACCTGTGATACCAAATGATTTATGGGATGTTCCTGCGAGGGCAACTGTTGGTTAATTTCCTACGGATGATCAGATTGTGGTGCATGTAGAGGCCTCTTTCCAATCTCAGGTCACCCGGGAGGTGAAGGGTCGTGTTTTTCATCTCCGCTAATCCCCCAGGCCTTCTTTCCTTCCCCCAAAAGTGTATTAATATATTATTGACCCCTACTGCCTTGTTGTGTTTTCATGCCTTCCTCCGGCAGATTAAAACCTCAGACAATAATCTTTGCCCTGGCTGGGCGCTTCTACTCTCCCTTCCAACCGAGCCTTCGACTTTTATTTCCTCCTGCTGGATTATACATTTTAAAAAATGATGCAGCAGGGAACTGTCAGGGGAGGCGGAGAACACGGCGGCTTTTTTCCGCCTAATCCCGCGGCACATCAGAGGATCAACTTCTAATTTGATTTGATTCCTCGGAAATGTCTGGGTTGTAGGAGCCATGCAAGGACTCCGATGTTTACAGCTCTGATCTGCTTTGCAACAAGACCGGAAACAGCTTCCTCCTACCACCAACTGCCACCACCCTTCCCAGAAGCTCCCAAATGCCGCAACATCTTTTTATGATTTTATTTTTCAAAATCGTAATTAAATTGGAAAAGGGTAGAAAAGAGAGGCTGTGCCAGAGCCACTCTTTTGTTTTATTATTTGCTCATTCCATTTCCACCCCAGCTTTCCTTCGAGGTAACAGGCAAAGTTCTCCTCTTCCTCCCCCATTTAATTCCCACAACAACCCGGTGAGGTAGGCTGAGATTCCTGGTTTGCAGGGGGTTGGACTAGATGACCCTTGGGTCTCCTCTAACTCTATAATTCTGTGATTCTATCTCAAGAGGCCTCCAGATGCATACAAGACAAACAGACAAATGGACAAACCATTTTAGGTCAAGCAGAGAGGCGGAGACTGACAGCTCTTTGGATATTTCAAGATCTCCAGGTGGGGGAAGATCAGCAATTTCCCACCCTCCAATGCACGCTCTTGCAGTTCTTGCCTGGTTGGTGCTGCAATTTGTCTGCTGTGCTCAGTTTCTTCGTTTACTTTGCCTTTACTGCTCGTCTCCACATTTACTTTGCATTTAATGCTTTGCTCATAACTCTGGAACGCAACACAGTTTATGTCAACTTTGTACTTTGTTTTGCAACCTCATTGTAATCTGATTTCATGCCGTTTCGGCTTTAATGCGTCAGTATTTTTGCATCTTGAGTCTGCCTCTTCTTAAATTATTTAGCATTGCTTTTTGAATGCTTTAAATTCATGTGATCTCAATTAGCCTCCTTTCTGCTTAAATTCATATCAACGGCACACCCTCCGACATCTCACACGCTGCGGAAACAGCGACATTACTAAGGACTTGGAATTGGCACCCCAAGGGTCACAACTTGTGGGGCAGAGATGTGGGGAGGGTAGAGAGTAGCCCCTCCAGTATTTTTATATGAAACTTGTTGTTGTTCTTTAGTTGTTTAGTTGCTGGATCATCACCTTGTCGTGGTGAGTGGGCTTGCATGTTCCCATGACCCTTGTGAGCGAAGCCGTCGGGAATCTTGTACTCCCAGCAGGGTCACCCAAGGCGGTAAGGTCAAAGGGAAGGAGCTAGACAAAGAATGATCCAAGAAGTCCTCAACGGCAGAACAGGCGGATGATAACAAGCTGTATGTTACAACGGCTGTGAAGGTGGATGAAGGCTACAGCAGATAGGAATCTACCGGTTTGTCGGAACAGAGCCCATCGGAACAGAGCCCTACTGCGAAGACTGTGCGTTGGTCAGCGTGCACTGATCTACACACATAAAACAAGATCACGCACAGGCGTCTTCCAAAAACCCAACCGAAACCCCCAAAGCCCCATGGCGATCGGCAAATGGTAACGGGGGCAGGATCATGAAATTTGGAAGCCCCTAGTCATGAACCGGCACATGGGTGGTGGATACAGATTCAGTCGATCTGATTCAAGCAACGAGGCTGTTGAAAAGCTTGGCAGCTGTATCCATGACTGAGCAGCCCTTTTTAGGGTCCGCTCTGCTCACCCCGAGAAGGGGGAGGGGCTAGAAAAGGTGCCCTAAACATAGTCTGCCTCCCTTTCCCCCTGACTGGATTACCGCGCCCAGTGGGGTCACCACCTAGTGGTCGTAAAAGACAATTGAACTTTGGATGCAAGGCAGAAACGTGCTAACAGGAAGACACGCTTGGCAAATCCACACCGTGATCAACTCCCGCCCAGAAACCCACTGTGTTCCCACTGTGGAAGGACGTGTGGATCCAGAATTGGCCTCCACAGTCACTTACGGACCCATTGTTAAAATCGTGTTTATGGAAGACAATCTTACTCGGCTACGAGTGATCGCCAAAGAAGAAGAAGTCGTGTCCGACTCTTCGTGACCCCATGGACCAGAGCACGCCAGGCACTCCTGTCTTCCACTGCCTCCCGCAGTTTGGTCAAACTCATGTTCGTAGCTTCGAGAACACTGTCCAGCCATCTCGTCCTCTGTCGTCCCCTTCTCCTTGTGCCCTCAATCTTTCCCAACATCAAGGTCTTTTCCAAGGATTCTTCTCTTCTCATGAGGTGGCCAAAGTATTGGAGCCTCAGCTTCACAATCTGTCCTTCCAGTGAGCACTCAGGGCTGATTTCCTTAAGAATGGATAGGTTGGATCTTCTTGCAGTCCATGGGACTCTCAAGAGTCTCCTCCAGCACCATAATTCAAAAGCATCAATTCTTCGGCGATCAGCCTTCTTTATGGTCCAGCTCTCACTTCCATACATCACTCCTGGGAAAGCCATAGCTTTAACTATATGGACCTTTGTCGGCAAGGTGATATCTCTGCTTTTTAAGATACTGTCTAGGATACACTCGCTTTTAACTCATGCAATTTCAACCATATGCGGTTGACGGCAATCTGGTTGGAATTGTGCAAGTCAAACCCCACACAAGGCGGAGAGCATTTTCTCTCTCTCCAAAAAACAAACAAACACCACTAGACACAAAACAAACAAAATGGTCAATTATCTTGCATTTATGACCCAACACAATATCCAAAACATTGTCTTGGAGCATTGAGGTGCAAAGCTTGGGATCAAATGCAAAACACAAAAGAAACAGAACGTGAAGCTTCCATGCAGCTGCGATGTGGAAGCCTTTCCAAGCTCTGAGCTTTCCCAGAGCAGGTAAGTAGCAGTGGTTTTCCGATCGTAAAATGGTATTGGGGTTATATGACAATTGCTTTTCTTATTGCCTCACAAGGAAGAAAGCTATGATACGTGAGAGGAGATATGGCTCAATCGAGATTGTTGCCAAATTAACCAGATAGTGCTAAAGGCAGGAGAAGTGGCTTAAAAGCTTTTCTTTTCGCCCCGTGCTGAGTCTGCCTGGGGTCACTTGCCACATTAAGAGCCCTTAAGCTCTCTGCCTTCCTTGCTGGAATCTGCTCAGCCTGCCGCCTCTGGGAGACTTTCACAAGATCTCCTGGGGCCGTCCAAGTTCCTGCAAGATCTCACCTGTGCATTCTTAGATTCCAGAACTGGTGTGCAGAGCAGGCCTCCCTCCCCCAAGCCAGTGAATGCGCACATGGATCTTTCTGAAACACGTGGTTCTGGCTATTTCCCAATTCTAACACACAAGCTCTAATTAAATTCGAACGTTTATTTAGCTCCCACAAACCTCTACAATTATGCTCCTGGTTCCGGAGGAAAAGAGAACTATGGAGCTATGGGCCATCTGCCAGGGATTCTGGAGTTGCGATTCCTGCATTGGAGGGGGTTGGACTCGATGACCCTGAGGTCCCTTCCAAATCTACAGCTCTTTGTTTCTGTGAGATAAGGCTTTCTCTGTTTTGCCCTCACCTCAGCCTAAGGAACATCTTTCCCTCAGACATCCAGGTGGTCCCTCATTTGACGGTGGCTCACCAGGCTGAACAAGAAGCAAAATACTACATCGCCTGGAAATCTAATACGTAGTTTCTGCTCCCTGGCATGATGCTTATGCTCTGCTGCTCTGCTCAATGGAGTTTCCGGAATTTGGCTGTTTTGTTGCATTTTTAAAAATCAGATTTCTCTTGTTTTATGGATATGGCTGTTAGTCACCTTGCAGGTCCTTTATAATAGAGAGAGTAAATAGAATAGAGAGATAAATGTTTTAACAGCAGCCTCACTGTGAAGAGATTGCCACAGAACCTCCTTGTCTTTTTAAATACTGTACTTCCTTTCTGGAGTAAAGGGTTAGCTATAAAAACAAGGTAGAAAAGATATGGGGAGGGAGAGGGAGGGATTTGCAAAACAAGTGAAAAAAGTATTTACACAGAGATATCTACTATTGGTTTGACCAAACTGCGGGAGGCAGTGCAAGACAGGAGTGCCTGGCGTGCTATGGTCCATGGGGTCACGAAGAGTCGGACACGACTAAACGACTAAACAACAACAACAATCTACTATTGGACCAAAGTGCATATATGATAATTCCATGCACCAAGACAGAATGGTGAGCAGGCTTCCAGAAGAGGTTCTTCTTTCACAAAACCCTGATTCTTCCCACCAAATTCTTAAGATTCTTCTTGATCTTCAATCTTCGGAGCCAAATAATATTTCAAGTGTCCCATGTCTGCTATCTTATATTCAACAACTAGTGGGACACCTGCAGGCATACTGAGGGTAACTGTAGAAGACAATGGTGTGGCTTTGGTGAAGAAGTTCAAGTACCTCAAAGCAAAAGTCAGCTGGACCGCCTCATTCATCTCTAGTGTAACAGTTTTTAACAGAGAACGCAACGAAGAGGTTACCCTGTTTCCGCTCTGATTTCTGCAACATGCCATCCTGCCTTTAATTCTCCACATTATGTCTGCAGGAAATGGGCTTTTTTTTTGGTTTTTCATCCTGATGGGTGTTTGTTAAATGCAGAAATCAAGTCACGCCCGTCTCTCTCTCTGGAGATGAGGAAGGGAAACCACCTGACTCACCGGAAGGATGATTTTTTAAATAAAAAAATAAAATAACGATGTTGCTACAAATGGGAAACAATTCCCTGCATCTCAAGCCCCATCATTTACTCTACATTTTTATGACCCGAGGATTTATGGAAAGGCAGAGGACGACCATTTCTCTTGCCACAGATTGGGCACCAGGCATTTAAAGGGACAGATCCCCACTCAAAGCCCAAGTTTTTAAAAAACCTAGAACTGGGAATCCCTCCTTTCCCCCCATTAAACCCATTGATAGAACTTAAGGGTGGAAGGGAATGAAGCAGACAGGTCCATTTACTGCCCCTGTGATACACAGAATCATAAAAGGGACCTCAAAGGTCATTTTTGTTGTTGTTTAGTCGTTTAGTCGTGTCCGACTCTTTGTGACCCCATGGACCATAGCACGCCAGGCACTCCTGTCTTCCACTGCCTCCCGCAGTTTGGTCAAACTCATGTTGGTAGCTTCGAAAAAGGTCAAAGGTCATACTGGTAGAATCCAATAATTCTAGAGTTGGACGGGACACCAAGGAACACTTTCTTCTTCTTTGGCAATCACTCGCAGCCGAGTAAGATTGTCTTCCATAAACATGGTCTTAACAGTTGGTCCATAAGTGACTGTGGAGGCCAATTCTGGATCCACACGTCCTTCCACAGTGGGGATGTTGGTTTCTGGGCGGGAGTTGATCACGGTGTGGATTTGCCAAGCGTGCCTTCCTCTTAGCACCTTTCTCCCTTGCGTCCTGAGTTCGAGTGTCTTCAAAGCCCATGACGCCTTTGGTAAAGGCTGTTCTCCAATTGGAGCACTCAAAGGCCAGTGTTTCCCATTTGTCAGTGTTTATACTACAATACACAGGAGTGCCTGGTGTGCTCTGGTCCATGGGGTCACGAAGAGTCGGACATGACTAAACAACAACAACAACAACATGCTATAAAACAAGGGACACCAAGGCTCATCTGGTCCAACCCTCTGCAATGCAGAAGATCGGGACACTTGGAGGGTATGGAAGTGCCTTCTGGATCAGGCCAATGGCCCACCCAATCCAGCAGCCTGTACTTACAGGGGCTGAGCAGATGCTCGCAGGAGACCAGCAAGCAGGACCTGAGCACAAGAGCCCTCTCCCTCTCTGCATTTTCCAGCAACTGGTATTCAGAAGCAATGCAGCCTCCGCTCCATCTGTGGAGGCAGAGCATCTGTGGCCTACAGGCCCCTTCCTGCCATAGAAGTGAATGGTTGCCAGCCAGCCCTCAGCCCAGCAGGGCAGGTCGCTACGAATCCCGTTCCTCTGAGTCAGTGCGAAAAGAAACAAGCCACTCCACATCCAGAATGCCTGTGCAATGACTCCTCATAAAACCCTGTGCTATATATAGCCTTCCTTTTAATGGCTCTTTACGGCTCAGTGCAATATTTTACTTCAACGGCAATAAAACACGAGATGCGAGGTATTAATCTGGTGGCTTTGAAAGAGCTAAATCATAGCCAACGTGTGCCCAGTGGGCTGGATTAAGCCGGGACAGAGACTACTCTGTGGACCATTGGCCCAGTGCAACATTGAGCGATGTGACGGGGCCAGACTCTGGCCACAACCTCATAACTCTTTTGGACGGGTCACAGAGGTAGGTGGCAATGAGCACCTGTCAGGAGTGGAAAGAGATTTGCCTTCCCACAGTCGGCATAGCTGCGAGGCTGGGATAAAAGCAAGATTCTGCATCAAACTCTAGACTCTGCACCACTTCAGGTTGCAAAAGTACGCATGAGAGAGACAGTGTTTTGCAAGGCTCTCTGCTTGTTTTTATTTTAAGAAAACATAAAATTTGTAGGCCACTTGATTCTTAAAACACACACACCTCAAAACAGTTTACAGAAAAAGATGATAAAATCATCAATAACAACAATTTAAGACTTTCAAAAAGGTCGAATAGAATAAAAACAGATTTGAAACGTGTGTCAGCTTTCTAAATATCTGGGGTGGCTTGTTCAGTGTTTTTTTTCTTTCTGGGGTGGACGCAGGGGTACGCATACCCCTAAAGATTTTGTGAATCTAAGTTTGGCCTCATTAAGGGACAGTATTTCAATATGAGTAGGAAAATGAGAGTACCCCTAAAGTTTTTTTTTAGGGGGGGGAGCACTGGGCTTATCTAAACAAGAATGGTTTTTGGAGGCGGCAAAATAAGTACAGCGAAGGCTCCTGCTTAATGTCAACAGGCAGGGAGTTCCAACTGACTTGATGAGCTGTCAGGATGCATAGCATTTGACAGGGCAGATCCCTGCCCAGATGAGCTTACAATCCAAAGTTCATTCTCTCCACAAGAAACACATCACTTTGTAGGAGCTTCTTAGAATCTGTTGGCTGTGGATTGATAGATAGATTGATAGAGATCTGCTGCCTTTCATCTCCTTAGCTTCAAGATTTCACCTTCATCCTTTTTTATTCACTTTCAAGTATAGTGCATTTAAATTGCATTATTTCTCAGTAGCTGAAGTAGCATTTTTTTGCTCTGAAAACTGTTGAGTCTGCCTTAGAACGATTTATTCATTATTAACCCTGACTTGCCATTTTCTCTCTTTCATGCACCAGGAAAGTATTAATCAATTAATCAATTGATTCTTTTTACCTTGCATTTTTGCTCTGGACCCAGGCTGCCCAAGGTAGCTGATACCATTTTAAAAAAAAGATAATACAGTAATAATAATAATAATAACACACACCAGCGCTATTTTTCTAGAAAAAGAAGTGCCAGAACTCACCATAAACACCTCCCTTGTTCTCATATAATGGCAATGGCATCCCCCTGAGAGGGGCCAGAACTGAATTCTGGCGAGTTCCAACTGGAGAAAAGCCCCCCCACACACACACCTAAAAATAAATAAATAAAAATCATAAAACCAGCAAAGCATCAACAAACAAGGGGGGGAAATGCATCACTAGAAGATTTTTTTAAGTCAATCGAAAGAGACACCAAATGCTAACAGGGTCTTCTTCAGCGTATGGTAAAAGACACCCCCCCCCCAAAAAAAAGAGAGAGAGGGAAATGGGTGTTAGGTGGGGGAGAAATTTGATCCGGTTAGCATTTAGAGGCAAATCTGCCAAATCCACACTCTCTTTGGGGGAAATTGCATCCTTCAAATTCCACTTCTCTGAATTTTGCATGTAATGTGTACAAAGAAGGTTCTCCCCTTAGGGAGAGCATGGGTTGCGGAAGGGTTAACAAGACCTTTCCTGGTCAGTAGGGGCGGGTCAGTTTGGATGGCCACTGAGGGTTTCTTGCTGGGGAGAATGTTATGTTGCTAATTTTGATTGACAGCCCCAGCCTATATATGGGTGCAAGCAGATTGCGCTTTCGCTTTTGGGTGCTTGCAACGGATCTCCCTCCCTCCCTCCCTCCCTCCCTATATTTAGGGGGTTTTTTTTGCTGCGCTTGACGTTGCTGTGCCTGTCATGGGGTCGTCCGTATTGCTGCGGGGGCCTAGTAGGAATTTTGCCACTTGGCTGATTGGCTGGTGCCTTGTGGTTTTTGCCTACTACATAGCAAAATGTCACAACTTGTAAGGTTGGCGGTTAGGCATTGGTTCAAATTGGATGGTGGAGGGGTAAGGATTTGGCTGGGCCTGCCCCTCAAAATTGCTTCTGCCTTTAGGGGTATTCCGTTAAAGGAATCCTGGGGCTCCACATGTTTGTCCGTACCCCCGCAAAGGGCTAGGACCGCGCATGAGCCTCGGGGAGCAACTGGGGGAGAGGTCATAGGGTGTGGTGCCCTGCCCCAGCCTCTCTCAGAGGGTGCTTACCTATCTTGACTTCCCCAGTACGCTAGGGGAGTCAGATCTGTCCCAGGCGGGGGACAGATGGCATGGGAACCAATGCCTAAGCAACCACTCACATTCAGTTGTGTTTAAAAAAAGCTGTGGCCAAAATTAATGCCAAAAACCAAAACTTAATTTCCGTGTGATGTGTGAAATTATTTGGTGGGAAGTCTTGGTACCTCGGCACGCAACAAGGTGTTGAGGTTCATTCCCTGTCCCGCAGTCATAGGATTATTGTTCAAATATAGAAAAGGATGTCATATAGAGGAGGGAGAAAGATTGTTTTCTGCTGCTCCAGAGAAGTGGACACAGAGCAATGGATTCAAACTACAAGAAAGAAGATTCCACCTAAACATTAGGAAGAACTTCCTGACAGTAAGAGCTGTTCGGCAGTGGAATTTGCTACCAAGGAGTGTGGTGGAGTCTCCTTCTTTGGAGGTCTTTAAGCAGAGGCTTGACAGGCATATGTCAAGAATGCTTTGATGGTGTTTCCTGCTTGGCAGGGCGTTGGACTGGATGGCCCTTGTGGTCTCTTCCAACTCCATGATTCTAAGATTCTATGATATGACTGTATGTGTTTTCATTCCCACAGAGTGGAAGTGACGTAGACAGGATGTTCGTCTACTGTGTATGTTCCTGAAGTGGAACTGTTGTTCCTTTGTTCTTTCTTCACTGCCTGCTATGCTAGAGAGAGGCAGCCATGCTAAACAGCTCTGAATGTCTGAGCTGGGCAAACAGAGACAGACTCAGCATTTTGCCACAATAAAGCAGTTTAGCCTCATCCAATGGCTTGTGTGTGTTGTTCTTCATGCTGGGAACAATCACACATTTGATTGCACCAGTAGCCGGGCATGTGTGCACTGGCTTTGTCCCTGCCCTGGGCAGTCTCACAACTGGCCCGGGCGACAAATGCTAACACAAGGCACATACTCAGGGCTTTTTATTCAGCCAGAACTCACCGGAACTCAGTTTCCGAATCTCTCAGGTGGGCGCCATTGCCATGAAAAGAGAGCAAGTTCATGGAGAGTTCCGCCGTCTCTTTTCCTAGAAAAATAGCAGGGCATATACTGTAGTAGGGTAAAGGGTTCTGTGTGGCGCTGCCCTTGAAGAAGACTCAGAACATGAGAGCACCAGAAGAGCCTGACTGGATCAGGCCAATGGCCCATCTAGTCTAGTGTCCTGCTCTCACAGTGGCTGAAGTGGGAAACCAGCAAGCACCACCTGAGCACAAGAGCAACCCTCCCCTCCTGAAGTTCTCCCCTCCACCTAAACATTAGGAAGAACTTCCTGACAGTAAGAGCTGTTCGGCAGTGGAATTTGCTACCAAGGAGTGTGGTGGAGTCTCCTTCTTTGGAGGTCTTTAAGCAGAGGCTTGACAGGCATATGTCAAGAATGCTTTGATGGTGTTTCCTGCTTGGCAGGGGGTTGGACTGGATGGCCCTTATGGTCTCTTCCAACTCTACGATTCTATGATTCTAAGTTTCCAGTAACTGGGCTTCAGAGAATTGCAGCCTCTGACTGTGGAGGCAGAGCAGAGCCATCCTGGCTAGCAACCATCAGTTGCCCTCTCCTCATTCATGAATTTGTCCCATCCTCTTTTAAAGCCATCCAGGTTGGTGGCCGTCCCTGCCTCCAGTGGCAGGGAGTTCCATGGTTTAACTTTCTTTTATCTCAGTTGAATCTTGTCCTGAAACTGGGGTTCCTTTTAGAACTCCTACAAGCCCTGTTGCTTCATGGAACAAATATGGTAGGTATATAGAACAGGGAATTCCTGTGTGCCAAGGACCAAATTTATGGAGGAGGAGAGGGCTATTCATAGCTACTAGCCATGACAGAGGCTATCTCCAAAGTTGGAGGCAACAATGCCCCTGAATACCAGGAAGTCACAGGAGGGGATATTTGCTGCTGTGCTCAGATCCTGCTTCTGAATTCCCCACAGGCATCTGCTTGGCCCCTGGGAGACCAGAATGCTGGACTAAATGGGCTCCCTTTGGCCGGATCCAGCAGGATCCTCTTATGTTTGGTGGCTATGCTCCCCATCCACAGTCGCTACTCAACACCAGTAGCTGGAAACCACAGGAGGGGAGAGTTGGTGGTGTGCTCAGGTCACAGAATCATGAACTCAAAGAATTGCAGAGTTGGATGGGACCCCAAGGGTCATCTAGCCCAACCCCCCTGCAATGCAGGAATCCCAAGCAGAGGGCCACCCAAGGACCTGCTTGCAGGCTTCCAATTTGGGCATCTGCTTGGCCCCTGTGAGAACAGGGTGCTAG
This sequence comes from Zootoca vivipara, assembly GCF_965207765.1. NCBI lineage: Eukaryota > Metazoa > Chordata > Lepidosauria > Squamata > Lacertidae > Zootoca > Zootoca vivipara. The sequence continues at coordinate 132,329,549 of NC_142582.1, read as the reverse complement.
ACTAGATGGGTCATTGGCCTCATCCAGCCATCCTGCCTTATATTCTTATGTCCTTCATTAGATGATCTGCCACCCCCAGAAACAGGCTCCAGCAATGGCAAGGGCGAAGCTCTGCGTCCGGATCCTGGAAGCTGCTCAGGGTTCCTCCATGCAGGGGGGGGGGTGGACCAGATGACCCTTGGGGTCCCTTCCAATCTGTTGTGGAGCTGGACCTAATTAACTGCCAACAAGGGTTTGTCTCCAGCTTTGCTCAGCCTTTCCTGGCTTTGCTGCTAATGATGACCGAAGCAGGCATCCGAGTGCCTGGAAGCGAAGGCTGTCGAGAGATGCACAGCCAAAGATTATCGAACACCTCGCAGACACCTCAGCAAAAAGCGGAGTCAGAGGAGAGAGCAGGGGATCCCCCGAGGCACTCTCTGCACTCACAAGGTCTCTCTATTCAGCAAACCCAAAAACATTTCCCACTGCCCGTGTCACTCCTTGGCCGAGGTCCAGCAAAAGCCTTGAACATCAGACTTACTCAGCAAAGATGAGCCAATTAGGGACGGGCAACTGCAAAAGCCTTTTAACCTCTCGGAGTGTTTCCTGCACCTCGTTCTCCGACTGCTCAAAGCCATTTCAAAGCATCAGATGAATTTTAACAAGGAGAAATGTAAGGTACTACACTTGGGCAAAAAAAATGAAAGGCACAAATACAGGATGGGTGACACCTGGCTTGAGAGCAGTACATGTGAAAAGGACGTAGGAGTCTTGGTAGACCACAAACTTGACATGAGTCAGCAGTGTGATGCAGCAGCTAAAAAAGCCAATGCAATTCTGGGCTGCATCAATAGGAGTATAGCATCTAGATCAAGGGAAGTAATAGTACCACTGTATTCTGCTCTGGTCAGACCTCACCTGGAGTACTGTGTCCAGTTCTGGGCACCACAGTTCAAGAAGGATACTGACAAGCTGGAACGTGTCCAGTGGAGGGCAACCAAAATGGTCAAAGGCCTGGAAACGATGCCTTATGAGGAACGACTTAGGGAGCTGGGTATGTTTAGCCTGGAGAAGAGAAGGTTAAGGGGTGATATGATAGCCATGTTCAATTATATAAAAGGATGTCATATGGAGGAGGGAGAAAGATTGTTTTCTGCTGGTCCAGAGAAGCGGACACGGAGCAATGGATTCAAACTACAAGAAAGAAGATTCCACCTAAACATTAGGAAGAACTTCCTGACAGTAAGAGCTGTTCGGCAGTGGAATTTGCTGCCAAGGAGTGTGGTGGAGTCTCCTTCTTTGGAGGTCTTTAAGCAGAGGCTTGACAGGCATATGTCAGGAATGCTTTGATGGTGTTTCCTGCTTGGCAGGGGGGTTGGACTGGATGGCCCTTGGGGTCTCTTCCAACTCTATGATTCTATGATTAGATTACCATGGCATTGTGAAGCTCCTCCAAATCTGGAGATCACAATTAAATTCCCCATCCCGCCGCCCCATGCCCTGCGTGGCACCAAAACCGTATAGGCTCCTCTCTGTCCCCCTTCCCCTTTCACCTCCCCTGGGTCTCATTATAGATTGTAAGCGCCCTGCGAACAGGGAAATGTCCTCTTGTGCTTTGCAGTAACAGCAGTTCGATAGCGGAAGAGAGGAGGTGGTGGACTCTCCTTCCTTGGAGGGTTTTAAGCAGAAGTTGGATGGCCATCTGCCATGGATGCTTGAGCTGAGATTCTTGCATGGCTGGGGGGGGGGGGGCGGAGATAGGCTGCAGCCACCGAGATCCTGTCTGGTGGGATATACCAGCTCTAAGGGGAAGACAGGCCTGGGAACGATGCCTTATGAGGAACGGCTTAGGGAGCTGGGTATGTTTAGCCTGGAGAAGAGAAGGTTAAGGGGTGATATGATAGCCATGTTCAAATATATGAAAGGATGTCATATGGAGGAGGGAGAAAGATTGTTTTCTGCTGCTCCAGAGAAGCGGACACGGAGCAATGGATTCAAACTTCAAGAAAGAAGATTCCACCTAAACATTAGAAAGAACTTCCTGATAGTAAGAGCTGTTCGGCAGTGGAATTTGCTACCAAGGAGTGTGGTGGAGTCTCCTTCTTTGGAGGTCTTTAAGCAGAGGCTTGACAGCCACATGTCAAGAATGCTTTGGTGGTGTTTCCTGCTTGGCAGGGGGTTGGACTGGATGGCCCTTGTGGTCTCTTCCAACTCTATGATTCTATGATTCTATGATTCTATGACAGAGAGCAGGACGACCTTGGGCAGGGAGAAAGAGGGAGCAAAGCAGAGCAGAAAGAGTCTTGATTTAAAAACAAAACAAAATGCTTTGTGCGTCCGCATCTAATCTTGCCCTTTTCTATAAAATCAATTTATTAGTGTGTGCTTTCCTTTTTATAAATCTACCAAAGAATAAGATACAGTCGTACCTCTGTTTTTGAACAGCTTAGTTCTCGAACGTCTTGGCTTCCAAATGCCGCAAACCCAGACGTGACTGTTCCAGTTTGCGAACTATTTTTTGGAAGCCGAATGTCCGACAGGGCTTTCCTTGCTTATTTTTTGTAATGCAAGAAAATCTCCAATAAAAACTTATTTTTAAAAGGCTGCCTAATTTCCCTGCAAACAAAAGTCAGGATGGACGTTCCATCAACGGCTTGTTGGGAAGTGACCTAACAGTGGAATCCGTTGCCTGCAAACAAGTCACCGGTCTCTCCTCTTATTTGTCCTCCTGGGAGGAAGCGATGGCCACAAACTCGGATGGCTTTAAAATAGGGCTGGACAAATTCGTGGAGGATGCTATCCGTGGCTACTTAGCATGATGGCTCTTCTCTGCCACATCTGGAGGCAGCAATGCTCCCTGGATGTTTCCGAGCACAATTCAAAGTGTTGCTGCTGACCTTGAAAGCCCTAAATGGCCTCGGCCCAGTAGACCTGAAAGAGCGTCTCCACTCCCATCGTTCTGCCCAGACACTGCGGTCCAGCTCCAAGGGCCTTCTGGTGGTTCCTCCACCGTGAGAAGCGAAATGAGAGGGAACCAGGCAGAGGGCCTTCTCGGTGGTGGCACCCACCCTGTGGAACACCCTCCCATCAGATGTCAAGGAAATAAACCACTACCTGACTTTTAGAAGACATCTGAAGGCAGCCTTGCTTAGGGAAGTATTTAATGTTTGATGTTTTATTCTGTGTTTTAATATTCTGTTGGGAGCCGCTCAGAGTGGCCGGGGAAATCCAGCCAGATGGGCGGGGTATAAATAATAATAATAATAATAATAATAATAATAATAATAATAATAATGCAGCCACACCAGTTAAACTCAGTTAAAAACTTCCAATGAAGGGCAGCCAGCCACCTTCCGAGAAAGTCCATTGCACTGCTGAACAGTTTTTACCCTCAGGAAGTTCTTCCTAGTCAGAATCAGCTTTCTTGTATTTTGAATCCTTTGGTTCAGGCCCTGCCCTCTGGAGCAGGATTCAAGCCCAAGGGCGGCACACGGTCCCCTCCTGTGGTTTCGAGCTACTGATATTTGGAAGCATTGCTGCCTCCAACATAGCCAAGATGGCTAGCATCCATCCATAGCCCTCCATGAATCTGTCTAATCTTCTTTCAAAACCATGTAGCTTAGGGACTATTACTGCCCCCTGTGGCAGTGAGTTCCATGGTTTAACTATGTGCCTACCTAATCCAGGCCAAGATTGGTGTTGGAATCCTTTATTGGGCTCAGGGCCGTCTCAAGCTGGTCGGGCGCCCTGGCGCCGTGGCGCGGAGATCGCTCCGGCGCCCCCCCCCCCGGTGGACGGGCGCAGTGTGCAGCATGGGGTCCGTGTGGCTTTGCCGCGCAGCGCCCTCCTGCCGGCCCCGCGCCCCGTGCCACCGAAACTACCCCTAGAGCTGGGCCTGATTGGGCTATGCTGTGCTTGGACCTTCCCTTCGAGGGCTCTGGGTCTCAATTGCTACCCTGGTCCCATCAGGCAAATCCTTCCATTCTCCTTTTCTGCTTTTTTGCAGATTTCAGCACTGCTTTCTGCAAACCTGGGCCTTTCTCTTCCTCCTCCTCTTCCCTGCTTCCCACTCCAAATGCCAGCAGCTTTCCTCCCTGTCTGGTAAATTTTTTAACAAGACCACCCTCGGAGTGAGCAGACTTGCCAACTTTTCATGGTTTTATTGCTGGTCTCAGGAGATTCGTTGTATTATTAATGGCCTCCAAAAATCACAAGCCTTGCAATAAGAAAATCACGATAGCATCAGCTTTCATGGTTTGAAAGAGAAGAAGGTGTTCTGGGTCCCCCCCCCCCCGGTTCTTTTTTTAAGCCCCGTTGGTTGAGAGGAAAAGCATTAAACTGCAGGAGGAACATAACCTTCAAGCTCAGGAAATGGGAGCAGGTTTGGCGGCAAAGTCACATTCAGAGGCGGACCTCTCTCCTTGGCACTCGAACTCAGCCCTTCCCCAAACAGCTGCCCTCTTGACCAGTGTGGACAATGGTCAAAGATTATGGAAGCTTTCATAAGAAGAGCCTGTTGGACCAGGCCCAATGGCTCATCTAGTCCAGCACCCTGTTCTCATGGAGACCAAGCAGGATTCAAACACAGGAGCCCTCTCCCCTCCTGTGCTTTCCAGCATCTGGTATTCAAGAAGCATCGCTGCCTCCAACTGGGGAGGCAGAACAGAGCCATATTAGCTAATACCCATTTATAGTCTCCTCCTCCTCGAATTTGGGAGTGAGTCCCATGGTTTAGCTATGCGCTATATGCAAAAGCATGGGGCGTGGATGGCGCTGTGGGTTAAACCACAGAGCCTAGGGCTTCCCGATCAGAAGGTCGGTGGTTCGAATCCCTGCAACGGGGTGAGCTCCCATTGCTCGGTCCCAGCTCCTGCCCACCTAGCAGTTTGAAAGCACATCAAAGTGCAAGTAGATAAATAGGTACTGCTCCGGCGGGAAGGTAAATGGCGTTTCCGTGTGCTGCTCTGGTTCGCCAGAAGCGGCTTTGTCATGCTGGCCACATGACCTGGAAGCTGTCTGCAGACAAACGCCGGCTCCCTCGGCCAATAACGCGAGATGAGCGCTGCAACCCCAGAGTTGGTCACGACTGGACCTAATGGTCAGGGGTCCCTTTACCTTTACTATCTGCAAAAGCACTTTCGTTTATCTGTCCTGAATCTTCCAATATTCAGCTTCATGGGATGTCCATGCATTCCAGTGGTATGAGAAAGGCAGAAAAACTTTTCCTCCTCCTCCTCCTCCTCCTCCTCCTCCTCCTCCTCCTCCTCCTCCTCCTCCTCCTCCTCCTCCTCCTCCTTAGAATTTATATACTGCCCTATACCCCGGGGTCTCAGGGTGGTTCACAGAATAAAATCAAGATATAAAACCACAAAATATATAATAAAAATAAAAACAACAACTCATTAGCCCACCAAAAAACACATTATAAAAAGGCGTTGGATGTCAACCAGGTCAGCCAAAGGCCTGGTTAAAAGGGAACATTTTTGCCTGGCACCTAAAGGTGTATGATGAAGGTGCCAGGCAAACTTCCCTGGGGAGAGCATTCCACAGAAGGGGAGCCGCTACGGAAAAGGCCTGTTCTCATGTTGCCACGCTCCGCACCTCTCAAGGAGGAGGCACACGAAGGAGGGCCTCAGAAGACTGAAGTGTAGGTGTGTTCCCACAGGGCGCGATTCAGTGATAACAGCAAGAACCTTTATTGAACTACATCACTGGGTAACAGGGGCAAAGCAACTGCTTATATATATTTCTGGAAACCTGGGCCACTCCCACTCCCAACATGATTGGCTGTCTAAACTTCCAAGCTGCGAATCACGACTCAGAGTTCAAGGGCCAATGGCAGAGGCCCAAATCCTGAAATGTTCTGTGCTTGGACGTCATGTATAGAAGAAGAACACAGGAGCTCAAAATCCTTAGTTCAGACCCAAACTCAGGCAAACACAGACCCACGGAATACATAACAAAGATGATCTCAGGGTCCGGGTAGGTTCATATGGAAAGAGGCGGTCCTTGAGGTATTGCGGTCCTAAGCCGTATTGTGGTCCTATCCCCTTTCTTCATGCCTTGTGTACTTTAATAAATTTCTTTCATGTTGCCTCTAATCTTTTTTCAGAGCACTTACATGTATGGTCTCCCTCAGGAGGTTGTGGACTCTCCTTCCTTGGCTGTTTTTAAGCAGAGCTTGGATGGCCATCTGCCAGGGTAGCTTTAGCTGAGATTTCTGCATTGCAGGGGGCTGGACTAGATGACCTCTGGGGTCTCTTCCAACTTCAGTATTCTAGGATTCTATGCATGGGCGTACCCAGCACGGGGCAGGGGGGCAGCTGGCCCCCCACAAGCAAAAAAGGGAAAAACAGGCAGGGACGCTGCCAGCTGTGTTCCGCCTCGGCCTGCTCGGCTGAAGCAAAACGGCAGCTGCCTCCATCGAGGGAAACCTGGACCTGGACCTGGGCTAACTTCAGCCCACACTCCTTCAAGTCACAGCGAGCACAGCACAGAAAGTGCTGACCCACAATGCTCTGCGGCACTTTGACGGAGGCAGCTTCGCTGCTGCTGCCTCGTTTTAGTCACCGCTGCCAGTAAAGGAGCGGGTGAGGCAGAAGTGCCACCTCAGCAACAGCTGGAAATGGCCCCCTCCCCTCTGGGGTGTGTGGACGTTGACCACGCCTCCTGGGGGGATCCCGGCCACATCATCTTCAGCCAGCCAATCAGGTGGCTGGGGCTGGGGGGCATGGCTGGCGGTGGGGGGGCGTGGCTGGCGTGTCCCCCCTAGTTTTGATCCTGGGTACGCCCATAATTCTATGAAGCATCTATTGGTATTCAGGCACACCATCTCCAGAGCACATTGTTGAACTCAGTGCATAGCTAAACTATGGCACGTGCTCCCACAGCTAGCAGGGATGTCCACCAAGCTGCAATGAAATAGGAAGAGGTACTGTATATTAATGGAGGAGAGCACTATTGGCTCAGCTCTGCCTCCACAGTCGGAGGCTGCAATGCTTTTGAACACCATTTGCTGGAAACCACAGGAGGGAAGAGGGCTCTCGTGTTCGAGTCCTGCTTGGAGGTTTCCTACAGACCCCTGGTTGGCCACCAGTTGATGGTTGCTAGTCATGTTGGCTGTAAGGGACCCAGGTGGCGCTGTGGGTTAAACCACAGAGTCTAGGGCTTGCTGATCAGAAGGTCGGCAGTTCGAATCCCTGCAACGGGGTGAGCTCCCGTTGCTCGGTCCCAGCTCCTGCCCACCTAGCAGTTCAAAGGCATGTCAAAGTGCAAGTAGATAAATAGGGACCGCTCTGGCGGGAAGGTAAACGGCGTTTCCGTGCGCTGCTCTGGTTCGCCAGAAGCAGCTTTGTCATGCTGGCCACATGACCCGGAAGCTGTCTGTGGACAAATGCCGGCTCCCTCGGCCTATAGAGCGAGATGAGCGCCGCAACCCCAGAGTCGGACACGACTGGACCTGATGGTCAGGGGCCCCTCCAATTGGCTACTCCAATTTCGGAGGCCATATAGCAATGGCTGGGGAAGAACAGGGTGCAAATTAGGTCAAAGGAGATGGGTATGTTTAGCCTGGAAAAGAGGAGATATGATCTTCAAATATCTCAAGAGCTGTTACATGGAAGAGGGAGCATGTTTGCTTTCACTAAATGTTAGGAAGAGCATTCTGATGGCAAGAGCTGTTCGATAGTGGAGTAGACTCCTTTGGAATGGTGGCAGACTCTCCTTCCTTGGAGGTTTTTAGGCAAAGGTTGGGTGGTCATCTGTCATGGATGCCTTAGTTGAGATTCCTAAATTGCAGGGCCCTTGGGGTCCTTTCCAACTCTACGATTCTATGATTTTGTGCATGCTGTTCCTCTCGGGTCCTGCATGTAGGCTTCCCAACATGAGCACCTGGTTGGCCACTGTAAGAACAGGATGTTGGGTCAAATGGGCCTCCTTTGGCCTCATCCAGTAGCCAGGTTCTTCTTACCATCGGGCCAGTTGATCACTTTCTTGCATGCATGTTCTTACCCCGTTGAAAGATTAGGAAAATATCAATGACTCCCAGAATCCTTTCTGGCTTCGAAGCCCATAATTTTACAGTCTTCCAGCAAGTTGTGGCCTACACTCCGCTCATCCTATCGCCGCCGCCACTAATTGGCATCTGCAGGCAATATTTTACAATGCCAAATCTGCCCGGGAAAGGGCTTAATGTGAAAGTTGCAGGGCTATTAAGTGGAGACGGATGTTTCATCCATCCAAAGGGAAGGGAGGAAGACTTCCCCCCGCCGTTGCCTTTCAAGGCTATAATTGAGCTCGAAGCACTTTCAGATCGCTGAAAAATGGTTCTCAGTCTTTAAAAGAGGTGGTTTAAAAAACCCTTTATATTTGAATATTTTTGACAGCTGCTGGAACTATTGCACCAGGAGATCAGATAATTAACCGGGGAGGTTCTTGGAGAGTTCACTGTTGTCATTTATCCTGGCAATTCCAGACAACAAGAGCACTTCAGCTCAGATAGATAATCAGATGTCACTCCTTTCAGATGGGCCCACATTTAAATCACTGTTGGAAGAGGAGGCGTCAGGGTTTGGTATAGTGGTTGGGAAGATGTCAGGACTCCTGGTTCATAGAATCATAGAGTTGGAAGAGACCACAAGGGCCATCCAGTCCAACCCCCTGCCAAGCAGGAAACACCATCAAAGCATTCTTGACATATGCCTGTCAAGCCTCTGCTTAAAGACCTCCAAAGAAGGAGACTCCACCACACTCCTTGGCAGCAAATTCCACTGCTGAACAGCTCTTACTGTCAGGAATGTTTAGGTGGAATCTTCTTTCTTGAAGTTTGAATCCATTGCTCCGTGTCCGCTTCTCTGGAACAGCAGAAAACAACCTTTCTCCCTCCTCCATATGACATCCTTTCATATATTTGAACATGGCTATCATATCACCCCTTAACCTTCTCTTCTCCAGGCTAAACATACCCAGCTCCGTAAGCCGTTCCTCATAAGGCATCGTTTCCAGGCCTTTGACCATTTTGGTTGCCCTCTTCTGGACACGTTCCAGCTTGTCAGTATCCTTCTTGAACTGTGGTGCCCAGAACTGCACACAGTACTCCAGGTGAGGTCTGACCAGAGCAGAATACAGTGGTACTATTACTTCCCTAGATCTAGATGCTATACTCCTATTCAGCTGGGGCCCATGCCCAGGCAGCCCTGGGTGTTCTTCTCAAAGGCTGGCCTTTGTGAGAACAGGACTAGATGGGCTACTGGCCTGATCCTGCAGGCTCTTCTTCAACTTGTACTTCCCGCTTTCTCACCTATCCTCTCCCTCTGGCCCAGACCAGGTGAGCAAGAGTAGAAGGGCCATAGTGGTGGCAAGGAGAAGGAATATCAGCATCTACACATCCTTTTTACAATGGGTTGTATTCTATTTAATTTGGGGGCAAATTATGAGCTGAGCCCAAACTTCTCTGCAGTTTGGGCTGAGGTCATAACTAGCCCAACCCCTGCCTGCCTCACTCTGGGGGGGCTGCCTGGCCTTGTAAAATAGTCTGCAAGAGAGTAAGTGCCACCCCAAGTGAGCAGATGGAGGAAGCTTTATAGAATTGAAGAGGCTTCCACTCCCCCCCCTTTTTTAATGGCCCCCGATTGGTTAACGTTCTGTGGGCACACAGGCTACTCAAAAATAAAACAAAACGGGGGCTTCTGCGGAGTCTGTCGCATCATTGTAGCCAAAGATTCCATCTCAATTGGGGAAGCCGGCATATGTTCCAGTCGGCTGCAATCTGTCAGATGAGCCCATCTCGTCCTCTGCGCTGCTTTCCCATCACTTACGATGATGGGTGCGCTTTATTTATTTATTTGTTTATCTCCCCCCACCCCTCGCCAGCCACCGTGAAACATTTGGCGAGCATCTTTGTCGCCTGCCATCTGCGCGGGCGGGGAAAGTGGTCCAGGAGTTTTGCAGGGATAATGTCACCGTTTGAAATCCGAAGGTTAGCTGAGATTTAATCAAACAGAACATTTTTTTATTTTTATTTTATTTTATTTTTAAATCATTTTGTCCCTTCCTGGTATTCTCCACTCAATTTCTGGATGGGATTAGGAGGAGCAGATTTCACTGAATGTTCTCCAAATGTTTCACTTGTCCATGAGTTTCAGTGGGCCGGGCTCTGGTTCCAGGAGGTCTGAAAAGTACGAGGGGCTTACACTCTGGGGGTCTGCAACCAAAGGCAGAATCCCAAATTCAGGAAGACCCTGAGAACTTCCCCTCGCATGTCCTTCTCTACCTGTACGAAGCTGATGTGCTGAGCGGGTGAGAGCTTGGGAGCCTCGCGCCACCTTCACAGTGGCCAGTAATCAAGTTGGAGGGCTTAGAAATTCATTCCACAGAAGGAAAACCCAGCATGGAAAGAGCTTTTAAAGCCCTCTGCCATGCTTTCTGGGCTCTGGGAAGGTCACAAGAGAGCCCTTGGTGGCTCTCGTGAGCTCTCACTTGGCCCCTTCCGATGTTTCTTTCCGGGTCTCGTGCAAGGCTGCGACATACCCTCCAACATTTCTCCGGTGAAAATAGGAATGTCCAGTTCTGGGCTCCACAGTTCAAGAAGGATACTGACAAGCTGGAATGTGTCCAGAAGAGGGCAACCAAAATGGTTAAAGGCCTGGAAACGATGCCTTATGAGGAACGGCTTAGGGACCTGGGTATGTTTAGCCTGGAGAAGAGAAGGTTAAGGGGTGATATGATAGCCATGTTCAAATATATAAAAGGATGTCATATAGAGGAGGAAGAAAGGTTGTTTTCTGCTGCTCCAGAGAAGCGGACACGGAGCAATGGATTCAAACTACAAGAAAGAAGATTCCACCTAAACATTAGGAAGAACTTCCTGACAGTAAGAGCTGTTTGGCAGTGGAATTTGCAGCCAAGGAGTGTGGTGGAGTCTCCTTCTTTGGAGGTCTATAAGCAGAGGCTTGACAGGCATATGTCAAGAATGCTTTGATAGTGTTTCCTGCTTGGCAGGGGGTTGGACTGGATGGCCCTTGTGGTCTCTTCCAACTCTACGATTCTATGATTCTATGTCCTGTCATGCAAGTAAATTGTGCATAAGTTTCAGGCCTGCCATCTTACCTGTTTGTGCTTCCTGCTTTGGGAAGGGACGTCGCTCAGGTGCAGAGCATCTGCTTTGCATGCAGAAGATCCCAGGTTCATCTCCAGGGGGGGCTAGGGAAGAGTCCCTGCCCCAAACCCTAGAGAACCACTTCCATGTCAGTGGAGATGATTACAGGTAGGTAGCCGTGTTGGTCTGGATCGAAGTAAAATAAAAAAATTCCTTCAGTAGCACCTTAAAGACCAACTAAGATTTTATTTTGGTATGAGCTTTCGTGTGCATGCACACTTCTTCAGATACCTGGAGATGATGTCAATGTCAAGCCAGATGGGACAATGGTCTAACTCTGTATAAGGCAGCTTCCGATGGAACAAACAGTGGGGAAAGGTCCCCAATGTCAAATGAAAAGAAAAAAGGAGGGTACTTTTTAACCATATGTGGTGGACATGTAAAGAGGTAAAAAGCTTTCTGGGATATGATATATAATGAGCTAAAGAAAATGTTTAAAAATACTTTTGTTTTTTTTAAAAAAAAATCAGAAGCTTCCTTACTGGGTATAGTAGGTAAAGAGATACCGAGACAAGATAAAAAATTGTTCTTGTATGCAACAACTGTGTCAAGAATTTTATTAGCCCAAAGATGGAAACAACAAGAAGTACCAACAAAAGAAGAGCAGATGAAGATGATGGACTTTGCAGAACTGGCGGGAAGAATTCAGAAGCAGCAGGACCAAGCATTCCAAAAAGACTGAAATAAATTTATATTATATTTGAAAGACAACTGTAAGCAATTAACACCAGCAGGGTTATCTGAAGATTTGAAAGATAAAATTGCTCCCTCTCCAGGTTGAGTAATGTAATAACTTAGGTGATGATAGAACAAGGATAGGAAAGGAAGTGAAATGCAATGGTGCAAAATTTAAGTTTGCAAACCATTAGGCGGGAGGGAGGGAAGTTGTTAGGCTCTGTTGAGCCAAATAAATTAATTAAGAAGGCATGATGTTATGCAATGTGATTATATGTAAAACTAATAAAAAATTATTATTAAAAAATTCAAATGATACTTGACACTAGTTTCAGGGTTTATCCATTAGTCCGAAAGCCCATTAGTCCCATCAACAACTCCCATCAAGCTCGATCACTGGCCATGCCAAGTGACACTGATGGCAGATGTAGTCAGAATATCTGGAGTCCAAGGCATCTCTCCCAGCCTGCCTGCAGCCAGCCTGCCCAAGATGGATCCCCCTCCTTCTTCCTCCTCCTCCTCCTTCTTCCCAGCAACCCTTGCTCAAGACTCTCTTTTCCTGTCACCTCATACCCAGTTACTCTTGCAACCTTCCCAAACCCCAGTCTCTGTTGACACTTCAGAACAAGAGGGGACAGGACTGTTCTCTTGCGACCCTCTATTGTTTCTGAATGGCTCTAGCTTGGCCAGGTCTTTTTGTACACGCTAGCCCAGGGATACCTCTGCAGCTTGTATTCTCCCTTCACATCCCAAATAATCAAAATCCTACCATTTATAAATTTATAGGGTGTTTTTTTTTTTTTGGAGGGCCCACTCCAAATCTATAACAGTATTTTGCGTTGTTTTTTTAAATTGTCATTTGTGAACCACTCTGAGATCTACAGATAAAGTGCACTATACAAATTTAGTAAAGAAACCAATGATAATAATAATAATAATAATAATAATAATAATAATAATAATAATAGTTTTTTTCCTTATCAAAGTTTCTAGCGGAAAGAGCAAAAGACAAGGGTGAGTGGTTAGATCAGGCATCCCCAAACTTCGGCTACTACTGGGTATGTTTAGTCTGGAGAAGAGAAGGTTAAGGGGTGATAGCCATGTTCAAATATATGAAAGGATGTCATATGGAGGAGGGAGAAAGGTTGTTTTCTGCTGCTCCAGAGAAGCGGACACGGAGCAATGGATTCAAGCTACAAGAAAGAAGACTCCACCTAAACATTAGCAAGAACTTCCTGACAGTAAGAGCTGTTCGGCAGTGGAATTTGCTGCCAAGGAGTGTGGTGGAGTCTCCTTCTTTGGAGGTCTTTAAGCAAAGGCTTGACAGGCATATGTCAGGAATGCTTTGATGGTGTTTCCTGCTTGGCAGGGGGTTGGAGTGGATGGCCCTCGTGGTCTCTTCCAACTCTACGATTCTATGATTCTATGATTCCCATCATCCCTGACCACTGGTCCTGTTAGCTAGGGATCATGGGAGTTGTAAGCCAAAACATCTGGAGGGCCGAAGTTTGGGGGTGCCTGGGGTAGATAAAGCCAGGTGGGAGGTTCTTTATTGTGGGCTGATAAGGCAGCTTCCAATTCTCTTATGACACAACAGAAGTGAGAAATAAGAGCAGGGAGTTCTAGGCTCAAAATGCTGAGTCGTTTTGCTGCTACTTTGCATGCCGGTGTTCTTTCTCTCCTTCTCTCAAGGTGGCCCAAATTCAACCTCCGGGATTCATTAAGAGATTGTAAAATGCAAAACATTATTTGCCAACTTTAAAAATAATAATAATAGTTGTTGCTGGGTTTTTTAAGCGCTCATTCCAATCCTGCTCAGATTCATAGACCTGGGACATTACTGCTGCAAGACGGAGAGGGGGAGAGAGAAAGTCATTAAAAAAAACCAAGGCAGCTGACTTTTGCTTACAGCCATACGCTGCCTGGAAAATCAATAAGAATTAAGCTTTGATGCATAAAAACATTATTAGTGTTTTATAGAGTTTCTTTATGGGCTGCCTTTTTAATTTACAATGCGAGATTGCCATGTCTATAAAAACGGGGAGAGAAGTTTAATAAAATACGTATTACGAGGAAAGGACTGCGTCAGAAGGAGGGGGGGGGATGTTACCATGCCAGGTTCTTTGGCCCCTGAGAACAAAATGACACGAGGTTAATTGAGGAGAAAAGATGAGGGAGCAGATAGAGAAGGTGACACGGGGTAGGAAAGAGGCAGTCAAAGTCAGCTGTGGGCATCCGGTGCCGGGAGAGAGAGATGTCAGGAAGGAACAGGTTGCCGGGGCGCTTGCTTGCAATCCATCCATCCATGGAGCCAGGAAGGGGAAATGTCACAGGGATGCTGTAGCCCAGAGGGAACAGAAGAACAACCTCCAGAAGGATCAGGCCCATGGCTCATCTTTGTGGGAATGTTCAGGGAGGCAAGAGAGGATATATTGTTTATTAATATCCTTCCTAACTTGGGCTAGCAAGTTCTAAAACGTAGCCAAGTTTTACATCCCCCTTTTAAATGCACAGTGGATAACTGGTTGCAGGCTTGTGTAAGCCTCTCACTATTAGGTTCCTGGTCAGTTCCCTTATATCCGGGTCAGCGCTGCCGAGTTCTTAAAAGATCCGGGTTTCTGATCCATAAACATGCCACAATTTGTGTAAAGTATATAAAAGACGTTTACTCACATCATCAGTTCACAGTTGGATCCCTGAAGGCTGACTTAGTTACAAAGTATATACATGTGGATCTATCCCATATGGCAGTGTTTCTCAACCTTTTTTGGGCCACGGCACACTTGTTCCGTGAAAAAAATCACGAGGCACACCACCATTAAAAAAAGTTTAAAAAATTAACTCTGTGCCACCCTATATTATAATTATGACTGTAAGAAACACTTGCCAAATATTGCTTTCCGGCGGGTCAGCGCTGCCGAGTTCTTAAAAGATCCGGGTTTCTGATCCACCCCACCCGACCCCGCCGTCCCGTATCTTACCCTGTGCGTGTTCTCGGACTTGTGAGAGGACGATTTGGTCTTCATGCCTCCGTGAATTAGCAACAAACTACCTTTTGAATGATGGAGATTGAATATTTTAAAAGTAGCTATTTGAAGTCCGCTCGATTTTCCAAAAAAGAGACACACATGCGGCACTATTAGCTGCTGGGGGCTGCCATCTTGGCTAAAGGATTCTGGGATGATCCTGTCACGTGAGGCATGGGGAAAATGGAAATAATGAAAGCTGATTGGTCTGTGGAAACTAGAAGGGGCGAAGAAAAAGGACGCCCAGGGAAGTGGAGTTTGCAGCTGCAAAATCACCCTTCTCGTCGCCGCACGTCGCGGCACACCAGCCAGCGTCTCGCGGCACACTAGTGTGCCGGGGAACAGCGGTTGAGAAATGCTGCCATATGGAGATAGTCCCAGGGTCCACAGAGCATCCCTAGCTAAAAAGCTGCTGCAACGACGGAGGAAGTCAAAGAGAGAGGGGGGGTTGCATGCCTTGTCCTTTTGTTACCTGGACAGGTAAGGTCACGCCCACCTCTAGTCATATGCAAAGGAAATATGTCCCAGCCAGGAGGAAACAGGAAGTTTTTGACAGGCTGTACCAAACATCCCTTCGCATGTCCACTCTAGTAAAACAAGGAATGTTGCACTTGACTGCTACTTATGTATCACATCCCACAACAATCTTGTCCAGCATCCTGTTCTTACAGTGGCCGACCAGATGCCCCTTTTGGGAAGCCAACAAGCAGGAGCCGAGCCCAGGAGGACTCTCCCCTGTCCTGTGTCTTCTACTAACAGGTATTGAGGAGCATTACTGTCTCCAACTGTGGAGCCACCATCCCCTCCTACATTCCTCAGATGAAAATAGGGACATTTCTCCACCCCCACCCCGCCCAACTGATTCTCTTCGGCTCCCTGTTTTTTGGTCCCCGCCCCTCCCTTGCAAAGCATTTTGCATCAGAGGAAGGTCGAGGGCCTCCACCACCTCACCAACGGGACACAGCAAAAGGGCCAACTTGAATGAAATATTGCGGGGGGGGGGGGCAGGTAAGCCCTACCCTACATAATTGATCACTACTACTAGCCCAGAGATGGGACACAGGTGGCGCTAGGTTAAACCACAGAGCCTAGGGCTTGCCGATCAAAAGGTCGGCGGTTCGAATCCCCGCGATGGGGTGGGCTCCTGTTGTTCAGCTCCTGCCAACCTAGCAGTTCAAAAGCACATCAAAGTGCAAGTAGATAAATAGGTACCACTCCAGCGGGAAGGTAAACGGTGTTTCCATGTGCTGCTCTGGTGTGCCAGAAGCAGCTTAGTCATGCTGGCCACATGACCTGGAAGCTGTACGCTGGCTCCCTCGGCCAGTAAAGCGAGATGAGAGCGCAACCCCAGAGTCAGTCACGACTGGACCTAATGGTCAGGGGTCCCTTTACCTTTTACTAGCCCAGAGATGGAAAGAAGAAGGAGCCCTTACCAGAGAGGAATGGCAAACTAAGCTGTTAGACCTTGCTGAAATGCAAAACTGACTGGGAAACTCAGAGACCAAAAAGACAAGAAATTCATAGTAGAATGGGGAAAGTTTAAACATGAGCAGGATTTTAATATCACTTGTGATGCAATAAATGTTATGGATAATATGGATAGATACAAAACATAGGTTATGAAATAGTATGCAGTTGGAAATGTTGACAATTGGACCCATGTTGACAATAGGACCCATGGGGAGAAGTCGTGAGATTCAGAGAAATCTCGTCTTGTGGATATGCATTTGGCATTGTAATGAATTTGCATTTGTAAAACCAAATAAAAATGATTTAAAAGAAACCACAAATATTTTATTCTGGGGGCTGAAGCTCCCACAGCGCTATGGAACACACAAGCCTTCCACTGTCCTGAAAAAACAACAACACGTTAATCCTGATTTTATTTAATTTTATTCTTTGGTAGACTTACAAAAAGAAAAACACACCAATAGATGTATTTTAGAAAGAGGCAAGCTTAGACGTGCAAGCACACAGTATTTTATTTTATTTTTAAATCAAGACTCCTTGTGTTCTGCATCAGTCCCCTTTTCTTACTACCTAGGGCAGCCAGGGCCAGATTTCGGTTTGATGAGGCCCTCAGCTACTGAAGGGAATGGGGCCCTTTATATGTCCAGCTGTCCTTTGTCAACAACAAACGGTCGCTGTTTGTTGTGTTGAATATATGCTATATGGTAATTTATGGACCAAATAGGTATCTCGAGCCATTTGCGCATAACAAAATATGTATTTTATCAAAGCAATTGTTGAACTGAATATATATATATATATATATATATATATATATATATATATATATATATATATATGCAAACCAGTGATGTTTTAGGGAGCAGGCTAGCAGGCGGGGCCCATGATTTACATCATAGGAGCCTACACAATACAAGACACTGTTGCTGTATGTAGGTTTTGTTTTATTTGTTTTTTATCTTATATTTTGGAAATGTACATCCAGGTTTTTTTTTTCTTTAATTTTTTTGGGGGCCCCAAGAGAGTGGGGCCCTAAGCTAGAGCTTGTTTAGCTTATACGTAAATCCGGCACTGAGGGCAGCCCTGGACCCTGCGTGCCCCTGGGCTGGGCTGGGCTGCTCTCCAGCAGCTGCTAATATGAGCTGCACAAGGGAGGAGTCTGGAAGCAACAGCCATGGAGAAGCCATGGAGAGGCAGCGGGATTCTCACTCGCAGCCGCTGCCATCGCTCGGGACTGGCTTGTCCTCCTCTCTGAGCTCGGCAGCAACGGTAGCACTGGCAGGGGAAATGGGGACATTTCTAGATCAAATCAGAAGCTGAGGCAGCTGTCATAATTCTGGGACTGTCTCCGGAAGATAGGGGCACTTGGAGGGTATGATAGCAGGAAATTGCTCCAAGCTCAACGCCAGCAAAAGTGCGGTCTCCCTCTCTCTGCAACACCCCTGCCTCTCTAGTCCTATTAGGCAGAATTTGCAGTCTGCAGCTTGTGCAAAACTTGCTGGTCACCTGGGATGCCATTTCCCCCAACATGCTAACTGGATTTTGCTCTGTGCAGACCCCATGAGTGAGACCTCCGAACAATTTGCAGCTATGCAGAAAAGTTTCCTCTGGGCCCAACAAAGTGGTGTGTGTGTGTTTTCTCCTTCTCCCTTGAGTGTCAACAGGATTTTAATTTGCCTTGTGATGATGAGGAACCTTTGAAGGCAGCAAAGCTGACGAAGAAGGTCAAAAGGCAATTAAAAACATGGAGAGAGACTCCTTTCTCTCTTCTGGGGGAAGAAAAACTCGCTAATTAGCCCAAACCGGAATGAAACAGCAAGCCCTTTCATTTGGAAACTGTACTGCGCCTGCTATCAAACAAATTGATTAGCTGCCGAATCAGAATCAGAATGCTTGGATAAGGCGTTAATTGGCAGAATCAATTAATTGCAGGATTTTGATACCACCTCCCCCCACCCCGTCGTCGTTTCCTAAATGGGGGTAATGTATGGCTTTAGGAGCTTGGAGATAAGAGATGCAGGATTAGGGCTTTTGAACAATCCCAGGTGGCTAAAGTCTTTTCATGGGAAGTTTCTTTCTTGGGTGTAATTTTTCCCATATTGTCCCCCTCCCTCTCTCTTATGCTGTCAGAAATTATTTACAATAGGGAGCACATTATGCTGGTATACGATTATTAAATGCTTTGTGCTTGGTTGCTTGACTCTGGGGAACATGCACTAGTAATAACTTCTTCCCTCTAGGGCAAGGAAACGTTTTGCAGGGGGGTGCAATTATAAGCGACAATGAAAAAGCAGGGGGGGGGAGAGAGAGAGATTCCAGAGGTGCCCCACAGCTATTTTCTTATTGCTGAGTAGGCGGCTGGACCACAGAGCGATGATGGTGCAAAGATACGAAGCAATGGGCTCCCTGCAGGTGGTCCCTTGACCATTACCCGGGGCAGGGAATTTGCATCTCATTAGCATGGAGAACTTTAACTAGAAAGTATTCCATACTTTCCAGCTCAGGTTTTCTTTACAAAAGCTCTCTCCCTTTGCCAGTCACTTAGCAAAAGTGCCTCAAAGAGCACTGGGAAATCTTCGTCAATCGAATCCTTATTGTTAACTGGTCAATGACCAGCCTTGTTGTGGTCAATGATCAAAAGCAGGATTGAACAGAAGACTGTTCTCCCTTCTTCCGGTTTCTAGCAACTAGTATTCAGAAGCATTTCTGCCTCTTGCCTTAAAGCCATCCAGTTTGGTGGCCATCCCTGCCTCCTGTGGGAGGGAGTTCCACAGTTAAACTCTGCGTTGCATGAAGAAACGCTTTCTTTTATCTGTCCTGAACCTGCGTCATTCAGCTTCTCTGGATGTCCACAAGTCCTGGTGTCACAGAATCAGAGAATCGTAGAATTGTAGAGTTGGAAGGGACCCCAAGGGTCATCTACTCCAACCCCCAGCAATGAACACATGACCCAAATATGTATAGCAAAGTAAAACATTCACAGGGAAACCAAAATGCTTGTTTACTAAGCTGTTGTACTATCAACCTTACTGTTTGCTTGTGAAACATGGACCACTTATAAATGCCATTCCAACTCCTCAAAAGATTCCATCAATGGTGTCTCTGAAAAATTCTACACATCACTTTGGAAGACAGGCAAACTAATAGTGCACTAGAAGAAGCAAAGATCACCAGTGTTGAAGCAATGATTGGTCAACATCAACTTTGTTGGACTGGTCATGTTTTGCGGATGCCCAATGATTGTCTTCCAAAGCAACTACTCTATTCCAAATGTAAAAATGGAAAGCATAATGCTGGTTGTCTTTGTCCATGGAGTTGTCTTTGTCCATGCAGATGGTGACAGCAGTCACGAAATTAAAAGACGCCTGCTTCTTGGGAGAAAAACAATGACAAACCTAGACAGCATCTTAAAAAGCAGAGACATCACCTTGCCGACAAAGGTCCATATAGTTAAAGCTATGGTTTTCCCAGTAGTGATGTATGGAAGTGAGAGCTGGACCATCAAGAAGGCTGATCGCCGAAGAATTGATGCTTTTGAATTATGGTGCTGGAGGAGACTTTGGCCACCTCATGAGAAGAGAAGAATCCTTGGAAAAGACCCTGATGTTGGGAAAGATTGAGGGTACCAGGAGAAGGGGACGACAGAGGACGAGATGGTTGGACAGTGTTCTTGAAGCTACGAACATGAGTTTGACCAAACTGCGGGAGGCAGTGCAAGATAGGAGTGCCTGGCGTGCTCTGGTCCATGGGGTCATGAAGAGTCGGACACGACTAAAAAACTAAACAACAACAATGCTGGTAGTCAACAAAAGAGGTTTAAAGACTCTCTCAAGGCAAATCTTTAAAAAATGTAGTATGTTGTTGTTGTTTAGTCGTGTCTGACTCTTTATGACTCCATGGACCAGAGCACACCAGGCACTCCTGTGTTCCACTGCCTCCCGCTTTCTTTTCTCATGAGGTGGCCAAAGTATTGAAGCTTCAGCTTCAGGATCTGTCCTTCCAGTGAGCACTCGGGGCTGATTTCCTTCAGAATGGATAGGTTTGATCTTCTTGCAGTCCATGGGACTCTCAAGAGTCTCCTCCAGCACCATAATTCAAAAGCATCAATTCTTTGGCGATCAGCCTTCTTTATGGTCCAGCTCTCACTTCCATACATCACTACTGGGGAAACCATAGCTTTAACTATACGGACCTTTGTCAGCAACGTGATGTATCTGCTTTTTAAGATGCTGTCTAGGTTTGTCAGCAAATGTAATATAAATACCAACAATTGGGAAACACTGGCCTCCAATTGAAGAACGCTCCAATTCAAGAACAGCCTTTCCCAAAGGTGTCATGGGCTTTGAAGACACTCAAACTCAGGACGAAAGGGAGAAATGTGCTAAGAGGAAGGCACACTTGGCAAACCCTCACCATGATCAACTCCCACCCGGAAACCTATGTCCCCTCTGTGGAAGGATGTGTGGATCCAGAAGTGGCCTCCATAGTCACTTACGGACTCACTGTTAAGACCGTCTTTATGGAAGGCAATCTTACTCGGCTACGAGGGATCGCCAAAGAAGAAAGAAGACGGGCAACGTTCTTGGAGAAACAGAATAAAAAAATTCCTTCCAGTAGTACCTTAGAGACCAACTAAGTTTGTTATTGGTATGAGCTTTCGTGTGCATGCACACTTCTTCAGATACGAAAGCTCATATCCGTAACAAACTTAGTTGGTCTCTAAGGTGCTACTGGAAGGATTTTTTTTAATTTTGTTTCGACTATGGCAGACCAACACAGCTACCTACCTGTAACTAGAACGTTCTTGGAGAGTTTTACTTTTCTGCAGCACAGAACTTTGTCACATTGGAAATAAGAGATGGAAACCTTGATTTAAAAAGAGGGGGACTTCCCCCCAAAAAAACAAAAATAATTTTTACCCTACCACCACTACAAAAAATGCATGAAATTGGGAGTTGTGGATTTGTGATTCTTTCTCCCCGAGCTTAAAGAACGCTGCAGCCTTCATTCAGTACAGCTTTTGCACGATCAAGAATTGGAGCACAGCTCCCGCCCCAGAAGCCTTGGATCCAAAGCTTCTGTCAATTTAAATATTTATTTATCAATACCTCCCCTCTCCTCCCATCGCCTCCCCTGCCTCAAATTCAGCACGCGGGGGATTAATTATTCCAATTTAGTTTTGAGTGTGATTTCCCAACTATTTTTAATTAATGATTTGCCTGCCAGGAAGTTTGTACAAAGTGGTGCAGGGGGCAAAGAGTGAGAATCGTGTTTTGATTCGAGGCCCTTGTCAGATTGCGACGTAGCACAGAGGGATGAAGAGACGCCACTTGGTCGACATTCCTGGGCTGTCGTCCTAATTAACAATCTCTGGTTCCGACAGATTTCCCCTTCCCTCCAGAATTAAGGAGCACCAGCAGAGACCCGCTGATTTTTTAAAGCTACATTCGCTTATGGACATCCTTCCAGAGATCATGTTCCCAGGATGGGTGAAGATTAGGGATGGGTGAAGGACCTCATAATTCTACATCGATTAGGAATACAGGCAAACTAATACCAGTGTCCTGGAAGAAGCAAAGATCAGCAGTGTTGAAGCAATGATTCTTCAACATCAACTTCGTTGGACTGGTCATGTTGTGCGGATGCCTGATGATCGTCTTCCAAAGCAACTACTCTATTCCAAACTTAAAAATGGAAAGCGTAATGCTGGTGGTCAACAAAAGAGGTTTAAAGACTCTCTCAAGCCAAATCTTTAAAAATGTAGTATAAACACCAACAATTGGGAAACACTGGCCTGCAAGCGCTCCAGTTGGAGAACAGCCTTTACCAAAGGCGTTATGGGCTTTGAAGACACTCGAACTCAGGATGCAAGGGAGAAACATGCTAGGAGGAAGGCACGCTTGGCAAATCCACACCGTGATCAATTCACGCTCGGAAACCAATATCCCCACTGTGGAAGGACGTGTGGATCCAGAGTTGGCCTGCACAGTCACTTACGGACTCATTGTTAAGACCATGTTTATGGAAGACAATCTTACTTGGCTACAAGGGATCACCAAAGAAGAAGAAGTTTCTACACCGGTGACATTTCAGTGGCATAAAAATCAGGCGGTTCTGTGCCTGGGGACACGGTAAAATAACTTGAAGAGGGTACATAAGGACACTTGGGGTATTTCTTTTACTACAATTCTTTCCTGCCTCTTCTGCAAGCATTGAAGGTGACACGCATAGTTCTCCAGTGAACTTCATTGCTGAATGAGGGTTTGAATCCTGGTCTCTCCCAGGTCCTAGTCCGACACTCTAACCACTGCACTACACTGCCTCTTGCATATGAACACCATGGGAAGCTCTCAAGTGCTGAACGTTCCTTTGTAGTCACTCTGAGACCCTCAAGGACCCTCTGGATCCCGGCTTCATTTCCTGGTTATGCATCCTGAATTTTGCCCTAAAGCAAGACTTGCTCCCCAGTGCCGTCTCCATTCCCCCGCTTCCCCCTGCATCGTCAGCATCCTTCACCCTCAGAAAAAAAAAACATGCTCTCTTAGGTAGGTGCACAACTCTCTTCATTATTAAAAAAAGAGCATGCTAAATACAGCATGAAATATTCATGCTGTACGACTAGTATGATAAGAATATTAGATCGCTAGAGATTGCTCTAATTGAAATTGTCTTCAAGTGATGCAAGAGCTCCCGTTTGCCTACCCTCGTTAAAAACTTAAAACAAATAAGAGACAGGGAAGTTGCAGCCCAGAATATTCTTTCCATCATCGTCTTTTGGCTGTATGTGGGTTTTTTGAGGCCTGCAACATGAAACCAGCCCCTTTGGATCCAATATATCTTTGGCACAGACAGGATTTTGTGGTGGGTTCATTTTTTTAAATCCCATGCACTATGTATACAAATATATGAGTCCCATCCTACCATTTCTCTGCTGAGCTTTGGGCAGCGTGCCTGGATGTTGGTTCTAGATACTCCGCTAAGAATCCTTGACAGAGGGGGGTCATCTCTGCTTCCAGTGGCAGTGAGTTCCATAGCTTAACTATGCGCTGTGTGAAGAATACCGGTACTTTCTTTTATAACATTCATTGGGTGTCCACAAGGTCTAATGTTATGATAGAGGGGGGGAGGAAACTTCTCTCTATCCCCTTTTCTCATGCCATGCACGATTCTATAAACTTCTATCATGTTGCCTCTTGCTTGCCTTATTCTCTAAATAACAGAGTCGCAGATGTTGTAACTTTTCCTCACAGTGGCTCCATCTTCCTGATCATTTTCCATTCCTTCCCTAATGATCCCAATGGATTCAAGTTACAAGAAAGGAGATTCCCTCGAGGTTTTTAACCAGAGGTTGGATGTCCATTCGTCACGTCTGCTTTCCGTTGAGTTTCCTACATTGCAGGGGGTTGGACTGGACGCCCTAAGGAAAAGCGGGACGTTGCGGGATCAAATCAGAAACTGGGATGGGATGCTTCTGTAAATTCAGGACTGTCCGTGGGAATTAGGGACATGTGGAGGGTCTGCAAGAAGGTTCTGTGTCTGGTTCCCTGTAGGCTCACTTCTTGCAGTGAGGGAACCAGCAGAAGGCCCTCGGAGCTGGACCTCAGTGTCCGGGCAGAATGATGGGGGTGGAGACGCTCCTTCAGGTATGCTGGGCTGAGGCTGTTTAGGGCTTTAATGGTCAGCATAACAGCAGCAGCAGCAACAACAACATCAAGAACAACTTTTTATTTATACCCCGTCCATCCGGCTGGGTTTCCCCATCCACTCTGAGCAGCTCCCAACCAGTGGCGGAGGAAGCCGCTTGGGCACCGGAGCGGCAAACATGACGTGCACCAAGGGGCGGGGCGCTGCTACGTAGCGCGGATGTACGGCGTCGCTACGTACGACACATGCACCGTATCTAGTGGCGGCGCACATGCGCTCTACATAGCGGTTGGCCGCCGCCGCTGCTCCAGCGCCGTACGGACGGTGCCGGGATCCTCTGCTCGCGGCTGCAGCCGTGAACGGAAGATCCTCCGCATGTGGCTGTGGCAGCATGATGGCTGCTCACACCGCCGTGGTGGGGCACCGTAGAGATATGGCACCGGGAGCGCACCCACCCCACCCCGTTGTGACGCCACTATCCAAACAGATTAAAAACACAATAAAACACCAAACATTAAAAACTTCCCTAAACAGGGCTGCCTTCAGGTGTCTTTTAAAAGTAAGATAGTTGTTTATTTCCTTGACATCTGACAGGAGGGCGTTCCACAGGGCGGGTGCCACCACCGAGAAGGCCCTCTGCCTGGTTCCCTGTAACCACACTTCTCACAGTGAGAGAACCAGCAGAAGGCCCTCGGAGCTGGACCTCAGTGTCCAGGCTGAGCGATGGGGGTGGAGACGCTCCTTCAGGTATGCTGGGATGAGGCCATTTAGGGCTTTAATGGTCAACACCGTTTATTTCCTTGACATCTGATAGGAGGGTGTTCCACAGGGCGGGTGCCACCACCGAGAAGGCCCTCTACCTGATTCCGGCTCTCGCTCCCCAACTCACCCCCTTGCTGAGCAGTGGGGAGTCTCAAAGCAGAGGCCTCTCTCGGCTTGGATCTCGGTACTCAGAGGAATTTCGGAGGAATGCTGCAAACCCACAATCTTATGAGGAGAGTGTAGGCAGCAAATTATTTAATACTTCTTAAGTGCCCCAATCAATAATGTAGGGGCTGCTCACAAATGTAATGGCAGTCCCTGCCCAGGATTTTAGCATCTGAAGAAAGAGAGGCAGAAGCGAACGGGTAGAGGGGGGAGAGAAAGGTCACTGGCTTCCCAACGGGATGCTGAAAGTCAGGTGACTTGCAAAGAGCAATAGGGGATGAATTTGATTCAGTTTAAGGTGGTGATCCTTAATTCACACTTTCCAAGAGAACGTGAGAATCAAGACACAGCCATCCTTCAAAATTTGTGTTTCTCCCATTTTTCCCAGCGTACTTCTCCAGCCTTCATTGTGAGGGAATTGCCTTTTTGTGGGGAACAAGGAATATGCACGTTAGGCAAAATTACATGCAAGTATTTTGTTGTTGCTGCTGTAACTGTTGCGTGGTGTGTACTGTCTTTTGTTCATAGCAAGTGTGTTTTGTAAATATTCAAAGAAATCAACAAATACAAACGCAGGCATATTAGAAATTCCCCCCCAAAAAATGCTGGTGGTTTTCATAGAACTTAAAAAAAACTTTAAAGAACTTTCAATGAACTTTTAAAAAAAACACATGTAGAGAACATAACTTCAGACCAGAAAAATGAGAAATTGAACTGAAATCGACAGATTCATCCATCCATCCTCACTTTAAAACTGAGGGGAAAGTCAGTTAGCCATTGGTCACACGATTCCGGATTTTAAGTGTTTATGCAAATATCTTCAAAAATCTCAAGTTTCCTATGTGCTGCTCCAGTGCACTTGTGGAATTCCTGTCTGCTTGTGTTTCCCAATTCAGTGGAAGAGTTTGCTCCACACACATCTTTTCTTTAGTCCCTGGTTGAAAGCCACCTCCTTCAAAATCACCAGGGAAGCCCATTTGAGATGGGAGTCCATTACCCTATGCGAGAACAGGATGCTGAATTAGCATAGAATCGTTGAACTGTGGAGTTGGAGGGGACCCCGAGGGTCTTCTAGTTCACCCCCTGCAATGCAGGAATCACAGCTAAATAATCCCAGACAGATGGCTATCCAACCCAGTGGCGTAGCAACGGGGGTCGGGGGAGCGGTGTACCCCAGGCACCATGTCTGCGGGGGGTGACAAGAAGGTACCCAGCGGGGGCTTGCGGCAGTGTGAGCAGCCATTGCGCCGCCGCAGCCCCATGTAGAGGATCCTCTGTTTGCGGCTGCAGCCGTGAGCAAAGGATCCCGGTGCTGGCGGCAAACCGCTATGTACAGCACATGTGTGGCGTTGCACGCATGCGCTCTACATAACGATGCCACACATGGGCTGTACTTAGCAGTTTACTGCTGGTGCTGCTCCAGTGCTTTACAGACAGTAGTGGGATCCCTCCGTCGCCGCTACAGCCACGAACGGAGGATCCCGGCACCGTCCGTATGGCGTTGGAGCATCACATGTGCCCTACGTAGCGAAGCCCCGCCCCAGGTCTCATGACACCTTCGTTCGTCCCTGATCCAACCTCTGCTTAGAAACCTCCAAGGAAGGAGAGTCCATCACCTCCCAAGGGAGTTCATTCCTCTGTCAAAAGCTCTTAGAAAGTTTTTCCTAACGTTTAGGAGGAACCTACATTCTTGTAATTTGCATCCATTGGTTCGGATCCTGTCCTCTGGAGCGGCAGAAAACAAGCTTGCTCCATCTTCCATGTGGCAGACCTCCAATTCTGGCAACTATTCCTCATAATGGAGGAGAGAGATTTGCTTATTGTATTATTGAGCTAAATCTGATCCTATAGTTTGCATTGCCTGCATTGTATAATTCTGACTGTGTGGCTTAGCCCCCCCCCCCATATTCCTGGGATGGTTTTCTCCTTAAAATGCTTTTCTCTTTGCCTCTGTGCCTCTGTGTCAAAGTGTAATGAAAACATTCAACAGTGAGACAGGATGCCCTGCTTGCTGTCAAGGCCGAATAGCTGGCCTTGTCTGGAAGACAGAACGAGAGGCATAGAGGGGCTTATCAGCGGAAGTTGCTAGCTTGATGCACAAACTAGCCTTACTTGAGTCAGCATGTGTTTATGAGAAGGACAGGACACAGGAAGATCCATATATGTATGTATTTGTAACCTATGACCCCCTTGCGTGCGCACTCTTACAGAGTGGATTCCTGAGGAGGGGGGGAAGGAGCCCAAGAAGTGTATAAGAATCTTTGCAAATTTGTCTTTCTTTACTCTTGTCGTGAAATATGGATCACCAAGAGTCTCTCACTGGAGAGGCAGTGTGGTGTAGTGGTTAAGAGCGGTAGACTCGTAATCTGGGGAGCCGGGTTCGCATCTCTGCTCCTCCACATGCAGCTGCTGGGTGACCTTGGGCTAGTCAGTCACACTTCTCTGACACAGAGTGTTTGTTGTGGGGGAGGAAGGGAAAGGAGATTGTTAGTAGCTTTGAGACTCCTTCAGGTAGTGATAAAGCGGGATATCAAATCCAAAACTCTTCTCTCTATATAGAGATTAAAACTCTTTCTCTGAATTCAACCCTTGGTGTCGTTATTAACTGTCTCTGTCCCTGCCTGGGCACAACTTATTATTAAGCCATTATTAAGCCAATAAGGCTACAATAAGACTTGCTTTTCAGACCCTTTTATAATCTTGTTCTCGCACCTCTGCACACCATCCAGCTTTTCAATATCTTTCTCTGGTGCCCAGAACTGGACGCATGACTCCAGGTGAGGTCTGACTAAGGCGGAAGAGAGCAGGACTATCCCTTTCCTTGGTCTGGACACTTGATGCGGCCTAGAATTGCATTCGATGTTTTTGCTGCTGCATCACATGTTTGGCTCATGCTAAGCTTGTGGTCTACAAAGCCCCTAATTGGATGAGGAGCCTTTGGCTTGATCCAGAAGGTTTTTCTTATCTGTGTCCTGGAGCACCTGACCCTGCTAGGAAAGGCTGGGAAGAAGGGTGTTCCTTCATTGGCTTCTTAAATGTACAGATTCATTTGAATCTGTGGATAGACTTATATTGATTTTCAATCTGGATGCAGCAGTTAACTCAAAATTTATGGCCTGCTTCTTAAAACAGCTAAATCAAAGGATTCATAGCTCATTTTATAGGCACAAAGACTCTGCATCAAAAAGAGGGGAGGGGGGAGATACAGAAAAACAATATTAGTGTGGTGGAGCATTCATCTCCACTCCGTGTTTAAATATTTAGGTATTGTTTGCTCCGAGGCTTGCTGTAGGATATTGAATCATCTCTTCCACATTAACTTTTATGCAGCAAATATTCCCGAAACACAAAAAGGCGCCTTTCATCTGCCAAAATGAAAAAAGAGAGAGGATATCAATAACTAAGCTGCTTTTCATAAGACATATTAAATCAAGACGTACGCTGATAGCATTAATGATTGTGCAGGTTTCCCATTAGAGAAGAATTATAGTAAATATGGCTCTTTGAACAGATGTAAGAATGTGTTTGTCTAGGGCAAAAAGAGAGAGAGGGAAGGATCCAATTCTATTATTTCAGATCTTTAGTCCTCTTTTATGCTAACCAGCTTAGTGGTTTGCAGTAAATAACAGAGCATTGGCTCAAGTGTCAATTGGGTCTGTTGGTGGGAAATCGGGCTTCCAATCCCCATGCAGCCAGGGACTTTTACTGGGTGGGTTTGGGCATGATGAGGGGATGGACTAGATAGCCCTTGGGGGTCCCTCTCAACTCCACGGTTCTGTGATTCTATTATTCAAAGCAACCACCTCTCACCCTAACATCAAAATAAAACCCATACAGACACCTTTGAGCTCCTAGAAATACGAGAAGGATAAAAGGCAACGTTTTCTTATATCACTCTGAACAGGCAAGCCTTTGCACTCTGTTTTGGAAGGCAACCAACCTGCTTCTAATCACTCAAAGCTGTAGATGTTCTTGAAAAGTTGGATGTTTTGTAGAGAGGGTCTAGGAATCTGAGCTCTGGATTTGGCTCTGTAGAGGAAGAACCATGCAGATCAGGACAGAGTTTCTCTTCTAAATGCCACTATGCTTCTGTGTTAAAAGGGACCCCTGACCATTAGGTCCAGTCGTGACCGACTCTGGGGTTGCGCGCTCATCTTGCATTATTGGCCCAGGGAGCCGGCGTACAGCTTCCAGGTCATGTGGCCAACATGACAAAGCCGCTTCTGGCAAACCAGAGCAGCACACGAAAACGCCGTTTACCTTCCCGCTGTAGCGGTTCCTATTTATCTACTTGCATTTTGACGTGCTTTCGAACTGCTAGGTTGGCAGGAGCTGGGACCAAGCAACGGGAGCTCACCCCGTCACAGGGATTCGAACCGCCGACCTTCTGATCGGCAAGCCCTAGGCTCAGTGGTTTAACCACAGCGCCACCTGGGTTAAATGCTTCTAAAGTTCTCTGGGGTAGAGGAATGCTTGGCAGGGTCCCCAGTTGTGTGTGGCAGTCCATCAATGGTCCCTGGAATAAAAAACACCATCTCTGCGCATCACACGCTCTCCCCTACCATAACTGTGAATATAACTGTGCCAGACTGTGAATATAAAGGAATACATAAATAGAATGAACTACAGTGAAAAGTCAAAAAGAATCATAGAGTTGGAAGGGACCCCCAAGGGTCCTCTAGTCCAACCCCCTGCAATGCAGGAATCTCAGCTAAAGCATCCATGACAGATGACCATCTAACCTCTGCTTTAAAACCTTCAAGTCCACAACCTTCCATTGTTGAACAACTCTTACTGTTGGAAAGTTCTTCTTGATGTTGAGTCGGAATCTCTTTTCTTGTAACTTGAAGCCATTGATATGTGTCTGACCCTCCAGAGCAGCAGAAAACAAGCTTGCTCCCTCTTCTGTGTGACAGCCCTTGAGATAATTGAAGATGGCTCTCATATCTCTTTTCAGTCTCCTCTTCTCCAGGCTTCAACATCCCCAACTCCTTCAACCGTTCCTCATAAGGCCTACTTTCCAGACCATGGATCATCTTGGTCTGCACACCTTCCAACTTGTCAACATCCTTCTTAAAATGTGATGTGCAGAACTGGGCATGGTATTCCACGTGTGGTCTCACCGCAAGGCAAAATAGAGCGGAACTATTACTTCCCTTGATCAGGATATCTGTTGAGGCAAGTCTTGTTGTACTTAAAAGAACTGAGGACTAGAAACCAAGAACATGAATCTGATGAAGTTGACACTATGCGAGGGGGTTTCCAGCATGTTGCCCGAGGGTGCCTGTTCACCTGACACCTGAGGGATAGGGCTGCGATTTGTGTTCATTTGCAAATGTGCTGAAAAAGGTTGGTGACCCCCTGATCTAGCCCATGAAAGTGTCCCTTAAAAAATACTAAGGAGGTTTGGTTGCTTCTGCAGCAAAGTGTATTGGAAGGCCTCTGAATACTGCTAAAATGTTTTTAAAAGAAAACCAATGCTTACTATCAGGGCCATTCGATTCGCTACCAAGGCGCTAAGTCCCAAATCTGGGTAACGAGCAGACTTCTGGCCATCATTACATGCTCCTTCCTCTCCCATGCCCCATGCTGGGCAAAAGATCCCTGCATTGGAGGGGGTTGGACTAGATGGCCCCCATGGTCCCTTCCAACTCAACAATCCTATGATTCGCTGAGCTATTTTGTTCCTCAAACAACCTTGTTTGGTCAAACCATGCCTTCTAGAGACTCCTCCAAGGAAAGGCCAACCTTCTGTCCCTGGATTTTGGAAATATTGTTAGCTGTGGGTTTCAAAGTCAATTCCACTCAGTTTTTATGTGTATATAAAAAAATGACATTTTAAGACTTAAAATAGGACATCATTAATTGGCTGAAAAGCAGCATTAATCTGGCGAGCCTAATTCTGTAAAGTTAAGGCCTCTATTTCCTCGTGGATCATATCTCACGCAAACCCCAGTCTTCCTTTCTGAAGTTATCTCCTTCCTTCCAATGCCAGAGCCGCGAGAAGCATCTTTATTCAACATTTTCATCTTACTTTTGCAAATTGACATCCCGGTGCCGTTTCCGACGCTGAAAATAATGAAACAGAAATAACTCCAAGGACAAAGTCCATCCGGCAAACATGGTTTGCCAATCAGAGCGTGGCCCAAATAGGAAGATTACTAAATGTAGATCAAAGAGGCAATTCAAGAGGAGAATTTGGTCCTTTTACAACGGCCGCACATAATCTTTAATGGCATGTTCATGGACGGGGGGGGGAGGGGACCACATGTAATGTGATTTATTTTCCGGCAGGCAAACCTCCTGTCCGTAGCTGCCAGCCCTAGAGCAATGGGACTGTATTATACCACAAGCTGAAGAAGGAGGTGTATTGATACACACAGCAGAAAGTATTGATTCGATCTTGCTTAGAAGGCTTGAAGACAAATCTGTTCCAGGATGAAAGGCAAAAGGATGCTTCTCTGTTGGGCAAAAGCAAAAATATTTCTCAAATCGTTTGAGAATTGTTTGCAAAGCGATAAATGTCACAGTTGCCGGGGCCGGGGGGGGGGGATGCAATTAATACCCTGCAAACTTTTTTGTGGAGAGAATTTTAATGCCGTTGGAGTCAACTCATTAGATTTTCCAGAGCAGGCTCACAACCAGCTTGTAGCAAGAAAGCTCCCATTTCCTACAGAGGAAGTTCCAGGTTCCCTTTCAGCTATTGGTTTTGATTTATGGCCCATCCTATTCTCAGCAGGTTCAAGGTGAGCAGCGATCATGCTCAATTCAAAACTTTCCAAGATAGGGTGTAGCAGGGGGGTGGGAATCAAAAATTAAAAATAATGATGCAAAGATTGGATCAGCCTGTGCAAGCATCTTGGTTGCTTGGTGACTGCATGACCAAGTTGCGATTTACAATGATCAAAAGACCATTGCACTTCAAACAACCCAGACAGAACTTCTGCTTTGCATCCAAGAGAAATGCTTTTCGTTTTTCTACACGCAGTTGTAAGTCGCTGAGTGCTGAGCAAACTAAAACATCTGCCATGGATGCTTTAGTTTTGATTCCTGCATTGTAGGGGATTGGACTAAGCGACTCATGTGGTCCCTTCCAATTCTGCAGTTCTATGATTCTATTATTCTATGTGTGAAGCATTTTGAAGTTGCTTGGAGCGTGGTGATGATAATGCCAAGGTTGCAGGTTCGACCCCCATTTGGGACGGTTGCATATTCCTGCATTGTAGGGGGTTGGACTAGATGATTCTCAGGGTCCCTTCCGACTCTACAATCCCAGGTTCCTTTGAAGAGGTGGCTTGATAGAAGTTTATGAAATTATGTGTGGCATGGAGAAAGCGGAGAAAGTTTTCCCCTCTCTCTTGTAACACTGGAACGCATGGATATCCAATGAAGCTAAATTTTGGAAGACTCGGGACAGATAGGAAAAAAGCTCTTCTTCACAGAGTGCCAAATTGAACTATGGAACTCCCTTCCACTGGAGACAGTGATGTCCTTCAAGAGGGGAGGATTTTATTGTGCTGAGCTTCTGCACGCTGGTTTCCCACAGACCCCTGGTTGGCCACGGTGAGAACAAGATGTTCGATGGGCTACCGACCTGATTCAGCAGAACCTTTCTTATGAAATATGTAGTTTTATATTTCATAGTTTCATAGTGGTGTGTGGAAGTGAGAGCTGGATCATAAAGAAGGCTGATCGCCGAAGAATTGATGCTTTTGGATTATGGTGCTGGAGGAGACTCTTGAGAGTCCCATAGATTGCAAGGAGATCAAACCTCTCCATTCTGAAGGAAATCAGCCCTGAGTGCTCACTGGAAGGACAGATCCTGAAGCTGAGGCTCCAATACTTTGGCCACCTCATGAGAAGAGAAGAATCCTTGGAAAAGACCCTGATGTTGGGAAAGATGGAGGGCACTAGGAGAAGGGGACGACAGAGGACGAGATGGTTGGACAGTGTTCTCGAAGCTACGAACATGAGTTTGACCAAACTGCGGGAGGCAGTGGAAGACAGGAGTGCCTGGTGTGCTATGGTCCATGGGGGTCACGACTAAACGACTAAACAACAACAACAACAAGTTTCATATTAAAATGCTGGAGGGGCCACTCTCCACCCTCCCCACATTTCTGCCCCACAAGTTGTGACCCTTGGGGTGCCAATCCCAAGTCCTTAGTAATGTCGCTGTTTCCGCAGCGTGTGAGATGTCGGAGGGTGTGCCATTGATACGAATTTAAGCAGAAAGGAGGCTAATTGAGATCACATGAATTTAAAGCATTCAAAAAGCAATGCTAAATAATTTAAGAAGAGGCAGACTCAAGATGCAAAAATACTGAAGCATTAAAGCTGAAACGGCATAAAATGAGATTACAATGAGGTTGCAAAACAAAGTACAAAGTTGACATAAACTGTGTTGCGTTCCAGAGTTATGAGCAAAGCATTAAATGCAAAGTAAATGTGGAGACGAGCAGTAAATGCAAAGTAAACGAAGAAACTGAGCACAGCTGACAAATTGCAGCACCAACCAGGCAAGAACTGCAAGAGCGTGCATTGGAGGGTGGGAAATTGCTGATCTTCCCCCACCTGGAGATCTTGAAATATCCCAAGAGCTGTCAGTCTCCGCCTCTCTGCTTGACCTAAAATGGTTTGTCCATTTGTCTGTTTGTCTTGTATGCATTTGGAGGCCTCTTGAGATAGAATCACAGTATCACAGAATTGTACAGTTGGAAAGGACCCCCAAGGGTCATCTAGTCCAACTCAGCTAAAGCATCCATAAGAGATGGCCATCCAACATCTGCTTAAAAACCTCGAAGGAAGGAGAGTCCACCACCCCCTGAGGGAGTCCGTCCCACTGTCAAATAGCTCTTACTTTCCAGTGTTCAGTAAGAAACTCCTTTCTTGTAACTTGAAGCCATTAGTTCAAGTCCTGCCCTCCAGAGCAGGAGAAAACAGGCTTGCTCCCTCTTCCATGTGACAATCCTTGAGATATTTGAAGATGGCTATCGTTATTCTTCTCCTCCTCCTTCTTCTTTTGCGATCACTTGTAGCTGAGTAAGATTGTCTTCCATAAACATGCTTTTAAAAATGAGTCCGCAAGTGACTGTGGAGGCCAATTCTGGATCCACACGTCCTTTCCAGGCGGGAGTTGATCACAGTGTGGATTTGCCAAGTGTGCCTTCCTCTTATCATATTTCTCCCTTTCGTCCTGAGTTTGAGTGTCTTCAAAATCCATGACACCTTTGGTAAAGGCTGTTCTCCTCTGAGTCTCCTCTTTTCCAGGCTAAAAGTACCCACATCCTTCAATCTCTCCTCATAAGGTTTAGTTTCCAGACCCTTGATCATCTTGGTTGCCCTCCTCTACACACCTTCCAGCTTGTCAACATCCTTCCAAAATTGTGGTTTCAATATTGTCACCAACTAAACCCAAATCTTCCCAAGATGTGGGTGGCAGTCTTTGTCAATGTTTGGGGGCCAGATGCCATTTGATTCAAGATAGCAGACCTAAACATGACTCTGAACTGATTTCACTTAATTTTTGGTGTGATGGGTCCAAACACACAAATTGCACCATCCATTTAAAATAGATAATTTAAAACCAAAACCAAAACAAAACTCGGACATTGCTTTGTATTCCTCACTATTTTATACTTGTCAATCCGCATATTAGGACTGAGCTGACATGATTTCAATTTTTTTCTTTGTACCAATTTGGAATTAATGGGCAGTCATGAGAAGCTCCTTGAACTCTGAGATTTAAAACACTTGTTGGGTCTGTCTTGAAAAAACTTCAATCACACGGCACTTCAACAAATTGCCTGAGGAGTTCAAACAAGCCACACATCCTTGCTGGCGGGACTGGAAAATCGCTGACTGAATTAACTTTGGCTCCTGAGAATTAGAACGCCTGCTAGGAAGGGGGTGGGAGAAGCTTTTAGGATATTTTTAGCCATCCCTTCCCTTGGGGAGGGTGGCTCGGAATCCAAGTATGATTGCCACTCCTTCAGCGGCTAAGAAAGATTTGGTTATAAGCCAAGATGGTACATGGTTCAGTCACAAGTTTTCAGCGTGCAATTCTGTTGAAACTCATTAAAAGTGAACCTCAAGTTTCTATGTCTGTAGCAGAGGTGGAATCTTTGGTGAAGGTGAACATCCATCAAGAAAATTGCATGAGCAATGGATTTGCACATCACCCAATACTAATATCCCCCCTCCCTGTGAGATTTAGATGTATGCATTGGGTTTGCATTCAATTTGTAATGTTTTTGATGGCATCCTTCTGTTTCAGGACAAAATAGAGGAGAGCACCTTTGGGGATAAGGCTGTCAGAAAGTTGCAGCGCCTGCAGTGGCTGTGGAGAACAATACAGGAGAGACATGTTTTGTTGCAGCTGGGGCAGAGGAAGGCATCCAGCTGTGCTGCTGCAGACGCACCAGGGCATTTATTCTCTCTGCCCTCCTGTCTCTCTGTCATTCCTCCTCTGGTCACTGCTGTGGATGCACAACCGGACTGTCTCCAGGGACTGCAATGGACTGCCACACTAAAAAGACAAGAAAAACAAACATTTAAAAGCAAGCATTGGTATAATTAAAACTATCTACAGTATATCGAAGGGGATGCGGGTGGTTTGTTGTTGTTGTTGTTTAGTCGTTTAGTCGTGTCCGACTCTTCGTGACCCCATGGACCATAGCACACCAGGCACTCCTGTCTTCCACTGCCTCCCACAGTTTGGTCAAACTCATGTTCATAGCTTCAAGAACACTGTCCAACCATCTCGTCCTCTGTCGTCCCCTTTTCCTTGTGCCCTCCATCTTTCCCAACATCAGGGTCTTTTCCAGGGAGTCTTCTCTTCTCATGAGGTGGCCAAAGTATTGGAGCCTCAGCTTCACGATCTGTCCTTCCAGTGAGCACTCAGGGCTGATTTCCTTCAGAATGGATAGGTTTGATCTTCTTGCAGTCCATGGGACTCTCAAGAATCTCCTCCAGCACCATAATTCAAAAGCATCAATTCTTCGGCAATCAGCCTTCTTTATGGTCCAGCTCTCACTTCCATACATCACTACTGGGGAAACCATAGCTTTAACTATATGGACCTTTGTAGGCAAGGTGATGTCTCTGCTTTTTAAGATGCTGTCTAGGTTTGTCATTGCTTTTTTAATTTCGTGACTGCTGTCACCATCTGCAGTGATCAAGGAGCCCAAGAAAGTAAAATCTCTCACTGCCGCCATTTCTTCCCCTTCTATTTGCCAGGAGGTGATGGGACCAGTGGCCATGATCTTGGTAGTGCTGTGGTCTAAACCAGTGAGCCTCTTGGGCTTGCCGATCAGAAGGTCGGCAGTTCAAATCCCCACAACGGAGTGAGCTCCCGTTGCTCTGTCCCAGCTCCTGCCAACCTAGCAGTTCAAAAGCACGTCAAAGTGCAAGTAGATAAATAGGTACTGCTGTGGTGGGAAGGTAAACAGTGTTTCCATGCACTCCAGCTCCCATCACGGTTTAGTCATGCAAGCGATGATCCGGAAAGCTGTCTGTGGACAAATGCTGGCTACCTGTGCCTGAAAGCGAAATGAGCGCCGCAACCCCAGAGTCGCCTTTGACTGGACTGAACCATCCAGGGGTCCTTTATTTATTTTTACCTATGTCTATATCTATACTATACAAATAACTACAGTAAAAACAGCATCGCACCAGCCCTTTCCTTAAAAACAATTGGTTCCGAAAAGCCTGCTGAATAAGCCAATCTTCACCTGCCAGCAGAAGGACCGGTAGGGAGTCAGTCTCACTTCTCTAGGAAGGGAGTTCCAGAGTCTGGGAGCAGCCCCTAAGAAGACTGCAATTGTAGCCCACAAAACCTGGGCTCAGTCCCATGCAGAGCGGGGGACAGCCAGGTCCACTTGCCCTGGGCCTAGGAGGGCTGAACAAGCCCAGGGGAGAGGGCTGCCACGGTCCTGCCCAACTTGCCCTTCATGCCAAACCAGGCCTCTAAGACCAGCTCTGCCAAGGTTTGTATGGGGTTGGAATGGATGACCAACACCTGAAGCGAATGGAGGTGAAGGTCCCCTTTTGACCCTCCTGGATCTTCCCATGACTTTTCATTTCCTAGCATCCGTCTAGACTGCTTCTCTACAGTGCGACTCAGAGGGAAGGTGCTGCTGTGGCTATTAGTGCATCCCCTCTGCCATGGCCATGGGGGTCTCATTTCTGCTCTGAGGTCCAGCGCCGAGGGCCTTCTGGCGGTTCCCTCGCTACGAGAAGCCAAGTTACAGGGAACCAGGCAGAGGGGCTTCTCGGTAGTGGCACCCACCCTGTGGAATGCCCTCCCACCAGAGGTCAAAGAGAACAACAATTACCAGACCTTTAGAAGGCATCTCAAGGCAGCCCTGTTTAGGGAAGCTTTTAATGCTTGATGGATTTCTGTATTTTAATGTTTTGTTGGAAGCCGCCCAGAGTGGCTGGGGGAAACTGGCCAGATGGGCGGGGTATAAATAATTTATTATTATTATTATTATTATTATTATTATTATTATTATTATTTCTATTGTCCATGATATTTTTTAACGTTTACATGAAAACACAAGAAGTGATGTGGAAGCTTCATTGGGCTGAGCTCGCATCAGTATGCAGATGACACTCTGCCTTACCACTCCTCTCCATCTACTAATCCTATGGAGGCCGTGGGAATCCTGAATCAATGTTTGGAGGCAGTTCTTTAGCTGTGATTCCTGCACCGGAAGGGGTGGGCTGGATGACCTCGGGGTCCCTCCCGACTCTGCAATTCTGTGGTTCTATGCTTCTATGTCTTTGAAGGTTTAAGCTGCAGGGCACCAGGAGCCTGACCCTGTCACTTCCCAAATATCAGTAAGAGCTGTTCGGCAGTGGAATTTGCTGCCAAGGATTGTGGTGGAGTCTCCTTCTTTGGAGGTCTTTAAGCAGAGGCTTGACAGGCATATGTCAAGAATGCTTTGATGGTGTTTCCTGCTTGGCAGGGGGTTGGACTGGATGGCCCTTGTGGTCTCTTCCAACTCTATGATTCTATGATCAGATGGAACTTTTCCATCGGGAACTTTCAGCTCCTGTTAAGAAGCCCTGAAAATGGGAGAAGAGTTTTGGAGATTAACCAAATAAGACAGTGGAAGAATCACAAGGTGAACTGGAGGGCATTCATTCTAGGGGAGAAGAACTGCCAACAGACTCTGGCAATTCTTTGGCTAAAAGAATTTTAAAAAATAAAAATCCTACTTTGGGACCTGAGAAATCAAAGCTGGCATGAGCATTGCAGGTTACAGACGCTGTAGGGGTTTTGTGTGTGTCGAGAAACAAATGGAAAGTGCAAAGCAGAAGGGCTTTTTTTCTTCCCTTCTCCAGAGCAGCACCGCAGACAAAAAATAATCCAGTCCGATTGGTGTCTCATTGCCCCAGAGCTGATCAAAAGCCTCTTTAAAGTCAATAGCCTGATTGAGCAGATCACAAAGGTTAGCGCCATAGACATCCTCTGCAGACTTTAAAGCAGAGATCACAAAGCAAAGCGGCCTTGGGAAAGAGGTGAAGGGAAAGCTCCAGGGGCTGCTACTGCAAGGAGGACGGTTCGCTTTGAGGTCACTGCCTTTGCTTCCGCATCTGACAAGTCGCTGGCAAAACAAGGGGAGAGGAGGGAGCCCTGGGCCGGCAGATGATAGACGCAGAAGGACGCAGATGGGCTGCAGTCGCTTGGCGCTGCGCAGAGAAGCTGCCTGCAGTGTAGATCACTCACACCTAATTGCGCTAATTAGCACGTCAATGGGCATCTGCAGCACAAAAGCATTGGCCAAGGACTTAAAGAAGGGGTAGGCAACATGGTGCCCTTCAGAGGTGGCTGGACTACCAGGCCACCCATCTCCCCACATTAGCCACTTCAATCATAGAATCATAGAGTTGGAAGAGACCACAAGGGCCATCCAGTTCAACCCCCTGCCAAGCAGGAAACACCATCAAAGCATTCTTGACATATGCCTGTCAAGCCTCTGCTTAAAGACCTCCGAAGAAGGAGACTCCACCACACTCCTTGGGAGCAAATTCCACTGCCGAACAGCTCTTACTGTCAGGAAGTTCTTCCTAATGTTTAGGTGAAATCTTCTTTCTTGAAGTTTGAATCCATTGCTCCGTGTCCGCTTCTCTGGAGCAGCAGAAAACAATCAATATCCTCCAACATTTCTCTGATGAAAATAGGGACATCCTATTCTATTATTATTATTATTATTATTATTATTATTATTATTATTATTATTATTATTATACCCCGTGCCTCTGTCTGGGTTGCCCCAGCCACTCTGGATGGTTTCCAACATATATAAAAACATAGTAAAACATTGAACATTAAAAAGTTGCCCACATTCTATGGTGGTGCACAGCCTTTCCCCAACTGGCTCAGCCTTTCCCCAACTGGCTGCCCTCTGGAAGACATATGGGATGTGATACATAAGTAGCAGTCAAATACAACATTCCTTGTTTTCCTAGAGTGGACATGCAAGGGGATGTTTGGTCCAGGCAGTCAAAACTTCCTGCTTCCTCCTGGGCTGGGACATACTACTTCCTTTGCCTATGACTAGAGGTGAGCGTGACCTTACCTGTGCAGGTAACAAAAGCACAAGGCACACAACACTTTCTCTCTCTTTGACTCCCTTCATCATTGGAGTAGCTTTTAGCTAGAATTGCTCTGTTGACTCTCAGCCAACAGAGGACACTGGGATTATCCCCATATGGGATAGCTCCACATCAATGTACTTTGTAACTAAGTCTGCCTTCAGGGATCCAACTGTGAACTGATGATGTGAGTAAACATCTTTTATATACTTTAAACAAGATTGTGGTGTGTTTATTCTTTTAAGAGGGATATAAGGGGACTTACCAGAACCTAAATGTAAGAGGCTTAAACAAGCCTGCAAACACCTATCTGCTGTGCGTTTAAAAGGGGAATGTAAAACTCTGCTAAGTAAAGGGACTTGCTAGCACAACGTAGGAAGGGTATTAATAAACAATCTACAGTATCCTCTCCTGCCTCCCTGAACATTCCCACAAAACCATCCCCACTCCACTGTGGACAATGGTCAAGGATGTTGGCAACTGCTATAAGAACATAAGAGAAGGCTGCTGGATCAGGCCAGTGGCCCACCTAGTCCAGCATCCTGCTCTCATAGTGCCCAGCCAGATGTCTGTGAGAAACCAGGAATCAGGATTTGAACACGAGAGCAACTCTCCCCTCCAGACGCTGGTATTCAGGAGCATCGCTGCCTCCAAGTGGGGAGGCAGAGCCGAGCCACCCTGGCTAGTAGCCATTGATAGCCCTCTCCTCTATGAATCTTCTTTTAAAGTCGTCCAGGTTGGTGGCCACCCCTGCCTCCTGCAGGAAGGAGTTCCATAGTTTAACTCTGTGCTGCATAGGTTTATCTCTCCTGAATCGTCCAACGTTCATCTTCCTTGGTTGTCCA
Source organism: Zootoca vivipara (assembly GCF_965207765.1). NCBI lineage: Eukaryota > Metazoa > Chordata > Lepidosauria > Squamata > Lacertidae > Zootoca > Zootoca vivipara. The sequence goes on along the minus strand of NC_142582.1, from coordinate 132,289,224 downwards.
CCAATTCTAGTCTTCTGAGATAGGAAGGAAAACCTTTTCTCTCTCTGCTTTCTCCATGCCAGGCATAATTTTATACTCACAATTGTCACCTCTTGGTTGCCTTTTTTCTAAGCTATACAGTCCCAAATGCTGTGGCCTGTTAGTGTTTCATGCCTCCGATGCTGCGTATGAGATGGGTGTAAATCACATGCCTGTCTGGAAAGAGTGTGGGAACGGAAGACAGTCTTATCTCTTCTGCTGTATGTACTATTGTACTGTACTTTTGCTTTTACTTGTCCCTGTTCTTTCTCTCGGAGCTGGAGAGAGAGGATACCATAATTCCTTTGTCTGTACACAGTGTGTAAATAAATACGTAGATTAGTTCTACGAGGTCTCACGCATCTTGCTGTGTTATGCTAGAAGATTGGTGTGCATATCTCATTTGATATATGTCGCTGAAACGCGCTGGAGAAGAAGGGAAATGCCTTTTCCAGAGCAGCGCATACCGGAGGACAGTGTTCGGGGGCTGCAGGGGCACCCCAGGGCGTTTTCCAACATAGGGGAGTCGCGCCATCCCTTTGACTCTACAACGTGTTTTTTGAACCCAAGGCAGCATATTTGTGGTCCTCAGGTGGTTTTCCATCCAGGCATTGACCAGACCCCCTTAGCTTCAGCAAGGTGGTGGCCTCAGGTGCCTTCAGGAAATTCTTCCCCTTCATTCACCCCCTCATCTGTTTCTGGACAGAAAGAGTCAAGAGCTGGTCTTCGACCGTAATAAAGTATTCGTATTCGTATTTGACAGAAAGAGTTTTACCAGCATCAGAGGGAGAGATTTTTATTCCAAACCTCTATTATCCGTGTTTGTGGTTAAAAGGTAAAGGGACCCCTGACCATTAGGTCCAGTCGCGGACGACTCTGGGGTTGCGGCGCTCATCTCACTTTACTGACCGAGGGAGCCGCCGTACAGCTTCTGGGTCATGTGGCCAGCATGACTAAGCCGCTTCTGGCAAACCAGAGCAACACACGGAAACACTGTTTACCTTCCCGCCGGAGTAGTACCTATTTATCTACTTGCGCTTTGACATGTTTTCGAACTGCTAGGTTGGCAGGAGCTGGGACCAAGCAAGGGGAGCTCACCCCATTGTGGGGATTCGAACTGCTAACCTTCTGATCGGCAAGCCCTAGGCTCTGTGGTTTAGACCACAGCACCACCTGTGTCCCGTGTTTGTGGTTAAGTAATGATAAAACACAAAGAGGTGGTGTGTGTGTGTGTGTGTGTGTGTGTGTGTGTGTGTGTGTGTGTGTGAATTCTCCACAAATAGTTACTGTGCAGTGTTAAATTGCAGCCAGTCATGTTTTGTCATTTTGCAGTTTAAATCATGCACATGGTATAGCTTTTAAAGTGCACGTTGCAAATTATCTTACGATTCCAAACCGATGTGCTTTAACTTTATATATAACCGGAAAGACAATAGAGGCTTACGCTGGCATTCGTGAGCTATAAGTAGAATAAAGCACGCAGGGAAGAATCTGCAACTTCCAGCAGTTCTGGATTTGGGCAGGCAATGCATTCCAGATCTGGCCAGGCTCCAGTTGGGGAAGATGAAGGAATCTGAAAGAATTAACACAATTAATAGGCTCATAAAACCATTCCTGCCTGGAGGCTGAGAGTTGACAGATCTCAGCAGCCTCTTGCAAAGCTTGACAGGCACCAGAGTTCCTGCATTATTTTAATCTCCCGAAACAGTAGTTTTGAAGTCCTGCAGACAAGGGAGTGGAGCATTAAAGAAGCATAAAAGTCTTTTCACATCGCATGTGGGCATTTCTAATACGGCATGGTCTATGTATATTTGTGGTGCCTGCTCAGTATTCGTAGAATCATAGAATAGTTGGAGGATGGATGGCGGCTAACAGATTGAGGTTGAATCCTGACAAGACAGAAGTACTGTTTTGGAGGGACAGGAGGCGGGCAGGTGTGGAGGATTCCCTGGTTCTGAATGGGGTAACTGTGCCCTTGAAGGACCAGGTGTGCAGCCTGGGAGTCATTTTGGACTCACAGCTGTCCATGGAGGTGCAGGTCAATTCTGTATCCAGGGCAGCTGTCTATCAGCTCCATCTGGTATGCAGGCTGAGACCCTACCTGCCCGTGGACTGTCTCGCCAGAGTGGTGCATGCTCTAGTTATCTCCCGCTTGGACTACTGCAATGCACTCTACGTTGGGCTACCTTTGAAGGTGACCCGGAAACTACAACTAATCCAGAATGTGGCAGCTAGACTGGTGACTGGGAGCGGCCACCGAGATCACATAACACTGGTCTTGAAAGACCTACATTGGCTCCCAGTATGTTTCTGAGCACAATTCAAAGTGTTGGTGCTTACCTTTAATGCCCTAAATGGCCTTGGCCCAGTATACCTGAAGAAGCGTCTCCACCTCCATCATTCTGCCCGGACACTGAGGTCCAGCACCGAGGGCCTTCTGGCGGTTCCCTCTTTGCGAGAAGCCAAGTTGCAGGGAACCGGGCAGAGGGCCTTCTCGGTGGTGGTGCCTGCCCTGTGGAATGCCCTCCCATCAGATGTCAAAGAGGAAAACAACTACCAGACTTTCAGAAGACATCTGAAGGCAGCCCTGCTCAGGGCGGCTTTTAATGTTTAATAGATTACTGTGTTTTATTTTTCTGTTGGAAGCTGCCCAGAGTTGTTGTTATTATTATTATTATTATTATTATTATTATTATTATTATTATTTTATAGATACAGATGTATATGAATTGGGAAGAAATAACAAGATCGCTCCCTTTCTCCTCCTCCCCTCCTCCCTCCTGTTGGGTCTGAGAATGGAATATGCTGTAATGTTATGGCTGGATTGGTGCCCGTGGGAGATTGTTGCAAGCTAGGAAATGCATTTGGGGCAAATTTCTGTAAAGCCTTTATCCCGACATCTTACAGGAAACAGAAGAACAAAAAGAGGCAGGGGAAACCAAAGGAGAAAAAATTAAAGGCAAAGAGAGAGAGAGAAACACAAAACAACTCAGAATGGAGCCTTAACAATGAAACCTGCCAGAAAAAAAAAATGTTCAGCAGCTCCTGTAATCTTGGAAAAAATATTAGAGGGAGCGCAAACCCCAGCGGAAGGTGTGTGGCTTCGGAGCAGATTAAAGGAGCTGTCTCCCGCTTGATGGGCACAGTCGCCTGTACCCCAACCAGACATCATTCATTAAAGCAGAAAGTATGTGTTTATTGCATAGCGCAGAGGTGTTTAGCAAAGATAACCTTGTTAGCAACAGAGTCCGTCTGTATTGCCAGCATGACTAACCAAACTGGCAGCCAAAGGAGGGGGTGCTGATGCCCTTCTGGGAAGGGGGGAACGGGGGGCGGTTCAGGATGTGCCCTTTTTGAAGCCACACGTTTGGTCGCTTTCCGAAATGGCTGTGTTAGCAAATTCACGATTTGCCACACAGCCGTTCTCCGTGTGTGACGGCACCTGACAAGCAGCTGTCCAAAATCTGACAGTTGGATTGCAGCAGCAGTCTGGAGCTTGAAAGAAGCTGCTTCACGCTGAGTCAGGCTATTCGTCCACCTGGCTTAGCCTTGTCTAAAGCAGCCATGGGGTAGCTGTCACCCTCCAGATGTTCTTGGGACTCATCAGTCATCTTCCCCTGTCCGGACAAGTGTCTGGAAACCAAGCCTTAAGAGGAACGGTTGAAGGAGCTGGGTATGTTTAGCCAGGGGAAGAGGAGACTGAGAGGAGATCTGATAGCCATCTTCAAATATCCAAGGGGCTGTCACATGGAAGATGGAGCGATCTTGTTTTCTACTGCTCTGGAGGGGAGGACTCAGACAAATGGAGTCAAATGGCAAGCAAGGAGATTCTGACTCAACATTAGCAACAACTTTCTGGCAGTCTTCTTTGGCGATCACTCGTAGCCAAGTAAGATTGTTTTCCATAAACACGGTCTTAACAGTGAGTCTGTAAATGACTGTGGAAGCCAATTCTGGACCCACACATCCTTCCACAGTGGGGACACTGGTTTCCGGGCAGGAGTTGATCACGGTGTGGATTTGCCAAACGTGCCTTCCTCTTAGCATGTTTCTCCCTTCCGTCCTGAGTTCAAGTGTCTTCAAAGCCTGTGACGCCTTTGCCTCTCGCTTTTGTCCTGACAGTGAGAGCTGTTCAACAGTGGAGCGAACAATCTCAGAACGTTAAGCTCCACCTGACCCTCCCTTCCCTCCACAGCATGTGCAGAAACCTCCTCCTTGACTGTTGGACCCAATCTTGGTCTCATCTGCTCAATCCACTGGAGCCTGTTTTCACATGCAAGGGAAGACCCTCACTCACCGAGGGTTTGAGACCCTTTGGCTATCCTCCTCTGGCTTAGCTGGAGAGTTGGAGCCATTTCTGGTGTGAGTCGCTGTTGCACACTGTCAGCTTCTAGGAGTGGTATACAAGTTTAAGTTAACAACAACAATTGCATTTAATTGATTCAACAAAACTCAAGAGGATGGTCCAGTTTTTACCAACCTTTTTTCCAGTTGATCCCAGCTTTTCAGAAGCTGACAATCATTTACACCTCCAGCGTCCCCTCCTACCTCCCTGCCTCTTAGTGCCCCCCTAGATAATTCCACCACCTCCAGGGGGCAGAACTGCCCCCTTTGGAAACCACTGGCCAAGAATCTCCTTTAGCTAGTGTAAGGGGGAGACAGTATAGAGAACCTCCCCCTTGCATTAGAAGTAGCTCCTCCCCAAGCAGTGATGGAAGCGAGGGCTCGGAGGAGGCCAGTCAGGAAGTGGAGAGAGAGTGCCAGGGCTCTGGGAGCATGGGAGAGCCCCGGCGACACAGGAGGGAGGAGAGAGAGGGGGAGAAGGGGGAAAAGGAAAGCATGGAGCGTAGACCCTTTCCTCCGGTTCCGGAATTACGCAGGAGAAAAAAGGGGAGGAGATTCACTGTCCCAAGTCTCTTATTTTGGAGGAAATCACGCGGGGGGGGGGGAGTGCTGGATTCTGCATCGGAATGAGCAGACATGTTTTACACACCTGTCTCACTGTAAATAGAGCGCACTAATAAAAACTGCTTAAAGACAAGCATGGGGAGCGTCGTTACTCTGGAGTAGTCGCAAGAACCCCTGACAGCTATGAATCCCCCATTGTAAGCGAAGGGGTGCTTTGTGAATTGACATGATGATGCAAGCCACGAGATCTGGATTTCTGCTCGAATTTGAGCCGCTCTGCAGAATCAAGAGCTGAGCTAATGCCTCGGTGGATTAAAAATGCCTGTACAAAGATCTCCTTTGCGGAACTTTCGCAGGGGGTTCAGGAGGTGAGCAGCAGAGCTCTGCTGATAGCTTTCTAATTGGAAGGAAAGCGGGGCTGCTAGGGTTGAACAGGGAGGCTAAGTCCTAAACTGCTGCACACTATCTAAACATGCCCCTTTTATGCCGAGTGGAGAGAGAGAAGATTCATTTATACGCCGCACATTGCACATTAAATATGAAAAAAGAAAATGAGGGAACAATTCATACGGTGAGTGACTGCGGCTCCTTGATTTGACGGAGGGAGTATAACAATCAAGAGGAGCATATTTAATTCACTCGTAGCATAGTCTCTCTCTTTTTTATTTTATAAAAAAGTGCAATGTTCCTTCTGGCGTGTAATTTGCCGAGTGACTGTGATAGATTACGAATATCAAAGCACTGTTTGGAAATAGCGGAGGGTTGTTAGGGAAATTCTTAGGTTCCCTTCCTTGGAGCAGACTGCCGAAAGCCTCTAAGGGTAGTGGAGTCAGGTACACAACAGGTAGGCTCAAGCAGAGATTGATTAATCATTAAGACAGCGCTGAATGGTCAGCCACGAGGCTATTGCCACAAGCGTGGTCTGACAACAGTACATGCCCTTAGGCTCTTCTTACAATACCCATCTTCTATCGGGTAAATGCATGCCCCTATCATTTATGCAATATTAGTGGCGCCCAGCATGGTTGGGGGGGGGGGAAGCCGCGATGGGACCCCACCGGGATCGCGCTGCCAGGGGGTGGTGCACTCCCCCCGCACAACTCTTCCTCCGCCAGTGCGTCCAAGCAGCTGTTTCGTCTGACCCTGGCTCAACCACATGACACGCTTCTCTGCTAAATAAAAGTAGAAAATACGTGTTGCAGGTTATTAGAAATCCCCATGCTCCCCATTAAAGGTGATATCCAGATTAGAAATACAACCACAGAATCCTAGAATCATAGGGTGCCACAGGGTTCTGTTTTGGGCCCAGTCTTATTTGACATCTTTATCAATGACTTGGATGATGGGCTTGAGGGCATCCTGAGCAAGTTTGCAGACAACACCAAATTGGGAGGGGTGGCTAATACCCCAGAGGACAGGATCACACTTCAAAATGACCTTAACAAATTAGACAACTGGGCCAAAGCAAACAAGATGAATTTTAACAGGGAGAAATGTAAAGTACTACACTTGGGCAAAGAAATGAAAGGCACAAATACAGGATGGGTGACACCTGGCTTGAGAGCAGTACATGTGTGAAAAGGATCTAGGAGTCTTGGTAGACCACAAACTTGACATGAGTCAACAGTGTGATGCAGCAGCTAAAAAAGCCAATGCAATTCTGGGCTGCATCAATAGGAGTATAGCATCTAGATCAAGGGAAGTAATAGTACCACTGTATTCTGCTCTGGTCAGACCTCACCTGGAATACTGTGTCAAGTTCTGGGCACCACAGTTCAAGAAGGATACTGACAAGCTGGAACGTGTCCAGAAGAGGGCAACCAAAATGGTCAAAGGCCTGGAAGCGATGCCTTATGAGGAACGGCTTAGGGAGCGGGGTATGCTTAGCCTGGAGAAGAGAAGGTTAAGGGGTGATATGATAGCCATGTTCAAATATATAAAAGGATGTCATATAGAGGAGGGAGAAAGATTGTTTTCTGCTGCTCCAGAGAAGCGGAAACGGAGCAATGGATTCACACTACAAGAAAGAAGATTCCACCTAAACATTAGGAAGAACTTCCTGACAGTAAGAGCTGTTCGGCAGTGGAATTTGCTACCAAGGAGTGTGGTGGAGTCTTCTTCTTTGGAGGTCTTTAATCAGAGGCTTGACAGGCATATGTCAAGAATGCTTTGATGGTGTTTCCTGCTTGGCAGGGGGTTGGACTGGATGGCCCTTGTGGTCTCTTCCAACTCTATCATTCTATGATTCTAAACATGTAGTTGGAAGGGACTGCAAAGGTTATCGTTGTTCAACCTCCTACAATGCAGAAATCACAGCTGAACAATCTCCACCTCACGATTGCCAGGATTGGACAGGGACTTTTTACATGCAAGCACAAGCCCTATCGCTGGACATTCACCTAGGTAAGTTCCAGAGATACAGCTGTAGAACCTGAACTGCCAATGGCTCTTATCCAACAGCAACACACATATCCAGAATAACCTCTAAATCCTTCTCCCTGGAGTTCCTGCCCAGTCACCAAAGAACGTAAGAACAGCCTGGCTTTTGGATCAGGCCCAAGCTAGGATTCCCAGCACCTGGCATATCCCCCATGAATTTGTATAACCAGGGCAGCTGTCTACCAGCTCCATTTGGTACACAAGCTGAGACCCTCCTTGCCTGCAGACTGTCTCCCCAGAGTGGTGCATGCTCTAGTTATCATATAACACTGGTCCTGAAAGGCCTACATTGGCTCCCAGTAAGTTTCTGAGCTGAGTTCAAAGTGTTGGGGCTGACCTTTAAAACTCTAAACAGCCTCAGTCCTGTATACCTGAAGGAGCATCTCCACCCCCATTGTTCAGTTCGGACACCGAGGTCCAGTGCCGAGGGCCTTCTGGCGGTTCCCTTCCTGTGAGAGGCGATGTTACAGGGAACCAAGCAGAGGGCCTTCTCGGTAGTGGCACCCACCCTGTGGAACGCCCTCCCAACAGATGTCAAGGAAATGAGCGACTATCTTACTTCTAAAAGACATCTGAAGGCAGCCCTGTCTAGGGAAGTTTTTAATGTTTAATGCTGTATTGTGTTTTTAATATTCAGTTGGGAGCTGCCCAGAGTGGCTGGGGAGGTCCAGCCAGATGGATGGGGTATAAATAATAGGTGATGATGATGATGATGATGATGATGATGATGATGATGATATAACCCTCTTTTAATACCATCACTTCATTTTGTGGGAGTGAATTCCACCTAGTTACATATAATGGAACTTGGGAGGCCTCCCCATTTCATAGCATCATGGAATCACAAAGTTGGGAGGGGTCCCCGAGGGCCATCTAGTCCAACCCCCTGCAATGCAGGAATCTCAACTTGAGCATTAATTGCAGATGGCCATCGAACCTCTGCTTAAAAACCTCCAAGGAAGGAGAGTCCACCACCTCCCCAGGGAGACCCTTACACCGCGAACAGCTCTTACTGTCAGAAAGTTATTCCAGATGTTTAGTCAGATTAATGAAGCCATCAGTTTGTGTCCTTCCTTCCGATGGCTTTCAGGCTTCCTTTCTCACAAGGTGTACACCTTCAATTTCTTTGTTCCATTTTTGGCCCCAAAATACTTCTTTTTCTGCTAAACTCTGCTCAGGATCTCCTGAAGAACTACCTGCTGGATTGCATATTGTAATTCCATTACTGCTTCTTCATTCCAGTAGCCCTTGGTGGAACCGGAAATCTCTTTAGCACCTAGCAGAGGCTAATCTAATTAAATCTGCACAGCCCTCCCTAAACTTCATCCTAAAACTGTTAGAAACAGCAGACTTGGGGGCTTTAACGTCACGCCCTATTTCCTCACCTGCTTTTGAAACTCAACAGCCAGCCTGAAGCAAAGTTCTAAAGGACTCGAAAAGTTTGCTCCCCACTTTATGACATTTGGGTTGGCCCTAATAAAGACTTTTCTCTCCTGGTCTGTCCTTTCCCCAACAGGTCAACTGCTTTTATGACCTTCCATGGTGGATTTGCCGAACAATGCTTGCCTGATATTTCAAAAGGAAACTGCTAATATCATGAGGCCATTGTTCAAGTCTGTGTTGCAACCCCATTTGTGCACAGCTGTGGTCGAATCAACTCAAAAAAAGGCTATCGTGGAGGTGGGAAAGGTTCAGGAAAGAGCAACAAAAATGATGAAGGTGAATGAGTGACTCAATAGACAGAATGCTCTAATCTGGAGTGATCCAACAAAGAAAGTGCTTCTTCACACATCACATACCTAAGCTATGGAACAGGCTGCCACCTCAACGATTTTAAAAGAGAGTTGGGCCAATTAGTCCAAAGGGATAAGACAATCAATGGCTACTAGATGGCCATCCAACCTCTGCTTAAAAACCTCCAATGAAGGAGAATTCACCACTAGATTTTGGAAACCCCAGCAGGGGAGAGGCCTCCTGTGCTTGAATCCTGCTTGTGGCATCTGGTTGACCACAGTGAGAGCTGGAGGCTGGGTCAGGTTGGCCTTTTTTACCTGATCCAGCAGGTGTGGGAATGTTAGGGATGTGGATTAGGATATATTATTAGATAGATCCTATCCAAGCTTTTGTTAGCAAAGCCTCCAGTATCAGCAGAGTGACATTCCCCTTTTGTGCGCAGCAAAACGTGAGTGTTAGGTTTGTTAGAACCTCTATAACATTATACTTCAATATTATACTTCCTGGCAAATCCCCCTTTTCCCCTCTTAAAAGAAATACACGACACAATAGTATTAAAATAAGATAGAGTTTACTCACATGACATCCTGAGTTAACAGCATAATCTCAGAAAGGCAGGTTTATGAAGAAAAGTTACAAATATATACATCTGGAGTCTACTTAGTAAAGTGAGGCTCCATCTGGTCTCTCTCTTGGCAGCAGGCCAAGAGGGAGAACCATCCTAACTGGAGATTCTCTGGAGATGTGTTCCCATGGAAGGAGAAATGGCTAAGAGAGAGAATGGCTGCTAGCTAGGGGCTTTTGTCTGCCAGCTAATCCATCTCATCTGCATATCTGGAGGAACAGGAACTGAACTTAGTCAGGTGTCCCTCCAGGTGAGTTCCTCTTAGTGGACATTCTAGGAACTGTTGTGACTTGTCTGCCCCAGTGTTCCATCCCACAGCAGGTACACAAATTCTCCTCTCATCTCCTCATCTCATAGCAAGGGACTGAAGTATCTGTCACCTGGAAGATGGAGCAAGCTTGATTCCGGCTGCTCCAGAGAGTCAGACCCGAACCAATGGATTCCAGTTCCAAGAAAGCAGATTCCGACCATGCATTAGAAAGAACTTTCTGTTGGACAGTGGAACAGACTCCCTCAGAAAGTGGTGGACTCTCCTTCATTGGAGGTTTTTTCAGCAGAGGTTGTACGGCCACCTGTCATGGATGCTTTAGCTGAGATTCCCGCATTGCAGGGGGTTGGATTGGATGACCCTTGGGGTCCCTTCTGACTTTTCAATTCTATGATTCTACTAGGCATGATGGTTGTGTTCTTCCTCCACTGTCAGGCAGTTGGCCTTTGTGTGCCAGTTGCTGGGGATCACAAGTGGGGAGAGTGGCTCTTGTGTTTGGGTCCTGTTTGGTGGCATCCTACTGAGATGTTTGGTTGGCCCCTGTGATAAAGGATGCTGAACTAGATGGTCCCTTGGTCTGATCCAGTTGCAGGAATGTTCTTCGCTTCTTTTGTTCTGTTAGAGGCTCTTTCCTGTGTAGGGAAGAATAGATGTTTCACTCTACTAGACACCCTCAGTTTATTCTCTCAATGGGTGTTGACGTTTGGGTGTCCTTAGCATTTCCCAAGCTACATAAAGTCTGCTTCTGACCATAGCACTGTTTTGAACAGTTCCAGCTCCTTGCTAATAGTTTTCCTTCCATTCTTGCTCCCAATTAACCTTTCCTTCTCCCTTTAATCCAGTCCGTTGCACTCTCCAACATTCCTAGTTTTTATCAGACTAATTGCACTTTTTCATCTACCCCCTTTGATTTTCTCAAATCTAATTATACTGTTATCATGGGTTCTGAGATGGTGTAACACCATTGGGTTATTGATAATTCCTGTTCATTAAATTGTTGTGTTTTTTTAAAGCAGCTTCTTATAGTTTCTTGCTAATATTCAGATGGCGAAATCAACCCCTGGGATTGGCTGGCTTTACAGTTGTGAGTACTGGTTTGTGTAGCATTAATGGCTGGCAGTCTGCAGGTAAATCCTTCCCCTTTGTCTTAATAGCCCCAGTAGATGGGGACCTCACCTCTCACCACTTTCCTCAGAGCACATCTTGGCCTGAGCTGGACCCAGAGGTGGAGCATCAATGGAATTAATCAATTAAAGCAGTGAAGCATTCTTCATTCGCCAAGTGGTAAAGCAAAGATGAACCAGTTCATCTGATACTGTATGTCCAATGGAAAGTTACAGGTAGGTAGCCGTGTTGGTCTGAGTCGAAGCAAAATAAAAAAATTCCTTCAGCAGCACCTTAAAGACCAACTAAGTTTTTATTTTGGTATGAGCTTTCGTGTGCATGCACACTTCTTCAGATACACTTGAAACAGAAGAGTCAGACCCTTATGTATATACAGAGGGTGGTGGGGGTGGGTGGGAATGGGTGATGGGCTAATGGGAGCGGTAAACCTGTAGATGGCTGTTAACGACTGCTGATGACTGCAATTTGTCCTGCGGGGGGAAAGCAAGGGCTGAGGTGCTAAAAAAAGCTTGATCATGCATAATGAGATAAGAATCCAATGTCTTCGTTCATCCCAGGGATGTCCAATGGAAAGTTTGAGAAGCTCCATCAGCTTCAGAGTACTGACCGTAGTCTATAGCAAATAATGAAACAAATAAACCAGTGGTGCCTTGGTTTCTCTGAATTGCTACCCAGTTGTAGAGTTGGAAGTTACCCCAAGGATCTAGTCCATCCCCCTGCAATGGAGAATTCTCTGACAGGTAGTCATCCAACCTCTGCTTAAAAACCTTCAGTGAAAGAGAGTCCACCACTTTCCAAGGTCTACCACCTTCCAAGTTCTTCCTTACATTTGGTTGTGATCTCCTTCCTTGTCATTTGAATCCATCAGTTTCGGTCCTAACCTCTGGAGCAGCAGAAAACAAGCTTGCTCCCTCTTCCAAGGGACAGCCCTTCAGAGATTTGAAGATGGCTCTCATGTCAACTCTCAGCCTCCTCTTCTCCATGCTGAACATCCCCCAACTCCCTCAGCCGTTCCTCAAAAGGCTTGGTATCCAGTTCTGTTTTGGACCCAGTCCAGGAAGTTCTTCAGTGAGTTTGTCATCTCCCACAAGAGCCTGAATAATGCAAAGTGCAAAGTGGTCCTTTGTGACTTTTTAAAGCAGCATAATTCATATGGCGCATATGAGATTTATGGGGGTCAGTGCAAAAAAGGATTGCAAATCTCTTCTTGACACTTCATTGAGGAATCGACGCAGGCGGGGGGGGGGGGGTAGAGAGACCTGCCTTGGTATTTCAAGGCAGGTAAGTTTGAACAAGGACAATTCTGCATATTATTCAGCAGTTTGGGAGAGACAAAAGCTTTTCTGTCCCCCACCTGACTTTCTGCAGATATGGAGAGGGGAGCAGTCTGCTAAACAGAAATACCTTGGCCTTGCAGCGTAATGGAAAAAAGCAGAGCTTTAAAAAAAATTGGGGGGGGGCATCTCAGCTCAAGGCTAACCAGGAGCTTGGCCAGTCCTTGAAACATAGCGTTATGTGAAATATTTTGAAATATTTGTGGTTCCTCATGGGTGAAGTGTTGGCAATCTGCATGCCATTGGGCCAATGGCAGTTCCTGCCAATGTGTTCCCCTCCACCATTCCAGCTTTATTTATTTATTTTAAAATAATTAAGATGCAACATCAAAGTAAAATGACCCTGATTAACAAGACTTCAGGGTTTCTTTCCATCACACCGGTAGAAAGACTCAAGACGCAATAATAAAATGGGAAAAGGTTTCATTTATTAAAATATTGCAGATAACAATAAAGAGGATCTGCAGAAACCAAATTGTCCATATTTGAACCAATTAACCAAATCAACAAAGTCTGGCTTAAAAAGATCCCCAATGAACAAGAGATCCTATCCCTCAACAAGGATATCAAAGAGGTGGGCAGGCAAGACAGAATCTTCTGGAACTCCCACAATCCACAGGCCATGGGGGAAACAGTAATCGTCCAGCACCACCCTCTGGACTAATATTCCAGGAATGTGTGGCTCCTCTGAAACATGGTTTTCTACAATCCTAGCCACTTGGGATTTTCCCGGTAGTGATGTATGGAAATGAGAGCTGGACCATAAAGAAGGCTGATCGCCGAAGGATTGACGCTTTTGAATTTTGGTGCTGGAGGAGACTCTTGAGAGTCCCATGGACTGCAAGAAGATCAAACCTCTCCATTCTTAAGGAAATCAGCCCTGAGTGCTCACTGGAAGGACAGATCCTGAATCTGAGGCTCCGATACTTTGGCCACCTCATGAGAAGAGAAGAATCCTTGGAAAAGACCCTGATGTTGGGAAAGATGGAGGGCACTAGGAGAAGGGGACGACAGAGGACGAGATGGTTGGACAGTGTTCTTGAAGCCACCAACATGAGTCTGACCAAACTGCGGGAGGCAGTGGAAGACAGGAGTGCCTGGCGTGCTCAGGTCCATGGGGTCACGAAGAGTCGGACACAACAAAACGACTAAACAACAACAACCCACTTGGGGCAGCCAAGAAGGATACTATGGTTGAAGAGAGGTCTGGGAGAACCAGTAGGCCCATGAGTCCTCACAGCATCAGGACCACCAAGACAACATCAGTCCAAGATTGGAGTGTCCTGGCCTGTTCTGGTAGGAATTTCAGCTTGCCATCACACCCTTGAAGAAGACTCAAGATACGACTTGAAGTGGGGAAACGTTATATTTGTTTAAATCTTAAGAGCAAAAAAGGATCTGCATAACAAAATCACTTGGTTGAACCAATCAACCAGACCAGGGACTGGACATGGGAGGGAGAAAGGTGGAGACCGCCTCCCCCTTCTCCAAGAAGAGGAGGACAGTATAGATTTACAATTGTGGTTTGCAGAGGGTCACAGCTCAGAGATAGAAGAGGGGCAAAGCTGGGAAATAATGGGATAAGCAGAGCAGGAACAGCTGGCTGACAGGTTATCACTAGAGAGCATTCCAGACCCCCCTTCTCCCAGAACCTGGTGAGCAATGAAAGTAGGAGAGCAGAAAGCCCAGAGGCAATTGTCCCTAAGCAGACACCATATGGAGGGTGGGGCTGTTGACGACTGAGAAGGGGAGAGGGGAGGAGATTACTTGGAGCAATGTCATTACCCAAGAGATGGCATTTCAATCTCTCTCTCTCTGTGAATATTGAATAAAAGGCATTGGTAAGAGCTTCTTGCCATTCATTTACTGGCAGCCCGAGGAGGATCAGATTCTCTGAAACCTGACATCCAAATGGGAAAGTTCCTTCTTTAGGGAGGGAAAATCTCCCTCCCTGCTCTTGGGCATTGCATCAGGTGCCACTCGTGTCTCCACAGCAAAGACTGCAAAGACTTCTTCCTCCTTTGCTAACAGGGGTCTTGGCTGTCAAATAGGCAAGTGCACTGTGCCCGTCCCCCCCAGATCAAATCACTGTGCCCCCATGGCACATTCCCAGCCCACAGGGCACCCCCAATAACCCACAGAGCCCATGCAGTGACCAATAGGGCCCTTACCATCCTTCATGTGCCGCCTCCTCGAGAGGTCCGAAGGGTGGCAACACGAGAACGGGGCCTTCTCTGCAGTCGCTCTCCATCTGAGGAATGCTCTCCCCAGGGAAGTTCGCCTGGCGCCTTCATTATACACCTTTAGGCACCAGGCAAAAACGCACTGGTGGAGGAAAGGGGGGCGGTGGGAGCGCACCACCCCCGGCACCATCAGGGGGGGCACCATCGCGGCCGCCCCCCGGACATGCGCCGCACACCCGCACACCGCACTGGGTGCCATGCCCCCCAGGCAGTGTTCCATACCATGCCAGCCATGCCTCCGCCTGCTCTCTGCTCCCAGTGTTGGAGCATGCAGCTTCGCCACTGCAAAAATGTTCCTTTTTAACCAGGCCTTTTGGGGGGAAGGGAGGGGTTTATTAAGTTATTGCTTTTGGTTTGATTTTATATGTTGTGGTCTTGTTGTGAACCGCCCTGAGACCTCCTGGTGTATAAGTTGAAATAATAATAATAATAATAATAATAATAATAATAATACCTTGTAATGGCAAAAGAATCTACCCCACAAGATCTTTAAATTTGTCTCTCCTGCGCAGACTAGAGGTCAGATTATCATAGAATCATAGAGTTGGAAGAGACCACAAGGGCCATCCAGTCCAACTCCCTGCCGAGCAGGAAGCACCATCAAAGCATTCTTGACATATGCCTGTCAAGCCTCTGCTTAAAGACCTCCAAAGAAGGAGACTCCACCACACTCCTTGGCAGCAAATTCCACTGTTGAACAGCTCTTACTGTTTAAACCATATCTCTTACTGATTAAATGATATCAAAATGCCACTCCAAGCAAATTACTCCCTACAGTGTGAAGTAGGATAAAAAGAGATGTCGAGGGTCAATTAGGTGCCCTCCCACCAAAATCCTACTCAGCTCCCTTGACAGGCAAAATAAAAACCCCATGAGGTACGTATACAGAGGAGTCCAGAAAGCAGAAAAGGGAGAGTTGGTGGCTTTTAAAGAGGATGAGACAAATTCGTGGAGAAGGCTGCAAGCCAGGATGGCTCTGCTCTGCTGCCACAGTTGGAGGCAGGAATGCTTCTAAATCCTGGTTCCTTGAAACCACAGGAGGGGAGAGCATTCATGTGCCCAGACCCTGCTTGTGGATTTCCCTGCAATCATTTGGTTGTGAGAACCAATGGAGAACAGGAGGCAGGAATAGACGGGCCATTGATCTGTTCCAGCAATGTCTTTCTCCTTTCTTCCCAACATGCCTTGAAACATCTACCTTGCTATAATAAGAATTATTATCCATTCTTATTATTATGAATTATTATCCATCCAACCTCAGGGAACAGCCATAGTTCAGTATCTGTTTTGCAAGCACAAGGTCCCAGGTCCAATCTCCAGCACCACAAGAGACTCCTGCCCAGAGAGCTGCTGCCAGTCAGTGTAGCCAGTACTGAGCTAGATGGACCAAGGCAGCATCCAAGAAGGAGAAGGAGAAGGAGAAGGAGAAGGAGAAGGAGAAGGAGAAGGAGAAGGAGAAGGAGAAGGAGAAGGAGAAGGAGAAGTTATTTATGCCCCGCCCATCTGGCTGGGTTTCCCCAGCCACTCTGGGCAGCCCTCAACAGAATATTAAAAACACGATAACATTCGTTGTTTACAGTGGTACCTTGGTTTAAGAACCGCTTAGTTTATGAACAACTTGGATTAAGAACGCAGCAAACCCGAAAGTAGGTGTTTTGGTTTGTGAAATTTGCCTTGGAATAAGAACATATTTCGCTTCCTGTTGAGTGGTTCCATTTGTAAATTGAGTCCCCCGCTGCTATGGGAAAGCACGCCTTGGTTTAAGAACGCCTTGGTTGAAGAACGGACTTCCGGAACGGATTAAGTTCGTAAACCAAGGTAGCACTGTATTCCATTTGCCTGGTTCCCCGTAACCTCATTTCTCACAGGGAGGGAACCGCCAGAAGGCCCTCGGAGCTGGACCTCAGTGTCCATACTGATCGATGGCTGAAGACGCTCCTCCAGGTCTACTGGGCCGAGGCCATTTAGGGCTTTCAAGGTCAGCACCAACACTTTGAATTGTGCTCGGAAACATCCTGGGAGCCAATGCAGGTCTCTCAGGACTGGTGTTAAATGGTCTTGGCGACCAGTGCTACTCTTGGAAATTACAAGATCAGACCGCATGGATTGAGGAAGAGTCATAGAATCATAGAATCATAGAGTTGGAAGAGACCACAAGGGCAATCCAGTCCAACCCCCTGCCAAGCAGGAAACACCATCAAAGCATTCTTGACATATGCCTGTCAAGCCTCTGCTTAAAGACCTCCAAAGAAGGAGACTCCACCACACTCCTTGGCAGCAAATTCCACTGCCGAACAGCTCTTACAAATTCCACTGCCGAGTCAGCACAGCTCTTTTTATTTTCTGGCCAAAGGGAATACCCCAAGTGAGCTTTGCCTTTTTAACGCCCCATCAGACCATGCCTAGTAGATTTCCTCACTGAAGGGTACAGATTCTACTTCCTAGTACCTCCGTCTTTCCCAGAAGCCTTGGGGTGCTGGCAGATTCTCCTTCTCCGGGAATCATCCTTTCTTTCTGGTTTCATTCCATTGTTTCACGGGAGATGTTCCAAGAGGCGTTTGCATCAGATGTCATGCAGAGCCAGCCAGCTCAGCCGAGCGTGTTATCTCTTCCACTTGATATTCCAGGCAGATGAGCGATTCCCCTTCCTTTGGCCTGCCCACCCATACATTACAAAGAGAGTAAATCACAGAGGAATTGTCAGTGCTAACCAGGCATTACGTGCATGATGCGGCTTGGCAGATGCCATTCCTGACGAGGTGGCACTTTCAGAGGCCTTGCCAACGTTGCCATTATATGCCACCGTTTCAGGCTCGTTCGTCGAGTCTCAAAATGGACGGATCCAATGGACGTTGCGTTAACCAGCGGGAGGCAATTCAGTTGCACAAATGCCCCGGGGGAGTTGTCTTTGCACGCTGGAGCTGTGTACATTGAGCCCTAGGGAGAAGGAGACAGCTTCCTCTGCTGTGGGATATATTCAGTCATGTGTACAACTCACTCCCACAGGAGGCAGTGACAGCCACCAACTTGGGTGGCTATTAAAAAAAAAGGATTGGACAAATTCATGGAAGAGAGGGTTCTCCCTGGCAGCTGGCCATGACGAAGGCTAAGATCTCCCCGCACGGTTGGAGGCAGCGATGCTTCTGAATACCAGTTGCTTGAAACCTCAGGAGGGGAGAGGGCTCATGTGCTTGGGTCCATCTATATATATATAAATGTAAAAATTGTGAAACTGCGTTCTACACTTTTCCCCGTAACCGCTTGACCGATCGTCCTGAAATTTTGACACAACGATCCAGGCCACTCCCCGAGCGTTGTTGGGGTCAAAAATCCCTCAAATCACACACCTGGGCAGGTGTAGACCTGGTTTTCCACCAAGTCAAACAGCGCCCTCAAGTGGCGTAGTACCCTCCTCCACCCCCTCCCTTCCTGTGAAATCTAAGCCACACCCACAAACCAAATGACATCATCAACCAAGCAACTGAAACTATCAAGGCGGCCATTATCAGACAGACTAGGCCGCTTTCCAGACTAGGCCAAGTGGAGTGGGGGGGCGAATAGAGGGCAGGGATACGTAATGGGTCAGAACAGGGGGGAGACACAGGGATGAAACCTGCCCTCTCCACAGTATCTCGCCTCGACTCAGGGGGACTCTGAGGCTCAGGGGTATCTGAAGGGGGGCTATTACCCTCCATTTCACAGACTAACGCACAGCAACGCATGCAGGGCCAGGTAGTAGAATCATAGAACTGTAGAGTTGGAAGGGACCCAACATGTCATCTCATCCAACCCCCTGCAATATCAGGATGACAGTAAAAGAGTCCCTGACAGTTGGCCACCCAACCTCTCCTTAGAAACCTCCAGTGAAAGAGAGTCCACCACCTTCTGAATCCAGCTTGGCAGCTTCCCACAGGCATCTGGTTGGCCACTGTGAGAAATGGATGTTGGACTAGATGAGCCATTGGCCTGATCCAGCAGGCTCATCTTATGTCCTTACAGTGCATACTAGGGTGATTTCCCTGTATCATAATTTGATGAGCTTTCATTAAAGATTAGATAAAACCTTACTTTCAAAGAGATTTGATACACACAAAATGATTTTAAAATTTTTGTAGCCTTATCAGCTACTAAGGGTCCTTTAAGTTGCGCCCAGGCAAGGACAGAGACAGTCAACAAGACCCCAAGGGTTTAATTCAGAGAAAGAATTTAATTTCTTATTAATAAGAGACTCTAGGTGATCAGCTCACGACAAGAGTAAAGAAACACAAATTGCAAAGCTTCTTATACACTTCTTGGGCTCCTTTCCCCCTCCTCTGTAGATGTGCGCACGCAAGGGGGGGTCACAAGTAGATATAAGGATCTTCCCGTGTCCGGTCCTGTACATAAACACATGCTGACTCATGCTACCCCAATAGCATCTTCCAGCAGCCTTGAGTAAGACTATGCGTCAAGAATAGCAGCTTCCAGCATCCAGCTCATCCACTGAAAAGGCTTTCTCTGTGTTCCAGACAAGGCCAGCCATCCGGCCTTGATAGCTTAGCAGGGCATTCTGTCTGGCTTACCCTTTGGCACACAGAGAGGCAAAGAGAGCAATGGGGGGGGGGGTTGGCTAAGCCATGCACTCAGAATTATACAATGCAGACTATATGATCAGATTTAGCTCAATAACACAATTGGCAAATCTCTCCCTTCAATTTTATTTATCAGTTTTTTGACCATTTTTGAAGTCACTGTAAGCAGATATAAAATTGAACCCAAGCTTTAGAGTCACATATATACAACATTATATATGGTCATCAAACACACAAGGAAGCTTTTTTTAGCTGCAGTAACAGTATAGACGCCGCTAGAGGACGATGTTTTGCTACCTCTTCTGTAGGTTCTTTTCCCAGCATGCCCTGCAGGGTCTGCTGGCTGAGTTTTGAGGTCCCCCCAAAAGGGGCTTTTACCTTGCGCAGGTGTGACATTTGTATACCCTATGTTGCTAAGAACACTCCCCATTGTGGAATGTGGTGTTGTGTCCAAATTTGATACGAAATATAAATAGAATTGTTAATACCATTTTATGAAATGGTAAAGCGGCATACCAAAAAAAGTAAAAACGGTTTGTGTGTAACCTTTTTTAATATTTCAATGGAATATACCTCATTTTAGTCATTAATAGGCAAAAGTTCATCCATTTGTGCTACAGGAAATAATTTTTAAGGGGGAAAAAATGAAAAAGTCACCACCCTATACAACATGCACTATATTAGGGAAGCCAATCCCTGCTTTTGCTACTCGCTTGTGCATGGCATCAGCAGCATGGTAGAGGCTGTACACTTGCCTTCTCCAACCAGGTGCGCCGCAGATGCTTTGGAGTGCAACTCCCATCAAGCACTGGCTAGGACTAATGGGATTTGTAGTCCAAATACCCTGAAGGTTTCAGGTTGGGGGAGGTTGATGTGTGGAGGAGTAACACAGCAAATTTTTGAGAAGAGTTTTTGTTTTGTTTTGTTTTCTGAAAAATGCAAATCCATGTGGAGATGTGGCAAACTAAATGTAAGATTGGGAAAATGTGAAACCAGGGGGCAGTATATAAATAATAATAATAATAATAATAATATAATTATAATAATAGAGTCGTCGTCATCAACAGATTTGCCCATTCCTAATCCAAGATCTCAGCCATTTAGGGTTAGGGCATTATATTTAGATTAAAAATATCATCTTGACTTGCAACAAAGTATTTCAGATGAGATGCAGCACAACGGCCTTGATTTATTTTTTTAAGTGCCGTTGGCACTTCTGGAGAACAATTCCCAAACCGGTGACTTTTTATCTTGTTTTGCTTGGATTTAGATTCCTGAAGGGAAATTGTTATGAGAAGATATAGCATCCAAAATGTGTGGTCCTTTTTAGAATCTCCTCCTGTCGGACTTTCTCTACTGATACCAGCTCAGCCTAAATTGTGGGGAGCAAAATGCAGTCTCCCTTCTTCTTCGTGTGAAGGTGGGCAGGAGCTCATTAGTGTCATTCAAATAAATTGGTGTGAAATGTGATCATCTCGAGAAGCATATTTATTTACACTTGCAAATCGGAAATAATGCCGTTAGGGTCTAGGAAGCAACAATTAGGGGATACATCTGCAGGGATTCACAAAGGCATCACTCGCCTTTGGCTATGCGCAAAAGAATTTTTTATTGCTCTGGGTAGAGGCTTAATTGAATTCCGAGGAGAAGCTGTGCTGCTTTTCCACCGGTGTGATAATGATGGCGAGGGTTCCTAAGGGCAGGAGCTGTCCTCCAAAGGAAGACCTGGGATAATAAGCAGGGGGATCTATCTCCTCAAAGTGCAAGCGGGATCAAAGTAGTCAGGCACATGGTTTGCATGTAGAACATCCCTGTTTCAACACACTGCAGCATCAGCAGAAGTCTAGTGTCCAGATCAAGGGAAATAATAGTACCACTCCTTTCTGCCATTGAATTATGGTGCTGGAGGAGACTCTTGAGAGTCCCATGGACTGCAAGAAGATCAAACCTATCCATTCTGAAGGAAATCAGCCCTGTGTGCTCACTGGAAGGACAGATCCTGAAGCTGAGGCTCATGGCCACTTCATGAGAAGAGAAGACTCCCTGGAAAAGATCCTGATGTTGGGAAAGATGGAGGGCACAAGGAGAAGCGGACGACAGAGGACGAGATGGTTGGACAGTGTTCTCGAAGCTACGAACATGAGTTTGACCAAACTGCGGGAGGCAGTGCAAGACAGGAGTGCCTGGCGTGCTCTGGTCCATGGGGTCACGAAGAGTCGGACACAACTAAACGGCTAAACAACAACAACATTCTGCCTTGGTCAGATCCCACCTGGAGTCCTGTGTCCAGTTCTGGGCACCCCAGTTTACAAAGGAGATGGGCAAACTGGATGGTGTGCAGAGGAGGGTGGCCAATATGATCCGGACTCTGGAAACCAAGCCTAACACCAATGTTTGCCGGTTCGATCCCTGTGTGGGGTAGCTGCATATTCCTGCATTGTATGGGATCTCTTCCAACTCTGCAATCCTACAATTCTATGAGAAATGGCTGAGAGAGTTGGGCGTTCTTAGCCTGGAGAAGACGGAGTGGTGACACAGAATCATAGAGTTGGAAGGGACCCCCAAGGACCATCTAGTCCAACCCCCTGCACTGCAGGAATCTCAGCTAAAGGATCCATGACAGATGGCCTTCCAAACTCTGCTTAAAAAAACCCCAAGGAAGGAGAGCCCACCACCTCTTTGTGGCAGAGCTTTCCCTGTGAAAACACGCTCTTTAAACCTCAATTGGAACAAGTGGCAATCTATTGAAAAAGAGTCGGTTTTCCTGGCAAAAGCCCTCAAGCAAAGCAAAACGAAACTCTCAGACACTAAGCTTTTAAGCTCAGTCCTGTGCCGAGAAAGAGCAGGGCAAATGCTAAATGTGGATAAGCCCTTTGACAGAACATTAGGAAAGATTTCTGGCAGTGAGAGATGCTGAGCAGTGGAACGGGCTCTTTCAGAAGGTGGTGAACTCTGCTTCATGGGGGGCTTTTAAAGAGAGGTTGGCTGGCCACCTGTCAAGGATTTCTTTAGCTGTGATTCCTGGATTGAGTAGGGGCGGGTTAGATGACCCTTGAAGGTCCCTTCCAACTCCATAATTCTATGTTTCCGTTGTTATTTCTATGCATGTCAAAAAGCCAATGCAATTCTGGGCTGCATCAATAGGAGTATAGCATCTAGATCAAGGGAAGTAATAGTACCACTGTATTCTGCTCTGGTCAGACCTCACCTGAAGTACTGTGTCCAGTTCTGGGCACCGCGGTTCAAGAAGGATACTGACAAGCTTGAACGTGTCCAGAAGAGGGCAACCAAAATGGTCAAAGGCCTGGAAATGATGCCTTATGAGGAACGGCTTAGGGAGCTGGGCATGTTTAGCCTGGAGAAGAGAAGGTTAAGGGGTGATATGATAGCCATGTTCAAATATATGAAAGGATGTCATATGGAGGAGGGAGAAAGATTGTTTTCTGCTGCTCCAGAGAAGCAGACACGGAGCAATGGATTCAAATTACAAGAAAGAAGATTCCACCTAAACATTAGGAAGAACTTCCTGACAGTAAGAGCTGTTCAGCAGTGGAATTTGCTACCAAGGAGTGTGGTGGAGGTCTTTAAGCAGAGGCTTGACAGCCATATGTCAAGAATGCTTTGATGGTGTTTCCTGCTTGGCAGGGGGTTGGACTGGATGGCCCTTGTGGTCCCTTCCAACTCTATGATTCTATGTCGAAACAAGAAAATGCAGGAAGAAAATGCAACCGCAGAGCTGGAGCAAGGCATGCTGCCTTTGGAGATCCTGGACCGGTGGCCTTTTGGGAACAGGCAATAGTCTCATAACAGGAGGGGATTTCCAAGGATCAGAGTTCAGTGCCGCCCTTTTGAGACTCCACAGGTCCTGCCTGCCAGGCCTTTGTGTTCATCTTTGTCGTACATGCTGAGAAGCTGCATGGACACAAAACAGGAGGAGTTTCCCAGGCACAATCAAGTTCTGTAAGTTGGGGGACATCGCGCATTGTGCTCAAGCCAAAATGAAAAGGCTGCAGCTTATTTCACCGGGAGAAATGGTTGGCCTTTCCTGCTTGCTGCCCTTGTGAATTGCAAACCAGCATCCCACTTAGCCCTCTGAAAACATGTTCTTGAATTTTGGCTCTCTCATGCTTGCTCCAGTGAGCCAGAGGTAGTAATCAGGAAAGGGTCAGAGCTCCCAAAATAAAATGAAATAGATTGGGAATGTTTACTAAGATCAAAGCAAAGGAATGACGAAAATATGCAAACTCACCAATAAATGAAATACACAAACTCAGCAATATCTGACACAGAAGAAGAATAAAAAAGGAGGGATGAAATATAGGAGCAATTTATAAATGGGAAAGAACAATGTTAAATTGGCAAATGAGAAGAATTAGTAAAACAGGAGAGGGGGATCTTATAAACATAAGAACGTAATAAGAGGATCCTGGGCCAGGATAATGTTTCTTGTGGTCCAGAATCTGGTTCTCTCAGTAGCCAACCAGGGGGCTTTGGGAAACCTGCAAGCAGCACAAGAGCTCTCACCCCCTACTGTGGTCTCCAGAAACTGGTATTCAGAATCTTCCACCAGTGGACCAATCCTGGACTACCAGGGGGTCCAGTTTGGCCTATGAGGCCATTTCCCACAAGCCACAGCCACCTGCCCATCAGCTGATGTCATTAGCGATGTCAGCAGATGGCGGGAGGCAGGCGCGTAGCAAGGGAGGGGCGTAGGGGGCGGGCCACCCCTAGCTCCAGTCTGGTGGGGGCAGAGCTGTTGGCCCCTGGCCTGCCCCTCGCCACTGCTGGCTGAGCACACCGCCACCCTTGCATACTGCTCTAGGCGCCGCTGCCCAAACGTGCCGTCCTTGCCACCGCCGTCCGAGCGTCAGGCCGCGTTGTGACGTCACAACGCACGCGCCAGGACAGACTGCGTATGTTCCACCCTGGGCAGCCAAGCGGCACCGTCCGCAACTGTTGGGAGGACAGGATTTAATTCTGCATTAGATGCACACTCTCTTCCCAGAAGGGAACAGGCAAACACAGCCTGATCAACAGCTGATGAGCAGGGGTCACGTTCTCTTTGCAAAAGCACTCTTTGAAGCAGCTTCTCCTTTAAGCAGGCAGGCCATGACTCCAGGGGAGGGGAGAATGACCCTTCTCTTACCACCCCATACCATCTGAAAGGATGAGCAATGAGGCTGCTTCAGAAAGCACTTCTGAAGGCTTAGATGGGTGCATGGAAGCTGCCTTATAGCCTTTTTGCAAAGAGCAAGAGGGCTCTGAAGCCAAGAACAGTATAAGGGATTTTGAAAGGTGGGTGGGACTGTCAACCACATGATATGTAGTATAGCATCTAGATCAAGGGAAGTAATAGTACCACTGTATTCTGCTCTGGTCAGACCTCACCTGGAGTACTGTATCCAGTTCTGGGCACCACAGTTCAAGAAGGATACTGACAAGCTGGAACGTGTCCAGAGGAGGGCAACCAAAATGGTCAAAGGCCTGGAAACGATACTTTATGAGGAACGGCTTAGGGAGCTGGGTATATTTAGCCTGGAGAAGAGAAGGTTAAGGGGTGATATGATAGCCATGTTCAAATATATAAAAGGATGTCATATAGAGGAGGGAGAAAGGTTGTTTTCTGCTGCTCCAGAGAAGCGGACACGGAGCAATGGATTCAAACTACAAGAAAGAAGATTCCACCTAAACATTAGGAAGAACTTCCTGATAGTAAGAGCTGTTCGGCAGTGGAATTTGCTGCCAAGGAGTGTGGTGGAGTCTCCTTCTTTGGAGGTCTTTAAGCGGAGGCTTGACGGCCATCTGTCAGGAATGCTTTGATGGGTGTTTCCTGCTTGGCAGGGGGTTGGACTGGATGGCCCTTGTGGTCTCTTCCAACTCTATGATTCTATGATTCTATGTCATACCAATGTCATGTGATTGTCTGGTGGGCAGCCCTACCTACCTTTCAAATTCACCCTACCTCCCTGAGGCCGATCCTGAAAAGCCAAAAGCGTTCCCCACCCCATCCTAAAACTTCCACCAGTTCAGTCATGTCTCTCCCCGCACTTCCGGGGCCCAGCCGAGAGGTGCCAGAATGCAGTTCTGGTGAATTCCGACTGGGGGAAAAAATGTCCTGTAAGGGGCAATGCGAACTTTCACCTATCCTGGTTGCAAGCAGTATAAGACTTTATACACCAAAAGCGGCTCCTTGAACTTAGCCCAGTAGCTAATCGGCAGCCAGTTCAATTCTTCCAGGAACAGTGAGCAGTCGAGCTGCTGCAATTTGCACCTGCTAGAGCTTCCGGACCGACCTCAATAATGTGAGGCAGCTTGCTCTGGCTTGCATTTAACCAACCTATTTTGTTCTCCGTGCAGCTTGCAAAGGTTGGTGACACCACAGTCCAGCACTTAATGACTGCGGACAGGAGGAAATGTCAATATTGAAATGAGGCCAAAGGCAGTCACCAAAGGGCATCCAGGAAGCAAGGCAAACAACACACAGCAAATTTAAAAACATATTAGTAATTAAATGAAAATAGACACAAGGTCTGGACAGAAAGCAAGCGGAGCAGAGCGCAGCCAGGCCTGTTTCCTACCTTGCAAAGGTCCTCTGGTGGCATTTGGTGACAAACCGTCTCTGAACAGCTGCCCAGGAACTTGAGCGATGATACCGAACGAAGGTTGTGAACCAGGAATGCAGGTGGGGTAGGAGAAATGTGGCAGTCATGTGTGAGGGAGCACCTTTTCAAAGTGCTGGATCAGAGCAAGGTGATCAGTATCAAAAGCCAAGAAACAGAGCTACGTACCTAATATCCATTCTGCATCTGTTAAGACCTGATTGTTTAGTGTGGCAGTAGCTACACTTTGGAACTCCCCGCCTATTGATATCAAGCAGTCGCCTTTGCTGTTCTCTTTTCAGTGCCTGCTAAAAAAAAAGTCTTGTTTAAACAAGCAAGGTGATTTTAATCTGTTTTAACAAAATAAAAAAATCCTTCCAGTAGCACCTTAGAGACCAACTAAGTTTGTCATTGGTGTGAGCTTTCGTGTGCTTGCACACTTCTTCAGGTATTCTTCAGGTAACTGAAGAAGTGTGCATGCACCCGAAAGCTCATACCAATGACAAACTTAGTTGGTCTCTAAGGTGCTACTGGAAGGATTTTTTTTTTTTTTTGCTTCGACTACGGCAGATCAACATAGCTACCTACCTGTAACTTAATCCGTTTTAGTATTTCTACTAAATAGTGTTTTTAAGTATGCTTTTAGATTTATTTTGTTTTGTTTTACTTTTGGTAAACTGCTTTGAGGGATTTTTGTTGTTTACAACCAGGCAGTGTATAAATTTTGTGAAATATCCTTCGAACAGCTGAATATCGGAAGATTCAGGACAGATAAAAGAACTTCTTCACGCAGTGCAGAGTTAAACCGGGGACGTCACATCCACAGGAGGCTGCGGGGCTAGCCACCAATGTGAATGGCTTTAAGAAAAAACTGGACAAACTCATGGTCAAGAAGACTACCAGCGGCTTAAATCTCAGTTAAAATAGTGCCTGAGCATTGGAGCTCACATGTTTCCACATTCCTGTCTTGCTGATGAGATGAAGAGATAAAAGAAGAAAAGAGGCAGGTGAGGACAATATACATGGCTACGGCCTCCTCTCACAGAGTCCACTCTAGCAAACTTACAGGGAAACTCTGTGAGCTTCAGCTCCTAAAGGTAAAAGGTAAAGGACCCCTGGATGGTAAAGTCCAGTCAAAGGCGACTATGGGGTTGTGGCGCTCATCTCGCTTTCAAGCCGAGGGAGCCGGCGTTTGTCCACTGACAGCTTTCCAGGTCATGTGGCCAGTGGGACTAAACCTCTACTGGCACACCGAGGACCGTGACAAGTGCCAGAGCTCACGGAAATGCCGTTTGCTTTCCCCCTCACCTATTTATCTACTTGCACTGGTGTGCTTTTGAACTGCTAGGCTGGCAGGAGCTGGGACAGAGCAACAGGAGCTCACCACAACATGGGGATTCGAACCACAAACCTTCTGATCAGCAAGCTCAAGAGGCTCAGTAGTTTTAGACCACAGCACCACCCACTACCATATGCCTAGCAAAACATGAACTGTTGGTTCGACTGCATTGCCAATATCCACCTTTAGCATCCCTCTGCCCATGTTGGCTGCCTACTCCCTGGGAGCCCTTTGGCCCACCTGGGTCAAGAAGTCCTTCAACTGGGACAGTGCCATTTGCCCAGAGACAGAGCACAATTTGCTCTACCTCAGACATGCCATTATCCAGGTCGCTGCCTTGACTGAAAAGGAAGCCTCGGCAGTTGTTTTTATAAAGCTATCCCAGAAAACACAGCAAAGAGCCTCTTTGAGGGACGGCCACTCTCCTTGCTCAAAGAGCATATGTGTTTGGAGTTTTTTTTTTTTGCATCTTTCAAAAAACTGCCAACTTGATTTCACGGGGGAGTGCAAAATGATGCCCCACAAGGGCACACCTCTGCAGCCAACCTGACATGCTGTGAGTGGAGTTGCTTTGTGTGTGACCTTTATGCACAAACCTTTCCATCGGCGGGTACACAGAGTTGCGTGCTTAGGAAACCGACATTTGCCTTTTGATGGCATCTGACTTGGCAGCTGCCATCACAAAGCCAAGATTTCCCATAATGGTCCAAGGAGCAAGAGTATCGAGGGGTGGAATAGCCATCCAGGGCATTCGGCACTGTTTCATTGGGAAATTGCATACCCTCCAAGTGTCCCGATTTTCCAGGGACTGTCCTGGAAATATGGAAACCATCCAGGTTTCTGATCTGATCCAGGAATGTCCCAGATTCCCTTTTTCTTCCCCTTCACTTCTCGGAGAACAATTAAAAGTGGTGGTGTGTGTGTCGGTGTAAGAACAGAGTCCTGTTTGTTCTGAAAATAAAATACCTGCACCCAATGAAGCTGGAATACAAAGCCCTTCCTATACTTTTGAAGGAAAAGGTGAGCAATCCACTTTAAATTCTTTAACTGCACTGCTTCAGCAGTCAGCAATTTTTTAGGAAACGTGGAATGTTTATTCCTTTGTGGTAAATCGAGCCTTGCACTTTCTACTCAGAAGTAAGCCCCAAAGTATTCAATGGAGCTTAAAGGTAAAGGTAAAGGGACCCCTGACCATTAGGTCCAGTCGTGGATGACTCTGGGGTTGTGGCGCTCATCTCGCTTTACTGGCTGAGGGAGCTGACGTAAAGCTTCCAGGTCATGTGGCCAGCATGACAAAGCCGCTTCCGGCAAACCAGAGCTGCACACGGAAATGCCGTTTACCGCCTCGCTGTAGCGGTTCCTATTTATCTACTTGCATTTTGACGTGCTTTCAAACTGCTAGGTTGGCAGGAGCTGGGACCGAGCAACGGGAGCTCACCCCGTCACGGGGATTCAAACTGCCGACCTTCTGATCAGCAAGCCCTAGGCTCTGTGGTTTAACCCACAGTGCCACCCGTATCCCTCAATGGAGCTTACTTCCTTATTATTATTATTATTATTATTATTATTATTATTATTATTATTATTTCTTCCCACCTTTTCCCCTGATAGAGACTCAAGGCAGCTTATAGCTAAAAATTTCCTTCCGTTTATCTGTGGAAGGTCTTTACAACAAACAAACGTTGGAGGGTATCAAATTATGGAAGTAAAAGATTATCAAAATCCCTTTCTTGGCATTTCTCATTCTTTGAGGCGGTCATGATAGGCACAACGGCTTTGATGACCTTTACTGGAAGACCTCTGTCTTCGAAGGATTTAACTTCAACCGGCTCCCACATAGCCACCCAGCCACAGCTTCCAAGCACTTGGTCAGTGTGACCGGGGCCGAGGCAGGATGGCCGTCCATAAACAGATAGATCTGGATGGGGGTGACAAGAAATTTTACGCACCGGGTACCACCTGACCTTGCTAGGCCACTGTCATCTGGTTGCTCACTGTGAGAACAGGATGCTGGAATAAGTGGGCCCCTTTGAGGTGATCCAGAAGGGCTCTTCTTGGCTCATTGAATTCAATGTAGCTGCCGCAGTTGTTCCTGACCATTCATAAGCGCTGACAGCATTTTAGAAAAACTGTTTGGCTCATAAATGCTTCTTTTCCTCTCTTCCCTTGGCGAAGCTGAATTTCTGCGTACACTGTGGAAGAAAAAGGCCTCATTAGTCTATTTTGCCTTCCTCCTTGACTTTGAACAGACGGTAACCTAATGAGATTCAGGTAAGGCCACCAGGATACCAAAGGTCAAGAAGATTCCATCCTGCCCCCCTCCTTCCCCCTTCATTAGGACATAATTCGCATGCCAGCGGAAAGAAAGCCCTTCGTTTGCATTTTTACTTTTAATTACGAAAGCAAACTTTTGGCACTGGGAGGCTGCGAAAACGCAAACAGTTCCTAATTAAAGTGTAGCGCTGGGCCCAAAATAAGCATAATTAGTTATGGTATGCAGAAGTTAATAATGTATTTTCATATGTGCATACAAATCGGTGAGAACGGGGAGATTCCCCCCCCCCATAAAAAAAACCACATTAAAGTGCTGCCCTATTAATAACAGGGCACAGTTGGAAAGGGAGGGTTTTTTTAAAAAAAAAGTTTTCTCTCTACTTCAAATGACTCAAACTACAAGAAAGAAAATTCCACCTAAACATTAGGAAGAATTTCCTGACAGTAAGAGCTGTTCGGCAGTGGAATTTGCTGCCAAGGAGTGTGGTGGAGTCTCCTTATTTGGAGGTCTTTAAGCAGAGGCTTGACTGCCATCTGTCAGGAATGCTTTGATGGTGTTTCCTGCTTGGCAGGGGGTTGGACTGGATGGCCCTTGTGGTCTCTTCCAACTCTATGATTCTATGATTCTATGACTCCCCTCACTCCTAATAGTGCTGTGAAACAGGACAAAACTGTTCACATCTTCAAGGAGTGCTGTCCTCACTCTGAATTGGCTGCCTTCACTTTTGGTGACCTTAGCACATATCTGATGGGCCATGTAAACTTGTGACATCTTCATGGTGTCCAAGTGATGCTCAAGACACCTTGCTGGGCAACAGAAAGGAGCAGAAGTAAGTGAAATTTGCAGGCGGAGCATCCCTTCCAAGTGGATCAAGCCTGCCAGGTTGTAGGCAGTTATGTTAATGGGGTTCTGTGTGTCAGCATCCTTCGGGGGTCGAGAAGCCAGCTGGCTAGCCCCCAGCTGGATCATGCCCTTCCAGCCGGCACGCTGGAAGATCCCCCGACCTCTGGTGCGACGTGAATCAGCGACCCAGACTTCAAAGCCTGGGCACACTATATTAGCAGAGCCAACAGCACAAACAGAAGGGCGTGAGGCTTGTGGAAAACATACTAACAAGATATGGATTTATTACTCATAAATCAGGACAAAGAAAACATGTTGTCTCTCTCTCTGTCTTCTCAGTGAGAGTCTCAAAGCAAAAGCAACAACCCGGCGGATGTTCCCAGCATACTGTGCTGGAATTTAAACAGACATGTGACACGTAACAGTTCCACGTCTGCAACTAAAGGTGGAATGGAATTTCCCAACACCTTTGACATTTTATTTTCGTTTTAAGCAAAGGAAGCATCCCTGTTTTTCTTCTGGAGTAGGGTGCAACTTACAGGTGCGATCACCTCTTCTGATAGAGCAAAGCCTGCCCAATTTCAAAATAATAGGCGCAATGGTTCTCTCATGAAGGCAGGCTTCACCAGTTTGGACTGAGACCACATAACACCGGTCTTGAAAGATCTACATTGGCTCCCAGTACATTTCCGAGCACAACTCAAAGTGTTGGTGCTGACCTTTAAAGCCCTAAATGGCCTCGGTCCAGTATACCTGAAGGAGCGTCTCCACCTCCATCATTCTGCCCGGACACTGAGGTCCAGCACCGAGGGCCTTCTGGCGGTTCCCTCATTGCGAGAAGCCAAGTTGCAGGGAACTAGGCAGAGGGCCTTCTCGGTGGTGGCGCCTGCCCTGTGGAACGCCCTCCCAACAGATGTCAAAGAGGAAAACAACTACCAGACTTTTAGAAAACATCTGAAGGCTTTTAATGTTCAGGGAGGCTTTTAATGTTTAATAGATTACTGTGTTTTATTTTTCTGTTGGAAGCCGCCCAGAGTGACTGGGGAAACCCAGCCAGATGGGCGGGGTATAAATAATAAATTATTATTATTATTATTATTATTATTATTATTATTATTATTATTAGAGTTTGTGCACGCTAGATATTTCTAAACCATGGATTCAGCAACCATTATAATTTAATCAAGTATCGTGGGGATTAAGATGAGTGCCAGGCTAATCCCTGGATCTAGCAAGTGTTAAAAGCTAATTAAGGCAGGCTGACCTCCTGGTGGGTGGGCCATTAAGAAAACAAAACATCAAAGGCTTTGTGCTAGATGGCAAATGGGGGTGGGGTCTCTCCCTCAACAGGTAGCCAGAGGAGAGAGGACAGGAGTGATGTCACCGAGATGGAAAGCAGCAAAATGGAGAGAGGGAGAGCAGTGGTTGTACATATGTGTAAATAACACATATCTCTGCCCAGTCTCTGCTGTGCCTCGTTCCCCAAAAGAAATACGGACTGGTTAAGTGCTCAGAGCTTGGAGTAGCGTGCAACAATGGGATATGTTGTGTATGTTCTTATACCAAACACCTAATTTCTGAGTTCTTTTCTGGGGAGCTCCAGATGTGCTCTTAGTCCTGGAAATCTTATCCTTTGTAACGAAAGTACTTCTGGGTCTCCAAAGAAAGAGGCCCCCTTCTTATTGTGCTTGATGTTCCATTTGGGCTTGTGAAAGTCTCCCATTCTGCTGCAGATGTGTTGACATTTCCATGCCAACGGCTGTCAGGAAAGGACTTCATTGTATCTTAAAGGTCTCCCAGCCCAGAAATAATGTCAGCTCTTGCAACCTCCTTGACATTTTGAGCACGGCTGCCATTTGAGGATCACAAATGCCCCTGCCCACACTGGGCACTTCATTCAAGAGCATCATTCCCTTTGTAAGGTGCCCAAGGAAACACCATTGATTTTGAGTTGACCCATTAGTGTTGCCATAGTGTTGCTCACTACAACAAAGGGCTCTTCTGGGACCAACATTGGCTGCTGAAACCTTGGCTGCCTTGGGGGACGTCCGGACAGAAAGATAAACGGAACAACAAAATATTTCTCTTATATCCGTAACCAATACTAAAAAATGGTTTTTTTTATTTCAAACAATACCAATTCTGGGAGGAATGAAATGTTTCAATGAATGGAAAAAGGAAATAGCTAAATTTGTGTGGAATGGGAAGAAACCAAGAATCAAGCACTAGTTACTAATAGATAGAAAGGAGAGAGGAGGCTTCTCTCTGCCGGATCTGGAATTATATCATGTGGCTGCAGGATTGGTTTGGATAAAAGAATGGATTACACTAAAAGACACCAATGTGCTAGACCTTGAAGGCCATGATAATCGGTATGGATGGCACGCCTATTTAATATACAGAAAAGTGAATGTCCATTGGGGTTTTTTGAGTCATGTGATAAGAAAATCACTATACAATATATGGATTAAAAATAAAGGAATACTAGAACCAAAAATACCCCTTTGGACATCACCCACAGAAGCCATGGCAGTATATATATATATATATATATATATATATATATATATATATATATGAAAGGAGAGTGGCCTATGTACCGATTAATTTTAGAAGCAGGTAGGGACAAACCAACTCTGAAAAAATATGATGAAATTAAAAGCCACCTAACAGACTGGTTACAAAACTTCCAGTTAAATCAAAGATTGGCCATAGATGCAAAAGAAGGAATTGCAAAAGAAACATCCAAATTCGAAAGAGAATTAATTTTTAATAAAGGAAAATATATTTCACGGATATATGACTACCTTCTAGAGTGGGAAGTAAAAGAAGAACAAGTTAAAGCAGTTATGGTAAGATGGGTGCAGGATTTTGGATACAACATTTATATGGAACAATGGGGGAAATTGTGGAGGGTTAGGGTAGATATTAAATTAAACCTAAGGGAAAACACCATGAAGATGTTACATAGAAGGACCACACCCCTCAAAAACTTGCTAAGATGTACAAAGGAAGGTGGGGTCATATTACCATATGTGGTGGACCTGTGCAGTTATTGGTGAATATTGGAATAACATCAACAACGAATTTAAGAAACTATTTAAACTTACCTTTAAAAAAACCCAGAGATCTTCCTTCTAGGTATACTTCCTTCTAGGTATACTTCCATCAGAAATTTTTAAAAAAATTAAGTTCATGTATGCAATTACAGCAGCAAGAATTCTTGTGGCGAGAAATCAGAAAAGTGAAATATTACCAAGAATAACGGATTGGCAGATATTTATGACAGAATATCTACAACTAGCAAAATTGGCGGGTAGAGTTAGAGGAGTCTCAAATCAGAAAATATATGGAGAATGGAGAATATTTAAGGATTATTTAAGATTGTATTGTACTATGTCTACCATATTAGCAGAACTTGAA